>NC_138758.1:801594-2001594 GCF_965113315.1 Podarcis vaucheri | reverse complement strand
TTGAACATGGCTATCATATCACCCCTTAACCTCCTCTTCTCCAGGCTAAACATGCCCAGCTCCCTTAGCCGTTCCTCATAAGGCATCGTTTCCAGGCCTTTGACCATTTTGGTTGCCCTCTTCTGGACACGTTCCAGTTTGTCAGTGTCCTTCTTGAATTGTGGTGCCCAGAACTGGACACAGTACTCCAGGTGTGGTCTGACCAGAGCAGAATACAGTGGCACTATTACTTCCCTTGATCTAGATGCTATACTCCTATTGATGCAGCTCAGAATTGCATTGGCTTTTTTAGCTGCCGCGTCACACTGTTGGCTCATGTCAAGTTTGTGGTCAACCAAGACTCCTAGATCCTTTTCACATGTACTGCTCTCAAGCCAGGTGTCACCCATCTTGTATTTGTGCCTCTCATTTTTTTTGCCCAAGTGCAATACTTTACATTTCTCCCTGTTAAAATTCATCTTGTTTGTTTTTGCCCAGTTCTCTAATCTGTCAAGGTCGTTTTGAAGTGTGATCCTGTCCTCTGGGGTGTTAGCCACCCCTCCCAGTTTGGTGTCATCTGCAAATTTGATCAGGATGCCCTTGAGTCCATCATCCAAGTCGTTGATAAAGATGTTGAATAAGACCGGGCCCAAGACAGAACCCTGTGGCACCCCACTAGTCACTCTTCTCCAGGATGAAGAGGAACCATTGATGAGCACCCTTTGGGTTCGGTCAGTCAGCCAGTTACAAATCCACTGAGTGGTAGCATAGTCAAGACCGCATTTTACCAGCTTCTTTACAAGAATATCATGGGGCACCTTGTCAAATGCTTTGCTGAAATCAAGGTAGGCTACATCCACTGCGTTCCCTTCATCTACCAGGCTTGTAATTCTGTCAAAAAACGAGATCAGGTTAGTCTGCTGCAACATGATTGCTGACAGGAGCAAGGCCTTGTCAGCATATAACACCTGTGCTCAGAGACCTGCAGTGCTTGCCAATTTGCTACCGGGCTAAGTTCAAGGTGTTGCTATCAGTACAGTGGTACCCCGCAAGACGAACACCTCGCAAGACGGAAAACCCGCTAGACGAAAGGGTTTTCCGTTTTGGAGGCGCTTCGCAAAACGAATTTCCCTATGGGCTTGCTTCGCAAGACGAAAGCCCATAGGGAAATCTCCGGGACAGCGGGGAAGCGCAGCGCGTCTTCCCCACTGTCCTCGGACCTCCTCCGAAGGCTGGCGGTGGGGCGGAAAGACCTCCTCCTGCCGCCAGCCTTTGGAGCATCCTTCCGAAGGCTGGCGGCGGGAGGAGGTCTTTCCGCCCCACCGCCAGCCTTTGGAAGGCTGCTCCAAAGGCTGGCGGTGGGGCGGAAAGATCTCCTCCCGCCGCCAGCCTTCGGAAGGATGCTCCAAAGCCTGGCATGCATATAATTCTTGATGCATGCATATAATTCTTGTTTTCCACATGTATCTCCAGATTAGGCATTTAAGAGTTTGAGCCCTTAGAGCAGTGTTTCCCAAACGTTTTTGGGCAACGGCACACCTGTTTACCGGAAAAAAATCTCGCAGCACACCACCATTAAAGCCCCGCCCCGTGACGTCAGCGTGCAGCGTCACGCCGGGAGGGACGCACAAAAGTGAACGTTTTTTCCCTTCCCCTTGCCGGGGTGGGAGGAGGCAGCAGAGCGAGGGACTGAGGGACGGCAGCAGCTGAGGCGGTGGCGGCTGTTGTGGTGGTGGCGGCGATAGCGGGCGGAGGAGGAGCCGTCGCCGGGAGTTGCTGCTGCTGCTGTTGCTGCTGCTGCCCGGACATGCCGGCCTCCTCCTCCTCCGCTGTCTCGCGCTCCTCCCTTTTGCGTGCGCTGCCCCACCGCTCGGCACCACCACCGCGGAGCCGCCCCCGGCTCGACGCGGATCCTCGCCGCCGCCGCCTCTCGCCACCCGACTCGCCCGCCTCCCTCCCACGGCACACCAGCCAGTGTCTCACGGCACACTAGTGTGCCGCGGAACACCGGTTGGGAAACACTGCCTTAGAGCAGTGACTGGGGATATCTGGCACTTCAACTGCGGTCAGACCACAACTCTGACCACCTCTGATCTTTGGCCATGCTGAGTAAGGTTGATCAAGCTAACCTTCCTTTATAGAATATTTATTGAGATTATGCAAAAAATTACACATAGAGAAAAAACAAACAAAAACTAACAAACACAAGCTAACGAGAAAGTTAACAATAAAGCAACCTAATAATAATAATAATAATAATAATAATACAAAAAACAGATAACTAAGAAATAGGAAAAAGAAGAAGGAAAAAATATTTTAAAAAAGAATAAATCCATTTTTCAACATCTTTGAGCTCATTTGTTGACCTCCTCACACCTCCCCTTTTGTAATCCCGTTTTCCAAGTCTTTTCAGCAAATCCTTACCCTCTTTCATTTATCTTTGCTCTATAACTTAACCTATTATAACTATATATTTTCATCCATATAGCTATCTATATTTACCTATTCTTATTAACCTTATTACCAAAACCACTTCTTTTCAGTCCAACATCATTTTAACATTCATTAATTTTACAGTATTTCTGCAAATAGTCTTTAAATTTCTTCCAATCTTCTTCCACCATTTCTTCTCCCTGGTCTCGGATTTTGCCAGTCATTTCTGCCAATTCCATATAGTCCATTAAGCTAACCTTCCTTGCTGTGAAGATAATATGGAGAGAGCACAACAGTATATGCTGCCTTGAACTCCCTGGAGGAAAGGTGGCAGGCGGGGCATAAATGTTGTAATAAATACAGAAATAAAATAAGGCTCTTGATGGAGGGCAATCATGGCCAATCATGTTAGGGCACAGGAAAAAATGAAGACAGGATATTATGAATAAAACAAAATGCTACATATATCTCAAAAAAAAAAAAAAAAGGTTCTTGCAGAGATCCAAGCTTCAAGGCTTGCGCTAGCATGCCAGGACCTGTGGCCGTTCCTAATGCAGAAGTATCTCAAACCACTTTTGGAATCCTGGCCAAACCTGAACTAAGTTGGAATCAATGGCCAACCTGAACTAAGTTGACAGTGCAGTGCCACCTAGTGGGAACAGATGGTCAATGAGAGATCATGCAACCACCCGGCCTTCTTTCTCCCATTGTTGCAATTTAAACTTTTAAAAACAAAATATTGCAAATTTAAGGCTGTAGGTTGATAGAACGTTGCAGGTTGATATGCATAAGTTCTCACATATTGGACACACCCTTTGTGCCTCAGCATACAAGGGCATAAACAACACACACCTTTAGAGCTTTGGGGCTAGGGTTTTGTTTTGCTTTTGCCAGATAATGAAGCAATTTAGGTTTATTAGTGACACACACCCAGATCTAATCTGGGGCCCAATTTAAGCTGGATCCAGGCCCATAACTGATTTGAGGGCCAGCCCCAATGCTTAATTAGGGTTTTAAGCCCAGTTTAAATATTTCTCTCAAGGAGAGGTAAAGCAAGGAGGAGGTGAAACGTTCAATCCTGCTGAATGCCAGATTCCTGCAGAGAGCAGGACTGAACTCTCCCCTCACCAGTCAGTGAGGAGAAAGTTAAATCCCGCTGGGTGCTTCTTCAGCCTGCTTCAGTTTGAGCTCTGGACTGGCTAGATCTAGTGCGCAGCTAACATCTAGCAAAAAAAATAAAGACTGTTTCCGCTATGAATTTAGATTTGGGGGTGTGTTCTTATATTGAATATGGATCATAATGGCAGAACAAAAAAAATCCAGTTATCCTTGTGCTTCTTAGATGCTATTGGGTTGCCTGAAACATCTCTTCAATTTCTATTTACAGAAATGCTGCACCTAAAACAGCTTCACCTATGCTGCGCACATAAGGCTTGGTTCATGTACCGTCACGTGGTTGCACATCCACTAATGACTGCCACAGGTGGCAGTGGCCTCCCAAATTGACAATGGGCCACACCAAAGTTTTGGGTGCAGTTAATAGTCTGTGATGGCTCTTTGATACACCCAAACAATCACTTCATGTATAGACTGGGATTCTCTGACATAACTCAGGGCCAAGGTCCAGATATGGCCCTCCAGGTCTTTCCAAGGGGGCCTTGGGATTCCCACCAAGCCACTCCTCCTTCTCAAGCTAACCCTTCACTGACTTTCTCCTTAACATCCTGGAGTGCTTCTGACCATTTCGAAAGGAGAGAGAGAGAGAGAAAAGTCTCTCTCTCTCTCTCTCTCTCTCTCTCTCTCTCTCTGTGTGTGTGTGTGTGAAGACACATGCATTTTGTGTAGATAGTCTACTGATACAAACGTACAAAGAGTCAGAGCACAGCTCCTTTTGCCAGGTACAAAAGCACAGCAGTGTAGCCAAAACTCAGCTAGAGGAACTCATAGTCTGAGGTTTCTTTCTCAACACACAGACCAGCTCCTGACAAAATGGTCCTAACAAAAAACAGCTCCTAACAAAAAGGTCTGCTCTGGTCAGACCTCACCTGGAGTACTGTGTCCAGTTCTGGGCACCACAATTCAAGAAGGACACTGACAAACTGGAACGTGTCCAGAGGAGGGCCACCAAAATGGTCAAAGGCCTGGAAACGATGCCTTATGAGGAACGGCTAAGGGAGCTGGGCATGCTAAGCCTGGAGAAGAGGAGGTTAAGGGGTGATATGATAGCCATGTTCAAATATATAAAAGGATGTCACATAGAGGAGGGAGAAAGGTTGTTTTCTGCTGCTCCGGAGAAGCGGACACGGAGCAATGGATCCAAACTACAAGAAAGAAGATTCCACCTAAACATTAGGAAGAACTTCCTGACAGTAAGAGCTGTTTGACAGTGGATTTTGCTGCCAAGGAGTGTGGTGGAGTCTCCTACTTTGGAGGTCTTTAAGCAGAGGCTTGACAACCATATGTCAGGAGTGCTCTGATGGTGTTTCCTGCTTGGCAGGGGGTTGGACTCGATGGCCCTTGTGGTCTCTTCCAACTCTATGATTCTATGAAAATCAAAGGCCTTGTAATGCACTGTAATTCAGTGTGGCGGGGGTCTTGCTTTGTTTTAAATCCTTAACTTATTTTCATTACAACTGTTTAGCATCCTCACCTGTTGACCTGGCCCTCGCTCACTCACGGCATATTTATGATTGCTCACATGCCTTTTGAAAAATTACTGAACAAATTGAAACATTTTCATGAGACTTTTAAAGTGGCTTTTTAAATAAAGAAAACAAAACCCGAAAACCTCTTTTCTGAAAAATTAATAATTTTAAATGGATTTCTTGGCCACCTCTCCTGTAACATTTATCAGTGCTCTAGTGGAAATCATTATTTGACAATTATGGTTTTCAATCTGCTTATTGCTATAGGAAAAGATCACGTGATCTTTGTGCCTTGGAAACTAAGTGCGCCTAAGCCATCTAAAGTGAGTCAGAATTCATTAAATCTAAACGGCCTGTGACATAATGTTTGTTCAGTTCGTAACAGAAATTCCACATCCCTTTTTCTGTGGCCAACTATTTGTGCAGAAATACAAGCAGAAGGCATTCCTCAATAGGAAGTCCCACTGAGCCTGCAAGCCTCTCGTATCCCTAAGTGGTGTGGGGGGGAACTGCTCAGACAAGGAGCAAACACGCTGGGGAATGGCAACCTCACAACCCTTGGTGTGAAGGTGGCACTAGGCCTTCACTGCGGACCAGTGTCATGGAGCTCTAATTATTTTTACAGCACCATCAGGGTGCATGACCCTTTACCAGCCGCCGGGATGTAGTGCCCTCCAGATGTTGATAAATGCAATTCCCATCAACCCCAGGTTCATAGTGCAAGAGGACAGGTCTCTGCCCCATTACACTTACAATCTAAAACAATAGGGGTGGGCAACCAAGTCATCAGGGGCTGAACACTATACTGGGATTCTCCTCAGGCCACACCTCTCCCGAAGACCACTGCGCATCCTCCTTGCACTTTCTTGAAGATGGACTTCTGGCAAGCGATGGGCTGCACCTCACAATGGTTGGGAGGAATGTTTTTGCCAAAAATCTCAGAAACCTCCTCAGGAGGGCTTTAAACTGACTAATGTGGGGGAGGGAGACAGTGCTCCTGAAGGTAGGAGTCTATCAATTGATGAAGATGATCATCCAAATGTCAAAGACCAAATGGAGCAAACAGCACGCAGACCTAGTGGTGGGAGGAAAAAATCCTTAAATAAGAGACACGGGGGAATGATTAATGGACTTCAATGTCTGTACACTAATGCGCAAAGCATGGGAAATAAACAAGATGAGCTTGAGCTCTTGGTACAGCAAACTAAATATGACATAATAGGCATCACTGAAACCTGGTGGGATAAGTCCCACGATTGGAATGTAATAATGGGGGGATACAATCTATTTCGGAGAAACAGACCAGACAAGAAAGGAGGAGGAGTGGCGTTATATGTCAGGGATGTGTATACCTGTGAAGAGATCCAAGATTTAGATCCTCAAAGCCAAAGTGAGAGCATTTGGGTCAAAATTAAGGGAGAGAAGAATAACAGGGACCTCATTGTGGGAGTTTACTATAGATCCCCAAGCCAAATGGAGGACATAGATGATGCCTTCCTGGAACAGATGGCCAAGCATGCAAAAGGAAGGGAGATAGTAGTAATGGGGGACTTCAATTACCCGGATATTTGTTGGATGTCAAACTCAGCCAAGAGGATAAGGTCAAACAGATTCCTCGCTGGCCTTGCAGACAACTTCATTGTCCAGAAAGTGGGAGAAGCAACAAGAGGAACAGCCATTTTAGATCTGGTCCTAACCAATGTTGATGACCTGGTTAGTGGGTTAGAAGTGGAAGGATCATTAGGCGCGAGTGATCATGCTCTTCTGAAGTTTACTATACAGCGGAAAGGAGCAGCCAAGCATACTAGGACTCAATTTCTTGACTTTAAGAAAGCCGACTTCATAAAACTTAGGGAAGTGCTGGGTGAGATCCCATGGACAGTAATACTAAAAGGAAAGGGAGTTCATGATGGCTGGGAGTTTGTTAAGAGGGAGATAGTAAAAGCACAACGTCAGGCAATACCAATGAGACGGAAACATGGAAGGTGCCTAAAGAAGCCAGGGTGGCTATCTAAAGAACTTTTAACTGAGTTAAGATTAAAAAAGGATGTGTACAAAAACTGGAAAAGGGGGGAAACAACCAAAGAGGAATTCAAACAAATAGCCAGCACGTGTAGACACAAAGTCAGAAAAGCTAAAGCACAGAATGAACTCAGGCTTGCTAGAGAGGTTAAAAGCAACAAAAAAGGCTTTTATGGGTATGTCCGTAGCAAAAGGAAGAACAAAGAAACAGTGGGGTCACTCAGAGGAGAAGATGGTGAAATGCAAACAGGGGACACAGAAAGGGCTGAACTCCTCAATGCCTTCTTTGCCTCAGTCTTCTCCAATAAAGAAAACAATGCCCGACCTGAAGAATTTGGAGCAAATGATTCAGCAAAGGAAACACAGTCCAGAATAACAAAGGAGATAGTACAAGAATACTTGGCTAGTTTAGATGTATTCAAGTCTCCAGGGCCAGATGAACTGCATCCAAGAGTATTAAAAGAACTGGCAGATGTGATCTCAGAACCACTGGCAGTCATCTTTGAGAATTCCTGGAGAACAGGCGAAGTCCCGGCAGACTGGAGGAGGGCAAATGTTGTCCCTATTTTCAAAAAGGGGGAAAGAGAGGACCCAAATAATTACCGCCCAGTCAGTCTGACATCAATACCAGGGAAGATTCTGGAGCAGATCATTAAGCAAACAGTCTGTGAGCACCTAGAAAGGAATGCTGTGATCACCAATAGTCAGCATGGATTTCTGAAAAATAAGTCATGTCAGACTAACCTGATCTCGTTTTTTGACAGAATTACAAGCCTGGTAGATGAAGGGAACGCAGTGGATGTAGCCTACCTTGATTTCAGCAAGGCATTCGACAAGGTGCCCCATGATATTCTTGTAAAGAAGCTGGTAAAATGCGGTCTTGACTATGCTACCGCTCAGTGAATTTGTAACTGGCTGGCTGACCGAACCCAAAGGGTGCTCATCAATGGTTCCTCTTCATCCTGGAGAAGAGTGACTAGTGGGGTGCCACAGGGTTCTGTCTTGGGCCCGGTCTTATTCAACATCTTTATCAACGACTTGGATGATGGACTCAAGGGCATCCTGATCAAATTTGCAGATGACACCAAACTGGGAGGGGTGGCTAACACTCCAGAGGACAGGATCACACTTCAAAACGACCTTGACAAATTAGAGAACTTGGCCAAAACAAACAAGATGAATTTTAACAGGGAGAAATGTAAAGTATTGCACTTGGGCAAAAAAAATGAGAGGCACAACTACAAGATGGGTGACACCTGACTTGAGAGCAGTACATGTGAAAAGGATCTAGGAGTCTTGGTTGACCACAAACTTGACATGAGCCAACAGTGTGACGCGGCAGCTAAAAAAGCCAATGCAATTCTGGGCTGCATCAATAGGAGGATAGCATCTAGATCAAGGGAAGTAATAGTGCTACTGTATTCTGCTCTGGTCAGACCTCACCTGGAGTACTGTGTCCAGTTCTGGGCACCACAATTCAAGAAGGACACTGACAAACTGGAACGTGTCCAGAGGAGGGCCACCAAAATGGTCAAAGGCCTGGAAACGATGCCTTATGAGGAACGGCTAAGGGAGCTGGGCATGCTAAGCCTGGAGAAGAGGAGGTTAAGGGGTGATATGATAGCCATGTTCAAATATATAAAAGGATGTCACATAGAGGAGGGAGAAAGGTTGTTTTCTGCTGCTCCGGAGAAGCGGACACGGAGCAATGGATCCAAACTACAAGAAAGAAGATTCCACCTAAACATTAGGAAGAACTTCCTGACAGTAAGAGCTGTTTGACAGTGGATTTTGCTGCCAAGGAGTGTGGTGGAGTCTCCTACTTTGGAGGTCTTTAAGCAGAGGCTTGACAACCATATGTCAGGAGTGCTCTGATGGTGTTTCCTGCTTGGCAGGGGGTTGGACTCGATGGCCCTTGTGGTCTCTTCCAACTCTATGATTCTATGATTGTCCTTGAACCCTGATTGTACCTCTTGCCTGCCCAAGCAGAGTCTAGAGACTTCTGAGTCCCTGCACCAAGGGTTAGGGATTTATATTAATTGCTCTGCCCACTTTTGTGCCTTCTGCTTCACCACCTGCACCAGTGCTGGTTGCCTTTCTGTGCCCAGTTGAAAATGCTGTCAAGGCTTTTTACAGGGGCTTTATTTTGTCTGGCCAGCTGCAAACGAAACAGGGAGTCTGCCTGCTCATTTCATAAAGATAGTTTGTATTTTAGGGGTTGGTTTTTTCTCTGTTTTAGCAATTGCATTTTATTGGATGTTGTGTTTTATTGTTGTTAATGTTGCATGCTGTAAGCATCTCTGGAAACAGGAATGATGAAGGACAGAACAGAGATAGGAGTACAATAATAAATTTCCTCCCCTGGCAATGGAATGGGAGCAAGCGGCGCCAGATGTGATCCCAGGCAGGAGCACTGGGCTTGAAGAGAGACAAATTTGCCCTATGAGGAAAGGCCTTTTAGTTCAGAGAAAAGGTGAGTGAGAGAATTTTATAAGAAGATGCATGGCATGGGGAACGTGGACAGAGAAAGTCCTCCCCTCCTGTAATATTAATACTCAGACATTGGAAGATAAAAGAAAGGCTGTCTTCACTCAACACATAGTGAAACTGTGGAACTCCCTCCCACAAGAGGCAGTGATGGCCACCAACTTAAATGGCTTTAAAAGAGGTTTGGAGGAGAGGACTATCAATGGCTACTAGCCAGGATGTCTATGGTCTGCCTCTAGTATCAGAAGCAGTATTCCTTTGTAAATCCACCCACCTACTAGCAATGCTCTTCTGATTCTACAGGTCGGAATATTTGCAAACAGAATAAATTGGAACAGATCTGACATCAGAAAAGGCAAGATTCAAAACCCATTAAGGGCAGACTTCTGACTTTCAGGACACTCTGCCATGGACTTTAGAGGGAGACTTCAACATGAAACTGCTGAGTTACAATACACCAAGAGATTCAAAGCTAGCGCTTGTGGAATGAATTTGACTGAAATATTTTTAAGATATCATATATGTTAATTGGTTTAACAATTCCAGGACGAATGTGTCATCAAAAACTTCTTCTTTTAAAAAAACATACTACCACAGTTAATTATATAATTACTGTCTGCATTTCACTCCCCTGACTTAACTTTCTACAACCCCTCCCCCTCCTGCAGCTCAGAATAACACTTCATGCATCAGCTGAATTGAACTGTAGCCCAAGAGAGCTTATTTGTTAGTCTCTAAGGTTGCAGAAGATTCTTGGTTGCTTTTACTGCAAAAGATTAACAGGGCTGTTCCTCTGGAAATGGCACCCAATTTTGGCAGGCATTTGATTCATACCCAACCGAACCACTGATTCAAAAGCAAATAGTTAGCAGATCCACCTGGAGCCAGCCCTGAACCTTGTAAGAACTGACTGCATTCCTTTGAAATTAATAGTGTTTCCTTTGGATTACTCACCAAGCCAGGCTAAATATGGGGGTGGACATCTGGTGAAACTAAAAAGCAATCTGTATGCCCTCCAGATTGGTTTAGATCAGGGGTTGGCAACCTAAGGTCCGTGGGTCGGCAGTGGCCCACAGGGCTCGTCTATCCAGCCCATGGCACCCCCCTTACTGGCACGGTGCAGCATTCAGAGGTGCAGGGAAAGTGTGGTTTGACTATACATGATTTTACATGATTTTAGCTTTAGGCACTGCTCCCGGGGCATAACCTCTGCATAAGTTGAGAATCACCTGTACTCACTGGTCAGAGCTAGGACTTTGGGAACCAAAATGGACATTTTTCATAAAAACTTAGTGTGTCTTGGAAGTCATATCAGAAGTCAGTGAACTACCATCTTCCTCAGCACTCGTTAGATAAACAAACACATCTAATGTAATAACCAAATGTCAGGACTGAGAAAATATTGTGCTGGGGGGTGGGAAGCCTCTGGCCTTCCAGGGCTGATGGATCCCCATCAACCCTCAGCAGCATGGCCAGCAGTCAAGAATGGTGGAGTCTAGAAACATCTGTCTATAGGGCTTCACACTCCACCTGTTCCTGAGATATGTTTTCACTTTTGAGGGGATCACAGGGATTTTTGTTGCAAACCTTGAGAAAATAAAGAAACAACAATGAAGGCAGCCCCTCTAATTAAGAAAACCACCTTTCCTCAGGGGCAACTTTCACAAGGAAAAGAGATGTTAAAGATTCCCTCCTCATGTACAAAAGCATCACCAGGAACACTCTTGCATTCTTGGCGCAAAGTTAACCCAGCCCAGGACTTGAAGGATATATCCAACCAACAGCCATGAAAAAGGCTGAATAAGCCCCTCTCCACCCACAGGCCTCTTCAGAAGGAAGGCACCAGCCTTCCAACTGCTATGGGCTGGGTCATTCCTGGTAATGAATTGGCCCACATCACTGTGCAAGAAGGCAAAAAAACTTTTTTCCCCCTGGATGAAAAGCCCATGGGTAATTATCTGGTTTTTCTCCTCAGCAGAACGTGCTGTACAGTGTTCTTTCCAAACAATTCCTCAAAGCTTCCTTTGCTGAAGAAGCAGCCACAAGCCAGATGGAGAGTGAAGTATTTGGGTTTGCTGGGATTGGGTGCTGCACAGCTAGACAAAAAAACATTATCTTGATGGCACTATTAATACACATTGAATGAATCATCACAAGCCTTCTACTCGATCTCCAGCAAAACTGCAGTCCAAATGCAGGATGGCCAGAGGAACTTAAAGAGCTGCCTTATGCAGTCAGGCTGTTGTGTTCCATCTGGCTAAACAAGGTCTACACTCACTGGCAGCAGCTCTCCAGGGTTTCAAGCAGGGGTTCTCTTTGCCAGCCCTAGCTAGAGATTCCACTGGGGATAGATAGAACCTGGGACCTTCTGCATTCTGTCACGAAGCCATATTCCTCCCCCAGCCCTCCAGGTCCTAAACCCAGTGCAGTTATGAAAACAAAACAAAACAAAACCCAGTGTTTCTAGTCCTGATCACTGCAAAGGTTTCATGAAAGTGTGTGGATGGCACACATTGAAATCTCTCACCCCAAAACAGTTGCTGAATATTATTTGCAGTGACTAAGAAAGGGTGTATGGGGTGTTACGGGACTTCTTCCGAAGTAGTTTGCTCATGACAGTGGTCATACCCTGGGAACAGATTTAACTGTCTGGCTAAACTAGATAAGGGTAGTCGATGGATCTCAAACCCTGGGTGAGTTAGAGACTTCCTCTACATGCAAAGACAGGTTTTGACGGATAGAACAGACAAGATCAAGAGTGGGTCCAATGGTCAAGAAGGCTGTTTCTGAAGATGGAAATGAGAAGCAGATGGAGCCCATCTAGGAGAAGGAAAACTCTGATCCCAAATCTCCACTGCCTTGTGGGATATCTTCAGGAAAAGAAAATACTAAGGAGTAGGCCCTACACAAATCCAATGTGGAGTCCCTAGGACGGTTGGATGGTGCATTGTGCACCTCCTTCTGGCAACTCCTGCAGCCAAGTTGATGCCAAACATCTTGCTCTGCTTTCCTTTGGACCACATCAGCAAGACCAAGAAGGATGGGAGGTCTTGTCCTCTGGGCAGCTCAGGATCTCTATACACATTGCCCAGGCTTGCTCCTTGGGGAGGTCAGTTCGGTGCTACTAATGCAGTGGTTTGGCTTCACCATGGAGACACACTCCATTGTCTCCCGAGACAGATGGTTGCCAACAACAACAACAACGAAAGGGTCTTTGACATCTTGAGAAGAGCAGAGCCCACCCTTGGGGCTAGCAAAACTAGCATGGAATAAACAAGACACCCAGGGCCAGTCTCAAATTTTTTGATACCTGAGATAACCAGTGTGCTCCCTCCAAATTTTGCATGCAGACATCAGTCAGGCCAGGATGTTTTGGTGTAGCCCAAGAACTTTGGAAGCTGTGGGTGTCAAGGCGCAGCGCTCTCCTTCAGCACCTCACTGCTGCTTTTTGCTCCCTAATGTTCCTGTCTGAGGCAGCAGCTCCAGTCTGGGTAATAGAGAGCCATCCCTGCAGCCTCCAATAAACACATGCACACTTCCTTAAATCACATGGTGTCTGCAAATCCCACAGAACAAAGCTATGTTAGGGGGAGCAGTTTTGACTTTTTAATATTTTGAAAGCTTGTTTTCACTCAGCCTTATGATTTCCCACCCCACTTTTAAGAAGCAAATTGTTCTAAAGTATTGCACTTAAGCAGAAGCATTTCTCTTTGTAAAGCAAAACTGTGGCCAGATGTGCTCTTCGTCCAAGTTCATGTGCACAGATTGGCATGCTGGAGTGACTGCAAAGTTGCACACTCTGGAACCACACACACACACTCCAAAGTGGAGAGATGTAATAGAAGTCTCCTTGATGAGAGGTCATCCTACACATGCTAGATCAAGGAATGAAATGGGCAGAAAGGACCTTACCACATTGCAGGAGCAGAAAACAGTGTTGGACCAGTGAGAACAAAGCATCTGACTCTTTGATCAGGCCAAAGACCCATCCATCACCCTGTTCTCACAGTCACCAACCAGATGCCTTGGAGAAACATGGAAGCAGGACATGACCACAAGTGTTCTCCCCCCTGTGATTCCCAGAATACTGCCTCCAAACCTGATCTTCATCCAGTGGCCTGAAACCCACAAGGACTTTGTGTCCTGACATAAGGTGTGTCATTGTGGGGTCTCCACAATTCTGTGGTTCTTTTTGAAGAGGAGAAAAGCCGAGAGAGGGAGAGAAAAGGAAGGAGTGTGGGTGAGGGGAGGGAGAATCAAATGCAAGTGAGCGTAGTACTTTAACAGTTGCATAGAATATATTTTAATAGCTAAGGCTGCAACCTTTAATGGACTATCTCAATTAGTCAGGCACTTACAAAAAGAGGAACAAACTACTTGTAACCGAGGCACTTGGGGGGGGGGATTACAAGCCAGTAGTGTTTAGAGAGGCACTCAGAGATTAAATGCCTCTTTTAAAAGGGACCATGATCCAGTCGTCCACAATTCATAAAGGCATGTTTTCCTGTTTTAATTATATGCAAATTTCTGCGCATCTAAGCAGCTCCATTTAATTCAAACTCATTTTACTCAATTGGCTTAAAAACCCTAATAATCACATGACAGCCCTATTTATAAAAACTTAGACGAGCCTGGCCTGGTCAGCTCAGAGGCCCATCTACTCCAGCGTCCTGCATTCATGGGCGCCAATCTCACCAGCAGGACCAGAGTGCAATCTCTCTCTCCTGCGCTGGATTCCCAGCAGCCGGTGTCAAGAGGAGAGCGAGCAGCCTTGTCCTTTATGAGATTGTCTAAACAGTCCAACTTGAGGGCCAACACTACGTCTTGTAGCAGTGAGTTCCATAGTGTTAACTATGTGCTGTGTGGGGAAGTGCTTCTTTTTATTTGTCCAGAATCCCCCTAACAATCTAAAGCTTTGACTATTACCCCAGGCTCTGCTATGATGTGAAGGAGAAAGGTTTTTAGCTCCTTTTACCCATGCCATGCAGAATCTTATATTCCTTTATCCTGCCCCCACTTACCTGCCTTGTTGAATAATTTTCTTCTCTAAACTAAAAAGCCCCAAACATTGCAACTATTCCTCATGGGGAATTGCTTCAGCCCTTGATCATTTTCTTTTGCATACCTGTTTGGTAATTGCAGTGGGTTATTTTTAGTTCTGACCATCTGCAGTGCAAATCTTCTGCTTCCTATAGTGTTGGAAATGTAACTCTACACTCTAGTCCACAATCCTGGGTTATTTTGGGCTAACCATACCCACCTTTCCTAAGCCTTATAGAATCATAGAGTTGGAAGAGACCACAAGGGCCATCGAGTCCAACTCCCTGCCAAGCAGGAAACTGACCTGGGAACTGACCTATGATGTCTGACCTGGGAACTCCCCCTTTTTTCAGCCCAACAGCTTCAATTTGAACTGGGCTTCAAAGGAAGAATTATGGCACACAAGCAGGGGGTGGGCTGCAACAATTTATCCACCACTTGCCCCAAAGTGAGAAGGAAAACTGATGTTGGGAAACCTAGGATGGCCTCCACATGCCCCCCTCTCCCTGGCCCTCCTACTGCAATTTGAAATTAAATTTCAAAAATTGGAAGATTCCTGGACTACTTTGACCAGCTCATGTTCACCCCAAATGCCCCACTGTTTTTTAACTTGTTGCATAAGGCAGAACTTCAAAAGCAAGGCGTCTGGGCATATGTTGCAGCCAGCCAGCTGACAAACATGTGTGGGGATGTAGTCATGAGCAGCGACCACCTCCATCCCCCATAGGACCTCCTAAGGAGTGGGTGCAATGCAGACAGGCCCTCTTCCAAGTGAAGCAAAGCTCCCAGACAGTTCGGCTTCAGTGCTGGAAGCGACGGTTTCAGACGTGCATAAAATTACCTCCTGGCCACCATCTTCATGATTCTCTTCAAGTCCTTTGAAGAAAGCAGCCTCCCAGAGCCTGAGGTTTCAGGCTCTCTCCCTCTTCCATGTCCCCTTTGATGCCAAGGAACCTTTGTGCATTGCAGAGAGGTCAGAGGCATTTCCCCTGGTGTGCACTAGCTTCACGCTTATGGGGATACGGGAAAGTCTGTAGGGCCTCTCACAAAATCATCTTCCCCACACAAAAAAATTTGCTTGAGATCTGCTCAGCTGGAATCTGCTCTCAGGTCTCTGGATGACTTTATATTTATATGCGCTGTTGGTGTAATCTGGCACCAGCAGAGCAAAAGCACTAACAGGATCATACAGACACAAGACCTCCTCTGTTTCTTGACACTTTTTCAAACATTGCAATCTGGGTGGCTTTGAGGATTCCATGAAAACTAGACACTCATTCAATCACATAATAAAAACAAGACTGAAATTCATAATTTTAAAATATTTAGCCACCATTATGGTGCAGTGATCCTGACTGAACTTCTACAACCACTGTGTTTCTGTATTCACAGTTAAATAGAAATTTCACATTTACGGCACAGCATGCACAGATAAGCAGGAAATGCAAATTTCATCATTCTACGCTTACTTTGGCTTCTGTAGCCTCTTAGATGACACCATGTCATTTTATTTTATTATATAAAATGGAGGACACTCCCCCCCCGGTCCTTTTATTGGTTAGGGGGGGAAAGTCCATTCAAATATCACAAGTTCCAGGAATTGCTTTGGTGCTTTACAATGGTGGAGCCCCATCTGCATCAAAACAACTTAATGAAAAATACTTAGTAGGCCATTAGTTATATATAAAGGTAAAGGTAAATGGACCCCTGACCATTAGGTCCAGTTGCGCATGACTCTGGGGTTGCGGCGCTAATCTTGCTTTATTGGCCGAGGCAGCCGGCGTACAGCTTCCGAGTCATGTGGCCAGCATGACTAAGCCACTTCTGGCGAACCAGAGCAGTGCACGGAAATGCCGTTTACCTTCCTGCCGGAGTGGTACCTATTGATCTACTTGCACTTTGACGTGCTTTTGAACTGCTAGGTTGGCAGGAGCAGGGACGGAGCAATGGGAGCTCACCCTGTCACGGGGATTCAAACTGCCGACCTTCTGATCGGCAAGTCCTAGGCTCTGTGGTTTAACCCACAGTGCCACCCATGTCCCATATATATATATATAAGGGAGATGCAGGTTTTGGTGTCTTCGGGTGTCTTCCCGTGTAAGAGTCGGGGTGTCTGTGCGACGTTTCGACGAGGTCTCACTCGTCATCTTCAGGCTGGTGCTTTCGGCTTCTTCTGTAACAAGAAGCCGAAAGCACCAGCCTGAAGATGACGAGTGAGACCTCGTCGAAACGTCGCACAGACACCCCGACTCTTACACGGGAAGACACCCGAAGACACCAAAACCTGCATTCCTGTACCCGTGAAAATCTACGAAAGCATATAAGGGAGATATGTATATATATATATATATGGATTAATGGAAATTCTGAGGGCAGGGGGGTTGTTGTTGGGTACACCAAATGGGCTATGCCCCCCCCTTTTAAGAGGATAATTTACAAGCCTTTAAAAACAACCCAGGAATACCCTGTGGCCCAGCTTCTCACAATTGCACACACATTTTGACATATGTAAACTTCACAGGAGCTTGATGAGTTCAGGAGAATATCAGGAGTTTTTTTTAACCCAGTGCCAAACCATCCACACACAACGTTGTGGGAGTCAAGCGAGGAAGACGATGGTGTGAACAGGCTCTTTGCATAGACCCCATGTTGAGGATCCAGAAAAGTCCTATTATTCTGTATGTAGACCAAGCTCCCCCATAGCTCGTTTTCTCTTCTGAGCTCTACTCAGTTTTATTTCTCACAACTCCCCTGCCCGCCCCCAGCTGGCAGAGGCTCCAAGAAACTCCATGTTTCACTGCAGCCCATTTAAATCTCGCTGGCACGCTCATTAGCCACCAGCCAGCAAAATAAAATGAAGGAGTTATCCACCTAGATCTTATTGGGACATACTCACAAGAAACCCCGAGAACATAAGGTTGATTTGTGTTATTTCATGACTGAAATGCATATAACAATCCCCCTTTAATAATAATAATAATAATAATAATAATAATAATAATTATTATTATTATTATTATTATTATTATTATTATTATTATTTTCTTTGAAAAGAGGAAAACAAGGGGTTGGGAAGTAATACATCCAAATCCAGTTCATTAGGAGCCATGGAAACCCTTGGCAGAAAAGGCTCATCTGAAATCCTTTTGTCCGGCCCAAAAACTGAAAAGGGAAACAGCTGGGCTTAGTTTGAGGCTCAGAATTAAAAGCAATCTAACGAGATCTGTAGAGGATCACTCCTTTGGCTGTGTGCTGTAGGCCCTGGTTGCTGGTATTTTCTTCTTCAGTGTAACAGCACTAAAAACAAAATAAAAAACTTTGGGAGGGAAATTCCTCAGAAATGAGGTAGTTTCTTAGTCACCGGCACATTTCCCCCCACAACTCCTTAAAGCAACGGTTATTTACAATTCACCCCCTCCTTCCCATGCATACATTTATAACCTTTCTCAGGTTTTCTGTGACCAGCTTTCAGCAACAGGACCCCTCCACCCCCCGCAAAAAACCCCAACCAATAGAAACACCAAACATCTAGCCAGAATTATGTCTGGCTTAGTAACATGGTGTTTTAATAAATAAATGGCTACTTCTGGAAATATTATGCCTCTCAGGAGCAATTTATTTAGTATCTCAGCCAATACAATTCTGTCTTTTATATAAAAGTTCTTCTTTTTGGGGGGTTCAGTGCGGGGGGTGGGGGATGTGAACAAAAATCCCAACCCTGGTCTACCAAGCAATTAATGTTTCAGTATAAAAATAGAAGGAACCACCCGAACACACACACACACACACACACACTCCCGCTTACAATACAACACAGGATAGCAATAAATCCGCCTCTGATGATGTTCCTTGTTCATTCTTTCTCTTTTATCCTCAGCCAATTGTTCTCAGAGTCAGAGCGACACAACAATGGCTGAACTAGGGAGAAACTTCCAGAAAAGTTTTTAGTCTTCCTGCAGACTTCACATGTATCATTCTATTTAAAGTGATTTTATTTGTTCACCCCTCCCCCCCAATATAAAAATATATACATTTATCCAGGAGTTTCCCGCTGCCTCCGTATAGCCCCCTCTGAGGTTAGAGGTAAGTGGGAAGAAAGAAGGTTGCAAATCTTGCCTCACATCAGCCTCCTTCCTTTCCCTCTCGGTAAAATCTCTCACCCTCACCTGTTGCCTAAAAGTCTGTTCCTGGAAACCCATTAAAAACCCACCAGCTGTTAATGTGGCCTATTGCCCTTCAGTCGCTGTTGACTGTGACAACCATCTTCCCTAACCATTGGCCATGAAGGCTGGAGCTGTGATCCAAAACATCTGGAAGAGGTCTAAACACATCACATGGACCAGTCTTCCCATTTTCCATTTGGTGAGAAAAGCAGTATACATTCAAACCACTATCATATCACTTTATGGCTTCAAGTCATAGCTTCCTACAAAGAATACTGGGAGCTGCAGTTTGCTAAGGGTGCCGATAGTTGTTAGGAGACGCCCTGTTCCCCTCAACAGAGCTACAATTCCCAGAACTCTATGGGAAGAGGGATCAACTGTTAAACCACTCTGGGATTTGTAGCTCTGGGAGGGGAGCAGGGGTCTCCTAACAATTTTCAGAATGCTTAATGAACTATGGATCCAATGATTCTTTGGAAGAAGCCGTGGCTGAAGTCATAAAGTGATATGATACTGCTTTAAAAGTATAGAGCAGATGGGACCTAATCTATTTCCCTGTGTGAAACAGCTTGCAGAATAGCAGTCCCAGTTTGACACCAAGGAAGCGTAGCAGATATTGTACCTAGGGACGACACTGTCAAAACTAGGAAGGGGTTCTGGAAGCCAAATGTTTGCTCCAGTTAAAAATTGGGTGCTGGGAGGCTGTGGAATCTCTTCTAAGCTGGGGGAGGGGCAGAACCCCATATATCAATGGTTCCCAATTAGCTGCGCCCCCCCCCCCGTTTTCAAAAGCCAAGCCATGGACCCCCTACTTTTGAAAATTTTGGTATCTCTTATGATAGTTGAGGGCCTGCAGAACACCAACTGGGAACCACTGCCATAAATGCACCTGGGTAATTTCTTGGGGAAGGGCTGGCAGAGATGATGATTTGCTTTCCACAGCTGGGAACAAGGTGTGCAAAAGCTAACCGTTCACATTCTGTTCTAAAGATTGGAACACCCCACAAAGAAATTAGCCCCTTTCTTCTCCTAGGTAAGGCATCTGAGCGTAATGGATACATGTGGGAACTCAACATTATACAAAGAAGTATCTGTTTGCTTGAGAGGCAGCTTCTTTCAGTGCCCATGAAATATGATATTTTTTTTTTACAAAAAAAACCCCTTTTGCTTCTGTACAGATAATTTCATGTGGGTTGGGTCTGTGTGTGTGTGTGTGTGTGTGTGTGTGTGTGTGTGTGTGTGTTTTGAGGGAGGGGAGAGATATCATCCTTGATGCATGCCAAGATAGGACTCTGGTTCAGCCATTTGTTTTGCAGGGAACGGGCTAAAATAAAATAAAAGGAAAGGGGTTGTGGCGAGGCAAGAGAGAAATGGGCTATTTAAAAACAACAAAAACAACAACACAAAAGCAATGCTACCTACAGGCCTGTATATACAACTTAGTTCACCACATCTATTGTGGTTTCTCAGTCAACAGGTCAGACTAACTGGTCCAAATCCTCACATTCATCTTCCCCTTCCCAAAAAGGAGAGAGAGAGAGAGGAGAGATAGATCTTGGAAAAACTCATGAAACCCAGCGGCAACATGGTAAAAACTGTACACTGCTGTCCATTAACTTACAAATCACACACCCCTCCTCCTTGCCCCCCCCCCCAAGTCACTTGATGGTACAAAAGTGAAACCGGGTGCCTATTCGGGTGCCTGTTTCGTTTTAATAGCAGTCATTTTCCACCCTCAAAAAGTAAAAGAAAGAAAGGAGTGGCACAGTTATCTCCACTGTCTCTGCACGGCCAGGAAAAAGAGGGTGCTGAAGAGGAGAGGTGCTTCTAAGGAGGCCACCCTGGGGGAGGCACTGCCGGGGCTTGCATTCTTGTCCATTTTGTTGGTGTTCTGTTTGACTTCTGTTGCGTTGAACACAAATTCGGGAGAGCACTGCTGCATGTCACAGCCACTTCCACTGCCTTCTCCGCTACTTTCATCACCTGGAAGAATTGCACAGACAGTTTGTTTAGCTCTACAGTTCTTGCATTCTATTCAGATTCACCATATTATGAGTTTGGAGGAGCCTGAACAGGGAGCAAAACCCATCTACCAACTCCTCACCAAAGAGGCAAGAGGCAAAATTTGGACAGGAGTCAGCTGCAAACAACAAGTGCAATTCAGGGTGTGTCATTTTAGATGGGGGGGATATAATTTTTGCAAATTTCTTCAGTCAGGGGGTATTTAAAAATATGTTTTTGGGTATGAGGAATTTGAATCTGCTACTATTTTTGTGAGGCACATAAACTGCTTTAGGAAAACCAAAGAATTTTAATATTGCCTTTTTAAAATGTCAGATAATGGTAAACAACAACAATAATAAAAATATATATTAATATATAACTGCAAGTACTTGGCAATCATTTTTAATGATTTCTATGCAATTCTACACACATTTACTTACCAAGCAACACCAAATTATGTTTATTTAATCAAAATATCTTTTCAATTCCTAAGCCTTACTACAACTTTTTAACACCCTCTCTTTTTTGGAAATTGAAAGTTTTAAAGTTCAACATATGCAGTGCAGAGCAAACGTCATCCAGACTGGGCCAGCACCTCCCCACTCTTTTTGTTAAGGAAGCCCATCAACTCCAGACCCAAAAATTGCAATTCACCTTTGAGCCTGGTTCGGTGCTCCAGCAGGTGCAAAACACTGCGACTAGACTGTTGATGGGGACAGACTCTTGCCGGCACCTAACTCCAGGGTTCAAAAGTCTACCCAGGCTGCCAAATAAGCTCAAGGGCCAGGTCTACAGTTTTTGTAATCCGTTACAAGGATTCTTAACAATTTGATTCATTATATCCCTGACTGATCACTGAGGCCTTCCAGGGAGTCACTGTTAGTGGTCCCCCAGGACCTGAATGTATGGCTCATATCTGCAAGGAGCTCCGTGGGCCCAAGTTTATGGAAATTCATTCCAGTTGCCTCCAACGCCCAAGTGATCTATCTGCAGAATGAAAGGCTGTTCACCAAGTGATCACTCTCATGCTCTGCATTCTACCACTAGTCAGGCTCGCATCATTTTGCCACATGGTAAATTGGTAAATCTTAAAAAGCAGAGACATCACCTTGCCAACAAAGGTCCGTATAGTAAAAGCTATGGTTTTCCCAGTAGTGATGTATGGAAGTGAGAGCTGGACCATAAAGAAGGCTGATTGCCGGAGAATTGATGCTTTTGAATTATGGTGCTGGAGGAGACTCTTCAGAGTCTCATGGACTGCAAGAAGATCAAACGTATCCATTCTTAAGGAAATCAGCCCTGAGTGCTCACTGGAAGGACAGATCGTGAAGCTGAGGCTCCAAGACTTGGGCCACCTCATGAGAAGAGAAGACTCCCTGGAAAATACCCTAATGCTGGGAAAGATGGAGGGCACAAGGAGAAGGGGACGACAGAGGACGAGATGGTGGGACAGTGTTCTCGAAGCGACCAGCAAGAGTTTGACCAAACTACGGGAGGCAGTGGAAGACAGAAGTGCCTGGCGTGCTCTGGTCCAGGGGGTCACGAAGAGTTGGACACGACTAAACGACTAAACAACAACAAAATTGGTAAATTCTTTCCACGCTTCCAGCACTCAGTCAGATCTCTGGGAAAATCAGAGGAATGCAGAAGAATCCTACGCACCCCTCCATTTTGCAGAAACAGACCCCCCAGGCATCCTAGAACTTCAATAAGCTCTAGATATATGTCCAGGAGCCTGGCATTCTCCAAAAGTCAATGGCCTCAAGCTCCCATCAGTGTGGTCAGTTGTCTGGAATGATGGGTGCTAGAATCCAGCAACATCTGGCAAGCCTCAGGTTCTCTCTCCTTGCCTTGGGAAAACTCATCTACACTTACTTATATCAATGAAGTCAACATCATTCCCATTGTAGGCATTCTTCATCTTATTGGTCATCACGCGGAGAGCCATGATTTGCCGGCGAATCACCATGTCTGGCTTCAAGGTGTCAACTTGCACTTCAGGATTGGTCGCCTGGTTGGCTAAGCCGTTTGCTGTCACTGCGTAGACATACCTGTGAGAAACAGCATTCACTCCATCAGAGGCCACTCAGTCAACGGTCAGCAATGGTCATGATGAGGGATGAATGGAACAGACAGTGGGAGAGATGACGTTGTCTTCACACCCCTCTTCTCTGCTCAAGAACATCGGAAGTTGCCTTATACAAAGTTAGACCATTTGTCCATCAAGCTCAATATTGTCTACACTAACCGGTAGTGTTTCCACAGGGGGCATCTCCAGTCATATCTGGAAACTTCTGCATGGAAAGCACAGCTGCCCTACATGCATTAATAACTTTCCAATGCCAGGTTGAATGAGTCATCATTAGCAACTGTTTCTGAAGGGCCACTGTTATTACTGCAACTACAGTTGCCTATATTTTTTTGTATTTTTGACCTCGCTGCTTACAATTCACCACCACCACTGTCCCACAAACTCTGTGTTTATCTACCTATCTACTATCTATCTATCTATCTATCTACACACACACCTGTAACTCAGGATCGCACTTCATGCATCTGAAGAGGGTTCTAGATCAGGCCAACAGCTCATCTAGTCCAGCAGGCCAACCAAATGCCAATGAAAGCTTGTTAGCCTCTTTGGCCAGGTTCACACAAATGCTAATGCAGCATTTATTGAACCATGGTATATTAAACCATGGTTTAAACCATGTGTGAACGCTGCCCAGCCACTGAACTATGGTGTGCTTACTGCCAGCAAACCATGATCTGAAGCCATGGTTTGTTGTAGGCTTGCAACTTCTTAGATTTTTAAACTATGGTTTGGCATTGCATTGGCATTAACCATGGTTCATTTGGCCACTCCGAATGCTCACCAAGCCACAAAGGCATAAGGCAAGTGCAGCTGGGAAATGAACTGAGTTTTGGAAACACATATCACAGCTTGTTTAATCTCCTCTGGGACAACTCATGGTTTGTTAGCAAGCCACGGCTTAGCTTTATGTGAGAATGAGGCATTCTGTTATTTTATTTTTCCACCAGACTAACATACCTATCTAACACAGGGTTCCTGTCTGGAATCTGAATCCTGAACCAATGCATTCCAATTAAAAGAAAGGAGATTCCACCTAAACATTAGGAAGAACATTCTGAGGGTATGAGCTGCTTGACAATGGAACAGATTACCTTGAAAGGTTTGAGGCTTCATTTGAGGTTTTTAAAGAGAGGTTGGATAGCCACCTGCCAGGGATTACGCAGCTATGATCCCTGCATTGTCAGGTGGTTGGACTAGATGACCCTTGTGGTCCCTTCCAACCCTACAATTCCATGATTCTATGAAAGGAGGAATTGGGCTTCTTCCAAACCTGCTTTTGTCACTTCCGTTCCAGCACTCTTCTTCATTGATGCTGTCAGCAGCCATCTTCTCATTGCTACAGATATTGCTGGGAAGGGAGGACCAGAATTTCTTGGCTTGCTTGAGCCTTTCCTTCACATCTGTCACCTGTTGGTCAAAGAGTATCATCAAAGTTACTCTTCTTTTGCTCAGCAAAACAACCCCAGAAAAAGAAGCTGGCTTATGCCACTGATCCATCTAGTTCAGCATTATCTGCACTGACCGGCAGTGGCTCTCCAGGGTTCCAGGCTGGAGTTGTCATCCCCCCAGCCCTACCTGGGGCGTCTGGGACCTTCTGCATGCAGAGAAGATGCTCTGCCATTGAGCTATTCCCCTTCCCTCTCTCACAGCACTGGAACTTGGGGTCTCTTAACGAAGTTGGCAGGCAAACAGCTTTTGTGCTGCCAAAAGGGCACCCAGCTTGGATGGCTTTAAAAAGAGGATTAGAGAAATCTGTGAAGGATAAGGCTACCCACGGTTACCAGCCATGAAGCTATGTTCTGCCTCCACAGCCGGAAGCAGTGCCCTCTGAATACCAATAGCTGGGAACTGAAAGGAGGAGAGGTGCTGTTTTGCTCAGCTTTCCAAAGTCATCTGAGTGGCCACTGTGAGAAAAGTGGATCAGACGCAAGGTCCATCTAGAGCAGGACCAAGCCTTCTAGCAGTCAACCAGATGCTCCTAGAAAGCCCACAAACAGGGACTGAAGAGAAAACGTTTCTTAAAAGCAGCTTTTACAGCCTCTGGTGCCTGCTGCTCTATGGGAAACTTTGAAACAGACTGAAGAGCTCCTTCATTTTTTCAGAGCATTGCATTTTGATCCAATCAATGTCAGCGACGCTTTGTTCAATGCTGCTGCTGAAGCCATTGACAGGCCAGCCGAAAAGGCTTGTTAGGCTCAGGACTGCAGCTTTCTTCGTGTGCCTCCTCCATGAGAGGTCCAGTGAGCAGCAACATGAGAACAGGCCCTTTCTGTGGTGGCTCCTTGTTTGTGGCATGCTCTCCCCAGGGAGGCTTGCCTGGTGCCTTCATTACATATATTTTGGCGTCAGGCAAAAACATTCCTCTTCTACCAGGCAAAGTGTGCGGGGGGTGTTGTTTTGTTGGTTACTAAGTCTAGTACCACTGAGGTTTTATACTGTAAACCGCCCTGTGACCCACTGATGACGGGTGGTGTAGAAATGTAATAAATAATAACAATAATGAGCCTTCGGGCCTGTGGGCCACCAGCTCGGCAGCGCTGCTCTATGCAGGGGAGAGAAGACCCCCATTCCTAGTCATGTTGAACCACACACCACAGATCTCTGTATACCCACCAGTCTATCTAAGCTGGTGCCAGCTGCTGTGGTCGGCCTCTCCTCTGGGTTGTAGGGTCTGAAACGGGCACTGAAGCTGCTTTCTGAAATGGAGCGAGACGTCCGGCTCTGCGCAAGTGTCTTGGGCTGCCCACACCCTTGGAAAACCTAAACCGACGGAAGACACATAACAGTATCAGAAGTTTGATTTTGTGCATCTTTGTTCTTACCTCCTGCCCACTTCTTGCAGCCATTGTGCCAGTAGTTTGAAGTTAACAGCTAGACTGCAATACAGATGTTTTCTGATTTAGCACAGCAACTGCTAGCTGAGCAGCTCAGCTTCCTCACTCTTTATAGGGATGGTTTAACCTTGAAAAGTAGACAACTTTATCCCTTGAGCTTTCAGTTTCTACTCCTGCCTTAAAAAACAAACATTCATTCCCCCATTAAAAAAAAATAATCCAGGTAATTTGACAACTCAAATTATGCAATCCAACCAAACTAATGTAATTACATTTTTTAAAAAAATACATATGTCAAGAGATGAAAAATAAATAATTAAAAAGTAATTCATAATTATAGTGAGGTCATGGCGCCTCGTGGCTTGGAAACCTTGATTTCATTAAGATGAGTTTCTCTTTCTTTCTCTCTCTCTCCAAATGCAAAATGCCCTCACCACACCTTTTGGGAGACCTGCATGCTGTTCTCCTGCATGTTCATTATGGCATCAGAGATCTTCACATCAATCGGGTCCATGACGGATTCAATGTTGAAAGGGCCCTCCAGCCTCTCCGCCACCAAGAGCATGGAATCTGAGGCAGAATACAGGAACAGTGGGGTGGAGGGTTGTGGCAAATGCAATGAGTCAATCTCCCCCCCCCCACCCAAGTACCCTCCAGATGTTTTGGACAGCATTGCAATCCCAGCCAGCATGACCGTGTTGGCCACTGATGTCACAAAACTACGGAAAGGCCTGCTTACTCTCCTGCTCTTGCTGAGCTTTTTCACATCAGGGGTTTGCTAGCGAGGGGGCAGGGAATGGCAATTTGTGAGCCACTGGATACCCAGTTACAATCTATTATACTGCCCCCCCACCACACCAGCTTCCCACCAGCAACTCTCCTGCTCATGCTGATGAAACAAGGAGAGTAAACAACGTGGAAATCTGGAAAATTCTCTAGGCATCCCATCGTTTCAGAAACCAAGGAAGGCAGCTTTTCTCCCAGCTCTCCACTTCCTCACACCAGTTCCCATGTGGGCTTCCTGCTTACCTCCCCCTCCCCATTTGCCTTCTAAGCCCCAGGGGGAAGGAGAGATTCCAGGCTCTTCAAACTGCACCCTCCCCTGAAATTTTGCAATCAGAGCAGATTGTCTAAAATAAATAATACCATCTGCCTTGTTTATTCATGCTGCATTTCAAGTTTTCCTGTTTCATTTCTTTTTATATATATAAAAAAATCAGAACACCCATGCACACACCCTCTCCGCTGAAGGGCTTCCATCCCTTGTATATATTTACATTGTTAGCTTATTGGTGGCAGGAATCAGCCGAGGAACATTAAGGAAACAGTGTTTTATGGCTCTGAATACTGGTTGCTGAGGAGCAAAATTCAGGGATAGTGCTCAAGTTCTGCTTCCAGGCTTCCGAAAGTGCCATCTGGCCAGCCTCAGGGTGTTGGACTAAATGGACCCGATCCAGCAGCCAGGCTGTTCTTGTGATCCCAAGCAGAGGTGTAGTGGTTGAAGACCCATTTCTATCCTTGCAGCAGGGCTCCTGTCTCCAGCACCCTACAGCTGCCCAATCAGCATGGAAGGGGAGCTTTCTAGCCACGGAGTCTTCTCACCCCTTGTGCTGATTGGAGCCCATCAGACACTGAGGACTGACTCCCAGGGTCACTCTGGAGAAGGGGCGCGGGAAGAACTCTAAAGAAGAGTTGTTCTGTATGCTCCAAGAAGCATTTGAGAACACTGGGGACACAAGGTGCTTCTGTTTCAAGAAAGTGGTGCGCAAGCCCTTTTAAGCATATTGGAACTTCTTAAGTCACTCCAAAATAAGATATTGGAGCACTCCAAATCATTTACCTGTGTACATGCAATGAACACAAGTAGATCTAGCAGAAAGGCCATGCAGGCAGTGACAATTGCAATGCATCTCTAGTTAGTATTGCTGCATAGTTGTAAGGCATTTGTATAATCTTAGGAAAGTGCTTGTGGACAAGCCTGTGACTATCATGAAGGGACCTTGCACATCTGAATTTGCCGTGCCACAAATGCTCCTAAAGCTGAAAGAAGACCCTTTGTAGCTGCAGGCCAAATGAAGTGGCCCCTATGCCAAACCCCATCTTGGTGATTTCAGAAAGGCTTGTGAAAAATGGATAATTGCAAGGGAAGAGGCAGCCACTCCCTTCCAAGGCACAGACCTTCTGCATTACCCATGAGTGCCTGCTAAGCACCAATGCAAACCATGCTCATCCTCACTCCATGTTTGCATGGCGAGGCCCTGTGACAACCCTATTCCCGAAGCTGCAAATAACCAGACACCACACAGATTATTGGATTTTTGGGATCAAATAATGCCACAACTTTATTGGTTGCAGATGTGAAAAGTTTGGCCATGGGCAGTGAGGTAAGCAATGGCGCATGTCACTGACACCCCCCCACCTGCCGCTATTGGCCAATTTGGCAGCAGGAGTTCGATCTGGCCAGCAATAGACCAGTGCATAGGGGAGATGCAGTGCCCACCTGCAAAGCTGCCCACCCAGGAAGGGCAAATGGACCGACCAAAGAACTTCAGTAAATGCAGAGCAAGGGATGGGACAGCTGGGCAAGGCATAGCCTGAGATGGAACTGCAGGCAGCTCTCATAACGCTCAGCTTTCAGCCTTTCTGAGCAATGACTGCTCCCATGATATCCCTCATTGTACTGGGGGTGAAGAGGGGGAAATGGCTTTTGATGTGACAGCAAAATGGAAGCATTCCACAGAAAAGCAGAGCATGACTTAGAGCAATGCTCAGAGCTGCCTTGGTGAGCCAACAAGGCTGCCCCTGTTACAGCCAAGAGAAAATGTCTTGGTTTACGATAGATAGATAGATAGATAGATGATAGATAGATGATAGATAGATAGATAGATAGATGATAGATAGATGATAGATAGATAGATAGATATAGATAGATAGATAGATGATAGATATACACTGTAAAAAAGATACACACACAAAAAGTGGTATTCTTGTTGGTTTGTTTTTCAAAATAATCAATAAATTTGAAAGAGAAACTTGGGGGTGGGTGGGGACAGAAGAGAAGAAAGAATGGATCTCTGGGTTATGTGGTGTCTTTGTCCAACCTCGTGGGTAAGTAGAGCATTCCTGAATCGGGGCCTTTGTGACCTGCAATTGTCATGGCAGCACACAAATCACCACTGAGGCATGCCATCCTTATTCAGGCTGGGAGGGGAGAGTGGGGGTGGGGGCAGAGGAGAGGGAGGGAGGGAGGGAGGGAGAGAGAGAGAGAGAGAGAGAGAGAGAGAGAGAGAGGAGCAATCCAAGTTGCCAGCGCAAAGCATTCAGAGATAAGCACACTTCTGCTCTCAGAGGAAGGATACAGACGGAAACTCTTTCTGTGCTGGCAGGGGGCTGAAAGGGATGGGCCAAGAAGAAATACATTTTATTGCAACCCCCGCCCATAATGAATCAGGTGGGAGACAGATGGCATTTTTGAAGGAGGGTGACGTTTTCAAGGATTTAGCGAGGGAGATGCGTTAAAGACTACATCCTCGCTCCTGCTAAGATCTTGCCTGCCAACAAATCGTGATGAATGGTAAATCCCCCTCCCCCCTCAACAGCATTGGGCTGTGGTTCAGGACAAGAGGGCTTTAGAATTACACAACTGAAGAGGTGGGCGGAGGCTGGGTAGAGGAGGAAGCAGGGTGCCCCAGGGCAAAGCTGATAATGGTTTGGAACAGCAGTAAGAGCTGCATGCATGTTTACCTGGGGGTGGGGGAAATGCCTCCTCTCATGTGTACATTCCCTCCTCTCCCCCTACAATTAAGACCTGGCACCTGCTGGATTCCTTTTAAGGCAGCCTTCCTCAGCCTTGGGTCATCCCCAGATGTTGTTGCAGTGCAACACCCCCACAAACCTCCAGCTTGCATGGGCAATGCTCAGGGGCAGGCAGCCCTGGCAACATCTGGGGATGCAATGATGGGACAGGTGGCTTTATGAAGACTGGTCTGCTGTGACTTGGAGGCAGGGCATTCTTGGCTGTGGCACCAGAGCTACAGACTCTCTTCCACAAGGTGGTGAACTAACTCATCCCTCCACCTGTTTCATCAGGCATTTGCTGAACACCTGAGCAGTGGAAGCTGCCTTCTAGCAGCAAGTCAGAATGTTTGTCTGTTGACTCAGTTTCATTGGCTCTGACCAGCAACATCTGCCTACAAGCTCTCAATGGCTGAGTGCCATGGACAGGCTGGGTGCAGAGGAGTGGTGGGAGGCACCAGCTGGGAAACCCCCAAGGGAACCTCCAGGGGAAGAAGGATCAGAGCCAGGGGACTGGTAGTGGGTCCACGATGCCTGCTCAGAGCGAGAAGAGGGACCAGACTGGGAGGAGAAGGTGTCAGAAGCTGAAGAGACAACAGGGCTTAGTGAGCAGGAAGCAGCTGCAGCAGAGAGCAGGAAAACATTGAGGCAGAAGCAGAGGCTGCAGAGGAGGGCGGCCAAGATGCAGAGAGGAAGCAGGCTGGTGAAGAAGCCAGGGAATCTCTCCTTCAGTCCCTGTAACTGCCCCTACTGGGAAGAGTTGCTAGGCCTGCAATGTTTTGGTTTTTTTCAATAAAGAGTTAACTTCACTGACACCAGTGTTTTTCATTCTGACCTGGTCCTGACTGGCTCCTGACACCCCTCCCCATAACAACAGCCCTGTGAAGCAGCGACTGGCCCAAAGCCACCCAGTGGGAATTTGAACCAAGGACCCTCAGGTCCTAGGCAGGCACTCTAACCACTACACGACACTGGCTCTCTTGTTTTGCCAGTGCTCCTGCCTTCCCTCCTCACAAGGAGCTTTGCCTCTTGAGCCATTGTGAGTGGTGCAGAGGCCCCTACAATTAGCAGACTGTCCTCCTTTGTCGAGCTTCCTGGCACTCAGCCCTTCTCCTTTGAAACATTCTGCACTTTTTTGCTGCAACTCTTTTCAGCCCTGAGCTCTTCTGGTTATGGTCTTGGATGAATTAGCTAGTGTGCTCACATCCTCTCTGGTGAAACTGGGCTTCTGAAGGCTCGGTGCAGAGGCGCAGGACAAGGCAAGCCTCTGTAACAAGCCCCAGGAGGAAGGGATATCAGGCCTCTATGCCAAATAACACCCCTGCACACACAGAGAAAGAGGGAGGGAGGGAGGGAGGGAGGGAAAATCATCCGGAGCCATGGCTAGAACAGCCTGGCAAGGGAATGTAGAAAGGTTTTTAGCCCGTGAAAAGGGCCATTGCTAGAGTGTAACTGTGTCTTGGCTACCTGGAAGAAGTTCCTGCTACAGCATCTGCAAGCCTTGTAATCTCCGCTACCAAGTTCTCAGGGAATGATGGGGTGGGGTGAGAAATTCAGTTCAGATCACCTTTTAACATGAACCTCTACTTTTTACCAAGATGCAACTACCTAACAAAATGTGTGCAGTACTTCGCATTTTGCGGTGCAGCTCTCTGACCAAAAACAGTGTGTAAAAATGTGTAAAGGTAAAGGTAAAGGGACCCCTGACCATTAGGTCAAGTCGCGAACGACTCTGGGGTTGCGGTGTTCATCTTGCTTTACTGGCCGAGGGAGCCAACATTTGTCCACAGACAGTTTTTCCGGGTCATGGTGGCCAGCATGAAACACCGTTTACCTTCCTATTTATCTATTATCTTTGACGTGCTTTCGAGCTGCTAGGTTGGCAGGAGCAGGGACCGAGCAATGGGAGCTCACCCCATCACAGGGATTTGAACCGCTGACCTTCTGATCGGCAAGTCCTAGGCTCTGTGGTTTAACCCACAGCGCCACCCACATCCCGTAAACATGTGTATATCTGGTTATAAAACAAAAAAGCAAACACACACACTCACACACATCTGCATGTATTAGTGGAAAAACAACAGGACTGGCTCTGCTTCTGTGACTGTAAATGGTTTTAACTGTTTCCAACAACAAAATTTAAATGTTTGCAACCTGCTCTGGAAGAAGAGCAGGCAACACATTTAATGATACTAATGATAAGAGGAACAATGATAATAAGAACAGAAACATAAAACAATGCAATGTATAAGGAAAAATTGCACACAAAAATGTGTCCCTTAGGATAAAACAAGTACATCCATACCTTGGGTTACAGATGCTTCAGGTTGCGTTTTTTTGGGTTATGGACCGCCAAAACCCGGAAGTACCAGAACGGGTTACTTCCGGGTTTTGGTGGTCATGCATGAGCAGAAGCGCTAAATCGCGCTTTGCACATGCGCAGACGCACCGCTGCGGGTTGCGAATGCTGCAGGTTGCGAACGTGCATCCTGCACAGATGACGTTCACAACCCGAGCGTCCACTGTACTAAAATGCTGGTGAATTTTCACAAGGACTTTTAAAAAGAGAGATCCAGCCTGATGTGGGAGAGTAGCAAAATGAACTTATACTAGAAAAGTTAGAAAGCGGGAGAAACCAAAATTGACACATTTGTCCACCCCTGTTCTCAGGATTTCCCCAAAGGACCCTGGGAATTGTAATTCCAGAGCTACTTAGGGTAGATTTCCCAGAAGGCTCAGAAGTCCTCTCCCTGCTCCACTGATAACAGAGCCAGCTATTTAGATGCCTGGAGCAGAAAATTTCAGTTGCATCCCAATGGAACTAAAAATACTCAAAAGGCCTAAAGAAGGGATAAGGAATCTTAGTCTTGTTGGACATTGGCCTTTTAAGTATTGTGGATCATTACTTTATATTGTTTTGAATACAGTGCTTAGAGTCTACAGCTCCCTTGACCAACTAGAATCATAGAATCATAGAATCATAGAATCATAAAGTTGGAAGAGACCACAAGGGCCATCGAGTCCAACCCCCTGCCAAGCAGGAAACACCATCAGAGCACTCCTGACATATGGTTGTCAAGCCTCTGCTTAAAGACCTCCAAAGTAGGAGACTCCACCACACTCCTTGGCAGCAAATTCCACTGTCAAACAGCTCTTACTGTCAGGAAGTTCTTCCTAATGTTTAGGTGGAATCTTCTTTCTTGTAGTTTGGATCCATTGCTCCGTGTCCGCTTCTCCGGAGCAGCAGAAAACAACCTTTCTCCCTCCTCTATGTGACATCCTTTTATATATTTGAACATGGCTATCATATCACCCCTTAACCTCCTCTTCTCCAGGCTAAACATGCCCAGCTCCCTTAGCCGTTCCTCATAAGGCATTGTTTCCAGGCCTTTGACCATTTTGGTTGCCCTCCTCTGGACACGTTCCAGAGGAGGGCAACCAACTACATTGTTTCTGCGACTCCCCCAGGGGCTCAGGTGCCTAGTAGGGAAAACATGCTCTGAACCTCAGGAGCCCAGTTATGTCCCCCTTGCCTGCTGAGCCAGCAGCCCCTCACCCCTTTTTGAACACCCTCCCTTGTGGTGTGTTCCCTCAGCCTCCTCTCCTCTCCCCTCTCCCTGGGAGTCCTCCGCTACAGCCCCTGTTGTCTGCAGCATCCCTGACCATCCTTCAAGGCACCCCAGGTGCCACAGCACACTGAACTAACAAATAAAGACTTTCAACACTTTCAGTGTCATAAAGTAAGTGTAAACTTCTATGCTTCAAAATGCTTATATTTGGGTCCATTACTAGTTAAAGAGCTAGCTAAAGAACTAAGCAACTAGTCTTAATTGTGGTGGTTTGGTGTAAATCTAGAGGAGTCTGACTTCTTAGTATCTTAACCTTATTTATTAACCTATCTCTTGTTCTTTCCCCTAGCTGACAACCTTCCTGGGATCCCAATTCTTGGGCAATACCTTATCAATTTATGCCAGCCATGTTGTTCTGTTTTTATTAAGCAGTCTATATACACTTTTCTAAATAATTAATTAAATCACACAGGGGTTTGTTTCATTTTGTTAATTCTCCATCGCCTGGTTTAAATAAACTGAACAAACAAGAGCTACTCACCTATGAAGTTATTCCACTCCGTGTCCAGTTCGCCTTGGTTGGCGAGGCAGCCCCTCATGACATTGAAACAGTAGTTGTAACATGGCTTGACAGCAACTAGGCCTTGGCAGTATGGACAGTACATCATCTTCAGCAAGGCTTGGGCCCCCTGCGGTGTGGGGTTGACCTTTGCAGAGAACAAAAATAAAAGCATGGGTGAAGGGGCCGGGAGAAGAACCACTGACAGAACTGTTATTATTGTCTTTAACATTTATAAAGCGCCTACTATTTTCTAAGCACTGATACCAAAAGATACAGCAGACTCAGTATCTAACAGACACAGCACAAAAGGAAAAAGGAACAGAGTGGGAGAAGGAAAGCAACAGCAGGACCAGCTGCTCCTTCACCAGCCCATGGACGGGGCCACACTGGTCTCCCCCGTGCCTTGCCATGAAGAAAAGCAGCTGGAGGAGGAAAGGTGTGCAGAGCCTGGAGAAAGGACTGTGAAGGAAGGAGTACAGTGGTACCTCAAGTTACAAACGCCTCAGGTTACAAACGATTCAGGTTACAAACTCCACTAACATGGAAGAGTTACCTCGAGTTGAGAACTTTGCCCCAGGATGAGAACGGAAATTGTGTGCTGGTGGCGCAGCGGCAGCAGCAGCAAGAGGCCCCATTAGCAAAAGTGTGCCTCTGGTTAAGAACAGTTTCAGGTTAAGAGTGGACCTCCGGAACAAAAATTAAGTTCATAACTAGAGGTACCACTGTAATCCTATTTGTCATCTCTGGGACCCCCTGGGAATTTCACCAACGGTAGCCTGGAACTGGGTGCATGCAGTGCAGGTGATGCGGGGAGCCCAAGGAAGCTCTGCAAGACCTGGATGCCTGCCCATAATCCCTGGAGTGACAGGCGAGGGTGCTGTCAGCAGGTTCCAAGAACCCTCCTTGTTGTGAAATTTTGCAGGGAGGTGATCTGAGGCTGCATTCAGACATGGGGCTTATTTCATTAAGTTTTCCTGGTGATAACGCTTCTGTCCCCACTTCCAACGTTCCATTTACATGGCATTACCTTTTCCATTACAGAGCTGTGGTTTTTTGACCAACACACCACCAGGCCATGCTAAATTTAAATGGTGGCAAAGAACTGCATGCTGGGATAAAAAGGTAAAGGTAAAGGTACCCCTGCCCGAACGGGCCAGTCTTGACAGACTCTGGGGTTTGTGCGCCCATCTCACATCTATAGGCCGGGGGCCAGCGCTGTCCGGAGACACTTCCGGGTCACGTGGCCAGCGTGACAAAGCTGCATCTGGCGAGCCAGCGCAGCACATGGAACGCCGTTTACCTTCCCGCTGGTAAGCGGTACCTATTTATCTACTTGCACCCGGGGGTGCTTTCGAACTGCTAGGTTGGCAGGCGCTGGGACCGAACGACGGGAGCGCACCCCGCCGCGGGGATTCGAACCGCCGACCTTTCGATCGGCAAGCCCTAGGCGCTGAGACTTTTACCCACAGCGCCACCCGTGTCCCACATGCTGGGATACCACCCCCAAATTTCATCTCGTGAAATTACAACACAAAACTCCTGCAATTTTCTGAGTTAACAGGGCTGCAGGTGGGTTTTTACCTCTGGAAAGAACACAGGGAATGAGCACTACACTTCCATTAGATTTGCTGAACAGGCTTTCACGTCATGTGGAGGATTGCATAAAACATAGAAATCAGGTGAGGAAATGAGAGGAAAATGGAATAAAACACCGTCTGAATGCAAGCCTGAGAGTTTGTTTGGATGAGAGGCAAAATTGATTTCTTGCCTTTGTACATGAGGGCGGTTTCCACACACACTCACACACCCCTCACTATCCTCTACCAAGATAAAGAAAAGCATGATCAGAGATGTTATCCTTACTGTGTTGTTTATATAACAAATTGTGCATATCTCTTTCTTTCTTTCTTTCTTTCTTTCTTTCTTTCTTTCTTATTGAATTTATATACCACCCTATACTCGGAGGTCTCAGGGCGATTCACAAAATAGAATCAAAATATCAAACCACAAAATACATAATCAAAATAAAAACAGTAACAACCCAATAACCCCCTACCCCCCCGAACACATTTTAAAAGGGCCTAGGATGTCAATCAAATCAACCAAAGGCCTGGTTGAAAAGGAATGTTTTTTGCCTGGCTCACTTGATTGTGATTGAACTGCTAAGTGGTTCGCAAGAAAAATTCTAGTCAGGCAAAGATACGGAAGGAACGTGTATGAAGCCTGGTTGTTGAGAGGTGTGGCCTGGGAAGAGTTTCAAAGGCCTGAGAAAGATGGTGTGTGTGTGTGTGTGTGTGTGTACGTGCGCGTACACACACACACACACACACACACACACACACACTTACTTGGCTTAATGAAGCTCTTTACCCCTGGAATAGAATGTGCTGGAAGTGGTTGTGGCTCGCTGGCACTTTGAAAAGCAGCACAGCGCAACTCAGCAACATGTGCTGCAGAGTCAGGAGGTAGCATGTACAAAAAGACACATGTGCGCGCGATGCGGTGATAAATCCTCCAGAAAGGCTTTGGGACTGTATTTAACTGGAAAGGAAAACCGTGCTACAGTTTAGGGTTTCAAGACTTAGATGTCAGAGCTGCATGTTAGCAAGTTTAAGGTTGGAACAAACAGTTCTCCAAGTCTCCAGATTTCCGTAGCTCTGCCTGCCAGCAGAGTAACCCATCCCTTGGAGATTTCTCCATGTGAATTCCAAGGCACTTCTCTGCCTCCTGGCTCCATCTCACACAACAATTAAGAGGCCTTAACCGAGGAGTCTGGTGACCAGGAAACGGAGTCTGGTTGGTCGGCACCTTGGATTGGAAATCTTTGTAAAAAAATCTTTGCACCTGGCTTTAAAGAGTCCCCACTGCCTGGCTTTGCATCCAGTGGGCTGGAAACTTGGTTTTAAGTAAAAACCCAAGCTGGGGGGTGGGGTGGGTGGGATGTGACTGGTCCCACTGTTTGGAATGGTCTCCCTCACCATTATTAAGGAACAGGGGACAGCTTTGCACACACAGCTTTGCCCCTACAATAAGCAGGGAAGGAGAGGTCATAGGCCAGAGATAAGGACACATGTTCTACATGCAGAGAGTCCCAAAGTTAAATCCCCAATATTTCCAGTTAAGAGGATCAAGAAGCAAGTGAGGCTTGGGGGGGGGGGGAGGGCAGACAGAAGCCAAAACAAAAACAAAACAGAGAAAATAAAAGAAACTATTATCTTCCTCTTCCATGTAGAGGTTTGCTACTTCTGGAACCATTAGCCTGGCTTTAAAAAGCCATTTGTTTCAATTTGTCACATGTTAGCTTTATTTTTTTAACAACAACATTGTGTCTAAAACATAATTGTGTGACATCCAGTATTAGTCTTGCTCTGAGTAGACTCAAGCACATTCATTTCACACACACACACACTTTTTTCTTTGGTTAGATATGTAATTTTTAAAAAGCATTGCTTGAAATTTTAACAGGTGTCAAGCTACGTATCAGGACAACGTTGGTACGTAGCCAATTGGATTTGGTAATGTAGCTGTATTGTCAACTGAAGGCCACGAGTCCTGCATAAACGAAGAATTCTGGTCTCTTTTGGAGCATCAGAAATGAACTGTCAAGACTCCAGAGGGGCATCTGATGCTGCCACAAACGGCTCGCAGAAATGTCAAATTCTGCCCCTCTTCCTAACCGCTTTTCAGCTTAGCCCCAATTTTAAACGACATATAATTTAGCCATGTGTTGTTCATTATGAGGATATTTCTGAAATCTATGAATTGCAAAATATCAAGTTCCCCTCCACCTTGAGTCACTGAGGGATCTGGCTTACATATTCCTGCTCCCACCAAACATACTTTTTTTTCAGTGCCCTCGAGGCTTAGGCAGGAAATGTCCATGCTTGGCAGCAATTTAAACCCGTTGATTTTAATGTCTGTCAAGGGTTCAATAATAGCCCAATTCCCCTGCCTGGGGGGGGGGAGAGATGAGGGAGGGTGAGGGAGAGAACATGTGAAAGAGAAAGTTCCCATACTTAAAAAAAAGAAACGCCAAAAAGGCCTTCACTCTGGTTGGAAAGAGCAGCCCAGGGTGGGAGGACAAGAGAGAAATCATATTGCAAATTACAGTGGTACCTCGGGTTAAGTACCGTACTTAATTCGTTCTGGAGGTCTGTTCTTAACCTGAAGCACCACTTTAGCTAATGGGGCCTCCTGTTGCCGCCACATGATTTCTGTTCTCATCCTGAAGCAAAGTTCTTAACTCGAGGTACTATTTCTGGGTTAGGGGAGTCTGTAACCTGAAGCGTATGTAACCCGAGGTACCACTGTAATACATTTCACCTGCACTTGAAAGGGCTCCGCTCATATTCACCCCCTTGGCACCCACTAGCCTATGTCCTACAATTAAATGAAATTTATAGCACCAACCAGCCCAAGGGCAGGAACAAGAGCAATTCCTCTCAGGCGGGGGGGGGGGACGGGACCCCAGAGCCCTGTCCTCCGAAGGGCAAAGTAAAATTTGGAGGAGTGGCAGATAGGTTCTGCTCAAACAACGCTCAGATTAGATTTGGTTATATCAAAACCACAGGAAAAGGAGGCCCCGCTGCAGGTCACTTTTACATGGTGAAAGTTCCTATTGGATGCCCTACTTTCTGTTTGTGAAAATAAGAAGAGCTGCTTTTTATATATTTTTAATGAATTGCAATATATAAATATTTTTATAAATTAAAAAGTGCAAAACTGTAATGTTAATAAGCTGTATCCAATGTAGCGCTACGCTAAAGTGACTCGGCATTATATGTGTCCTGCTGGCAAAATGTTTTCACCCATGCAAGAGAATGCATAAGCTGGCTGCTGGTGACTTTGTTGCTGTGCAGTCTTAAACACAACGAATTTCCAGTAGTGCAGCTGTTGCATTGAATTCCCCTCTTGGCCAACATTAAAACTCACCCACCCACTAGCATAGGAGCACTTGAAACACTTGGCAGAGAATTTTGGAATAATAATAATAATAATAATAATAATAATAATAATAATAATAATGCAAAATGAGGTGGTTGCTTAAGAGATTCAGGTTCCTCGGGAGTGGGCTGAAAATTAAGGCCACGAAATTTGGCTACACAGAATTCCCGTAGATCTGCAAAACTGAAAGAAATTCACGTGGCACGCAGTTAGGTAAGTAGGCACCGTGACATCTGAATTGGGCCTGCCAACATGATTGATTCAACATCGTGAATGTTACATCTTCGTGGGGGCTGAGGCAATTCAGTTGGGGGTGGGGTGTGGTGCAGGGAGAGAATTTTGAGGCTGGGAGAAATGAAAGGGAAGGAAATCAGACAATGGGAAAAGTCAGCATTTTACAGGAATGTAAAAGTCTAGTCTGCTTCTTCCTTTGCTATATTTTCAAATTCAGTCACCCCCCCCCACTGGCTTTATAATTATTAAAAACAAAACCTCAAGATTTTATTGCTGCCAGGCCTTTTTTCCATGATTGAATTTTACTTTTATCTTGCTATTGCTTTGCTGTGATGCTTGTTTTCTAAGTTGCCCTGAGAGGGTTTACATTGCAGGGCTGCAAAGAAAACTTAAAACATGAGTAACATTTCAAAGAGTGCTTCTTGCAGCACAAGAGCAGCAGATTTGTATTTTGTTCTGAATGGTCTGCTATAGTAATCCATAGTTTGCACAGCCAATGTAAGAGCAACCTTTTGATCTGCATTTATATAGGAAGCTGACTTGTACACAGGCGTCAACTACATCATTAGGAGACAGAAACCACAAACATCGCTAAAGGGGGATCATTACAATAAGTGTTCCAATGACAAAAGTGATACTGGAAGCTGCCTACTACAAGGTTGGAGTATTTCTCCATCTTGCCCAGAGGCTCCCCAACCCTTTTGGGTCTGGGGGCACATTCAGAAATCTAAGAAGCTGTCTGTGAAACACCCATTTCACAGAAGAAAAATTGGTAATGCTCAGAAACCCCTCCCCTCCCTGAAACAACAACAAGCAAAGCACCTAACAACAGAAGAAGACCTGCCAGCCAATGGCCTATCCAGTCCAGTGTCCTGTTCTCCCAGTGGCCAACCAGATGCCCATTGTGGGAAATCAGCAAGCAGGATCTGAGTGTGACTGCAGCTCTTTCCCATTGCCCCTTGCAATTGCCAATAAACAGTATAACATTGGGCATACTGGGGTGTATAGGGTGCTAGAGCAGGGGTAGTACCTTTGGTGGGGGTCATGTCATGCTCCTGCTTGGGTATCATGATTGCGTAAAATCATAACGATTGTGTGATACGATTTCGTGATATCATGATTCATGAAACCATGATTCCGTGGTATCATAGTGCAAAATCATGGTATCATGCAATCGTGATATACAAAGGGTGTATGTGGTGTTATGGGAGAGGTACCATATTGGCCTGGATATAAGACGCATCCACAAATAAGCTGCCGCCTCCTGGCACTACCACCATGAATGGGGGTGGGGGGTGGGATGGCCGGTGCCTGGTTCTGAGCATGCTGCGTGCCTATCTCCTGGTACTATTGCCTCCCAGAACTACCTCCCTAAGCCAGTGCCGGCCGCCCCCTTTCAGGGAGGTAGTGTTGGGAGGCAGGCTTGTAGCACTTAGTTCTGAATATAAGTCGCACTTTAACTTTTCACAGCTGGAATGGGGGGGGGAGTGAGGTTTATATTCGGGACAATACAGTAATACCTCTGGTGGGGGACACGTCATGCTCCTTCTAGGGTAGTTTGCCACCTTTGGTCCCCACCCTGCACTCAACTCTCACCTGTGGCTCCTAGAAGCTGTCAGCATGAGACAGCGGCCACACATCGTTATGGCTTTGACTGGCTGGCTAAGCTGGGTGAGAGCAGCCGATGGGTCTCAAACCCTCATTGAGTTAGAAGGTTTTGCATGCAAGGACAGCTTCGGCAGATGGAGTGGACAAGACCAATAATGGGTCCAACAGCCAAGAAGGCGGTTTCTGCTCATGCTGTAGAGGTAAGTGAGCTTGTCCACCTGGGAAGGGAGCCCATCTAGGAAAAGGAAAACTATAATCCTAAACCTCAACTGCCTTGTAAAATATCTTCAGGGGGGGAAGGGCCAAGGAGTAAACTGTAAACAAATCTGGAGTAGAGTCCCTAGTTGGATGGTGCCTTGTACACCTCCTTCTAGCAACTCCGGCAGCCAGGCTGTGGCCAAATGTACTGCTCTACTTTCCTTTGGAGCACATCAGCCAGGCCAAGAGGCTTGTCATCTGGCCTGCCCAGAACCTCCAGACACGCTGCCCAGGCTTGGGCCCTGGGGAGGTCACTTCAGTGCTGCTAACTCAGCAGTTTCACATCACCCACAGAAGCGCACTCCAGTTTCTCTCAAGACAGATGGGTGTCAACAACTGCCTCTGACTAGCCATCATGGCTATCCAATGGCCTTATCCTTGATGATTCTCTTTTAAAGCCATATAAGTGGTGGTCATCACCAACTACATTCCATAGTTTAACTATGTGCTACACTCCCCCTCCCCCCCCAAAAAAACACATTGACCAAACATTTCTACTCCAGAGTCAACCCCTTTAACTAAAGTAAAACAACTCAATTTTAAATGCAGTGGTCCCTCTGGTTACAAACTTAATTCATTCTGGAGGTCCGTTCTTAACCTGAAGCACCACTTTAGTTAATGGGGCCTCCCGCTGCTGCAGCGATTTCTGTTCTCATCCTGAAGCAAAGTTCTTAACCCAAGGTACTACTTCCGGGTTAGCAGAGTCGGTAACCTGAAGTGTTTGTAACCCAAGGTACCACTGTAAAAATAAAAACTGGGATGAGCAGGAGGCCTTGTCAGAAAACTAAGGCGGGTATCAGCAGGAGCTGTGATGCCCATAGCGTCATGGGCCAGGAGTCAGCTTCATCTGCTGAACCGCAGCCTGAAGGGCAAGAAGGCAGAGTGACTCTACCTGCAGCTGATCAGCCTTCAGAGACAGAGAGGAGAAGGCACTGATGAGAACCAGCTGGCTCTGGTCTTCTTAAACAGAGCTCTCAGCAGCAGTCAGATGCTGGAAACAATGCCTGTGGTTCCCAACACTACTTTGCTGCTTTCTGCTCCCCATCTGGACCCTTTGGCCTGTGTTCATCTGGATTCCCTGACCTCTGAACTGTCTGACTTCATATGTGGATTCTGCCCTCAAGGAAGTGTTCCTCAGAGACTCTGGCCCCTGCTTGCTCAGCAATGGGACTCAGACAGGGCCACAACACATAAGCACCACATTGAGGACTCTTGGACCAATATTCTATGCACTGACTAGCAGTGCCTCTCCAGAGCTTCTTCAGGCATAAAAGGTGCTTCCCATGATCTGCTACCTTTCTCAGAGGTGGTAGACGTTTATGGAACCTGCTACCACTGGAGGCAGCAATGGCCACCACCTGGGATGGTTTCAGAAGAGGATTGATTGGACAAGCTCATGGTAGATAGGCCACTAGCCACAATGGCTCTGCTCTGCTTCCATGGTCAGAGGCAGTAGTGCTTCTGGATACCACTTCCTGGGAGCATCAGGCAGGGAGATGGGTGGTGTTGCTCTCGGGTCCTGCTTGTGGACCGGGTGGCCACTGAAAACAAGATAATGGAGGAGATGGACAACTGGACTGATCCAGCAGTCTCTTATTCTGTTCTTCCTTATCCTTTTAACTGGAGGTGCTCTCAGGGGTTGAACCAGGGAGGTCTTACTTAGTGTGCAACGCTATTCCTTCTGCCTCTGAGCCACAGCCCTTTCCCCCCAGATGCACCGTAAAGGGCTTTCTGTTGTGGACCATGAGCCCACCACCACCGAACCCTAGGAAAGTGGTGGCTGAAACAACGGCAAGCATGTCTGTCTCCTGCATCCCCACCAGCAGCAAGAGTGGAGCAGTAGCCAGGGTGGCTGCAAAGCAGGTAAAACGTTTGCTACCAACTCCCTTGCTCTGCTTTGCTACTGCTTCCCACCGATGGGAGAGGAAAGGTGCTGGACACTCCCTGGAGGAGGACCCTGGATTCACTTACCACTGATTTGCAGCAGTTGGGCTAATGCCAGACTTCGGGGTGGGCAGGTTAAGGGAACTGTTGGCTGCTGCGAATGGTTTTTGTTCTGGGGGAGGGGGGGGCGAGGTTTCGTTTATCTGCTCATCGGTGGGTGAGAGTATTGCTTTGCTTACTGTTTGACTATTGCTAACGTTGCTTGTTACTGTTTACAGGACTTGTGTGTCGTTTTTGTTTTTCCATAAGTTGTGTGTTAGATGAAGTGGTAATGTATGATATGATTTTTCCACCCTGCCTGCCTACCTTGACAAATGTTATTATGCATGTGCACATATTTTCTTTAACGTAAGTTGCTTAGAGAGCCTTGGATGAAAAGTTACTAGTAAGTACATAAATATAATGCAAAACATTCCTTTTTAACCAGGACTATGGCTGGTTTATCATTTTTATAAAAAAAAACCCCAAAAAACCACCTTAGACTGAGTTTTAGCACAAATGAAAAATTAAAACAAATCATTATTTCCTGATGAATAGCCTTTGGAGTATAATGTAACTTAAATAGAAAACTATCTTTAGAAAGGTTTTTCCTCCAAAAGCATTTTATTTTTAAAATCCAGTTTAAATTTAAAAAAATCTGATTTAAATAAAAAAATCCTTTTTTGATATATATTTTTAAAAAATCATTGGTTTTTATCCACCCTGCTTTACTGTAATCTTTTAATGTGAATCACCCTGAGACCTTTGGATATCTTTGGGCGGTATATAAATTCTAACAACAACAACAACAACAACAACTCACCACAGACACCTTGCCAACCACGTCCCTTGCCACGGCCAGGCCTTGTGCGAAGGTGCGTGCCGCCACAAACGCCCGCGTCACCTGGAGCTTCAGCTTGCGGGGCACATCCCCAAAGGGCTTGAGCTGCTCTGTGTACTTGCTGACACACTCCAGGTACTCGTCAGAGAAGTGGTACTGGGGGTTGACCAGGCGGAACATGCGCTCCAGCAGCCGGGCCCAGAAGTCGTTGAGCATCTCCTCCAGGTTGACGCTGCCACCAGTGTAGTAGCGCTTCAGCTCCACAAAGAGGTCCTTAAACATTTCTGAATTCTGCATGTACAGGAGGCCGTAAGTCCTTACAAACATGTCGTTCAAGGATTTCTCGGCGTTCTCGAGAAGCTCTCTGAAGAATTCTGCAGGGAAGGGGAGAATGGGTTCACAGAATCATGGAATTGTAGGGCTGGAAAGGGTCGCCTGGCCCAGCTCTCTAGAATGCAGGAATCGCAGCCTAAGAACCCCAGTTGACTATGCACAAGAGCAGTGTTTCCCAACCTTTTTTGGGCAAAGGCACACTTGTTTCATGAAAAAAATCTCGAGGCACACCACCATTACAGCCCCGTGACGTCAGCGCGCAGCGTCACGCCGGGAGGGACATGAATTGCTAGCAAATTACATAATCACCTCCTTGAGGGCTGGCTCATCTTCTCCGAAGGCAGAACCCCATTAATTAACAGCACAGACTCACACCATAGCCAAGACGAGGGGGGAAAACCTCAGTCATGCACAGTCATGCACATGTGGGGGCTAAATGAGGACGAAGACCAGGCAGAGAACAGGGTTCAAATCACCCCACCTGGCCAGGACAATCCCTGGGTGCTCCCTTGGGCCACTCGCCTGACCCACCTCGCATTGCTGTTGTTGCGAGGATAATACGGGGAGAACCACGCGCGCCCCCGGGAGCTCCTTGGAGGAGAAAGCAGGCGATGAATGCAATGCACGAAATATATGAGAGGCGACCAGGTTTTGCAGGTGAGGGGCCCCTGCCAGCCTCCGCTTCCAACACCCGGCGCAACGACGCCGAAGTTTCTCCCCAGGCTCGGCTCGGGGAGCAGCGCTGCTCCCCCCCGGCTCCCCTTCGCCCTCCTGGCTTTCTCTGCCGCCCACTGGGGACCCCCCTCACCTGCCAAGTCTGGAGCGCCGGTGGAAGTTGCATGCATGCATGCAGGGCGCCGCGTTGCCATTGCATTGCACTGCACTCCATGCAACGCCTGCACGCATGCATTGCCTTGCACGCCCGCCAAGGGGTCTCCCCGCGGTCCGATGCGTCCCCTCTGGTGCAGATGCAGCATTGCAAAAATAAAACCCCCCCGACGCAGCCCTACCTGGGGGGCAGCCTCCGCCTCCGCCGCTCCGCCTCCGCGGGGATCCCCGGGCTCTATCCTGCCGCCCGATCTCCGCGGGGGCGCAGGCAGGCTGCACGGGATCTGCGCGGAAGAGCCCCTGCCCGCTCGGCCGCCGCCGCACTCATTCCATGGCTGGGAGAAGAGTGCTTCAAACAAAACGCCCGGCCCACCAGGCCACGCTGGGAAACGTAGTTTGTGCACCCCGCGCGGGCGCGGAGCCCAAGGGCGAGGGGACTACGGATCCCGGCAGCCCCCGCGCCGGGGACGGAGGGGGAGAGGCCGGGTGCAGGGATGGAGGGACGGGTGGGCGAGCGAGTGAGTGAGTGGCAGCCGCCAAGCCTTGGCCGAGAGCCAGGAAGGGCCTCCCCGGAGGAGGGAGGCGCAGAGCGGGCGGGAGGGAGGGAACCCCAGGGGTCATCTAGTGACGGCGCCTAATCGAAAATTTGACTTTAAAAAAAAATCTTTCGAATTTTTTAATTTTTCCCGCGGCACACCAGGCAACATCTCGCGGCACACTAGTGTGCCGCGGAACAGTGGTTGGGAAACACTGCACAAGAGGACAAGCTTCCAATGTGTCTCCAAAGCTTTGGGTGTAATAAACAAAGCTCAATTTTAATCTAGGAGGGACTGCAAATTAGGGCCACACGTTTTTATTTTGAAGGGTATGGGCAGAGGGGGGACTGTTTAGGACAAGGGTCAGAAGCCTCTTTTGGGCCTCTTTTGCTGCGGAGGCCTCAGAGGACCCAAAATGGACTGCCGCATCAAAAAGAGCAGATAAAGAGACGCAACCACAAAATGGTGCAGGCATGCCTCCACCATCTCCCACTCCACATCAATGGCCACTGATATGCTTTATTCACAGAGAGGCTCTTTGCATCTCTCCTCTGAATTAAAGTTTAAACTATGGAACTCCCTCCCCCAGGAGACAGTGATGGACACCCACTAGGATGGCTTTGCAGGAGGACTGGACAAATTCTTGGAGGGGGGGTATTGGTGGCTACTAGGCAGGGTGGCCATGCTCTGCCTCCACAGCTGGAGGAAGAAATACTTCTGAATACAAGTTGCTGGAAACCATGGGAGGGCAGAGCTGCTGGGTCTTTCTTGATGGTTTGCCAAAGACAGCTGTTTGGTCACCATGACTGCAGAATACTGGACCAGATGGACTGTTGGGGCCTGATCCACCAGGGCTCTTCTTGTTTTCTTATTGTTCAATGCACCACAATTTCCTTCCCCTCTGATTGTTTTTGAATGCATTTTCTTCTCTCTGGGGGAGAACACATGAGGGGGGGGGGATTCTTCAGCACAACCCTAGACCCAGATTATTTCTGATCACTTGCCATGGACTGGGTGGATGCAGAGGAGTAGAGTCAGCAGCTGGTGAACCCCGAAGGAATAAAGGCTCAGGACCCGGGGAGTGGTGGTGGGGTGACAGTGAGTGGCCGCAGGGAGAAGACGGGGGGGGGGGAGGTGTTGGAAGCAGAAAGAGGCTATGGCAGAGAGCAGAGCAGAATCAGAGACAGAAGTGGAGAGGCCAAGAGGCAGATATGAGACAGGCTGCTGAAGAAGCCAGGGAATTTCCTCTTCCTGCTGTGACCTGCTCCCCTCCCAGAACCCACAGAGGTATGAAGAGGGCAGAGCAGAGACAAACAAGGCATTGGAGTGTCAGACTGTTTGGGATGGACCCAGGGGAGGAGGAGACATAGAGCGCTGCAGGAAGGCAGGGACATCCCCACATCTGCCTTATAGGGGCAAGTTATACTGGGAAGAGGCCTGGGATGTTTTGTTTCTTTGAATACAGGGTTAACTTCACTGACACCTTGTGGGTTATTGCTGACTTGCTCCCAGTCCCCGCCTTAACACCATCACCGGTTAGAGGGGAACCTGGGGCAGGTGCCAAGGGTGGGCACTGTCTAGGGTGCCAGCAGACACCCCAAAGTGCCACATATAGATTCCTGGACACAGAAAACCTTAAATGTTTTAATAGGTGCAACTTCATACACAAAAAGCCAGACCAGCTGATTCAAACTGAAAAAGGAATCCAGACCTAGGGATTGCTCTTGGGAGTGTCCCACATCATGCCTAGAAAATGCAACGTAGCAGAACTGCCACCCCCATCCCAAAAATGAGATAAAGGGTGTGATATTTCCACAGCCTCAGCTCTGTGGTCAGAAGGCACAGTGGGGTTTATTTTGGGGAGGAGTTCATACGAGACTCAAAGAAAACTCAACAAGTAACATTAATACCATGATAATACTAGCAGCGTAATAATCTTAAAAAGTGTCTAATGTGGGACAGATGTCTGTAACAGAAAGCATGATTCCGTGTCCCAGAGTTTCTATGCAATGTTACCTTTTCCCATCTGTCCTGTACGTAACTACTTTATGATTTAATGTCGTTCAAAAAAGGAGGGTGGGGTGAAGAAGGAAGGTCAATAGGTTCGGAATTCCCAGACTTCTTGTGTGCAGTCCTGATGGTTCCCTGTTGCACAGACTACTGCACTCCTCAAAAACAAAAGCCCCCCTGGGAAGGACGGTAGAAACACACACATTATTTCCTCCAGGGAACTGGATATCTGGCATTTTGTCCTGTGCCTTTTTGTGACTCATGTTCAAAAATTAAAATTTTAATAAAACATGCCTCTGTGCTGGGATCCTCAAAGGAGGCAGTGTTTAGACTTAAAAAGTTGTTAGAAGCAGGAGCAGGAAAAAGAGAGAGTCTTTGGCCCGGTTTGAATTTAAACCTTGTTAAAATGTATGAAGTATGTCGGAGTTCAAATTTTTTAAGTCTTCAAAGTGCTCCAGTACAAAGTCTAACTCAGAAGATTTTCGGGATGGGGTGGGGTTCAAGGAGGGGGAATCACTGAAGTGCGTTTTTTAAAAGGTGTTCTTTATTAACACAGTTCTGGGCTTGGAGCTTGACTGAGCAGCAGAAAGCACAGCAACTTTCAGAGTGTAGGAGGAGGAAAACGACCCCTAGGGGGAAAAAGGATTTTATTTTGACACCCGCCTCCCAACACATCCTCTGTCCAGTATCAGCACGAACTTCTCTGCTGGTTCCCATGCCTGGCATTTCCTGTCTACAATTTTCTCTCTCACTCTTGTGCGCATTTAATATATACTATAGAGAATGGCTGGTTGGTATGTATTAACTTCTTCTTCTTTTTTGTATGTATTAACTTCTAATTCATTTAATCATTCTGAAAGCTCACCTTGTTCACCTCTGTTTCTTTCTCTTTTATACCTGCCCCCCCCACTGCAGAACTTTTAATAGGAATAGGAAGGCCAGAGAACACCAGAGAAGGCCAGCTACACCCTTGGAAGCATAGCTGGAAAAGGTTTAAGACAAAACTGGTTTTGAAAATGATGCTGTTAAAACACCTCCATCTGCTAATCCAAAGAGCAGAAGCCTGGGTTACTGAAGAGATTTCTGGCATTATGGACGGAGCTCAGTTATTTGTATCAGTGTTAAGAAATAACAAAACAAAACATCTATATATGTAATAAAACATATACACCGCTCGACTGTAAAAACAACAATAACAATGACAACAACTCAAAGAGGTTTACTTACAGAGATTTGTTTTGTGCTACAAGTCTGTTTCAACTTTGTGTGCCACTTTGAGGTCCTTTACTTGGAGGAAAAGTGGGAATATATATATCTGGATAGGTTGGCCTGAACAAAATGCATCTTTGGCAGGTGTAGAAAAGAATACAGTGAAAGCACCTGCCTGACATCAACAGGCAGGGAGTTCTGCCACACTAAAACATGCCAGAAAAGACACAGCTGCTAATTCCTTGAAGACTGAAGGGGCAAACCATAAGGACAAAGACAGGATGTGGAATTGGTGCACTAGAACAGTGTCCTTCAGATGTTGATGGAATACAACTAACATCATCCACACAAAAGTGAAGGGTGATGGGAGTTGTAATCCTCCCAAGCTGGAAACCCCAGGTGGTCAAACCCTGAACTGGGTAATCCAATACCTTACACACAGTCAAGCCATTGGTCCAGTGTTGTCTGCAAATGTGGTGCTGCATGTGGAGAATGGGAGTTGGGGGGCACCAAGTTGACAAAGGCAAGTCTAAGCTGATTGGCAGCAGTTCTCTTGCATATCAGGCGGGAGTCTCTCCCAGCCTTTCCTGGGGATGCCAGGGATTGAACCTGGAACCTTCTGCAGAGACCATGGGTAGGCAAACTAAAGCCCTTCTGAATCCGGCCTGCGGACAGTCCGGAAATCAGTGTGTTTTTACATGAGTAGACTGTGTCCTTTTATTTAAAACACATCTCTGGGTGATTTGTGAGGTATAGGAATTCGTTCAATTATTATTTTTTCCCAAAAAATAGTCTGGCCCCCAACAAGGTTTGAGGGACGGTAGACCAGCCCCCTGGTGAAAAAGTTTGCTGACCCCTGGCATAGACAATGTTACTGTTAGGTGGATTTTTGGCTGGTTGACTGACCGAATCCTATGTACTCCCATCTGGAGGGGGCCAGGTTGGGAGAGACTGGCATAAGTTGCATCCTTGTTAGAAGCATATAATTGTAGAGTTGGAAGGGACCCTCCTGGAATGCAGGAATCTCAGCTAAAGCATCCCGGACAGATGTCCATCCAAGCTCTGCTTATAAACCTCCAAGGGAGGAGAGCCCCCCCCCCCCACTTCCATCCCACTCTCAAACAGCTCTTGCTGTCAGAAAGTTCTTCCTGACGCAAAGAGCAGCATTGGTTCTTCCTGAAAGGCAAGACTTTGCTACTGTTTCTTCTGGTTAGGTATAAATTCTCTCCCTCTCATGGTTTGTTGGCTGATTAATGAGCCACAACGTGGCCCAGGAATAACCCCTCTGACCTTGAGGGGAGGGAGAGAATTGAGGTGGGGGCAGGGAGGCTGGTCTGCTATCTTGACAGGTTGAAGGGCAAAATGAATTAACACCTTTCGTTTGTCTTGGAAATTGGGCTTGTTCTCAAACAAAAGTTGGGCTTTAAGCGATTACTTTTCTTGTTTTATGGCATTGTAAAGGCGTGATCAGTGCTGCAGTGGGTGCTCTGGGTGGGGGAGACCAACGCAAACAATGTTTTCTCTGCCTCAGCTTAAAGGTGGACTTCCATTGATACCCTGAACTATTTACAGCCTGTGCTAAATGTTTAAGTTTAGATTAGAAGAACAAAAAGTCACCCTGCTTGACATTCTACAAGGTCATGGAGAACAATAGGTCTCTGCTCTGAGCCTGCATGTCCAGGAAGCATGAACAGTGACTCCGATCTACAACCCTTGTGGGACTTCCAACTCCTATCAGCCAACAGGGTCAATGGCCAGTGGTGAAGAGAACTGTTGTCCAGTAAAACCTAGAACATCACAATTCCCCCGTAGAATTATAGGATGGTAGAGTTGAGAGGGACCCAAAGGGTCATCTAGCCCATGGCTAGGCAACCTAAGGCCTGGGGGCTGGATCAGGCCCAATCCCCTTCTCAATCCGGCCTGCAGACAGTCCAGGAATCAGCATGTTTTTACATGAGTAGAATGTGTCCTTTTATTTAAAATGCATCTCTGGATTATTTGTGGGGCATAGGAATTTGTTCATCCCCCCCCAAAAAAAATAGCCCGGCCCTCCACAAAGAGTGAGGGACAGTGGACCAGCCCCCTGCTGAAAAAAATTGCTGACCCCTGTTCTAGCCTAACCCCCTGGAATGCAGGAATCACCAGTGTCTGTGGAAGATTAACATGGGGGGACTTCATCAAAAGCCCTACTGAAATCAGGCATTTGCCTTTTCCACCAAGCTCAAAACTATCAAAAGAAAAGAAGTAAGATTTGTCCGCCATGCCTTGTTTTTGAGAAACCCTTGTTGGGTCTTAGTAATCGCAGCATCCTTTTCTAAGTGCTTGCAGCCTGACCATTTAATTATCTGTTCTAGGACCTTTACTGGTATTGACATGAGGCTGACCAGTCAGCAGTTACCTGGCTCTTCTTTTCCCCTCTTTTTGAAGATAGGGACAACATTTGCCAGTCTCCAGCCCGCAGGGACCTCACCTGTTCTCCCAGAATCCTGAAGGATTATAGACAGAGACTCCTGAGATTACATCTGCAAGATCCTTTGGCCCTGGAGATCTGAATGCACTTAGAATAGTTCCTATATTGGGCTGCAGCTCCCTCTCTGCATCATTTATTCGGTTATCACAAGGTCTGACTCTGTCACCCAACAGCATTTCTCCATCCCTCATCTACAAAGTGGACCAAGTTAGAAATGATGTATTTGGTTGGCTCTTGTATGCTTTTTTAAAAAACTGTAGTGAATAGCAACCACCGGTCACCAAATCCAGATCAGGATCAAAGCACTGGAACTCCTGAAGTCTCTCGCCACTTGTTTGATGGGGGGCACCTCTAGAACAGCCTCCTCTTCTCACAGGGGCCACTCAGATGCCTATGGGAAACCCGCAAGCAGGACCCCAGCACAGGAGCAGCCCTCTCACCTTCCGTGGCTTCTAGCAGCTGGTCTTCGGAAGCACTGCTGCCTACAACCGTGAAGGCAGAGCAGAGCTTTCATGGACTGCACACAAACGCTGGCCATCATTGCTGCACCCAACCAACAGTTTTATGGCAAGTTCCCCCAAGCTGCTGCCCTCTGGCTGTCAGTGAACTTCAACTCCCATCAGCTCTTCCTAGCAGAGCCTTTCTTTCTTTTTCTTTCCTTCTTTCTTTCTTTCGCGATCCCCTGCAGCCGAGGAAGATGGTCTTCCATGAAGACGGTTTTAACAGTGAGTTCATAAGTGACTGTGGAGGCCAATTCTGGATCCACACGTCCTTCCATAGTGGGGACATTGGTTTCTGGGCAGGAGTTCATCATGGTGTGGATTTGCCAAGCGTACCTTCCTCCTAACACATTTCTCCCTTGCATCCTGAGTTCAAGTGTCTTCAAAGCCCATGACACCTTTGGTAAAGGCTATTCTCCAATTGGAGTGCTCACAGGCCAGTGTTTCCCAGTTGTCAATGTTTATACTACTTTTTTTAAAAAAAGATTTGCATTGAGACAGTCTTTAAACCTCTTCTGTTGGCCACCAGCATTACGCTTTCCATTTTTAAGTTTGGGCTGGTCCACGTGAATTCTACTTTCTAACTTACCCTTCTTCTTCTTCTTCTTCTTCTTCTTCTTCTTCTTCTTCTTCTTCTTCTTCTATTTTTAAATGGTCCATACACCTCCCTCTCCCCAAGCACTAGAAAGTCCCAAGAAAGGGCTGCAGCATGTACACAGAGGGTTGACACACAATTACAGAATCTGGAGCCAAGGAGAGAAAAGGCAACGGAGAAAACGCAAAAGCTTTCAGAGCTGTTTGACTTTGCAAAACATGTGTTAGCACTTATGCACACAGGAAGAGAGTTCATTCACACAGCGTGAAGAAACTTAAACCTAAGATGTTACACCCTGTATTGGGGGAGCAGCCTGGGGCATGGAGGGAAGAGAGTAACCCTTTAAAGAGCCAAGAAAAAGGCAGAATTCCTTTTGCTGCTGTTGTTGTTATAGAAAAGATACCCAGTGGAGTTCACATCATGAATGACAAGGACCTGGGGCAACAAGACTAGAGCCTTTAAACATCAGCCTTTGCCAAGCTGGTGCCTTGCACATATTTTTGCGCTACAGCTCCCATCAGATGCTGTGGAAGCTCCTGATGGGAGCTGTAGTCAAAAACATCTGGAGGGCACCAACTTGGCGAAGGGTGTTTTTTGGCTTTCATTTTTAAAGCAGGGGCCTCTTGAGAGAACATGAATTTCTCCATTGCTGGTGGATCTCATAACTGTCCTGTTTGTTTCACATATAACACTCTTAAATGTTTCCATATTTGTCTAGGGATGTGGGCGTGGGTGTGTGGGTGTATAAATTCTCATAGCTACTTTCAGCTACTAGGGTGATCTTCTGAGGACCATGAAGATGGTGGACTGCAGCTGTCTACCACCCTCAGGCCTCCTGGTCCCTCTCCCAAAGGACTTTTTCTCTTGCAGTCCCGTATCCTTAGAACTGCCTCCTGGATCACCTCTACGATGCCACCTCTCATTCTTCCCCCACCCCACCCCACCCCACCAGCTTTCCACGAAGCCTTTGGAAAAGTCTCCACACCTTACAGCAGGGAGAGCTGTAGACCAACCTGGTTCCCTCAGATGTTGCTGGGCAACCAGTGTGGCCAAAGGTAACATGATGATGGGGGTGGGGATTTCCTTAAGAGCTGGACAATGCTCAGTTGGTCATCCCTGCCTGCAATGATCAAGCCCAAGTGCATTTTACAAAAGTAAAGGCTGCCTGGCTACACCATACATTTAAAGCACTGCGAGTCCACTTAAAACAGCCAGGGCTCCCCCCAAAGGATCCTGGGGGCTGCACTCTACAGACTTGCTGGGAGACCCCATCTCCCTCAGAGAGCTACAATTCCCAGAGTTCCCTGGGAAGAGCGGTGAATTGTTAAACCACTCTGGGAATTGTAGCTCTGGGAAGGGAACAAGGGCTCTTCTTTTGGGTTCTAGCCAGCCAGCCATGCCCCACTTCCAAGTTACTCCATTCCATCCTCCTCTTTCCATCTTTCTTTTTCAGCTGACACTTGTGGCTACTGAGCATGCTCAGTCCTCATTCTGCTATTTTCTCTGTGGAGTGGAGGGTTGCCCCCTTAGGATTTTTTAAAGGGGTTTAACTCTCAAGGTTCTCCCTCTTATGTGCAGGTGAGGCTCTCTTGGCTCCATTTTTATCAACAGGTACCACCTGAGCTTACTATTGGAAGGAGTGAGTCTGTTATAGGGTGGGGCCTCTGTAATGAAACCCCAAAATTGCACCCCAGACTCTCTCCAATTACAGTGGTATCTCTGGTTACATACTTAATTCGTCCCGGAGGCCTGTTCTTAACCTGAAACTGTTCTTAACCTGAAGCACCACTTTAGCTAATGGGGCCTCCTGCTGCTGCTGCCACACGATTTCTGTTCTCATCCTGAAGCAAAGTTCTTAACCCGAGGTACTATTTCTGGGTTAGCGGAGTCTGTAACCTGAAGCGTATGTAACCCGAGGTGCCACTGTATAGCAAAATCACGGCTTCTACTCCAGCCTTCTGGAAACAGCTTGGGGTGGGGTGGGTGTCCGAAAATGGATAGGAAAAGGGTCTAGGCCTCCCCTATCAAAGGACCTGTTGCTTGCCCACGGTCTCTATTTGTTCTGCCAGTGGTCGTTGTTCTTAACATTATTTGAATTCTGCAACATCCTTTGGTGCTGAATTTTCATGGTTATTCTTCAGCTACCTGGGCACCTTATTGAAAGGAATGAGAGAAACAAATGCTTTTAATAAATAGAGCATGTGGTGCTGGTGAAGTCGGAAATGATGTTAAATTTTAAACAATGAACAAGCAGTGTCAGGCTGGCTTATATCAATTAAGAGCTAAAAGCACAAAGCACATCACGTGGCTCTCCTGTGGGCACAACACAGATGGCTTTATGCACAGGATTAAGAGGGAACCAGAAACTAACTGAAGAGGGCTACAACTCCTTCCACCCACCTTTCCTCACCTGATTTTAGGCACTGCCACTTCGCCAGTAGTTCATAGAATCATAGAATCATAGAATCATAGAGTTGGAAGAGACCACAAGGGCCATCAAGTCCAACCCCCTGCCAAGCAGGAAACACCATCAGAGTTCCATCTGAGCTTGCAGGGCAGCAGTTCAAGAAGGAGCAAAAAGGGTTTGTGTGTGTGTGCGTTTCTTTGTGGCTGATTAGCTGTTCTCCCTGTGCAAAGGTCAGAGGGGGCAGGGTTTGATCCATCTTTTAGATTTAGGGGAGCTAGTCTCAAACGTTTGTTGGGGGAGACCTAGGTTTTTTTGTGGGGGAGTTATTTCTCCTGTCTTCACGCTTTTTATGATGGAGGACCACTGTAGCCACCCCCAACGACACGTTCTCAAGATGGAGGGGGAGGGAACAGCTGCAGTCACCTGCGGTTCCTGCGCAATGTTTGCCATCTTGCCAAAGGTTGCAGGCAGCTTTACCTGCAGCAATTGCATGTTGATTGCCCTCTTAAAAGACAAAGTCCAGCAACTGGAGGAACGTGTAGCTACGCTCCAAAGAATTAAAGAGCTGGAGCTCTTCTTGGAAGCAACAGAGCACACCGTCTCCACCAAGGAGGAGACAGGGGACTGATCCCCAAGCCAAACGGAGGACATAGATGATGCCTTCCTGGAACAGATGGCCAAGCATGCAAAAGGAAGGGAGATAGTAGTAATGGGGGACTTCAATTACCCGGATATTTGTTGGATATCAAACTCAGCCAAGAGCATAAGGTCAAACAGATTCCTCACTGGCCTTGCAGACAACTTCATTGTCCAGAAAGTGGGAGAAGCAACAAGAGGAACAGCCATTTTAGATCTGGTCCTAACCAATGTTGATGACCTGGTTAGTGGGGTAGAAGTGGAAGGATCATTAGGCGCGAGTGATCATGCTCTTCTGAAGTTTACTATACAGCGAAAAGGAGCAGCCAAGCATACTAGGACTCAATTTCTTGACTTTAAGAAAGCCGACTTCATAAAACTTAGGGAAGTGCTAGGTGAGATCCCATGGACAGTAATACTAAAAGGAAAGGGAGTTCATGATGGCTGGGAGTTTGTTAAGAGGGAGATAGTAAAAGCACAACGTCAGGCAATACCAATGAGACGGAAACATGGAAGGTGCCTAAAGAAGCCAGGGTGGCTATCTAAAGAACTTTTATCTGAGTTAAGATTAAAAAAGGATGTGTACAAAAACTGGAAAAGGGGGGAAACCACCAAAGAGGAATTCAAACAAATAGCCAGCACGTGTAGACACAAAGTCAGAAAAGCTAAAGCACAGAATGAACTCAGGCTTGCTAGAGAGGTTAAAAGCAACAAAAAAAGGTGTTTATGGGTATGTTCGTAGCAAAAGGAAGAACAAAGAAACAGTGGGGTCACTCAGAGGAGAAGATGGTGAAATGCAAACAGGGGACACAGAAAGGGCTGAACTCCTCAATGCCTTCTTTGCCTCAGTCTTCTCTGATAAAGAAAACAATGCCCGACCCGAAGAATTTGGAGCAAATGATTCAGCAAAGGAAACACAGCCCAGAATAACTAAGGAGATAGTACAAGAATACTTGGCTAGTTTAGATGTATTCAAGTCTCCAGGGCCAGATGAACTGCATCCAAGAGTATTAAAAGAACTGGCAGATGTGATCTCAGAACCACTGGCAGTCATCTTTGAGAATTCCTGGAGAACAGGCGAAGTCCCGGCAGACTGGAGGAGGGCAAATGTTGTCCCTATTTTCAAAAAGGGGGAAAGAGAGGACCCAAATAATTAGCGCCCAATCAGTCTGACATCAATACTAGGGAAGATTCTGGAGCAGATCATTAAGCAAACAATCTGTGAGCACCTAGAAAGGAATGCTGTGATCACCAATAGTCAGCATGGATTTCTGAAAAATAAGTCATGTCAGACTAACCTGATCTCATTTTTTGACAGAATTACAAGCCTGGTAGATGAAGGGAACGCAGTGGATGTAGCCTACCTTGATTTCAGCAAGGCATTTGACAAGGTGCCCCATGATAATCTTGTAAAGAAGCTGGTAAAATGCGGTCTTGACTATGCTACCACTCAGTGGATTTGTAACTGGCTGACTGACCGAACCCAAAGAGTGCTCATCAATGGTTCCTCTTCATCCTGGAGAAGAGTGACTAGTGGGGTGCCACAGGGTTCTGTCTTGGGCCCGGTCTTATTCAACATCTTTATCAACGACTTGGATGATGGACTCAAGGGCATCCTGACCAAATTTGCAGATGACACCAAACTGGGAGGGGTGGCTAACACCCCAGAGGACAGGATCACACTTCAAAACGACCTTGACAGATTAGAGAACTGGGCAAAAACAAACAGGATGAATTTTAACAGGGAGAAATGTAAAGTATTGCACTTGGGCAAAAAAAATGAGGGGCACAAATACAAGATGGGTGATACCTGGCTTGAGAGCAGTACATGTGAAAAGGATCTAGGAGTCTTGGTTGACCACAAACATGACATGAGCCAACAGTGTGACGCGGCAGCTAAAAAAGCCAATGCAATTCTGGGCTGCATCAATAGGAGTATAGCATCTAGATCAAGGGAAGTAATAGTGCCACTGTATTCTGCTCTGGTCAGACCTCACCAGGAGTACTGTGCCCAGTTCTGGGCACCACAGTTCAAGAAGGACACTGACAAATTGGAACGTGTCCAGAGGAGGGCAACCAAAATGGTCAAAGGTCTGGAAACGATGCCTTATGAGAAACGGCTAAGGGAGCTGGGCATGTTTAGCCTGGAGAAGAGGAGGTTAAGGGGTGATATGATAGCCATGTTCAAATATATAAAAGGATGTCACATAGAGGAGGGAGAAAGGTTGTTTTCTGCTGCTCCAGAGAATCATAGAATCATAGAGTTGGGCCATCGAGTCCAACCCCCTGAAAGAAGCGGACACGGAGCAATGGATCCAAACTACAAGAAAGAAGATTCCACCTAAACATTAGGAAGAACTTCCTGAAAGTAAGATCTGTTCGAGAGTGGAATTTGCTGCCAAGGAGTGTGGTGGAGTCTCCTACTTTGGAGGTCTTTAAGCAGAGGCTTGACAACCATATGTCAGGAGTGCTCTGATGGTGTTTCCTGCTTGGCAGGGGGTTGGACTCGATGGCCCTTGTGGTCTCTTCCAACTCTATGATTCTATGCCCCCCACCAGTTGGATGGCATGCACGGCATTTCCCTGATTTATCCTCATGACAACCTTGTGAGGATGACTAAGACTGAAAGATGGTGGCAGGGTGAAGGTCACCCAGTGACAATTTCATTTGAATCAGTGGTCTGACACACTAAGCACTACATCACACTGACTCTCTCGAAAGACCCCACTGCAGCTTTCACCAACCTGGGGCCCCTTACAGATGTTTTAGACCCACCAGGTCCAGCCAGCACAGTCAATTTGAGCTACAACTCCTAGAAGCCCCAACAAGTGTTGCCTGAAATCTGCTTTGTCTCTAGCACACTCATTCAACTTAAACCTTCCCAACACCTCCTGCATTCCATTTTGAGGCTGGTACAGTGAAGGTCTTGGGTATTTCGCATCATACCCAGCATCTCCGTCCCTTCCCCTTACTGTTTTGCTAAACATCCATCCTGATTTAAAAACAAAACAAAACTCTGGATGACAACTTGTGGCTTCTTAGTTGGCCCTAACAAACATACTTTGCAGCTTTAAGACTTCATGTGAAATAATTTTAGTAGCTGATGATGATCACAGACTTTCCCTCAATGGATAAGGGAAGGATGTTACAGCGGCATTAAATCTGGGAAGGAAAGCAAATGTGGGTTGGTAAGGACAGAATGCCAAACCATGGCTTCTGCTCATTCATCATTTAGATGCCACATTATGATCCTGTGTTCTAGACACAGACTGGGGAGCAGTTGTGGCACGTGTGAAGCTGCCTCATATGAGTCAGACCATTGGGTCCATACCAAACTCAATACCACCAGCACTTACTGGCAGCATCTCTCTAGGAATCCAGGCAGGGGGCACCCCCCAGCCCTACCTGGAGATGCTGGGGGCTGAGCCTCGGACCTTCTGCATGCCTTCTAGATGTTTTCTACCTCTGAGGTACTCCCAACATTCATCATAGCTGCAGGGGTGGCTGCCAAGAAATGGCTTCTGCTTCTCATCCAGGAAGACATCAGGGTTGGCATGTCCTGTGGCCCACTCACCCTCCCTACTCCACAAAAAGGAAGTGTTTAATTTAGCTTGGGAGGCTGCAAAAACCCAATGTTTGGAGCCAGCTGTAGAAGAACCTAAGACAAGCTCTGCTGGAGGAGACCAACATCCTGCCCTCACAGTGGCCAACCAGGTGCCTGTGGGAAGCCAGCAAGCAGGACCCCAGCACAAGAGCAGCTCCCTCCCTCCCTGTGGTTTCTGGCAACTGGTATCCAGAAGCATTACTGTTTTCAACCATGGAGGCAGAGCATTCTTCGTCATGGCTAGTAGCCATCAATAGTCCTCTCTTCCAAGAAACTTTTCTGTTGGCAAGCAATAGAATTGCAACCAAGAGGTACGTAAATCTAGCATTTTCTGTCACTCAACGTGGGTATTTTCTGCCCTGTGAACTAGGCCAGAAATCTGCACTTTCAGGTAAGCAAGGTACAATCCTCAGGTGCATTTTTAAAAAGTGGGGAAGATTCATAATCTCAAGCAGCTTCCTGTCTGTTCACTGTAAAGTTTAAGGAGTTGCAAGACCCCTACAGCCTGTGGCAACCAGAAGCTGCACATTTAGGAGCTGCGCAGTGAAGGTAAAATCACCATGTATCGGCCCCTCCAAGGGCAAAAGCAAGGAGGGGGCTAGAGAAGTTACAACTGCATTTCACATCCACTCTGTGCCCAATCCTGCTAACTGGATTCTGCATGAGGGTGTTAAAGCAAGACTCAATGTTGAGGAGGTGTTCATTAGAGCTACAAGTAAGCAGTAAGGTCTAAAAAGAGTTTGGGTGGACTCTTGCGAATCATGCCCATCTGGGAACAGCAAAACAAAATGCAAGTGCCCTGCTTTATTACAGAGTTTGCTGTTCATGAATCAAATTGGAAAGACAGATGCACACCCCTTGTGGGTAACTAAAGAGATGCAATCAGCAAATATTTCTATCAAACTGGTTTGCAAAATAAGCAGCCCTCTGAACTTGTCGTACCAAAGTCTTGAGTCATTCAAGCACAACTTTGGAAAGGAGAGAGTTGTAGAAAAAACAAACAAAAATAATGACAAAGCACAACAAAACCTTGTCTATCTAAACCAACCTGCTGCCCTCCAATTGTATGGGCTGATGGGAATGGTAATCTAAAACAAGCAGGATTTGAGCACAAGGCCCTCTTCTCCTCTCCTGTGGCTTCCAGCAACTGGTGGTCAGAAGCATTTAGTAGAAGCATCCATAGACCTCTCCTCCTCCCTGAATGTGTCTAATCCTCTTTCAAAGTCATCTGGGTTGATGCCATCACTACCTCCTGTGGGAGAGAGTCCCATGGTTTCACTATGTGCTGCATAAAGACCAACTCAGAGATGTTTGGGACTGAACCTGGGACCTTCTGCTGATGCTCTAGTCTATCACTTCCCATCAGGCTAACAAAGGTTGGCATAAACAAAGTCCATAAATATATTGCAGCACTTCTCATCTGGGCTAGCTAAGGGCAGCGCAGGGGTAGGACTCACCATCAAACTTTTTGTACCGGGAACTGAAGGTTGCTTGCAAGTTATTACTAAGTTCCACCACAGCATTTCGGAAGTCCTGTTTGCTCTGCTGGCTGTATTTTTCTTCCATCTCTTGAGAGCAGCATGTGTAGCCTTGAGGGCAGACTTTCAAGTGATCACCTGGAAACACAAAGGTGAGAAAGCTTTACACACGAGTACATCAATCCATGACAATCATGGGGGGCGGGGCAGGGCGGAGGCTGAGCTTGCTGCTGCGGCAGCAGCTGTGTGCAGATACACAGAAAGGTGGCAATTGTTCTGGATAAAAAGCACTAATGCGGAACAGACAGGAACCTCACAACCATTTAAGGAACACCCAGCTGTTTAATCAAGTAAGTATTGGAATCAGTAATAGCAGGTAGCAGTCTTATGGGATATGCATGTTGGTGCGTGTGCATGTACTTTAGATGTATGCATTACTTCAGTTGTGAAGCACAGAGTTCACATAGCACTTCCCACCTCCTTGCTGATGCCTCCAAGAGCGCAGATCTCCCTCCCCCAAGAGGTGTGCCTGCCATCATCTCTTTGCAGCAGCCTTTGCCAAACTGGTACCCTTCCAGAAATTTTCAGTGCCAGCTGGCATAGCCAATAGTATTACGGGATGTGGCGGGTGGCTGATGAAGACACACCTCTGTCTCCTGACCTTTGAAAACCGAAGAACTTGTTTTTGTACCCTACCTGTAATATGTTGTGTGAAATTATTGCTTTCGAGCTATGGGTGGGGTTGTTGCTGTACACTTTTTAAAACTGCATTACATTTTTGTATGCTGCAATTTGCCCTGTGGCCTAGTGAAGGTTGAGTAAGACACGCTGTGGTTGTTATTATTCTCCATTATGAAGAAGAGCAGAAATGGTTTGCAAGGTTGGGTTCGGTGATACAGCAGGTGATTCAAGAAAGCATGGGAAGACTGCCAAGTGAAAGAGACTTCTGCAGACAAGGCAGCTCTTGCCCCAACTGACGGACTGGTCCGTGCCCTTGGTGCTGAAACCTCAGTCCTTCCTTCCTTCCTGGAAACTCACTGGGATTTCCAACTCAAAATATTATCCTCTTCTCTCAGCCACCAGCTTGTATCATCCTCCTTCATGGTTTATGACTTCCTTTAGAATCAGCTATAAAAAGAACCCAGGGCTAATCCAATTTCACACTAGACTTGTGTTCTCCTTATCAAGGGTATTAGGGTCCCTCTTATCATTGCTAATTAACAAGCATTTCCAGAATGGAAGCCCTGTTAGTCCAGTATTTGGGAGAAAGGACAGTGCAGAGTCCCAGAGCATCTTAAACGGGACTAACAACTTTATTCCACCATCAACTTACGACGGGCTTTTTCAGATGCATGACATTAACTGGAAAAAATGGTGGATACAGATTTAATGAAATGCACAGGAAATACTGCAATCAGGTTCTGTTTGAGGGCTGCCCTTTCGGGCATTCAGTAAGCCACTGTGAGACCATGATGCTGGATTACATGGGGTAATGGCCTGATCCTGTAAGCTCTTGATTTGCTCTTATGAAACAGAAAAGATAGCTATAGATCCTTCGTTACCCTCTTCAGGGGTCATATAAAGAAAATTTAAGATTCAGTCATATTATGGGCTAGGGATGCGGGTGGCGCTGTGGGTTAAACCACAGAGCCTAGGACTTGCCGATCAGAAGGTCAGCGGTTCGTATCCCCACGACGGAATGAGCTCCCGTTGCTCGGTCCCTGCTCCTGCCAACCTAGCAGTTCAAAAGCACGTCAAAGTGCAAGTAGATAAATAGGTACTGCTCCAGCGGGAAGGTAAACGGCGTTTCTGTGCACTGCTCTGTTTCGCCAGAAGCGGCTTAGTCATGCTGGCCACACGACCCGGAAGCTGTACGCCGGCTCCCTCGGCCAATAAAGCGAGATGAGCGCCGCAACCCCAGAGTCGGCCTCGACTTGACCTAACCTTTACCATTACCTTTACTCGAATAGACTTGAATTCTAAAAATCAAGCTATGCGAAAGGAAGGTAGGGGAGGGGCTAAGAAGGGATTGATATGAACAAACACAACTACACATGATTACTTTTTCCTTCTGTTGGACGAGAAGTAATGCATTTGGATTTGGAAGTGACAATATGTTTTGTTGGCATGGAAATCAATAGTATTTAGCATCTCAAATAGCAGAATTATTATTACTTTCAAATTTATAATTAATAGTGGTGGTTGGTAGAATGAACTCTGCACCTGCTGGTAGCAGTGGAAGTGGAATGTAGTTACAGCCAGTTTGCACAAGAGCCCCTGAACAAGCCTCCTTGATGTAGGAAGCTTCTGGGTGGCATTAGCAGCTTCTCAGTTCTTAGCAGCTACACCCATCTGTGGAGAGCCCCCTTCCATCTCTCTCGGCCACTTACCATATTTTTCACCCTATAGGACACACTTTCCCCCCTCCAAAAATGAAGGGGAAATCTGGGTGTGTCCTATGGGGCGAATGCAGGCTTTCGCTGAAGCTTGGAGAGCGAGAGGGGTCGGTGCGCACCGACCCCTCTCGCTCTCCAGGCTTCAGGAAGACACCCACAGCCTAGGCAGCCCTGCGGGAGTTCCCATAGGGCTGTCTAGGCTGCGGATAGCAGCCTGCTTCCCGGAGCGTCGGGCGCCCTGAAAGCAGAGCGCCCGGCACTTCGGGAACACATCCTCAGCCTAGGCAGCCCTGCGGGAGGTCCTGAAGGGCTCCCTAGGCTGCGGATAGTAGCCTGCTTCCCGGAGTGCCGGGCGTGCTGAAAGCAGAGCGCCTGGCGCTTCGGGAACACATCCGCAGCCTAGGCAGCCCTGCGGGAGGTCCTGAAGGGCTCCCTAGGCTGCGGATAGCAGCCTGCCGCCCGCCGGGGCACCCTGAAGCAGAACCCCCCGCGCGCCGCACAGACATCCAGAGTGTGGGGAGCCCTGCAGGAGTTCAGTGCCCAGGTGCTGGGGGGAGGCTATTTTCAGCAAGCCTTTTGTTGCCTGTGTCCTCAGCTGCTGGCTGGTCACCTGGGTCTAAAGAATATACGGTTCCCTTCCATGCAACAAGCTCCTCACCACAAAAAGAAGAAATTCTAATTATTTCTGTGGCATGCACTTAAAATACCCTATACAACCAAAGGCAGTCTGCATTTCAATTTCCACCCCCACCCCTCTTTTTCCCCCACTTTGCTTGCTGACAGCTTAGGGCCTGTGGATTTACTACAGAGAGAACACCAGACACTTTTTTTTTTAAAAGGAGGAAAAGAATGAGAAAGATTTATGCCCCTCTCTGTACAAGCCAAGGAGCCAAAAGGCACAGTAGGAAACTGAATTCTGTTCTGGAAGGGGTGAGGGAGAGAGAGAGAGACCTTGCCTTCCCATTCATTCATTCCCAAATTTCCCTCTACAAATACTTGTTTTACAACCCCAGGGTCCAGTCCTGCAAATGCAGCTGCCATATGAACGACTTAAATAAAATAGCTGCTGCTAGATGGAGCCAGTCCACATCAAAGTGGATGGACACAGACACCCACCCACACCCACAAAGAAAATGCTGTATCAAGTCATCATGCAACACTTAGATCTCAGTAGAGTCTGGTCCTCAACCAAGACTTGGGGCTGCCATGTACTTTATAGTGAAAGAACAGCCTGGCTGGTGGATCAGGCCAGTGGCCCACCTCGTTCAGCATCCTCTTCTCCTGGTGACCAACCAGATGAGAAGCTCACAAGCAGGATGGGAGCGCAAGAGCAGCCCTCCCCCCTCCTGCAGCTTCCAACATCTGGTCTTCAGAAGCAATACTGCCTCCATAGATACAGTGGAATAGCCATCATGGTTAGTTGCCAAGGATATTCTCATCTTCCATGAATCTGTCCAATCCTCTTTTAAAACTATCCAAGTCGGTGCCCATCACTGCCTCCTGGAGGAACAAGATCCATACTTTAACTGTGCTGGACTTTCTGTTTCTCTGTCCTGAATCTTTTAACATTCAGCTACTCTACTCCCTCTACTTCCATGCTATGCTGAGATATACAAATGTTATGCAAATATGTCCCTTTTCGTGTTTGTAATGCATGTCCTATTTTATTACAGTGCATAGCGGGCCCCCCCAAAACACGAGGGCATCAGAAGAGCCTGTCAGGCCAAAGACCCATCATAGCGCAGCATCCTGTGCTCCTGGTGACCAACCCCAATGTGAAGCCTGCAAGCAACAGCCCCCCCCCCAACAATGGAGGTAAGACACGGCCATCATGGTTAGCAGCTCCATAAATTTGTTTCAGTCCCTTATAAAGCGGTCCAAATTGGTTTGCATCACTATATCTTATGGTAATGAGTCAACTTTTGAGTCCCATTGATTCCAAGGGGGACGAGGTCTGGATCCAACCCTTACAGGACAATCCTGCGTACCGCTGTTATTGTACTCAGTGGGGCTTTCGGGCAAGGGAGGGTGCTCAGGTCTGCAGCTCCTAAAGGTATCAGAAGCTTCTCATTTTTAAATTATTGTTTTTGTTCTTAAAAACAAAAGAAATACCCAGAAATAATAAGGAAAAACATACAAAAAGAAGGAAGACAAGAGAAGGACACCCACTGCTGTTAGCTCAGTCAACAAAGCATGAGATTCTTAGTCTCAGGATTGTGGGTTCAAGGTCCACGCTGGGCAAAAGATTCCTGAATTGCAGGGGGCTGGACTAGATGACCCTCAGGGTCTCTTCAAACTCTACTGTTCTATGATCCTGTTATTCTGTGATATGTATGGGTGTGACCATTATCAGAGGTCTAGCTTGGCAAAGCAGGGTCAGTGAAGGATGTGGCCAGCGGAGAGGGTTTGGTGTGGAAACAATCCCACGGGCCAGGGAGAGACAGTCTGAGGTCTACATCTGGCCCTTGGGCCAGAGTTCCCACCCCCTGACCCATTTAGCCAGAGATGCCTAGGGCCTCCTCCACAGCACAACAGGATTTGCATCTCTCAAGATTTTGCAATCCAAACTGCATTTGCTTGCTACCTTTTCTAACAGCAAGATTTGCAAGACTTTTCTCTTGTATTCTTTTTTAAAAAAATCCTGCCTTCTTTAGGTATGAGAGTGGCAAGGACACCAATGCAGACACCTCCCCGCAAAAAAAAAGACTGAGAAGTATCATTCAACCACCTCTCCAATGTCTGAAACATCAACATATCGCCCACAAACCACTTTCAAGTTTATCTTTTGAGCCAGAAGGCCCAGAAATTTCCTGTTTTTTAAAAAAAGGAACACAAAGACACCCATGACTACATTCTGCTCCTGCAAAATCGTGACATACACCAAACTTGGCTTATAAAAACTACCCAGCTCTTCTCTTTACTTTTCTCTAGAATAAAGCAACTGTCACTGTGAACACAGGATTTTATTCTATTCAATGAAGACAAAGTACTTGTTTTTTTTCTACATATGCCACACACCATCTAGATCCATTGCACTTTTTTCCAGTTTCAAAGTGCTTCTTGAGAAGCCAGTTTCATATTGAAAAGAAAATCTCATTGTAGATTGATTCTGCATTATGCCATTTTGAAAGCAGATGTTGGCAATCCCTGCAATGGGAGACATATTCACACCTGCCCAACGGCATTGTGGGTGGGCATAGTCCAAGACTGCAATTGCCACTTCCTTCTTCATTCACCTGAGGCATGTGGAAAGAGGAAATGGCATGGGTGTTCAAGCGCACATCAAGCAACCACAACCACCCAGGTGGAAAGCCACATGATGAGGACGAGCATGAACGATTCCAGATTAAGATAAAGCTACACCTGTTGCTCTCCACTTGCTGTTGAACTACAAACTCCCATCTTTTCTATTTGTCATGCTGGATGGGGCTGATGGGAGTTGGGGAGTCCAGCAACAGTGGGCATACTACTGGTTCTTCCCAGTCCTGAACCATTATTGTATCTCTAGATCTCTTCAGCTAAAGCTCAACACTCAAACCTGCAACATCTCACTGGCTCTTTTGGAAGTCACTCTGTTTTGGTGGAGGACACCTATGCTGGTCCAGGAGTAGCCATTAAAACTAGTCTTCCTGCTGCCCAAGTTCCTAGCAAGGAACTGGAAAGCCATGGATCATCCAGGGGAAAGGCTATAGCTCAGCAGCAGTGCACCTCTTCGCAGGTTCAATCCCAGGTGGCAGCTCTAAGCAGGACTGGGTCAATTTAGGCGACACTAGGTGGGCCAGTGGTCTGACCTGTCACCAAATAAGACAGCTTCTAATGTTCCCATTTGTATAAATTTAGCACTTTCCATCATATGGTACTGCAAGGATTCCACCTTTTCTCCCCTCGCCCTCTCCAGAAGTGGCGCATATTAACCTATCTTTAGCCCCAAACTTCACGTGAGACTAAACATGTGCCTCTTTGTGTTGCACAAACATTTGCAGGAATGCAGGCAGCTGCCTGGGGTGCCTGATCAGACTTAGAACTGGGGGTGTGGCAGGAAGGAGAAAGAGTTCCCCCCTGAAGATAGGATCCTGATGAAAACTATTTGCACCAGGAGGGCATCTCCCGCAGAAGCCAATGAGAGATGCGTAAGGAAGAAAAAGCTTGGTGGGTATTTTTGCTCCAGGCTACAGTCTGGGGTGGTGGTGGTTTTGAGCCACAACAATGACCAGCTCACCACCATTTACATGGAACTATGTTGAACATGGAACTATGCTAACACCCCAGAGGACAGGATCACACTTCAAAACGACCTTGACAGATTAGAGAACTGGGCCAAAACAAACAAGATGAACTTTAACAGGGAGAAATGTAAAGTATTGCACTTGGGCAAAAAAAATGAGAGGCACAAATACAAGATGGGGGACACCTGGCTTGAGAGCAGTACATGTGAAAAGGATCTAGGAGTCTTGGTTGACCACAAACTTGACATGAGCCAACAGTGTGACGCGGCAGCTAAAAAAGCCAATGCAATTCTGGGCTGCATCCATAGGAGTATAGCATCTAGATCAAGGGAAGTAATAGTCCCACTGTATTCTGCTCTGGTCAGACCTCACCTGGAGTACTGTGTCCAGTTCTGGGCACCACAGTTCAAGAAGGACACTGACAAACTGGAACGTGTCCAGAGGAGGGCAACCAAAATGGTCAAAGGCCTGGAAACGATGCCTTATGAGGAACGGCTAAGGGAGTTGGGCATGTTTAGCCTGGAGAAGAGGAGGTTAAGGGGTGATATGATAGCCATGTTCAAATATATAAAAGGATGTCACATAGAGGAGGGAGAAAGGTTGTTTTCTGCTGCTCCAGAGAAGCGGACACGGAGCAATGGATCCCAACTACAAGAAAGAAGATTCCACCTAAACATTAGGAAGAACTTCCTGACAGTAAGAGCTGTTTGACAGTGGAATTTGCTGCCAAGGAGTGTGGTGGAGTCTCCGACTTTGGAGGTCTTTAAGCAGAGGCTTGACAACCATATGTCAGGAGTGCTCTGATGGTGTTTCCTGCTTGGCAGGGGGTTGGACTCGATGGCCCTTGTGGTCTCTTCCAACTCTATGATTCTATGATTCTATGATTCTATGAACATCGTGTCCAACATAGCATTTTACTTTTTACACCTGGGAGGGGTGCAGCAGACTTGGCATACCTGTTTCCCAGTCCCACTGTTCAATTTATTAAATTGCACACAACCCCGCCACCACCCTAATAAAGCAGAATATTCCAACCGTAAGTCTTCTTTAGGGCATTGTTTGAACAAATGAATTAATCTAAGGCAACACCAGGATAACTTGCTGCTTCAAAAGCACAGGTTTTTTGGTGTGTGTGTTGTTGTTTTAAAAAACAATCAGAAGTGATTGGTGTTTTCTGTTTAATATATTTGTGTTTCTAAAAAATGTCACATTCCACACCACTGATAAAAGAGGCAGGCTGGGGTTTCCTATGTGAACCCACTTCCTGCCCCTTCTCCAAGAACCAGGGCAAATAATTAAGGTTAATCCTTGTTAGCTCTGTATGTTTCCTTTGAATCCTGTTACCACATTCCTTCATGCAATCAACTGCGCTTTTTTTTTTAAATGGAGAGGCAAATCCCAGCGCCCCCTTATGCCTGTCTCCTGCTCAAAAGGTTACGACCTGACTCTGCCTGCGGCCTCCTGACCTCTGGTTCCTGTCCCTGCCCCTCCAGCTTTGCAAACTTACTTCTCAACAGACCACTTTATAATCAGCGGACCATGGCTGAAAATTGGAAAGGCAGGGTGAAAGTGTCTGAAAATGAAGGGCAGAAAATACTCAACAAGCTTCCTCAGTGGACCCAAACACACACTGAACAGTTGAAATTCACAGTGGTATCTCATGTCTTCCAACAGTGCAATCCTGCGCACATCTACTCAGAAGCACACCCCTCTGTTTAAGTGCACAGGAAGCTGCTTACACCAAGTCGGACCCTTGGTCCTTCTAGCTCAGTATTGTCTACACTGACTGGCAGCGGCTCTCCAGGGCTTCAAATGTGTCTCTGGACCAGCCCTACCTGGAGATGCCTGGGCTTTACCCTTGGATCTTCTGAAAGCAAAGCAGAAGATCATTAACTACAGCCCTTCCCTAGGTAAGCTCTACTGCGTTCCATGGGGCTCATTCCTCTGCTTGAAGGCATCACAGAGGCATCTAGTTGGCCACCATCAAAGCAGGATGCTGGCCCAGGTGGCTCAGCCAATAGGTCCCTTCTTGCATGTGCACTTCCAGGTCTCGGTGTTCCCTAACTGTAAATCAAGGCAAAAGCACTTGTTTTCTTAAGACTATGGTGCGTGAAGCGTGCTTCGCATGTCATTTGCCCATAGTAGTCGTAGCCTCTGCTTTAATTTGGGCGCATGTATGTCTTGCATTGAGCTCTGCTTTTATTCATTTCTTGCTTTTGTTTGTTGATATTTTAATGGTCTTGCGTTTTACTTTGTATTTCAATTCCCCACCCACCCTGCTTATTTACTGCAAGCCAACCAGATAAGTTCACACAAATGCCAGAAAAAGAAAAAGAAGAAGGAACAGTTCTAGTATTAACAATGCTTTCTACCTGGTTAACTGTGACAGAGTTAAGCAGGCAACTCTTTTAATTTCCATTCCTCCCTCCCCTCACCTACATCCCTCAAATTTGTGTTCAACTCAACTTTGGTATTTTTTAACATTTGCTCTCCATTCCCTATACCTTCTACATCACTGGCAGTCTACTGGGAGGGGGGAGATACTAACTTGGTACGTGACTTTTGTAAGTAAGATCAAAATCTTGTTTTATGGACAAAAGGCCCTTAACAGCCTTTGGAAATTATTACAGCTTCAGGGAAAACAATGCTTGGTTTTGCCCACTAATGAGAAATGCCAACTTACTTCCTTCCTTCCTTCCTTCCTTCCTTCCTTCCTTCCTTCCTTTATTTTTCTATAACATGGGACATTAATTTGGGGGCAGACTTTGATTCCTTCATGCTCTTGGTCAGCAAAAATTCACAGGTGCTGCTCAAGGGTCTCTAAAAATAGGGTCTCTTGCCTGTGACACCTTCCAGGCAGACAAAGCATGCAAACCGCCTTCCAGGTGCAGTTCTGCCCACCTCAACTTCATCTAGAATCATAGAATCATAGAGTTGGAAGAGACCACAAGGGCCATCGAGTCCAACCCCCTGCCAAGCAGGAAATACCATCAGAGCACTCCTGACATATGGTTGTCAAGCCTCTGCTTAAAGACCTCCAAAGTAGGAGACTCCACCACACTCCTTGGCAGCAAATTCCACTGTCAAACAGCTCTTACTGTCAGGAAGTTCTTCCTAATGTTTAGGTGGAATCTTCTTTCTTGTAGTTTGGATCTATTGCTCCGTGTCTGCTTCTCTGGAGCAGCAGAAAACAACCTTTCTCCCTCCTCTATGTGACATCCTTTTATATATTTGAACATGGCTATCATATCACCCCTTAACCTCCTCTTCTCCAGGCTAAACATGCCCAGCTCCCTTAGCCGTTCCTCATAAGGCATCGTTTCCAGGCCTTTGACCATTTTGGTTGCCCTCCTCTGGACACGTTCCAGTTTGTCAGTGTCCTTCTTGAATTGTGGTGCCCAGAACTGGACACAGTACTCCAGGTGAGGTCTGACCAGAGCAGAATACAGTGGGACTATTACTTCCCTTGATCTAGATGCTATCCTCCTATTGATGCAGCCCAGAATTGCATTGGCTTTTTTAGCTGCCGCGTCACACTGTTGGCTCATGTCAAGTTTGTGGTCAACCAAGACTCCTAGATCCTTTTCACATGTACTGCTCTCAAGCCAGGTGTCCCCCATCTTGTATTTGTGCTTCTCATTTTTTTTGCCCAAGTGCAATACTTTACATTTCTCCCTGTTAAAGTTCATCTTGTTTGTTTTGGCCCAGTTCTCTAATCTGTCAAGGTCGTTTTGAAGTGTGATCCTGTCCTCTGGGGTGTTAGCCACCCCTCCCAGTTTGGTGTCATCTGCAAATTTGATCAGGATGCCCTTGAGTCCATCATCCAAGTCGTTGATAAAGATGTTGAATAAGACCGGGCCCAAGACAGAACCCTGTGGCACCCCACTAGTCACTCTTCTCCAGGATGAAGAGGAACCATTGATGAGCACCCTTTGGGTTTGGTCAGTCAGCCAGTTACAAATCCACTGAGTGGTAACATAGTCAAGACCGCATTTTACCAGCTTCTTTACAAGAATATCATGGGGCACCTTGTCAAATGCCTTGCTGAAATCAAGGTAGGCTACATCCACTGCGTTCCCTTCATCTACCAGGCTTGTAATTCTGTCAAAAAACGAGATCAGGTTAGTCTGATATGACTTATTTTTCAGAAATCCATGCTGACTATTGGTGATCACAGCATTCCTTTCTAGGTGCTCACAGACTGTTTGCTTAATGATCTGCTCCAGAATCTTCCCTGGTATTGATGTCAGACTGACTGGGTGGTAATTATTTGGGTCCTCTCTTTTCCCCTTTTTGAAAATAGGGATAACATTTGCCCTCCTCCAGTCTGCCGGGACTTCGCCTGTTCTCCAGGAATTCTCAAAGATGACTGCCAGTGGTTCTGAGATCACATCTGCCAGTTCTTTTAATACTCTTGGATGCAGTTCATCTGGCCCTGGAGACTTGAATACATCTAAACTAGCCAAGTATTCTTGTACTATCTCCTTAGTTATTCTGGGCTGTGTTTCCTCTGCTGAATCATTTGCTCCAAATTCTTCAGGTCGGGCATTGTTTTCTTTATCGAAGAAGACTGAGGCAAAGAAGGCATTGAGGAGTTCAGCCCTTTCTGTGTCCCCTGTTTGCATTTCACCATCTTCTCCTCTGAGTGACCCCACGGTTTCTTTGTTCTTCCTTTTGCTACGAACATACCCATAAAAGCCTTTTTTGTTGCTTTTAACCTTTTAATCTGTCCAATGTTTGCAGGTATTGAGGTTCTCTAAGGATCTGCTTCACTTCCTAAAGCTCTGCTTGCATGTTCAGACATCTCTGGAGAAAAGAACAGGTTCTTTACGTCTAGGATGGTTTGCAGCGTCAGGGAATTGCTTGTCAACCAATATATACCTCCCACACTTCCACCCCAAGTCGTGAGTGCAAATCTGGACGTCAAAAACCTTTCCTGACAAGAACATCTACATTTCTGGGTGACATTCCATAAACTCACTGACCAAAACATGTACTTTTTCAGCATTGGGGGTGGGTGGGGTGGGGTGGGTGGGAGCTCACAGCAAAAAGGAAGTTTCAATTACTTTGTGAAGTGAAGCAGAAAAATTAAGATCTAAGCAAACTTTATTAGGGATGACAAGCAGAAGGGCAGGACTTTGGTTTCTTTTGCGTGGGTGTCAAATAACTTTCTAGTAGTTTCTTCCGAGGCACATAAAAGAAGCAACATTTAGTCATGCAGGGCCTTTTTATTTTTGCAAATAAACTCTACGATTTAAAAAGGCAAACTGTATTAGCACTTAAATGAAACTGCACTCCAAAGATTCTTAAGGAGGTAGATTCAGGGTCTCCCTCTCTTTCTGCCTCAGGGAAAAGGAACTAAGTTTCAAAACACACACTAAAAACCATCTGCAAATAACCCCTTGCCCAGGTGCCTGAAGAAAGCAAAAACAGCCTCTAGCTGATCAAAATAAGAATAATTTTATATCACATATAATTTATAACACTCCACATATCTGGGCTCCTTCAGGAAGAAGGGTGGGATATAATTTCAAGAAATATCAAGTTTCCTTATGCTGTCCTAAAAATTTGAACTGGGGTTTTTGATGATGTTCTAGGTACACCTGTGAAGGTTAGCTGAGACAAATGTCCCCTGCAGAATAAGGGCCATAGACATGGCAAGTGATTAGTGCTAATGGTGACTTACAAAGCCCTCAAGATCTTGGAGCTAGGTGCATCTCTTCCTACAATGTCCTACCTGAGCATTAGTATTTTATTTTTATTATTAAACTTTTAACTCGCATTTCCTCCAAAAAGCTAGAGGATGGCATAGATGGCTGTACTCATCCTCGCTGTAGCATCCTCACAACTACCCTCTGAGATAGGATATCCTGAAAGTCAATTAGTGGCCGAAGGTGACCCAGTGGGTTTCATGGCTGAGTGGGGATTTGATCCTCTGTCTCCCAGTCCAACACTCTGACCATTGCTCTCCTCTGCCATGGAGGGTCTCCTCCACACCCCCTCTTTCAGAGCTATAAATTGTGTGGGGAACTCCGCTGGGAGGTGCTGGTCTCCTGTGATGGGCAGGATGCAATGGCCTTATTTCAACAGCACATCAAGATCTGGATATAGTCAGTTTTTCTGCTCAGTTTGAGGATTCTTCACTTTGCTTTTTAAAGATTACTCCTATTGTTTGTTTCACATGGCGAATTGTTGTTTTAACTGAAATATACACCCTGCCCTGAGATCAGATGATATAGGGTGGGTTAGAAATATTTTGAATAAATATATAAATATATGACACCAGGCTCCTAAATTTAGCAAAAACCATCTAGAAGGAAACTCCTTGCATTTTATTATACTCAGCAGAAATTACATGTGTTCAGAGTGCAGAAACTCTCGCTAAAAAAAGGCTGTTTGCCTGAGGATTTTCTTTTAAGGCTCAATTCAAGCAACAGCTCATATAGCCATGGCTTGCGCTAACATGGCTAAACACCGCCCATCAAGGTTAAGGTTAGTTAATAGACTGTGAATTCAGGCAAAATGGCAAAACAGAGCTAGGGCAAGCCATCGTTTCCAAACCTTTTTCAAACTGCAGCATCCAAAGTAGAATGGGCATGCGAGCCGACCAAAGTTAAAACACTGAAAACAAATTCTATGTCCAAATGTGAACTTCGTCCCCACCACCACCTAAGGGGGTGCAGGTATCACAGGGAAAACCTTACAAGCCCTGGAAGAGTGAGATCAGGATCTGCTCTTCCTGAACCACCTAAGAAGCCCTGAGTGCTCCAAAACATTAAGCAAATGGAATCTTTGATCCATGATTTTAGTACCTTCCCATAGAGGTGTACTTGCTACCTTCATTGTAAATACAGTGGTGCCTCGCAAGACGAAATTAATTCGTTCCGCAAGTCTCTTCGTCTTGCGGTTTTTTCGCCTTGCGATGCACGGTTTCCCATAGGAATGCATTGAAAATCAATTAATGCATTCCTAGGGAAACCGCCTTCAGACCAGGTCCGGGGACAGTCTGTCCCCGGACCTCTTCTGAAGGCTGGGGGGGGGACAAGGGCTTTTCTTCTCGCCCCCAGCATTTTAAAAAAACCCTGGGACAGCGGAGGACTTCTCCGCTGTCCGGGGCGATCTTAAAATGCTGGCGGGCGGCATTTTAAAATCGCCCCGGGACAGCGGAGGACTTCTCTGCTGTCCGGGGCGATTTAAAAGCCCCTGGGAAGGCAGGCGGGGGGGGGGACAAAGACTTTCGCCCCCTGCCCGCCTTCAGAAGGTGTCCCCGCCCCCCCTCCCCACTTCGGAACAGCTTTCCGAAGTGGGGCGGCTGGGGCAGGTGTCCTCGCCCCCCCGCCCCACGTCGGAACAGCTTTCCGAAGTGGGGCGGCTGGGGCAGCTGTCCCCGCCCCCCTCCCCACTTCGGAACAGCTTTCCGAAGTGGGGCGGCTGGGGCAGGTGTCCCCACCCCCCTCCCCACTTCGGAACAGCTGCAAAAGACGTCCGGGGGAAGAGGGGAAGCGAAGCGCTTCGCTTCCCGCTTCCCCCGATGTCTTTTGCAGCAAGGGGCTGCAGGGAGATCGCTATCTCCCCCCAGCCCCTTGCTTCAGAAGAGGTCCGGGGGAAGCGGGAAGCGAAGCGCTTCGCTCCAGGACCTCTTCTGAAGGCCGGCTGTGGGCGAAAGTCTTTGCTCCCGACCGCCAGCAATTTAAAACAGGTCCCCGGAGATTTCCCTATGGGCTTTCGTCTTGCGAAGCAAGCCCATAGGGAAATTCGTCTTGCGAAGTGCCTCCGAAACAGAAAACCCTTTCGTCTTGCGGGTTTTCCGTCTTGCGAGGCATTCGTCTTGCGGGGTACCACTGTACTTCATTACTTCATCACACGCTGAAGATACACCTTTTTGGCTTTTGACACCTGAGAGAGACACATGTTAGGACTCAGCTTGTTCTTCTGATTTCAAATTGTTTCACTTGATTTTAATACTGTATTTTTACATTGCTATAACCAACCCAGTAACCTTACAGTGAAGAGTAAGAAATAGAATCAGAATAAGAATAAAAGAATAAGAATACAGTTGTATCCTACAGTAATCCTACTCAACGAAGACTCATTGAAATTAATGGGTGTGGCTAACTTGGTTCCTTTAAATTTCAGTGGATCTATTCCTACTAAAACTTAGCTGATTGCTTAGTTATGACTGCCACAAAATATTTGTTAGCATAAAGCTTGGTGGTGTATTTATTATAAAATGAACGCGTGAAAACATTTGCCTTTGATTGGAAAGTTATGAGGCAACTGGCTGGTGTCCATGCTAGATGAATTGTGCAGCTCAAAGTCCAAAGGAGAGGATGCCATCACCAGGCACTTAGACAAAAGCACACCAAGAACTCAGGCCAATGTAGTTTCAATAGTAGGAGTGGTCACCAGGCACTTGCCTGCAGTGAGTAAGCTGCAAGGGCTGTAGCTCAGTGGCTGAACATCTGCTTTGCATGCAGAAGGTCCCAGGGTTAATCCCCAATGGTATCGCCAGGTAAGGCAGGGAATGTCCCCAACCTGAAACCCCGGAGAGTCACTGCCAGTCAGTGTAGACAGCACTGTGCCTAAGCCGGGTAGAAGCTTCCTGGGCTTTGGGAAGGAGTTGCCAGGTTTTAATACTCTAATTTGTGTTGCTGTTTAGTCGTGTCCGCCTCTTCGTGACCCCCTGGACCAGAGCACGCCAGGCCCTCCTGTCTTCCACTGCCTCTCGCAGTTTGGTCAAACTCATGCTGGTAGCTTCCAGAACACTGTCCCACCATCTCGTCCTCCGTCGTCCCCTTCTCCTTGTGCCCTCCATCTTTCCCAACATCAGGGTCTTTTCCAGGGAGTCTTCTCATGAGGTGGCCAAAGTCTTGGAGCCTCAGCTTCAGGATCTGTCCTTCCAGTGAGCACTCAGGGCTGATTTCCTTCAGAATGGAGAGGTTTGATCTTCTTGCAGTCCATGGGACTCTCAAGAGTCTCCTCCTCTTTACCAGAAGCATTTATGAACTAGCCCAGTCCTCCTAGTCCACTGACCACATGCCACCGAAGCGGGGGGTGGTCAGTGTTCCATCAGCAAGAATCATCACAGCAGTGATAGCCAATTAGTAACTGGTCAGAGCAAACACAAAGCTGCTGTAAATTTTAAAGAAAAGTATTGTTTTTATTTTGAATAGAATAGAATTACTTACAAAAGTGGCAGGTAGGTAGCAAACCCACACACCTTACAATAAGCATTCCTGCTCCTCCCTCACATGGGAAGAGAAGCCTCTTTTAAGATGATAAAAGCAAGCACTTTCTTTTTCTTTTTAATTCTTTCCCCCTTGTATGCAAACATATGCAGATTTAATCAATGAATCCACTAAGATATCTTGAACGGGGCAACAACCCTAGAGGTGTCCTTTGCAGAAAGAAAGGAGGTCTTTTATAAGAGGGAAGTGGTACGCCTGCTTGCTCTCACCCTGACTTGGGTCTAACTGTGGCCTCTTCCAAGCATCCTGTTTATTGAGATTCCATCCCAAGTTGCTTCCACAAAGCGGTTATACAATGCCATGTCTTTACTGAGCATTTGTTCTCATTTGTTTGCAGGGACATCATATGTCTTCCTGTCAACTGATCATTCTTCCTCACTTCTGAGTGCAGCCCCGCATCACCTAACTGCAAAAGGGCTGTGTGTTTTTAAAGCAGATTTGTTGCAACAGTGCTCTTTAACCCAGTTTAATTTCATGAAACCTAAATTTCCAGTATGGACTGAACAGTGACAATCTGCAGGCAGCCTGGATTCAGAACCAGCCTGACTGTGCACAAGGTAGAGGCAACATTTTAGGGGCACGGGTGCCCAATTTGGTAAGACCTTTATGCACAAGCTCCCTTTTAAAAATAGACCTTTCACAAGCACTAAAGACATAAATTAAAACAAAAGGCACAGGCCACAAATGTTTAAAAAAGACCACCGTCAGGCAACAAGGAGGGAGACTACGTGACAGATGGAAACTCAAAAGTGCCCTTCACTCTTAGGGCAACAAATTCCACTCTGAAGTCAAAAAATAGCACTAAGTGCACTATTGTAGACAGAGTCCAGAGCCAGCACATGCTCCATGCTTAAAAAAAGATTTGCCTGGGTAATGCAAACTCTGCACCAACAGCAGCTGGATTCTGCAGCCTGCCAAAATTATGCAAACTAGCCAAGTACATGTAATTTATTTTGCAATTGCCATATACTTTGTTGATTGATTGATTTAATCCCACCCTTCTGACTGGGTTGTCCCAGCCACTTGGGGGGGGGGCTTTCAACAAAAATACAGGGACAACAACAGCAACTGCAAATTTATTTATATCATAAAATTTATACACTGCTTGATTCTTTTTTTAAAAAAACAACAACCCTCAAAGTAGTTTTAAAAGGTAAAGGTAAAGGACCCCTGACAGCTAAGTGCAGTTGCAGATGACTCGGGGATTGCGGTGCTAATCTCATTTTACAGGCCGAGGGAGCTGATGTTTGTCTGCAAACAGTTTTTCCAGATCATGTGGCCAGCATGACTAAGTCGCTTCTGATGAAACCAGAGCAGCGCACGGAAACGCCGTTTGCCTTCCTGCCGGAGCGGTACCTATTTATCTACTTGCACTTTGATGTGCTTTCAAACTGCTAGGTGGGCAGGAGCAGGGACTGAGCAAGGGAGCTCACCCGTCGCAGGGATTCGAACTTCCAACCTTCTGATCGGCAAGCCCTAGGCTCTGTGGTTTAGAGCACAGCGCCACCCGCTGTTTACAAAAGGAATAAAACAATGAAACTATCAATAAAAACAGTTAAAAACAACTGTTTTAAATGTCCTATAAACTAATAAAAAGCAATGGTAACTAAAAAGCCGAGTTAAAATAGTGGTCTGGATACCCTGGCCTTTAAAAAAGATGTTTTTTTAGCAGGCACTGAAAAGTGTCCAGTGAAGGTATCTGCCTGATGTCAACAGGATGGAGTTGCAAAATGCAGGGGCTGCCAAAACAAAAGATAGATTTCTTACAGATGTGGAGTGAGTATTATGCTGCACCTATAACAGTGACAGTTCTGCAGATCAAAGCAGTTAGTGGGCATCTATGAGGTAAGGTGATCTCACAGGTATATGGACGCCAGAGTTGTTAAGGGCTAAACATAAATGCACATAAATATATTATGGTTTCAGTAGTGATGGCACAGAGCAGGAGCTATGAAGGGCACTGGAAAATCTTGTTCTAGCTGCCTTTCTGACTTCAAAGATTTCTGAAGGGGTTGCCCACACTCAGGTAAGTGAGTCTTTGCAGCCATAAAGTTCTAGAAATCAAGTATACTGAAGTCCTGTGTCCTGTTCTGGGCAACACAGTTTAAGGAGGCTACTGACAAGCTGGAACATGTGCAGAGGAGGGGGACCAAGATGATCAAGGGTCTGGAAAACAAGCCTTACAAGGAATGGCTGAGGGTGTTGGGTGTGCTTAGTCCGGATAAGAGAAGACCAATAACTGCGAATGTATGAAGGGAGCAAACTTGTTTTCTGCTGCTCCAGAGGACAGGACAAGAACCAATGGATTCAAATGCCAAGGAAGGAGATTCTGACTCAACATCAGGAAGAATTTTCTGGCAATAAGAACTATTTGACAGGGGAATGAATGGCCCTGGAAGAGGCTGAACCTGACAGTGAGAGCTGTTTGACAGTGGAATTTGCTGCCAAGGAGTGTGGTGGAGTCTCCTGCTTTGGAGGTCTTTAAGCAGAGGCTTGACAACCATATGTCAGGAGTGCTCTGATGGTGTTTCCTGCTTGGCAGGGGGTTGGACTCGATGGCCCTTGTGGTCTCTTCCAACTCTATGATTCTATGATTCCATCCACTGGGAGGTTTTTAAAGAGAGTTTGGTGGCCATCTATCTGGGATCCTTTAGCTGTAATTCCTGCCTTGCAGGGAGTTAAACTAGATGACCCTTAAGGTCCCTTCCAACTCTGGCACAGCACATGATTTGCATGCAGAAGGCCCCAGGTTCCATCCCTTCCATCTCCAGTAGCAGAGGCTGGGAAAGACCTTTCTTGGCCAGAGAACCCAAAGAGCAGAAAACATTGGACTAAACTTTGAAAAGATTGGGCAGATCAGGAATGGAGAGATCTCGTGCACCATGGGCCAGATGCAGCCCTCCAGTTCTCTCTAACTGGCCCCTCATCAGCCACATCCCTCTCCCCCAGGTCACACACACTCACCAGCTTTGCACCCTCCTTGAGTGCTTTCACTCTTGAACTCGTATCATGCCTCTTGCTCAGGGCTGGCCTGTCCATTAGGCAGACTAAGGCAGCCATCTCAGGCAGCACAATCCAAGCAGTGTCTCAGGGAATGCCCCCGCTGTCAGAGAAGCAAAAAGCAGCTGCAGTGGGTTCCTGCAAGCCTGCCTCACTCACTGGGTGTTGGGAAGCTTGTGTGAGGCCTCTGAAAGATCTTGCTGGTAGCCTCAGCCGCACAACCCTGGTAAGCACGGCTTCGGTGGGGGTGGCAAAGGGGGCATATGTGCAGGGCAGCTCCTTCCCATTTTGCCTCAGGCGACAAAAAGGGACAGGCTTACTTACTCTTACTCTTGCTTGCCTGAGTGGAGGTTAAAGAGGGTTGTGGAAATGGAGATGTAGAATTGACAACACAGAGGAAAACTTCACATCAACTGCTGTATCTACTTTTGCCTCTTGCCCTGCTTGCAGCTAGCATGTGGCCCCCGAAAGGCTGCCCAGAATAGAATATGGCCCTTGGCTTCATAAATGTTCCCCACCCTGAACAAGATCCCTAAAAGGCTTTGTACCCAAACTGTGCATCCCAGCACACACACACAGCCCTGCCTGTAGCACTTTCCCCAAAAGCCTCTGCTCCCTCATTTCATCTGCCAGCTCCTATCCACAGGAGCCAGACCATCCTTAACAGGAGTTGTGCTGAAGTGACTATTTGTGTTTAAATTCCTGCTGGTCTCTCGCTAGCCAGCCAGCCAGCCAGCCGCTCTGAACACTGTTTCCGCACATCAGCCAAGCAAGCCATCCAACTCTCGCACACAAATTGCTCACTGTACTGTATGAGCCAATGCATAATATAACCTCTGTCGGAAGAGACCAACCCTTATCCGGCAAAGTATTCTCTCTGGCCCCAACCAAAAGCACTTCTGCTGGGAAAGTAAAGGCAGAGTTTATTCAGGCTGAGCAGAGTGAGGGGAAGCCCAGTCAGAAGGCAGGTATCCTAGGAGTCATGGCTGCAACCTAAGGACTTCACTGTTCAATTCAAAGCTGCCAAGCTATTCATCCCAGAACAAGACAGCTGCACAACAAACTTCACCAGCAAACAAGGTACCCCACACTAGGCTCTTCGTGGTTTCTCCCCTTCCTGGGGGTCTCTTACCTACAGGAGCAGGCCAAAAATCTTCACCCCCTCACTTTCCTCATGGGTGCCAACCCCCACCCACTTCTACAGCACTATGATAAGCCGGCTCACTGTTGCGTACCCTCTGCTAGCATCCAGGCTAGGCTACTGCAATGCAATGTGTGTGGAGCTGCCACTGAAGTGCAGCCAGAAGCAGCAACTGGTCCAAAAGATGACCACTAGCCAGCTGACTGGGAACACACTTTGTCGCTTCCCAAAGAACTTACTGGTCTTATTTGTAAGGGCAATCCAAAGTGCTGGCATTGCCCACCCCTGCCTGAAAGATTAATCTGTGGGCTCTCAGTCTCCTTTCATGCAGGTTGGGGGAGCCAAGGAAGAGGGAAGGAAGTGGTGGTGATGGGGAGATGGAGCAATGGAAGGAGGAGAGGGAAAAGCCCAACACAAGCAATCAGTTCAGACCTCTGGCAAGGGAGCTCTGTGTCCCTTTCCTTGGCAGCCCACTGAGCGGGTTGGAAGAGGGGTACAGAGAGAGGGTGCATTCAGAATACTATATTAGCTTGCTGGACTATAATGCCAGCGCCTCTACCCATTTTTGAACATTCCTCTCACCCTGCAGTACCTGCTGCAATATGGAACTGTGGCCTTTGCACTGATATACCAGCATGGCATGTTAAATTTCATTCATGTCAGTGGGGAGTGGCATAAGACAACAACAAATGTCATCAGGCAAAGTCACTCCTCCTCCAGACTTTCTGCACATGCCTGCTTCTGTTCCTCCATGAAAACAGCAGGGGGGGGAGGGAATGGCATGCCAGTATACTTTTCACTTTGCTTGCTACTACAATTTTACTGCTTTAAGGGAGTTGCAAACAGTTTCTCCCCCCCCCCCCACCCTGGAATCAAATAACACAGAAATGAACGCTCAGCATGCACTGCATTCCATTAATTTTCTGTGACTGCTCAAATATAAAGTAGGAATTAACAGTTAAGGAAATGCTATAAATGCCAAGTATATGCAGCCAGAAAAAGGGTGGCGGGTGGCAGAAAGAGAGAGAAAAGGAAGCCCCGTCAACTGTCCTACCCACCTCCAGAGTACTCTCTCCAGAAGATTAGCCTTGAAGCAATGTTCTCTTCAGAAGATTAGCCTTGAAGCAATGCTCTCCAGAAGATTAGCCTTGAAGCAATGTTCTCTTCAAAAGGGGTAGGAAGTGGTCCTCATTTGTACCACAAGGTGGCAACCAGGAAAGGGGCCTTTACAGTGGTGGCACCTGCCTAGAGAAGACTCCATCCACCCAAGGAGGGCTGCCTGCTGCCAAACTTGTCTCATTCTGGTGCCAGGCAAAGACACGGGTTTTTTTAAAAAAATAATCAGTCAGAACTTTAATTTCATCAGTAAATAATTTTTATTACTGCCTTGCTGCTTTAAGGTATCTGTTGCTGATTTGATACCAGGTTTTATGTGCACTGCTTTAACGTCTGCTTGGGAGTTTTCTACATGAATGCTGAATAAAGCAAAGAGATTCCTTCTCAGTTGAGGTTTGCTAACCCTGGTTTCAAATGGTAGATGTGAGCGCACCTCGGACACCATTAACCACAGTTGATATCAATGCCCCTTTACACTAGGGGCAGGGATCCTGCAGCCCTCCACATGTTGCTGGACTCAGGTTCCCATCAGCCCCAGCCAGGCTGGCCCATGACCTTGGAATCATAAAATTGTAGAGTTGGAAGAATCGGGTCATCTAGTCCAACTGACTGCAATGCAGGGGTGTGCAGCTGTCCCATAAGGGGGTAGAACCTGCAACCCTGGCGTTATCAGCACCATGCTCTAACCAAGTGAGCTATCCAGTGATCAGGGGTGATGGAAGCTGGGGCCCTTGCTGCCAAGGCTGAGGGGAATCTGTGCCCCTCCAGATGTTGTCAGACTCCCAACTCCTATCAGTCCAAGATAGGACTGGAGTTCCAACAACATCTGGAGGGCCAGTGCTCTGCCAGCATGCCTCCAGATGAAAAGACAACCCTGCACCCTGTTTGTGCCAATGCTCCTTGGCTGTGCACAGGGAGTTATTCAAAAGCCCTTGAGCAAAAATAGGACAGGGACAGAGCATCTGCTTTACAGGTGGAAGTTTCCAGGTTGAATCCCCAATCATCTATCCAGGTAGGTCTGAGGCTGACTCCCTGCCTGAAACCCTGGCAAGCTGCTGCCACTCAGTGCAGACAATACTGAGCTAGATGGACCAAAGGCATGACTCGGATTAAGACAGCTCCCTATGCCTTCTCTGAACATCTGTATTATTATTTTTTAAGGCCACCATCTTTTCTTCCACCTCCAGAACACATGCCAGCGCTACTTAGAGAGGAAGGGTGGAGTCTTGTTTGCAGCTGCTCCTTGGAGGCCCAAGAAAACCAGAATTTCTACTTCTCGTCCCCACCCCCTAGCAACTCTACCCAAAGCAGTCTTGTGGCAAGTTACACATCATACTTGCTTTGTTATGATTTATTTGGACATTTATATCCTGCATGTTCTATGGTGAAACTAACTCAGGGTGGCTCATAACAGTAAATATAAAATCTCAGCACCGTTAAAAAGAAATCTACCAATAAAAAGGAACATCAGCCAAATGGCATTCTACTGTAAGCAGCAGAGGAGAAGCATATCAAAGTACTGCTGGGAGAAAATATGATACTGAAGAATGCTTTTGACAAAGCTGGAAAAGGCAAACCTCTTCCAGAGATTTGGAAGTGGGAGATGGAGCTCGTTTTCAAGGAGCAGAAAGATAACAGGCATTGACTGACTGACTGACTGACTGACTGACTGATTGATTGGAGAATTGACATGCAGCCCCTCAATATAAGTGTTCTCATGACAAATAGGAATAGCATGGACAACATCCAAAATAAAACCCGAGCAACAACTAAAAAGCAGGATAAAACAGAACAGCAGCCTTTTGAAGACAGCAACAACAAGGTGTATTGTCACATCTTAGAGACTAGCACACTTATGTCCTAAGCTTTTGCAAACTCACAAAAGGCCAGCAGGTGGGATGGGGAAGTAAAATGGCCTCTGCCTGGGCCCAAAAAGGCATCAGAGGTGGCTCCTCGCAGGAAGGTCTGGAGAAAGCATTCTGGAATCAGGGCACCACCACCTTGGGTGCAAAACAACAACAACAAACCACACTCGATCAACCCAGCTATTTGACAGTCTGCCCCAATCTGGTGCCTGCCCTCCAGCTGTTTTGGAAGGTGACTGCCACCATCCCCTCCAGCCAGTACACTTGTTGGAATTCAAAACAGCTGGTGGTGCCAGCCTGAAAGCAGGATGCCCTGTGCCGATTGGCCCATCAACAGCAGAGCCCTCTTCTTCTGCTGCATCTCACCTGCTGTCCGAAGCAAGATTGGCAACAGCTGTCTGATTTTAAAAAGAAGTCCTATCCCACCAAGTTACTATTCTGCATTGGACGGGGTTGGAACAGATGACCCTTGGGGTCCCTTCCAACTCTTAAGATTCTATGAGCCTATTATCTTGGGGCCTCAACACTTAAACATTTACTTGTCTGAACAGAAAGCAATGCAGAAACATTTTTGGAAAACTAAAACAAAGAAGGAGGAGAAAGTTAATTTTAAAAATATTACAGTCATCATCATCAAACAGACTGCATCAGGCCGCAGAACAAGGGCCACCAAACCAGTTACTGGGGGAGACATGGCCCCCACAAAGTCTCTTCCCAGCTCCTCTAATTTTTGTGTTATGCCATGCCCAGGCAGCAGCTGTTTTGTGACTCTCTCAAAATCAGAAATGCACCCACTGGTCCAAGAAGGGTTGCCCCCCCCCCGCTGTAGAACATCAGGTATTTAGTTGCCTTATGTTCGTTTGGTTTGCCTCTTGCCAGACTACTTAATTAGGGCTTCCATAAATCCGGGAATCACTCAGAAAAATGGCATCTGGGCAGATTTTTGCTCAGTCAGCCTACGGCAAGTTGGGCTATTTTAATTTTTTTAATTATTTTTTAAAATCTAAGAAACACCCCCAAATGAATGTGTTTTGCTGATATTTTTTCCAAAAAGGCTCCTCCACTTTGACGAAAAAAATTAAAAACTCAACAACTCTCCCTGGATTTTCACTTTTGGGAATATGGCAACCCAATCTTAATGTATAAAGGGGGGAGGCTACCCTCTTCTTGAAATGGAATTCCACCCTGGGACACCAGATTTTCCTCATTTTAAGGTTTTCAGCTCCCCTGCTATTAAAGTAGAGGAGGTCAGACAAACTGCAGGGAGGGGGCGCTGAAAGAGGACCCAGCAGGGAGCACTTTTAATGATCTGCATAAGACAATGGAGGGCCCTGGGAGGTGTTCAGAGAGCTGAAGTAATGTCCCATCCTTCAGAAGGATCCAGTGGAGACAACATCCCTGTTTGCTCTTTGGCACTTGGGGAAGCCAGAAGACCTGAAAGGGTCAAGAATGCTGATGGTGCTGGAGCTTAGGCCAGTGGGAAAATAATAGTTTAAAAAAATAATAATCTCAGAGTGACAGACATATACTGCAGCATTTGTGTGACTGAGCAGCACCTGAGCAGCACCTGCAGAATGCTTGCCTCTTTGCCCAATATGGAAATGAAAGGGGGGCTGCAGAGATGACCACAGGACGGGGGGGGGTGTGTGTGTGCAAGTTGCAGGATTCTGGTGTTTGCCCCGCTTGCCATTTCTGGTTTTAAAGAACTGGAGGTGGCATGCTGCTCTGATATCAAAGCTCCTTATAGCTAGTGTGAGTGGCTCTGATTTTTGGATATTGCATGAAGAAGTGTTCTATGTTCGTTCATTCATTCCTTAATTCATTTGTTCATTCATTCTATAAAATGCATCTTGGTTGTAGAAAACCTCAAAAGCAGTTTACAGAAGCTGTTGTCCAGGCATACCTCACTTTATTGCACTTCACAGATATTGCTGCTTGTGAGGACGAGGGTACAGCTCCAGGCAGCCCAGTCACCTCCAAAGGAAGAAGGCCCCCTCCCCCCTGGCCCCTCTTCTGGCCACAGCAGTGGAGTTGGCCAGGAAACAAAACATTTTTGTGTGGGGCTTGCTTTATTGCATTATTTGCTTTATTGCAGCGATCTGGAACCAAACCTACAATATCTGTGGTGCAATGAATCCGTGTGTCTGGCTGAAGGCTGGTGGTTCAAGCCCACCCAGGGATGGCTTTGGGCAGAATTCCTGCATTGCAGGGGGTTGGACTATATGAACCTCAGGATCCCTTCCAACTCTACGATTCTATGATCTCTAAGGTATGCCTGTATATGAATTTACACACACACACACCACCACAATGCTAAAATGTCGTCTTGTTTATCAAGGGCATCCTGATCAAATTTGCAGATGACACCAAACGGGGAGGGGGTGGCTAACACCCCAGAGGACAGGATCACACTCAAAACGACCTTGACAGATTAGAGAACTGGGTCAAAACAAACAAGATGAACTTTAACAGGGAGAAATGTAAAGTATTGCACTTGGGCAAAAAAAATGAGAGGCACAAATACAAGATGGGGGACACCTGGCTTGAGAGCAGTACATGTGAAAAGGATCTAGGAGTCTTGGTTGACCACAAACTTGACATGAGCCAAGTGTGACGCGGCAGCTAAAAAAGCCAATGCAATTCTGGGCTGCATCAATAGGAGTATAGCATCTAGATCAAGGGAAGTAATAGTGCCACTGTATTCTGCTCTGGTCAGACCTCACCTGGAGTACTGTGTCCAGTTCTGGGCACCACAATTCAAGAAGGACACTGACAAACTGGAATGTGTCCAGAGGAGGGCAACCAAAATGGTCAAAGGCCTGGAAACAATGCCTTATGAGGAACGGCTAAGGGAGCTGGGCATGTTTAGCCTGGAGAAGAGGAGGTTAAGGGGTGATATGATAGCCATGTTCAAATATATAAAAGGATGTCACATAGAGGAGGGAGAAAGGTTGTTTTCTGCTGCTCCAGAGAAGCGGACACGGAGCAATGGATCCAAACTACAAGAAAGAAGATTCCACCTAAACATTCGGAAGAACTTCCTGACAGTAAGAGCTGTTCGACAGTGGATTTTGCTGCCAAGGAGTGTGGTGGAGTCTCCTACTTTGGAGGTCTTTAAGCAGAGGCTTGACAACCATATGTCAGGAGTGCTCTGATGGTGTTTCCTGCTTGGCAGGGGGTTGGACTCGATGGCCCTTGTGGTCTCTTCCAACTCTATGATTCTATGATGAGGATGAACAGCGGGTTAAGAGCAGAAAATATGTCGAGTCTGCTTTCTGACACCACCACTCCTCCTTCAAAAGCTTATTTCAACCAGAATGCCTGAAGTCCTTCTAGCAACTATACTCAGCAAAGCCACAGCACTAGCAGTGATAAGGAACTGGCTGGGCTGCCCCTCCATACCCCCACCTCAAAAAAACCTTCCATATGGAGCTCTTGCATGTAAAGACAAATAGGGGTTCTTCTCTATCTCAGGACTGTAGCTCAGCGGCTGAACCTTGCATGCAGGTGGTCCCAGGTTCAGTCCTCAGCAGCATCTCAAGGTAAGGCTGGGAATGACCTGAATTCAAAACCCGAGAGCCCCACTCCCAGCTGGTGCAGGAATTACTGAGCTAGGCAGACCCAATGGCCTGACTACTGTATAATACAGCACCCCACACTTCATCTCCAACTACCATCTGGGTCTCAGAGAAACTTCAGATGGGACTGGAAGTGCTTTCTGAGAGCAATCTAAAAAGGTTCGCAACAATCTTGATCAAACCTGAACTAAAAGAGGTGGGTGTGAGCCCCAAAACACTCAACTGCTGCAATTTAACAGAAGTTCAGGTATAAAGAAGGAAGCATTTTATGTCAAATCATTGGTTAGTACCTGAAAGTCTCCCAAATTTTGTTCTGAAATTGCCTTTGCAAATAGCCTCAGAGGCCCTGCTCACAAAGCCAGGTGAGCAGTTATGAAAAGCAGGGCTTTCGCAGTGGTGGCTCAAAGATTGTGGAAATCCTTCTTACTGAGATCTGCTGAGTTTGCTGTTTGCCTACCTTTAGACGTCTAGTATTCTTCTCCTAGCTGGCTTTCAAAATGTTGTCTGTTGCTTTAAAACTACCTAATAGAGACTCTTATGAATCCCTTATGAATACGCAGTGGAAGTGAGGAACAGGTTTAAGGATTTAGATTTGGTGGACAGAGTGCCCGATAACTATGGATGGAGGCTCGTAACATTATACAGGAGGCAGCAACTAAAACCATCCCAATTAAAATAAAATGCAAGAAAGCAAAGTGGCTGTCCAATGAGGCCTTACAAATAGCAGGGGAGAGAAGGCATGCAAAATGCGAGGGAGATAGTGAAAGATACAGGAAATTGAATGCAGATTTCCAAAAAATAGCAAGCAGAGACAAGAAGGCCTTCTTAAACGAGCAATGCAAAGAAATAGAGGAAAACAAAAGAATGGGAAAAACCAGAGATCTGTTCAAGAAAATTGGATATATGAAAGGAACATTTCGTACAAAGATTACCATAATAAAGGACAAAAGTTGTAAGGACCTAACAGAAGCAGAAGATATCAAGAAGAGGTGGCAAGAATACACAGAGGAATTATACCAGAAAGATATGGATGTCCCGTACACCCCAGGTAGTGTGGTTGCTAACATTGAGCCAGACATCTTGGAGAGTGAAGTCAAATAGGCCTTAGAAAGCACTGCTAATAACAAGGCCAGTGGAAGTGATGGTATTCCAGCTGAACTATTTCAAATTTTAAAAGATGATGCTGTTAAGGTGCTACACTCAATATGCCAGCAAATTTGGAAAACTCAGCAGTGGCCAGAGGATTGGAGAAGATCAGTCTACTTCCCAATCCCAAAGAAGGGCATTGCCAAAGAATGCTACAACTACCTCACAATTGCACTCATTTCACACGCTAGCAAGGTTATGCTTAAAATTCTACAAGGCAGGCTTAAGCAGCATGTGGACCGAGAACTCCCAGAAGTGCAAGCTGGATTTCAAAGGGGCAGAGGAACCAGAGACCAAATTGCAAACATGCACTGGATTATGAAAAAAACTAGCGAGTTCCAGAAAAACATCTACTTCTGCTTCATTGACTATACAAAAGCCTTTGACTGTATCGACCACAGCAAACTATGGCAAGTTCTTAAAGAAATGGGAGTGCCTGATCACCTCATCTGTCTCCTGAGAAATCTCTATGTGGGACAAGAAGCTACAGTTAGAACTGGATATGGAACAACTGATTGGTTCAAAATTGGGAAAGGAGTACAAGAAGGCTGTATATTGTCTCCCTGCTTATTTAACTTATATGCAGAATTCATCATGCGAAAGGCTGGGCTGGATGAATCCCTAGATGGAATTAAGATTGCCGGAAGAAATATCAACAACCTCAGATATGCAGATGACACAACCTTGATGGCAGAAAGTGAGGAGGAATTAAAGAACCTTTTAATGAGGGTGAAAGAGGAGAGCGCAAAATATGGTCTGAAGCTCAACATCAAAAAAAGTAGATCATGGCCACTGGGCCTATCACCTCCTGGCAAATAGAAGGGTAAGAAATGGAGGCAGTGAGAGATTTTACTTTCTTGGGCTCCATGATGGTGTGCTCTGGTCCATGGGGTCACGAAGAGTCGGACGCAACTAAACGACTGTTGAGGCAGGGGATTAGCTGTGGGAGGAGCTTATCAGAGTTTGCAGGGCATCAGTTGAAGAAGGAGCAAAAAGGGTTTTCTTGTGTGTGTGTGTTTCTTTGTGGCTCATTAGCTGTTTTCCCTGTGTAAAGGTCAGAGGGGGCAGGGTTTCTGTTGAGGCAGGGGATTAGCTGTGGGAGGAGCTTATCAGAGTTTGCAGGGCATCAGTTGAAGAAGGAGCAAAAAGGGTTTTCTTGTGTGTGTGTGTTTCTTTGTGGCTCATTAGCTGTTTTCCCTGTGTAAAGGTCAGAGGGGGCAGGGTTTCTGTTGAGGCAGGGGATTAGCTGTGGGAGGAGCTTGTCAGAGTTTGCAGGGCATCAGTTGAAGAAGGAGCAAAAAGGGTTTTCTTGTGTGTGTGTGTTTCTTTGTGGCTCATTAGCTGTTTTCCCTGTGTAAAGGTCAGAGGGGGCAGGGTTTCTGTTGAGGCAGGGGATTAGCTGTGGGAGGAGCTTATCAGAGTTTGCAGGGCATCAGTTGAAGAAGGAGCAAAAAGGGTTTTCTTGTGTGTGTGTGTGTGTTTCTTTCTGGCTCATTAGCTGTTTTCCCTGTGTAAAGGTCAGAGGGGGCAGGGTTTCTGTTGAGGCAGGGGATTAGCTGTGGGAGGAGCTTATCAGAGTTTGCAGGGCATCTGTTGAAGAAGGAGCAAAAAGGGTTTTCTTGTGTGTGTGTGTTTCTTTGTGGCTCATTAGCTGTTTTCCCTGTGTAAAGGTCAGAGGGGGCAGGGTTTCTGTTGAGGCAGGGGATTAGCTGTGGGAGGAGCTTGTCAGAGTTTGCAGGGCATCAGTTGAAGAAGGAGCAAAAAGGGTTTTCTTGTGTGTGTGTGTGTGTTTCTTTCTGGCTCATTAGCTGTTTTCCCTGTGTAAAGGTCAGAGGGGGCAGGGTTTCTGTTGAGGCAGGGGATTAGCTGTGGGAGGAGCTTATCAGAGTTTGCAGGGCATCAGTTGAAGAAGGAGCAAAAAGGGTTTTCTTGTGTGTGTGTGTTTCTTTGTGGCTCATTAGCTGTTTTCCCTGTGTAAAGGTCAGAGGGGGCAGGGTTTCTGTTGAGGCAGGGGATTAGCTGTGGGAGGAGCTTATCAGAGTTTGCAGGGCATCAGTTGAAGAAGGAGCAAAAAGGGTTTTCTTGTGTGTGTGTGTTTCTTTGTGGCTCATTAGCTGTTTTCCCTGTGTAAAGGTCAGAGGGGGCAGGGTTTCTGTTGAGGCAGGGGATTAGCTGTGGGAGGAGCTTATCAGAGTTTGCAGGGCATCAGTTGAAGAAGGAGCAAAAAGGGTTTTCTTGTGTGTGTGTGTTTCTTTCTGGCTCATTAGCTGTTTTCCCTGTGTAAAGGTCAGAGGGGGCAGGGTTTCTGTTGAGGCAGGGGATTAGCTGTGGGAGGAGCTTATCAGAGTTTGCAGGGCATCAGTTGAAGAAGGAGCAAAAAGGGTTTTCTTGTGTGTGTGTGTTTCTTTGTGGCTCATTAGCTGTTTTCCCTGTGTAAAGGTCAGAGGGGGCAGGGTTTCTGTTGAGGCAGGGGATTAGCTGTGGGAGGAGCTTATCAGAGTTTGCAGGGCATCAGTTGAAGAAGGAGCAAAAAGGGTTTTCTTGTGTGTGTGTGTGTGTGTTTCTTTGTGGCTCATTAGCTGTTTTCCCTGTGTAAAGGTCAGAGGGGGCAGGGTTTCTGTTGAGGCAGGGGATTAGCTGTGGGAGGAGCTTATCAGAGTTTGCAGGGCATCAGTTGAAGAAGGAGCAAAAAGGGTTTTCTTGTGTGTGTGTGTTTCTTTGTGGCTCATTAGCTGTTTTCCCTGTGTAAAGGTCAGAGGGGGCAGGGTTTCTGTTGAGGCAGGGGATTAGCTGTGGGAGGAGCTTATCAGAGTTTGCAGGGCATCAGTTGAAGAAGGAGCAAAAAGGGTTTTCTTGTGTGTGTGTGTTTCTTTCTGGCTCATTAGCTGTTTTCCCTGTGTAAAGGTCAGAGGGGGCAGGGTTTCTGTTGAGGCAGGGGATTAGCTGTGGGAGGAGCTTATCAGAGTTTGCAGGGCATCAGTTGAAGAAGGAGCAAAAAGGGTTTTCTTGTGTGTGTGTGTTTCTTTGTGGCTCATTAGCTGTTTTCCCTGTGTAAAGGTCAGAGGGGGCAGGGTTTCTGTTGAGGCAGGGGATTAGCTGTGGGAGGAGCTTATCAGAGTTTGCAGGGCATCAGTTGAAGAAGGAGCAAAAAGGGTTTTCTTGTGTGTGTGTGTTTCTTTGTGGCTCATTAGCTGTTTTCCCTGTGTAAAGGTCAGAGGGGGCAGGGTTTCTGTTGAGGCAGGGGATTAGCTGTGGGAGGAGCTTATCAGAGTTTGCAGGGCATCAGTTGAAGAAGGAGCAAAAAGGGTTTTCTTGTGTGTGTGTGTTTCTTTCTGGCTCATTAGCTGTTTTCCCTGTGTAAAGGTCAGAGGGGGCAGGGTTTCTGTTGAGGCAGGGGATTAGCTGTGGGAGGAGCTTATCAGAGTTTGCAGGGCAGCGGTGCGCGCCTAGCGGCGCGCGCAGTTAGATCCATCTTTTAGATTTAGGGGAGCTAGTCTCAAACGTTTGTTGGGGGAGATCTAGGTGCTTTTTTGTGTGGGGGAAGTTATTTGTCCTGTCTTCAAGCTTTCTATGATGGAGGACCTCTGTAGCCAACCCCAACGACACGATCTCAAGATGGAAGGGGAGGGAACAGCTGCAGTCGCCTGCGATTCCTGCGCAATGTTTGCCATCTTGCCAAAGGTTGCAGGCAGCTTTACCTGCAGCAATTGCATGTTGATTGCCCTCTTAAAAGACAAAGTCCAGCAACTGGAGGAACGTGTAGCTACGCTCCAAAGAATTAGAGAACTGGAGCTCTTCTTGGAAGCAACAGAGCACAGCGTCTCCACCAAGGAGGAGACAGGGGACTCCCCTGAGAAGGAGTCTAGTTCACCAACACAGGAGCCAGATATATGGAGAAACGTGACTCAAAGAAGTAGGAGGCCCAGGGTTCACTCTGATTGCTTAGAAATACACAATCGCTTTGAGGTCCTCTCCCCTAGCATGGAAGACGAAGAGCAGACTCCATTTGAGGATCTCTCCCTCATTACAGTCGATCAGGTATATGAAGACGAGCAGCAAAGTCAGTCCTCAGGGAATGTGCAGGCGACCTTGGAACGGACAGCTCACGGAAGAACCCCGACCAAACCCAAGAGGAGGCGTGTAGTGGTGATAGGGGATTCCCTACTGAGGGGAACAGAAGCAGTGATCTGTGGGCCTGACAAGATGTCTCGGGAAGTGTGCTGTCTCCCCGGGGCTAAGATCCAAGATGTAACTGAACGACTGCAAGGAATCATAAAACCCACTGACGAATACCCCTTCCTCTTGGTTCATGTGGGAACCAATGACACTGCAAGCAATAGCCTCCAGAAGATCAAAAGAGACTACGAGGCTCTCGGCAGGAAATTGAAGCAACTAAATGCACAAATTGTCATCTCATCTGTCCTCCCAGTTGAACGACGTGGCCCAGGGAGAGAGCGGAAAATAGTGGAAGTGAACAGCTGGCTTCGCAAATGGTGTAAACAGGAACGGTTTGGATTCTTAGATCACGGACTGCAGTTTCTTGAAGATGGACTTCTGGCAAGTGATGGGCTGCACCTCACAACGGTTGGGAGAAATGTTTTTGCCAAAAATCTCAGAAACCTCATCAGGAGGGCTTTAAACTGACTAATGTGGGGGAGGGAGACAGTGCTCCTGAAGGTAGGAGTCTATCAATTAATGAAGATGATCATCCAAATGTCATAGACCAAATGGAGCAAACAGCACACGGACCTAGTGGTGGGAGGAAAAAATCCTTAAATAAGAGACACGGGGGAATGATTAATGGACTTCAATGTCTGTACACTAATGCGCAAAGCATGGGAAATAAACAAGATGAGCTTGAGCTCTTGGTACAGCAAACTAAATATGACATAATAGGCATCACTGAAACCTGGTGGGATAAGTCCCACGATTGGAATGTAATAATGGGGGGATACAATCTATTTCAGAGAAACAGACCAGACAAGAAAGGAGGAGGAGTGGCGTTATATGTCAGGGATGTGTATACCTGTGAAGAGATCCAAGATTTAGATCCTCAAAGCCAAAGTGAGAGCATTTCGGTCAAAATTAAGGGAGAGAAGAATAACAGAGACCTCATTGTGGGAGTTTACTATAGATCCCCAAGCCAAACGGAGGACATAGATGATGCCTTCCTGGAACAGATGGCCAAGCATGCAAAAGGAAGGGAGATAGTAGTAATGGGGGACTTCAATTACCCGGATATTTGTTGGACGTCAAACTCAGCCAAGAGCATAAGGTCAAACAGATTCCTCACTGGCCTTGCAGACAACTTCATTGTCCAGAAAGTGGGAGAAGCAACAAGAGGAACAGCCATTTTAGATCTGGTCCTAACCAATGTTGATGACCTGGTTAGTGGGGTAGAAGTGGAAGGATCATTAGGCGCGAGTGATCATGCTCTTCTGAAGTTTACTATACAGCGGAAAGGAGCAGCCAAGCATACTAGGACTCAATTTCTTGACTTTAAGAAAGCCGACTTCATAAAACTTAGGGAAGTGCTGGGTGAGATCCCATGGACAACAATACTAAAAGGAAAGGGAGTTCATGATGGCTGGGAGTTTGTTAAGAGGGAGATACTAAAAGCACAACATCAGGCAATACCAATGAGACGGAAACATGGAAGGTGCCTAAAGAAGCCAGGGTGGCTATCTAAAGAACTTTTAACTGAATTAAGATTAAAAAAGGATGTGTACAAAAAATGGAAAAGGGGGGAAACCACCAAAGAGGAATTCAAACAAATAGCCAGCACGTGTAGACACAAAGTCAGAAAAGCTAAAGCACAGAATGAACTCAGGCTTGCTAGAGAGGTTAAAAGCAACAAAAAAGGCTTTTATGGGTATGTTCGTAGCAAAAGGAAGAACAAAGAAACAATGGGATCACTCAGAGGAGAAGATGGTGAAATGCAAACAGGGGACACAGAAAGGGCTGAACTACTCAATGCCTTCTTTGCCTCAGTCTTCTCCGATAAAGAAAACAATGCCCGACCTGAAGAATTTGGAGCAAATGATTCAGCAAAGGAAACACAGCCCAGAATAACTAAGGAGATAGTACAAGAATATTTGGCTAGTTTAGATGTATTCAAGTCTCCAGGGCCAGATGAACTGCATCCAAGAGTATTAAAAGAACTGGCAGATGTGATCTCAGAACCACTGGCAGTCATCTTTGAGAATTCCTGGAGAACAGGCGAAGTCCCGGCAGACTGGAGGAGGGCAAATGTTGTCCCTATTTTCAAAAAGGGGAAAAGAGAGGACCCAAATAATTACCGCCCAGTCAGTCTGACATCAATAGCAGGGAAGATTCTGGAGCAGATCATTAAGCAAACAGTCTGTGAGCACCTAGAAAGGAATGCTGTGATCACCAATAGTCAGCATGGATTTCTGAAAAATAAGTCATGTCAGACTAACCTGATCTCGTTTTTTGACAGAATTACAAGCCTCGTAGATGAAGGGAACACAGTGGATGTAGCCTACCTTGATTTCAGCAAGGCATTTGACAAGGTGCCCCATGATATTCTTGTAAAGAAGCTGGTAAAATGTGGTCTTGACTATGCTACCACTCAGTGGATTTGTAACTGGCTGACTGACCGAACCCAAAGGGTGCTCATCAATGGTTCCTCTTCATCCTGGAGAAGAGTGACTAGTGGGGTGCCACAGGGTTCTGTCTTGGGCCCGGTCTTATTCAACATCTTTATCAACGACTTGGATGATGGACTCAAGGGCATCCTGATCAAATTTGCAGATGACACCAAACTGGGAGGGGTGGCTAACACCCCAGAGGACAGGATCACACTTCAAAACGACCTTGACAGATTAGAGAACTGGGCAAAAATAAACAAGATGAATTTTAACAGGGAGAAATGTAAAGTATTACACTTGGGCAAAAAAAATGAGAGGCACAAATACAAGATGGGTGACACCTGGCTTGAGAGCAGTACATGTGAAAAGGATAATAATAATAATAATAATAATAATAATTTATTATTTGTACCCCGCCCATCTGGCTGGGTTTCCCCAGCCACTCTGGGCGGCTTCCACAGAAACCAAAAAAACATTAAAATATCATACATTAAGAGCTTCCCTGAATAGGGCCGCCTTAAGATGTTTTCTAGGATCTAGGAGTCTTGGTTGACCACAAACTTGACATGAGCCAACAGTGTGACGCGGCAGCTAAAAAAGCCAATGCAATTCTGGGCTGCATCAATAGGAGTATAGCATCTAGATCAAGGGAAGTAATAGTGCCACTGTATTCTGCTCTGGTCAGACCACACCTGGAGTACTGTGTCCAGTTCTGGGCACCACAATTCAAGAAGGACACTGACAAACTGGAACGTGTCCAGAGGAGGGCAACCAAAATGGTCAAAGGCCTGGAAACGATGCCTTATGAGGAACGGCTAAGGGAGCTGGGCATGTTTAGCCTGGAGAAGAGGAGGTTAAGGGGTGATATGATAGCCATGTTCAAATATGTAAAAGGATGTCACATAGAGGAGGGAGAAAGGTTGTTTTCTGCTGCTCCAGAGAAGCGGATACGGAGCAATGGATCCAAACTACAAGAAAGAAGATTCCACCTAAACATTAGGAAGAACTTCCTGACAGTAAGAGCTGTTTGACAGTGGAATTTGCTGCCAAGGAGTGTGGTGGAGTCTCCTACTTTGGAGGTCTTTAAGCAGAGGCTTGACAACCATATGTCAGGAGTGCTCTGATGGTGTTTCCTGCTTGGCAGGGGGTTGGACTCGATGGCCCTTGTGGTCTCTTCCAACTCTATGATTCTATGATTCTATGATTCTATGATTCTATGATTCTATGATTCTATGACTAAACAACAACAATAGAGACTCTGACTGCCTGTTGACATATGCTGACCGTGGTTGAATTCTATGGTGTTACTGATTCGTTACTCTTAGCTTTTATTTGATGCATTCAGTTGTTGCTGTTTAATTCTGATGTAGTTTCCTTAACAGAAAAAAGCAGAATATAAACAGCAAACTAAGCTATTTGAGCTATCTCCCCCCGCCCTTTAAACTATATTTCTAACCCAGTGGTTTTCAAAAGGTGTGGCAGGAGAGGGTGGCAAGTGCAGCAGGAAGATTTAAGAACAAACCATAGTACAGTGGTACCTCGGGCTAAGTACTTAATTCGTTCTGGAGGTCTGTTCTTAACCTGAAACTGTTCTTAACCTGAAGCACCACTTTAGCTAATGGGGCCTCCTGCTGCCGCTGCACAATTCCTGTTCTCATCCTGAAGCAAAGTTCTTAACCCGAGGTACTATTTCTGGGCTAGCGGAGTCTGTAACCTGAAGCGTATGTAACCCGAGGTACCACTGTATAAAGGTAAGGTGTAAAGGGACTCCTGATCGTTAGGTCTAGTCGCAGACGACTCTGGGGTTGTGGCGCTCATCTCGCTTTATTGGCTGAGGCAGCCGGCGTACAGCTTCCGGGTCATGTGGCCAGCATGACTAAGCCACTTCTGGAGAACCAGAGCAGCACACGGAAATGCCGTTTACCTTCCCGCCGGAGCGGGACCTATGTATCTACTTGCACTTTGATGTGCTTTTGAACTGCTAGGTTGGCAGGAGCAGGGACCGAGCAGGGGGAGCTCACCCTGTCACGGGGATTCAAGCCACCAACCTTCTGACTGGTAAGTCCTAGGCTCTGTGGTTTAACCCATAGCACCATCCGCGTCCCGACCACTGTATAGTATACTATAAAAACTGTTTTACCCATGATCATATTATAAAGTAGTTGTTTCTTTTTGTTATAAATTAAAAAAATATTTGTAGCACAAAAACATTTTTATTCTGAAAGTGCGGCCCAAAGGAAAAAGTTTGAGAACCACTGTTCTAACCTCAGCATGGGCTAGTAATTCTAAGGCAAATGTATTTGTGCTTTGCAAATACCCTGGCTTGAAGAGAAGCTGGCAAGAGGGACAAGAGAAAGTCTCTTATTTTATTATAGGTTTGGAACCACCAGACTCCTTTCGTTGCACATCTGTCTGACAGACATTCTAGAGGCATTGGCTGTGTCTCACGGCGATCCTTAAATTCTGTGTTGCAGAGCTTCCAACCCTCAGTGGGAGCCCTGTCATTCAGGAAGAACATCGTGGCAGAAGAGTCATTGCATCCCACTGTCTTGAGCTGGAGAGTGTCTGGAAGGTCAGTCCCTGGAAGTACTTACAGTACTGTGTTTACCTTTGCTGACTCCCACCCAAGCAGGCAACAAAGGACCACCCAATAGGATGAAGACAGTTATCGCCAGCACAGAAGCACTTTTGTGAGAAGGCCAACGACACCAGTCGAGGAAAAGACCGAAAAGTGCCAGCAAAACAGCCCAAGGAAATTTCCAGTAAGACCCTTGGAATGTGCAGAATGAAGCCATGAAAAGGAGCTGCAGCGAATCCAGCTCTTCCTAACCCTGGCTCTAGATCAGGAGTGCACAGAAGCTAGAACAGGATCTATTTAGGGATCTCTGGCTGGTCAGCAATAAAATGGCAAGGGGTTTCTGGCTCCCAAAGCTCTCAAAATAGCAGTAACTAAACAAAAAAACACACAACTTCTAGCCTTCCTAAATTTGGTTGTTGGAAAAGAGATTTTGGGGGTGGGTCAATTTCCATGTGTAAGGACTTGTGAGTTTGCTTCCTGATTACTGATTCCTGGGCTGGGCACATTCTCTTAGTCTTAGGATACATCTACCCAGACAAGCCACTGGCCTGGTTTGTGGATAACACTAAACCATGGTTAACATTAGCCACAGTTAGTAAACCATTGTTAAGGCTGGGGCACCCTGGCAGACGGTTGCTTAAACCTTAGATCACCCAACAGTTAAAAGCTCCAGTGAAGGAGGTGAAGCTTGAGCATGGTTTGAATTCTGTGTTGATCTTCACTCACAGCTCTGTAGTTTTTGGGTGGTAATGGGAGAGGACCAGGTTCACACATAATGCTAAGCTTAACCAAGGTTTACAAAATAACTACACACCTTGGTTAATGGGTGACCTTTAACCATAGTTAACAACCCACAGTTAATCTGCTAGGCTGGGCACAGCTATAATGCTAAGCCACAGTTAATAAACCAGTTAACCATGGTTTAGTGTTACTTGAAAACCAGTATTTTGCATATGGTGCTGACTAGTGGGTGTTGAGGGTTAGTAAAAAATGAAGTACAGTGGTACCTCTGGTTACATACTTAATTCATTCCGGAGGTCCATTCTTAACCTGAAACTGTTCTTAACCTGAAGCACAACTTTAGCTAATGGGGCCTCCTGCTGCCGTCACGCCGTGGAAGCACGATTTCTGTTCTCATCCTGAAGCAAAGTTCTTAACCTGAGGTACTATTTCTAGGTTAGCGGAGTCTGTAACCTGAAGCGTATGTAACCTGAAGGGTATGTAACCAGAGGTACCACTGTAGATCCTATAAGCCTGTGCTCTGTCCACCCTGCTATAGAAAGAGCTTCTGATTAGGACTGGTGCCATTTGGCCACCTCTCTATAGAGTAATCAAAGAAGCTTAGCAGACAAAGTTTAGCAACTTAGAGAGGGGAGGCATTTACTTGGTTCAAAGAGTTCGAAGAAAATCTTCCTCACACTACCTTTTCTAGGAATTGTTTGCAAAAGAGTTATTTGGAGAGTGTAGATTGTGGCCTTGTACAATGCTCCGTGGAAGATTTCCTTTGAACCTAGAAGGAGTCGAAACACAGAAACACCAGATTGGCTCTCTGCCTTTTTCTTCTAAAATGAAGAGTTAGCCAACCAGACTTGGGTCCATTATAGAATCATAGAGTTGGAAGAGACCACAAGGGCCATCGAGTCCAACCCCCTGCCAAGCAGGAAACACCATCAGAGCACTCCTGACATATGGTTGTCAAGCCTCTGCTTAAAGACCTCCAAAGAAGGAGACTCCACCACACTCCTTGGCAGCAAATTCCACTGTCAAACAGCTCTTACTGTTCTTATTATAACTGTGTCATAAGACTCAACAGCTGATCTAGCCACACGACAAATCTCTCACCTTCTCTCCAAAGGAGACGGGCCAGCATGTATTATCCTCCCCAATTTTTATCCTCCCAGCAACTTTGTGAGTGAGATTAAAATGAGAAGTAGTGACTGGCCCACCATCACCCAACAAATTTCATGGATATGGAGGGATTCACATCTGAGCGTCCCTGGACCTACTCCAGACACTCTAGTAAACCACACCATTGCCATGCCTGGGGTCTCTCTATTCTTATCTTCTCCAGCCTGGCAACCATTTTCTTTGACACCAGTTCCATTATTCCTGGCTACTGGCCGGGCTGACTGGGGCTGGTGGGAGCTGGAGTCCAAGGACATGGAAGAGGGGTTGTCAATGCTGGCAGAGGCTGCACAAATTGACGGGTTTCAGCCTTAACAGCAATCTTGCACATTATTATCTCCGCAATGGAAGCCTAGGCATGTGTGTTCAGCAGCAAGGGCTACAGACCTCTATGCAGCTTACTCCCAGGTAAAGGTGTACAGGACGGCAGGCTGGATGATGCACAGGTAACTTCACTGGGCTGAAACCATTCAGATGCAACCCACCCCACCCCACACGCCCTAAGGATAGTGACAGGCTGCCACAACAGATTCTTTTGTAATGGCTGGCAAACAACTGGCTTTAAAGTAATTTTTAAAATCCAGTTTGGAAATTTAGGAGTCACTGCCACAGGAATCCAATGCAGGAGCCTAATCTTTAGAACATGACAGTCTTATTTATTTTTCCCCTTATGGAACTGGGAATCAGATCAGCTTGCCTTGAATATTTCATGTTAGAGTGCAACTGTTTCTTTTTTAAAAGAGTAACCTATTAGGTTGTGTTGCCATTTCTAAATAAATGCTGTATCAAAGAGACACTTGGAAAAAGGCGGGGGGACGAAATCAGTGGCCCGCTGCAGCCAGCCCAGAGTGTGAAAGGGCTATTTCTGAAAGAAGAATGAGGAATTCTGCCAGGCCTCCCCCCTGATAGATCTGCATTCCAGTCTGTCAGCTCCCTCATTATCCCCAGGGCTGCTGAAGTGCCTTTGGCCTCTACAGAGTCCCAGCTCCCGCTTTTAGTAATGGAAATAAAGTATGTGCTCTGAAACTATTCAGCAATCTTTGCACTGAAGCGCTAAGAATGTGCATGCAAAATATGCAAGGGCAGCCAGCAGCAGGGGGAGGTCTGTGGAGAAGGGGAGGACTGCCTGTCTTATAGCACCAGGGGGTGCAATGGCAGCCCCTCTCCACCGGCCTGATGCCCTCCAGGCCCCTTGGCTCCAGCGCTCATCACCCCTGACCACTGGCCAGGCGGGTATTTCTAAAATAAAATTATCATCATCATCATCATCATTATTGGAGGTGGTGGTGGTAGTAGTAGAATAAATAAATAAATGGAATGGAATGGAATGGAATGGAATGAACCAAAGATGAAGAGCATTAAAAAAATACTGTTACCCATTTTGGAAGAATGTTGATGAAATAAGCTTGATTATGAACCAAAATGATACCTGCACCCCAACCTTAGTGTTACTAAGAATTTTTAAGATGGTAATGTTAACTTGAGCTATAACACACTAATCACCATCCTGCTGCTAAAGATCTCATTCCTCATAACTGGAAATCTTTAAAACATTTGCAATTATCACAGTGGAAACAAAAAGTTTGGATATTAGCACACTGAAAAATTAACTAAGGAATTCAAGGCATTAGCCAGAAAAGAAGAGGGGGATAAAGTTATCCTTTTATTACACACACAATGAACCATCACTCAAATGACACCCACCAGACTCATACCCGACACTTTGGAACCAGTGTTAGAAACTAGGATACAGAAGCCAGGTGCCAAATGGCACCTTAGACCTAGGTTACGGTTGCCATAACAGACTGTCAATTCACCAGGGAGTTGGAGTAGATGGTGCTCAGGGGATCCCTTGCAACGCTACAATTCTATGATTCTGTGATCTCAGCTACATTGCTTGACTGTAGCTTCCTCTTACAACAAGTCACTTGTTCCAGAACGCAAGGAGGAGAAACACACACAGTGGAAATGGAATTAACTATGGACTAACACAGAGGTTTTTAAATGGTGGTTGCCAACCTTGGTTTCTTCACCTGACACACAAGAGGTGTGTGTGTATAGGAACACAGTTGAATGGCAGTTTTCATTCCCTATGGTCGCTATCTCCCTGCAATGGGCCAACTTTGACAGGTGAATGGGAAAACCCAGTTATTAAGCGCTTGACATCATTATGACACACTGACATGTGTGTGATCCCACTCACCTGTCAGTTGGCCTGCAGAGTGTTGGGAGATAAAGGACCTGACCTGACAAGACCAGAAAGGTTCCACCCCCCTCCTATGGGGAAAAACTTTGCTATAGGCAATTTTGTCATTTGCAACTGCTTGACCTCTTCTCCACTTCTTTGTTAGGAAAAGGGCTTAGCCAGTTTCCCTCTATAAAAGATGCCTTCCTGGTCCCCAATCTTCTCCAACCATTCTAGCAAATCAGTTCACAAGATAAAGATGCCTTTTTTTCACTTTTAAAGTGATTTACTGGGAGGAACCTATTCACCTCCCTTTCTCATCATTTCCTTTCTTCTGCCTCCTAACCTTCTCTTCGCCCCCTTCAACTTGCTTCCTCCTGCTTCTGTCCTTCAGAGGCACTCACAGGCCACCTGAATTAAGCTCTCAGTCTGCCAGTGGAATGCAGACAAGAGTTAGGAGTCCCATGGCCTGCTACCGTATTTTTCGCCCCATAAGACACACTTTTTCCCCTCCAAAAATGAAGGGGAAATGTGCCTGCGTCTTATGGGGCGAATGCAGGCTTTCGCTGAAGCCTGGAGAGCGAGGGGGGTCGGTGCGCACCGACCCCTCTCGCTCTCCAGGCTTCAGGAAGCTCTGCGCAACCCTCGGGAGACCGGCTCCGAGGGTTGCGCAGAGCTGCCTGCAGTCCCGGGATCAGCGCAGCTCTGCCCGGCCACCGGGAGCCGGGGGAGAAGCTCCGCCCCGCTCCCGGTGGCCGCACAGAGCTGCCTGCGGTCCTGGGACCAGCGCAGCTCTGCGCTGCCATCCGGAGCGGGGCGCTAAGCTCCGCCCCGCTCCCGGTGGCCGCGCAGAGCTGCCTGCAGTCCTGGGACCAGCGCAGCTCTGCGCCGCCATCCGGAGCGGGGCGCTAAGCTCCGCCCCGCTCCCGGTGGCCGCGCAGAGCTGCCTGCAGTCCTGGGACCAGCGCAGCTCTGCGCCGCCATCTGGAGCGGGGCGCTAAGCTCCGCCCCGCTCCCGGTGGCCGCGCAGAGCTGCCTGCGGTCCTGGGACCAGCGCAGCTCTGCGCTGCCATCCGGAGCGGGGCGCTAAGCTCCGCCCCGCTCCTGGTGGCCGCGCAGAGCTGCCTGCGGTCCTGGGACCAGCGCAGCTCTGCGCCGCCATCCGGAGCGAGGCGCTAAGCTCCGCCCCGCTCCCGGTGGCCGCGCAGAGCTGCCTGCGGTCCTGGGACCAGCGCAGCTCTGCGCCGCCATCCGGAGCGGGGCGCTAAGTCCCGCCCCGCTCCGGATGGCGGCGCAGAGCTGCCTGCCATCCCGGGATCAGCACAGCTCTGCCCATCGCCAGCCCCACAAGCTCAGGGGACAGCGGGGAGGCAGAGCGTGCCTTCCCACTGTTCCCCGACCTGATTCGGGGGGGAATAAATTTTTTTTCTTTATTTCCCCCCCCCAAAAAAAAACTAGGTGCGTCCTATGGGCCGGAGCGTCTTATGGGGCGCAAAATACGGTAATTACAAGCTCTTGGAGGAGCAGTGGATCCTTGCAGGCTACTAGTCATAGTAAACGGAGCGTGCTGTCCCTCTCTTTTAGTTCTTGATGCAGCAGTACAACTCATCCAGGATGAGTGGAATGGACTTCCCCATGAAGTTGCGGTCTCTCCTTCCTTGAAGGTTTCTGAGCAGTGGTTGGATGGCCATCTGTCAGGGATGCTTTAGTTAAGATTCCTGCATTGCACGGGAGTTGGACTAGATGACCCTCAGTATTCTTCCAACCTTCCAATTCTATGATTCCATTATCACATTTGTTGGGAGCCTGTGGGGTTCCAGTACAGAGGCTTCCCAATTGCTCAGACTTTGCTCAGTAATGCTTAACAGAGAGTCTTGCTAGCACTTTACATTAGAATCCAAGCTATATACATATGTGTGCCTAGGGTCTCTTGCCCCCTTCCAAAAAAAATTACTTTGCTGCAATAACTACATTAGAAACTACGATATTTTATGAGACCCAAGTGCTCAAAGTATCCAGAGCATGTGTGAAGCAGGGAGGAAAAGTGAAAAAATGTTCACGCTTTTGGGCCCTGGTGCAATGATAGGAAACTTCTCCCGCGTTTGATCTCGCCAGCACAGCAGCAGTGCCTTGCTGCACACACATACGCCATGGGCCCCAAAGTCTCCAGCAATCTACCTTCACCCCGCCTTGTCATTTCTCCCACCAGTCCACTTCCAGCTCATGCCTAAACTCACGAACTTACACAGCTAACTGGTGACAGATTTCTGGTGTGGGCCCCTGGCGGAGGCTGGTTTTGTCAACCCATGGGTATGCCTCTGGCTATATAGGAAATACATACCATCCTATGGCGAACCACCTTTTGTTACCCCACATCTCTTCCTAACCACAGTCCTTGGAAATGCTGACTCTGCTTTTTTCTACTATACTTGTATCTTATCTGGAGTTGTTTTTCCACTCTTAACAGTCAATGCCAGGTTCCTCCTAAACTGGTTCTTATTCTAACTCAGGCACACTTTCAAATTGGCTTGTTGTTTCATGATGCTTTTTCCTGAATTTTTAATTCAGCCGTCTTTGTAAGTTTTAACTATTGTTGTTTTATGGGTGCTTTCTTTCACTGTCTTATTTCACTGTTGCAAGTTTATATTCTTTTTACTGAGAAATGCTTGGATTATTATTCAAAGAAACTGTTAGCTTTTTAAGTTTATTGTAAAATAAGCTTATTATAAAATAAACTTATATAAAAAAGGAATGGGTGGCATCCAACATGGCCAGAGAAGACCCACTGAGATAAATTTATTTCAATGGCTATACTCTTTGAGTTTGACTTGCATTCAATGTGACTCATTAAATAAACTAAACTTAATTAATTACATTAGCAACTGGAAGAGATTTTCTCGAAGAACACTGGTCTTGGTCTGAATGGGTTTGAAACAGTTCAGGAGAGTGGGATTTAGCTGTGCCAAGGAGACAGAGCCCAAGGCATATCTTCTGTGAATCTACACATTCCTATGCAATCCACATAGCAGCTATTCTTGAATCTATAGGCAGGGGCTCATTGCATTTTAAGAACTTTGCCCCCAGCTTGAGTCTCTGTGTGATACAGGCCACAGACAGCTGACCCAACCCATCTTCTGAGCTGGGCTAAAATGCCTCTCTCAGGAAAGCTTTCAACCTTGAATAAATCTTTCATGTTTCTTACAGTGAATTTCCAACACCTATATCTCACTTCTTTGTTTCAGCTCATTGCTGCCCTTCTAAATCCTTGGAAAGCAAAAGCAAACACCCACACAAAAACCAAACAAAGGGTCAGAAACTAGTCCCCAGTAATCTCCTCACTCTTATCAGTGAAGTCAAGGCACTGGCACAAGGGCAAAGTGTTAGGCCTCCCTGCCTGCTCCCTCTGCCTGCACTGATCCAAACTGGTTCCTCAGGGGGATGTTTTTAGCAAAAGGAATATATATTAGAAAAGATCCAATCTCAATTCTCCTTTGAAACAACCATTTTGGCCCTAAACTGCAATGACCCAGAGAGAGAAGGAAAGAGAAAAAGAGTTGTGGCTCCCTGGTTGTGGAAAAGCCTCCCACCCCCACCCCACCCCCACAAGGTGTGCCTGTCTCCTTCACTAGGAATTTCAGGAGGAATTTGAAAGCATTCCTTTTTACCCAGGCATTTGGAGGCGGAAGAATACTATTTCTGGAAACCTTGAGGTTACTGGATAGAAGTGTGTTTTTAGTTGTAATTGCATTAAAAAATGTTTTTAACTGTAACTGCTTTTAGATTTTTCAACTTTAAATTTCTCATAATGTTTTGATCCGATTTTGAATATTTTTTCTTTGTTTTTAAATTGTATATCCTTCTCCTGTCCTGAACACCTTTCTTGAGATGAAGGGCAGACTGTAAATTAAACAAATCATAACAATACATCCAAGCATGGGCTTGAAATCTCCAGCCAGAGATTAGCCTAATTTAGCCAATGTGGGTCCAACCCTGCCTTTTATTAATACCACACTTGACCAGTTCATACCAGGCTTCATACTATCTGCCAATCAAAAGGTCCAGTAAAGCACCGCTCTGTTCCTCTGTGTGCATGAATAAGTGTGTGCAGTATCAGCACCTTTGATTGGCTGACAGTATGAAGCCTCCAGATTGGCCAGGCCTTGTATAAATACAAGGTTAGACCAGAAGGGAACTGTCCGCGGGGCCAGGAGTTGTGGTCCACACAGGCTTATTCTGAACATGGGAAAGCACTCTCTACCTAGGCCATACAGCCATTGGTGTCCGGACGCTACACTAGGTGTGAGGAACCTTTAGCCCTCCAGATGTTCCTAACAGCAGCTTATATTGTCCCTGGCCATTGGTCATGCTTGCTAAGGCTGATGGGAACTATAGTTCCAGACAGTCAAAAGCATTTGCAACTATCATAAGACAAAGCACTCTGGCACATCCAGACTTAGAAGTTATGGAACAGCCTCCTAATCAACAATAGGAGTATGTGTGATTCATTTAAAAGGGAGAGACTTCCACCCACTTTCTACTCCCTTTCCCCCTCCGCCCCATGGGGGGTGGGGGAGGAGAGATGAGTCAACATCAAGTCATTCATTGTATGAGACAAAAATGCAAAGCTGCTTTGCTTCAAGTCATAATCCTGCCAAATTATTTTTCAAGCAACCTAATTTAAAAAATCACATTTTCCCCTTTTCTGACTTCCTCTAACTGATTAAAAGTCATTGAACTCTTGGAAGTCTGTGAGAAGTCTAAAGGGCAGGTGTAAACATTGATCAGAGGCTCATGGAGAACATTTGCTCAGGCAAACCTGTTAAACACAAACACAGTATCATTTAGATTCGTGGCTATTCGTTTTTGCTCCTGCAAAATGACAAAACCAATGGGAGTTTTGCTAGCGACTTAAAATTAAAACAGGATTACCGCAGTCCAAAACGTGCTTCTGCTCCCAGGGATCTGTAACTATGGACACAAAGAATACCAAGAAAGGTCTCTTTAAAAAAAAAATGGGGAAAAATGAAAATAATCAAGCATTACTCTGAAGGAAATAGATACGCCTTTCGTTCTTAACCATTTACATAGTAACTGTTAATGTGCAAAGCATTCTACAAGCCTCAACTCATTAACTCTATGACAAACGGCTCAAGTGAAGCGATACAGTTATTGCTGGGATCAAAGATTTTGCCCAGAGGCTAGTAACAGGTGTGTTAAAGCTGGCTGCACACCCAGAAACATAATTTGTTTGCCTCAAGCCAGGGATGTAACCCGCAAACAAAGCACAGCCTTTTCTACTGACTCAGCAGGCTACGAAAGCATTACTCTGCAGTCTAGTCACCAGCAGCCTATCTGCACACACTACCAGCCACTAGCAATGTGCCCCATTGGCTCAGAAGACAGGTGCCCATCTCAGCTCCAAAACACAAAATCGCACCATCATTATGATATGGAATAGTCAATGTCCCTGGTTCCCCCTAAAATTAGAGCCAATTTATGCAATCTTAAAAACAACGAAATACACAAAGAAACCCTCCTGGTGATGTACCACACCTTGTTCAGTAAAGGTAAAGGTAAAGGTACCCCTGCCCGAACGGGCCAGTCTTGCCAGACTCTGGGGTTTGTGCGCCCATCTCACATCTATAGGCCGGGGGCCAGCGCTGTCCGGAGACACTTCCGGGTCACGTGGCCAGCGTGACAAAGCTGCATCTGGCGAGCCAGCGCAGCACACGGAACGCCGTTTACCTTCCCGCTGGTAAGCGGTACCTATTTATCTACTTGCCCCCGGGGGTGCTTTCGAACTGCTAGGTTGGCAGGCGCTGGGACCGAGCAGCGGGAGCGCACCCCGCCGCGGGGATTCGAACCGCCGACCTTTCGATCGGCAAGCCCTAGGCGCTGAGGCTTTAGCCCACAGCGCCACCCGCGTCCCTGCCACCTTGTTCAGTAGTTATAATCAAATCCATACTCTCAGGTTCCAAAGAACATGCAGTCCTCTGGTTTCTCCCATGCTGCCAAGGATCATGGATTTGCCACTTCAGTGAGAGCTAAGCCTCAATTGTGGAGCTGAGTGAAAAGGCCTCAGGTGGAAGACTTGCCACTCCTGCCAAACACATGTACTAGAAAGCTGAGACATTCATTTCATTATCCTCCCTGCACCATAATTAAATGTGAGAGTGCGTGTGTGTGAAAACTGACAGAAGTGCACACAAAGTGAAGAACAAAACATCACTGGCTATGTGTGGCGGTGCTTTCTAGCATGCAACTGTTTTGTTGTTGTTGTTTTAACTGCTTTGCACTGAGCTGAAAATTTTTCTACTTCCCCCACAATCATAAAAGTGTTACTGTATTTTAAATAAGTCTGCCGGAAAGACCACACCATGCGCTTAAAGAATCTGAATATATAAACTTCAGGGAAGGAGGGAGAGCTCCATTTTCCCATTAATCAAATGGCTTTGCAATTGTGGTTGTGTTTAATCCTTTTTAACAAAGCATTCTCTCCCCAACCACCAACCCCAAAGAAAGACTACGCAAGAGTTAATCTTGCAATATAAAGTTTTGGGGAAGGAAGGGGGGATAAGAGAATACAGCTCTCTAACAACACACACACACACACACACACACACACACACACACACAAACATTTTCAGGCAACTAGTTCTACAGATTCAAATTAGATTTTCATGCTTTTAATTGAAATCGCATTCCAAGCTTGCATTTTTTCCTTCAGATGACATTACTTTATAGTACCGGTATATATAACCCTATACAGCAGTACAGCAGTACAGAGTCCCATGGATTGCAAGAAGATCAAACATATTCATTCTTAAGGAAATCAGCCCTGAGTGCTCACTGGAAGGACAGATCCTAAAGCTGAGGCTCCAATACTTTGGCCACCTCATGAGAAGACTCGACTCCCTGGAAAAGACCCTGATGTTGGGAAAGATGGAGGGTACAAGGAGAAGGGGACGACAGAGGACGAGATGGTGGGACAGTGTTCTCGAAGCTACCAGCATGAGTCTGACCAAACTGCGGGAGGCAGTGGAAGACAGGAGTGCCTGGCGTGCTCTGGTCCATGGGGTCACAAAGAGTTGGACACGACTAAACGACAATACAGCAGTACAGGAATGCTGACTTTCACAGAACCCCCACTATTTTGAAAAGGCACATATAAATTATTATTATTATTCCTTGGCGATCACTCATAGCTGAGTAAGATTGTCTTCCATAAACACGCTTTAAACAATGAGTCTGTAAGTGACTGTGGAAGCAAATTCTGGATCCACACGTCCTTCCACAGTGGGGACATTATAGTGAGAAGTTCACAGGGTAAATCCCCATGATCCCTTTTGAATGCTGTTATTAGAATCTGCAAAGCATGGGAAATAAACAAGATGAGCTTGAGCTCTTGGTACAGCAAACTAAATATGACATAATAGGCATCACTGAAACCTGGTGGGATAAGACCCATGATTGGAATGTAAAAATGGGGGGATACAATCTATTTCAGAGAAACAGACCAGACAAGAAAGGAGGAGGAGTGGTGTTATATGTCAGGGATGTGTATACCTGTGAAGAGATCCAAGATTTAGAACCTCAAAGCCAAAGTGAGAGCATTTCGGTCAAAATAAAGGGAGAGAAGAATAACAGAGACCTCATTGTGGGAGTTTACTATAGATCCCCAAGCCAAACGGAGGACATAGATGATGCCTTCCTGGAACAGATGGCCAAGCATGCAAAAGGAAGGGAGATAGTAGTAATGGGGGACTTCAATTACCCGGATATTTGTTGGATGTCAAACTCAGCCAAGAGCATAAGGTCAAACAGATTCCTCACTGGCCTTGCAGACAACTTCATTGTCCAGAAAGTGGGAGAAGCAACAAGAGGAACAGCCATTTTAGATCTGGTCCTAACCAATGTGGATGACCTGGTTAGTGGGGTAGAAGTGGAAGGATCATTAGGCGCGAGTGATCATGCTCTTCTGAAGTTTACTATACAACGGAAAGGAGCAACCAAGCATACTAGGAATCAATTTCTTGACTTTAAGAAAGCTGACTTCATAAAACTTAGGTAAGTGGACAGTAATACTAAAAGGAAAGGGAGTTCATGATGGCTGGGAGTTTCTTAAGAGGGAGATAGTAAAAGCACAACGTCAGGCAATACCAATGAGACGGAAACATGGAAGGTGCCTAAAAAAGCCAGGGTGGCTATCTAAAGAACTTTTAACTGAGTTAAGATTAAAAAAGGATGTGTACAAAAAATGGAAAAGGGGGGAAACCACCAAAGAGGAATTCAAACAAATAGCCAGCATGTGTAGACACAAAGTCAGAAAAGCTAAAGCACAGAATGAACTCAGGCTTGCTAGAGAGGTTAAAAGCAACAAAAAAGGCTTTTATGGGTATGTTCGTAGCAAAAGGAAGAACAAAGAAACCGTGGGGTCACTCAGAGGAGAAGATGGTGAAATGCAAACAGGGGACACAGAAAGGGCTGAACTCCTCAATGCCTTCTTTGCCTCAGTCTTCTTCGATAAAGAAAACAATGCCCGACCTGAAGAATTTGGAGCAAATGATTCAGCCCAGAATAACTAAGGAGATAGTACAAGAATACTTGGCTAGTTTAGATGTATTCAAGTCTCCAGGGCCAGATGAACTGCATCCAAGAGTATTAAAAGAACTGGCAGATGTGATCTCAGAACCACTGGCAGTCATCTTTGAGAATTCCTGGAGAACAGGCGAAGTCCCGGCAGACTGGAGGAGGGCAAATGTTGTCCCTATTTTCAAAAAGGGGAAAAGAGAGGACCCAAATAATTACCGCCCAGTCAGTCTGACATCAATACCAGGGAAGATTCTGGAGCAGATCATTAAGCAAAGAGTCTGTGAGCACCTAGAAAGGAATGCTGTGATCACCAATAGTCAGCATGGATTTCTGAAAAATAAGTCATGTCAGACTAACCTGATCTCGTTTTTTGACAGAATTACAAGCCTGGTAGATGAAGGGAACGCAGTGGATGTAGCCTACCTTGATTTCAGCAAGGCATTTGACAAGGTGCCCCATGATATTCTTGTAAAGAAGCTGGTAAAATGCGGTCTTGACTATGCTACCACTCAGTGGATTTGTAACTGGCTGACTGACCGAACCCAAAGGGTGCTCATCAATGGTTCCTCTTCATCCTGGAGAAGAGTGACTAGTGGGGTGCCACAGGGTTCTGTCATGGGCCCTGTCTTATTCAACATCTTTATCAACGACTTGGATGATGGACTCAAGGGCATCCTGACCAAATTTGCAGATGACACCAAACTGGGAGGGGTGGCTAACACCCCAGAGGACAGGATCACACTTCAAAACGACCTTGACAGATTAGAGAACTGGGCCAAAACAAACAAGATGAACTTTAACAGGGAGAAATGTAAAGTATTGCACTTAGGCAAAAAAAATGAGAGGCACAAATACAAGATGGGGGACACCTGGCTTAAGATCAGTACATGTGAAAAGGATCTAGGAGTCTTGGTTGACCACAAACTTGACATGAGCCAACAGTGTGACGCGGCAGCTAAAAAAGCCAATGCAATTCTGGGCTGCATCAATAGGAGTATAGCATCTAGATCAAGGGAAGTAATAGTGCCACTGTATTCTGCTCTGGTCAGACCTCACCTGGAGTACTGTGTCCAGTTCTGGGCACCACAATTCAAGGACACTGACAAACTGGAACGTGTCCAGAGGAGGGCAACCGAAATGGTCAAAGGCCTGGAAACAATGCCTTATGAGGAACGGCTAAGGGAGCTGGGCATGTTTAGCCTGGAGAAGAGGAGGTTAAGGGGTGATATGATAGCCATGTTCAAATATATAAAAGGATGTCATATAGAGGAGGGAGAAAGGTTGTTTTCTGCTGCTCCAGAGAAGCAGACACGGAGCAATAGATCCAAACTACAAGAAAGAAGATTCCACCTAAACATTCAGAAGAACTTCCTGACAGTAAGAGCTGTTCGACAGTGGAATTTGCTGCCAAGGAGTGTGGTGGAGTCTCCTGCTTTGGAGGTCTTTAAGCAGAGGCTTGACAACCATATGTCAGGAGTGCTCTGATGGTGTTTCCTGCTTGGCAGGGGGTTGGATTCGATGCCCTTGTGGTCTCTTCCAACTCTGATTCTATGATTCTATGAAGATGAACCCAAGTTTCATTTACAGTTCCAGGCATTACTGCCCATAGTGAAACAATGGAATATAGAAACAGAGTCAATTCATAAAGGAGTCAGCTGGCAATTTCTAACTGCCCCCCCATTACTTTTGTGCAGGTCTCAGAATTCGTGTACAGTTCAGCTAAAATCAACTGCCACAGAGAAGAGTTGCAAGTTGGGACCCTGGGTTATTGCTACTTACTGGCTGAAATTAAGCATGACGTTTTAAAAACACACAAGTACATCAGCTTTTAGGTACACTTAAAGTTCCAGGAATTGTTTTCGTCACTGTTTTTCACAGCTTGGGAATGGACCAGAAACTTCAGCCAGCTTCTAATTAGGGGGGATGGGGGCAGGATGGTGTCTTCATATTAATGACAGCGCTTAAGGATGTGTACAACGGGTAGCCAACGTACGAAACGGGTGCCACCAAAGAAGCAAATATTGTGGGTGTTTGTGGGCCACTGCACAGAGAAAGTGGATTAAGAAACATTTTTCTCTGTATCTCATTAACACTAGAACTTGCGGGTGTGCAATGCAGCTGGACTTCTTCATGCAGTGCACAGTTATACTATGGAACTCTCTGCACCAAGATGCAGTGATGGCCACCAACTTGGGCAGTTTTAAAAGACAAATCCATGGGAAAGGCTGTCAATGGCTGCCAGCCACAATGGCTACGCTTCATCTCCACTGTCAGAAGCAGTAGCCCCTGAATGCCAGTTGCGGAGGATAACAAGTGGAGAGTGCCCTCAGGTCCTGCTTATGCGCTTCCTACTGGGAAATCTGTGGTTGGCCACTGTGAGAACAGGATGCCCAGCTAGATGGTCCTTGGACTAATCAGGCTCTTTACAGCCACCTTCACCAACTTGATGGCCTCCAGATGTTTTGGACTACAACTCCCACTGACCCAGAACATCTGGAGTGCAGCAGGCTGGTGAAGCTGGCTTAGAAGGCTATCAGGAAATATACCTGAAAACGTACTGCTGTGCACACTGGAATCTCTCTCAAACATACCTGAATCAAGGTCAAACGTGCAAAAAATTAACATTTCTTTATTTAACTTCCTGCAAGGAACAAAAAGCAAGCTTAGACTCGGGGGGGGGGGGGTCTGGGCTTTCTAAAGCCAGTCAGTTAGCTCAGCTGGTTCCAGAGGGTGACAAGACCAAAACAGATGAACAAAGGGACCCAGCTGTCCAAAGCAACCTTGGTTTGGTCTAGGCATCCCAGCAGGCCAGAGATCAAATTGGTGCCACTTGCCACTTTCAAATTAAGGGCACTCGCTCACACCTTCTCGCCAAAGGCCTTCCAAATTCTGGAGCTGCTGCTTAGGACTTTTGAATCCAAGTCTGTGTGCTCTAAAAGCATCCAGCTGTGCAGGCCTCGCTGTGAAACACACGTGTGCCCTTCAGAGTCCACGCCCCTGTCTGATGTCATAAAAACAGGCTGCCAGAGAAGGTCAAAGTCAACTCCAAAGCTCTGTCCATCTGGCTTTCAGAATGTACTGAAATGGCGTAACAGACAAAGCAATGCTCCTCTCCGTACGGTGGAGCCTCACAGGAGGGTCAGGAAGGAGGGTCGAGTCTTGGGGCCAGCTCTGCCCGCCTCTCAGGGAGACCGGCATCACTTCGAGGAACACTTTTTTAAAAAAAGGATTTTGAAGGAAAGAAACTGCCAACAGTGTTGCAAGTATCCATCTCTGTCTGTCTGTCTGTCTGTCTCTCACACACACACACATTCCTTGCATTGTCCAAACATACTGGTACTTTAAAATGTGACTCCTATCTGCCTTTGGGAATGACTTTAGTCTTCCACAGTGATCTGGGTGGTGAGTGGGGAGGGGAGATTGTCTTCTTCTGCATTTCTGAAGGCAGCCATCTGATAATTGAGGGAATTTCAACAATAGATAATAATTTGACTGTAAATGTCGTGGAATGTAATGACTGCTTATTCTGGCACATCAAGCAGGGCTCTGTGTGAAGTGGATGCCAAGCAAAACGGTCCTCCCACTCACACTGGCCCATCGCTAAGCAGCTCTGGCTAACCGCACGCTTAACGCTGCAGATTGCCCAGACCCAACATCCCGGCTGCTGCCAAACAAAACCCTAATCTTGGAGCTTTCAAGGCAGCAAGGCAAAGACAAGCAGCTGGGAGGGCAACGAGAGAGGCTCACACTCCTGTTCAAGGAAATCTGGGCAGGGCTGTGGGGAAGAGGAGATACTAACTTCAACATGTCTTGCTGCCCCTTCTCTTCAAAAATGAACCAATCCCCTTCAACCTCTGAAAAAGCAGCTCAAGGAAGGCACATGCACAGGACCCTGGAGAGCTGCTGCCAGTCAGTGTAGACACTGCTGAACTAGATGGATCAGTGGTTGAACTAAGGCAGTTTCCTTTGCTCCCACAGGGGAAGAAGGGCCACAGCTCAGTGGGAAGTGTCTGCCTCGCAGGTTCAGGTTCAATCCCAGCATTGCCAAATGGCGCTGAGAATGCTCCCCTGCTGGAAATCAGTGTAGACCAGAGGTTTCCAAACACGTTAGTGTGTTGGCTGCAGTGTGTAGGTGTGTCACATGAACGCTCCCCATGCTCCTCCTGGGGCTGGAAAGGGGTTAGTTTAACCTCCTGTTTGCTAGTAAAACTGAGATACTATGTCGCAAAATGATGCATGTCCAAAAAGTGTGTCACCAACAGGGAAAGTTTGGAAAGCTCTGGTGTAGGCAATGCTGAGCTAAGTGGACCAACAGCCTGATTCAGTGCAAGGCATCTTCTTACGACAGAGCAGTGGCGGATTTCTCTTAGCCTTAGCCCCCAAGGGCAAGAGAATAGAAAAGCCAGAGCGCCCAGTCCAGAGGGTCTGGTGTGGCTCTGCAGGCAGAGCTGCCTTCCTGATTCACTCTGGACAATTCTTGCCACTGCAGCTGAAAGCAGGAAGACTCCCAGTGTACAGGGAAGAGGCGCAGGGCACCCCTGCCCTTTCTCTGCTGCTGACAGACCCTTAAAGAACTGCAGCAGAATATATTGGGAGGGAGGTCTTCTGCTGCAGGCTCCAAATAATCTAGCTGCTGTTTCCTGAATCTGGCACTTTTGAGGAACAGGTTGCTGGTTATCTTATTTATTTATGCCCAATTGCACTGCAAAGTTATATTGTGTCATGCCAAGCCTGTACATTTCGACACAAGTAAGATCAATGGATATGTGTCTTAATGACTGAAATTTCATAATAAATTTAAAGGGCTATGGTGTTAGTACTATCAAAAGACATTGTTTGATTTGTCATGTTATGCTTTGAAATGAAATAGTGTTCACTGTTTCATGTAGTGATCATAGAAACATGGAAGTGGAAGACTGTTCAACTATCAAACAGCTTTTACCATCATGAAGTTCTTCCTAATGTTTAGTTGGAATCTCCTTTCTTGAAGCCATTGGTTTGAGACCTACCCTGCAGAGCAGGAGAAAACAAGTTTCCTCCATCCTGTGTGTAATAATCCTTTAGATATTTGGCTCTCATATCTCCTTCTCAGTCTCCTCATTTCCAGGTTAAACATGCCCAGCTCCCTCAACCATTCCTCATCAGGCCTGGTTTCCAGACCACTGATCATAGTGATCGCCCTCCTCTGCACACGTTCCAGTTTACCAACTGTGGTGCCCAAAAATGGATACAGAACTCCAGGTGTGATTAACTTCAGTTAATGCAGCCTTTAATTGCATTAGGCTTCTTTGCTTCCGTGTCACAAGGATCTAAGGCACAAGGATCTAAGCCGCCCTGAGCCCGGCTTCGGCTGGGGAGGGCGGGATATAAATAAAAATTATTATTATTATTATTATTATTATTATTATTATTATTATTATTTTATCCTTTTCACATGTACTGATATACACTTGGGGGTGGGGGGAACAAGTGTCACCTATGTTATTTTCTTATTTGGACCATTTCCATACTGCTTAACATGTAAAAGTATCTAAAACAATAATAACATAAGGGAATGTTACAGAAATACAGAGTGTTGCATGCATGGATGCTACAGTAATATAAATTGTTAATAAATATATAACAACATCAATTCCTTCTCCTTCTAACATACCTCCCTTCTCAGACCCCAGAACTCCATGCATCTACTCCGACCCTCACACAGGGCCCAGGCAGACACACAGTTCACCCTGCAAAATTTGACAACGAAGAGACGTCCTGGAAACACCACCAAGTCTGAATGCCAGTTTCAAATCTACCCTCATGGCATCTTGTGACCAGCCAAGAACAAGACTCTTGGGTCCTAATGGACAGGTCAATGAAGATGCTGACCCATGGTGCAGCAGATGTGGGGAGGAAATGCCATCTTGGGGATAATTAGGAAAGGGGCCAGAAATCACGCTGCACTGACAAGTATTTTGAAACTGTGCTTGGAATACTGTTTACAGCTCCAATCACCTCACCTCAGGACAATGCAGGGCTGGGAAAAGTTCAGAGAAGAGCATCCAAAATGATTTAGGGGCTGGAACAACTTCCCTGAGAGAAAGGGATACTTTGATTGCATGGCAAGTACAGTGGTACCTCGCAAGACGAATGCCTCGCAAGACGAAAGAGTTTTCCGTTTTTTGAGTCGTTCTGCAAGACGAATTTCCCTATGGGCTTGCTTCGCAAGACAAAATGTCTTGCGAGTTCTTGCAAGTTTGTTTCCTTTTTCTTAAAGCCACTAAGCCGTTAATAGCTGCTAAGCCGCTAATAGCCGTGCTTCGCAAGACGAAAAAACCGCAAGACGAAGAGACTCACGGAACGGATTAATTTCGTCTTGTGAGGCACCACTGTACAGTTTGTGTGTGACGGAGGTGTATAAAATTACACACAGAAAGCAGATAACGATAAGCTTTTCTTTCTCCCAGTATTAGAACTCTGGACCATCCAATAAAGCTGGATGTTGGAAGGGGCAGGACAAAGGTGCCTAGAAAGGACTTCTACGCACAGGGCATGCAACTTGCTCTCAGGGGATGTAGCGATAGCCATCAACTTACATGGCTTTAAAAGAGGATTGGACAAATTCCTGGAGGACAACACTATCAACAGCTACTACTATGCATCTGAGCACTCAGTGAAGGAATCACAAGTCAGGGGAGGCTACCGTTTTGCTCAGTTCCAGCTTGCAGGCTTCCCACAATGCAAAAGAAAACCAAAATGTGCACAAAAAAGGCTGATTTGAAAATTCAATTTATGTGAATAGCCATGTGTTCAGCATCAGATGCTGATGAGAAAAAACAAATGGAGTAGCTAGCATAAATCATCTGTTTCCAAATACATTCATCATCAGTGTCTATGTACCGTATTTTTCGCCCTATAGGACGCACCATCCCATAAGGCGCACCTAGTTTTTTTGGGGGGAAACAAAGGGGGGGGAATTATTCCCCCCCCGGCTTTCCCCGACCCCAGCCCCCAGAACAGGCAACTCTCCGCAAGCCATGGGAGCCCGGCACTGAGCTCCCGCACCTTGCAGAGAGCTGTGCAAAGTCTGGGCACGCTGAGCTCAGCGTGCCCAGCCTTCAGCATGCAGGCAACTCTCCACAAGCCACGGGAGCCCGGCGCGGGCTCCCACGGCTTGCGGAGATCTGCATTCGCCCCATAGGACGCACACACATTTCCCCTTCATTTTTGGAAGGGAAAAAGTGTGTCCTATGGGGCGAAAAATACGGTATATTGCTTGTAATGCCGAACACATGAAGCAATAATTAATATCTGTTCAATATAATTCTATAGATATGTTAAAAGCTTTCTGTGCATTGTGCAATTCCCATAATGAGCATCAGGTTGACCACTGTAAGAACAGGATGGTGCACTATGAGCCATTGGTCTGATCCCTCAGTCCTCTTCCTATAAATTGGGGGACAAGAGTGGGAGAGGGAGAGAGAGCGCTATTGCTCACATGCCCTGCTCATGAACTCCTAAAGCCAGCTGGATACTGTGGGCAATGCAATCATGGGACAAATAGGATTTTGGTCTGATCCACTAGGACTCTCCTTATTTTATGCTCTTGCACCAGGATTGAGCCACCTCTGCAGAAACGCCAGTGACGCTAGTGGAAAATTAGTGCACGGCTGCAGCCCTGACTTCAGAGGAACAAGGATAATCAAATGCATTTCAAATGCAAGGACAATCAAAAGCTGGATTCCCCAGACAACATTCTCTGGCGTTTGCTTCATTTCCTTTCAGGAAAGATTCTGAGCTTCATATTGGCTGACCTGACCCACCACCAAGCATCTCCAAAATGCAGGAAAACAAGGAGGACTGATTTGGACGCCCAGCAATGGAACAGAAAGGGTTGAGGTTTTGCCCAACAGGCCTGGAAGCAAGCGGCAAGGAGCCAAGGCTGCAATGACAAATGTGTAAATCAACAAGCAACAAAGATGCAATGGCTGGTATTACCACTGAATGACAACTGCAGGAAGGAGAATTAGACACAGTGCACAGTTGAACTATGGAACTCACTCCCACAAGAGGCAGTGATGTCCACCAGCTTGGATGGTTTTCAGAAACCAATAGCTGAAAGGGTCTTGCTTGTGACTTTCCTACATGGATTTGGTTGGACATAATGAGAGCAGGATACTGGACTGGACAGGTCATTGGCCTGGCTGAGATGGGCGCTTCTTATGTTCCTTATTAGGAAGAGAGGCAAGGAGATCCCAAGGAACAGAGAAAAGCAGCATCAGGGTGAAGAAAAAAGATATCGAGGCGGGGGGGAGGCGGAATGCCAGCTGGGAAGGACCATAGCTCTATGGCAGAGAACCTGCTTGGCATTCAGAAGGTTCCAGGTTCACTTCCTGCCACCAGGGCAGACGATATCTGGTTTTCAACATCATGATATATCAGCAGCTAAACATCACGATTTAATGATACAGTGGTACCTCAGGTTAAGTATTTAATTCATTCCAGAGGTCCGTTCTTAACCTGAAAGTGTTCTTAACCTGAAGCACCACTTTAGCTAATAGGGCCTCCTGCTGCTGCCGCGCCGCTGGAGCCCGATTTCTGTTCTTTTCCTGAAGCAAAGTTCTTAACCTCAAGCACTATTTCTGGGTTAGCGGAGTGTGTAACCTGAAGCGTATGTAACCCGAGGTACCACTGTATATCACAAAGTCTGCTTCTCCAAGGCAGTTTGGCCCCTCTGCCATCTGTTAGCGATGTTGTGTGCACTGGATCTGCCAATTCATGGTGAGGCAGGTGGAACCCAGGGTTGAGAAAGGCTGGTTTGCTGGGACCCTCCCCTGAATCTGTATCCTCACCTGCCACTGTGATGTTTCCCAGGCCCCAGCATGGTTCATTCCACCCCACTGGGACCCTCCGCAGGATCATCAGCCTCAAGGTCTTCCAAGACCTTGAGCACTCACAGCACTCACTACAGGGAGGATTTGTCTAAAGCTCTTCAAAAGCCATCCACGTTGTAGCAGTCACTGCTTCCTGAGGCACATAGTTCCAGAGTTGCACTATGCTCATCTACTTCTTAACTATATTGATCTGCAACCCCACCAGCAGCAGGAGAGGAGGAGCAGCCGGATCAACTGCAAAGCAGTTACTATCTTCCTGCTTTGCAGACCATCCCTGGAGGACACAGGACCCACAGACTTCTGGGTGGGGAGATTAAATGGGGGAAGGATATTGGTTCGATATGAGTGATTTTTGGGCTAGGAAGAGGTGGAAGTTTTGTTTATTTGCTAATTTGTGGTCAGAAAACTGCTTTGATTATTATTTGAACATTGTTATTGTTGTTCGCCACTACCTATACGGCTGGTGTATTTATTTCCATGTTATTTTATATTCATGTATTATAGGATTCCCCCCCGCCTGCACGCCTACCGCCCCCCCCGTTCCCCATGGCTTTATGTATTGTATATTCCTTTTGCTTTAAGTTGCTTGAATACCTTTGGGTGATAAGTTTAATAATTGAATGAAATAAATGAACCTTGTTCAGTTACTGTCTGTCTGGCGCTCTGTGCACCTCCACCTACTTGGTCCTGCTAAATGGTGGTGCCAGGGCTTGAATGTTGTAGCCTTTGTCACACAAAGCTTGGGCTCCATCACTGATCTATTGCCCTTCCTTTAAGACACAGAAAGATAGGAAGCCTCCCTATACCGCTGACCCTGCAGTGGTCACCTTCCAACATTCCATGCTGCTGAATAAATGAGACAGAGCCTATGTGTGCAGCGCTTTAAAGCACTGAACCAGGGCCTAGGAGGCCAGGGTTCAAATCCCCACTTGTCCATGAAACCCACTGGGTGACCTTGAGCCAGTTGCTGCCTCTCAGCCTACTCTACAGGGCCGCCGTGGGGATTAAATGAGGGGGAGAACCACATAGGTCACCTTGAGCTCCTTTGGGGGGGGGTCAGATTGAAATTATTATTATCATAAATAAGTATAGATAAATAAATAAATGGCATAGCCTCATCTCATTCTGTATTGTCTGCAGAGTCTGGCATTCCAGGGTTTCAGGCAGCCCTCCCTCCCAGCTTACCTGGAAATGCAGGGGGTGGAGTTTGAACCTCAGGTCTTCCTGCAAATGCTCTACCTCTGAACTCTGGCACCTCCCCAAGACACAAAAAATAACTAGCGCTGTCTTTGTTCATGGCTAGGAAAGAGGATATGCCACAGCTACCTGGAGGGCACCTGCAACAGTGAAGATTTACTCCCACTCCCTACGTCCTGCTGTGTCAAGGTATTTACTTAGGGGCTGTCTGTGTTGTGACAGTGTCCTAGACTCAGATGAATGCCTTAACCCTCCACATTTTTGAGTCATTCAGTCATGCATTTTTGTTATTGTGGGGGTAGTGTGAAATGGCACCGCCAGGGTGAGAGTCCTTGGTGGTCTCTCAAAGGCCCCGGCTAAAAAGGCACATCCTTTGTTCCTTGGGAGAATGCAGTCCAGTAGGTCATTCAGAAGGGAAAATAAAGGCAGCAGTCTCTCTCTTTTTGGAGGGGGTGGGGGAAAAAAACCTTGAAACAAGCAACTGTGAAAAAGAGGCTTGTTGTAGGGAGAAATAACGTTTTGGTGCAAGCGCAGTGACGACGGTTTTGCTTGCTTAAAGTGTGCAAGGTACCTTTGTCACACAAATGCATCAAGGCAAAGCTGCAAAGGGGGTGTTCTGCAGTGCTCTTGGATAATGGGAGACTGACACATGGCTCAGCCAACTGCTCCATGGCAGCAGACGAGTCCCTGGCTAGAAAAGCTCCACTGGCTGCCGGTCTGTTTCCAGGCTCAATTCAAACTGTGCTGGCTATGACCTATTAAGCACTATACAGCCTAGGTCCAGGCTATCTGATAGAGCATAATTCACTCATGTGAACGTGCCCAGGTTCTGAGATTTTTGGGAGGCTTTTGCCCTACTCTCAGTCCCACCACCCTCACAGGCCTACTTGCTGGGGACGTGGGACAGGGCCTTCTTGGTGTCTGCTCCCAGACTTTTTATTGTAATGGTGGGTGGTTGGTTGTGGGTGGGTGGGTGTAGAATCATAGAACTGTAGAGCTGTAAGAAATCCCTGATGGTCATCTAGTCCAACCCCCTGCAATGCAGTAATCTCAGCTAAAGCATCCATATTCTACTGATGTTTAAATGTGTGCGTTTCTTTAAAAAAGGATTGCTTTTCCCTGTATTTTTAGCTGCTTCTATTTTAGCAGTAAGTCGCATGTCAGGGAAAGAGGCAGGATATAAATAAATATAACAACAGCAGCAACAGGAGCAGCCTGTTCAAAGTCACCTGCAAGCATATGATTTACACAAATGCTATTCCATGAACATTCCCAGTGGTGCATTTTGGTGGCGCAAAGTGGCCTCCTTGGTTTTGGCACCATCTCTAAGGCTGTGGTGGAGAAGAGCATCAGTGGCCCTCCAAAGGCCACGGGCAATGGGAACTGTCTTCGAGCAACATCTGGAAGGGCACAGCAGTTCTGAACTCTAGAAAAAGCACCCTTCTTTGCCAGTAGTGCCTCATATTGAATCAGCAGCCATTTGGTCATCTACCGTAGTGCTGTCTACATGGACTGGCAGCAGCTCTCCAGGGTTTCAAGGAGCAGATCCTACCTGGGGATGCTGGGACTTGAACCTGAGACCTTCTGCATGCAAAGCAAATGCTCTGCCACTCAGCTTCTGTGGCCCATTCTCAGGTAGCCTTGAGAAACATCACAGCAAGACTGAGCTGTGAATCCAGAAGGATCCACTCAAGCCTCACCTCCATTATAAACTTGAAAAAGCTGAGACCCCAGGAGCCTCGCCTGGAAGGACTTAGCCTCTACATAGAGGACTGTTCTATTTATATGTTGGGGGGCAGGTATAAGAACACGGGCGTACCTCACAGGGTGGTTGTAAGGGTAAGAGCTCAGAGATTTGTCCTTCTTCTATAGCAGGGCAGTACTGACCTTACGCAGTGCCTTGCAATCCATTTTTTTCTCACAGACGCCTCAGCTCAGTAGCAGAGCAAAAGGTCCCAGGTCCAGCCTTGGCATCTCTATGCAGGGATGGAATAAGACTCCTTGGACGGCCATTTAGCATGCAGACAGTAATGAACTAGATAGACAAAGGACCAAACTCCACAGAAATCAGCTTCTAAAACCCCTAAATAGTAGGTTTTGCCACCGCCACCACCCATTTCCTGGCACAGGAAAGGGAATGCACAGAGACCGATCCAAAGTGCTTGGCGAAGTAGGGATTGAAACCCAGTCCTCCTCAGCTTTAAAGGAACTGGGCTGTAAGTGAGGAAAGAGACGCCCTGGAGGGTCACTGCCGGTCAAAGAAGACTGGGAAGTGCGGGAGAGCTAAATAGCAGGCTGACCCTGCGTAAGGCCTCTTACTTCATTCTCCCTTCAGAGGGCCAGCAGTGCATGCACATCTTCCCAGGGTCAATCTAGCAGAATATCAGCTGGGGAAGACCTCTTGCTGGCAGAGATCCTGGAGAGTTGCTGATTGGCTGCCACCAGTCAGCAAAGACCAACCAGGTGTCATCCAGATATTGGCAAGCTAAAACTCCCATCATCCTTGACCTGGGGTTGAATGGAAGTGTAATCTGGAGAGCAGGGAGGCTGGCACACAGTCCTGGGCTAGATGGGACAGTTAAAACAGGGTCCTTTATGCAGGAGGCCATCCCCTAATAACAGCTGGCTGAGCATACACTTTACCTTTAAAGCACATTCAATACACATTTTTGACCCCTCGCTGCAACCTGTTAAAAGTTGCTGGGAACCGTAACTGTGAGAGGTAAAACTACAGTGCCCAGAATTCTTTTTAGGAATAGGATTTGTTCTGAATGAGCTTTAAAAGTACGGAACAATGCATGCAGCCTCTCTTGATTCTTAAGTGGGGGGGGGGGAATCAACACCTCTCTTTCCCACCTCTCCTCCCTAGGATGTGTTGCTAATAACTCTCTTCTAAAGGGCAAGAGGCAAAAGTCAGGATGCCTATTTATAAAGCCTGGTGGGGTCCAAATGTAAAACCAGAGAAAGGCCAAGAACTTCCTGCAGAGAGAGTCTCACGTTTCGGCAAGAAGTCCGCCAAAATTCATCGGCCAGTTAAAGTGATGCTCTCCCAAGGGGGTGATGGCAGCTTGGGGTGTGGGGGCTGCCTAGCTGCACAATCTGGCAAGCAGCAAACAAGTTAAATGTGGCTTTTGCAATGTGACAAAAATACAGAGGGCATGTTAATTGCTTTTATTTAAAGATAAATATATCGGGGGGGGGGGGGGAGGGCTGGATGAGTATCACCAAGGGCCATCCAACAAAGCCAAATGTCAGAAGACTCCTTCACAAAACAGTTTTACTCTAGAACTCCCTCCCACAAGATGTAGCAATGGGCACCAGGGATGCCAACTTGAATAAAATATTTGGGGGGGACAGGTAAGCCCTGCCCCACATAATTGTTCACACGGCGCAGCATATAAACACCATTTGAATGACAATGCCTATTTATTGGGGGGGCTCAAATATTTTACGGGGGGGGAGAGAAGACCCTTCAACCCCCAGGAGTTGACTCCTATGATGGCCACCAACTTGGATGGCTTTAAAAGAGGACTGGACAAGTTCCTGGAGGAGGCCATTTGTGGCTTAGTCTCAGTGGTTAGATTCTTCACTCCACTGTTGAAGGCAGTATTGCTTCTGACTCCCAGTTGCTGGGGGCTCTTAGTGGGGAGGGGGCTGTTTCCCTTGGGTCCCGCTTGCAGGCTATTTCCCACAGGGTCATCTGCTTGGCTACTGGCAGGGCAGGGTGCTAGCCTAGTTGGGCCCCTTTGGCCTGACCATGTTGGCCAGGCTCTTCGTAAGTTTTTCTTCACCATCCTTCTTGGCATCCTGGCTATTCCAGGCCATTATCAATTTTCATCAACTGCCTGAAACGCAGGTCAAGGCAATGGCCAAGGTGACCAGCCATGTCTTCTCTTTATGGTTTGCCTCCCAAAACTACTTAGGAGTTACTGAATTCTTTCTTTTTGCTACGACAAAAAAAGCAGCAGGGGGGGTAGGAATACTGTGTGGCCTTCTCAATGGCAGAGGCTTCTCAATTGCCAAGGAAATGTAAATGCAGTCTACCTTCTTTCCCACCAATCCCGAGTTCAGCTCCCTTGCTAGAAACTCCACCCCACTGCAAGGGGGGGGGGGTAGAGAAGAGAGCAACAGCCACATGGTTTGGGAGGCATCAATTGTTGCGAATTCCATCAGCAAATTCCTCCACGGTTTGCCTGAATTCATTTAGTAGATCCGAAGGGGGGCTGGGGGAGAGAGACGGGAGGTGATTTCCTCACCAAATAATCTCTCTTCACCCCTCCGCTTTTCAGCTGCTCCGAAACTGAAGTTGTTTAAAGAAAGAATGAGATGGCTGCAATCCAGGGCTCTCTTGAAAAGTGTGTTTGGAAAACTCAGGAACCCAGATTACAATTAAATTGTAATTGTGTGCGTGCGTGCGTGTGTGTGTGTGTGTGTGTTCATTCGGGGGTTGCAATAAAAGGCTACAGCTTTTTGCCAATTTGTTCACTGGAGATTTTCCCCTCAGCTCTCCCCACACGGCCGCCGCCGCACGCCCCCAGCCTTACACAAGCAACAACTTGATAAAGAATGAGAGAGAAAGGGGGGCAAATTTTTCTCCTTCACACAAATCCCCATTCCCCAATTCTTTCTTTGGGGATACACGCGCCTACCTAGAAGTAAGTCCCAGTGAGCTCCAGGAGGCTTACATGCAAGTAGACGCTCCCGGGATTGAGCTCCAAATCGAACTTCCTCAGAAGAACAGCGTCGGGCTTGCAAGCCTTGTCCCAAGTTTGCAAAGGGGGAGGGGGCCCGGTATCGAGGAGTTTGGGGTCCATTTTCCGCACCCACCCCAACGAGGCCCTGCTTTCCAAGGCAGTTCAGACAGCTTGGGTTGCCAAATCAGAACTGTTTTTGACGTGTGTGTTTTTGGGGGGGAGCGAGTAAAGCCCCGGGGGTGTCCAAGACACCAGTTGCCGGCTGAAAGCTCTTGGCAAAACCTCGGGGAGAAGGGAGAGAAAAGCGACAGCCCCCCCCCCCCTGGAAAAGTCTTGGTAGAGCGAGAAAGAGTCGTGGAATATAATAAAATTAAACCCCGAGCCTACTCCAGAACTGACGACAAAGAAGGCTTCTATTTCCCCCACCCCGCAGAAAGTGACCCAAAGCCGGTCCCCCACGGCTACTCCACCCCCCTAACTCCCCGCCGCCCCTCACCGTTGATTTCGTGGCTGGGCGCCTCGCTCTGACTGAAACCTTTGGCCACGTAGAGCTTCTTGACTTCGGAACAACTTCGCGAGCGCGGCTCGGCCGACGACGAGGCGGCGGCGGCGAGAAGCAGCCAAAGGAGCGGCCGGCCCCAGGCGGCGGTGGCCGGGGGCCGGAGCCGTGGGCGGGCCAGCATGCTGGACGAAGGCGCGCGGGCTCCGGAGAGGAGAGGGCGCCGCTGGCCACACGGCCCGGCGGAGGACGGCGAGGGCGCCCTGCCGCGCGCGGCGAGGCTCCCCACCGCGGCCGAGTCCTCGGCGGCTCCGCTGCGGAGAAGAAACTTTAGGCGCCTCGGAGGGAAAGACGCGGCGGCGGCGGCGGCGGCAGAAACACCAGCCGGGACAGGCAGCGGCGGCGGCGGCCCCCAGGAAAAGCAGGAGCAGCCCGGCGGGGCGGAGTGGAGCTGGAGCCCTGCCTCCGCCTCCGCCTCTCCAAGCGCGCGCGCGCCTCCCTCCGCGCGGGGAAGCCGGCAGGCGCGCTCGGGGGCGGGATGGGAGTGCGGAGAGGGGGCAGTGAATGGGTGGGCTGGCCCCAATCGCGAATCTCCCTCCCTCCGCCCTGCCCATAATGAAGATAAGAGAGAAGCGGCTGAGAGTTCGCAGGGGCTCTTTTTAAAAAAATAAAATAGATTGCGCGGGTATCGCTTCCATTCCCTAGGATGCCCCTCCCTTCCAAAAGCAGATTTTTGGCCGCTGCTACGATCCTGGCAAGCCGCACGCCCCGCCCCCTCCGTCTGCGCCATAAGGGAGACCCATTGAGTTCAATGAGAGCCTAAGGAACAGGTGAGGGGTGCGTGGGTGGGTGTTTGCCGGCGCGCCGTAGGCTGCAAAAATCTTCCATGCGCTTCTTCGCGAGTAAGCCTTCCTGGGACTTGTTTCCTGGACTTGTTTCTGACGGAGGCGGGGAAAAGTCTGCAGTTGCTCACCTGGGGGCAAGTCCCGTTGAAAACAACTGGTCTTACTTTTGAGCAGACGTGCGAGAGGAGAATGGAGCGGGCACCGTTAAACCCTGAAAGTAGGCGGAGGGTTGGATCCGCGCAGCCTGTTCCTGGTGAGGTGTTTGCAGAAGGAAGCCTGAATGAAGTCGACGCGGGGGGGGGGTCGAGACGCGGGGGGGGTCGTTTTCAGGTAGTAGGGTAGCCGCTCCCTACACCAAGAAGTCTTATTACAATGACAGAAAAGAAAATGAGCTTTTATTGACACCACCAGCAGCTAAACATGTATCCTGCAACATGTTTAGGTTACAATTCTGTTTATTTCCTTTCGTGTTGGTTCCATGGCAGGCTGCCCTCGAGCTTACTTCATTACAGCTAAGTGACATTATGGAACCCGGGAGACCAGAGCTCAAATCCCTTCTCAACCAGGAAGCTCACTGGGCGACCTTGGACCAGGGTCTGAGCCTGACCTGCCTCACAGGTTGTTGTGAGGATAGAATGAGGAAAGCTTCAAATTTGACCATATTTCTAGATCCTTTTTAACTTCTGACCAACATTTCTCATAGTTATCTTTAAACAAATTCAGATTCTTAGATGTCATATAAACCCCTAAATATTTCACCTTCTTGACCACTGTCAAGCCTGTTTCATTCTGGAACTTCTCCCTTTCCATGACTGTTAAGTTTTTCTCCAAAACCTTAGTTTTTTGTTTATTCAGTATAAATCCAGCAACTTGACCAAATTCTTGAATTAACTCTAAAACCCTTTTTGTACTAGTGTCTGGCTCTTGTAAAGTAAGTACTAGATCATCTGCAAAAGCCCTTAACTTGTACTGTTTAGCTCCGACCTGTACCCCTTTAACCAGCTGGTCACCTCTAACCATGTTTAGCAACACCTCCAGAACTGATATAAAAAGTAATGGGGAGATTGGGCACCCCTGTCGTGTCCCTTTTTCTATTTTGAATTCTTCAGTTATCACATTATTTACAATTAACTTGGCCTTTTGTTCAGAGTATATTGCACCCATACCATTCTCAAATCCTTGGCCTACCCCCATCCCGTGAAGATTCTTTTTCATAAAACTCCAAGAAATATTGTCAAAGGCTTTCTCCGCGTCCACAAAAATCAGAACTGCTTTAGTGTTTATGTTCACCTCTAGTAATTCCAAAATGTCTATTATGTTCTTCACATTATCTGATACAGTGGTGCCTCGCAAGACGAAATTAATTCGTTCCACGAGTTTTTTCTTCTTGCGAGTTTTTCATCTTGCGAAGCATAGGAATGCATTGCAAATCAATAAATGCGTTCCTATGGAGACTGCCTTCAGACCAGGTCCGGGGACAGTCTGTCCCCGGACCTCTTCTGAAGGCAGGCCGGGGGAGAACGGCAAGCTCCGGGGACAGAGGTGAAGGGGCAGCGCTCCTTCGCCTCTTTCCTCGAACCTCTTCTGTAGGCAGGCGGGGGGAGAACGGCTTTTCTTCCCACCGCCAGCCTTAAGAAGGCTGTTCTGAAGGCTGGCGGTGGGAAGAAAAGCCCTTCTCCCCCCACCGGACTTCAAAAGAGCTGCGGGAAGTCCGGCGGGGGTCCAAGGGATTCCCTCCCAGCCGCCCGCGTTTAAAAGCACTCCGGCGAAAGCAACAAAGCGTGCCGCGCTTTGCTGCTTTCCCCGGAGTGCTTTTAAACGTGGGTGGCTGGGAAGGAATCCCTTGGACCCCCGCCGGACTTCAAAAGAGCTGCAGGAAGTCCGGCTGGGGTCCAAGGGATTCCCTCCCAGCCGCCCGCATTTAAAAGCACTCCGGGGAAAGCAACAAAGCGCGCCGCGCTTTGCTGCTTTCCCTGGAGTGCTTTTAAACGCGGGCGGCTGGGAAGGAATCCCTTGGACCCCCGCAGGACTTCAAAAGAGCTTCGGGAAGTCCGGCGGGGGGCCAAGGGATTCCCTCACCGCCGCCCGCATTTAAAAGCACTCTGGGCAAAGCAGCGAAGCGCGCTGCTTTCCCCGAGCGCTTCTAAAGGTGGGCGGTGGTGAGGGAATCCCTTGGACCCCCGCCGGACTTCAAAAGAGCTTCGGGAAGTCCGGCGGGGGGCCAAGGGATTCCCTCCCAGCCCGCCCCGCTCCGCTGAAGTTTAGAGGGAGCCTGTGGGGAAAAACTCAAAAAAAAAATTCGTTTTGCGAGAAAGGCCCATAGGAAAATTTGTCTTGCGAAGCGGCTAAAAAATCAGAAAACCCTTTCGTCTTGCGCGTTTTTCGTTGAGTGAGGCATTCGTCTTGCGGGGTACCACTGTAAATGTCTTTTTGGGAGAAAGCCTGCTTGGTCCTTATGAATCTATTCCACCAATACTTTTTTCAGTCTTTTTGTCAAAATGTCTGCAAAAATTTTGTAATCCACATTAAGTAATGATATAGGGCGGTAGTTCTTAAGCTGAGTCTTTTCAGTCTCTGTTTTCGGTATGAGTGTGATATACGCTTCTTTTCACGATTCTGGTGCCCTTTTCCCCTCCAAAATCTCATTGCAGACTTCCTTCAAAGGTTGTAGCAACCACTCCTTCAAAGCTTTGTAGTATCTGGAAGTCAACCCATCTGGTCCTGGAGATTTGCCCAGCTGCATGTTTTGAATGGCGCCTTCTATCTCTTGTTCTGTTATTTTCTGGTTTAGATCTACTTTAATTTGATAAGAGATTTTTTGTAATCCATGTTTCTTAAGAAACTCATCTATATCTTCTTCCTTCTGCGGCCCTTGTGAGTATAATTTTTTTAAGTAACTCTGGAAGCAATTTTTAATCTCATTAGGTTTATAAATATTCTTTCCATCAACTTCTAGGCTTGTAACCGTATTCAATTTCTGTCTTTTCAATTGCCAAGCCAGAAGTTTACCACATTTATCTGCAGATTCAAATGTCTTTTGTCTCATTTGTCTAATCTTCCATTCTATTTCTTGATTCATCAATTCCATATATTGTGTCTGATATAGCTTAATCTCTCTCAGAATCTCCTGGGACTTTGGTTTAGATCTCAATTTCTTCTCTCCTTCTTTTATCTTTTCCAAGATCTTATCCTTCTTTTCATTTTGATTTCTCTTTTTTATTGAATTTTGTTGTATTAGAAATCCTCGCATCACAGCTTTACTTGCGTCCCAGATTACTCTTTTTTCCACATCTGTTTTTAAATTTATTTCGAAATAGTCCTTCAATGTTTTTTGAGCCTTTTTGTAGATCTCCTCATCTCTGAATAAGGTGTCATTCATCCTCCATCTGAATGAACCAGCTGTTGTGAATTTCATCTCCATCTTTATGGCGTTTTGGTCGGAGCAAGTCTTTGGGCAAATTTCCACTTTCTTAATCTTTGGAGCCATCCCACTAGTGATCCAAATTTGGTCGATTCTGGTCCAGGTCATCATAGCTTCAGAAAAGAAAGTTCCCTCTCTCTCGAGAGGGTTCTTTGTTCTCCAAATATCAATCAAGTCCATATTTTCAGTCATTTCAAAAAAGGTCTTTGGTAGTCTCCCATCTTTGGAGACTACCTGTCTTTGCGATTTGTCCATATTTGTAGATACTACTCCATTCATGTCTCCCATCATGATTAAGTTATAATCCAAATAGTCCAATAGTGTCTCGTGCATCTTCTTAAAAAATTCCAACTTCCCTTCATTAGGTGCATAAATCCCTAATATCAAAAAATTTTCACCTTGAACTTGAATTTCAATTGCCAAATATCTTCCTTGTTCATCTTTAAACATCAATTTCGGAGAAAGTTTTTCCTTTGCATAGATTACCACTCCTCTTTTCTTGACTTTATCTGATGATATAAATTCTTGACCTTATCTCTTGTTGATGAGTAGTTTCCTATGCAATCTTGTCACATGGGTTTCCTGTAAGCAAATCAAGTCCAAATGTTCTTTTTTCAATAAATAAAACACATTTCTTCTCTTTCGAGGGAGGTTCAGACCATTACAATTCCAACTTAAAAGTTGCAGAGCCATCTTGAAACTATTTGCCTCCTGTCGCTCCGAGTAGTTGTTCTTCTTCTGTCGGTGATTTAAGTCCAAACGTCAGGTTCAAAATGTCTGTTGCTTTTTTTGTCTCTGATGTTAATTCCACTCCCACTGCTCCTTTCAGGAGGTCTTCCCCGTTGTCGTTCAAAAATTGGTCTCTGTCTTGAACTGATCATATTCTGATTTTCCTACCTTTAAATTTAAAAGATAGGCCTTGAGGGAATTCCCACCTGAAAAGTATTTCGTTCTTTCTCAGCAGACCAACCAACTCTTTGTATTGTATTCTTACATCCAGGATCTGTTTTGGTATATCTTTAAAAATCTCCACAAAGGAATCTTCAATCTCAAGGGTTCTTTGATAATGCAGATTCAGTATTTTGTCTCTTTCCTCTTTTGATCTTAAGGTTATCAGACAATCCCTTGGCTTCTTTCTGCCTTGGCTTCTGCCCAATCTAAACGCAGACACTATCTTGATTTCTTCCTTCTCCAGCTCCTGTTGCCAAAAATCCGAAAATTCTTTAGAAAGGAAGTCCGCCAAGTTATCTTTCTCACTTTCAGGCACTGCTCTCAATCTTAAATTCCTTTCCTTCCTTTGCAGTTCAAGCATAGACAAAGCTAACTCATGGTCTTCTAACTTTTTGCAAACTGGTACTATTTTTTCCTGGTTAGCATCAGCAGAGACTTTGGCCTCGTCAGCAGAAACTTTGGCTTCTTCTGCAATTTTACGTATAGTGGCAGAGTCCTCTAGAATTTTATTAATAGTCTCTGTATTAGAAGTAACTCTTTTCCCTAATTCATTGACACTTTGTGTATTCTGGTCCAGTTTTATAGAGCTCTGTCAATTTTTTACTGTTTTCTGCTCCCTGCTTTGTCAGACATTCCAAAGACTCATTTATTTTGACTAAAGCTTGTGTCACAGGGTCTGATGACATTATTGTTTTTGTCTGGCCAGTTGCAGCTGGTGCCACTGGGGTGCCTGAAACCGAAACTCTACGCTGTTGTAAAGTTTTTGTCTTATATGTTCTACCAGATCCAGTTGTTGTCTCTTCTGGTGCACCGCTCATGTCCCAGTCAAGGTCGTTCTCATGTCTGTAAGTTGTTTTTAAGAGGAAATTTCCACTAACTTGATAGTTAAAGTCCAATTTGCAGCAATTACAACAATATCCTCTAGGGGGGGAAGTTTCCAAAGCTTCTGAAACAATATGTCTTTTAATCAATCCCCCTAGATTTTCCAAAAAGTCAATTGCAACAATTTCCTAGTGTAATTTCAAAATTTAGCAGACCAGTAATTTAGTAACTTCCCAGAGCCCAATAGTTTAAAACAAAGTAACTTTCCAAGTAGCCGTTTAACTCACTGACAGTTCTCTTTCCGACATCCTTACTTAGGCAGTCCGTTTCAGGGGAGTTTGACACAGCGGTAAAAGTTTTTAAACCCCTTTTCCCGCAGGTTTAAAGTTCAATTTCAACCCCCTTTTGCTCCTGCCAGCTAAAGGGGGATTTTTAAGGCCAATGTCTAGTTCACTTAGTTCTTAAAGATCTTTCAATGGTTGCAGCTTTTAACCTTCTTTGCTGTATACTTTTGCAGTCCAGGAAAGGCAGACTTCCTTGCTTTAAACCAATCCCGTTTCCGGCCAAAATTCTTTGAAATAATTGTAAATCCCAAATTGATTTTCAGTCCTACTCACGGGTTTTAATTTGTAATCCAAATTGTCAGGAAGGAATCAGCGCTCTCCGGCTATGGCGATGCGGCTTCGCTTCACGAGCTGGGTGACTACTCTCAGCACCGTGCTTCACCCCCGCTGCTGTTCCAGAGCCTTTAAAAAGGCTCCCTTGCGATTTCGGGGGGGCGCAATGGTGCCCACCGAGTCACCTTGCTTACAGGCTTCCGCGCCTGTAATTTTTGAGGGTCCCCGCTTGGAACTGGACACAGTACTCCAGGTGAGGTCTGACCAGAGCAGAATACAGTGGCACTATTACTTCCCTTGATGTAGATGCTATACTCCTATTCATGCAGCCCAGAATTGCATTGGCTTTTTTAGCTGCCGCGTCACACTGTTGGCTCATGTCAAGTTTGTGGTCAACCAAGACTCCTAGATCCTTTTCACATGTACTGCTCTCAAGCCAGGTGTCCCCCATCTTGTATTTGTGCCTCTCATTTTTTTTGCCCAAGTGCAATACTTTACTTTCTCCCTGTTAAAATTCATCTTGTTTGTTTTTGCCCAGTTCTCTAATCTGTCAAGGTCGTTTTGAAGTGTGATCCTGTCCTCTGGGGTGTTAGCCACCCCTCCCAGTTTGGTGTCATCTGCAAATTTGATCAGGATGCCCTTGAGTCCATCATCCAAGTCATTGATAAAGATGTTGAATAAGACCGGGCCCAAGACAGAACCCTGTGGCTCCCCACTAGTCACTCTTCTGGTGAAAGTGAAGGAAAATGTGTTTAGGCACGACAGGAGATTTTCTATTAAAATTTCTATAGGCAAGTTTATATCTATTTCTTTTTTTAAAATGGGCATGGCCAATCATGGGAGGGGAGGCGGGGCTCCAGGAGATTCCAGGAGAAAGAAGATTCCACCTAAACATTAGGCAGAACTTCCTGACAGTAAGAGCTGTTCGGCAGTGGAATTTGCTGCCAAGGAGTGTGGTGGAGTCTCCTTCCTTGGAGGTCTTTAAGCAGAGGCTTGACAACCATATGTCAGGAGTGCTCTGATGGTGTTTCCTTCTTGGCAGGGGGTTGGACTCGATGGCCCTTGTGGTCTATTCCAACTCTATGATTCTATGAGATGCTAACACCACTGATGTTTGGGGTATGTGTGTGTGTGTTTGTGGAAGCATGCATGCACATGTGCAAAGACAACCTATTAATTTGAATGGGTTTACCTGCCAATCAGAAATCGCCACATGGAAAAGATCTGCATCAAAATCCATTTGGGTCACTGACTTTTAACCCAGGCCTGCAGGAAAACAAAGAAATGCTGGGAGTACCAGGAATCTCCCCCTCCCTCTTAATAATAACTAATAAGCCTCCAATAGAAGGAGTGTAGAAATTTCAAATCTGATGGAGTTAGTAAATAACAGACAAGACACACCACTGAGTGTAACACCTGTTTATTATTGTAAACGCATCTGGTTCCTTAGCTGTTGTGTCAGCACCACAAAAATGTCAAAGTTGCCAGTAAAACACACACACACACACACATTTGAACCAAATACAGTGGTACCTCGGGTTAAGAACTTAATTAATTCTGGGACTTCCGGGGTGGCGCCATCGGTAAATGGCGGATTCCCTCTGACTCGGAGGGGACCAGCATTGCGGGAATCGGGTCTGCACCGCTACGGCGAAGCGGGGACCCTTCAAAAATCACAGGCGGGTGAAGCCTGTGACCATGGCACTCAGTGGGCACCTTTTGCGCCCCCCAACTTGCAAAGGAGCCCGACTACGGGTTCCGGAGTGAAGCGGGGAAGCGGCGCAGTGCTGTGAGTCAATTGCTTCTTCCTTGGAGCGAAGCTGCACAGCCGTTACCGGAGAGCACTACCTTTTTCCTGTGACAATTTGGCTACAAAACAACGATCCGTGAGTAGGTTAATTTGGGAAATAAAGGAGGAAAAAAAGAAGTACCGTATTTTTTGCCCCATAGGACGCACCGGCCCATAGGACGCATTAAGTTTTTTTGGAGGAAAATTGAGATCAGGTCGGGGACAGCGGGGAGACGCGCTGCGTCTCCCTGCTGTCCCCGGAGCTTGTGGGGCAGGCAGCGGGGAGAAGCGCTCTTCTCCCCGTCGCCCGCCTTCAGGTCAGGTCCGGGGACAGCAGGAAGACGCGCTGCGTCTCCCAGCTGTCCCCAGAGCTTGTGGGGCAGGCCGCGGGGAGAAGCGCTCTTCTCCCTGCCGCCCGCCTTCAGATTAGGTCCGGGGACAGCGGGGAGACGCGCTGCGCCTCCCCACTGTCCCCGGGGCTGGCGGCGGGGTCTCCCCGCCGTCAGCCTCCAAACCACTTCGGGAGACAGCGGGGTGGCGGCGTTCCGCCTCCCTCTGTCCCCCGACCTTGTGGGGCTGGCGCTGGGGCTCTCCTGAAGCCTGGAGAGCGAGAGGGGTCGGTGCGCACCGACCCCTCTCGCTCTCCAGGCTTCAGTGAAAGCCTGCATTCGCCGCATAGGACGCACACACATTTCCCCTTCATTTTTGGAGAGGAAAAAGTGTGTCCTATAGGATGAAAAATACGGTAATTGGATACCGAAGCAGAGAGACATAAACAGGAAGTCTGCCTTCCGCTCTTTGTAAATAGAGGAAAGCAATGAACTTGTAAGCTAAAGCCTTGAAAGACGCTTGAAAAAGATTATAATTCCATCATCTAAAACAAGCGATTTTCCCCCTTGACTGCAGGAGAGGAGGGTGGGGGAGGTCTGAACTGTAAAAAGAGAGAAAGGGAAGCTAAGAATCCACCGCTTAAACCTAGGAACGGACTGCCAATGAAAAATAGAATGCCGTACTGTGAAATGCGCTGTTGGTGAAAGTACTTTTTGACAGCTAACTCCGCAAGTCTGATACAAGTGAGATACAATATTTCTGGCTGGCTTCCCCTGGTTTCAAAGTAACTGGAAAATAACTGAAATTAAACTGTCGTCTGTTTTGTGAGTTGGGGGATTAAAAGAAAAAGAACATTTATTTTAAAGTAACAACTGTTGCCTGTTACTGTGTCCCCCTAGAAGAAGTGTGAGATTGTTACAATAACAACTGGGGCAGGGGAATTTTCCACTTCATAACAAACTCTGATCATGGGACTGACCTTGAGTATTATCTAGACTGTTATGGCAAATGGGAAGGAGAATGGGAATTTATTTAAAGACAATTATGAAACAATTATTTAAAGACAATTATGAAAAATGTTGGACTGAAGTGAAAAAAGACTTAGAAATCTGGTCAAATTTAAAGCTTTCACTGCTAGGCCGTATTGCTGCAATAAAAATGAATGTATTGCCTAGAATGTTGTTTTTGTTTCAAGCATTGCAAATTTTGGACAAAATGGACTGTTTTAAGAAGTAGCAGAGAGATATCTCTAGATTTGTCTGGCAGGGCAAGAAGCCTAGAATAAAATTTAAAATACTGACAGATGTAAAGGAAGGAGGTGGATTTGCCCTGCCAGACCTTAAACTTTATTATGAATCAGCAGCTTTCTGCTGGTTGAAAGAATGGCTACTTCTGGAAAACGTAGACATTTTGGATTTAGAAGGTTTTAATAATGTATTGGGATGGCATGCATACTTGTGGTATGATAAGGTCAAGGCACATAAAGCATTTAAAAACCATATTGTCAGGAAAGCATTGTTTAATGTTTGGATAAGATATAAGGACCTATTGGAAAATAAAACTCCAAGGTGGCTGTCACCGATGGAAGCGAAGGCTCAAAAAAAGCTCAATATGGAGGTCAAATGGCCGAAATATTGGGAAATTTTGGAACAAGAGGGAGATAGACTGAAATTGCAGAGTTTTGAGAAATTAAAAAACAAAGTGTGAGACTGGCTTCACTATTATCAGATAATGGAGGCATACAATTTGAACAAGAAAATTGGCTTCCAGGTGGAAAAATCAAAATTAGAAACAGAACTGTTAGAACCTAAAACTAAGATTCTGTCTATTTCGCCAATGCTTGTTTAAAATCCAGATATTTAGCTTTCCAGTACTCACGGTTAGTTATTTTCAATGCCAAATTGTCCCAGGAAAAAGGCAGTGCATTGGCGAAATAAAAGGAACTTGGACCCTAAAATCTACCCTAATTTGGTACTGAAATGGAAAGGGTTAAACAGGAGGTCACCCTTCCGTTTTTTTGTAGTAACAACAAAGCAAAGACAACGTAAACTAGAGCCTTAAAAATTACTTTTAAAGGATCATCTTTCATCATTCACAATTGCGGAACCCCCCTTCGGAAGCAGGAGAAGAAGGGGGATTTTTATTGAGTTGTTTAAACCTGTGGAATTAAAGTTAAAGTAAAGTAATTTTCCACTGTCCTGACCCTGGAGCGGGGTGTCAGATTTGACGTTTGAAGCTCATTGACCAGAAATAAATGCTTTGACAGATAGTTAAAAGGAGGGAAACATTGTGATTCCATTGTTTCCTTTCACTTTTTAAAAAAGAACAAATATGGACAAAATATCTTAAAGAAGAAACTCTGTTGCTATTGTTTTCAAGGAAAAGAACAATCAGAAGTTTCTCCCCCTAGAGGGGAGCTATGAAATTGTAACTAAATCCTGGGAACTTGCTGCTGTTTACTGATTACAACTGTGGGAAAGAGTTTTGTGACCTTGCAGGACAATGCCTTCAGAAGCACTGTTGGGTGCTTTCTGTAATATAAGTGCCCTATTGGATCAGTTAAGTCAGAAGATGGACTTTATGACAAAAGCTGCCAGTGCCTTTGATCAAGTAGTGGAAAATTATATGGAGCCCACTCAGGAACTAAAACAGGAGTGCTGGAGTACTGTGTCCAGTTCTGGGCACCACAATTCAAGAAGGACACTGACAAACTGGAACGTGTCCAGAGGAGGGCAACCCAAATGGTCAAAGGCCTGGAAACGATGCCTTATGAGGAACGGCTAAGGGAGCTGGGCATGTTTAGCCTGGAGAAGAGGAGGTTAAGGGGTGATATGATAGCCATGTTCAAATATATAAAAGGATGTCATATAGAGGAGGGAGAAAGGTTGTTTTCTGCTGCTCCAGAGAAGCGGACACGGAGCAATGGATCCAAACTACAAGAAAGAAGATTCCACCTAAACATTAGGAAGAACTTCCTGACAGTAAAAGCTGTTCGACAGTGGAATTTGCTGCCAAGGAGTGTGGTGGAGTCTCCTACTTTGGAGGTCTTTAGGCAGAGGCTTGACAACCATATGTCAGGAGTGCTCTGATGGTGTTTCCTGCTTGGCAGGGGGTTGGACTCAATGGCCCTTGTGGTCTCTTCCAACTCTATGATTCTATAAAGTTGCTATGATTCTATGATCTATTTCCTTACATTTTTAGAATTAAGGAGTAGTGATTTTTCCAAGGCATGGGGACAAAACACACACATTTTTCCCAGGCGAAAGGCTATCTTAAAAAATGTTGCAGCCCAAATGACACCCTTTCTCTCTCTTTTGAATAAATTTTATTAGGGTTTATAGAGAAAAATGCAAAACTTAATATCAAATATATTTTCCTCTTTTTTTATCCGAACTAAGACTTTGATTTAAATACAATAAAAATATAAAGAGAATGGAGGGAGAAATTATTAAAAACAGAGAAAGAGAGAAATAAAGAAAAATTAAAAAGAGGTTGAGAGAGAGAAAAATAAAATTCAGAAGGTAAGTCCACTGTATATAAACAAAATTCACTTCATCCACTCCAATGTTATACCCAACAAAGCCACTTTTTATAAACAAACACCCTTTCTCCAAGTCAAGATGCAGAGGACCCATGGCCAACTGGGCTTCTTTCGCTGAGATGACTAGAGCGCCAGCGGCGGATAACGCATTCCGAATCTGACTGGACACGGGTTAAAGCTCAATGTCGAGCCTACCAAGTGGCGATAGCGACGGCAAAGAGGACTTTCTTCACCACCTCTATTGCATCTGCAGAAAACAACAGCAGGAGACTCTTTCAGGTGGTTCGCCCCTGCTCCATCAGGGCCCAGTACAGGTCACATGATCTCCTGCAATGATTTTGCAAAGTTTTTTGCAGATAAAGTCACTCATATTCGGAAGGAGGTAGACTCCACCGTGGGAGCAGGGCCAGGGCGGGAGAGTGCTAGAGTTCTGTCTGGTCCTGTTACATGGGATCAATTCCAATCTGTTACCTCCGAGGATGTGGACAGGCTGCTTGGATGCGTGAAACCAACCACCTGTCTCCTTGATCTTTGTCCATCCTGGCTTATAAAAGCTAGCCGGGAAGGGCTGGGAGATGGGCTTCGTGGGGTGGTGAATGCTTCCCTCTGTGAGGGAGCCTTCCCAGACCCGCTGAAAGAGGCAGTCATCAAACCGCTTCTTAAAAAACCATCTTTAGATGCGACCAATTTGGCCAACTATCGCCCAGTCTCAAATCTGCCATTCTTGGGCAAGGTGATTGAGCGGGTGGTTGCTGAACAACTTCAAGCACGCCTGGAGGATGTGGGCCATTTGGATCCCTTCCAGGCCTCACCATGGGACCGAAACTGCCTTGGTTGCGCTGGTCGGTGATCTCTGGTGGGCTAGGGACAAAGGTGAGAGCTGCTTCCTAGTTCTGCTGGATCTCTCAGCAGCTTTTGACACCATCGACCATAACATCCTTCTGGACCGTCTAGAGGGGCTGGGGGCACTGTTATACAGTGGTTCTGCTCCTTTTTCCTGGGCCATGTTCAGAAAGTGGTGGGGGGGATGAGTGTTCAGACCCCTGGGCTCTCACTTATGGGGTGCCTCAGGGTTCTGTCCTCTCCCCCATGCTTTTTAAGAGCTACATGCAGCTGCTGGGAGAGATCATCAGGGGGTTTGGACTGGGTGTCCATCAGTATGCAGATGACACCCAGCTCTACCTCTCCTTTAAATCAGAACCAGTGAAGGCGGTGAAGGTCCTGTGTGAGCGTCTGGAAATGGTTGGAGAAATGGATGGTGGCTCACAGATTGAGGTTGAATCCTGACAAGATAGAAGTACTATTTTGGGGGGACAGGAGGCGGGTGGGTGTGGAGGACTCCCTGGTCCTGAATGGGGTAACTGTGCCCAGTGGCGTAGCGTGGGGGGTGCAGGGGGGGCTGGCCACACCGGGCGCAACATCTGAGGGTTAGGGTTAGGGGCGCAAATCCACGGGTTAGGGGGCGCAAATTACTTGCCTTGCCCCGGGTGCTGACAACCACGCTACGCCACTGACTGTGCCCCTGAAGAACCAGGTGTGCAGCCTGGGAGTCATAGAATCATAGAATCATAGAGTTGGAAGAGACCACAAGGGCCATCGAGTCCAACCCCCTGCCAAGCAGGAAACACCATCAGAGCACTCCTGACATATGGTTGTCAAGCCTCTGCTTAAAGACCTCCAAAGTAGGAGACTCCACCACACTCCTTGGCAGCAAATTCCACTGTCAAACAGCTCTTACTGTCAGGAAGTTCTTCCTAATGTTTAGGTGGAATCTTCTTTCTTGTAGTTTGGATCCATTGCTCCGTGTCCGCTTCTCTGGAGCAGCAGAAAACAACCTTTCTCCCTCCTCTATGTGACATCCTTTTATATATTTGAACATGGCTATCATATCACCCCTTAACCTCCTCTTCTCCAGGCTAAACATGCCCAGCTCCCTTAGCCGTTCCTCATAAGGCATCGTTTCCAGGCCTTTGACCATTTTGGTTGCCCTCCTCTGGACACGTTCCAGTTTGTCAGTGTCCTTCCTGAACTGTGGTGCCCAGAACTGGACACAGTACTCCAGGTGTGGTCTGACCAGAGCAGAATACAGTGGCACTATTACTTCCCTTGATCTAGATGCTATACTCCTATTGATGCAGCCCAGAATTGCATTGGCTTTTTTAGCTGCCGCGTCACACTGTTGGCTCATGTCAAGTTTGTGGTCAACCAAGACTCCTAGATCCTTTTCACACGTACTGCTCTCAAGCCAGGTGTCCCCCATCTTGTATTTGTGCCTCTCATTTTTTTTGCCCAAGTGCAATACTTTACATTTCTCCCTGTTTAAATTCATCTTGTTTGTTTTTGCCCAGTTCTCTAATCTGTCAAGGTCATTTTGAAGTGTGATCCTGTCCTCTGGGGTGTTAGCCACCCCTCCCAGTTTGGTGTCATCTGCAAATTTGATCAGGATGCCCTTGAGTCCATCATCCAAGTCGTTGATAAAGATGTTGAATAAGACCGGGCCCAAGACAGAACCCTGTGGCACCCCACTAGTCACTCTTCTCCAGGATGAAGAGGAACCATTGATGAGCACCCTTTGGGTTCGGTCAGTCAGCCAGTTACAAATCCACTGAGTGGTAGCATAGTCAAGACCACATTTTACCAGCTTCTTTACAAGAATATCATGGGGCACCTTGTCAAATGCCTTGCTGAAATCAAGGTAGGCTACATCCACTGCGTTCCCTTCATCTACCAGGCTTGTAATTCTGTCAAAAAACGAGATCAGGTTAGTCTGACATGACTTATTTTTCAGAAATCCATGCTGACTATTGGTGATCACAGCATTCCTTTCTAGGTGCTCACAGACTGTTTGCTTAATGATCTGCTCCAGAATCTTCCCTGCTATTGATGTCAGACTGACTGGGCGGTAATTATTTGGGTCCTCTCTTTTCCCCTTTTTGAAAATAGGGACAACATTTGCCCTCCTCCAGTCTGCCGGGACTTCGCCTGTTCTCCAGGAATTCTCAAAGATGACTGCCAGTGGTTCTGAGATCACATCTGCCAGTTCTTTTAATACTCTTGGATGCAGTTCATCTGGCCCTGGAGACTTGAATACATCTAAACTAGCCAAATATTCTTGTACTATCTCCTTAGTTATTCTGGGCTGTGTTTCCTCTGCTGAATCATTTGCTCCAAATTCTTCAGGTCGGGCATTGTTTTCTTTATCGGAGAAGACTGAGGCAAAGAAGGCATTGAGGAGTTCAGCCCTTTCTGTGTCCCCTGTTTGCATTTCACCATCTTCTCCTCTGAATGACCCCACTGTTTCTTTGTTCTTCCTTTTGCTACGAACATACCCATAAAAGCCTTTTTTGTTGCTTTTAACCTCTCTAGCAAGCCTGAGTTCATTCTGTGCTTTAGCTTTTCTGACTTTGTGTCTACACGTGCTGGCTATTTGTTTGAATTCCTCTTTGGTGGTTTCCCCCCTTTTCCATTTTTTGTACACATCCTTTTTTAATCTTAATTCAGTTAAAAGTTCTTTAGATAGCCACCCTGGCTTCTTTAGGCACCTTCCATGTTTCCGTCTCATTGGTATTGCCTGACGTTGTGCTTTTACTATCTCCCTCTTAACAAACTCCCAGCCATCATGAACTCCCTTTCCTTTTAGTATTGTTGTCCATGGGATCTCACCCAGCACTTCCCTAAGTTTTATGAAGTCGGCTTTCTTAAAGTCAAGAAATTGAGTCCTAGTATGCTTGGCTGCTCCTTTCCGCTGTATAGTAAACTTCAGAAGAGCATGATCACTCGCGCCTAATGATCCTTCCACATCTACCCCACTAACCAGGTCATCGACATTGGTTAGGACCAGATCTAAAATGGCTGTTCCTCTTGTTGCCTCTCCCACTTTCTGGACAATGAAGTTGTCTGCAAGGCCAGTGAGGAATCTGTTTGACCTTATGCTCTTGGCTGAGTTTGACGTCCAACAAATATCCGGGTAATTGAAGTCGCCCATTACTACTATCTCCCTTCCTTTTGCATGCTTGGCCATCTGTTCCAGGAAGGCATCATCTATGTCCTCCGTTTGGCTTGGGGATCTATAGTAAACTCCCACAATGAGGTCTCTGTTATTCTTCTCTCCCTTAATTTTGACCCAAATGCTCTCACTTTGGCTTTGAGGTTCTAAATCTTGGATCTCTTCACAGGTATACATATCCCTGACATATAACGCCACTCCTCCTCCTTTCTTGTCTGGTCTGTTTCTCTGAAATAGATTGTATCCCCCCATTATTACATTCCAATCGTGGGACTTATCCCACCAGGTTTCAGTGATGCCTATTATGTCATATTTAGTTTGCTGTACCAAGAGCTCAAGCTCATCTTGTTTATTTCCCATGCTTTGTGCATTAGTGTACAGACATTGAAGTCCATTAATCATTCCCCCGTGTCTCTTATTTAAGGATTTTTTCCTCCCACCACTAGGTCTGCGTGCTGTTTGCTCCATTTGGTCTATGACATCTGGATGATCATCTTCATTAATTGATAAACTCCTACCTTCAGGAGCACTGTCTCCCTCCCCCACATTAGTCAGTTTAAAGCCCTCCTGATGAGGTTTCTGAGATTTTTGGCAAAAACATTTCTCCCAACCGTTGTGAGGTGCAGCCCATCACTTGCCAGAAGTCCATCTTCAAGAAACTGCAGTCCGTGATCTAAGAATCCAAACCGTTCCTGTTTACACCATTTGCGAAGCCAGCTGTTCACTTCCACTATTTTCCCCTCTCTCCCTGGGCCACGTCGTTCAACTGGGAGGACAGACGAGATGACAATTTGTGCATTTAGTTGCTTCAATTTCCTGCCGAGAGCCTCGTAGTCTCTTTTGATCTTCTGGAGGCTATTGCTTGCAGTGTCATTGGTTCCCACATGAACCAAGAGGAAGGGGTAATTGTCAGTGGGTTTTATGATTCCTTGCAGTCGTTCAGTTACATCTTGGATCTTAGCCCCGGGGAGACAGCACACTTCCCGAGACATCTTGTCAGGCCCACAGATCACTGCTTCTGTTCCCCTCAGTAGGGAATCCCCTATCACCACTACACGCCTCCTCTTGGGTTTGGTCGGGGTTCTTCCGTGAGCTGTCCGTTCCAAGGTCGCCTGCACATTCCCTGAGGACTGACTTTGCTGCTCGTCTTCATTTACCTGATCGACTGTAATGAGGGAGAGATCCTCAAATGGAGTCTGCTCTCCGTCTTCCATGCTAGGGGACAGGACCTCAAAGCGATTGTGTGTTTCTAAACAATCAGAGTGAACCCTGGGCCTCCTACTTCTTTGAGTCACGTTTCTCCATATATCTGGCTCCTGTGTTGGTGAACTAGCCTCCTTCTCAGGGGAGTCCCCTGTCTCCTCCTTGGTGGGGACGGTGTGCTCTGTTGCTTCCAAGAAGAGCTCCAGCTCTCTAATTCTTTGGAGCGTAGCTACACGTTCCTCCAGTTGCTGGACTTTGTCTTTTAAAAGGGCAATCAACATGCAATTGCTGCAGGTAAAGCTGCCTGCAACCTTTGGCAAGATGGCAAACATTGCGCAGGAATCGCAGGCGACTGCAGCTGTTCCCTCCCCTTCCATCTTGAGATCGTGACGTTGGGGGTGGCTACAGAGGTCCTCCATCATAAAAAGCTTGAAGACAGGACAAATAACTTCCCCCACAAAAAAACCCTAGGTCTCCCCCAACAAACGTTTGAGACTAGCTCCCCTAAATCTAAAAGATGGGTATAACTGCGCGCGCCACTAGGCGCGCGCCGCTGGCCTGCAAACTCTGATAAGCTCCTCCCACAGCTAATCCCCTGCCTCAACAGAAACCCTGCCCCCTCTGACCTTTACACAGGGAAAACAGCTAATCAGCCACAAAGAAACAGACACAGACAAGAAAACCCTTTTTGCTCCTTCTTCAACTGCTGCCCTGCAAACTCATTTTGGACTCACATCTGTCCAAGGAGGTGCAGGTCAATTCTGTGTCCAGGGCAGCTGTTTACCAGCTCCATCTGGTACGCAGGCTGAGACCCTTCCTGCCCACAGACTGTCTCGCCAGAGTGGTGCATGCTCTAGTTATCTCTCACTTGGACTACTGCAATGCGCTCTATGTGGGGCTACCTTTGAAGGTGACTCGGAAACTACAACTAATCCAGAATGCGGCAGCTAGACTGGTGACTGGGAGAGGCTGCCAAGACCACATAACACCAGTCCTGAAAGACCTACATTGGCTCCCAGTATGTTTCCGAGCACAATTCAAAGTGTTGCTGCTGACCTTTAAATGGCCTTGGGTCCTCTACCCCTAAACTGCCTTGGTCCAGTATACCCGAAGGAGCGTCTCCACCTGCCCTGTTCTGCCTGGACACTGAGGTCCAGTGCTGAGGGCCTTTTGGCGGTTCCCTCGCTGCGAGAAGCCAAGTTACAGGGAACCACACAGAGGGCCTTCTCAGTAGTGGTGCCTGCCCTGTGAAACACCCTCCCACCAGATGTCAAAGAAATAAACAACTATTTCACATTTAGAAGACATCTGAAGGCAGCCCAGATGGGCGGGGTATAAATAAATTATTATTATTATTATTATTATTATTATTATTATTATTATTATTATTCAAATGTGGCAGAAAGCCCCTCAAGCACCACCTCCTGGCAATCACTGGCAACAATGATAGAGTTAAACAACTAACCAAGCACCTTGTCTACTTGTTGGACCAGGCCTGCCTTGCACCTCTGACCCTAGGGGAGCGAGTGACGCTGTGATCTAGGCCACTGAGCCTCTTGGGCTTGCCAATCATAAGGTTCCGTGGTTTGAATCCACACAACGGGGTGAGCTCCCGTTGCTCTGTCCCAGCTCCTGCCAACCTAGCAGTTCGAAAGCACACCAGTGCAAGTAGATAAATAGGTATCGCTGCAGCGGGAAGGTAAACGACATTTCTGTGTGCTCTGGTTTCCGTCACGGTGTCCGATTGTGCCAGAAGCGGCTTAATAATGCTGGTTGCATGACCCGGAAAGCTGTCTGTGGACGCACACCAGCTCTCTCAGCCTAAAGCAAGATGAGCGCTGCACCCCTTAGTTGCCTTCGACTGGACTTAACCATCCAGGGGTCCTTTACCTTTTTACCTTTAACTGCACCTCTGACAGCCCACCCCACCCCCCAATCCGACAAGTAAGCACTGCCCTCACATCCCTTGGCCACATTCTGGAACGTGCAAATCAAGCTCATCAATTTCCCAAACCTTTTGAAGGTTTAGGGTGTCTGGCTATGCTGGCTCACCCTTCACCACTGCCAGAGAGGAACATCATAATGGAGTGGCTCAGGAAACAGGTAGGATCTTGCAAGTCTCTTTTCCTTGACTCTTCTGCCTTTAACTCATGAGTAAAGAGACCAACTGGTTAATAGAGGGCACTTTATCCCAGAGGAACGTCTCTGTGCTGCCTGAAAAGAGCAGTTGTTGTTATGTGGGGCAAAGCTTCAGAAATCTGCTGAAACACCTTTGTCAGAGGAGGAAAAGGAACAGAGACTCTCCATACATAGGAAACTGCCTCCTAAAGAGTCAGACTGTCCTTCTAGCTAAACATTGCCTACACTGGCTGGCAGCAGCTGTCCAGGTTTTCAGGCAGTGGGTCTCCCCCAGTCCTACTTGGAGACTTCTGCATGCTCAGCATGTGCTCTACCATGGAGCTATAGCACCCCCCACTTCTCCCTCTCTCTTGTAAGCCAGATGTGACCCTCTAGAATAAGAGAACTGTAGAGCTGGAAGGGACCTTGAGGGTTATCCAGTCCAACTCCCTGCAATGACATTGCTGAACTCCAGCTCCTGTGGTCCCTGGTCACTGGCCATGCTGGCTGGGGCTAATGGGAGTTGGAGTCTAGAGGACCTCAGGCTCCCCACCGCTGCTCTAGCCCTGCCTATTCAGTCCCCTTCCATCTCTGGCCACACTCTTTCTTAAGGAAACAGATATGAAGTCCCATTGAAGTAACATGTTTTGTAACATGCTTTGGCTGCCACTCTTCCTCTGGAAATGAAGGATAGGTCCCCCAACTCCCTTGGCAGACTAGATGCCATGCTCAATGCAATGCATATTTCCCCCAAGGACTAATTGAATTCAAAGCAGCCGTGGAGCAGAAGAATGTTCAAGGAAGAAGGGGAGGAGGATGCTTGTTAACTTCCCTATCCAAACTACCCTCCCACTCCAGCAGCCTTTCACCCTGCAGGGGGAAAGAGATGCAAGCCCATGGGGGAAAGATGAATGCACCTGAGCATCCTCACTGCTGCAAGACACAAAGAACACAGGTAACATTTTTAAACTTCTGGCATTTATACCGTGCGCCATTCCTCCCACAGCATCATTAAATTGATTGCTGACCAATTACCGTTTTCTCCCGGTTTGAGTATGGCCTTATGGGAAGGCCTTGGGCAAAGCACTAATTCCTGGCCTCAGTTTCTCAGCTGTGTAACCCTGGGCAGGGGGAGAGGAGCTGACTTGCCTCACAGGGTCGTTGTGATGTTGAAACAATGACTTATGTATCTGGGGATTTTTTTACAAAGTGACAGAGACTTGGAAAAGTTTCCTCATTGTAGCTACACGTTGTGTCTTACAGTTTACTGATCAGGTCTGCACCTGTTTTGCTTTGGAACAGCTGCTATTTTTCACAGGCTGTTCACTGAGCTCTGAATGATACCAATGTTTTTTTAAAAAAAATATTATTTTCAGAAAAAGACAAGAATGCAAATCATAAAAGCAGTAACATGAGAGAAATTTCCAGGCCAGAACAACAAAACAAAGTAAAAGCAAATGGGATGTAAAACAAAGGTCTGGTTATTCTGCTTCTCTTCACAGGCTCCCAATGAAGCAGCAGAGAACTCCAAAGATACCGGGCACTGATCTCTTTGCTGTTAAAGATGCTGGAAACTCACATCCCTTGCTGGTGAATCTGCAGATTCTCTGGTTGTCGCTGCTGGTTCTTGGTATTTTCTTTTCATTGTTACAGGGAAGTGATGGTGCCCATTTGATATCTTTTCAGGTATAACACACACAAATATTCTGAACAATATGGGTGAGAGGGGGGATATCCCATTTGTCCTCCAAGTCCACTGGTGCTTTTAAACTCTATTTGTGAAACATAAGATGTGTGAAAGGCTTTAAAAACAAAACAATGCCTCACATTGGATCAGAAGTAGAAATCCTCCCCATTCATCTGTCTGACTTGAACTGGTGCCACAGTGCAAACATTGTTGTTACTGGTCAGTGACTTCCTAAATGAACAAGTTACGGTACTTTCGTCTTTTCTGCCAAGTGATCAGATGATATTAAAACCTATGTGCAATTTGGCAGGAAGCAGGGAGAAAGCGAGAGAGCAGCAGTCACTAGCAAACTTAAACTATTTACCTTATGCCAGGTTCTGCCAGGGCTACAAAAAGCTGGTTTTCATGTCACCAGAACAACACTTGGTGTCTCTCTCCCCCCTCCCCGCTCCCCCACTCCTCCCCATTTTGGAATTAACAAAGTAAACTGATCTTCCTGCAGAATGTGTCATACAATTAGGATTGGGATAAACAGGTTTCTCAGTATGGCCTCTGTATCCTGGTGGGCTGAGGAGACAAAGGGACAAGGATGGGGAAGGTGGAGAGAGCAGGTTTCATCAAACAAAGCTTGCGTCTGTTTTCAGTGCCAGAGTCCAGATGCATGTATGAAGTGGGGCGCTTCTTCTGGGATCAGATAGAACTCATGGGCATCCAATGAAGCTGAATGCTGAAAGTCTCAGGACAAGGAAAATAAGGTCCTTCTCCGCACAGTGCATGTTTAAACTTTGGAACTCACTGCCACTGGAGGCAGTGATAGCCACAAACCTGGATGGCTTTAAAATGGATTGGACAAGATAATGGAGGCTGTCAGTGGCTACTAGCCACAGTGATTGGAGGCGGCAACGGTTCTGAATGCCAGTTGCAGGAGGGAAGAGGGCTTTTGTCTTCGGGTGCTGCTTGCCAGTTTCCCACAAGGATCTGGGTGGCCACTGTGAGAAGAGGATGCTGAAGAGAATATTCTTATAGGCAATGCATAGGAAGTATATACCAAGTTAGAACACTTGCTCATCTGGATCATTATGCTGTACTCTGACTGGCAGCGGCTGCCCAGGGTTTCAACTGGAGTCATTTTCAGCCCCAGCTAGAGATGCTTCTGGGGAAGGAAAGCAAAAGGAAGCCCTACCGCTGAGCTATGGTGCATATGCCAAATGTACCTTTCAGTGAGCCAGATGATTATCAGAGGATAGGTACTTATAGCAGCTATTACCAGGGCAGCTCAATGCCTTTATACTGAGATATATATATACACACACACACACACACACACACACAGAGAGAGAGAGAGAGAGAGAGAGAGAGAGACTGTCTAGCTACTGCTTGCTCCACTCACCCACCACACCTACCCCCTTGCAAACCACCCTTCCTCCGCACCCAACCAAGCCCTAACAACTTGCCCAAAGTCCCATCCGTTTTTTAAAGGAGGGAGGAGCAGTTTGCTAAGCTGCCTTGTAAAGTATGTCCTCCCCCTGTTAAGCAGCTTGCCTATGGCGCCTGCCCCGTGCTGATTCCTTGCTTCTCTGCCTGTTTGCCTGCTGTTCATCACAGAACGTGCTGAGAACCTTACATTTCTATCTATATAGGAAGATATACTTGCGATTCAAGACAACACTTTGTGCATCTGATGAAGTGGACTATAGTCCATGGAAGTTTGTTGTGCCGTTGGTTTTTAAGGTGCAAAACAAACAAACAAACAAAAACAGCCTGCACACCCCTCTCCGTTGTTTTTTGCTGAAAGTAGACCTGCCATGGAATCCTTTCTGGAAGTTCCACCTACAGAAACACTGAACTGCTCTTGTGTACCAGGTCGTAAGAATAAACAACATGAAAGGGTGGCTGTCTTCATTCTGTTTGTGAGCTTTGCACAAGATGGGCTTTCACTTGGTATGATCCAGCGAAGCATTTGTGAAGAGGACATGCCAGTCTCTTGACCACCCTTTCATCAGATGGAGATGAAATTGGCACCAGGCTGCCTGTCCGAAAGAACGAAGGAGCGGCCTCTGTCCAGTGGACAGCACATTCTTTTTCCCTTCAGGCAACTACACAATTAGTTACAACCCAGACCTATGCATGCTTACTGAGAAGCACCCATTAAGTTGAATTGGACTTGCTCTAGGTTGTGGAATGGCTGTAGCACAGGATTAGAGCACCTGGTTTGCCTGCAGAAGGTCTTGGGTACAATCCATGGGATCTCCAGGCAGGATTCCCTGTCTGCCACTGCCAGTCAGTGCAGGGAATACTGAGCTTGATGGAGCAATGGTCTGACTCTATAAGGCAGCTCCCTGCATTCCTATGTCTTAAGGGAAAGCCATCTGTTTTGCATGCAGAAGCTCCCTTGCTCAACTTCTGATGTCACCAAGTCAGGCTGGGAAAGACCCATACCTGAATCCAGTACTGAGCTTAGTGAACTGATGCTCTGACTCCATATAACTGAGTATCCTCTGTTTCTAAAGGAAGGACTAAAGCTCAGTAAAAAAGCATCTGTAGGGTGGCCATATTTCAAGAAGTAAAAATCCAAACACCCACAAAGTTGTTGAGTTCCAGGGCAAACCGCTGCCTTCCCCCGGATGTCACTTCCACCTTTGAAATTCTGGTAGCACCCAGACATAGGGCAGCCACAGAGGTCCATGATTCAATCCCCAGGATCTCTACAGTTGCCCCTGTCTGAAACCCTGGAGAGCTGTTGGCAGTCACTAAACTAGAGTTAGTCACTGAATTAGTGGACCAATGCTTTGATGCAATATAAGGCAGTTTCTTAAGAACTGTGGACTCTGTGTGTATGTGCACACACACAGTTTTCATGTCTGTATGGAAAACACATTTAAAAGACTTTGAGCCAGACATGCTGGTGGACACACAACCATAACCACAGCCCTGCACGGTCAGACTAAAGTAGGCCTGTTTTGCTCAGCATACTGATACCTCAGAATGCCTCTGCAGGTGTGAACAAGAATTTGTAGGGTGCTAGGATTCCCCTTCTAATTTCTGGGTGTCAGATGCTGGATTTAGCATATTAAAATCCAACCCAGGAGCCAGCTTGCTAATGGCCTGCTAAAGATGGGTGCATTAGGGTGACAAAGGGATTGACTCTGTGCCAGACAACAAAGTTAGTTACAAAGACAAAGGCCTTTGAAGGAGAGTTTTAGTGTTTCTGCTGGGATGTGAGTTCAGGGAGAAGTGGCAGTCTGTAAAATGCAATAAGCTGGAGCACAGGGCCAGACAGATGTCAATTTGAATCCAAGGCTGCAGCAAAGGATAAACAAGAACCTTTTGTTGTTTTGATGCTGTGAGCCCCTCCATCATAGGCTCAGGTCACATATATGTATAAATAAACCATATATCATAAAGACTCCACAGGCTCTGCTGTCCCTCATTTCCAAACAGAAACATGACCCTGGGTGAGTGCCTGGAAGCCCCGGAATCTTGCACCACTCAGAGACTGGGGTGGTGTGCAACAGGATGCTTCAACCCCACTGATACAAACGGGTCTTAAGTGAGTTGTGATGCATTTGTTTTCAATAGGAATAAAACACAGCTCACCTTCTTTGAACTGGAGCCTCTGTGAGTATACATGCACTGGGAAACCTCTGACCAAAGTCATCCTAGGAAGGATTGGACTTTGATCTGGGCTGAATTTACTGCATGACCTTTGACATCTCTCTCAGTCTCAGTCCCCCACCTGCAAAATTGGGATAACTACATCAAAGGACCTTACAGAGTTGTTGCAAGGATTACTGAGATCAGTGCATGCGAAGGACTCTGAACAATGAACATGTCTTATTTACTGATAATAAAATATATATGAGGCATAGTACCTGGTGTCAGAAGAGCACCTGTACAACTGTAGTGTACAGCTTTTAAAGAAAAAAACACAATGAATCTCAAGCAAGCAATAATTCAAAAAATGATAAGAAATCTTTCTTTTTTTAAATAAGGAACTAAAAACCACGAAGCAATTCAATACACATCTAAATCATCCCAGAGGGAAATGCCAAGGAGGAAACAGAACTTCACTAGAACAAATATTAATTTTATAATATGTCACAATAGGTGTTTTGGTAAACATTCCTCATTAGCTGTTCCTTTATAGCAGAGGACCAATCTGCAGGAATCAGCAAGCAAGCCCTTTCACACCATGGGCACAAGCACGACCACCTGTTGCTTGCCACTGATCAGTTGGCTGTTAAGAGCAAGTTAGGTCTGATTCCCCCCCCCATGTAAGTTGGCAACCCTGCATAGAAAAATTTCCATCCTGGACAGCTTTGAATACCACCCAGTGCATACATATTCTGAACCCATTTGACCACTGTCTGCTCCCTGCAGCTTTCTGGGAAAGGCACTCCAGCAAATGGGTTTGAGTCCCTTGTTGGGCAAAGGATTCCTTCACTGCAGGGTGTTAAACTCAATAGCCCTCATTGTCCCTTCCAACTCCACAGTTCTATGATTCTAAGAAATATTGGAAGTGACACAAATCTGCACAGCACCTCCATATTTGTGTCTGCCACCACCCCTTCGGCCAGCCTCCCCCAACTCTCCTGCCCCACAGATGGTTACAACTGATGGGACGGCTGAAGTCCAAGCCATCCCAAGGGTACCAGTTTAGGGAGGCTGCTGGAAGCCATCTCTTTTCAGAATGTCAGATATTTTTGCTTCTCCGTCATCTGCAGATTATGAAGATTCCCAACGCCTAACCGCCCACCCTCCTTTCAGTTAAACTGATTTAAGTTTTCAGTGAGAAGCATAGCCTGTAGCAGGGGGGTCTGAAGGTTTGTTGCTTCTCGGGGGTTTGGGTTTTTTTTGGGGGGTTGGTGTGTGTGTGTGTTTAAAGGCTGGACTGGTGGGTGGACGGCTTATTGTTTTCCTCAGTCCTGCTCAAAAGCTCTTCTCTGCTTCATTGGCAGCTTTTACGCTCCTGTGTGGGGACAAACTGAGCTCCAAGTTCTCATGAAGTTAAGGCTGCAAAGCCCTTCAGAGAGAGAGAAAGAGCGAAGCCTTTCAGCCTCTTGGCCTGCCAACTTTGAGTGAGCCCTGCTTTCTCAGCTCCACAACCATCCCAGCCTTTCTTCCCAGGGACAATGTGAATTTTAAAGACAGCCCAGCAGGGTGTAGTACATTTTTCATTCCAAAGAGAGGAGATAAAAAGGGAGGGCGAGAGGAAGTGGGTGGGGGTGCTGACAAGGGGGGGGAGAGAATCATGCAAGGCAGCTTGCTATTCGTGGCTTGATACAAGCTAGGAGGGAGGAGAGATACAGGATTACCAGAAAACCTGAATAACACAAAGGGGTTGAGGTTTGGTTTTGTTTTTGCTTGGGAGCTGAGCAGATCACCAAATCAAGGCGAGAGAGAGCCAGTCTGCTGAAGCGAGATGTTGGTGGCTCCAGGAGAAATGGGATGGGTTCCCCGTGAGCCAAGCAAAGTGGATGTGGGGCTCCATCCTGGCTCTTGTGGCTGATTCAGCCCTGGGTCACCAAACAGAAAAGCCCTGATGGATTCGAAGCTGGACATCTCTGCTTCTCAGCAGCCAACCAGATGCCTCCGAGAAGCAGAGCCCCTAGGCTGCAGACCCTCTTCCAGAGGACATTCCAGCACCTGGTATTGAGAGGCCAGTTTCCACACTCCATTTTCGACCCTCCATCCTGGTTCAAAGAGACCTTACAGCTGAGCAGAAATACTCAGAAGGAGTGTGGTCAGAAAGAGAGGACTGGAGGGCTTTTGAATGGAAGCTAAATTTAACCTTGCAAGTGTGGGGAACAAAACTGAGACCAAGGAAGTATTGGTCCTCTCCAGGTTCTGTCTTTCTCCCCCCCCCCCCACCGCCCCTGCATTTTCATCCGCTAGCTATGCTCTTGCATTCCTCCTCCACTGGCGCTCTTCAGAAAAACAATGCTGGCTCATCCAGCATGAACGCTGATGGCCATTCTTGACAATCCTGCTTGTGCCATTTTGTTAGAGGATTGTGCCATGCTCTCAGGCTTCTGCTGCTGCTACTGGATGGCCACAGATTGTCCCCACCCCACCCCACACCCCACTGACACAGCAAGTTGATCCAAGGCAGGCCAGCTACAGTGTTGCTGGGTAATAACCTCCCTCCAATATCTAACTTTTCCTTGGGTCTTTTTGCCAGTCATGAGTGATTCTCTCAGTTGCGCTCCCTCTGTCTCCACTCTCTGGACGCCTACGAACATGCAATTTTTCACGTGGAATTCAGTCAGGTTGTGCATCCACAGCAGTGGTCAGAGGGGGAGGGACTGATGGGAGGAGCAAAGAGAGAAGAAACCCCGTGGTGCATTTGCAGCAGCAAAACTGGACACCTTCATCTGCCCCAGCTGCAACAAAACATGTCTCTCCTCTATCAGTCTCTCCAGCCACAGCAGGCGCTGCAACTCTCCAATGGTTTGACTTTACCTCCAAAGTTGCACTCCTCCATTGTCTCCCAAGAGACAGGTGGATGCCAACTGCCTTAAATTCAGTCACATGCTGGTAAATTCAGGTTAAGAACACAAGAAGAGCCTGTTGGATCAGGAGGGTGGCCCACATAGTCCAACATCCTGTTCTCACAGCAGCTGATCAGATGCCCGTTATGGGAAGCCTGAGAGCAGGACACAAACACAGGAGCACTGTCTCCCCTCCTGCAGTTTCCAGCAGCTGATATTCAGAAATATTGCTGCCTCTGACCATGGAGTAAGAGCATAGCCACTAACCCGCTCATCCATGAATATGTCTAATCCTCTTTTAAAGCCATCTAAGTTGGAGGCCATTGCTGTCTCCTGTGGGAGTGTGTTCCACAGTTTAAGTATGCACTGCGTGAAGAAGTTATTTCTTTTGTTATGCAATTATAGCTGATTGGAAGCTTTTGCGCAGCAAACCCACGTCCCCGAAAGATTGGACTTCTTGCAGTAATGAAAGGGATGTGAAAACAACCTAGAACGTTGCTTTGATGCAAGTTCATTTTCCTTTCTAACAAACAAATCAGAAACAATGCTCATTAAGTAGCCAACGTCATCTAACCTTCCTGCAAACAAATGAGGATGAATGCCCAATAAACAGGTCATCTGGAAACACCCCTCCCCCTCTCTTCTGCTTTCCAAACCAACTGTTTTGGTACCAGTGGCAAAAGCTGCAACCCTAGTCACACAGCAGACAGTTTTGGAAACTGTATCCTACAAAGAAGCTGCTGCTTCTTGAAATCTGGAAGTGCTGGCCATTTGGGAGTGAAGTATTGGGCAACACTATGTGTAAGGGTTCACATCAAACGGCGGAGGTCCTTGGAGGCAGGCAGGCAGGCAGGCAGGCAGAGGGATAACTAAACCTCTTTAGCTCCCACACCGAAGCCCTAGGAAGGAACTAGAGTTAGTTACTCCTAACAGCAGTCTACACACCACTCTAATAAAACTACAAATTACAGGGTTCTTTGGGAGGCTGGCCTGGCAATCTGCTTTAGGTGACAGTGACCTGCTTCAGCCATTACCATGAGTTTGGGGATGGCAGAATAGATGAAGGCAGGAATTCGTGCCTGCAGGACAGGCTCCATTGGCATTTGGATGTGTCTCCCACTATTCATAAAAACTCTAGGACTTCCTGGGCCCAAAAGGTGGCAGAGGGAGGGCCTGGATCTCCAGGCAAGACTGTGTGTGTGTGTGTGTGTGTGTGTGTGTAAATTAGGAAGACAGTCTATGCTTGTAAGCTTCAACATGGCAGGAGCCTGCTGCATAAACTCGGGGTGGTGGGTGTCTGCCTCCCCCTGCCCCTCTCCTCTCCTCTCCCTCTTCTGTCTCCACGGAAGAACCATCACCAGGGCCCACCTCACGACACCATCAGGACCCGCCCCGTCACATCATCAGGGGTTAGCCCTAGGTCTCGGGTTTCGGCCCCGAAATCTCAGGCTCTGGGATGCTCCTGACCTGGCAACCCAACCTAAGAACAATACCAGCTGTGTGAGGAGGGCCGGCCCCGCAATGAGTCTGAACCAGGTAACTGCATGGCAAAGTGCAGAACTGGACTGTAACCTTTATCAAAGTTACAAGCCATTGCAAGCTCTTCGGTTTCTAAAATTTTGTGCCCAGTTCCCTCGATTTCCCCTGCCTCTCTTTTCCTTATCATTCTAGATTTTGTTTTTTAGGTTGAGCAAAAGGGAAAAAGGTGGGGGGAAGAAAATGACCGAAGGGCTTACAGGGCAGCAGGCAATGGAGGCAAATGCCTGGCACCTTTTAAGATCTCGGGGCCAACTAGGATGACATGGCCGAGGGGGCAGCTAGTGAATTTGGTGAGGCAGCAGCATATAGGTAAAGTGATACCCTTTACTGGGCCAACTTTTGTTGTCAGAAGATTATGGGAAGCTTTGGATTCAAGCAGAAAGCCGCTGCAGCAGGGCATTCTTTATCGCCGACAGAAGTTGTTCCAGTGGAAGGAAGGGATCTCCTTTCCTGTCTTGCATTGCATTCTTCCTGGGCATGCAATGCAGCAGTCAGCTTCCCGGTGCAAGGATGCCTCTGCAATGCAAGGCATGGAAGAAGCAACACCAATTGCCTAGCATGTTTTTTATTCACTTGTACTTGCTTTTACCTTGCATGGTTCTGAAATCTGTCTGTTGGAGAAAACAGGCAGTGTGTGCATGCCTGAGAAAGGAATCCTCTTCCAGGCAGCAGGCGCCCTCGCTAGGAAAGGGAGATCCATTCCCTGCAGAGGCCTGGTTTCACACCCAGCAGCTGCTCAGAGGGTAATCTTAGGAACTCAGCTGGGAAGATCAGCAGCCTCTGAAGCACTTCCAGGCAGTCATCACTTGTGTAGATGAATGCGGGAATCATGATGGCACACTCCAGAAGGCCCTTCGCTCTTCCTCTACCCCCTGCCCCCACTGCAAGAGAAAGTGCCAGTTTTAAAGCACATGGAACCCTGGTGAAGCCTTTGATCTATTTTTCCACGGCAAGCAAGATCAATTTTCATCTACCTCATCCAGCCACAGATCAAAAGGAACAATGTTCAGAGGAGGAAAATGGAGGGGGGGGGAGGAGGTGGATTCTTCTGTACCCTGAAAGTGTAAGGGGAATGCAAAACAAGAAGAAATGGCACCGCTCTTTGTTACAGCTATGTATCCACGTCTTCTTGTCCCTGAACCTGTTGCATGTGTGACCACTCTCTTGTCTTCGGACAGTGCAGGGTTGGTGTAGAGAGACACTTCGGTGTTTAGAGCAGAAGTTCCCAAACATTTTCAGGGTGCTGCTCCCTTGGTCCATAAACTGATCCCCACTGCCTGCTACTCTACCCTACTCTATAAAAATCATGATTCATAATAGTTGTTTGCATGACCTCTTTAAGGAAAATAACAACACAGTAAAATTCAAAACAGTAGCAGTTTATTGCACATTTATTCAAAATCCAGTTAAAGCTATTGGGTTTAATTAATTGAACAAAACTGATGAACTTCAATTATACCAACTTTTCAAAGTCTGATAGCCATTTAGAACTCCAGAGCCCCACTGCTACTCCCTTGCCTCTTAATGCCCTCCATGGTCATCCCACAGCCCCCCAGGTAGTGGTACCACCTCCTTTGGGAACCAATGGCATACAGTCTTAGACTAGAACCAAATAGATCCATGTTCCAATCCCACCCAGCCACCAAGCCCACTGTATGAACCTGGGACGGTCTATTCAATTTATTCATTTCATAAAATTTATACTTTGCTTGATTGTATAAAAAACCCTCAAAGTGGTCTACAAAAGGAGTCAAATGATGTTATAGGTAAAAACAGTTTAAAACAACTATTTAAAAGCACTGAAAATGTTAAAATGAACAATAAATTAAAACACTAATCAAAGTTCCATCTATCTGAAATGAAATGAAAAATGGGTAGACTTGCCTACACAAAAATATTTTTAGCAGGCACTGAAAAGAATACAGTGAAGGCGCCTGTCTGATGTCAACAGGCAGGGGAGTTCCGAAGTTTAGGTGCTGCCACACCACAGGATTTATTTCTTACAAATGCTGAATGGGTATTTTGTGCAGCAGTGCCAGTTCTGCATATTGAGGTGGTAAGGTGACATTGTAGGTAAACTGGTTTTAAGTTGTTAGTAGCAACTTGAATTTGGCCCAATGGCAAATCATTAACAGCGCAGATCTCTGAGCACAGGTGTTACATGCTGACAAGGTCTCGCTCCTGTCAGTAGTTATGCTGCAGCATTCTGCAATCATTGCAGTCTCCAAATCAAGCATGAGGGAAGCCCCACATAGAACACATTGCAGTAATCCAGTCTTGAAGTAAGAAATGCATGAACTGTTGAATGGTTTCTTTAAATGTAAAGGTTCATCATTGTTCCACTCCATGTGTATGTCTTTAAGGGGCCAGAGCAAGGGCCAGAGCAAGATAACGAGACCCAGCTTTACAGCTGTGAAACATAGCAGGTGCTGCTGAGTTGTATTTGATTAAGGCGTGTCAGCATTTGGGTAGAGTATATAAGGAGCAGCACCTAGCTCTCCCATTTCCCTGGGGGATGGGTTGGTGGTTGGGTCTGGTTTGTTGATGTATTTAGTGTAAATGGAGTTTTTGTTTTTCTTATTAAAACCTTTAAGTACTTTTTGAGTCCTTTCTTTTTAATGCATGATCTCCCCAGCAAGCTCTCTGCAGCGTTACTATACTGCAAAAAGCCAACATCTTTGGTTCTGGGCCCAGCTGCTGAGTGGATGACTGCATATTTTTGGACTCTGAGAAAGGTTTGAAAACTCCTTCACCTGTTAGCGTAGTTTTTGTGGGTCTGGAAGATATCCAGAATGGTTGACTGGGTTCCTGAAGCTGAGAAGGCTCTGGTCTTCCCACAGCTGACAGATGAGAACTATAGTTTATGGTCTTTTCGGGTGGAGGCGCTTTTGACCTCTAGAGAAGTATGGACCTATGTAACTGATGACCCTCCTGACCCTGTAACTAATGCTTGGTCGAAAGGAGATGCAAAAGCCAGGGCAATAATTAATTTGGCAGTCAGTGACCAGCAAGTAGTCTATATAAGAAATAAGAAAACTGCCAAAGAAATGTGGGACAGTCTTGCAGCAGTGCATGTTAGAAAAGAGTCAGCATCTGCATTGACGTTTTTCAAGCAGTTGTACCAGACAAAGTTGCAGCCTGGTGGTGATTTGGCAGCACACTTGAGACGTCTGGAGGCAATACATGGCGAATTAATTCGAAGGGACATGGAGGTACCTGATATTCAGTATATTTTTATCATTCTATGTTCCCTTAATGAGGACTTTGATGGTATAGCTAGCCAGATATCTGCCGTTCCACCAGCACAATTAACTGTGGAAGGGGTAACGGCAAGATTAATGGGCGAGTTGGATAGAAGGGAGGCTTGTGCCATAAGCACTCCTGTTTCCAGAAAGAATAAGGAACACCATATGCAAACCTGTGGTGATACAACTGCATTTAAAGCTGCAAAGCGTTGTTGGTTCTGCAATAAGCAAGGACAATTTGCAAAGGACTGCAGATCCAAAAGAAAGCAAAGTACTCCCAAGCCTGTTTCTGTTCGTCAATCACGGTCGTCAGCCCAGCAGCCGGCATCGTACCGTAAAGACAGAAACGAGCCGCGAGCTTTTCACGCTCGGACTACAGATCGTAAAAGAATTAAAGGTGCCAAGTGGAATTCTTTTATTGTTGACTCAGGTGCATCCCAGCACGTCTGCAACAATCGAAGCTTGTTTATTTCTTTCGAAGAGGAAATTGGTAATGTACATTTAGCCAATTCACAAGTCCTGCAGTCGCTTGGCAGGGGTACTGTTAAACTTGACTCTTTAAACATTACAATAGCGAACTGCATTTACTGCCCGTCAATGGACAATTTATTATCAGTAAGGTGCTTTGCCCGTCAAGGCATAACTGTGCGTTTCTTAAAGTCAATGTGTGAGTTTTTTGATGGGAACAAACGTCTATTGTATGCCCGGGAATCTGATGGTTTATATAGACTGTATTTTCGAACCTACTCCCAATCGCCTATAAATTGCAGAGTAGCACAGTCAAGCCAGGGGTTGAGGAATGTAAGGCCACATTCTGGGTGTGTCCACATGGCGCACAGAATTCTGGGACACCTGAATTTTGCTGATGTAATTAAGACAAAGAATATTGTCAGTGGCTTCAACTTAAAACCATGCAAATTCTTTATGCAATGTCTATCCTGTTGCAAGAATAAGATTAAGGTTGCACGCAAGGGTAGGTGCTCAGATAGGAAAGTAACTGAGCCATTTGAGCGTGTACATTGTGATTTAGTTGGGCCACTCCCACCATCATTAGGAGGTTCAAAGTACTGGCTTACGCTGATAGACCAGTATAGTAGATATTGTTGGACTTATGCAATAGCTGAGAAGTCCCAAGCATTTGAGAAGTACAAGGTTTTTTGCAACTGGGTAAAAACACACTTTAACAAACCTATTAAAAACCTGTTTTCTGTCCGGGGCGGGGAATTTGTTTCTGAGGATTTTGAGAAATTCCTGGAAGCGCAGGGGACTACTCATGAGTTATCTTGCCCCCGAAGTCCCTGGCAAAATGGGCTTGTTGAGGTTGTGCAGCGTGACCTGCATGCAGGGGTTAAAACTTATCTGCACGATGCTAATCTGCCCAAAGAGTTTTGGGCTGAAGCACTCAATGCCTTTTGTTATGTTAGAAATCGCAGTTATCATTCTGGTTTAGATGTCACCCCCTATGAGAAGTTGTTTAAAAAAACGCCCTAATCTGAAATACCTACGCATTTGGGGTTCAGATGTAATTATGCATTATCCTGCTAAGCAGAAATTGGGTGAACGTAGTGTTCAGGGAAAATTAATGGGCTACCAGCAGGGGGCGTACAGAATTTACATACCAGCAACTGGCAAATTTCATATTACCAGAAGCATGATACAAACTGTAAATTGGAATGGAGTTGCTGTTTTCCAAGATACTGATGGTATAAATGATACTGTGGAAGAAGAGGTAGAAGAAGCAGCAGCAGGAGGAAATGGTGCTTCTGAATTAATGGAAAAAGACAAAAAGCCTGTTGGATCTGATAATTTGTTTGATGATTTAAAGTCGCAGGCACCCAAGGGGAGGTTAGATTCTCTTGAGTTTTCTGACCGTGAGCTTAGCCTACAGGCACCTCTTCAGTCTGACAATGATGATTTACAACCTGAAACTAGTAGTTCATTGAGTCCCATTAAGTCTGACTCTCCTTCCGGACTGAGACGTTCAGATAGAAAGAGGCAGAAGCCACAACGTTTTGCAGATGAACATTTTAATACTGTGTGTGCCAATAAGGCGGTTTTTGAGCCAAAAAGCTACAATGATGTTCAGAATTTACCTAAGCACCAAGCTGTAAATTGGTATAAAGCTATGAACTCCGAGATAGCTTCTTTAAAAGAGCATAACACTTGGTCTCTTGTACCACAAACCCCAGATATGAGACTTATTGATTCAAAATGGGTTTATAGAGTTAAAATGAATGACAAAAATGAAGTTGTAAGGTACAAGGCAAGACTAGTTGCTAAGGGTTTTCAACAAATTCCAGGCGAAGATTATGATTTGTGCTATTCACTAAGTGTAAAATATGAAAGTTAAGCTTTTGTTAAAAGATGCATCAATTTGTGGAAAAGCCCACTACGCAATGTTTCTCTGCTCTTAAGCGAGTGGTAATGTACCTTAAACATACCAAACATTATTGGTTGCAGTTTACATCACACATGAAAGACATGTACAAAGTATGCTTTATGTTTTTGTTCCACAATGATGAACCGCAGGGGAAATGTTGAATGGTTTCTTTAAATGTAAAGGTTCATCATTGTTCCACTCCATGTGTGTGTCTTTAAGGGGCCAGAGCAAGGGCCAGAGCAAGATAACGAGACCCAGCTTTACAGCTGTGAAACATAGCAGGTGCTGCTGAGTTGTATTTGATTAAGGCGTGTCAGCATTTGGGTAGAGTATATAAGGAGCAGCACCTAGCTCTCCCATTTCCCTGGGGGATGGGTTGGTGGTTGGGTCTGGTTTGTTGATGTATTTAGTGTAAATGGAGTTTTTGTTTTTCTTATTAAAACCTTTAAGTACTTTTTGAGTCCTTTCTTTTTAATGCATGATCTCCCCAGCAAGCTCTCTGCAGCGTTACTATACTGCAAAAAGCCAACATGAACAACTGTGACCACATATTCCTAGTCCAGGAATGGCAGTAGCTGTTGTACCAACTGCAGTTGGGAAATGGCACTTCATGCCCCTGAAGCTACCTGAGCTTCCAGGGATAGAGCTGTGTCTGGAAACACCTCCTGCCAGGGTTGTTGAGAGGATCAAATGAGGACCTTGAGGTCCTTGGATGCAAGGGGAGTGGGGTTAAATGAAAGAAATGTTGTTAGGCTGTCTTTCTTGGCGGTTCAACTCTTTCCTCACTCCCAGGGCCTCTAGTAGTCTATTCTCCGAATGGGATGAGATTGCACACATCTCATCTCCAATATACACAAATGGAGATGCACCCAGGCGAGTGCCGTGCAGCTCACACCTTGCCTTTTAACATGCTAGCGGGGCTCATTGACAACATATTTGTCAGGGCTGCTACCCAGTCCCAGCTCACATAGGACCACGTTAGCCAGCGTTCACATTAAAAGAGTCTTTATTGGGTTACAGGTTCCATTTCCAAACTGCAATGTGCAGCCCTACGTCTTCTATGTCAGACCGGCGAAGACCCGTCTGAGTCTCCGCCTCTAGCACACCAGCTTAATACCCTAGCCTTGCTCCACCTCCTGCGCCTTTCCTTCCGTCTCTGGGTCCTTCTGCCCCCCGTGGTCTCTTCTCTCCTACTCTCTTCTGACGCGGACCCCCCTGACCCTTCCGCCTCCTTGCGGCGGGCTTTGGGACCTGGCTCACTCTCCGGGCTGCTTACTGCGCCAGCTTCCGCTGCATTTGAACTTGGCGCGCGCGCCCAACTCTCTACCTTCCTCTTGATCGTTTCGTCGCTCCCCGAGGTGGGCGTGACTACTCCTAACTCATGCCCTCCCTCCTGCTGAAAGCCTCCGGAACCCGATGTCTGGTCCCCTTTCTCCCCGCTGCTCCCGGCTGGGCACGTGGGTCCCGATCTCCAACTGCTGCTCTCTGATCCCTCTCTGGACCCTTCTTCCTGGGGTGTCCCCCTGCTTTCCCCCCTTGCTCTGACCACTGGCGCTCCCTTCTGGGAATCCTCGGACTCACTGGACAGGCTCGGTGATCTCGGGTCGTCATCCCCACTCATCCTTCCTTCGTATTCCTCCCCCTCGTTCTCTGTCTCCTCCCTTCTCTGCGTCTCTGCTCCTGAACCCCTGACAATATTGCTCTCTGGGCTAAAAGTTTGCTTTAAAATAAAAAGGCCCAAAAGGCAATTCCTCTCCCTTAAAAGCAAAAACAAATAAAACCCAGGCTTCTAAATTTTTGGAACACCCCCCCCCCCCGCCCGCAAAAAGCCCTAGCTATTACAGAGTGAAGACAAACAGTTCACAGTTGTGAAAGGGAGTGGGTGGCTTTGGGTCATAATCCTTTAGAGGAGAACAGGGGCGTTAACAAGCCTGCCTCAATTTCCTTCAGAGATATGTTGGAGGCCCACACTCAGGAGGAGTGAGAAAGACAAGCTTATGGCGATAAAACACGCACACCCTTTGCAGATTCTGGGGAGATGGGGGGGTTGCTTTTTCACTTGTGATATGCAACTATGTTTGGCCCAACCCCCTGCAGTGGCGTAGCGTGGGTTGTCAGCACCCGGGGCAAGGCAAGTAATTTGCGCCCCCTAACCCGTGGATTTGCGCCCCCTAACCCTAACCCCCAGATGTTGCGCCCGGTGCGGCCTGCCCCCCTGCCCCCCCACGCTACGCCACTGACCCCCTGCAATGCAGGAATCTTGTGTTTTGGATGGGTACACCATTAGTTATTTATTGGCTTTGTAACCTGCCCTTCCCCCACCAGACTCTCCAGTGGTCTGACTTCATCCCTGAAGACGTACTCCACCATCGTCTCCTGAGACAGACAAAATAGCTAGGGTCTAGAATTTACCAGGCTTATTTCTCTAAGGATCCTGAGCCAAGCAAACTATAATTCTGCAACTTTATTCTGTGCCCACCTCATAAACTAAAAGGCTGAACAGCAGGTGCTGTGGCAGTGATATCATGACAGCAAATTTCCCCACCCCACCAATAAACTCTATTTGCTATTCTGTGACTCAACACAGGAAGGAATTAAAGGAATAGAAATGCAAGCTCTAGCCACTTCCAAAGCACTTACCTGCTAATCTACAAAGGCCAGACATTTGCATACATTTCCCAGTTTCTCAAGGTTTGGAAAGGTTTTGTTGTTGTTTATTGCAATCTGGTGGACCTTTTGGAGATCCAAAAAAACCCCTCCAGAAGCTAATGTGTTCTCATCCTGGAAAGCAACTGAAGGGAATGATAGTCGCCAACATGCGTCAAAGTTCCAGTTCCTGGATATTAAACTAAGATGCTCTCTGCATGTGGCCAAACCTATGGCAACACCCAGGTTCTACATTGTGTAAATGACAGTTCTGAATGCAGATGAATCCATAAAAAAAAACAGCTGGAAGCTGCACCAGAAGTAGAGTCAACAAACACATCTCAATCTTTCTGCCATTGTTACAGATTCATAGAATCATAGAGTTGGAAGGGATCCCAAGCTCATCCAGTCCCCTTGCAATGCAGGTATCTCAGCTAAAGCATCCATGACAGACGGCCATCCAATCTCTGCCTAAAAACTTCCAAGGAAGGAGAGTCCAGCATCTCCTGAGGGAAACCGTTTCTGCTGTTTGGTCAGAATCTCCTTTCTCGTAGCTTGAAGCCATTGGTTGAAGTCCTACCCTTCAGAGCAAGAGTAAACAAGCTTGTTCCATCTTCCATGTGACAGCCCTTGGGATATCTGAGGAAATCTCCTCTCAGTCTCCTCTTTTACAGGCTAAACATACCCAGCTCCCTCAACCATTCCTCATAAGGCTCAGTTTCCAGATCCTGGATCATCTTGGTCGCCCTCCTCTGTTCACCTTCCAGCTTGTCAACATCCTTCTTCAATAGTAGTGCCCAGAATTGGACACAGTATTCTATATTCACAGTATTCCCAGTATTCCCTGGAAAAGACCCTGATGTTGGGAAAGATGGAGGGCACAAGGAGAAGGGGACGACAGAGGACGAGATGGCTGGACAGTGTTCTCGAAGCTACCAGCATGAGTCTGACCAAACTGCGGGAGGCAGTGGAAGACAGGAGGGCCTGGCGTGCTCTGCTCCAGGGGGTCACGAAGAGTCGGACACGACTAAACGACTAAACAACAACAAATTCTAGGTGGGGTCTGAGCCATGGGCATAGCCAAGGCGGGGCAGGGAGGGGCAACTGCCTCCCTAAATCAATAAAAATGCATAGCTAACTGAGGTTGTGCCCCTCCCCTAACAAAAATCCTGGCTACACCCATGGGTCTGACTAAGGCAGAATAAGGCAGACTATGAGTTCCCTTATCTGGACACAAGACTTCCTCTGATGCAGCCTGGAACAGCATTTGCTTTTTTTGCTGCTGCATCACTCTGTGAACTCATGTGAAGCTTGTGGTCTACTAAGACTCATAGATCCTTTTCACATGTACTATTAGTAAGCCAGGTGCCCCTTGTCTTATATTTGTGTAGCTGGTTCTTCCTGCCTGAGTGAAGAACTTTACATTTCTCCCTCTTGAAATTCATTTTGTTAGTTTTGGCCCAGTTAAGGTCTGTTAAGGTCATATAGAACCCAGATTCTGTCTTCTGAGGCTTTAGCTACCGCTCCCAATTTGGTGTCAACCCCACAGAGGTTGTCTCTAATAACTCATCTAATAACTCTCCTCACCCCCAGAGAAGCAAACAAGAAAAGCTGCTGAAACAAAATAAAAAATTCCTTCCAGTAGCACTTTAGAGACCAGCTAAGTTTGTTATTGGTATGAGCTTTTGTGTGCATGCACACTTCTTCAGATACCAAAAAATTCCTTCCAGTAGCACTTTAGAGACCAGCTAAGTTTGTTACTGTTATGAGCTTTCATGAAGAAGTGTGCATACACACGAACGTTCATACCAATAACAAACTTAGTTGGTCTCTAAGGTGCTACTGGAAAGAATTTTTTATTTTGTTTCGACTACGGCAGACCAACACGGCTACCTACCTGTAACAAGAAAAGCTGCTGTTCCCCATCTTGTGATGCAGTCGCTTAGTAGAGGGAAGTGTCTGAGATAAATCACAGGTTCCCCAAACTGTGTGGGAATTCTAACCTCTGGAGCAGAAGAGCAGAACCATTACAGGCCAGGAGCCACCACAGCTCATGGGCAATCATCTGGGGCTGCATAACGCTGGTAGGCGGGGCCTGAGGCAAAAATGGGTGGAGCAATTTGTGTGACTTTTACATTTCCACAACTGGCTGCATTCCACCCATGCAGAAGTCAAGAGGTTTCTAAATACACAGACACCTCCCTCTCCCTCATCATAAACAATATTATATGCCAATTAGCACGCAAAACCCCTGAGCGGTTTACATAAGGTAAACCTTATGTCCTGCTTGGCAGGGGGTTGGACTCGATGGCCCTTGTGGTCTCTTCCAACTCTATGATTCTATGAAAGGTAGGTAAATGACCCCTGGATGGTTAAGTCCAGTCAAAGGTGACTCTGGGGTTGTGGCACTCATCTTGCTTTCAGGCCGAGGGAGCCAGCGTTTGTCCACAGATAGCTTTCTGGGTCATGTGGCCAGCATGACTAAACCGCTTCTGGTGCAACAGGACACCATGACAGAAACCAGAGCACACGGAAATGCCATTTACCTTCCCGCTGCAGTGATACCTATTTATCTACTTGCATTGGCATGCTTTTGAACTGCTAGGTAGGCAGGAGCTGGGACAGAGCAATGGGAGCTCATTCCGTCATGGGGATTCAAACCACCAACTTTCTGATCAGCAAACCAAAGAGGCTCAGTGGGTTAGACCACAGCGCCATTACATTTTTATTTATTTTTTAAGAAAAATGTATCTGAAGCATTTAAAGCCAAAATTGCAAATAAATGCATCGGTAAAAATGGAGATAACATCAACAAAACCTTAGATTAAATTTCAACAAATAATAAAATAGTGCATAGCGATGAACCTAATGCCTACTTAAATTGAGGGATCTTCAGGAAGTGTTTAAAGTGGGCCACTGTCCATTATCAGAGTTGAAGGACACATTTCAGGCAGGCAAAAAATAATGGAAGGTTTGAAGAAGGACACAGGGATGGGCGTGGGCTCAGAAAAATCCTGAGGTCAGACAGATAGTCCTGTAAAACCACATTGGCCAGAGGTTTCTACTTCCTTCCATTTAGCATTAACAGTTAACCCAGCTCAAGCAGGAGACAGAAAAATGGAGGTGGCAGCCGGAAGATTCCTCCTCTTCCTCCTCCTCCTCCTCCACCATCCCTCTCGCCTTTCAGAATCCTGCTGTTAAGGACAGTAACCTGATCTACAGCAAGAGAAGCAAAAGAAGTGATTAACTCATGCACAGCTCTGAATGGCTCTCACAAAGCAGGATTTGAAACAAGCCTCTCAGGACAATGCCTGCAGATGGAGCCAGCAGAGGCCCTGAAAGGGTTTTTCTTCTCCGCCCTTCTTTCTCTGCCCCCTGCAGCACGTACACCTGTGGGGAAGGCAGTGGGCTGGGGCTGCAGGGAAGCCGTGGCGAGTCAGAGGTGAAACCCAAATTGTGCCTACTTTCCCCAGCATGCATTTCAAATGGCCCTGAGCAGGATGCCCAGTCCCACCCACCCAACAAGCATATATGCACACCTAGTCCGTCCGTCCGTCTGTCAGTAAGTGTGCATCTGTTTTTTTGTTGGAGGAGAGTGAGAAGAGGTCAACTGGACCCTGCTACAGTGCACCGGTCTATCAAGACAGAGTCATCCCCTTCCCCACATTGGCCAACAGCTGCCTCTAGGAAGTGCTCAAGCAGTGCAGGAGAATATAAGGACATAAAGAAGAGCCTGTTGGATCAGGCCAGGAGCTCATCTATCCCAGCATCCTCTTCTCACAGTGGCCAACCAGATGCCCATGGGAAACCCGCAAGCAGGACCCCAGCACAAGGCCCTCTTCTCCCCTCTTGCTGTGGCTTCCAGCAACTGCTATCCAGAAGCCTCGCTGCCTCCAATTGTGGAGGCAGAGTGGAGCCCTTGTGTCCAGGAGCCATCGATAGTCTGCTTCCCCTTGCTCCAAAACTCCTAATGACCATACTCAGCAGCTTCATACAGATATTAAATAGCACTGGGGAGAGAATAGCAGGCTGCGGAACCCCATAGCAGAAATGGCAGGGGGATGAGGAACACTCACCCGGTGCTACTCTATGGACACATCCTTGAAGGTAAGAATGGCACCACTGAAATGCAGTGCCTCTGATGCCCATCTTACTAAGCAGGAGGATACGATGATCAGTGGGACCAAAAGTCACTGAGATATCAAACAGAAGTAACAGGGTCACACTCCTCCTGTCCTTCTCATGATAAAGGTAATCCATCAGGGTTGTTTAGTCATTTAGTCATGTCCGACTCTTCGTGACCCCCTGGACCAGAGCATGCCAGGCACCCCTGTCTTCCACTGCCTCCCGCAGCTTGGTCAGACTCCATCAGGGTAACCAAGTTTAATTCAGTTTTGAAACCAGGTCTGAACACAGATTGTAGTGGCTCTAGAATGATGGTCAATCTCCACACCACCAGAGGCAGAGGGACCACAACCAGTTTGCTCACTGGGCAGTGAGCCTCATCTAGTTTCAAAAAGCCAGGACAAGGACCTCATGAGAGCTGGTCAGGTGCATTCACTGCAGTTATCCTGTCCTCATCCTCAGGACACATTCATTTGCTTTTCACCCAACTCTTCTTCAGCCAAAAAAGGAGAGGCACCCAGATTGACTTCAAAATGTCAGTGCTCAGATTTTAGGTTTACAACTTAACAGACATGATGCAAAAGAATGAGGGTGGGAAGGGGAAGAGGAAAAAAGCAAACTCAAGCAATATTTCTTAAGTTTTAATTTGATTTTCTTGTCCCATTATAATGATCCCATAGAACTTCTATTTTAAAACAGCCATTTCCCTCCCACTGGGGTGGGGGGAGAGAGACAGCATTTGGGAATTTTAAAGGCCATCTAAATGTTGTTCTCCACTCACCCACCTCTCAGTCTCTCTAGGTTTTTCATGTCTGCACTCAATCGTCTGTTTCTTTGACCATCCCAATCTATTCTTCTCGTTGGGATGCCCTCACCAGAAAGCTCTAATACAGGAACATTTGGAATTTGCTTAAAGATGCAGTCTAGATGAAGATACTTTATGATGGGTTTAGGGGCTAGCTAAGCAATGCCCCCCCCCAGCACTAAACATTTGGGTTGGGCTGCAGAGGACCCAAGTCATTTTGCAGATAAACAACAAACTTTCATTTTGTGGGGAGAGGAAAGGTCGCTCTTGTTGATCCCTCTTTTGGGGGTGGAATGTACACAACTGTCACTCTCCTTAACATTTAGAATTAAACAGCCCCTCTGGCTTGTGTTTGCTGGGTGTTTATTTTCCCCACTTGGCAACAAGCTTGATTTTTAATTTGCCTGGAGGCTGAAGGAACACAGGGCTTTTAGGTGCACATTTTACTTTCTCCAAAAAGCAAAACACAAACAGCAGTTGCCAAATCTGCAGCATTTTGGGGGGATTGGCCCTTAATCTCTGACAATCAGTTCCAATTCTTATTCGTCTAAACTAATCAATAGCCTCTTCCCTAAAAAACGGCATTGGTAATTACCTGGAGTAGTTTTAGTAATTAGCTGTGGGTGTGTAAAAACAATGAAAGCACAAGGCAGGGTGATGGTGCAAATCATTCTAAGGAAGACAAGGGAAAACTGAGAGGGGTGCTGCCTGTGTGATAGCTCTTCTTGTCTTGGAATCTGGAGACAGCCCTAGTAGCAGTGGCAGAAACAGTGGGGTATAGTGGTTAGTGCATCAGACTAGGAGTGGGCCAGGTTCAAATCCTTGCTTGGCCATGAAACTCTTTGGACTGTCTTCCCAACCTTGAGGTCCTCTAAATGTTGCATTGCAATGGCCTCTCGCCCTAGAGCAGGGGTCTGCAACCTTTAAGACAAAAAGAGCCACTTGGACCCGTTTCCGAAGAAAAAAAACCTGCGAGCCGCAAAACCGGGAAGGTGACGTCGGGACAGTGCGTGACTAATGCACGCCCCACCCCCATGCGACGTCACAACCAGTACAGCGCTCGCCACAGTGGGGAGTGTCGGGGCGCACAATGCGCCTCCTCCCCTCGCTAGTATCCGCCCCGGAGCCGCGGCAAAGGTGTAAAAGAGCCACATGCGGCTCCGGAGCCGCGGGTTGCAGACCCCTGGCCTAGAGCATTTGTCAGACATCTGGAGGCTCCCAAGGCTGTCCTTGTGCATCATGGCTGTGTTGTGAGCAGCAGTCCAGAGCAAGTCAAGAGTTGGGAGTTAGGACCAAAGAGCAACCAAGAACAGAGGAAGGACCTAAGACCATAACCAGAAACACAAGGAACACAACACTTCAAGTATTTACCACCTAAATCTACCACAAAGGCCTGCCAGTTTCTAGGAATTCTGAACTTCTTGGTGCAGTTTTGCCCTGCTTATCTGATGTTACCGGGCCACTCTGTCAGCTGTTAAAACTGAACAATGCATTTGTCTGGGGCCTGCGTCAGGAATGCTCCTTTAAAATGACCAAAGAGTGGTGCCTATTCTTTTGACATTTGCCCCACAGAAAAAGACTGTTGTCTCCACATTACATTTTAGGAGTGCCTCACCTTACATTTTAGGAGCTGTAGTGCTGCTGTGCCAGGAGGATGGGCACATCCAGCCAGTTGTCTTTGCTCTGAAGACCCTATTCCGAACAGAAAAAGCCATATGCTCAAACTAAAAAAGAGGCTTTGGCCACTGTGTGAGTGTGTGAACAACTTTACTACAAGACTACGTGACACGAGCCCCTGTCCCCATTCTTACAACCAAAAGCATAGAATCATAGAATCATAGAGTTGGAAGAGACCACAAGGGCCATTGAGTCCAACCCCCTGCCAAGCAGGAAACACCATCAGAGCACTCCTGACATATGGTTGTCAAGCCTCTGCTTAAAGACCTCCAAAGTAGGAGACTCCACCACACTCCTTGGCAGCAAATTCCACTGTCAAACAGCTCTTACTGTCAGGAAGTTCTTCCTAATGTTTAGGTGGAATCTTCTTTCTTGTAGTTTGGATCCATTGCTCCGTGTCCGCTTCTCTGGAGCAGCAGAAAACAACCTTTCTCCCTCCTCTATATGACATCCTTTTATATATTTGAACATGGCTATCATATCACCCCTTAACCTCCTCTTCTCCAGGCTAAACATGCCCAACTCCCTCAGCCGTTCCTCATAAGGCATCATTTCCAGGCCTTTGACCATTTTGGTTGCCCTCCTCTGGACACGTTCCAGTTTGTCAGTGTCCTTCTTGAATTGTGGTGCCCAGAACTGGACACAGTACTCCAGGTGTGGTCTGACCAGAGCAGAATACAGTGGCACTATTACTTCCCTTGATCTAGATGCTATACTCCTATTGATGCAGCCCAGAATTGCATTGGCTTTTTTAGCTGCCGCGTCACACTGTTGGCTCATGTCAAGTTTGTGGTCAACCAAGACTCCTAGATCCTTTTCACATGTACTGATCTTAAGCCAGGTGTCCCCCATCTTGTATTTGTGCCTCTCATTTTTTTTGCCCAAGTGCAATACTTTACATTTCTCCCTGTTAAAGTTCATCTTGTTTGTTTTGGCCCAGTTCTCTAATCTGTCAAGGTCGTTTTGAAGTGTGATCCTGTCCTCTGGGGTGTTAGCCACCCCTCCCAGTTTGGTGTCATCTGCAAATTTGGTCAGGATGCCCTTGAGTCCATCATCCAAGTCGTTGATAAAGATGTTGAATAAGACCGGGCCCAAGACAGAACCCTGTGGCACCCCACTAGTCACTCTTCTCCAGGATGAAGAGGAACCATTGATGAGCACCCTTTGGGTTCGGTCAGTCAGCCAGTTACAAATCCACTGAGTGGTAGCAGAGTCAAGACCGCATTTTACCAGCTTCTTTACAAGAATATCATGGGGCACCTTGTCAAATGCCTTGCTGAAATCAAGGTAGGCTACATCCACTGCGTTCCCTTCATCTACCAGGCTTGTAATTCTGTCAAAAAACGAGATCAGGTTAGTCTGACATGACTTATTTTTCAGAAATCCATGCTGACTATTGGTGATCACAGCATTCCTTTCTAGGTGCTTACAGACTGTTTGCTTAATGATCTGCTCCAGAATCTTCCTTGGTATTGATGTCAGACTGACTGGGCGGTAATTATTTGGGTCCTCTCTTTTCCCCCTTTTGAAAATAGGGACAACATTTGCCCTCCTCCAGTCTGCCGGGACTTCGCCTGTTCTCCAGGAATTCTCAAAGATGACTGCCAGTGGTTCTGAGATCACATCTGCCAGTTCTTTTAATACTGTTGGATGCCGTTCATCTGGCCCTGGAGACTTGAATACATCTAAACTAGCCAAGTATTCTTGTACTATCTCCTTAGTTATTCTGGGCTGTGTTTCCTTTGCTGAATCATTTGCTCCAAATTCTTCAGGTCGGGCATTGTTTTCCTTATCGGAGAAGACTGAGGCAAAGAAGGCATTGAGGAGTTCAGCCCTTTCTGTGTCCCCTGTTTGCATTTCACCATCTTCTCCTCTGAGTGACCCCACTGTTTCTTTGTTCTTCCTTTTGCTACGAACATACCCATAAACACCTTTTTTTGTTGCTTTTAACCTCTCTAGCAAGCCTGAGTTCATTCTGTGCTTTAGCTTTTCTGACTTTGTGTCTACACGTGCTGGCTATTTGTTTGAATTCCTCTTTGGTGGTTTCCCCCCTTTTCCATTTTTTGTACACATCCTTTTTTAATCTTAACTCAGTTAAGAGTTCTTTAGATAGCCACCCTGGCTTCTTTAGGCACCTTCCATGTCCTGCAGTTCTGAGAGGCAAATTGTAGTATTTCCTTTACATGATGCACCTTAATTTTGGGAACCTGAAGCTACACTAGAAATGCCTTTAAAATTCATAGTGGAGACGTCTATCAGTTATCACTGGCCATAATATATATGATGGAGACCCCATGTTCATGGGCAGTCTATCTGTGAATACCTGCTGCTGGTGAGCAACAGCCAGAGAGGACTGTTGCCACCAAGCCCTGCTTACAGGCTTCCTGGAAGCTTCTGAATAGCCGCTGTGAGTGCCCTTGAATATGATCGAGTAGGGCTCCTGTTTTATTTTAAATTTAAGACATTATTTTTGCCTGCATTCAGCCACTGGGGCTTCCCAGAACAGGACTGTAATGGGTTCTTGTGTGAAATCATGAGCAAGCGTTGACAACTCAACTGCATTTATGGAAGGTTACGGGTTCATTTTAAAACCGGACACTCTCCTGCTCTTACCTTCCTTTATCTTTTGGGGACACCTTCTGTTTCTGGGACATTCCTGTGATCCCTTTTTGCTGAGGAAAGCTTTCCACACCCTTTTATCCCTAGCTAGGAACAACAATGGGGACGCGGGTGGCGCTGTGGGTTAAAGCCTCAGCGCCTAGGGCTTGCCAATCGAAAGGTCGGCGGTTCGAATCCCCGCGGCGGGGTGCGCTCCCGTCGTTCGGTCCCAGCGTCTGCCAACCTAGCAGTTCGAAAGCACCCCCGGGTGCAAGTAGATAAATAGGTACCGCTTACCAGCGGGAAGGTAAACGGCGTTCCGTGTGCTGCGCTGGCTCGCCAGATGCAGCTTTGTCACGCTGGCCACGTGACCCGGAAGTGTCTCTGGACAGCGCTGGCCCCCGGCCTATAGATGTGAGATGGGCGCACAAACCCCAGAGTCTGTCAAGACTGGCCCGTTCGGGCAGGGGTACCTTTACCTTTACCTTTAGGAACAACAATGCAAAAAAGAAAAACACCAGAATGCTATTCCTCTCTCTTCTCTTCTCCAGTGCCTAGCAAAAAACACAAAACCTTATAGCAAAGTTGCGTTAAAACAAAGTGTATCTCACGTGTTATGAGTTTCAAGAGTTATTTGCCAAAAAAGTGTGGAGGTGAGGTAAGGTGTTCCCATCACAAATGAGAATTTAATGGAAAGAGTGTCAGATATGGAACTTTAAAAAAAAAAAATCCCCACAAATGAGAGCCAGGGCAGATGGAAAGTTGGGACATTTGTGTTGGTGCCTGCAAATGTTTCCCACCCAAACCCCTTATTGCAGGGAGAATGCCCCCTCTGCAGATATTGTGGTACTCCCAACTCTTATCAGCCCTGGTCAGCCTGGTCAACAGTCAGGTATGTTAGGAGTTGCAACCCCACAATACCAGGAGGGTCACCTGTGAACTATGAAGAAGCTTTGCCTGCTGTGTGCAAGGAGGGAGGGAGGGAGGGTTGCCTCTATTCAGAAGAGGAGCAGGGGCGCCGACTTATAAAAAATATTGGGGGGGCCCATACCGGGGTCCTGCCGCTGCTTCGCTCGGGTAGCCGGGAGAACGCAGTTCGAGGTGGTGGTGTTGGGGAGAGACCCTCGCTCAGGGCGCCACGAGACTTGGCGGCCGGCGGCCTATCTGGGGGGTTTTGGAGCGTATTTCGGCGGAGCGATTGGGGAGGAGGGGGCTTGTTGCCGGATTCTTCAGCTGGGCCGGAGATCTGCTGCTGGGGGGGTCCCTGGGCCGAGTTGTGAGCCCGGCCTGCTGAAGGGAGATCCAGCCGATTGCGCGACGGGGACGGCCGGGGCTCTCCGGCTAGGGCGCGCGGCTGGCTGGCTGGCTGGCTGGCGAGGGAGCAGGTGAGGAGGAGGCGGGGGTCCTCACTCTCTTAGGAAACGCACCCGCGCGCCCGATTGCCACGAAGTCCGAAGGGTGCGTGTGTGGAATTAAAAAGCAAAAACGAGATACGGGCAGGGCAGGCAAAGAGTTTTCCGCAAGAGGATGGAGGGCAGGTTGAAGAGAAAATCACTCAGGATGAGACAGTCAAATCAGCCATGATAAAATGGGCTCAGGATATTGGGTATAACATCATGTTTGAGGACTGGGAAAGGTTATGGACCACCGGAATGAAATTCACGGCATGTAATGCCTTGAAGGAAAATATTATGAAAATGATTTATAGGTGGTACATGACCCCAGTCAAGCTTGCAAAAATATATCACCTGTCTGATAATAAATGTTGGAAATGTAAGGAGGCTGAAGGGACATTCTTTCACCTCCGGTGGACTTGTCCAAAAGTGAAGGCCTTCTGGGAAATGATCTATAATGAGTTAAAAAAGGTATTTAAGTATACCTTTCCCAAGAAACCAGAGGCCTTCCTCTTGGGCATTGTTGGCCAGAAAGTGTTAAAGAAGGACAGAACTTTTTTTATGTATGCAACTACAGCAGCAAGAATACTTATCGCAAAATATTGGAAGACACAAGATTTGCCCACACTGGAAGAGTGGCAGACGCAATTGATGGACTACATGGAACTGGCTGAAATGACTGGCAGAATCCGAGATTTGGGAGAAGAAACAACGGAAGAGGACTGGAAAAAATTTAAGGACTATTTACAAAAACAATATAAGTTGTATGAATGTTAAAAATTTACACGATTCGGAAACTATAGCTTCAGCAATTAGATTTGGGAAACAGGAAATTATATTTTAAGTAAGAAAAGGTCAAAATCTAAGGTAATACTATGTTTAATTTAAGATATAAGTAACTGATGAAAAGTATGTTAAATTTAGAGGTATAGTATTTGAAAAGTACAAAATAAGGTACGAAACGAGGTAATAATTTGCTGATATCTTTATTATAAAGAATGCAGGGTAAGGGAGATGCGAGGAAGTCCAGTTAGTTATATAAAAAATGTGTTGAATGGTTGGTTTTCTTTTCTTCTTTTTCTTGTTCTTTTACTTTTTTCTTCAGTGTATGTTTCTAACTTTGTATTTGAAAACTTAATAAAATATTTATATATAAAAAAAGAGAGAAAATCCTTTCGCTTTTCTGGGGCGCAGGGAAGTCTCAGAGCCGGAGGTTGGGGAAGGGACCCCCTTTGCTCTGCCCTCTTCTCCCGTCTTAGATTCGCATGGGGGTCTCCGCCCGAGCTTGCCTGGCCACCGGGCCACACAAGGGCCGCGCTCTACGCGGCGCACCTTGCTAGCCGCGCAGCTGTCCTCCGCGGCTGCGGAGCGGCCCTGCGCCGGTGCCCAGCCCCTCTGGGCGCCCGCTGCGCTGCCCCGATCCTTCATCCTCCGAGTCTTCCAGCCCTTTTTTGGGTTGGAAGCTCGTCTCGTTCGCCCTTCTCCTTTCTTCACCCTGCGCACAATTTTCCTCCCTCGTCTCCCTCCCCATTTCTCTCTCCTTCCTTCCTTCCTGACTGACTGACTGACGGGCTTGGGCTTGGGCTTTGGCTCGGGCTTTGGCTCGGGCAGCCACAGCGTTGGCGGTGTTGGCGATCGGCGGCGCGGGGGGATGGCCCTCCCGGGGGAGCCGGCGCTGCTCAATGGGGTTGCTAAGGAGACAGGCCGGCCGCCCCCTCCCCCGGCCCGGCGCCCCCCGCCGTGCCGGTGCCCGTTATCGAGCTGGTGCGCGCCGGGTGCCCTATAAAAGCCGCGGACGCGCCAAGCGTTGACAGGCAGAGCCAGCGCGGCGGCGGCGCTCTGCTGGAGGGGCGCCCGAGATTATTGGGGGGGCCGAGCCCCCCCAAACGAATTTTTGAGGGGGCTCGGGCCCCCTCAAGCCCCATGGAGTCGGCGCCTATGAAGAGGAGTGCATCTTCTTAGACCAGAGATGGTGCAGCCTGCAGCTCTCCTGATGCTGCTGGACTCCAACTCCCAGCAGGATCAACGGTCAGGGATGATGGGAGTTTTAGTCCAGCAACCCCTAGAGGTCTGCAGGTTCAAGTGTACACCTGACGTGCAGCTACTCAGATGTAGGTCCCTGTGAATTCAATGGGCCTTTCCCCACATAAAACTGTGTATGGGATGGCAACTTTAAAGGCAGACATTAAAATGTGTGTGTAGTCTTGCAGCTGCAATGAATGCAGAAACACACACATACACACCCACCACTATAGATCAACTTGCCTCATCTGGCGCTGGAATCTATTTCTCCTAAAAATACTGCCTGGCTGCCTCAACAGCAAATTATAAACCCAAAGCGGCCCAACTAGGCTGACCTCCAAAGACTCAAAATGCAGGCTCTGAGCACAAGACCAACAGATAAACAAAACACATTTGGTTGTCGGTGGTTTGTTTTTTAGAAATTTATTAAAAATGACATGCTTGCTGTTCTGTATTCTCTGCAAAGGGCTTGGTGCCTCTTCCTACAGTGTGGGGCCTCTCCAGAATGGCCTGTCTTCCCATCACCAATCAGGTCAGCTCTACAAGGGCAGGCTTTGAATTAGTTCTGCCCATTTTCTTCCCAACTCCCAGCACCCATCTTTTCCAGGAAGTGGTCTGTTTGTTTGCAATTCAGGGAGCTGTCTAGGCAGCCATGTAACACACATAAACATTTCTCCAACATTTGTATATGTAGCTTATAATTAACCACAATCCAGAGTTTCAAATCAACGAAAGCTCAGTCTGGATGCCTCCTGCCAATCTTGCTACAGACGTTGAAAATTCAGTCCAGGGGTCCAGCCCTCAGAGTAAAAACATGTCATTGCTGCTTTGGGATATTGCAATATTCCCACTGTAGGTTTCTCAGGTGAGTGTCCACTAAAATCAGTCCAGTTACTGAATATGTATATATTTAAAAGCCAGTGGATGATGCTTAATACCATTTTTAAGTGACCATGCCAATTAACTCAAGATGAAACAAGGCTGTTGTTCTAAAAAGCAATGAAAAACTTCCATCTTCATAAATCTCTTAAGGGATGCAAATGTTGAGTATATTTACCCTCTTATAATTAGGCAAGACTTCTCCAAAACACAAGAACTTTCTTTTGTTCACTACATCTACAACGAGTCCCTCCTTCGAGTCTTATTTGAATTTTTTAAAAATGAAACTTATTGGAAGCTGCTCTTTCCACATGCTGTGGGAGGAGAAAGAGAGTTTGTGAGCAAACTTCACAAAACGAAATGTCGCAAATTCAGTGAGGAGATAGTTCCACAACTATTTGGCAAGCAGAAGAAGTAGGACCGTTAGGAGAGAGCCCAAAAGATCCAGACCCGGCATCACGACACCTGTTCCAAGGTTGTGAATCACTGACACCTCTTTGCTTTTCTGATCCCAGAGCTGCTTCTTTGAAGGGATGTTGTCTGTGTCCAGATCATACGCCAGCTCTAAAAAAAAGAAAGGAAAGAATATTGAATATGGACTGGAACCTACTGCTAGTGGCTCAAATGGCTTTAAGAGGGTTTGAGTACTCCAGGTCTATCAGGACAATATACCCACATCTTGTGTGCATCTAACCCACATGATTTCAACCATATGCTGCTGAAGCCTGGCTAGTTGAAATTCCACAAGTTAAATGCTAATAAGGTGGGGAGCTTTTAAGCTTTCTGTCTTGCTTAGAGAACAAGGCTCTCTTGGTGCTCCAGTTCTGGTATAATCTTGCTCTACCTTTTTGGAGGGGTGTCCATTTCCCATTTTTACAATCTTCAGTTCTCCACATTTGCACAACTTTTCAAGTCTTCATGAAAATTCATCAGGATTATATTGAAAATCTCTCCTAATACACACATTTCACTGCACAATTTTGCCAAATGCACACATTTTGTTTTGCAAACCAACATTCCCTAATGTAATGCTGACTTTCCTATGCCATTTTCACTTATCATATGTATTTTTATGCACACTTTGCCCTACTAGATTCATTTTGGCAGAAGAACTGCATTTCAAAATTCCCAGGTTTTCCCCACAACATTCCTTTCCTTTAAAGGAGCAGCCTGAGGTGTGGGAGAAGTGGGTTAAGGTTGGCGGGTGGAGAGAGAGAAGAATCCAGACACCTTACGTAGTGTTCAGAATTCTTCTCTATTCACTCCAGCAAAAACAACCACAAAGCGGGATTCCGTTGGGGAACACAGACCACACACCACATGGCACATTCACAGAGGACAAGGGAGCCCAATCACGCTAACAGCTTCTGTATGATGCAAACATTCCTGCCATGGAGCCAGTTCTCAATAAAATCTCTTGGTCCTGCCAAGATTCTCCCCCCCCCCCCGCCACACAAGCTCTTCCAGGCAGCCTCCCAAAATCAGCTCCAGTGCTGAACCAGGCAGGCTACACCCAGGTGGCAATTTTGACAACCTGTGCTAATTCAGTTCCCCCAGCCATCCTCCTCTTACGCTCCAGCCCAGTATGTTGTGCTTCTAGTTAGACAGACCTTTTGCAAAGATATTCGTTAGCTCAGCTGGCATTTTGGAGCAGGAGAAGAAGACCTCCTCCCACCACCAGCTCTTCTCTTGAAAGCACCAGCACACACCCACTCTCTCTGAGTGCAGTGTGTGTGTGTGTGTGTGTCTGTGTGAGTGTGTGTGTGTGTGTGTGTGTGTGTGTGTGTGTGTGAAAGCTCCCTTCTAGTGGTGAGCGGCTGCCTGGGCTTGGATGTTTGGTTTTTCAAACTGGTAGCACATCAAACGCAAAGATCTTCTGGACTTGCTTCAACATGCAACAGGAATGACAGCGACCAGCAGCTGTAAGCCTTCAAATATGTGCTTTCCATGTCAACAAAAATAAAAAATAAAAAATGGGGGAAGGGTTAAGGGGTGGGGGACATTCCACTGGGGAAACACAATTTGAATTATGCCTCTCATCTCCCTTGGCACAAGCTTTCCAGGTACCGAGTCATCACCAACCAGCCGCCTTTTGCTGGACGCCAACATTTCTGGAAAGCTCTGCAAGGGCAGCCAAAGTCATGCCAAAAGCCAGGAAGGGAAGGAGATTTGCTTTTGAGCTGCCATAGCCAGCCCGTGCATTGCAGCAGAGAGCACACACACACACACACATGTAAAAATAAACCTAGTGGGTTTTATATATCTGTGCCTGGCTACCTTCTGCTCTCCCCTTTGTTCACCATCCTCACCATCCTCACCCCATTTTCAGTCCCATAAAAGGCCAGCCTTTTTGACTCATGCCTTGCAAACAAAAGGAGAACATCAAAGGCAACGTGAGGCTGGCACCCAGCCAGGCGGCCACAGGAGAGACCGCTAGGTGCCAACGCCAGAGAATGCTTTCATGTTGCCATGCCTCCGGGCCTTCTGGAGGAGATGCCAAGCACAGTCTGGTGGATGGCCTCCAGGTTGGACAGAGCATGAAGCTGGGCAACGTCTTATCCTCTCCTGTAATTGCCTTGCCGCCATGAAGACTGTGCCGTGAGCAGCAAGGGGAAAGAATTATTTGTTCTTTGACACCTAACACCCACCAAGAATGAATTGAATCAGGGGCTGAGAAAATTGGGGATATTGGCCCGCAGATGAGCAAGAAGGGTGGTGCTATCACGGCACAGCTATCAAAGACGCAGGAAAATCAAGGGTGACCTGCATGTTGCTGAAAAGATAACAGATTTTGAGCCTTGCTTGGTTTAACCAATAATGGTGACACCGAGTGTCCTCAGACTGGAAAATGGGAATATGCCTCAGAACATACTTCCTGCCTCAGAAGGGTATTTGTGAAGCTGAATACAGAACATTAAGTCCCTTTTCACTTCCGACAAGCTAAATATTTAATTTTCAGTATTCCTTTGCTGCCTCTCCTTTGGGAAAAAGAATGTAACAACCCATTTTGAAAGCTAAATAAAAACAAGATGGGCCACCACATTGAGCCCATTTATAAAAAAATAATCAAACCAATAGTTAGGGAGGATCTGGGATTTTGTCTGTGGACTCTGTCGCACCTGGATCAGCAGCAGGGGCCCCTTCAGGGTGATTTTGTCACTGTCACTGGTATATAAAGGAGGAGGCAGGGAATCGCCAGCAAAGTCAAGAAATTTAACATTTTACTGTACTCATTCCAGTTAACAAACTTTCTCTCTCTTACACACACACAGACACAAGGCAGTGAATGTGAGCGTAGAGTATGAGTGCAAAGGCAACAGAAGATGGAACACTTTGGCAGACTTTGGAGCCAACTGCAAATCCCCACAATGGACCGGCCTTAGTTTCACCAACACACATGCAGAAGAGGGCTGCACTAGATGACCTCTGACAACCCATCCAACTCTTATGGGCTGTATCCAACCAAGTCCTACTCAAGAGTAGACCCATTAAAATAAATGAACCTAAGACCTAGCATTGGGTACAACCCTATGGTGCCTCATTGAGCAGCACACAGAATATTGTGGGTGCGACTTATCCCTGGTGTCTCAGATGTGCAAGCCCTACCTCTCTCTGTTGTTGCTATGTCATGGCCTCACACATTCCAGCCCCTTTCCTCTCCAGCTCCCCAGAAGCACATCCTTCACCAAGCTCCACTGAGTCTCAATCTGAGAGCACAATGAATATGAGGCTGTAAGTTTCAACACTACTGCATCGGTGGGGGAGGGATGGGAAGGGAGGTCTTTATCGTGGTCCCTAGTCCACCAACTCCTCTCCTCCTTCATTCATTTCCAACAATTGTAGCCCATCTGGCTGCCAAGTTCCTTTTAAAATAAAATAAATCCACTTGCAACAGTAACACAACAAAAATAAAAAGGTGCAAAATTACAAAACTACTGATTGAAAAAAGAGCCAATTCAGCAACAAATCAATATCATAAAAAGGACACAGGAAGCTGTCACATATTACTGTGGGAGGCAGTGGAAGACAGGAGTGCCTGGTGTGCTCTGGTCACGAAGAGTCGGACACGACTAAACGACTAAGCAACAAATTTGCCCATCCTGCCCATTTGTGATCTGCTCTGACCAGCAGCAGCAGCTCCCCAGGTTTGTGGCAGAGAAGGGTCTTTGCCCATCCATCCCATGAGACCCCACCCTCTTAAGTGGATCTTCTGCCACTGAGCTATGCCTCCCACAAGTGTAAAGCAACAGAAAAAAGGAAACAGATAAAGCAGCAAATGCAGAACAAAGCAAACCCACTGCACTCCCAGGAAGGTTCAGAGGAAAATGCAAAGGTCTTTGCACAGGTTGCTTCACAGTCAATAATAAGGGCCTGAAGGGCAGATGCTTCCAACCAGAAGGGGCCCTGGGGAATACTTTCACTTCCTGAAGACCATCTTCTAGGGCAGTGTTTCCCAACCTTTTTTGGGCAAAGGCACACTTGTTTCATGAAAAAAATCTCGAGGCACACCACAGCCCCGTGACGTCAGCGCGCAGCGTCACGCCGGGAGGGACGCACGAAAATGTAAGTTTCAATCCCCCCCCCTTGCCTTCCTTCTGTGCCAACCGCCAAAAAGCCAAGAATCGCGGGACCGCCGGCGGAGGGGGGGGAGGGCGAGCGAAGGCAGCGGTGAGCCCCGTTCCTCCCCATCCGCCCCATTCCGTGCAAGGAGGGCGAACAGGTGTGAGAAGGGGGTCAAACCTGCGGGCCGGCGCCGGGGAACCTCCAAGCTTTGGGGGTGGGGGGGAGGAGGCAGCAAAGCGAGGCAGGAAGGAGAGCGCGGCTTGGCTGGGTGAGCTTTGGCAGGGGCAAGGAATGAGAGCCGCGAGGCGAGCGCTGCGGACGGAGGTGCTGCCCGCCGAGCTCACAGGCAGCCAGGCAGGCAGACGGCGAGAGCCCCGCGCTGGGCGGCCTCTCCTGGGAAGTTTCAAAGCTGTAGTTAACTTTTTTAGATTATTATTAAAAAAATTGAATGCTGGAGCACGATTTCTGATCTCATCCTGAAGCAAAGTTCTTAACCCAAGGTAATATTTCTAGGTTAGTGGAGTCTGTAACCTGAAGCCTCAGTTACCCGATGTACCACTGTCCCATGTAATGTAGTTTTGTGTTTTTGTGTTGTGAGCCTTGGATGTTAAACAGCCACCACCACCGCAGGCCCTTAAAAACAAGGTACTTTCATATTCATCTTTACTTGGAGGCAAGCCTCCCTCTTCCCAAGGGGGCCACTTCCCAATTCAGAGTGCTTGGCACCTTATAGGAGGGGAGCAGCGCTGGATTTGGGATGCTGCTGGCGGCAGAGGGGCGCAAATAACAACACTGAACAGATCCGTTGGAAAAAGCAGCTGTACCAAAATGAATTATTGCGAAAATGAGGGATATTTGAGGGAGGGGCCGTCAAACGTTGTCCTCGCCCAGGACGCCACTTGAAGGAAGCAGCGGGGGCGGACGCGGGTTGGAATCCTCTCAGCCCGGCCTCCCTCACAGGGTTGTTGTGGGGGGTAAATGGCGGGGAGCCCCGCCCCCCCCACCGGAGCTCCTGAGAGGGAGAAAAAGGAATGCGAAAGCGCTAATAATAAAAGCCAATTTATATATGTGGAGAGAGGGAGGGAACCCTGAGGCCGCGTCAGGCCCACAAAGGCGGGAAGGGGCCCGATCCTCCGCCGCGCAGGAGGCGCCTGTCCCGCAAGAGGCCGGCAAAGGTCACCTCTGACGCCCTTGCGCCTCCCTCCCTCCCTCCATTGCGCGCGCAGCGGGGGGGGCGCCGCTCACCATCCTCCGTGGCTGCGCGTGGCGGCTGCAGGTCGGCGGGCCCCTCTGGCGCGCGGGGACGGCGGCGCCCCTGGCGCAACTCAGGCGCTGGAGGGAGCGGAGCGAGCGGTACATGGCGGAGGCTGAGGAGCGAGGCGCCGCGGGCGGGCGAGGGGGAGGAGGACGGAGTGGGCGGAGTCGCAGCCAATGGGGTGGAAGAAACCCACGTTTCCTTTTTGAAAGAGAAACTTTTAAACGAGCGCGTGGTTGAGGAAGGCGCTTGCCCAGCTCCCCTCTGCGCCTCGGAGGGCGGGTTTGAGCACGCGCAATGCGCCGCCCTCCCACCCTGAGCCGCCGCCGTCTCGCGGTCCTCCCTTTTGCGCGCGCTGCCCCGCCGCCGCCTCATTGGCCGGGTCCTGTCAGCTGATCCTGTGTTATTTCCTGTGTGTGAGGGGAGAATGGAGAGAGAAACCTCGGCACCACCACCGCGGAGCCGCCCCCGGCTCGACGCGGATCCTCGTCGCCGCCGCCCCGCCTCTCGCCACCCGACTCGCCCGCCTCCCTCCCACGGCACACCAGGCAACGACCCGCGGCACACTAGTGTGCCGCAGAACACCGGTTGGGAAACACTGTTCTAGGGGAAGCTGTTAAACAACCTATGTCCTTTTAAATGTGTTTCTATTATTATTATTATTGTTGTTGTTGTTGTTGTTGTTGTTGTTGTTGTTGTTGTTGTTCGCATTTTGTGTTTTGTAAACCACCCTGTGAAGGGTGGTTTTTAAATTTAATTAATGATGATGATGATGATGATGCAGGCATGAGATGGAACTCTTATTTCCTCTCATTTCCATGGACTGTGCCCAGTAACCTCACCCCCTTCATACCTGGCTGCTGGAGAGCATCCAGTTCAGGAGAGCCCAACAGGCAGGCTGAGCACATGTTTAGGCCACCAGCAAAACAGAACTTGGCATTTGATGCTTCAAAAGAATTAGTCACCACAGGGAAAATAAAAACTTAGCCGGACTTCCTTATACTCCCCATTTCCCTCTTCTCTTTTTATCACTTATCCCTGCCTAAGCTAGGGGGGCTCCTACTAACGCCGATCAAAATAATGCGAGGAAGTCAGATCTTGCCATTGCAACATAGGAAGAGCCAGCTGCTGGATCAGGCCAGGGCTCCAACTTGAGTTCAGCCTCCTGTTCTCTCAGGGGCCAGCCATGGGAAAACCACAAGGAAGAATTAAGCCCCAAACCACTCACTTCTCCTGCAGTTTCCAACAACTGATATTCAGAAACAATCATGCCACTGACAATGGAGGCAGAGCAGAGCCATTATGGCTCACAGCTGTTGATAGTCCTTTCTTCCGTGAATTTGTCTAATCCTTTTAAAAAGTCATTTAGGTTCGTGGCAATCACTGCCTCCTGTGAGAGGGAGTTCCATAGTTTAACCATGCATTTACATTTCAGCATACATGTAAATTCTGTGCCTTTTCAAAAGTAAAATTTTATTTTCCAGTTCAGTGCTCTTATTTTGAATTGCATGTAGAACCCACCACAATCTGTTCAGTTCTTAGGGCATAATCTGGCAGAACCCAGTTCCTTTCTCCATCTTCTTAGAATCCTGCTGCATGGCAGGGTCTCTATGCTTTGCAAACAAGTTGGCCTTTGTTACTGGAGGAAGCTGGTTTCGCTCGCCTAAATCATTCACTGCCTTGTACCGCAGCGTGTCCACCTACAGCTGAGGCAGCCACCCTCTGAGCCAAATAGCAGGGTGGAAACAAAGCTGCTGGGTGCCAGTTTGCAATTATCCTGCATGTCGAGTCGCATTGTGGGCAAGTGTCGTGGCACCCAGAGAATTTGTGGTTTCTACCTCTCCCCACTCCAATTTAAAAGGGGTGTTCACTTTTAAATGCAGTGGATTATGAGAAAATGAAAAGAAGTTGCTTCTCACCCAGAGAGAGACAGAGAGAGTGTGCTCATCAGCACCATGGGGTCTGCCCTTGGGCATTAAAGGCACAGGAGCAAAGACAGCTAGAACAGTGGCAACCCAGGAAGGCATGCAGACTTCTCCCTTGCATTTGCCCAATCATTTCTGGAGCTGTCATGGATTCCAATACACAAGCGACCATTCAGTGTCATGGACAAAACATGGACAGGATGGTGGAGACAACATGCCTCTGAATGCCAGTTGCTGGTAATCACAAGAGCTGCTGCCTTTCTGCCTTATACAAAGTCTGGTCATTGGACCCATCTAGCTCCATATTGTCTGCACTGACAGGCAGGGGCTCTCCATGAATTCAGACATGAGAGAGGTTGCACAAAGTAACATGCAGTTGTGTTGTCATGGAATGAGAGGTTCTCTTTCTATGTACGACTCACTGTTACACGTGCCTGTTGGGACCCCTGTGTGCATACCTGCCACAACCTCTGTGTGCTTATTCCTCTAAACACCCAGGTCTTTCCCTACCTGCATGCGCATGTGCCCTTTCCTTTCATCCTTGCCCTGACATTTGTGTCATCCTGCTCAAATGCCTCAGCACATTTTGCAAGACAAGGCTGCCCCTGTTCACCAGAGGCAGGGCCTTCTTCTCCTGCCTGGCATCCTCTTTGGCCAGCTTGGACCTTGTGGAGGGGAGAAGTATTGCCCTCAGCATGTTCTTACTTTAAGTGCCTTTGTTCTAATCTGGACCAGGCATGCACCAAGGGACAAAGTCATTTCCCAACTGGGCTCAGCTGTATCTGGAACGCAGTGCACAGGGAAATGAAATCCCCTGTAAAAGTATTGCAAGGCTGTCATTGTGTAGAAACACCCCTTGCTGTACAAACAAGTTCTTGCCATGGCCAAGGTTTTTGTAAAGGTTGAATGTGCATCAATTCAAGCATGAGATTTAGCTATGATTCCTGCATTGCAGGGGGTTGGACTAGATGGCCATTTGGGTCTCTTCCAACACTTATGATTCTATGTCTTTGTCTCTAACACACTCAGCCCTACCTGCTGCTGCTGATGACTGATCCTGGGATCTTCTGCACACAAATGATGTGCTATATACCACCCAGCTGTGGCCTATCCCCTAAAGTTACAGTAATAATCTAGCCCTGGTGGTTTCAGAGGAAGAACTGAATTAAAGAACAACGTGCAAAGCTGCGTTATGCTGAGTCAAACCACTATTTCGTATAGATCAGAACTCTCTGCACTGACTGGCAGTGGCTCTCTGGGTGTCAGGTGAGGGAAACATTCCCAGCCCCCCCCCCGAGATGCCACTGGGGGCGGAGCCTGGAACCTTCTGCATGCAAAGCAGCTGCTCTGCCACGGAGCTACAAGGACACATCATTTTAGGGAGTGAAACTTAATTTTAGCATATTTCTTCAGTGAGTGGTCTGAAAAGTATATTTCTGGGTGTGAGGAATTCAAAACTGCTATTATTTTTGTGACTGGGAAACATTTAGCTTGGTAAGTCGAAGTTTGATGAAGAAAAACAAAGTCTGCTTTTGGAAACTAAAGAATTTTAACCTTCCTTCTGAAAACGTCAGGGAATGCCAAATACTACTGCTATTGGTAGTAATATATAATATAACTGCAAGTACTTGACAATTATTTTTAATGATTTCTATGTAATTTTGCACAGATCTTACTTACCTGTCAAAACTAAATTATATTAATTTAACCAAAATATGTTTTGACTTCCCAACTCATGTTGCAACTTTTTACCACCTCTCATTTTTGTAATTTGAAAGCTGAAAAATTCAGCGCACTCTAACAGAGCACACAATTAGTGCCGGCACCCCTTATGCCAGAGGGCAGGTCCTTCCAAGAACCTTCAGACCTCCAGCAAGGGGAGGAAGAACAAACCCAGAATTCAGGCAGTGGCTGTTTTTTCATACAAGGTGCATTGCAACAGGGGCAGAGACTCAAAAGACCTCAGCTGGCTTCCAGCCCTTGTTGCTAAGTTGCTTTGAGTTACATCAGTTTTTCAATTAAAACAACTAATAGGTTTAATAAATACACAATAATTTCCACGGTGTTTCCAACTGCAGCAGCAGCTGCTGCCAACTAAAATCAAGGTGAGCCAATTCACCATTACAGCAGGGAGGATGTGGCTGACAAGATGTTGCTGGAATCCAACTGCCCCACATTCCTCCCCATTGGGCCCTGCTCTTTGGGGCTGGAGGGAGCTGGAGGCGCCATGTGCTTCTTAATCCCTGAGCTAAGAGGCGGCATCTCCCCTACTCAGGAAGGAATGCTTCTTCTAAGCAGAGGAGGTATCCTTCCATATCTTGCATGCAGTCATGAATGCTTGGAGCGAATTTAGAGGGGAAAGACGATCAAATCTCTGGTGCTTTTATTGGGAAAAGAATGGAAGATGCATAAAGAGAAGCGGTAATTTTTTCAAAATCAATATGAAAAACCACGGCAAATACAGCAAGTAATGGGAACAGAAGAAACAGAACTAGGTACGAACTAATGAATACTTAATGAGTAAAGAACTATGGAATATTATTTTAATGTATGATCACAGCAGAGAGACTCTTTGTGTGGACAAAGATGGAAAGGCTAATTATTGTTTAATACGGAGGAATCGTTGAAGTTACTGGAGACAAAGTTGATAGTAACATTAATTAGAGAACCTCTTTTGGACTTTTTGTTTAAAAAGGAAAATGAATTAATCTATTTAGGTCAGGAGACTGAGGAAACATTGCCAAACTGAAAGCAGATCAGTTTGGTATCATTCAGTGGAACAGTCTCCCTTGGGAGGTTGTGGACTCTCCTTCCTTGGAGGTTTTCAAGCAGAGGTTGGATGGCCATCTGTCAGGGATGCTTTAGTTGAAATTCCTGTATTGCAGGGGGCTGGACTAGATGACCCCTGGGGTCCCTTTGAATGCTAAGATTCTATGATTCTTGCTCTGTGAACTGCCCTGAGACCTCCAGGTATATGGTGGTATATAAATTCAATACATAATAAATGATTCTATTATTCTAGAGAGAACATTTTCTCCCACTCTCTGTTTTAGTTTCTTTTATTGTATTATGAAAAAGATTTAATAAAATCTAAAAGAAGAAGAATGCTGCTTCTTAGGTCAGGGGTGGGGGCCTGCGGCTCTCTGGGCGTTTCTGGACTCCAGCTCCCATCAGCCCTGTCCCTGGTCATGCTGTCTGAGGCTGGTGAGAGTTGGGGGTCCAATAACATCCAGAGATCCCTGGGCCCCCCACCCTTGGCTTAAGCAGATCACCATTTAGGCAGGGGCCACAACTCCCTGCTTCATACTTGAACAGTCCCAAGTTAAATCACTGACGTCTCCAATTAAAAGGACCAGGGAGCAGATGGTTTTTTAAAACCTCTCTCTGCTCAAGACCACGGAAATTCACTGCTCCTGAGCTAGGAAGACCAACTCAGTTCTGACTCAGCATACTGTAGCTTCCTCTGTTTGAGGTGCAGACCAAGAAGTTCATCCCTCCACATCTGGTCACCTCCAGCAGCTTAACAGTTAATTCATAGGCAAACTCGTTCTTAAAAATAAAATATCAGTTGCAAGAGCACCACCAGTTGCAAGAGCACCCAGAAGCAGGTGACTTCTTCATTTATTTGCTTCTTATTCTTATTATTTTAAAATGAAAGCCTGCAGTTTGTCAAAGGTTTTGTGAAACTGAGCTACCGTATTTTTCGCCCTATAGGACACACCTAGTTTTCAGGGGCGAAATCAAGGAAAAAAATATTATTTCCCCCCCGCAGTTCTGAGAGCAGCGGACAGGCTGCACGCAGCCTGTGCGCTAATCCAAGACCTTCTCCCTGCTTTTGCGGGAGGTGGCGGAATTCCCCCACCTCCCGCAAAAGCCCACAGGAGCCCCACGTGACTCCTGCGGGCTTTTCGACCAGTCAGTCCCTTCTCCCTCCTTCGGGGAAAAGCCCCCAAGAGCCGCTCGCTCTCTAAAGGGTGTGCGGCTCCTGCGGGCTTTTCTAGGAGGCGGGGGAATTCCCCCACCTCCTAGAAAAGACGCGGAGCCCCTTTAAAGAGCGCACGGCTTTTGCCTGCTTTTGCGGGAGGTGGGGGAATTCCCCCATCTCCCGCAAAAGCCCGCAGGAGGGAGAAGGGACGGACTCGGCCAGTCAGTCCCTTCTCCCTCCTTGGGGAAAAGCTCTTTAAACGGCGCGCGGCTCCTGCAGGCTTTTCTAGAATCATAGAATCATAGAGTTGGAAGAGACCACAAGGGCCATCGAGTCCAACCCCCTGCCAAGCAGGAAACACCATCAGAGCACTCCTGACATATGGTTGTCAAGCCTCTGCTTAAAGACCTCCAAAGTAGGAGACTCCACCACACTCCTTGGCAGCAAATTCCACTGTCGAACAGCTCTTACTGTCAGGAAGTTCTTCCGAATGTTTAGGTGGAATCTTCTTTCTTGTAGTTTGGATCCATTGCTCCGTGTCCGCTTCTCTGGAGCAGCAGAAAACAACCTTTCTCCCTCCTCCATGTGACATCCTTTTATATATTCGAACATGGCTATCATATCACCCCTTAACCTCCTCTTCTCCAGGCTAAACATGCCCAGCTCCCTTAGCCGTTCCTCATAAGGCATCGTTTCCAGGCCTTTGACCATTTGGGTTGCCCTCCTCTGGACACGTTCCAGTTTGTCAGTGTCCTTCTTGAATTGTGGTGCCCAGAACTGGACACAGTACTCCAGGTGAGGTCTGACCAGAGCAGAATACAGTGGCACTATTACTTCCCTTGATCTAGATGCTATACTCCTATTGATGCAGCCCAGAATTGCATTGGCTTTTTTGGCTGCCGCGTCACACTGTTGGCTCATGTCAAGTTTGTGGTCAACCAAGACTCCTAGATCCTTTTCACATGTACTGCTCTCAAGCCAGGTAACACTGGGAACTGTAGCTCTGGAAGGGGAATAGGGGGTCTCCTAACAATTCTCAGCACCCTTAACAAACTCTATCTCCCATAATTCTTTAGGGGAACCCACATATGTTTAAAGTGGCATCATAGTGCTTTAAATATATGGTATGAATGCAGCCTCCATTTTTATCATGGGCTGCCTGACTATCCTACAGCGCAGTTGAGAGAAACCAATACACATTTTGTTGTTGTTTAGTCGTTTAGTCGTGTCCGACTCTTCGTGACCCCATGGACCAGAGCACGCCAGGCACTTCTGTCCTCCACTGCCTCCCGCAGTTTGATCAAACTCATGCTAGTAGCTTCAAGAACACCATCCAACCATCTCATTCTCTGTCGTCCCCTTCTCCTTGTGCCCTCCATCTTTCCCAACATCAGGGTCTTTTCCAGGGAGTCCTCTCTTCTCATGAGGTGGCCAAAGTATTGGAGCCTCAGCTTCACGATCTGTCCTTCCAGTGAGCACTCAGGGCTGATTTCCTTCAGAATGGAGAGGTTTGATCTTCTTGCAGTCCATGGGACTCTCAAGAGTCTCCTCCAGCACCATAATTCAAAAGCATCAATTCTTCGGCGATCAGCCTTCTTTATGGTCCAGCTCTCACTTCCATACATCACTACTGGGAAAACCATGGCTTTTACTATACGGACCTTTGTTGGCAAGGTGATGTCTCTGCTTTTTAAGATGTTGTCTAGGTTTGCCATCGCCTTTCTCCCAAGGAGCAGGCGTCTTTTAATTTCGTGACTGCTGTCACCATCTGCAGTGATTATGGAGCCCAAGAAAGTAAAATCTCTCACTGCCTCCATTTCTTCCCCATCTATTTGCCAGGAGGTGATGGGCCCAGTGGCCATGATCTTCGTTTTTTTGATGTTGAGCTTCAGACCATATTTTGCGCTCTCCTCTTTCACCCTCATTAAAAGGTTCTTTAATTCCTCTTCACTTTCTGCCATCAAGGTTGTGTCATCTGCATATCTGAGGTTGTTGATATTTCTTCCGGCAATCTTAATTCCAGCTTGGGATTCATCCAGCCCAGCCTTTCGCATGATGAATTCTGCATATAAGTTAAATAAGCAGGGAGACAATATACAGCCTTGCCGTACTCCTTTCCCAATTTGGAACCAATCAGTTGTTCCATATCCAGTTCTAACTGTAGCTTCTTGTCCCACATAGAGATTTCGCAGGAGACAGATGAGGTGATCAGGCACTCCCATTTCTTTAAGAACTTGCCATAGTTTGCTGTGGTCAACACAGTCAAAGGCTTTTGCATAGTCAATGAAGCAGAAGTAGATGTCTTTCTGGAACTCTCTGGCTTTCTCCATAATCCAGCGCATGTTTGCAATTTGGTCTCTGGTTCCTCTGCCTCTTCTAAATCCAGCTTGCACTTCTGGGAGTTCTCGGTCCACATACTGCTTGAGCCTTCCTTGTAGAATTTTAAGCATAACCTTGCTAGCATGTGAAATGAGTGAAATTGTGCGGTAGTTGGAGCATTCTTTGGCACTGCCTTTCTTTGGGATTGGAATGTAGACTGATCTTCTCCAATCCTCTGGCCACTGCTGAGTTTTCCAAACTTGCTGGCATATTGAGTGTAGCACCTTAACAGCATCATCTTTTAAAATTTTAAACAGTTCAGCTGGAATACCATCACTTCCACTGGCCTTGTTATTTGCAGTGCTTTCTAAGGCCCATTTGACTTCACTCTCCAGGATGTCTGGCTCAAGGTCAGCAACCACACTACCTGGGGTGTACGAGACATCCATATCTTTCTGGTATAATTCCTCTGTGTATTCTTGCCACCTCTTCTTGATGTCTTCTGCTTCAGTTAGATCTTTACCACTTTTGTCCTTTATTATGGTAATCTTTGTACGAAATGTTCCTTTCATATTTCCGATTTTCTTGAACAGATCTCTGGTTCTTCCCATTCTGTTGCTTTCCTCTATTTCTTTGCATTGCTCGTTTAAGAAGGCCTTCTTGTCTCTCCTTGCTGTTCTTTGGAAATCTGCATTCAATTTCCTGTATCTTTCACTATCTCCCTTGCATTTTGCTTGCCTTCTCTCCTCCGCTATTTGTAAGGCCTCGTTGGACAGCCACTTTGCTTTCTTGCATTTCTTTTTCATTGGGATGGTTTTAGTTGCTGCCTCCTGTATAATGTTGCGAGCCTCCATCCATAGTTCTTCAGGCACTCTGTCCAGCAAATCTAAATCCTTAAACCTGTTCCTCACTTCCACTGTGTATTCATAAGGGATTTGGTTTAGATTGTATCTTACCTGTCCAGTGGTTTTTCCTACTTTCTTCAGTTTAAGCTTGAATTTTGCTATAAGGAGCTGATGATCTGAGCCACAGTCAGCTCCAGGTCTTGTTTTTGCTGACTGTATAGAGCTTCTCCATCTTTGGCTGCAGAGAATATAATCAATCTGATTTCGATGTTGCCCATCTGGGGATGTCCATGTGTAGAGTCGTCTCTTGTGTTGTTGGAAAAGCGTGTTTGTGATGACCAGCTTGTTCTCTTGACAGAACTCTATTAGCCTTTGCCCAATACACATACTCAGATTGAAAGTTTTGTCCAAACAGGCATTTGGGTTACCAGCTTCTTAATACTTGTATGTTGGCGTGCTGCTACTGGGACTCATGTTAGGCCTGCCTGCAACCCATTAGAGTGTCCAGATGACCCAATACTGTAGACCACCCCTAGCACCCATCATCTCAGGCCATTGGCCTTGCTGGCCACAGGGGCTGGTGGAAGCTTGTGTCCAACATCTGAAAGGTGCCAGACTGGTGTGCACAATGCTGAGCTAGATAAACCAACATTCAGATTTAGCATATAGCAACTTCTAGTTGTTGTGGTTGCACACATCTGTGCACAAACACTAAGCCTTCGCGCTGCAGCAACCTACCCTAGGATACAGAACACCCTCTCTCTGGGCTTAGTTGTTAACATAAAAAGACCAGGATCAGGCCAATGGCCCATCTAGTCCAGCACCCTGTCCTCCCAGTTTCCTCACTGATGCCTGTGGGAAACCCAGAAGAAGCTCCTGAGCACAAGAGTCGTTTCCCCTCCTGGGCCTTCCAGCAGCTGATATTCAGAAGCATCGCTGTCTCCAGCTATGGAGACAGAGCACAGCCATGGATAGCTTTCTCCTCCATTAAATAGCCCATGCCTGGTCCCAGCCATCCCATTTATGGCTGCTCCAGTCTGTGGTCCAAACATTTCCAAAGCGAATGGGTCTACAGAGCCCCTGCAGGCTCTCTTGCAATATGTTGAATAATGAACTGAAGATGTATAATCAGGCCTCCACTGCAAGAAGGGCTGCTGCTACAAATTAATCTGAGAAGTGGCAATATGGAGAAAGAAACCCTCTCTGTCTGTCTGCTTCTCTCTCTCTCCCACCCACAGCATTCTGTGTTGTGGCTGTTTCTTCCAGAGTGTGCTGAGTGGCAAAGGAAGAAGTCAGCAAAGCGCAGAGCACAGCCAGTTCCCAAAGAAGGGACTCAAAGCATCTGTTGTGAAAAGTGAGGGTTCCTTTCCAAAGACCTCCCCCACCCTCTCTCTTGCCACAGTGTTCCCACCATGGTGAGGCTGAAACTGGGGTTCTTCCATGAGGCCTCATGTAATTGGAGAAGAACATCTTGTCCTCAGGAGAGCAGCTGAACGGTGTTTCAGTCTCAGGAGCCTGACACAGTCAGAATGGTTTGACATAAATACCGTATTTTTCGCCCTATAAGATGCACTTTTTCCCCTCCAAAAATGAAGGGGAAATGTGTGTGCGTCTTATGGGGCGAATGCAGACTCCTTGGCTTCAGCGGTAGCAACACGAAGCCTACGAAGCCTGCGCTCCAGAGGCTTCGCGTTGCTTCCGCTGAAGCCAGGAGAGTCTGCTCTTTGAGGCTGGTGGTGGGGGAAAGCAGCGTTTCCCCCATCGCCAGCCCCAGAGGATGGGGGGCAGCGGGAAGGCGCGCAACAGCAGAATTCTATAAGAAATTCAAAGAACCCTTGATGCCCTACATGACCCGCCTATTCAACAACATCATAAAAGGGGGCCCCATCCCCAAAACCTGGACCCACTCCAAAATAGTCTCCATCCCAAAACCACTAAAAGACAGCCTCAAAGTAGAATCATACCGCCCAATCTCATTAATAAACCAAGACTACAAGATATTCACATCAATCTTGGCCAACCGCCTAAAAATCTTCCTACACAAGTTAATAGCCCCAGACCAGACTGGCTTTGTCCCTGGCCGCAATATAACAGACCCCATCAGGAAACTACTGAACCTGATTGAACACAGCAAGGCAACCAAACTCCCATTGACAATTATGTCCCTAGACATCCTCAAAGCCTTTGATTGCTTGGAGTGGAAATACATACTAGCAGTACTAACTAACATGAAATTTGGCCCCAACTTCCTTCAAATCCTCAAACAAATATACTCCCAAGCCTCAGCAAAATGCAGAACTAACAATATGGACTCTAACACTATAGCTATCCAAAGAGGCACGAAACAAGGATGCCCACTGTCTCCCTTCTTATTTATCCTGGCTCTGGAACCCCTAGCAATCCGCATCCGAGCAGCCACAGACATCAAGGGAGTGGAAATAAAAGGCAGAACCTATAAATTAGGGCTCTTTGCAGATGACCTAATGGTCACAACACCAGACCCCATAAGCACAGCAACCTCCCTAATCAGAGAACTCAACACATTTGCAATGGTGTTGGGCCTCCAGGTAAATTTTACAATGTCAGAAGCTATGTGCTTCAACACCCCTCCTCACACACAAAAAGAACTCACGAAGGTCACCAAAATAAAACTTTGCCACACCAAGTTCAGATACCTAGGGGTACAAATAACCAGAAACCTCAATAAATTGTACCTCCACAACTACAAGCCCCTGTGGCAACAAACTAACAAAGACCTAAAGAGATGGAATAACATGAATTTCACTCTCTCAGACAAAAGAGCCATGATCAAAATGATCACACTCCCAAAACTAACCTACCTATTCCAAACCCTCCCAATCTGGATCCCCTCAACCCAACTCCGCAGTTGGCAGAGAAAACTACACTCTTTCATCTTCTCACATAAAAAACCAAGAATAAGACCCAAATACCTGCACCTCCCCACCTCAGAAGGAGGATGGGGAATCCCCAACATAGAAGCATATTACAATGCCAACCAAATACGCCATACAATCCCATATATACTAGAAGATGAGACAAAACAATGGGTACACCTAGAGAGGGACACAATTGAAAACACCTGCACCACAACATACCCACTCCTCCCAAACTAAAGAAAATTCCCACAACACTTAACAGGTACACACAGACCATGCTCAAAGCATGGAAAACACAAATAGGCAAACTATCCCCAACCCCATCCCCACTAATCCCCCTGGCGTACCACCCATCATTCCACCATGCAGCACAAAACCTCAAGATAAAAACCTGGCGAACCAAAGGCTTATATCGCCTAATAGACTTTTATAAAAATAACAAACCCTTGTCAACACAAGAAATACAAGACAAACTAGAAGACACCCAAATGCCCTGGTTAACACAACACCAGCTACATGCCCTCTTAAACAACCCAACAGTAAAATCAGCAGCAACTAGGCCCCTGACAACCTTCGAAAACCTCCTCCTAACAACAAAGGGAAACGGTAAAGGGACAGTATCCGCAATATACAAAATACTACTCCAAAATCCCGCAAATCCCCTAGACGCAATCAAAAAACAATGGGAGAATGACATAGGCTATGAGATTAACCCCACTCAATGGACCAGAATGTGGTCTAAACCCCCCTTTAAATCCATATCAACGAAAAGAAAAGAACTCACACTGAAACTCACCTACAGGTGGTACCTAACACCAAGGAAACTAGCGCTAATACACCCAGGAACCTCACCAAAATGCTGGAGAGGGTGCACCTCCACAGGCACATACCTCCACATGTGGTGGGAGTGTCCCAAAATCCAACTATTTTGGACAACAGCCATACAAGAAATATGTAAAATAACTAAGCAAGTAATAGACATCACCCCAGAATTGGCCCTACTAAACATCTTCCAAGACAACTATGCCCATTTACACCACAAAGAACTTATAACCCACCTGCTCTCAGCAGCCAGAAACACCATAACCAGACACTGGAGAGACCTGTCAGGAGTAAGCATGGACCAATGGTACCAAATAGTATGGGAAACAGCCCTACTAGAAAAATTAACTAATAAACTGAAACTGACACGGGGACAAACAGAAGAAGACGCCTTCACCCCGGTATGGCTCCCCTTTATCACATACACAGCCCAACAGGACAGTGACAATAATCCACCAACAGCATACAAATCAATATGGCTAACCTGATCCAAAACACCCACCCACCTCACCCACACACAAAAACAAAGATCACCACAGCCAGTCACAAGCAAACAATCACACCCTAGGCCAACCCCAACCTCTCTCATCACCAAAGGAACACAAGTGAACAACACAAGCAACACTGACACCAAACTCTACATGCATTAAAAATAATAGAAACACCGCCACCCGACCCCACCCCTATCCATCTTCCCTCTCTCCACCTCCCCTTTCTTTTTTCTTTTCTTCTCCCCCTAATGCTTCAACAAATGAAATGGATTTGTAAAAATGTTACATTAAAAAAAAAATACGAGGCACTACACTTCTGTAAAACAAGAAAATCCTGAATAAAATATATATTAAAAAAAAAGGCCTGGAAACGATGCCTTATGAGGAACGGCTAAGGGAGCTGGGCATGTTTAGCCTGGAGAAGAGGAGGTTAAGGGGTGATATGATAGCCATGTTCAAATATATAAAAGGATGTCACATAGAGGAGGGAGAAAGGTTGTTTTCTGCTGCTCCAGAGAAGCGGACACGGAGCAATGGATCCAAACTACAAGAAAGAAGATTCCACCTAAACATTAGGAAGAACTTCCTGACAGTAAGAGCTGTTCGACAGTGGAATTTGCTGCCAAGGAGTGTGGTGGAGTCTCCTCCTTTGGAGGTCTTTAAGCAGAGGCTTGACAACCATATGTCAGGAGTGCTCTGATGGTGTTTCCTGCTTGGCAGGGGGTTGGACTCGATGGCCCTTGTGGTCTCTTCCAACTCTATGATTCTATGATTCTAACAGGAGTTGATAGTTAAAATCATTCTGAAACTGTATGTTTGTCTTTTGTACTGAGCTACTTGGAGACAATCAAGTAGTGCATAAATTGCAAAAAATTAAATAAGCAAATGAATTGGGAGGGGCATGTCTTTAATCTCAGACTGCTTAGTCAGCCTGGCAATTCTAGAAAAGCAACGGCTGCAACCAAGGTGGCTCTTCACAGATCAGGCAATAGATGAAATCTAGTCTCCCAGCATGTACTCCCAACGCAGGCAATTCCGAAGCTTCGTTGCTGCCTCCCAATGTCAAGGGCAGATGCTGCTTACTCATGTTCCTTTCCAAGCCCTCAGCGCAAAGGGATTTATGGCGGCTTCAGAAACACCAGGCTCCTCAAGAGTCCTTGAGCAGGGGCTACGCTGGATCATGGCCTAATGTGGCTCAGAAAATTATACCACTAAGTGGTTTGAGCAACTATTTCATGAAACATGTACACATTTGCACCTGTGCGAGTGTGTAAGCATAAACATGTTTAATTAGTCATTATTATAGAATAATAGATTGTTACTACTACTACTACTACTACTACTACTACTACCACATCATCACCTTCTAAACCAGTCTGAAGGCAATTTTCACATAAGATAATAAACACAATTAAAACCACAAAACCAACAGATATGTTTAAAGCAAAACTAAAAGTCCAACAAGTGGATCCTTGTGGCAAAGACCCATTCATCCAGCTGGGAAAGGCCTGTTGGAACAAAAGCATCTCCAGTTGTTTCCAGAGAAGCTGCGTCTCAAGAGGGAACAGGGGTAGCCACACTAAAAGCCCTGCTGAGAGTTAGCACAGAGTGGACTTTTGAGATCTTTGGAACGTGCAGGAGAGACCCACAGCCATGTATTTTTGAAGTAGCAAAAAGTATGACCCATGGCTGTCTCACAGCCTATATTATCCCTGAATCAAGAGATTACCTGCTTGGTTATACAGCTGACTTTAAAAACTTGGTCAGGATACATCCCTCTCCCCAACTTAACTCTCTCTCCCTTTTTAAAAGCAGACTCACCTTAACTGAAGCAGATATTGAGACTGCAATTATGGGAACATCTCCTGGGGAAGACTTGTAAGCTCAGCCCAATGGGCTTGAATTACTGAAAATTAGCAAGGCTAATTTTAATGTCACCATTCAGCCAGGCTCATGATTTGCAATTTCTTAATGGCCTTCGCAAAAGGAGCCTTTATATATGGCACAATCTTGGCTTCATTCTTACCTAAATTCCTTCTCTTAGGTCCTGTGAATGGGCCTGTTTTGTAGCCAACACAAACTTTGTCCAGTAAAATAATGTAAGGGACTCAGAATGAAAGGAGCTTAGCTGTTCCTTTGCTCCTGTTATTTTAAAGCAGAAATAACTTTGGTTTCTCCCCAGCCTGGAGACAAAGCCCTGAAGTGCAAAGCATGCTCAGCTCCTCAGCTCCCCATGAAAAGGGCCTTCAAATATTCGCTAGGACAAGTAATGGACTTATTAGAGGGATGAAAGGAGGGGCTTTTCAGAGAGAGAGCCCCTACGCTTTAGTCCTGTCATATCAATGATCTTGCTTCACAATTTCATTCTGTTTACATTCCTCTCCCCCCTCCCTTTTAAAATTCCGCCTCCAGCAGCATTAAAAGACTGACACTTGTAAAAATGCTCATTTATGTATGTTAATGCATGAGGTGCCAGGCATTGTGCAACATCAACTGGAGAGGGGGGAAGGGGGGGGAGAGAATGCCACGATAAAAAAGAGGTGGAGCAAAGCACTCATGCAACAGTTTCAAAAAGTGTGTTCCGTTTTATGAAGGAGCCCAATACATTTGCACCCTCATATGGGCAAGGTCACACATTTAAAGAGTGGGGGGAGAAGCCTGATCTCACAAGTGACTAGCCTGTATCTGAAATCTGCATAAACACAATGGGGCCTACCACTGCTGGAGGGATATTCCTCTGTGCAGCCCCGCATGGCAATTTCACAGAAGCAAAGTGAGCTATTGTGCACAGGATATTTCAGGTTTGGAAAAGGTTCAGAAAAGGGCAGCCAAACTGATAAGGAGGATGGGGACACCCCCCCCCCCCCCGTGCAGGGAAGTTGAAGCACTTGGGACTTTTTAGCTTAAAGGAGAGCAAGATGTCGTGATGTAAGTTTATAAAAGTATGCATAGCATAGAGAAGCAGACAGAGAAGGCTGATAGAGAAAGTGGATGTACCATGAAGCTGAACGCTGGGAGATTCAGCGAGGCATATGGAAGGAAAGCACATCTCCGCACACTGGAGCAATGCAACTCGCTCCACAGGAAGCAGTGATGGGCACCATGTAAGATGGCTTTAAAAGGGCCCCTTCAGGGTTTCAGACACTGGGGGCGGGGAGAGCCATTGCCAGCTATACCTGGAATTGCACCTGGAGTATCTGCAAACAAAGCTGGTGCTCTGATGCTGAGTGACAGTCCTTTCCCTTTCAAGTTCCCCAGACAATTGCATATTCCAGTGGCAAGAAGATCTTGGTACTTGGGGAAGTTCTGATCTGACCTTCCCTGTGCCTGATTTTTCTTTTCCAACCATGGCATGCTAAATGTGGCATGGAGGCCATCTGTGTGTGCCGTGGGCAACACACTCAAAGCATTGCTGCCCTAGAGGCTCCCTTTGTTTCCCTGCCTGGATGTTTGTGGAATAATAAATCTGGATTTCAAGTGGGGTTGGGAGGAGAGAGAGCAGGGCAAGAGTGGGAACGCCAGTCACCAGAATTAGCTCCCTATTCAAAAGTCACATCATCAGGAGAGCGCATGCGCGCACACAATGTGGCATCCGCTACTGGCTATTTCTGGCATCTGGCAAGGACGTGTGCTTCTGGACCTCTGGCTGCTCAGACACTTCTTTCCATCTGCTTTTCTGGATGTCACCATCTCCCCTCCGAGGCTGATGGAACCAATCGCTAAGGCACAGGTGCCAGGCAAACCCAGACCTCTCCAAACTCCTAAAAATCCCTGCTCCAGAAAACAAAAAGGTGTGCCTTTTATTCTTGTTTACAAAAATATCCTACCTTTCTTCAGGGAATGCACAAAGCTCTCGCCCCCCTCCATATTTTATTCCCACAGCAACCCCTATGAGGCAGCTTAGGCTGGGAGACTGTGGTTGGTCCAAGGCCACCCAGTGAGCTTCATGGGTGAGGAGGACCTGGAACCGGGATCTCCCAGGTCCTACTCAAACACTGTTGCCACCACTCCATTCTAGCTTGGAGCAGCAGCAGATGGCCTGGTCTCCAAAGTGCAATGCAGAAGGTCCCAGGTTCAATTCCTGTCAGCATCTGCAGATGGGGCTGAGAGATAACCCTGTCTGAAAATCTGGAAAATACTTAAGTAGATGGACTGATGTTCTGGCCCAGTCTAGGGCAGCTTCCTATATAGCACAACCCTACACTGAAATCAACTGAGGGGGGAGCTCCACCTCTCCACCAGAGTACACAGATCAAGGGAAGTAGGTGGTTTTGCTTCCTGAGTGCCACAGTGTGGTTTGTGGTTAGAGAATCAGACTAGGAACTGGGAAACCAGGGTTCAAATCTTCACTGGGTGTGACCTTGAGCACAGTCAATGTCTTTCAGTCTCACCTGCCTCACAGGGCTGTTGTGAGGAAAGGTGGGAGAAGACAATATTATGCACACCACCTTGAGCTCCTTGAAGAAACAGGTGGGATAGAAATGGAATAAACAAACAATATGGAATTCTTCTTGTTCATGTATTGACTTTATATCCTATGTGTCCCCCCCTCCCCCAAGGAGCTCAAGGTGGCCTCCATGGTTTTCTCCCTCTCCTCATTTAATCCCCACAATAACCCTGCAAGGGAGGTTAGCCTGAGAGAGGCAATGACTGGCCCCCAAGTTTGCCCATTGAGCTTCACAGTTGAGAGGGGATTCAAACCATAGTCTCCCATGTCCTGCCCCCCCAACACCCTTCCAAAGATTGGCTTTGACAGGAGTTTTACAAACTCTCGTACAATATTCAAAGCAAAATCCTGTTTCATATGTAATAACAGCTCCAGCTACTTGAAATTAACTTTGTGCAGAAAAAAAATATGACTGGTATGTTTGAGTGTGTCTTTAGCACTAGCTGCAATTTGTGCCTGAAAAGGCGACGTGAGACAGGTAGTATTTTTTTGTTGTTGAAAATCAATTTACTGTCTTTTGTACAACAGTTGCCCTCCAGTGTGATTTAGGGAGCACGCAATAACTCCCAGGGTACGTAGCTATGTTATGAGCTTTGCCTAACACAGAGGAGTTTTCTTGGGGGGGGGGTGGAGAGCAATAAGTAAACAACTGCAGTGAATTGATGGAGCTGAGAGAGAAACACAACATGGGGAGTGGGGGCAGAGGGAAGAGATATTACTGATATCCCGGTAATAAGCAAAAGTCCCACCAGGCAGCTTGAGCGGTATGGTTAAATAGGAACAGGAAAAGGCTCTCCCCACTCTGACCCCCTCCTTGATAACAGCTGTTTGAAAGAGTGAGTTCCTACAACAGGAAGCACCTTTCAGAGACCCCAAATAGCGGCATTGCAACCCCTCCCATGCCCAAAGTAAGGAGGAGGAGGAGGGTGCACTTAAGCCAAAGCAAGGAGAGGCTGAAACAAGGTGCCAGACTCACTGCTGAATACAGGCTTTGCCATCCTGGTACCCTTTCAGATGTTTTACACTGCAACTCCCACCCCCCTGGCCACTGACTGTGCTCACAGGGTGGGAGGAGTGGTTGCCAGGTTGTCAAAGGCTGCACCAAACTGCTTCAAGGCAAGGAGCAAAGGAAGTCGCCTTATACTGAACCAGACTAATGGTCCCTCCAGCTCAGTATTCTTCTTTGGCGACCCCTCGTAGCCAAGTAAGATTGTCTTCCATGAAAACGGTCTTAACAGTGAGTCCGTAAGTGACCGTGGAGGCCAATTCTGGATCCACGCGTCCTTCCACAGTGGGAACGTTGGTTTCAGGCAGTATCACGGTGAGGGTTTGCTAAGCACGCCTTCCTCTTAACACGTTTCTCCCTTTTGTCCTGAGTTCAAGCGTCTTCAAAGCCCCTGACACCTTTGTTTTCCAACTGGAGTGCTTGCAGGCCAGTGTTTCCCAGTTATCAGTGCTGACACTACCTTTTTATTGTCTACAATGACTGGCAGAAGCTCTCCAGGGCTTCAGGCAGGGAGTCTCTCCCAACTCTTCCTGGAGATGTCAGGGATTGAACCTGAGACCTTCTGCATTCCAAGAAGGTGTTCTACCACTGACCTCTGCCTCTTCCCCACAAGGTAAGCCTCCGTTTTGGTCATACTACCACCAATGCTTTATTGATTGTATTTTGTGATGTTGTGTTGATTTGATCCTTACATGTTGTACTCTGCTTTATGAAAGTGCAGGTTATAAATTCAAAAAAATATAAAGCCATCATTCTCCATCCCATTTTCAGCTATCTTGCCAGGAAATTGGTTCCTCGATTCTTTTCAAGATTTATATACTTCCCAAGATTTATATACCACTTAACTATAACAAACCCTCAAATCAATTTACAAAAGTAATATAAGAATAAAGTAAAACAGTAAAAACAACAGTTTAAAACATTTAAAAATTATTAAAATCAAATATTAGCTGAAACCCAAATTAAATCATATATCATATATCTGTGTGGGCTTGTGAAAGCAAAAAAGCTTTTAACAGGCGCAGAAAATAGTACAGTGAAGTCACCTGCCTAATGTCAATGGGCAGGAAGTTCCAGAGGCTGACTTCTTACAAATGGAGGGCAAGCACTATGCTGCCCTGTGACAGCACCAGTTCCACAGACTGAAGTGACTGAGTGGGTGCATGTGAGGGGAAGATGATATTGCAGGTAAATGGGTCCCAAGGTGTTAAGGAACAACCTCACCTTTAAATTGTCCAGGTAGTTTGTTCATTTATTAGACTTCTACCCCATGATTCCTCCCAAAAGGGCCCAGGATGGCAAACAACAAAAAGTTAAAACAATATTTCTTTTTCCCAAAAAAGAAAAAAAAAGCATTTTAACTATTTTGAAACAATTAAGAAAAATCTAAAAATACCCATAAATTCTAAACACATTTAGGAGCAAGCACCTACCCTCACAGCTGCTAATTTCAAGTATCGTTAAGTCACCCGGCACCTGGGTGAACAGGAACGTTCTAAAATTAATCCTGAAAAGTCAGAATGGACTTTGGCCAAGCAAACTAATCGTAAGAACCTGGTGTGTGGCTCGGTAGACTTTTGACAAAAACTCCAGGCTCAACAGGCGATAATCAAGCTCCATCTGAGCACAAGACCCCATTAGGCCACATTTTTTTTAGTTACTGGATTTATCTCTCACCTCGTTTCATAGTTGCCATTCTCTCCTCCCCATTTAATCCCAACAACAAGAACCCTGAGAGGTAGGTTAGGATGGAAGGCAGGGACTACTGGCCCAAGGCCACCCAGGGAGCTTCACAGCCAGGCAGGGATTTGAACCTTGGTCTCCCAGCTCCTAGCTTGACACTCTAACCTACTGAAGTTCTCACCCTGGGCCAACAGGGGGATACTGCTATGCAAATAAGGGATCGAAAGTGACGTTCAGTGATTGGATAGTTTTAGAAAGTTGCTACAATTATGTGTACTGGAGCTCTATATAAGCAGGCTGACTGAACCCTTCTGTTCAGTTCTGTTCTGGCCTCTGACTAAACAAGAGCTGTTTGAAGAATTGCTGTGTTGTCTGATATGTTCACCCACAACTTAACACTGGCGACGAAGGTGGGATCGATGGACATCAGAGCACAGCCAGATGCGGCCACCCTCTGAGCTGAGCTCTGAGAGCCAGTGTGGTGTAGTGGTTAAGAGCGGTAGTCTCGTAATCTGGGGAACCGGGTTCGCGTCTCCGCGCTTCCACATGCAGCTGCTGGGTGACCTTGGGCCAGTCACACTTCTTTGAAGTCTCTCAGCCCCACTCACCTCACAGAGTGTTTGTTGTGGGGGAGGAAGGGAAAGGAGAATGTTAGCCGCTTTGAGACTCCTGAAGGGGAGTGAAAGGCGGGATATCAAATCCAAACTCTTTCTCTCTCTTTCTGAGCTGAATCACTGAGCTGAAACACTGAGCAAAATCACTGAACAGAACCAATTCAGAGCTGACTGTTCTGGCTAGAGCACTGTGTTCCATCCATCACCCTCCACGCCGGCATCGGAATCATGGCTTCACTTGTGCCTCTACCGCCGTTTGCGCCAGCCTCTGAATCTTGGGACTCCTACCTCGCTCGGTTCGACTGCTACCTCCAAGCCAATGAACACAACAGAAGTCCAAGGGCCAATTGGAATGTGCGGGCTGCAGAGGCAACCATTCCCGTGCCAAGTGTCGATTCAGAGATGCCATCTGTCGGAAGTGTTCCAGAAGGGACCACATTGCTAAGGTCTGCAGATCGGCTCCGTCCGGCACCCCCTCCTTCACTGACTCGCAAGTCCTAGTCTTCACTCCAGTCCGCCAAGGAAAGCTGTTTCGCTCTCACCAACTGCCACTGCCCATCTGGAACCACGATTGGCCAAACCGACTTGTCTACGCGACGCAAGCTCAATGTCACAGTGCTCATTGAAGGAGCTCCATGTGACATGGAGATCGACACCATGTCTGCCCTGTCCATTGAGTCTTGGAGCACCATCAAAAGACTGGTACCCAGAGTGTCCAAAAGGCAACTCGACTCTCACCGCGTGCACCTGAGAGACTACCAGGGAAACGACATTCCCGTGGTAGGCGTTGGCGGGTTCCTGATCGCCTTCAAGGATTTTTCAGGCCTGCTCCGACTGGCCAAGCCTCCCAGGGCTAGACTGGTTTGATGCCCTCGGCCTGGAAGTCACTGGCATCAACTGCATCTCTAGGGTCTTGTCTGGTCAAAGACTTTGCTGAGGTTTTTGACGGCACTTTGGGGCAATATACAGGTACGCCCGTCTTCTTTAGCCTTGATCCACAAGTTGCCCCCATCAAGCTAAAGCCACGCCGGGTTCCCTTTGTTCTCAAGGCTAAGGTGGACGAACAACTGGACAAGCTGATCGCCCAAGGAGTTTTGGAGCCGGTTGACTATGCCAAGTGGGAAACCCCCATTGTCACGCCTGTCAAGCCAGATGGGTCGGTGAGAATCTGCGCTGACTACAAGTGCACGATCAACAAGGCACTTCAGCAGCACGCTTACCCGGTTCCTGTTGTCCAACACCTGCTGCATTCCCTGGGTGAGGGTTAGGTCTTTGCTAAGCTGGACCTTGCCCAAGCCTATCAACAACTGCCCGTTGATGATGCCACCGCTGAAGCCCAGACGATTGTCACGCACCGAGAGGCATTCCATTGCCGCCGTTTGCAGTTCAGGGTGACTGTGGCTCCTGGCATTTTCCAAAGCCTTATGGAGCATCTTCTGCAAGGGCTTCCGGGCGTGGTACCGTATTTTGACGATGTCTTGGTATCCGCAGACTCACACCAGCAGCTGTTAGAGCGCCTCCACGCCATGCTGACCAGGTTCCAGGAGGCCGGGCTCAAGGTAAAGAGGGAGAAGTGCCAGACCGCCGTTCCACAGGTGGAGTTCCTGGGCTATCTTATCGACGCCTTCGGCCTTCACCCGACCACATCCAAGATCTGCGCTATCCAGCAGGCCCCCATCCCAAAGAACAAGATGAGTTGCAGGCGTTCCTGGGACTGCTGAACATTTATAACATGTTCCTGCCCCACAAAGCCATGGTGGCTGAGCCTCTTCACCGACTCCTCAGCACAAAGATGCCTTGGTCCTGGGGTTATCGGGAGACGGCGGCCTTCAAAGCGGTCAAGGCTCTTCTTTCATCAGACAGTGTGCTGGTACAATACAGCAAAGCCAGGCTGCTGGTCCTTGCCTGCGATGCCTCACCTTTTGGCATCGGCGCTGTCCTTAGTCACCATTTTCCAGACCGAAGAGAAGCACCGCTCGCCTACTTTTCCAGGACACTATCTCTGACTGAACGGAATTACAGCCAGCTCAACAAGGAGGCACTGGCACTTGTGGCTGTAGTGAAGAGGTTCCATTAATACCTCTACGGCAGGACTTTTGACCTCATCACCGACCACAAGCCACTCCTGGGCCTCCTCGCCGGTGATTGACCAACTCTACCAGTCCTCTCGCCACGCATGCTGCGATGGACTGTTTTCCTGGCTGCCTACCACTACCGGCTCGTCCATCACCCGGGGAAATCGATGGGCCATGCCGACACCTTCAGCCGTTGCCCTCTTCCAGCGTTTGTGGAAGACCCGGCTCCTGCTTCATCGCTCCTCCTGATTGAGGCTCTTCCAGCAGCGCCTGTATCGGCTGCCACTGTGGCCTCCGCATCTGCCCAGAAACGCACCATCAGCCGTGTGCTCAACTGGGTGTGGAGGGGGTGACCCCAAGGGCCTTTTGCATCAAGAGTTCCAGCCCTTCACAACCAGACAACACGAACTCTCAGCTCATCTGTGTGCTGTGTGCTCATCTGTGTGCTGTGGGGAGACCGCATCATGATTCCCAAAAAACTCCGCCGACGCATCCTTGAAGCTCTGCACATTAGCCACCCGGGAATCGTCAAAATGAAGGCGTTGGCTCGGTGTTACATCTGGTGGCCTAACATGGATGATGCCATCACTGCCTGGGTTTCCGCCTGTCAAGCGTGCCAAGAATCTAGGCCTGCGCCACCGGCAGCTAAGGGACACACCTGGGAGACGCCCAAGATACCCTGGTCCAGGGTGCACATCGATCTGGCCAGCCCCTTTCACGGCCGGACCTTTATGGTAGTGGTGGACACCTATTCCAAATGGCTGAAGGTGGCCCTGATGCCCTCCACCACTACTGAGGCCGTCATCCGGGTGCTGCGAGGCCTTTTTGCAACGCATGGGTGTCCTGATGTCCTTGTCTCCAGCAACGGACTGCAGTTCACCTCAGGCACTTTTGAGCGATACCTTTCGGAACTGGGCATCCGCCATGCCCTAACGGCACCATTTCATCCATCCAGCAACGGGCAAGTGGAGAGAATGGTGCGCTCGGCAAAAGAGGCACTGGCGTGCCTGGACCGGGGAGACTGGCACGAGCGGGTTGCTGAATACTTGTTCGTGCAACACATCACCCCTCATGCGGCCACAGGGAGGAGTCCTGCCGAACTGCTTATGGGCTGCCGCCTCAGGTCTCTGCTCAACCGGCTGAACCCAGACTTTGCCGTGGCCGAATCCCCAAGCTGTGCCAATGCACCACGGTCATTTGTTCCAGGAAACCAGCTCTTTGCCCGGAACTTTTTTTTTTTTAATAATCTTTTATTAAGTTTTATCAATAAAAAAAGTTCAGAAAAATACAAAAACAGAAAAGTACAAAATTATAAAATACAAAGATACAAACATTAAACACAAAAAAGAAAAAGAAAAAACACATATAAAAGAAAACAAAACTCCCTCTTTTTTTGATTCCTCATCTTTAGTTAACTTATTTTCCTGACTTCCTCATGCCTCCCTTTTTTGTATCCGTTTTAAAAATTGGTTCAGCAAATTCATATCCAAATTAGCTTATCTATTATCAATCCCATCTTACATTTTACCTTGTTGCTAGAACACCTTCAGTTCATTTCAACGTCATCAGCATTCAGAAATTTTACAATGTTTCTGTAAATAAATTTCAAATTTCCTCCAATCTTCTTCCACAAGCTCTTCTCCCTGGTCTCGGATTCTGCCAGTCATTTCCGCCATCTCCATATAGTCTATTAGTTGCATCTGCCATTCTTCCAAGGTGGGTAGGTCTTGTGTCTTCCAATGCTTTGCGATGAGAATTCTTGCTGCTGCTGTAGCATACATAAAGAAAGTTCTATCCTTCTTTAACACCGATTGGCCAACTATGCCCAGGAGAAAGGCTTCTGGTTTCTTCAGGAAAGTATATTTAAATACCTTTTTCATTTCATTATAAATCATTTCCCAGAAAGCCTTAATCCTTGGGCACGTCCACCATAGGTGAAAGAATGTGCCTTCAGTTTCCTTACATTTCCAGCATTTATTATCGGGCAAATGATATATTTTTGCAAGCTTGACTGGAGTCATGTACCACCTGTACATCATTTTCATAATATTCTCTCTTAAGGCATTACATGCCGTAAATTTAATCCTGGTGGTCCACAACATCTCCCAGTCAGCAAACATAATATTGTATCCTACATCCTGTGCCCATTTTATCATTGCAGATTTTACCGTTTCTTCCTCAGTATTCCATTTCAGCAGCAGATTATACATTCTTGAAAATATCTTAGCATTGGGTTCTAACAATTCTGTTTCTAACTTTGATTTTTCCACCTGGAAACCAATTTTTTTATCCAAGTTATAAACCTCTCTTATTTGAAAATAATTTAACCAGTCTCACACCTTCTCTTTGAGTTTGTCATAACTCTGCAATTTCAATTTGTCACCTTCCTGTTCTAAAATTTCCCAATATTTTGGCCATTTGGCCTCCATATTAAGTTTTTTCAAAGCTTTCGCTTCCATAGGTGATAGCCACCTTGGGGTTTTACTCTCCAAAAAGTCTTTGTACCTTATCCAGACATTAAACAATGCTTTCCTAACAATATGGTTTTTAAATGCCTTATGTGCTTTTACCTTGCCATACCATAAATATGCATGCCACCCAAATATGTTATCATACCCTTCAAGATCCAAAACATCTGTATTCTCAAGAAGTAGCCATTCCTTCACCCAGCAAAAAGCTGCTGACTCATAATAAAGTTTAAGGTCTGGCAGGGCAACCCCCCCTTTGTCTTTAGCATCAGTAAGGATCTTAAATTTTATTCTGGGCTTTTTGCCCTGCCAGACAAATCTAGATATATCTCTTTGCCACTTATTGAAACAATCCATCTTGTCAATAATTTGCAGTGATTGAAATAGAAATAACATTCTCGGCAATACATTCATCTTAATAACAGCAATTCGACCCAGCAAGGAAAGCTTCAAATTCGACCAAATTTCTAGATTTTTTTTCACTTCTGATCAGCATTTCTCATAGTTTTCTTTAAATAAGTTCACATTCTTAGATGTCATATTCACCCCCAGGTATTTTACCTTCTTTGCTAATGTTAAATCTGTCTCTTTCTGAAACCTCTCTTTCTCTGTCGGCATCAAATTTTTCTCCAAAACCTTAGTTTTCAATTTATTCAATTTAAAGCCTGCCACTTGACCAAAATCCTGGATTACTTCTAAGGCCCTCTTAGTACTGGATATCGGCTCCTGTAATGTCAAAACAAGATCATCTGCAAAAGCTTTAAGTTTGTATTGTTTAACTCCGACCTGAATACCTTGGATCAAATGGTCCCTTCTAATCATGTTTAGCAAAACCTCCAGGACCGAAATGAAGAGCAATGGGGAAATTGGGCAGCCTTGTCGTGTCCCTTTCTCTATTTTAAACTCTTCTGTAACCACATTATTTACTATCAATTTTGCCTTTGTTCAGAATAAATCGCACCTATACCATTTTCAAAGTTTTGTCCAACCCCCATCCCCTGAAGATTTTTCTTCATAAAATTCCAGGAAATATTGTCAAAGGCTTTCTCTTCGTCTACGAATATCAAAACTGCTTTTGTGTTGATGTTCACCTGCAGCTTTTCTAAAATATTAATTATATTCCTCATATTGTCCGATAGGTGCCTTCCAGGGAGAAAGCCGGCCTGGTCTTTATGTATCACCTCTGCCAATACTTTTTTCAGTCTTCTAGCCAAAATGTCTGCAAAAATTTTGTAATCCACATTGGGTAGGGATATGGGGCGATAATTCTTAAGTTGTGTTTTTTCAGACTCAGTTTTCGGTATAAGTGTGATATAAGCTTCTTTCCACGTCTCAGGCGCCTTTTCCCCCTCCATAATTTCATTGCAAACCTCCTTTAATGGTTGAATTAAGTAGTCTTTCAAAGTTCTGTAGTACTTAGTTCTGTAGTACTTGGAGGTTAGTCCATCAGGCCCTGGCGATTTGCCCAGTTGCATATTCTGAATCGCACCTTCCACCTCTTGTTCAGTTATTTTGTAATTCAGTAAAACTTTATTTTCTTGAGAATTTTTTTGTAATCCATTAATTTTCAAAAATTGGTCAATTTTTGACTCAGTCTACGGCCCTTGTGTATAGAGTTGTTTAAAATATCTCTGGAAGCAGCTTCTGATCTCCTGTGGATTCTGTATGTTCTTTCCATCCACTTCAAGATTGGTAACCGTATTTAACTTTTGTCTCTTCTTCAACTGCCACGCTAACAGCTTCCAGCTTTGCCCGGAACTATGTGGGGGACATTCCTTGGGTGCCAGCCACGGTAGTGGGAGTCACTGGACCTCGCTCGTACCAGGTGGCACTCGAAGACGGACGTTTGTGGCGCCGGCACATAGACCAGCTTAGGCGCAGGGTTGGAGACTTGGACACTACCAAAGTGCCCCCAACTGCACTCGTGGCTCCGTAACAGACACTTACAGGTGGCGAGGCTCCACCTACACCTCTCTCACAAACTGCAGGTGTGGAGCCTAACCAAGCTGCTTCAGAGGGTCTGCTGGACTTCCCACAGACTCAGACCACTGCCATGCCTGACATTCCGCCAACTCCACACGCGGATGTTCCACCCACAACAGCAGATCCAGGGGACTTGGTTTCAACGCCACCTAGGGTCACGCCACAGCCTCAGCAAGAATCGGGCAGCCCACCAGACCTGGGTACCGCTCCCCGGCAGTCTGGCAGAGTTTCCAAGCGCCCAACTTATTTAAAGGACTATGTTGTTGGACTTGTAATACTGTTGGTCTAATGGAAGTATGTGAAATGTAACCGATATGCTTTTGTGCCTAATTGAACCATTACGTGTAGTGCTGTATATAAGGAAACCATTACGATTGTAACTAACGCCTTATCTTGGTGGGGAGGGGTGTTATGTACTGAAGTTCTTACCCTGGGCCAGCAGGGGGATACTGTAGATAGTTATGCAAATAATGGATCAAAAGTGATGTTCAGTGATTGGATAGTTTTAGAAAAGTTGTTACAATTATGTGTACTGGAGCTCTGTATAAGCAGGCTGAGTGAACCCTTCAGTTCAGTTCTGTTCTGGCCTCTGAATAAACAAGAGCTGTTTGAAGAATCGCTGTGTCGTCTGATATGTTCACCTACAACTTAACAACTATGCCACCACTGGCTCTAAATGTCCTACTTTACAGAGAGTGCTCTGTCTGGAGGGCTGCCTGTCCAAGAGGAAGAACTTTGCCCCATCCCAGCTATCAGCTGGACAGCACAGTAAGTACACACTCAGGCCAGCTGGTCCCATTCGTCTGCTCTTCAGTGTGATGCATTAACTCTCTATTTAACTTACAGCAATTATTTGTAAATTTGCATCTATCCATATATGCTCTCTATGGGCATGTGCAAAATTTTATGCAATGCCCACGTCCTTTTTTCTTTTTGCAAACACCCAAGTGGCAACCGTAGATCTTGTCTGATGTCTATTGAGAGTCATTGTCATGCACTACTATTAAACATGCACCAAAATCTCTAGGTGCCAGGTCAGGTTGGCCTATGTGAAATGAACAAATCTGGCCAGACGACCAGATTCACTTCTCTCTCTCTCTCTCTCTCTCTCTCTCTCTCTCTCTCACACACACACACACACACACACACACAGCTTCTCCAGATACAGCTAATCCAGAAACAGATGTCATCCCGGAAACACAGAAAGAGCCAAGATGACCTAAATCTTGAAATGGCCACCGCAAGAACGTTTTGCACCTGATTTAATTAAATTAACTCATTTGTGCAGCAGCTGCTGCAAACTGAACTACTTCTATGGGTTACAAGCTTTGCATTTCTCATTGAAAAGAAATTCAATTCTCTTGGTCAAGAGAAACTTTATCAAACAAAAAAAGCAAGTACAGGTAGATGTTCCCTGGGACTTGATTAAGGAGCGCATAAAAGTTAAGAATATAACAAATGCGCACTGGGTGCAGCATCCTACCTCACAGAGGCCAATCAGAGGCCTTTAAGGAAGTTGCAAATAGGGACGAAGGAAACAGCCCTCTTCTGCTGTTGCTTGCTGCCCCTCCTGAGTTGGTATTCAGACTTTCTCAAGCAGATTACAATCAAAGTGCCAAATTCCAGCCCAGGGCTCCTCCACCAGGATCCAAAACACCTTTCTTCTAGCACTGATCTCTGGGCTTCCCATCTAATAACACAGAAGGTCTTATATACAGAAGACATACAACCCAGTCATGCCAAATATTCTCTTGTGCTCCATCCATAGCTTTGTCAGTCTTCCAGGATTAAGGATTAAGGCTGCAGGTGACAGAAAGGACACTTTTATGCTTGAGACCTTAGAAAGTTTCTGCCAGTGAGAAGAAATGGACGAACCACTATCCATAGACCACAGAACCGGGGGGGGGGGACCACTTTTGTCCAGTGGGCCAGATCCAACCCACTTTTGGCCAGATTTGAGCAGTGGACCCAGTCCTGCCAAAATTCATCTTTTCATGCAAGTGTGTAGGATTTGTGCTTTTTAATACATTACTGGATGAACATTAAATATAGCATTGTTGTTTTACATTTTAAATTGCTTTTATTGTATTTTATTTTTTCAAGTTGCTTTGAAACTCTTTCTTTTGTATTGTTATAGGGGTTTTTAGGGGGTCAGTCTGGATGTCTTTGTGGTCCCCTTCTAGGCCTGTGATCCTTTATCTATGAGGTTAGGATCTATAAAAGGAAGTCAGTCAAACCAGCTATTTTGTAAAGGTAATGGCCACAGCTGCTCAGCTAAGTATCTATAATCAGCATCTTAAATAGGTTGCTCTGTTGTCATAGAAACAAATGGGTGGACCTTTCCCTAACTCACCTGTCATCCTAGGATGGAGAACAACAGACTAAGATGGGCTGGGGGTGTGGGGGAGTTTTGGCTAATGCTGCAAGCTGGGTACATAGAAGCTTGCCTTGCTCTGTGCTGAATCTCAAAGCTGGGGCTCAGGGGTCTCTCTGGGAACCTAATGGGGAGGCAAGATCTGTTGGGGTTGTGAGCCCCTCCATTCTATGCTCAGGTTGTATATATGTGTTAAGTTGTGGGTTGACATAGCAGACGACACAGCGATTTCTCCTAAGCAGCTCTTTATTTTGTAAGCTGGAACAGAACTAAGCTGAGGAGCTCAGTCAGCCTGCTTATATAGAGCTCCAGAACAATGTAACTGTTGCCATTTTCTAAAACTATCCAATCACTGAACGTCACTTTTCGATCCTTCATTTGCATAACTATCTACAGTATCCCCCTGCTGGCCCAGGGTGAGAACTTCAGTACATAACAATATGTGTGGATAAAAACATGTATCACCACAGTCCCCATTGGCCTTCATTCCAAGGAAACCAAATCCCGGGTAAGCGCTGGAACCCTGGTGTCTCTTGCTGCTTGGAGATTGGGGCACCCTCTCAGCTGGCTCTGGTTCTCCTGCCCTGTCTTTTGCACTGGGCTCTAGGTTCTAGAGGCACACAAAGCAGATCCTGTAAGTCAGAAATCTGTTCTAGTTTCTGCCACAGAGTCCTTTGCAAAGGACTGGGAGGAGGTGCTTTGGCAGCACTGCTTCTGCTGCCTTGGAAGACAAACTGGGTTCTTCAAGAGTGGGTAATCAGACTAACCATTGTTTTCCTGCCATATTACACACAGATCAAATCCAGACAGAACTGCAAACCCATCTCCAAAAGATGAGAGGGAACTGATAAGCAAATTCCTTTTTTATGGCTGCACGCACCAGAAAACCATTGCTCTGACTTCGTATCCATTACTTTAAAATTTAAAAGAATGGTGAGCAACAACAAGCAACAGCAATAGACCAATTAGCAATTCCAGTTGCAATTAAAATGGAATGAGAAGACTCCTCCCTCTTCCTCTAATAAATCTGCATTTTGACAAGGAATTCTTGATTTCCAATCAAGACTTCTTTGAAAACAAAACAAAAGAAGAGAAATTTCAGCAAATGTGCTCACACACTTTCAAGATAACAGTTCTGCTGCAGTGTTTTATATGCTGGCAATACTCCGGCTCTCATGGAAAGATAATCCTCTTGGAGCTTGGACGTGTCTCCCCCTTGCCTTTCTCCCATGCTAGGGTAGAATTAATGCCTTGTAAAACAGCAGGCTCTTTCCAACATTGGTTCATTCAAATGGCAAGTCATTAAGAGCCCAAAATAAATAAGGTAAGACTTCACTATAACCCTAAGTTTGGAATTTGGAAGAAACGTTTGCTGGCTCACAAGATAGCTACAACTGGCTGCAGCCACCCTCTGATACCACAAGAGGTTCTGTTTCTAGGGTGGGAAATTCAGAGAAGAACAGACCTATTCACCTATGAACTTCTGCCGGGTTCCCAGGCAAAGAAGCTACCCAAACAGAGTCAGCTGAGGAGCAAGAACTGGGCAGAGGTGCAAGAACTAACCTGAGGAGCAAGAACTGACCTGCCATCTAGTATGCATAGCAGAGCACATGAATCTGTACACATATTCTGACTTAAGAGTTGTCTACCTTCAGGAGCCTTCACACTGCTGTTTCCCAACATAAAAACACTACGCAATTGAAGCAGCTATGTACCTTCCCAGGGACGCGGGTGGCACTGTGGGCTTGCCGATCAGAAGGTCGGTGGTTCGAATCCCCGCGACAGGGTGAGCTCCCGTTGCTCGGTCCCTGCTCCTGCCCACCTAGCAGTTTGAAAGCATGTCAAAGTGCAAGTAGATAAATAGGTACCGCTCTTGTGGGAAGGTAAACGGTGTTTCCGTGTGCTACTCTGGTTTGCCAGAAGCGGCTTAGTCATGCTGGCCACATGACCCGGAAGTTGTATGCCAGCTCCCTTGGCCAATAAAGCGAGATGAGCACTGCAACCCCAAAGTCGGCCACAACTGGACCTAATGGTCAGGGGTCCCTTTACCTTTACAGTGGTGCCCTGCAAGACGAATGCCTCGCAAGACGGAAAACCCGCTAGACGAAAGGGTTTTCCGTTTTGGAGGTGCTTCGCAAAACAAATTTCTTATGGGCTTGCTTCGCAAGACGAAAATGTCTTGCGAGTTCCTGTGGGGGGTTTTTCCTCCCCCCCCCTTTCCCCAAGTCGCTAAGCCGCTTATCAGCTGATCCTAAGCCGCTTATCAGCTGATCCGCTAAGCCGCTTAACAGCTGATCCGCTAAACCGCTTATCAGCTGATCCGCTAAGCCCGCTAAGCCGCTAATGGGCTTGCTTCGCAAGACGAAAAAACCGCAAGACGAAGAGACTCGCGGAACGGATTCTTTTCGTCTTGCGAGGCACCACTGTATGTACCTTCCCCTGATTATGAGTTACTTCTTGAGTTCTTTTTACGAAGTGGAATAACAGCTGTGGGAAGAAGACTGTGGCAGGCAGCCTTGAAAAGGGGGAAAGCAGGGGTAAGTTAAATCCTGTTGCCACGAAACAGGATCCTTGCAAATCCAGTGGCTGTCTAGCAGTTTATAGCAAATATATCTGATGTCTGCCAGGGTCACAACAGTAAAGCCTGGAGCAAACTAATATTGGGTTGTATCCAACAATGCTTCCTCTTCTTCTCCTTTTTATGATGATGATGATGATGATGATGATGATTATTATTAGTAGTAGTAGTAGTAGTATTTCAGTTTATTCCCTGCCCTTCACCTGAAGGCCCCAGCACAATTTAAAATACAACACTAAAAATGGTTTAAAAATACTGCAATCACAAAAATAGGGTGGGTCCCAAATATATATGTCTCATTTTACTCAGAGAAGAGCAATTAAAATTAACTTAAAATCAGTTGAAAGGTTTCATCTCTCAGGAATGCTTAACATGGATGCTGACGGCTGCCAGAACCTCAATCGCCCCCAAATGGAAAACCTTGAAGGATTTGTGACTTTTGCTTTGGTATAAAAACATGTGGGTTTAGCATTGCTGGCTGGGGGGGTTGAGGGGGGAGCTCATAATTTACAAACTGCCAAAGGCTTGGAGGACCTTGCAAAAAAAATTTAAGAATCCATGCTATTTGTATACACAAATATAACTCTGTTGGTTAGAATGTGGTGCTGAGAATGCAAAGGTTGCAGGTTTGAACCCCATATGGGCAGCTGCATATTCCTACATTGCCATATGCAGAAATGGACACAGGGAAACAAGTACAGTGTTAAAATGAGTAATAACATGTTTCTTATTTTATGTATATATTACTGTAATTGAACCTTAAAATATAAGGAGAGCCTGCAGGATTAGACCAAGGATCCATCTGGTCCCACAGCCTGCTCTCTCCCAGGGGCCACCCAGACGCTCCAATGGGAAACCTGCAAGCAGGACCCCTGAGCACAGGAGCCAGACTCTTCCATCCTGTGGCTCCCGGCAACTGGCGCTCATAAGCCTTGATGCCTCTGATCGTGGAGGCAGAGCAGGGGAGTTGTGTCCCATTTTGCTGCTTGAGGCCACCTTCCTCAAGCTGCCGCCACTGCCACGTGGCACCTCCCCCACATCACCTCTGCTGCCTGCATCGCCACTGCTTCTCTGCCAGAAGTCATAGGAGCCAACTCCTAGGGGCTGAGGTCACTTCAGCACCACAATGAAATATTTGAGGGGGCAAATAAAATAAAAAATGGGGGGCAGGGCTTACTTGCCCTCAACCCCAATATTTTATTCAAGTTGCACCCCTGCCAGTGGTGGAGGTTTCAGGGTGGGTTGTGTGAGGGAGGCTGTGAGTGTGATGCCTAGGGGACTTCTGCAGCCTGAGGCAGCTGATTCACCCCACTTCATGGGTGGGCTGGCCCTGAGGCAGAGAAAAGCCATCATGGCTCGAATCCCCATAAGAATAAATCAAGTGCTCCCAATACCTTAACTCCTTGCCATCAGAAGTCCTTACGAACACCCCTACTAGGGTAGAGTCGGTTTTGTTATTCCCATTTTCACAGAATCATACAGTTGTAGAGCTGGAAGGGACCCTGAGAGCCATCTAGTCCACCCCCCAGCATGCAGGAATCTCAGCTCAAGCATCCCTGGCTGATGCTTACAGGTGGCAAGGCCGGGGAATGCCTGTTTGCCCAAGACCACCTAATGTAACCAGGGTGGAGCCAACATCTGAACTAGATGCTTTCCAGCTCACCCCGTTAAGCCACTACTTCCCCCTAGTAGTCCTTCAATGGGCGAGGGTGGAGTCAGGTCTGTTCCTTGCAGTCTGAGCAAGCGTGATGGCACAGAGTTGTGCACCTGAAGCCTGTGCCCCATTTCCACAGCAGATCATATCCTCTGGTTCTGCCCACCCCACTCCCCTCCCAGTCAGGGTCAAAACACACATGATGAAGGGGACTAATCTTTTCTTGACTAATGAACTGCAGGCATGTGGGGGTGCTACAAGAGACGTGCTTGACCCTCTCTCCATTTACCTCATTTCCCTGGTCTCCATCTCTACCTACCCAACCACCCCCTGCAGGAGAATCAGGAGAGGGGCGAAGTGCCCATGGATGGGGGTTTTGGTTGGGGAAGTAGTGCAAGAACAAGGGTCAAACACCCCCTCCCCCTGCATAGCTTCTCAGATCCAAAACTGGCTGTGTTTCATTAAAGATGAGGCCGCCAACAGATCCAATTGCAGACCTGCTGTTCTGGCCGTCAAGATGGCTTGAGCACTAGATAAGGAGAGGGAGATGCCTCCCTCTGTATATGAACCACAGAAGGCCTCTCATGGCCCAATATTCACCAGGGCTGGATAGGATAGCTCAAAGGTCACTTTTGCTCTCTCTTACCCAGTATTTTACTATCTCAGTGTTTTATTTATCCATATATATATGGTGCCTGACAAGCAGCAGCTGAATACCTCAGCTTCCACTCTATTAAATAGCAGGTAATTGTCCCTGATCAAGGGGAGGGAATTTATACAAGCATCTGGCCTCATTTTTAGAGACCACATTTTCCTCTTTAAACTTGAAAGCTGGAGGGCTGAGCCTATCCAGGTTCATCTGTCTGGTCTTGGGCGAGGGAAGCAAGCAGCAATGATTGGGAAAGGATTGCTTTGCAGCGACTGAGCGAGTGACATTTGCACTGTGGTCCACATAGGAGGGAGGGAGGAATGTGGGAGAGATTCCATTCAGGTCACAGATAAAGAAGAACTCAACATAACACTCACTATGCAACAGTTGGCAAAACACACCCATCCTTCAAAATCTGCACTTCTCCGAATTTTGTGATGCAGTTCTCCAGCCAAGGAACGTGCATTGAAATGCTAGGGTAACTTATGCACACAGATGGAAGCATTCATGAAAGCAGCAAACGCTTTGGAATGTGCTCCTCAGTGAGGACCACCTGGCACCTTCATTGACATCTTTCTAACACCAGGTAAAGACTTATATCGCCCCCTACCAAGCTTTTGACAAACTACTGTTCGCATGCAGACAAAGCTTCCTGTGTTTGTTACATAGGTGGTTGCCTTTTGTTCTGCTTTATGGTATAAATATATTTATTTGTGTTTTTACCTGCATTATAAGTCGCTTGGAAACCTTCAGGTAATAAGACTGGCTGATCTAGTACCGATAATGATAATGGTGGCGATGTAATTCTTATATTGGGAGAAATCGCTGTGCAAACACTTGTATGTTGGGATAAATCCCTATCCACATGGTGATGGGCAGACAGGCTGCTGGCGTGATGTAGCAGGATCTTCTTGCATTCTTGTATACCCAAGGCCCAGTGGTTAAGGGCACCCAAAGGTGTAGAGTCGTAGGACACAGCCTTCCTAGCAACACCCCAGGGAACTGTGGTTCTCACCCATCTACTGGTGCTAGTTTGATGTCTATGGCTAAAAGATGCCCTGGAATCCACATAGGCTATATAATGAGATTCACCACTTTTGGGAATGATCCTTGCAAAACACTGTGGTCACTGAGCTATCACTTGGGTGATTTTTCCCAAGCTAATCATTTCAATTTCTGGACCACCATCCAATTCCGAAGAATCTCCTAAGGGTGGTTCCATAAAGTTCAGCATCAGTGAGTCTGTTTCCAGGATACAGCATCTGCTGGGGGGAGGAGGGCAGCACACCACTCTCCTCCCAAAACAGTTTCTTTCCCATGATAGATGGGGAAACCAGAGTGGTGGTGCTGTTGGGGAGAGAAACTGTTATGCCAGCAACACCAGTTCTGGGGCCTATGTAAACATAAGTGAGGGTTTGCAAGATGATGTTGCCACGCATCCCAGATGGTTGAGTCCATCTAGCACAGCATTGTCTATATGGACTGGAAGAGGCTCTCAAGGGTTTCAGACAGGGCGAATTCACATCCTTGTCTGGAGACACCAGGCCTGAACCTGGGACCTTCTGTGTGCAAAGCAGATGTTCTTCCATTGAGCAACAACCCTTCCCCATTAAGTCTGTGCATTGGGCGTGGAGGAAAACAGAAGTTACCCTCAAAACTGCAAATTCCTACTCTAATCTAAGTCCTTCTTCACATGTATGTGTGCTCAGTTTTTGAGAAGCACAGCCAGTTTGTATGCAAGATACTGGAGCACACAGTGCTGAAAACAGGTAAAAACAACATGCCCTCACTGCTAATAATTTCAAGCTTCCCAGGAATAGCCACCGTTCAGACAGACTCCTTCACCAGGGAGGGTGTTCCACAAGAGGGGAACCACCACTGAAAAGTCCTGATCAAGGGTCAGTGGCAACTCAGCAGTGGCACCACCAGTAGAGCCTCCTCTGTCAAGCATTGCAAGTCATCACTGATGGGTGCCCACCACTCCTCAGTGAATTTGCCCAGTCCTGCTTTTAGTTCTGGAAGTGGGGGACAGCTGATGCACAGCCATATATTGGCTGCCCTGGTTGCAGACAAGCCCCCTGCCAGGAAAGGATAAAGAACTGGCTAGTTCAGCCTTGCCCACCCACCTCACCAGTTACCTGCCAAGAATCTCAACTGACTCTTCACTCTTAATTCCCCATTTCCGGAAGTTGCACCACCACAGTCGTCCTCGTCATCACAGCCCCCACTTCCTGCTTCATCCTCATCTTCTGGTTTCTCCAGATTTTTCCAGCGAGAGATGGACATTCCTTTTAGAAGCTGGAAGACAATATATTTAAGGGGGAAAGGATCAGAGGGGCTTCAAATGCCAGAAGATCCATCACATCTGTTGCCTTTGATTCTTATGTAACTTTTATATTGTTGTATTCTCTGTAAGTCCTGTATCCCTCGTAACACCATGTATCCCTTACACCCCCAGGAGTTCCCTGTGGTCTGTGGGAGAGTTTCTCCTACAAGTTCCAAAGATTTGCTGTTACTCAGAGCAGGGCTTTTATTGTGGCTTCCCCAGTTCTCTGGAATAGCATCCTTGTCTAGATATGACATGTACCTACTACATGTACTTTTCAAAAACAGCTGGAGACATTTTTGTTCCACAGGCTTTCCTTCCTGGATGAATGGGTCTTTGACGCAAGGGTCCACTTGTCAGGGTTTTAGTCTTGTCTTAAAAGTATTTGATGATTGTCTTTTCCCCCTCTTTTTATGTATAAATTGCTTTGAGGTGGTGGTTTAGAAGGCAATAAACAAATTAAATGTAGTATCATCCTCATCATTAATAAAAGTTTGCAGACTATTAAGCTGGGTGGTTTGTTTCAGGTACAATCTTGAGTCTGTGGTTTTACTGGTCAAACTTCACCCCCTGTTCCCCTTTGCTGCTGCTGAGCAACACCAAAGCTTAACTGAAGGATCAAGTGGGCATTATTGCATTCATCAGAATTTGGCCTTGATTAGATCTCTAGATTAATAGCCAAAAGCTCAAGGAAAATTGATGTGCAGCTTAGTTGTTAGAGCAGGCCGAACCAATTCAGGGGGCTGGAGGGGGGTGCCATTTCTTAAATGCTTCCCTTGCAAGTCAGAGTGTCAAGTATGCTATTTTCACAAACACATTAATTTTTATGCACACTTTATCCTAGCATCTGCATTTTTGTTGTGGGAAATCTCAGAAAAGTGTGAATGGATTTCAAAGGGTGACTACATTGCAATGTGCACATTGCTTCAAAAAGCACAAATTATTTTGGACAACAGCCATACAAGAAATATGTAAAATAACTAAGCAAGTATTAGAAATCACCCCAGAACTGGCCCTACTAAACATCTTCCAAGACAATAATGCCCACTCACATCACAATGAACTCATCGCCCACCTACTTTCAGCAGCCAGAAACATCATAGCCAGACACTGGAGAGACCTGTCAGGAGTAAGCATGGGCCAATGGTACCAAATAGTATGGGAAACAGCCCTACTAGAAAAATTAACCAATAGAGGACTTCTGGGTTGGTGCCTCCGGCAATGGCGGAGTTCCTCTGATCGGGAGGAACTTGCCCCGTGGGAATTTGGGTCTGTACCGCTGCGGCAAAGGCGGAGACCTGTAAAAATCCCAGGCGGGAGAAGCCTGTGAACGTGGGATTCGGCGGGCACCTTTTGCGCCTCCCCTACTCGCGGGGGAACCCGATTTCAGGGACCCAGAGCGACGTGGGGTGAGTGGCGCCGTGCTTCGAATTGTCTGCTTCTTCCATGGAGCGAAGCCGCATTGCTGTTGCCGGAGAGCGCTGACTTTTTCCTGTGGACAATTTGACTCCAAAGTAATTACCCGTGAGTAGAGCTGATACGGGAGAATCAGATTTTAAACGTTTAATTTGGCATCGAAACGGGGAGGTTCAAAACAGGAAGTCCGCCTTCCCTATTTGTAAATAGACTGAGGCAAGGAGTCTGTAAGCTGAAGTCTTGGAAAGCCTTTTGTAAAAGATTAAATTTCCATCGGCAAAGAGTGTGAAATCCCCCTTGGAGGCAGGAGAAGAGGGGGGGGGGAGTTGTGGACTGAGTATGCCTGTAGGAGAGAGTAAAGAGAGTTAAAAACTGCCGCTCTGACCCTGGAAACGGGCTGCTAGTAGGACTGACGTTTTGGAATGTCCATTGACAGCACTTAGAACGTTCCTTGACAGCTAGCAGAATAAGAGAGATATATTGTTTCTACTGTCTCCGGCTGCTTCAAAAAAGGAGTAATAAAGTAACTGAAAACTGAAACTAACTTTGGATTGTACGAGTTGCGCTTAAAGGTGACATTCTCGACTATTATAAATAGAATCTGTTTCTCCCTAGTGGAAGTTTCTGAAATTAGTTACTTTATAAGAGCTGGGCTAGGGGAGTTTCTAGCTGCAAGATAAAAACTGTGTGACTCTGGGATTGACCTTGAATCTCTTAAGTGTTGTGGCAAATGGAAAGGAAAGAACAGATGAAATGTCAACAGAAGAGGCCTTAGTGGTCGCATTATTGAAAATAAATGACTCGCTGGAACAGCTTCACAAGAAAACAGAAGTGATGAATGTGAAAGCGGACGCTGCAAATAATAAAATTGATTTAATTGTAGAAAGTTTAAATAATCTGGGACAAAAGGTGAACACCAACACAGAAACCACCCAGAAATTGACACAGGAATCTACTTTAATACGGCAAACTGCGGATGAAGTCAGGGAGAAAACCTTTGCTGCTGAATGTAAAACAACACAATTGGAGTATGAGAGAGCCCCATACACTCAAAAGCAACTTGACGAATATAAACTGACATTTGCTATGATGGAGCTTAAAGAAAAACAGATGAATTTGAGGATCAGAACCTCACCAGAACTGGGAAAGGAAAGTTTGACAGAGCTTCAGGAGGAGACAGGATCAACATCAGCTGAGAAAGAGAGATTTTTGGGGGTCAGTAGGACCGCCAAAAATGTGAATTTACTTAAGGGTAACTGTGAAGGACGTTGGATTGAAGAGAAGGGGGATTGGGAAATATGGACAAATCTGAAGTTGTTATGGTTGGGCCAAGCTGTTGTGGTGGGGATGAGGGTTGCTGTATTGCCGGGGATGTTGCTTTTGTGTCAAAAAGTGCAAGTTTTGGATGGGAGGGATTGTTTCAGGAGGTGGCAGAAGGATGTTCCTGGATTGGTTTGGCAGGGCAGGAAGCCTCGAGTAAAACTTAAGATATTGACGGATGCTAAAGAAGGAGGTAATGAAATTAGTTACTTTATAAGAGCTGGATAATGGCAGATGAAGTTGATGGACTAGACGGAATTGGCGGAAAAGACTGGCAAGATCCGAGACCAGGGAGAAGAGTCAGTGGAAGAAGACTGGGAAAAGTTTAAAGACTATTTATAGAAATATTGTAAAATTAATGAATGTTAGAAGAATGTTGGAATGAAATTATATGGCTTCAGTAGAAATGTTATAAGGAATTAAGTATAAATAGATTAATAGAGTATTAAAGGAAAATAAGGTTACCCCGGTATGGCTCCCCTTTATCACGTACGCAGCCCAACAAGACAATGACAAGAATCCACCAACAATATACAAATCAATGTGGCTAACCTGATCCAAAATACCCACCCACCCCACTCACACGTGAAAACAAAGTTCACCACAGCCAACCCCAAACAAGCAACCACACCCCAGGCCAACCCCAACCTCTCTCACCACCAATGGAACACAAGCGAATAGCAAAGAGAACCCGCACAAACAACGCTGACACAAAACCCCACACATACATTAAGCAAAATAGAAACATCGCCTCCCGACCCCCCCTGCCTTTCATCCCGCCACCTTTCCCCCCCTCTTTCTTCCTAATGTAACCCTAATGTCTCAACAAATGAAACTGACCTATGGAAAACGTAACTTGAAAAAAGAGACATTGCGCATACCTTTGTAAACCAAGAAAACTTTAATAATAAAAAAGCACAAATTAAGTAGCTTTGCCTTTAAATGTGAACTGAGCTGGATTCCTGCCCTCTCCCTCTGTGGAGCAGCCTGCCGTCTCTCCCGTCAGACTCTGTGTCCATCTAGCCCTGGACCACTGCAATGTCTCAGTCTACCGAGATTCTACTTCAAGGAAGATGCCAGAGGTTGAATTTGGGATCTTCTGCAAGCGAAGCATGACCTCTGCCACTGAGCTAAGGCCTTCCCCAGCACTGAAACAACTGGGCAACGTGTGGGCGCTTGCCCTGGCTCTGAACTGTGACTCTCGAGTCCTTAATTAGGGGTGCCAACTGCCAAAGATTGCAGCAGTTTTCAAAATAACTGAACCAGTGCCTCCTAACCAGTGACATTCTTGGATTGTTTAAATGAAGGTTCAAGCAGGCTGAGAAGTATCTGTTACTTCCACTGTGACGCTCATAGCTCTGGAATTCACTACTCTTCTTTTTCTTCTATAAAGAGGGGCTCAAATACCAGAGTCAATATTTTAAGAATATATTCTAAAATGGGGAGTTATTGTGGACTATGCAAGGATTTAGCCAGCTTCATTACATAGCAAAAGGCTGCTTCTTTGAGTGTTTTTGAAATACTTGGAATATGTTGAGCCAGGTTTTGAAAAATTTTGTGGAGTCTGCAGTTTGCGCGGCTGTGGAGTTATACTTGTGGCATCTGACCTCATATGTCCGCAGTAATATAAAAACTTTCCCTCATGTTTGTCTTAGAGGAGCAAACTTTCATTAAGAGTCCTTTGGTTCATTTTGGATTCTCACTGCTGCTATAAGTTCCTTTCTTAAATATTTATAAGAGAACATCTTTTTAAAACTTGCTTTTTAAAAAATCACAGCAAGTAATGGGTTTATTCACACTACACAATAAATATTTAAACCCTCTCCCCATTGAAACCACCGCCAGATAATTCAAGGTTTCCTGCCTCACCCTTTGTTCCCAGACTGGCAAGAAAGTCACAGAAACTTTTCCAGGATCCATGGAGTTTCGTAGGGCTCCTAGGAAGCCTTTGCAAACACGGGGTTCTTCATATACACTCGCTGATTGACAAGGAATGGATGGCTATGTAATCACAGGAATCAGCAGCCCTGAACCACTCATGTCAGAGATCTGATGTCAAAGCATCAGGAAATGAAACAGCCCCACAACTGCCAACCTCCCCAAGTGTCCCTATTTTCCAGGGACAGTTCAAGATTTACAAAAGCCATCTTGGTTTCAGATGTGGGCCCGAATTTTCTACTTTTCCTTGGGTAAAGGAAAAGTCCAGTCGTGGCCGACTCTGGGGTTGCAGCGCTCATCTCGCTTTACTGGCCGAGGGAGCCGTCGTACAGCTTCTGGATCATGTGGCCACCATGACTAAGCCGCTTCTGGTGAACCAGAGCAGCGCACGGAAACGCTATTTACCTTCCTGCCAGAGCGGTACCTTTTTATCTATTTGCACTTTCTCGTGCTTTTGAACTGCTAGGTGGGCAGGAGCAGTGACCGAGCAACAGGATCTCACCCTGTCACGGGGATTCAAACCACCGACCTTCTGATCAGCAAGTCCTAGGCTCTATGGTTTAACCCACAGCGCCACCCGCGTCCCTTTTCCTTAGGACGTCCCTATTTTAATCAGAGAAATGTTGGAGGCTGTGGCTCAGTTATGCGACCCCCCGAGCCAAGCAGATAAGTAACTATACGACCTTTAGAAGACATCTGAAGGCATTCCTATATCAGGAAGTTTTTAAATATTTTATGCTTTATTATGTTTTTATATATGTTGGAATCTGCCCAGAGTGGTGGGGTATAAATATTATTATTATTATTATTATTATTATTATTATTATTATTATTGACACCCCTATTTTCATTAGAGAAATGTTGGACGTATGTGACTGGCTTGTAACTGGCTTGTATTATTTTAAATAGTTCTGCCAGTAAAAGTTTGAATAATACTTTTATGGGTCTGAACAATGATTTATTCCAAAAGGAGTCAGTTATTATGCTTCCAGTTGTTTCAGACTGCACAATATCAGTACCTGCAACAGTTTTAGAGTAGGGTGCAGCTGCACTGGGTGTCCCACTGCAGGGGGGTACCAGAATAACGCTGTATAATGGAGCACAGGAGGCAGGGGAAGTGAATTTTAGTGTTGCACAGGATGGGAGTAGCCAGGTTTTTTTGTTGCGGGGGGCAGGACTTCTGGGTGGGGCAGAACCGACATGATTGGTCAGTTAATTAAGGCATCTGAAGGCAGCCCTGTTTAGGGAAGCTTTTAATGTTTGATGCACTACTGTATTTTAATATTTGGTTGGAAGCCGCCCAGAGTGGCTGGGGAAGCCCAGCCAGATGGGCAGGGTATAAATATTATTATTATTATTATTATTACTATTGTTTTGCTTGATCTGGGGGGAGGCAACTGCCCCTCTGCCCCGCCTTGGCTATGCCCATGTTGCACAGGGTACAGCTGAAATTTGAGGGCCCCAAATCCACCTCTGTCCTTCAGTATTACCTAATTACCCAAGCACTCCCTGCAATGGGTAAGGGATACTTTGCATGTTAGCAAAACAACAGCTGCACACCTGTACATAGAGTGTAGCTGCTATATTTGTGACTGTCCTGCCACCATCTCCAGCCAATCAGGCTTTGAGGCTTCTGCAGCAACAGAAAAAAGAATCATAAACTGCTGAGACTATACAAGGATAACACAACAGCATCAATATAAAGTAGACTCAAGGCAATGCTGGCTCCATTACACTGCCTTCAAATCTCGGGGGGGGGGGGGTTATGTACTGAAGTTCTCACCCTGGGCCAGCAGGGGAATACTGTAGATAGTTATGCAAATGAAGGATTGAAAGTGACGTTCAGTGATTGGATAGTTTTAGAAAATGGCAACAGTTACATTGTTCTGGAGCTCTATATGAGCAGCCTGACTGAGCTCCTCAGCCAGTTCTGTTCCAGCTTACAAATAAAGAGCTGCTTTGGAAGAATCGCTGTGTCGTCTGATATGTTCGCCCACAACTTTACACTGGCGACGAGGATGGGATCGATGGATATCAGAGCACAGCCAGACACGGCCACCCTCTAAGCTGAGTCACTGAGCTGAAACACGGAGTGAAATTACGGAACAGAACCAATTCAGAGCTGACCGTTCTGGCTAGAGCACTGTGTTCTATCCATCGCCCTCCACGTTGGCATCAGAACTCATGCCTCTACCACCGTTTGCCCCAGCCTCTGAATCATGAGATGCCTACCTCGCTCAGTTTGACTGCTACCTCCAAGCCAACGAGCTAACAGCAGTATCAAAGGAACGGAAGTGGGGCCTATTCCTCAGCCTCTGTGGGCCTGAGGTGTTTGAGACGGCCCGAGCATTGGTTGCGCCTGAAGCAGTCCAGGCAACACCATGGGACACGATCCAAGAGAAGCTCCGGAACCACTACGCGCCAAAGCCGTCCAAGATTGCTGCCCGCCATGCGTTTTACCACCGGAATCAGGCAGAGGGGGAGTCAATCAACAACTACACCACCGTCCTGCGACAGCCTGCAATGCACTGCGAGTTCCGAGACTTAGACGATGCCCTGATGCATCGTCTCATATCATAGAATCATAGAGTTGGAAGAGACCACAAGGGCCATCGAGTCCAACCCCCTGCCAAGCAGGAAACACCATCAGAGCACTCCTGACATATGGTTGTCAAGCCTCTGCTTAAAGACCTCCAAAGTAGGAGACTCCACCACACTCCTTGGCAGCAAAATCCACTGTCAAACAGCTCTTACTGTCAGGAAGTTCTTCCTAATGTTTAGGTGGAATCTTCTTTCTTGTAGTTTGGATCCATTGCTCCGTGTCCGCTTCTCCGGAGCAGCAGAAAACAACCTTTCTCCCTCCTCTATGTGGAATCCTTTTATATATTTGAGCATGGCTATCATATGACCCCTTAACCTCCTCTTCTCCAGGCTAAACATGCCCAGCTCCCTTAGCCGTTCCTCATAAGGCATCGTTTCCAGGCCTTTGACCATTTGATATGGCCTTTGATATGTTTGCCCACAACTTAACAGGGGGGATCCTATCGTTTGCACATAGCTTAAGGCTGTTATTCAACGTGCTTTTCTAATAAAGTGTTCTATTTCTGCACAGCGGCTTGAATGTTTCAGTCTTTCAGCTTCTGAAAGAGTCAGACCCACAAGCCATGACAATTTCCTATTAAGTAACAATTACAACTGTTTCACTCCCTCTCACTGGGAAAAAAATTGCATTTGGTGGTTTCTCTGCCTTTAAATAGCTGCTCTTGCTGAGTTGCTACCCTGACATTACGGCTGATTCTCATCTTGTGGCAAGAGGCAGGAAAATATGCAACCCGATAATCACTGAGAGCAACATGTAACAATAAGCAGGTTTTAACTTAATGATAATTTATCCAGCTGCAAGAGTTTAACCAGAACTTTCTCTCCCCCCCCCCCGCCAAACCAGGATGGCAGAAAAAAGAAGCCACCAACCCAACACAACACCCGCAAGGAGGACAACAAATCAATCCTGGGCATGTGCTGGAGACCTTATGGTCTCAGGGCAGTTTACAATACAGTTTCAAACAGTTTCAAAACTTACAATTAAAAGCCAGGACCCGCCTCTCCACAAGATGGCTGGTGGGTGGCAACAGGGCCTTTCCTGTGGTGGCTCCTTATCTGTGGAATGCTCTCCCAAGGAAGGCTCCTCTGGTGCCTTCATTAAACACCTTTTGGTAAATGTTTCTCTTCAATCAAGTTTGGGACTGATTGACATTCTATGACTTTTAAAATGTGTTTGTGGGAGGGGGCTATTTTGTATTTTTCTCATTTTGCTTTTTCCTGTTCTGAACCACACTGGGATCTTCAGATGAAGGGCAGTATACACAATTAATACACAATATTAATAAGATCCCACAATGCTCCAAAATATTAGTTCCCAAAGCAGCAAAAACTGTGCTAATTGATTCAATTATAATTAAGAAAACAAAGGGGGGGAGCACATGCAATGCAGGCCATAGCCAGCAGTAAATCACATAAAGTAAGAGCAATTAACTCTTTATTTGCTGAAACATGGTCAGCTCAGGTGTGTTAGACCTAATGAGCACAGCAACTCTTCTCAGTAGATCTTGCCCCAGTTGTAGAGACTGAAGGTTCCCACAGCTGCCTCAGTCTCCTCCTCCTCTGGGTTCTTCTCAAGTAATCTGAGACTATGTTAGTTTGCCTGTTTTTGTTCCTACAAGGACCTCTTCTGGTCCTTGTAGACTGGAGGGCAGGGGAGCTTCTCACAGCAGGAAGGGGAGACACCGATGCTTCTTCATCAGCCTAACTCCTCTCCTGCTTTGGCTTCTGTCTCTGATTCTGACTGCTCTCTGCCACAGACTCTCCCTGTGGGGACTGCTCTCTGCCACAGACTCATCCCACCACCACTCTTCTGGCGCTGAGCCTTCTTCCTTTTGGGGGTTCCCCAGCTGGGGCATTCCACCATTCCTCTGTACCCAGCCGGTCCATGACAAAGCAGCACAAAAACTAAGAAGATCAGAAGCTGCCTTATGCAGAGTCAAAATATTGACTAACCTCGTTCAGTACTGTCTACACTAACTGGCAGCAGTGGCTCTCCAGGGTTTCAGCCAGGGGACATTCCCAGCACTACAAGGAGAGGTCACCAGGGACTGAACACGGGACATTCTTAATGAAAGAGCATGTGCTCCACCAATGAGTGACAACCCTTCCCCCAGAAGCAGTAAGAAATAGCATAAAGCCTGCTTGAATCAGCGAGTCTTTGGCACCTGTCAAAATGAGGCAAGGGAAAGGGCATGACTGGTTTCTGCATGGAGGCCACTGGGCAGCCTTAGCGCCACCACCAAAAAGGCTGTGTACATAGAAAGGTAGTGCAGGGTCCCCAATGACCACCTTAAGGCATGGGGTAATTCCATATACAGGTAGAGGGGAATTCTTAACATATCCTGATCATAAACCACTGATTGCTTTATCTAGCCCTTGTTATATCAAAACAAAGGTCTACTTACAGATCAGCAAGTTGCAGTTTCTGAGCCAAATTTATTTTTCACTGCATTTACACCCCACCTTTTTCTCCGAGGAGCTGAAGGTGGCATGCAAGATGGTTCTCCCCTTCTTCACTTAATCACCACAACCACCCCTGAGAGGAAGGCGAGGCTGAGATGCCGTGACTGTCCCAAGGTCTCCCAGTGAGCTTCATGGCCCAGTGGGGGATTTGAACCCTGGTCTCCCCGGTAAGCGTCCAACACTCTAAACACTACCCCATACTAGCTCTCATTTAATCACACACACCAGGGTGCCTGCATTTGCCAACCCCAATATATATATAGCAGGAGTGTGGGACAGACAGGCAGTATCAATGGAGTCAGCAAAGGATGGGGGGGGCACGTGTATAGCTCCTCAAGCTACCATTCACCCACCCCTACACCTCCTATGTCAAAATCTTTTATTTTCTTCCATTTTTACCCTCCCCCCTTTCTTTCACCATGGAGCCCAAGAACAGGGGACAGGCACTTCCCAGACTGCCTCCCTCCTTATTACCAGCAAACACAGCAAGAGTCTTACCACTATTCCAAACTGAAGCTGTCAACGAATAATGAAAGTTATCCTGCCCTTTTAAGGGTATTTTTTTAAAGCTTCTCAAACCCCCCCCCCCAATTAAGCATAAACAAAACAGCAAACTGTGACCTCAATCGTTAAGATAAGTGCAGAAGGTTTATTTCAAGCAAAAGGTTCCCTTAGGAATCTGCCAAGGCAAAAAAAGGAGAGTCTGAATTAATATTTATACTCTTCCTGGAGTGCATATTTCTCCTTTAATTTAGTCTGCATGACTGAAAAGAATTTAATAAAAAAATGTTCCAAGGGCTGTGCTGAAATTCTTGGCATATTTTTCTATAAGCCCTTGGACAATCATCAAGCGTGGAGATTGGAAAGGGTTGATAATGGGTCTGCAGCTAAAACAATAGTTTAAATGGCAAGGAAAATTGGACCATGCAGAGCTGAAGGAGGGAACAGAGAAGAGGGAGGCTGTGGTGTAGTGAGGGAGAGAGCAAGAACCCTGGACCATCACTCTTTCTCACCTTTCTGTTATCCCACCTGTACATCCACAGGTGAAACTGGTGAGGTGAAACACAGAAGTCGCTCCATTTCCAGAGGCAGCAATACCTCAGAATTCCAGTTACTGAATGCTGCCTATGGAGGGAAGGCAGGATACATTTATGTCCTGCTTCAGAGCTTTCCATATGCACCTGTCTGGCCACTCAGCACCAGACTCTGCACTTGATGGTCTTTGACCTGATCTGCAAGAAAATAAAGATGTGCCTGGTGGATCAGGCCCCTTGCCCACCTGGCCCAGCAACCTATTCTCATTTTGGCCAACCAGGTGCTGCCGTGAGAGGCCCCAAGCAGCACCTGGGCCCAACAGCAACTCCTCCTCTGCCTGTGGCTTCCAGAAACTGGTATCCAAGGGTGGAGGGTGAGTAAAGCCATAAAAGTATTAATAAATAGTTAAAACCAAGTTTTAGGAACAGGGTTTTCCTTCTCCTAGGTGGGCTGCTTTCTCAGATTGAGTAGCCCCTCTGATAAATAGCCTCATATGTCACGTCCTCACCCAAAGAGCCATTATCCCCTTTGAAAGAAATCCAAGGGAGGTGCTGAGGTGTTGATTAAATGCAAATTTGTCATCCCCTGGGGTGACAGGGGGCTTCGGGGAAACCATAAAAAAGCTAAAGGATCCCTGACAGTTAAGTCCAGTCACAGACGACTCTGTTTGTCCGCAGAGTTTTTCTGGGCCATGTGGCCAGCATGACTAACCCGCTTCTGGCAAACCAGAGCAGCGCACAGAAACGTTGTTTATCTTCCCACCAGAGCAGTACCTATTTACCTACTTGCACTTTTGGCTGTGCTTTCGAACTGCAAGGTTGGTAGGAGCTGGGACGGAGCAGCGGGAGCCCGCCCTTGCTTTAAACTGCACTTCTGAGGAAGACAAGTCAGGTTTATTGTTACTATAGTTTATTTTTTGTGTGTGTTTCTTATTGTAAACCACCCTGGGATCCTCAGGTGAATGGTGGTATAGAAATTTCATAAATAACTTCCATAGAGGTGAACACCAGGTCCAAGGCATGTCCGCGGCTATGGGTTGGGCCAGACTTATTCAGGGACAGCCCCATGGAGGCCGTGCTTTCCACGAAGTCCCGAGTGACTCCTTGTAAAGTCGTGTTGGCATGGATGTTAAAATCCCCTAGGACAACCAAACTAGGTGTTTGCAGGAGAACATCTGCCACAACCTGAAGCAGCTCAGGCAGGGAATCCTTGGCGTAGCGGGGAGGTCGGTACACCAAAAGGAATCCTGGACTGCCCCTATTGCCCAACTTCCAGAACATGCACTCAGAAAACTGGGTCTTCCCAATAGGACGCCGGGTGCAAACTAATGACTTCCTAATCTCTGCTGATCATTGGACATCCACTAAGCAAGTCTCTATGGGTGAAGCTTTCCCCAAACTGGGTACCACCACCAAAAAGGCCTTTCCAAGAAGCCATCATCAGGTGGGGGAATCTGAAGAAGGCCTCCAATGAAGATCTTAAGACCCGAGCAGGAATGTGTGGGGAAACACATTCCTTCCGAATAATCTCCACACCAAAATCAGTGGGGTCTCGTTCCTCCTTTTATAGTTAAAGCTGCCACCTCTCCAGAGTGCATGACAACACTCGTGTCAGGGACTCAAAACCTCACAGTCTGGCTAATGAGCTCCTTAGGGCTCTGTGTTAGTACACAATGAAACTGTCATGAACAGAATCTGAAACATCAGTTAAAAAGGAACACACACACACATATCAACAGTGAGTGATCAGAACATCGCTTCTGAATATTAATTCCCTCCCTACCAAAGCCTAGATCAAGAGATGCATCACATGCCAGACGTGCCTCAGAGAAGAGCAGGACCACATCAGAGGTTGGGAGCCTAAACAGAATATGCACTCAGGCTTCACAGCCCCTTCAGGCACAAAAGGAGAGGGGGGGCAGGTAGCACTGGCAGGTAACTGGTGGATCCTCTGGACTCACAAGATGCAGACAAAGATGCTGGGAGCTTTATCCTAGTCAAGAGAGCAAACTTTTCTCCTTGCTGATCTTCAAGATCCAGCTTTAAACCACTGAATTTGGCAACCTTAAGTGACTAGCACACAACAGTGAAGGGCAGGGCCAAAGTTCAAATGTGAACAGTCCAAAAGATGAGACTTTCAGCTTTGACCAAGAGAGTGCATTCCAGCTGCACAGAGACCAGATGTTCAAACACACACAACAGCAGGGTGAGGGAGTGTGGCATGGCGAAGGTCCCAAAGGACAGCCAGAGACGTCTGGAAGGCCACATCTAGCCCCCGCTTCGGTGATACAGTGTGCTTCCCTACCACACTGGCATCTCCCTTATAGAATTTTATTGGCTTCTCTCCATCACCTTTCATGGGCCGGCTGTGTTCTTGGCATCTGTCTTTTGAAGGAGAAGACTGCCAGTGAGGGGAAGGGTCTCTTTCACCAAAGCACATCTGCCACGCATCCTTGGGGAGCTTCCAAGCATCTCCAGAGGTCCCTCGTAACACAATTTGGAAGCCACCCATCTGTAATGCCTCCCAGAATCGTGAGGTTCTAGCCAATCAAGGGCTGTTGACTCTGAAGGGTCAGGGCCACATACCAGCCTCTTCTTATAAGCCTTCAATTTCCTGAACCACACACACTCTTCTGGCTTGTGAGTCCCGAAATATTTGCTTAGGTCACATAGCTGATCGCTTTGGGTTTGGTAAACAATATGACTCACAGGCAGTTCTCAAACTCTCTTGATATTTTAGCAGGGGAGGAGGAAGCAGCAGGACTCTTTGAATGCAGCCCCTGATCCATGGTAGGTCTCCTAGTCGATTAAAACTTCTTTTTACTGGCCCATTTGCCAAAAAGATTATCATATCTCCTTCAAAAAGATTACCATATCTCCTTTGCTTTTTCATCCAGATGATTAAAGCCTTACTTTCCTGAACAAACTAAAAGCTATTTCGACTTAGGGCACATGTGAGAAAAGCACAAGCATGCTACAGTTTCCTGAAGATTAATTATTCCAGCTGTTAATGAATTGCGGCTTCACCCTAGAATCATAGAATCATAGAATCATAGAATCATAGAATCATAGAGTTGGAAGAGACCACAAGGGCCATCGAGTCCAACCCCCTGCCAAGCAGGAAACACCATCAGAGCACTCCTGACATATGGTTGTCAAGCCTCTGCTTAAAGACCTCCAAAGTAGGAGACTCCACCACACTCCTTGGCAGCAAATTCCACTGTCGAACAGCTCTTACTGTCAGGAAGTTCTTCCTAATGTTTAGGTGGAATCTTCTTTCTTGTAGTTTGGATCCATTGCTCCGTGTCCGCTTCTCTGGAGCAGCAGAAAACAACCTTTCTCCCTCCTCTATGTGACATCCTTTTATATATTTGAACATGGCTATCCGTCTCCGCTTCTCTGGAGCAGCAGAAAACAACCTTTCTCCCTCCTCTATGTGACATCCTTTTATATATTTGAACATGGCTATCATATCACCCCTTAACCTCCTCTTCTCTTTTTTTTTTTTATAATCATATTTATTAAAATTTCCAATAATAACAGAATAGGAAAATAAGAAAGATAAAGGAAAGAAAGAAAAAGAGAAACTAATTTAGACCCTTCTTTTCATAACCTTCTTTCTGGGACTTCCTCCTTCCCCTCCCGATTGTATTCCCCTTTATCTAAGTTGGTTCCACAAGTTCTCATCCCCAATTAAACCTAATATATTATACTCATAAACCAATTTAAATTTACACCATCTTAGCATCACTCCTCGTCTTATAATAGAACAAAATTTTCCCCAAGATCCGCTCTCATTCCTTCCACGAGTTCCCCCTTTCTAAAAACAAGAAAAAACAGAAACGTAAAATATCAAAGTTATAAAGAATATAAGATAGAAAGTATAGAGAAATTCAAAAAGTTGGTTACAAAGCCTTTGGATTCTAATGTTCCCCCTCCCTTCCCCGGTTTTGATTCCCCATGTCCATTTGTCTGTATGTTGTCGGCCTGGAGATCTTAAGTCCACAGCCAAATTTATCTCAGTCCATCATGCTGTTTTCTTCGGATTTGGTTGTCTTAATGATGTTTAACTTCGAAAATCCAATCTAATAGAGGCCTTTAATTTTCTTTAATCTTTTGTTGCTCCTCCCATTATTCTTTCCGTGTCGTATTCAGTCATCTACTCTTTTATTTCTTGGTTTCTCAGGTTTCTGTCTTGTTCAGCTGTCAAAACATTCTTGTTCCAAAATTTAACGTCTCTACAGAGGTTTGTTATTCAGGGACACAGACTTACGTCCAGTTCCTTTCTTGATTCAATAGAAGATTCTATTGTGTTATAGTCACCTCTGTAGACAAAATAATATTTCAGTTCTGCAGCTTTCCCAGGAGATAAGACCTTTGCACATCCCAGAGTAGTTTTCCACATACGACACTTGTAATGTCCCGAATCCCCTCTAGAGGGATTACAATAACTTTGTATCCTCTAATCCAAAAGTCAATTTGTTGTTTCTTTTTCCCAACAGTTTATATCCATATTTATATCAAATTGTAACAAAATTAACCAGCAAAGAACTTGTAGCAAAGTCCTCTTTATAATTTCCAGTTTTGACAGCTCCTTTGACAGCTGTCAAAATCTCCATCTCTCTTCGCCAGGCTGTCCGAATCGCCCCGGTTCCCAGGGGGGGGTTGCTTTTTCCTCACCCTCGACTCCTCTCCTCCAGCACAGTTCTTATAATTCACATCGTGGAGTTGGTAATTTTTATCATCAATAAGCTTCTGAATAGATCTTGGTTTCTCAGTCCTTGTTTTAGCATGTTTACAATCAGGGAGGGGACTGACTTCCTTTTTTGGATCCCCTCCCGCTCGTGCCAAATCCGGAAAAAAATTTCTTTTTTCCTCCTTTTAAACCCGGTTGCCCAATTACTCACGGGTTGTTGATCAATTGTCCGAATTTCCTTTGGAAGAAGCCAGCGCTCTCTGCCGAATGGCATGCGGCTGCGCCCGGCAGGGGAAGCGGAGGACTCAAAGCACCACGCTACTCCCCGGCGCCCGATCCGTAGCCTTTAAAAAGGCTCTTTCACAAGCTGGGAGAGCGATAACGGTGCCAGCCGAGTCACCATGTCCACGGGATCCGTTCCCGTGGTTTCTAAGGGTCCCCGCGTCGCCGGCGCGGTAGGACCCAGCCCCTGCCGAGCAGACTCCCTCCGGAGCTCGGAGGGAGTCCGCCATTCGGCGATGGCGCCAACCCGGAAGTCCTCCTTAACCTCCTCTTCTCCAGGCTAAACATGCCCAGCTCCCTTAGCCGTTCCTCATAAGGCATCGTTTCCAGGCCTTTGACCATTTTGGTTGCCCTCCTCTGGACACGTTCCAGTTTGTCAGTGTCCTTCTTGAACTGTGGTGCCCAGAACTGGACACAGTACTCCAGGTGAGGTCTGACCAGAGCAGAATACAGTGGCACTATTACTTCCCTTGATCTAGATGCTATACTCCTATTGATGCAGCCCAGAATTGCATTGGCTTTTTTAGCTGCCGCGACACACTGTTGGCTCATGTCAAGTTTGTGGTCAACCAAGACTCCTAGATCCTTTTCACATTTACTGCTCTCAAAGCCAGGTGTCCCCCATCTTGTATTTGTGCCTCTCATTTTTTTTTGCCCAAGTGCAATACTTTACATTTCTCCCTGTTAAAGTTCATCTTGTTTGTTTTGGCTCAGTTCTCTAATCTGTCAATGAATGTTAGAAGGATGCTGGAATGAAGCTATATGGCTTTAGCAGAAATGTAATAAAGAATTAAGTAAAAACTGATTGATAATGGGCTAAAATGGAAAAATTTAAGGTTAGACCGTTAAGATAAATTATAGAACAAAAATTGGAAAGATGGAAAGAATTTGCTGAAATAGCTAATTGAACTAGAATACAAAAAAGGGAGGTGTGAGGAGGTCGATGAAACAAGTAAATGAAAGGTAAAGATATGGAATATTGGATGTGTGTTTTAATGTTTTTGTTTCTTTTTGTTGTTTTCTTGTATTGTTTTTCTATGTTTTTCTTTTTATGTATTGTAAGGTATGTTTTGTTAAATTTTCTATTGTTTTCTTTTCCCCCCTGTAATCTTTAAATTTCTAATAAATATCATTTTAAAAAAAGGAAAAATACTGATTAGAGCATTCCCCAAGAACTAGCTGTGTTTGTTTGCTGCAGCAAAATCAACGAGGAAAGTCTTGATACATCCCTAACCGTTCTGCCTAATTTCCACAGGCAACGATGCACATGGAGACACTATAGTCCCACCATCTACAAATCTGACCCAGCAGCCATTGCCCTGGCTTCTGACTTTTCGGCATGCATTGCCCACCCTGACTATCTCTGTGGTCCATACGGAGCCAGAAACCTGCTTTTGGCTGTGTCCCAGGTGCATTGCCCTTCTGCCCTCACAGAAATGGGCACTTCTTACATTCTTATCTGTTGTGTATGTCACATCTAGTCTGACATCCTTTTCTTACAGGGGCCAACCAGATGCCCGTGGGATCCGAGCACAAGAGCAGCAACTCTCCCTTCCTGTGGTTTCCAGAAACTGGCATTCAGAAGCATTATTGGACAGAGCATAAGTCATTCTGGCTAGTAGCCTCAGATAGCTCTCTCCTCCTCCATGATTTGGTCCAATGCTCTTCTAAAGCCATCAAAGTTAGTGGCTATCACTGCCTTTGGTAGGACGGAATTCCATCTTCTCACTTCATGCTCTATGAAGAAGTACGTTCTTTTATCTCTCCCAAATTTCCCACAATCCTGGTTTGCTGTCTCAACAGAACCCGCCCAAGAAAGGAGATAGAATCCAGGTGTTTTATAGGCATTTTGGGAGGAGAGGATATGAAGTGCACATTCTTACTGAAAATGTCAAGGGGAATGGGAAGATTTTTTAGCAATTAAAAAAGGCACTGTATGTTCAGACTTTTAATGGCAGGAGGTTGGACTCGATGGCCCTTGTGGTCTCTTCCAACTCTATGATTCTATGATGATATGCAGCATTCAGAGTCTGTCACACTTATTCTGATTTAACTGTCCCAGTGAGTGGAAGTCTGGGAGGAGCCCTGCGTTATGGTGAACTGCTCCTGAGAAAGCCTTAAAATTTTTCCTGAGTCACAAAAAAATGTTGTTAGTCTTTAAATACAGGGTGTGAGTCATGCGGACTGATAGATTACACTCTGCAGCATTTTTTATTCCAACCCCCCCCCCATGAAAATACAGAGGCCAAAAGATTCCTGCAGTACATTCATCATGGGTAAAAAAAACACCCTTCAGTCTTCTTGCTTTAGTAGCAAATAATGGCAACAGCTGGGTGGATCCTAGCAGCCCTTGGATTTCAGATTTCACATTTGCCACACAAAATATAATAATTCCATCCAGAAACGACAGGCCCAAATAATTATTGGCGCACTTTCAGAAAACTTCTCCCTCCCCCTTGTCAGATGAGGCATAATGCCATCATGAAAATGAGTTCCTGAATTTAAGCACTGCCTTCTTCTGACTCAGAGAAATCCCACCCCAGGGATTGCCTGGGCCAAGGAGTTTGAGTTCTCCAGTACCTTTTTTGGAGTGACTCCCACTGTGTTGACATCAAAGCTCCACTGTATGTAACTTGCCCACCATTTTCTTGAGACTGAAGCACGTTCTGCTTTTAGTGTTCCCAAATGCTTAGGTTTTGAGCATACAGAACAACACCGCAGAGCTCTTTCTGCATGACGTCTTCTCCAGAGTGACCCTAGGAGCCCATCTTCTGTGGCTGACTCACCTCCTTCCACTCGGATGGGTTCCAATTAGAGCAAAGGGTGAGGAGTCTCTTTCTCAGTTGCTAAATACTCCCCGGTGTGAGCCAGTGTGGTGCAGTGGTTAAGAGTGGTAGACTCGTAATCAGGTGAACTCGCTTCCCCGCTCCTCCACATGCAGCTGCTGGGTGACCTTGGGCCAGTCACACTTCTTTGAAGTCTCTCAGCCCCACTCACCTCACAGAATGTTTGTTGTGGGGGAGGAAGGGGGCCAGCGCTGTCTGGAGACACTTCTGGGTCACGTGGCCAGCGTGACTAAGCGGCATCTGGCGAGCTAGCACCAGCACCGCACACGGAAATGCCATTTATCTTCCCGCTATAAAGCGGTACCTATTTATCTACTTGCACTTAATTGTGCTTTCGAACTGCTAGGTGGGCAGGAGCTGGGACCGAAAGACGGGAGCTCATCCCGCTGTGGGGATTCGAACCGCCGATCATGCGATCGGCAAGTCATAAGCACTGAGGTTTTACCCACAGCGCCACCCGCGTCCCTCTTGAGACTCCTTAGGGTAGTGATAAAGTGGGATATCAAATCCAAGCTCTTCTTCCCCTTCTTACTGACTGGGTGGCTCTAGGTTGTTGATGGCAGAGACCCTTTTGGGATCCTGCTACAGAAATAGTCATTGGTCTTGGAACCTGGACCATTACAGCATCCAATTTTCCCCACAACTGGCAGTCAGATGCCCTAGTGAGATGCCCACCAGGTGGGCTTAAAGGCAACGGCTCTTCCACCTTCGGCAACAGGTTGTCTGCATCTCAGCATGGAGTTTTGTCTTTAACCATTAATGGCTGCTGACAGACCAGCCCTCCACAAATTTGCCTCATGTCATTTTATAGTAATCTTAGCACAGGATAGGAAGAAACTAGACTGGAATTCACTGACATATCTCTGGGTGGATTTGCTGTAGATCCCCTTTCTAGGTTCTGAGAAACGCACCTTCCTTCTAGCACTTATTGCCGACAAGCTCTACTACACAGCCCACCTGGTGCCTTCCAGATGCTTTAGACCAGTGTTCCCCAACCTTGGGCCTCCAGCTGTTTTTGGACTACAATTCCCATCATCCTTGACCACTGGTCTCGCTAGCGAGGGATGATGGGAGTTGTAGTCCAAAAACAGCTGGAGGCCCAAGGTTGGGGAACACTGCTTTAGACTACTATTCCCATCAGCCCCAGTCAGCACAGCTCATGCCCCAGGTTGAGAAAGGCTGTGTATCAGAGTGTGCAATACAGTGGTACCTCATGTTAATTACGTAATTCGTTCCGGAGGTCCGTTCTTAACCTGAAACTGTTCTTAACCTGAAGCACCACTTTAGCTAATGGGGCCTCCTGCTGCTGCCGCGCCGCCGGAGCACGATTTCTGTTCTCATCCTGAAGCAAAGTTCTTAACCTGAAGCACTATTTCTGGGTTAGTGGAGTCTGTAACCTGAAGCGTATGTAACCTGAGGTACCACTGTACTTTAAAATCAAGGAAGGAATCCTTTAACTGCCCCCCAAAGCCATGCTGTTAACAAACTTTTCCCTCCGATTTTCTGAAGAAGTAGGCAATAAGCTCATGGCAGCTTATGTTCCATTAATAAAATTAATTAGCCTTGAAGGTGCTACTGGACCAGGATACACTTGCAGCTTATCAGCTTCCCAGCACTTGCACAAACTTCTTGGCAGCTTTTGGGTTCCCATGCTGTTTGTTTCCTTTATCCCTCAAGAACATTGGAGACTGTTAGGCTTTCTGGCCAAAAGAACATTGGAGACTGTTAGGCTTTCTGGCCGAAGAGCAAGCCATCTCTCACCCCCCCCCCCACTTCCTTAAGTGAAAGGCTGATTCTGCAAGCTAATTTATAAATTGGTTCACGTGCATCCCAAAGATCTGTCAAGATATGGTAGGCCTGAAATATTTCCAACCATCGGCTGCACCGTAACCTCTGGAAGAGAAACAATTTCCCGTCTAAAAGCCTTTCAACCTGCTAATGATCCGGCCTGCCCGATGCAATTTCTTTTCCAGAGTCACAGCCTTAAGTTGACTTATGAATTACAAATTACGGAAACTGTGCATTTGATCACACCAATAATCATTTGACTATAACTTCCTCCCTCCCTCTCTGCTCCCCCCTTTACCCCCTCCAGCTTCAAGCTCAGGAACTGAATAACCACACACTCACTCTTTGATTACCCTCTGATGTTTTAATTGCTTTTTTCAAGGCTGATAATTAGGGAATGGGGTCCACATTTGAAACAAATGCTTTGCCTTTTGCAGGGAAGTAGCCTCTGGAACTTAATTGTCTAATACTATAGAGAGTATGGACATTTCTTTGGCAGAGACCTTAAGCATAACTGTTACACCGAAAGGGCACTTTGTTCCAGGGCTGATCCAAATGCCAAAATTTTCTGTCTTCTCTCTTCCAACCTCTGTTTTTCACCCACCACCCCTGTTTTTACATTCCCACTATGAAATTATCAGCATATATGAGTTGAGGAAGGAGTCCTCAAGGCAGTGCTGGCCTTTCTACAAAAATGTTAACATCACGTGGAAGAAATAAGAAAGAAATCTATTGGGAAGACACCTTAAAAGGAATGCAACTTAAAAATCCTAGGGCTTACATTGCTACCTTCCTCCACAGCAACAGATGGCGATGTTGCATTACACATTCCTATTAGGAGCAACACAACCAGCTCTCTTATTCCATACATTCATATACAGTGGTGCCTCGGGTTACATATGCTTTAGGTTACAGACTCCGCTAACCCAGAAATAGTACCTCGGGTTAAGAACTTTGCTTCAGGATGAGAACAGGAATCGTGCAGCGGCAGCAGGAGGCCCCAGTAGCTAAAGTGGTGCTTCAAGTTAAGAACAGTTTCAGGTTAAGAACGGACCTCCAGAACGAATTAAGTACTTAACCCGAGGTACCACTGTATCTCAACAGGGTCTCCCCTGACTCAAAATATCTTAAGTACTGAACAGCTTTTTCAAGGAACAGCTTTTAGCCTCAGCAACTGACCTGGAAAAATACACTCTTCAGGTCTAGATTCAGGTGCAGCCACAGCCAGCCCTGGCCTCAGCCTTGCACAGCCTTGGCTTCCAGTGTGGGGCAATTTCTAAAGAGGGAACAATGTCTCTCCATGGGTTTTTGAATGCAGATTTACTAAGTTGGAAAACTGGGTCATTCTGAACAATACTCAGTGTTCGTCAATGATTCAGCCAGAAGCATCTAAGAGAGAGTACGTGAGCTTACCTGATTAATGTGTTTCAGCTTATCAATGATCTGGCTAACAACGGGTTCAGGTCCTTTCACCTTGACTTCATGGTTGCTGAGCTGGGTTTTTCCTCCGTTCCTCACTGCCTGGCGGGTGTACCTGCAAGGGCATGACAAGCATGAGTAACACAAATGGTGTGCAAGACTAAAGAAGATGCTGTCTGAGGGTCCCAGAAGGAGGCACAAAGTGTGGTATCCCCCCCTCCAAGAGTCTAAGGCAGATGTTCCAAAAATTTCTTGAAGAGGCAGAAATTGAGCAGTGAAGTTGGGGTGTTGGGAGAACCTTCATTTTCTGAGTTACCCAAGTTCCCTCTGCCATTTCCAAGTCTTGATAACAATTCCCTTGGTTCCATCTTGTGGAACAACAGCCAGAGTGCATGACACCTGGTGCAGGTGTCTTATGCTTTGAACAATCTGTAAGTGCTCTGTTCCTGTTGCTTTTGAAGCAGCAAAGGCAGGCAAGACAAGATCAGCTCAGAAAAACATCTATTTTAGCAAAGATCCTCATTAAATTAAAAACAATAACAGCAAAAGTGGGTGGGGGAAAGTGAGCAGAATAACAAGCAAAGCAGAATGACCAAGAGGATGGAGCAAGGAAAAGTTGCAGCACCTGGGACCTCACAGTTTAGAGAAAAAGCAAGGAAGAGGTGGCATAATAAGACCTTCATAACATTATGCATGGCATGGAGAAAGTGGAGAGATAAAAGTTTCTCTCTCTCCAATGAAGAGGACTGCATGTTGGAAGATTCAAGGCAGTTAAAAAGAAGGCCTTCTTCACGCAGCTCATAGTTAAACTGGAACATGGGCTCCCTCAGAAGGCAGTGATGGCCACCATCTGGGATGGCTTGAAAAGAGGATAAGACACATTCATGGAGAACCCTATTGATGGCTACTAGCCAGGATGGCTATGCTTGGCCCCCATGGCCAGAGGCAGAAATGCTGCTGAACATCAGTTGCTGGAGGCGAGGAGGGTGCTCTTGTGGGAGTCCACCATGAGAGCAGGGGGGTGGGCTAGGGGGCCCCTGCCAGGGTGCAGCAGGCTTCTCTTATGTCCTTATGTAAGTGTTTTGGTCATTTGCAAAGGATCACTTTAAAGCTATTTCATCACATAAATGTATATATAGTATTTCAGATCTTCCATTTATCACGTATGACTGGGGGCAGCACCCACATTCACAAATAGCTGGCACCAGGTGTGCTTCTTATCTGGTCATAAACAGTTGGCAAAGCTGACAACGCGTGTTCTCCTTCATAGAGGGGTGGGGTCTGACAGGCCCCCCCTCTGTTGCTGGGTGGGATCGTATAGATGGCCATAGCTGTTTGAGCTGCTGAGGAAATTTTGATGTTGCCAATTTGTGGGATGGACCAAGGGTTTTATATACTGAGCACACGGCATTGAGCATTCTCTTTCGCTGCATGCACCAGATCACCTGGAGCGCTCAGACCGTCTGGAGGACAGTGGAGCGATCTTCTCATTGTCTGGCTACATTTCTTTATTTCTCCCTTCTTTTTAATCCTCTCTAGCCCCTTAATTAATTTAATTCCCCTTTTTTCCTGTTTGATTTCCCACCCCTTGCCCTGCCCCGTGGGAAGATTCTCCCTGTACCTGTGAGCGCTGCCTGTGCGTAATCCTCCTGGGCTTGCCTTTCCCAATAAGGAGAGAGCCCCCTTTCTTTCGCAAAAAGGTTTCCCCCATTTTGCCTGTTGGTTAATTGTGGGGCTAGTCAGGGCTGTTCCCAGCTTAGCTGGAATCACCTTGGTTTATAGTATTCCCGACGGCTGGGCCTCGTCCTTAGTCAGAGATTCTTAAGAGCAGAAGCAGTGAGACCTGCACAAACCATTCCAGCCTAAGGCCTGCTACTGTTCGCAGTGAATTGCGGAGTCTCTGTGACACGGGACTCACCCTCCCTGTAGAAATGTGTCTGCTTGCTTGCAGGCTCAGTAGCTCAGTGTGTGTGAATTGTTGCTCCTGTATATCTGAGGCAGACAGAGTGGAGACAGTGTCTCTCTGCCTCCAGTGACTATGAGCACTCTGTGTAGGCGCTTTAACTATGCTGTTTCTGAACAAGTTTATTTTCTTCAAGTATGTTTTGCCCTGATCGTGACGGTTGCCATTTAGACATCTATTTTACCTCATATTCCTTACAGGGACTATTCAGTCAGTCAGTCAGTCAGTTTTATTTCACATAGCCAAAAGCTGTCGCAATGTACACAGAATCATTCAACAATTAAAAGAAAATATACTGGATTGATTCAAAAAACTTAAAACATTTATATTATCAAGACATTACCTACTCGGGACTTCCGGCAAGGCAGCATGGCGGCTGCAACAGCAGAAAAGAGCTCCTGAAGCCAGCCAGAGTAAAAGGCTCTGTCTGGCCGACTCCCGGGCTCCCAGGACTGCTGCCGCCAGCACCGCCAGCAGAGAGGAATCGGGGTGCCCGGGCATCTATCAAAGGAGCCAAAACACCCCCCCCCCGACTGAGATTGAGCCAGAAAGGCACCCGACCACCCCCCCCCAACAGCCGAGAGGAGCTCCAAAACCAGGAGGACAGTGGAGCTAATGCAAAGAGGGGAAAAGAAAGGGGGAGAGAGGAAGAAAAAGAAAGAAAGAAAAAGGAGCCCCAAACTTACCGCTGCTGCCCCCACCTCTGCCGAGGAGAAAGCAGAGGAGAGGTAGGTGAGCACAGGAAGGCAAAAAAGGCTCCAGAAAAAACAACAACAACACGTGGCTGAGCTCCAGCAGCAAGGAAAACACAGAGAAGCCGCACAACAAAGGAGAAACTACCTTTCCCCCCTTTTTTTCCAACCCCTTTTTTTAACCCCTTCCCCCCTCCCTCCCCCTTTAAATACACACACACACACACACACACACACACACACACACACATTATCCCTCCCCCCCATATACCTACTTTTATCACTTTTCTTTTCAAAAGAGGGGCCACTGCTGCTGCAGCCACCCTTTATTTGAATCTTTATTTTTATTTCTATCTTTTCTTTTATTTCTTTTTCTACACACTATTCAAAGACACACTTTTCCACACACACACCCTCAATTTAAACCTCATTTTATTTCCACCTCAAACTCCCCTCTTAAGAAGTAAAATGGCAGTACCCAGAAAACAGCCCTGAACCACCACAGGCCATTCCCTGGGACTGCCACTTCGCCCCAGACTTTCCACTCTCTTTTACCTATCCTCTTTTACCTATACTTCACTCATTTTAAAAATAATAATAATAATAATAATAAAAAGCTCTATCTATCTATCTATCTATCTAGAGACAATCCCCCCTTTTTTACCTTTAATTCTCATTTTTATCTTTTACCTGTACATTTTTAATTACTTTTTTACAAACAAAAAATAATAACAATAATTAGGGGAAAATATTATTATTTATTTATATTTTATTTTAAAAAATCATACAATCCCCCCCCTTCTCTTTTTAAAGCCCTTTCTTTTCTATTTGTTGGCTTGTTCTTGAGGGGGGAATCTTTCGCCCCCAGCTACGACCACCACTTTCTTTTAAAACAAAAAGTTCCTCCATATCACTGCTATTGCTATTGATACTCTCCCCCTCAACTTCCCCCCTTTTTTATTTCTCTCTCCCTTTTTTCTCTCCCCTCTCTCTCTTCACCCCTTCTCATTTTTTCCTTTTATCCCACCTTTCATTTTCCATCCCCAATTTTGTTTTCTATCCCTTTTATTTTTTTTAAATCAACCCCCCCCTTTTTTAGCCTGTTCGTCGGTTTGTTTTTGAGAGGGGAGCCCTTCCCCCCACCCTCTCTTTTAAAATAAGACTTTCCCCCATACTGTGGCATCTGAATATAGACTGCATTTTTAATCAAGGCATATATTGGCTTATATCTTGATCAGGTTCCTAAATTAAATGGGCTTAGATTTTCAAAAGTTTCATGCCAGGCAGATCAGCTGCTTAGAGGATCTTGGCAATGTTTTCCTCCTAGACAAAGGGGCCCCTTGATTTATAGCAGAAAACAATTCTCAAAGTTGTAAAAAGGGAATTACAGGTTAAGAACAAGGTTACATAGACCAAACATAATTAGGAATGGGTAAATAGTAAAATAAAACCGTTAAACTTGAGCCACAGGACAAAAGGCCAAGAGCACATGGAAAACAAAGCAACTGGCTGGAGAAGGGGGGGAGTGTAAACAGGGGAAGAGGCTTTTTTTCCTATTTTATTTTGAGGCTGTAAACTGTTTCTTCCTTTTTACTTTGAGGAAGTTTATCCTTCTAAAAAGCTATCTATGATAATGTATGAAATATGCTGGCTTGAATGTAATTATTAAGAAATGCTAGATTCTTATTTCATATAGTTGTAAGAGTTGTATTTATCCTGAAATTAAGTCAGCCACCAGCCTAGCCCCCCTGTCAGACAGGAGACGCCAATCGAGCACTCATGACAAATGGCTGTCAGGCCTTTGTTTAAAGACCTCCAAAAGGAGATATTTCATTGATGATGCATGAGAATATGAACCCAAGGTCTCTGACATCTGTTCAAGATAAAATTTTAAAATTATTAACCATCTGTTTTGGAGGGCAAGGAAGGCAAGAGGTGAGCTGGTAATTAAGATTCCTTGTTGAGACACATGTAAGATATATTACTACTTATTTGTCATTTATAGATGTAACAATATATAGCTCTTTGTGTTCCATATAAGGACAGGAGGATATGGGTGTATCTTTTAGAATTGGTTATAGCAATCAGCCAATAGGAAATTCAACCAGGCTGATTGAACAGAGGCAGCCACAGGAGGAGCAAAGGGGGCTGGATTAAGGGAATATAAGTGCTGGCCATAATGGCAGGAGGCCAGGCCAGAGCTTGGTAACCATATACCACTGTGCCTCTCATTTATTTGTCTGACAAATAAATTATTATTTTAATTTCTCTGTTGCTGCGTTGAATATTTCATTCCAGCTAAGCGTTAACCACAAGCAGGGTGCTACAATACCATTACAGCAGCTCACCCTCCCTCCCTCCCCTCTCCCCCTCTCTTTTCTTCTCCTTTCTTTTCCCACCCTTCCCCCTCCTCCTCTCCTTTTCTCTCCCTCCTCCCTCTCTCCATCCCCCCTTCCTCTAAAGGAAACACATACACACATTCATATCACCCTATCATAATTTGCCCCCCCTCATACTATAGCTAAAGCTACTGCTGCATTCTAATACTGCTGATATTACTGTACTATCTCTCCTCTCTCTTTCAACTCTCTTTTTGTCTCTCTCTCTCTCTCTTCTCTTTTACCCCAATCACCCCTCTCCCCCCACCTCCCCCTTCTTCTTTCTTTCTTCTTCTTCTTCCCTCTTTTCTCCCTCCACCCTTTACATATAGCCTATTTGTCTGTCTCTGTTTCTGAGCGCACTCCCAACCCTCTTTCCTCCCCTCCTGGATCGCTGCCTCCGAAGACGCTTCCTTCTGGAAAAAGGCACCTGGGGCATCAGCAAGTCATCCTTTGCAGGAGAAGCAAGCTCTGGAGACACCTGCGAAGGCCCTGCCATAGTCTGCAAAAAACTAAACAATGTGAGGAACCGGTGAAACCAATGCTTTGTGCACCACTACCTTCCTCCCTAAGGACCTAGCCCAGTTCTGGAAAAAATGTGACTCAGGAAAAGGGGGCCAGAAGGAGGAAAATTCTCTCCCTCCTTACTAGATGGGAGGCCCCTGAGCTTTGATCACAGTCAATGAAGAAGGCCCTGGGTGGAAGGTGGAAGCAGGCTGGAAAGTTGCCAGAGGCCATCGAATTCTAGGGCAAAGCGGACCAAAGCCCTAGGATCACCTGCTAGGCCAGACATAAATGTTTCCAGTGAAATAGACTCGAGGCAGCCCACTGCCTGTCCAGGTACCCCTGCTTGCCCTTTTAGAGGGAAGCACCCCTCAAGAAACCCAAAGTTCTTTTTTTTTGGGGGGGGGAATAATATCACAAATAGGCTGAACTACCCAGCAATAGAATAGTCCCAGGGGGCGGTTCCAAGATGGCAATGGCTTAGCAAGCAGGCTTCAGAGCTCCGCAGATAACTGGACTGTAATTAGTGTTGATTGCTACCTAGGGAAGTAATTTTTCCTTTTTCTTACTTCTCTACTTTTAAACTTACCAACCTACTGAGATTCTATCAGCACCTTCTTGTCTATGCTATGAGAAACATCTTGGGCAAGTTCTGTGAAGCAACCTGGGCAGGCCACTAGCTGCTAGCTATTAACCGTCATCTCCCTTCTATATTTTGTTCCTGGAACTCCTGGCAGTCACCACACAGAGAAGCTCTTAAATTGAACAAACCAAGCACTTTCTATTTTCTCTCTCTTCTGTGGTTTGCTTTCCATCGTTATACTATGCCTGCTAGTAAACGCCACAGGGACCCAGAGGATGCAGCTCTCTCACCGGTTCCCAAACAATCTAAAATAGAGGACTTTTTAAACAAATCTGCTTTTATAGTTCCAACAAAAAAACGGTTTTCTCCTCTTGAAGATGATTGTGAGTGTGGAGAGAGTATTCAAGGTGAGAGTGTGGAACTGGATCCAGCAATGGGTCAAGTTGATTCTGTGCCGCTCAGAGAGGAAGGAACAACAAGTAGGGAGAGCACCCAATTAACTCTAATTGCAAGAACGGTTGAGCATATCTTCCAACAAATTAGAGGTATTGCCTCTCAAATAGCCCAATTATCCAAAGAGGTCCACAGTTTATCAGTTAATGACAAGCAGGCATTAACAGAACACCAAAGCACCAAAGTGAAATGGCGACAACAAGAGCAGACCCCTAAGCTCAACATAGAACGCGCAGAGGCTCTTAAAACAAACTCTTCTTATTTAATCTTCCAACCAAAAAAGATCTGCATGACAATTTGTGGAAGGCCAGATCAAACTCCTAACTGGAAAGATGCTCAGCATTCCAAACAACATTTATCAGACTTACTTGGCATTGGACTTCTCTGGCATTGGACTTAGTTGGGACTGAACCCTTGAATACCACAAACCAAATCCAAAAAATTATGCTAACTTTCCCCCCCACTAGACTGCCCTCACTGATTCACAAGCTGAACTTCAGATTGTCAAGCAGAGGAGTTTTTCCAACCCGGGTATTTTGCAATTCTATTGTTGCACCCTTATGTAAGATGAGGACTGGTGCTTCAGAGGGGCTCACAAAACCAAAGCCTGGATCCCCAATGGAAGTAATGACATCACCAAAAAACTTGACAGGTGGGGAGGAAACAGACATGCCTGAGTTGAATTCGCAGGATCATGCCCAACATCAAAATAACCAGGTGAGCCAAAAAGAACAGCCGATTCCTCTAGACAATCATCTTCAGGAATCTGAGCACTCTGTAAATCCTTTGGAAGAGGATTTTCTCAGCTCAGCTCCTTTAGGAATCTCCCTCAGGAAGAGCAACAAACAGTTATCAAGAGGCTTGATCTTATGAGCCAGACATTGAAAGAGATTAAAGAATTGGAGGCAGGGACTGATAATAGACCCAATGGCCACAACAGAATGATAACTATAGAACCACTGGAGTATTGGACAAAGATGAGATACTTAGATGAGGAGGAGTCAGGAAACACACCCAAGAAATCCCCGCTGGTGAGCAATTTGCAAAGAAAAGGCCCAGTGAACACAAACGTGAGTACTTTATGTATGACGACTGATATAATCAAACATCTGGATTATTTCACTAGCATTAGCTAGTTGCCTCAAAAACTGGTAAACTCTGAGAGTACATTGGCCAGCAATTGACAGTAAATCACTGTAAAACAATTAAACTTCTTTCATGGAGTGTAACAGGGTGGCCAAACAAGATCCATGACAGTGATTTCTGTTCCTATCTACAAACACATGCTATCATCTTTCTTCAAGAAACTTGGGCAAAAGAAGGCACTATGGTTGAATTACAGTGGTACCTCTGGTTACGTACTTAATTCATTCTGGAGGTCCGTTCTTAACCTTCAACTGTTCTTAACCTGAAGCACCACTTTAGCCAATGGGGCCTCCCACTGCTACCGCGCCGCTGCTGCACGATTTCTGTTCTCATGCTGAAGCAAAGTTCTTAACCTGAGGTACTATTTCTGGGTTAGCGGAGTCTGTAACCTGAAGCATATGTAACCTGAAGCGTATGTAACCCGAGGTATCACTGTACAGGATTTTACAAGTTACACTCAACCAGCTCTTAAAACTGTAAAGTATGGAAGACCTAGTGGGGGGCTGGCGGTGCTGGTGTCAACCTCTCTTAATGTATCAATTCAACAGTGTCCCTCGTTGACCACCCCTAATTTTTTAGTGTTGTCCCTTTCTGATAGTCTCCTGAGAAATACTTACTGTATCTGCATGTACATACCTCCAGTAAACATCATATTGGGAAAAACTTGACCAACTACTTGAAAGTATAGACTCTCTGTCACTCAACCCTTGGCTTGTCTTGGGAGGCGATTTCAATGCCCGGATTGGCCTTGTTTCCCCACAAAATACAATATTATCTGGACTAAACTTGGAGGACGAACCTGAAATCTGTCAAAGGGCAGCAATGGACACCACCTCTAATCGCGCTGGGAAACATCTTTGTGAACTTATAATTAAGCATAACCTTTTGTTATGCAATGGGCACGGTCAAGGGGATCAAGAGGGTTATTTTACTTTTATCTACCCCAGAGGATTTACTAGCACCATACATTATATCCTAACTTCTAATAATGTGCCAGTTAACCGAGATACCTCCAGGATAATTCCCAGAGCTGAAAGTGACCACTTTCCACTTGAGTTATTGAGTTATTGAGTTATAGAGTTGGAAGAGACCACAAGGGCCATCGAGTCCAACCCCCTGCCAAGCAGGAAACACCATCAGAGCACTCCTGACATATGGTTGTCAAGCCTCTGCTTAAAGACCTCCAAAGAAGGAGACTCCACCACACTCCTTGGCAGCAAATTCCACTGTCGAACAGCTTTTACTGTCAGGAAGTTCTTCCTAATGTTTAGGTGGAATCTTCTTTCTTGTAGTTTGGATCCATTGCTCCGTGTCCGCTTCTCTGGAGCAGCAGAAAACAACCTTTCTCCCTCCTCTATGTGACATTCTTTTATATATTTGAACATGGCTATCATATCACCCCTTAACCTCCTCTTCTCCAGGCTAAACATGCCCAGCTCCCTTAGCCGTTCCTCATAAGGCATCGTTTCCAGGCCTTTGAGCATTTTGGTTGCCCACCTCTGGACACGTTCCAGTTTGTCAGTGTCCTTCTTGAATTGTGGTGCCCAGAACTGGACACAGTACTCCAGGTGAGGTCTGACCAGAGCAGAATACAGTGGCACTATTACTTCCCTTGATCTAGATGCTATACTCCTATTGATGCAGCCCAGAATTGCATTGGCTTTTTTAGCTGCCGCGTCACACTGTTGGCTCATGTCAAGTTTGTGGTCAACCAAGACTCCTAGATCCTTTTCACATGTACTGCTCTCAAGCCAGGTGTCACCCATCTTGTATTTGTGCCTCTCATTTTTTTTGCCCAAGTGCAATACTTTACATTTCTCCCTGTTAAAGTTCATCTTGTTTGTTTTTGCCCAGTTCTCTAATCTGTCAAGGTCGTTTTGAAGTGTGATCCTGTCCTCTGGGGTGTTAGCCACCCCTCCCAGTTTGGTGTCATCTGCAAATTTGATCAGGATGCCCTTTAGTCCATCATCCAAGTCTTTGATAAAGATGTTGAATAAGACCGGGCCCAAGACAGAACCCTGTGGCACCCCACTAGTCACTCTTCTCCAGGATGAAGAGGAACCATTGATGAGCACCCTTTGGGTTCGGTCAGTCAGCCAGTTACAAATCCACTGAGTGGTAGCATAGTCAAGACCGCATTTTACCAGCTTCTTTACAAGAATATCATGGGGCACCTTGTCAAATGCCTTGCTGAAATCAAGGAAGGCTACATCCACTGCGTTCCCTTCATCTACCAGGCTTGTAATTCTGTCAAGAAACGAGATCAGGTTAGTCTGACATGACTTATTTTTCAGAAATCCATGCTGACTATTGGTGATCACAGCATTCCTTTCTAGGTGCTCACAGACTGTTTGCTTAATGATCTGCTCCAGAATCTTCCCTGGTATTGATGTCAGACTGACTGGGTGCTAATTATTTGGGTCCTCTCTTTCCCCCTTTTTGAAAATAGGAACAACATTTGCCCTCCTCCAGTCTGCCGGGACTTCGCCTGTTCTCCAGGAATTCTCAAAGATGACTGCTCTGTTCTGAGATCACATCTGCCAGTTCTTTTAATACTCTTGGATGCAGTTCATCTGGCCCTGGAGACTTGAATACATCTAAACTAGCCAAGTATTCTTGTACTATCTCCTTAGTTATTCTGGGCTGTGTTTCCTTTGCTGAATCATTTGCTCCAAATTCTTCAGGTCGGGCATTGTTTTCTTTATCGGAGAAGACTGAGGCAAAGAAGGCATTGAGGAGTTCAGCCCTTTCTGTGTCCCCTGTTTGCATTTCACCATCTTCTCCTCTGAGTGACTCCACTGTTTCTTTGTTCTTCCTTTTGCTACGAACCTACCCATAAAAGCCTTTTTTGTTGCTTTTAACCTCTCTAGCAAGCCTGAGTTCATTCTGTGCTTTAGCTTTTCTGACTTTGTGTCTACACGTGCTGGCTATTTTTTTGAATTCCTCTTTGGTGGTTTCCCCCCTTTTCCATTTTTTGTACACATCCTTTTTTAATCTTAACTCAGTTAAAAGTTCTTTAGATAGCCACCCTGGCTTCTTTAGGCACCTTCCATGTTTCCGTCTCATTGGTATTGCCTGACGTTGTGCTTTTAGTATCTCCCTCTTAACAAACTCCCAGCCATCAAGAACTCCCTTTCCTTTTAGTATTACTGTCCATGGGATCTCACCCAGCACTTCCCTAAGTTTTATGAAGTCGGCTTTCTTAAAGTCAAGAAATTGAGTCCTAGTATGCTTGGCTGCTCCTTTCCGCTGTATAGTAAACTTCAGAAGAGCATGATCACTCGCGCCTAATGATCCTTCCACTTCTACCCCACTAACCAAGTCATCAACATTGGTTAGGACCAGATCTAAAATGGCTGTTCCTCTTGTTGCTTCTCCCACTTTCTGGACAATGAAGTTGTCTGCAAGGCCAGTGAGGAATCTGTTTGACCTTAAGCTCTTGGCTGAGTTTGACATCCAACAAATATCCGGGTAATTGAAGTCCCCCATTACTACTATCTCCCTTCCTTTTGCATGCTTGGCCATCTGTTCCAGGAAGGCATCATCTATGTCCTCCATTTGGCTTGGGGATCTATAGTAAACTCCCACAATGAGATCTCTGTTATTCTTCTCTCCCTTAATTTTGACCCAAATGCTCTCACTATGGCTTTGAGGTTCTAAATCTTGGATCTCTTCACAGGTATACACATCCCTGACATATAATGCCACTCCTCCTCCTTTCTTGTCTGGTCTGTTTCTCTGAAATAGATTGTATCCCCCATTATTACATTCCAATCGTGGGACTTATCCCACCAGGTTTCAGTGATGCCTATTATGTCATATTTAGTTTGCTGTACCAAGAGCTCAAGCTCATCTTGTTTATTTCCCATGCTTTGCGCATTAGTGTACAGACATTGAAGTCCATTAATCATTCCCCCGTGTCTCTTATTTAAGGATTTTTTCCTCCCACCACTAGGTCTGCGTGCTGTTTGCTCCATTTGGTCTATGACATTTGGATGATCATCTTCATCAATTGATAGACTCCTACTTTCAGGAGCACTGTCTCCCTCCCCCACAATCAGATTAAGAGGCTAATCATAAGCCAACTAGCCAATAAAGCTCCAGGAGAAGACATGGTCCCAATGGAGATCTATAAGATAAGACCGGATTTCTGGTCACCCATTTTTGCAAAACTGTTTTCATACATTAACAGCTCAGGTTGCATACCAGAAGGGTGGAAGCTGAGTATAATTGCCCCAATGTATAAAAAGGGTGATAAGAAAAACTCTGCCAATTATAGACCCATTAGTTTGTTAGATGTAGCCTCTAAACTATATGCCAGGCTCCTTCTTGGGACACTGGAAGAATGGGCAGATACAAATAAGGGGATATCTGAAGTCCAGGCAGGTTTCCAAAGAGGGAAATCCACATTCGACCAGTGCTTTGTGATGAACTTTCTGCTATGTAAATACATCCATAATTTGAAGCAAAAATTATATGTCGCCTTTATCGATCTAAAGTCAGCTTTTGATACGGTCACAAGACATGCATTGTGGCAAAAATTGGAAAAGACAAATATAGACCTCCGTCTATTATTTCTCAACAAAACATTATATACTGACACATCGATACAAGTAAAGGTGGATCTGGCTGGCCATCTCACCACCAGAATTAAAACCATTACAGTGGTGCCGCGTGTTACATACGCATCAGGTTACAGACGCTTCAGGTTACAGATTCCGCTAACCCAGAAATGGTACCTCGGGTTAAGAACTTTGCTTCAGGATGAGAACAGAAATCGTGCAGCAGCGGTGCAGCAGCAGCAGGAGGCCCCATTAGCTAAAGTGGTGCTTCTGGTTAAGAACAGTTTCTGGTTAAGAACGGACCTCCGGAATGAATTAAGTTCTTAACCCAAGGTACCAATGTACTGGAGTCAACAGGGATGCATTTTGGTGCCTTTCCTGTTTAATTTTTATATTAATGACATGGTTAAAGAACAGGAGAGCCTACACTTTGCCCCTGTCACAATTATTGGCCAAAAACTCTCAGTCTTAATGTATGCTGATGACCTAGTACTTGTATCTGGAACCCAGGTGGGCCTGAGACGGCTGCTTGTGAAATTAAGTTCATATTGCACAAGGAATGCTTTATCTATAAACAACAATAAGATGCAGGTCATTGTATTTGGGAAGCATTCTAAAAAGCATGTTTGGCACCTGGATGAACACATCATAAACCAAGTAAATACATTTAAATATATGGGATTGGTTTATTCAGAATGGCATCCTGGAATATACAGCTCTCCAATATTAAATTGCAAGCCTTTAAATCAGCAAAAGCCATTCTGAAATTCACTGCTTGTAAAGGTGGAAATCTGGTTAACCCAGATCTATCTGTGTACAGTGGTGCCTCGCAAGACAAAATTAATTCGTTCCGCGAGTTTTTTCGTCTAGCGAATTTTTCGTCTTGCGAAGCACGAAATCCCATAGGAATGCATTGAAATTCAATTAATGCGTTCCTATGGTCAAAAAAAGTCCAAACAAAGCCAAATTTGGTACAACAAGAGTTTATTAAGTGCTCTTTAAAGTCACACATACTGTAAAGAGCATTTCAAAAATTGAAGGAACAATAAATTAAGTTTCTAAACATGACAGAAAAACATTTAAAAATCATCAAAGTGTACAGTACATTTTCTAAGACTCTGGGGGACAACTCGAAGAAGGTTCCTCTTCCACTCTTTGCTTCTTGCTGAAGAAGCCCCTTCTCAACTGTTCCCCGAGCCACCCACCACACAGAAATTCAAATCCAGAATTTTTTAAAAAAAACAGCAGAGTGGCCCAATGGTCACAGAAAATCATAAAAATGCAGAAAAAAACCACACAAGCTTCCAGATTCTTGCAAACCCCTCCCCAACACCAAGTCCTTGAATTCCAAACACCCCAACCCAAAATCCAAAACCCCCCAAAAAGTTTCAAAAGTTTAACTACCACACCGCGTTCTATGAGTTGCTCCTCGAAGTCAAGTCGCAACTGTATTAATGGTGTTAAGAAAAAGGAAACAAACTTGCAAGACGTTTTCGTTTTTTGTCTTGCGAAGCAAGCCCATAGGGAAATTCGTCTTGCGAAGCAGCTCAAAAAACGGAAAACCCTTTCATCTAGTGAGTTTTCCGTCTTGTGAGGCATTCGTCTTGCGGGGCACCACTGTATAAAGCAAAAACAATCGCCCAGATTTTATATGGTACAGAGGTTTGGGGTACCTCAAAGGTCTCCGGTCTGGAACCCCCACAGAATTATTTTTTAAGAGTTCTTTTAGGTTTACCCAAAGACATGCAATCTGCCATGGTCAGGTTGGAAACTCGCATGTTGAGCATAGAGAGCCAAACAGATAAAAGAATTCTCTGTTACTGGTTTAGAGTTCAACAGATGAACAACACTAGGCTACCAAAAAAAATGCCTGATTGAGCTCTCAAATGGATTACCCCTTAAAAACTGGGTACATCATGCTGCCCAACTGATGGGCAAATATGATCTCTCAGTGACTGAGATTAAATAACTCCCCTTATATTCCCAGAAAAATATCTTTAAACGAACCATAAGGGCAGTGGCAACTAAAAATGATCTAAACTCTATGTACACATTTACATGCGCCCCATTGTATTTTAAACTTAGAGAGGCCAATGAACATATGTTTTGAACTGACTTTTGTGCAACTTCAGAAAGCTCTTACAGAGTTACAATTAAATACAATAAACTCTGCTTTTAGAGATGGGAGACACAGAGGCAGACCAACAAATGAACGTGTTTGCATTAGGGGATGTCCTGAAGTAGAGGACCTTATGCATTATATCTTGTGCTGCCCCTTGCATAATGAAGGAAGAGAAAGATCTTTAGCACTGTAATGACAAGGTCCCCCAGATATGATTTTATATCTCCTCGCAGACACAGATAAGTATGTGACCTGGAGTGTAGCACTCTTTGCAACTGCCGCTAGGAAAACTAGAGCAAATTATATAGCCACCAACTGTAGAGATGAATTTATTTGACCCTCAAGCTATATTCTATCTTTATCATCAAACTCTGAATATAATTGCACATTGTATTAATTAGCATTATTTTTTAATATATTAGTGGCCATATGATAATTTTAGCTTATAAATTTTATTGTTTAATGTCTTAACTTGTATATTAAGGTACTTTTATAGCTTTGTTTAGAGTAGGTAATGTCTTTTTTAATATATATTTTATTAAGGATTTTCTTGTTTTACAGAAGTGTAGTGCCTCGTATTTTTTTTCTTCATGTAACATTTTTACAAATCCATTTCATTTGTTGAGGCATTAGGGGGAGAAGAAAAGAAAAAAGAAAGGGGAGGTGGAGAGAGGGAAGATGGATAGGGGTGGGGTCGGGTGGCGGTGTTTCTATTATTTTTAATGCATGTAGAGTTTGGTGTCAGTGTTGCTTGTGTTGTTCACTTGTGTTCCTTTGGTGATGAGAGAGGTTGGGGTTGGCCTAGGGTGTGATTGTTTGCTTGTGACTGGCTGTGGTGATCTTTGTTTTCGTGTGTGGGTGAGGTGGGTGGGTGTTTTGGGTCAGGTTAGCCATATTGATTTGTATGCTGTTGGTGGATTATTGTCACTGTCCTGTTGGGCTGTGTATGTGATAAAGGGGAGCCATACCGGGGTGAAGGCGTCTTCTTCTGTTTGTCCCTGTGTCAGTTTCAGTTTATTGGTTAATTTTTCTAGTAGGGCTGTTTCCCATACTATTTGGTACCATTGGTCCATGCTTACTCCTGACAGGTCTCTCCAGTGTCTGGTTATGGTGTTTCTGGCTGCTGAGAGCAGGTGGGTTATGAGTTCTTTGTGGTGTAAATGGGCATAGTTGTCTTGGAAGATGTTTAGTAGGGCCAATTCTGGGGTGATGTCTATTACTTGCTTAGTTATTTTACATCTTTCTTGTATGGTTGTTGTCCAGAATAGTTGGATTTTGGGACACTCCCACCACATGTGGAGGTATGTGCCTGTGGAGGTGTACCCTCTCCAGCATTTTGGTGAGGTTCCTGGGTGTATTAGCGCTAGTTTCCTTGGTGTTAGGTACCACCTGTAGGTGAGTTTCAGTGTGAGTTCTTTTCTTTTCGTTGATATGGATTTAAAGGGGGGTTTAGACCACATTCTGGTCCATTGAGTGGGGTTAATCTCATAGCCTATGTCATTCTCCCATTGTTTTTTGATTGCGTCTAGGGGATTTGCGGGATTTTGGAGTAGTATTTTGTATATTGCGGATACCGTTCCTTTACCGTTTCCATTTGTTATTAGGAGGAGGTTTTCGAAGGTTGTCAGGGGCCTAGTTGCTGCTGATTTTACTGTTGGGTTTTTAAGAGGGCATGTAGCTGGTGTTGTGTTAACCAGGGCATTTGGGTGTCTTCTAGTTTGTCTTGTATTTCTTGTGTTGACAAGGGTTTGTTATTTTTATAAAAGTCTATTAGGCGATATAAGCCTTTGGTTCGCCAGGTTTTTATCTTGAGGTTTTGTGCTGCATGGTGGAATGATGGGTGGTACGCCAGGGGGATTAGTGGGGATGGGGATAGTTTGCCTATTTGTGTTTTCCATGCTTTGAGCATGGTCTGTGTGTACCTGTTAAGTGTTGTGGGAATTTTCTTTTGTTTGTTTGGGAGGAGAGGGTATGTTGTGGTGCAGGTGTTTTCAATTGTGTCCCTCTCTAGGTGTACCCATTGTTTTGTCTCATCTTCTAGTATATATGGGATTGTATGGCGTATTTGGTTGGCATTGTAATATGCTTCTATGTTGGGGATTCCCCATCCTCCTTCTGAGGTGGGGAGGTGCAGGTATTTGGGTCTTATTCTTGGTTTTTTATGTGAGAAGATGAAAGAGTGTAGTTTTCTCTGCCAACTGCGAAGTTGGGTTGAGGGGATCCAGATTGGGAGGGTTTGGAATAGGTAGGTTAGTTTTGGGAGTGTGATCATTTTGATCATGGCTCTTTTGTCTGAGAGAGTGGAATTCATGTTATTCCATCTCTTTAGGTCATTGTTAGTTTGTTGCCACAGGGGCTTGTAGTTGTGGAGGTACAATTTATTGAGGTTTCTGGTTATTTGTACCCCTAGGTATCTGAACTTGGTGTGGCAAAGTTTTATTTTGGTGACCTTCATGAGTTCTTTTTGTGTGTGAGGAGGGGTGTTGAAGCACATAGCTTCTGACATTGTAAAATTTACCTGGAGGCCCAACACCATTGCAAATGTGTTGAGTTCTCTGATTAGGGAGGTTGCTGTGCTTATGGGGTCTGGTGTTGTGACCATTAGGTCATCTGCAAAGAGCCCTAATTTATAGGTTCTGCCTTTTATTTCCACTCCCTTGATGTCTGTGGCTGCTCGGATGCGGATTGCTAGGGGTTCCAGAGCCAGGATAAATAAGAAGGGAGACAGTGGGCATCCTTGTTTCGTGCCTCTTTGGATAGCTATAGTGTTAGAGTCCATATTGTTAGTTCTGCATTTTGCTGAGGCTTGGGAGTATATTTGTTTGAGGATTTGTAGGAAGTTGGGGCCAAATTTCATGTTAGTTAGTACTGCTAGTATGTATTTCCACTCCAAGCAATCAAAGGCTTTGAGGATGTCTAGGGCAGTGTTTCCCAACCTTTTTTGGGCAAAGGCACACTTGTTTCATGAAAAAAATCTCGAGGCACACCACGTTACAGCCCCGTGACGTCAGCGCGCAGCGTCACGCCGGGAGGGACATGAATTGCTAGCAAATTACATAATCACCTCCTTGAGGGCTGGCAGAACCCCATTAATTAACAGAACCCCATTAATTAACAGCACAGACTCACACCATGGCCAAGACGAGGGGGGGAAACCTCAGTCATGCACAGTCATGCACATGTGGGGGCTAAATGAGGATGAAGACCGGGCAGAGAGCAGGGTTCAAATCACCCCACCTGGCCAGGACAATCCCTGGGTGCTCCCTTGGGCCACTCGCCTGACCCACCTTGCAGGGCTGTTGTTGCGAGAATAACACGGGGAGAACCACGCGCGCCCTCGGGAGCTCCTTGGAGGAGAAAGCGGGCGATGAATGCAATGCACGAAATATATGAGAGGCGACCAGGTTTTGCAGGTGAGGGGCCCCCGCCAGCCTCCGCTTCCAACACCCGGCGCAACGACGCCGAAGTTTCCCCCCGGGCTCGGCTCGGGGAGCAGCGCTGCTCCCCCCCGGCTCCCCTTCGCCCTCCCGGCTCTCTCTGCCACCCACTGGGGACCCCCCTCACCTGCCAAGTCCGGAGCGCCGGTGGAAGTTGCACGCATGCATTGCCTTGCACGCCCGCCAAGGGGTCTCCCCGCGGTCCGATGCGTCCCCTCCGGCGCGGATGCAGCATTGCAAAAATAAAAACCCCCCGACGCAGCCCTACCTGGGGGGCAGCCTCCGCCACTCCGCCTCCGCGGGGATCCCCGGGCTCCATCCTGCCGCCCGATCTCCGCGGGGGCGCAGGCAGGCTGCGCAGGGTCTGCGCGGAAGAGCCCCTGCCCGCCCTGCCGCCGCTGCACTCATTCCATGGCCGGGAGAAGAGCGCTTCAAACAAAACGCCCGGCCCGCCAGGCCACGCTGGGAAACGTAGTTTGCGCACCCCGCGCGGGCGCGGAGCCCAAGGGCGAGGGGACTACGGATTCCGGCAGCCCCCGCGCCGGGGACGGAGGGGGAGAGGCCGGGTGCAGGGATGGAGGGACGGGTGGGCGAGCGAGTGAGTGAGTGGCAGCCGCCAAGCCTTGGCCGAGAGCCAGGAAGGGCCTCCCCGGAGGAGGAGGAGGAGGGAGGCGCAGAGCGGGAGGGAGGGAGGGAACCCCAGGGGTCATCTAGTGACGGTGCCCCAATCGAAAATTTGACTTTAAAAAAAAATCTTTCGAATTTTTTAATTTTTCCCGCGGCACACCAGGCAACATCTCGCGGCACACTAGTGTGCCGCGGAACAGTGGTTGGGAAACACTGGTCTAGGGACATAATTGTCAATGGGAGTTTGGTTGCCTTGCTGTGTTCGATCAGGTTCAGTAGTTTCCTGATGGGGTCTGTTATATTGCGGCCAGGGACAAAGCCAGTCTGGTCTGGGGCTATTAACTTGTGTAGGAAGATTTTTAGGCGGTTGGCCAAGATTGATGTGAATATCTTGTAGTCTTGGTTTATTAATGAGATTGGGTGGTATGATTCTACTTTGAGGCTGTCTTTTAGTGGTTTTGGGATGGAGACTATTTTGGAGTGGGTCCAGGTTTTGGGGATGGGGCCCCCTTTTATGATGTTGTTGAATAGGCGGGTCATGTAGGGCATCAAGGGTTCTTTGAATTTCTTATAGAATTCTGCTGTGAAGCCGTCTGGGCCTGGGGCTTTGTGTGGGCATGGTCAGTCCTGCTAGAAATGTTCTGATTTCCTTCTCTGGTGGGTTATGGGAGGTGTATAGGTTGGAGTAGAATTCTGCAAATTCGGAGGTTATTTCTTCGGGGGAGAATGTTATGTTGCCGTCTTTTTTGGTGATACAGTGTATTCTTGTTTTGAGTGCTTTTTTCCTACATCTATTTGCTAGTAATCTGGAGTTTTTCCCTCCATATTCGTAGAAACGTTTTTTAGAGTATAGAATGTTGATCATTGTTTTGTTAATTTCTAGGGAGTCTAGTTCTCTCCTTTTTTGTTCTATAAGTTTGAGGAGTTTTTTAGATCCTGTTTGTTTGTAGCGTGATGAGAGGGCTGTGATGTCTTGTTCTATTTTGCTAATGTTTGAGGAGGTTTGTTTTTTAAGGAATGTTTTCTCTTTTATGCAAGCTCCTCTGGTGACCGCTGCTCCAGAGAAGCGGACACGGAGCAATGGATCCAAACTACAAGAAAGAAGATTCCACCTAAACATTAGGAAGAACTTCCTGACAGTAAGAGCTGTTCGACAGTGGAATTTGCTGCCAAGGAGTGTGGTGGAGTCTCCTACTTTGGAGGTCTTTAAGCAGAGGCTTGACAACCATATGTCAGGAGTGCTCTGATGGTGTTTCCTGCTTGGCAGGGGGTTGGACTCGATGGCCCTTGTGGTCTCTTCCAACTCTATAACTCAATAACTCAATAACTCAAGTGGAAAGTGGTCACTTTCAGCTCTGGGAATTATCCTGGAGGTATCTCGGTTAACTGGCACATTATTAGAAGTTAGGATATAATGTATGGTGCTAGTAAATCCTCTGGGGTAGATAAAAGTAAAATAACCCTCTTGATCCCCTTGACCGTGCCCATTGCATAACAAAAGGTTATGCTTAATTATAAGTTCACAAAGATGTTTCCCAGCGCGATTAGAGGTGGTGTCCATTGCTGCCCTCTGACAGATTTCAGGTTCGTCCTCCAAGTTTAGTCCAGATAATATTGTATTTTGTGGGGAAACAAGGCCAATCCGGGCATTGAAATCGCCTCCCAAGACAAGCCAAGGGTTGAGTGACAGAGAGTCTATACTTTCAAGTAGTTGGTCAAGTTTTTCCCAATATGATGTTTACTGGAGGTATGTACATGCAGATACAGTAAGTATTTCTCAGGAGACTATCAGAAAGGGACAACACTAAAAAATTAGGGGTGGTCAACGAGGGACACTGTTGAATTGATACATTAAGAAAGGTTGACACCAGCACCGCCAGCCAGCCACTAGGTCTTCCATACTTTACAGTTTTAAGAGCTGGTTGAGTGTAACTTGTAAAATCCTGTACAGTGATACCTCGGGTTACATACGCTTCAGGTTACATATGCTTCAGGTTACAGACTCCGCTAACCCAGAAATAGTACCTCAGGTTAAGAACTTTGCTTCAGCATGAGAACAGAAATCGTGCAGCAGCGGCGCGGTAGCAGTGGGAGGCCCCATTGGCTAAAGTGGTGCTTCAGGTTAAGAACAGTTGAAGGTTAAGAACGGACCTCCAGAATGAATTAAGTACGTAACCAGAGGTACCACTGTAATTCAACCATAGTGCCTTCTTTTGCCCAAGTTTCTTGAAGAAAGATGATAGCATGTGTTTGTAGATAGGAACAGAAATCACTGTCATGGATCTTGTTTGGCCACCCTGTTACACTCCATGAAAGAAGTTTAATTGTTTTACAGTGATTTACTGTCAATTGCTGGCCAATGTACTCTCAGAGTTTACCAGTTTTTGAGGCAACTAGCTAATGCTAGTGAAATAATCCAGATGTTTGATTATATCAGTCGTCATACATAAAGTACTCACGTTTGTGTTCACTGGGCCTTTTCTTTGCAAATTGCTCACCAGCGGGGATTTCTTGGGTGTGTTTCCTGACTCCTCCTCATCTAAGTATCTCATCTTTGTCCAATACTCCAGTGGTTCTATAGTTATCATTCTGTTGTGGCCATTGGGTCTATTATCAGTCCCTGCCTCCAATTCTTTAATCTCTTTCAATGTCTGGCTCATAAGATCAAGCCTCTTGATAACTGTTTGTTGCTCTTCCTGAGGGAGATTCCTAAAGGAGCTGAGCTGAGAAAATCCTCTTCCAAAGGATTTACAGAGTGCTCAGATTCCTGAAGATGATTGTCTAGAGGAATCGGCTGTTCTTTTTGGCTCACCTGGTTATTTTGATGTTGGGCATGATCCTGCGAATTCAACTCAGGCATGTCTGTTTCCTCCCCACCTGTCAAGTTTTTTGGTGATGTCATTACTTCCATTGGGGATCCAGGCTTTGGTTTTGTGAGCCCCTCTGAAGCACCAGTCCTCATCTTACATAAGGGTGCAACAATAGAATTGCAAAATACCCGGGTTGGAAAAACTCCTCTGCTTGACAATCTGAAGTTCAGCTTGTGAATCAGTGAGGGCAGTCTAGTGGGGGGGAAAGTTAGCATAATTTTTTGGATTTGGTTTGTGGTATTCAAGGGTTCAGTCCCAACTAAGTCCAATGCCAGAGAAGTCCAATGCCAAGTAAGTCTGATAAATGTTGTTTGGAATGCTGAGCATCTTTCCAGTTAGGAGTTTGATCTGGCCTTCCACAAATTGTCATGCAGATCTTTTTTGGTTGGAAGATTAAATAAGAAGAGTTTGTTTTAAGAGCCTCTGCGCGTTCTATGTTGAGCTTAGGGGTCTGCTCTTGTTGTCGCCATTTCACTTTGGTGCTTTGGTGTTCTGTTAATGCCTGCTTGTCATTAACTGATAAACTGTGGACCTCTTTGGATAATTGGGCTATTTGAGAGGCAATACCTCTAATTTGTTGGAAGATATGCTCAACCGTTCTTGCAATTAGAGTTAATTGGGTGCTCTCCCTACTTGTTGTTCCTTCCTCTCTGAGCGGCACAGAATCAACTTGACCCATTGCTGGATCCAGTTCCACACTCTCACCTTGAATACTCTCTCCACACTCACAATCATCTTCAAGAGGAGAAAACCGTTTTTTTGTTGGAACTATAAAAGCAGATTTGTTTAAAAAGTCCTCTATTTTAGATTGTTTGGGAACCGGTGAGAGAGCTGCATCCTCTGGGTCCCTGTGGCGTTTACTAGCAGGCATAGTATAACGATGGAAAGCAAACCACAGAAGAGAGAGAAAATAGAAAGTGCTTGGTTTGTTCAATTTAAGAGCTTCTCTGTGTGGTGACTGCCAGGAGTTCCAGGAACAAAATATAGAAGGGAGATGACGGTTAATAGCTAGCAGCTAGTGGCCTGCCCAGGTTGCTTTACAGAACTTGCCCAAGATGTTTCTCATAGCATAGACAAGAAGGTGCTGATAGAATCTCAGTAGGTTGGTAAGTTTAAAAGTAGAGAAGTAAGAAAAAGGAAAAATTACTTCCCTAGGTAGCAATCAACACTAATTACAGTCCAGTTATCTGCGGAGCTCTGAAGCCTGCTTGCTAAGCCATTGCCATCTTGGAACCGCCCCCTGGGACTATTCTATTGCTGGGTAGTTCAGCCTATTTGTGATATTATTCCCCCCCCCCAAAAAAAAGAACTTTGGGTTTCTTGAGGGGTGCTTCCCTCTAAAAGGGCAAGCAGGGGTACCTGGACAGGCAGTGGGCTGCCTCGAGTCTATTTCACTGGAAACATTTATGTCTGGCCTAGCAGGTGATCCTAGGGCTTTGGTCCGCTTTGCCCTAGAATTCGATGGCCTCTGGCAACTTTCCAGCCTGCTTCCACCTTCCACCCAGGGCCTTCTTCATTGACTGTGATCAAAGCTCAGGGGCCTCCCATCTAGTAAGGAGGGAGAGAATTTTCCTCCTTCTGGCCCCCTTTTCCTGAGTCACATTTTTTCCAGAACTGGGCTAGGTCCTTAGGGAGGAAGGTAGTGGTGCACAAAGCATTGGTTTCACCGGTTCCTCACATTGTTTAGTTTTTTGCAGACTATGGCAGGGCCTTCGCAGGTGTCTCCAGAGCTTGCTTCTCCTGCAAAGGATGACTTGCTGATGCCCCAGGTGCCTTTTTCCAGAAGGAAGCGTCTTCGGAGGCAGCGATCCAGGAGGGGAGCAAAGAGGAGCAGGGAACATGATTCCACTTCCTTGTCAGGTACATCATTCCTGAGCTCTGATGATGATTCAGATGTCACCTTGGACCTCTACGGGGGTCGGGGTGAGGTTGTCCCAGGTCCTTACGGATCATCCTGGACAGCTCAGCTGGTCAACGCGTGGTGCCTGTAATGCCAAGGCTGCAGGATTGATCCCTGTATGGGACAGCCTCATACTCCTGCATCTTGAAATCTTCCTCTGAAGCAAGTGTTGATTTGTCAGATCCTATCATTGCTAGGTCAGTTAAATTTTGCATGCAGGGTGGTTCCTCCAGGCTGCCCCTTCCATTCCTGCTTGGCCAGGTGGTCTCATGGCCCGGGGTCCCTTCATCATCGTGTACTCTGGCCTTGAGCCTGGCGTGGCAAGGCAATCACATGTGACCTAACTTTTAATGAGTTTTCCCTATTGAAGTGCCAGCACACATCTGGTCTGAGGGACTGCCGGGTCTGTCTTGATCTGATAACCAGGTAGTGGTGAGTGTCTTGGCAAAACGGGCCTCATGCTCCGGCAGAGTCTCCGCCCCTTTTATGTGCTTTCCAGCTGCACTGCTTAAGGTTTAATATAGTGTTTTCTGCTCGCTTTATTTTAGGATCATACAATGTTTTCGCTGAAACTCTATCCCGTTTTTTCAGATGGAGAGCTTCAGATTCTAAGCTCAGGATGCCCAGCTATAGCCAGACTTTTCTGGAGCTCCTGTGGCACTTTGGCAACAATTAATTATTACGGGGAGTAGCAGCTTCCGTTTTCCCTTCCGCTTTTAGGTCTTATGAGAAGGCCTGGGCTGATTTCTTACCTTTAGCTGGCAGTCCTTGGCCATTCAAAGGAACTTACCCAATCCTCAGATCAGATGCTGCAGTACTGGCTCACCTGTTGCACATCGGACGTGCTATTAAAATAATCAGGATTCAGTCTGCTGCAATTTCCTTCTTTGGTTAAGCTTATTTTTCCAGAGACCTTTGCGCAAAGTATGTCGTGCACAGGGTCTTGGAAAGTTGGAGTAGGCTCCAACCTCCCAGCACAGTGGGCAGGGAGCAGGTCACTTTGACCTTCTATGCATTATCTGCAGCAAGTTAAGACTTGTCTGCTGGTCAAAGATCGAGGCGAGACTCCTTTCTGCTGTGTATTCCATTGCAATTTTGTGTGCTGTGCGTTGGGGAAGTTGTGTTGGAGCCAGCACAGGAGGGAGAGTCTAGAGGCTTATTGCTGCAGAACATTTAGGGGACACAGAAAGGGCTGAACTACTCAATGCCTTCTTTGCCTCAGTCTTCTCCGATAAAGAAAACAATGCCCGACCTGAAGAATTTGGAGCAAATGATTCAGCAAAGGAAACACAGCCCAGAATAACTAAGGAGATAGTACAAGAATATTTGGCTAGTTTAGATGTATTCAAGTCTCCAGGGCCAGATGAACTGCATCCAAGAGTATTAAAAGAACTGGCAGATGTGATCTCAGAACCACTGGCAGTCATCTTTGAGAATTCCTGGAGAACAGGCGAAGTCCCGGCAGACTGGAGGAGGGCAAATGTTGTCCCTATTTTCAAAAAGGGGAAAAGAGAGGACCCAAATAATTACCGCCCAGTCAGTCTGACATCAATACCAGGGAAGATTCTGGAGCAGATCATTAAGCAAACAGTCTGTGAGCACCTAGAAAGGAATGCTGTGATCACCAATAGTCAGCATGGATTTCTGAAAAATAAGTCATGTCAGACTAACCTGATCTCGTTTTTTGACAGAATTACAAGCCTGGTAGATGAAGGGAACGCAGTGGATGTAGCCTACCTTGATTTCAGCAAGGCATTTGACAAGGTGCCCCATGATATTCTTGTAAAGAAGCTGGTAAAATGCGGTCTTGACTATGCTACCACTCAGTGGATTTGTAACTGGCTGACTGACCGAACCCAAAGGGTGCTCATCAATGGTTCCTCTTCATCCTGGAGAAGAGTGACTAGTGGGGTGCCACAGGGTTCTGTCTTGGGCCCGGTCTTATTCAACATCTTTATCAACGACTTGGATGATGGACTCAAGGGCATCCTGATCAAATTTGCAGATGACACCAAACTGGGAGGGGTGGCTAACACCCCAGAGGACAGGATCACACTTCAAAACGACCTTGACAGATTAGAGAACTGGGCAAAAATAAACAAGATGAATTTTAACAGGGAGAAATGTAAAGTATTGCACTTGGGCAAAAAAAATGAGAGGCACAAATACAAGATGGGTGACACCTGGCTTGAGAGCAGTACATGTGAAAAGGATCTAGGAGTCTTGGTTGACCACAAACTTGACATGAGCCAACAGTGTGACGCGGCAGCTAAAAAAGCCAATGCAATTCTGGGCTGCATCAATAGGAGTATAGCATCTAGATCAAGGGAAGTAATAGTGCCACTGTATTCTGCTCTGGTCAGACCTCACCTGGAGTACTGTGTCCAGTTCTGGGCACCACAATTCAAGAAGGACACTGACAAACTGGAACGTGTCCAGAGGAGGGCAACCAAAATGGTCAAAGGCCTGGAAACGATGCCTTATGAGGAACGGCTAAGGGAGCTGGGCATGTTTAACCTGGAGAAGAGGAGGTTAAGGGGTGATATGATAGCCATGTTCAAATATATAAAAGGATGTCACACAGAGGAGGGAGAAAGGTTGTTTTCTGCTGCTCCGGAGAAGCGGACACGGAGCAATGGATCCAAACTACAAGAAAGAAGATTCCACCTAAACATTAGGAAGAACTTCCTGACAGTAAGAGCTGTTCGACAGTGGAATTTGCTGCCAAGGAGTGTGGTGGAGTCTCCTACTTTGGAGGTCTTTAAGCAGAGGCTTGACAACCATATGTCAGGAGTGCTCTGATGGTGTTTCCTGCTTGGCAGGGGGTTGGACTCGATGGCCCTTGTGGTCTCTTCCAACTCTATGATTCTATGATTCTATGATTCTATGATTCTATGATTTCCTTATCTGCCTTGGAGCTTGTTGTTAGAGTCAGGAGCTCTGACCAAGTGGGTGGGGGTGCCACCATCAGGCTTCTGGCCAATGGTGAGGCGTGCCCTTGCCTGGTTATGGATACCAGAAAAATTTGGCTCTTCATCCCCCTGATGCTGACCTGCTCCTAGTGCACGAAAGTGGGGCCCCGTTAGCCAGGCATCAGTTTGTTCATGTCATGCGCAAGCTATTGCAGCCTGGCTGCTTGTCTGCTACTGAATGTGCGCCTCATTCATTCTGGGGCCTATCAGTGGACAAGATTCAGAATACCAGATGTTGGAAGTCTGACACTTACAAGGGTTACGTGAGGAAGCGTCACCAATGATGCCTGTGCTGATGCCTGTCTGTTATTTCCTTTTTCATAGGAGCAGCTGTGTGCATTTGGCTTGTCTGCCACAGCATCGTGCACTGGGCTGGCAAGCACGCTGATGAGTCTGGACTGGGGCGCCATCTTGGCCTTCCTGCCCATGTGAACATATACTGGGTGTCCAGATGGGGAATGCTTTGGGAGCAGTTCTTCCCTTTGGTGCGGTCGAGTGTGACCTGTGAAGGTCCTCCCGCAGCGCTGGTGGTGCAGCTGGGCGAAAATGATTTGCCATCTCCCCCCAGCATAAGTTTGTGTTCCTGCATGCGAAAGGGTTTGGATGAGTTGATGGCAGCTCTCCCTGGATTCAAAATATGTTAAGGCATTGGTTTAAAATGGTCTGGAGGGGGGGGTGGAGCACCTGTCCCCTCCAATGCGCAAAGGTATTCCGTTAAAGGAACCCAGGGGCTCGCCATGCTTTCATCTGAATCCCTGGTGTGGGGTTTGGGCCGCGCAAGCCCCTGGGAGCATGCAGGGAGAGGTGAGGGTATGGTGCCCAGCTCCATTTTCCTCTCCAATATTGTTTTCCCTTACTGGCTTTCGCTGGAATCCGGAAGTCAGTTCTGTCCCTGGGCGGGGACAGATAGTCGTAACCAATGTCTAAGCAACCACTCACGTTTATGTATCTTAATAAAGTTGTGTGAATTGTGATTTATTTGGGGGGTGGCTTGGGGACCTTGACATGCAAGAGAGAAAATAGGCCGATTTGGGTCCCAGGTGCTTTCTTATTTATTTCATTTTACAGATTTATAAGCCGCACAGCCAGAGCAGCGTGTAATAAGATACCATACAAATTCTAATAGCAACAGAGCCATTTCTACCTGTATGCCACTAACCCGCCTTCTACCAACTCCAATTTGAGCACAACATTCATGACCCCCCCCCCCACAGGGAAATCCCTTCCACATAACCTGCAATTCCACCCCTCTCCCGGCCAAGTGAATGCAGGGTGTGAACATGCGCACTCTATTCACCCCAGTCTCCATGGTGGAGGGGGGGCAGGATCCAAATTATGATTTTAAAGCACAATTTAGCTCACATGGCTTTCTCGCAAAGGATCCTGGGAACAGTAGTTTGTTATGGAAGCTGAGAGGTGTTAGGAGGCCCCTTTTCTCCACACAGAACTACAGTCCCCAAAGTTCCCTGGGAAGAGGGAATGACTGTTAAGCCACTATGAGAACTGCAGCCATGTCAGGGGAATGGAGGGTCTCCTAATAACTCTCCGCACCTTAGAAAACTACAGTTCCCACAATGCTTTGAGAGAGCTCATGACTGTCCAAGTGGTATAACAGCACTTACAATGTAAGGTGTGGGTGTGGCCTATGGATGGTATGCCCTCCCCTTTTCATGGTTCTAGTCTGGTGGCCCAAATATAGCTTGCCTAAGCCTCTGGTGGACTACCATATGCAGATGAATTTGGCTTCGAGTCCCTGAAGATGGGAGGGGAAATGGAAAAGAAACAAAGAGTCTGCCAAGCTCCAGGGGGCCCACCTCCGCTTCTGCCTTGTTTGCTTACGATTTGTATATAAAACCTTTACACAATATGTTGGCAATAAAAGAAAAATTGGAAACTAATTGATCTCCAGGAGCAAAGCAGGAGTTTAGGGAAGTGGTTGAAGTCTTTTAAGTAATGAGGGAATAAACTGAGAAAAGGGAAAGTTTAAGATGAATTATGTTTGTGCAGGATCCAATTCTCTTCTTCACTGTTTGGTAACAGGAGCATATTCTCACAATAAGCTTGGGGGAAAAAATGTTTTGAAAAGGGAACTGTGTCATCTTATTCAGGAGAGAATTATAAGAATACACCACCACCAAGAAGCTTATGAAACTCTGTCAATCTGAACACATATTAGGATCTGAGATTTGAGAACAGAGGAAATAATAATAATAATAATAATAATAATAATAATAATAATAATAATAATAATTTATTATTTATACCCCACCCATCTGGCTGGGTTTCCCCAGCCACTCTGGGCGGCTTCCAAAAGAATATTAAAATAATATGATACATCAAACATTAAAAGCTTCCCTAAACAGGGCTGCCTTCAGATGTCTTCTAAAAGTCTGGTAGTTGTTGTTCTCTTTGACATCTGGTGGGAGGGCGTTCCACAGGGAGGGCGCCACTACCGAGAAGGCCCTCTGCCTGGTTCCCTGTAACTTGGCTTCTCGCAGTGAGGGAACCGCCAGAAGGCCCTCGGTGCTGGACCTCAGTGTCCGGGTAGAATGATGGAGGTGGAGACGCTCCTTCAGGTATACTGGACCGAGGCCGTTTAGGGCTTTAAAGGTCAGCACCAACACTTTGAATTGTGCTCGGAAACGTACTGGGAGCCAATGTAGGTCTTTCAAGACCGGTGTTATATGGTCTCGGCGGCCGCTCCCAGTCACCAGTCTGGCTGCTGCATTCTGGATTAGTTTCCGGGTCACCTTCAAAGGTAGCCCCACATAGAGCGCATTGCAGTAGTCCAAGTGGGAGATAACCAGAGCATGCACCACTCTGGCGAGGCAGTCCGCGGGCAGATAGGGTCTCAGCCTACGTACCAGATGGAGCTGGTAAACAGCTGCCCTGGACACGGATTTAACCTGTGCCTCCATGGACAGCTGTGAGTCCAAAATGACTCCCAGGCTGCGCACCTGGTCCTTCAGGGGCACAGTTACCCCATTCAGGACCAGGGAATCCTCCACACCTGCCCACCTCCTGTCCCCCAGAAACAGTACTTCTGTCTTGTCATGTGTGTAAAATCCTTCAATTAGCAAAGAATTTTCCAAGCCTTTGTATATACATTTATAAATTGGGAATGTGCCACCTGGGAGACGTATATATTGCCAGCATTTTGCCACCAACAGGCAACATCTTTTGTAAACATAGTCTTGTTACTTTTCACCCCTCCATATGAGTTTCTCCAACAACTCTGCAATTTCACAGCCAAGAGCCTCTACACCCTACAGAGACTTGAAGAGAAAAGCTAGTTTCCCTTGGAACATTTCATACAAACATAGTATACACAGCCGTTCATTCACCAGCCCTGGCTACCACTGATGTGAAACCAAGGCAATGGAGCTTTAAACCAAATCCTGGGGAGAAGGGAGACAATATTACAAATAGTACAAATGACAAGGAAATTACTGAAACCTGGTGAGGTGAGACTTATGACAGGAATCTTGAAACTGAGGGGTATAGCCTATTCAAAAGAAAAAGATCAAACAGGAAGGGGGGGGAGTAGGAGAGCATTATATGTACAGGATGAGTACACTTGTGATGAGGTCCATGACCTGGAGCACAGAAAGCAGATTGAGAGCATATGGGTAAAATTGTAGGAGAGGGAAGGAACAGCGACCTATGGGTTTCTGATATAGACCCCCAGGCCAGACTGCGTACTTGGATGATGCCTTCCCAGGGCAGATTACCAAACAATAAAGATATAGCAGTCATGGCTGCAACTATCCTGATATCAGTTGCAACTCAAACTCTGCCAAGAATGTAAGGTCCACCAAACTCTTCAATTGCTTCAATGACAATTTAATTTCCCAGAACATGTAAGAAGCAACAAGGGAATTGTCTACTGTAAAATAAAGCATGGTGTGGAGAAGGCAGTTAGATAAAGAAAAGTTTTCTTCCCTCTCATAATGAACTTGTGGACATCCAGTGAAGTTGTTGGAAGATCAAAGAAAGTCCTTCTTCACCTGGCACATACTTAAGCCATGAACTCACTCCCCCAGGAGACAATGATGACCACTAACCTGGATGGCTTTAAAAGAGGATTAGACAAATTCATGGAGGAGGAGAGGGCTATGGATGGCTAGCAGCCATGATGGCTATGAGCCGCCCCACAGCTGGAGGCAGGAATGTTTTCAGATATCAGTTCCCGGAAACTGCAGTAGGGCAGAGTGCTCTTGTGCTCAGTTCCCGCTTGCCAGATTTCCTTTGAAGCATCTGGGTGGGCTCTGTAAGAGGAGGGATGTTCTTGGATAACGTGGGTCATTGGGTTGCTCCAACATCTTACATTTGCGCACATACTTTCTGCTTCCGATAAGGTTCCAGGAGACCTTGACGTTCCAATCTGAGTTGCAGAAAAGCAGCCATGTAGCCTGCACAATGCTCTGTGGGGGTTTTATTGTGCAAGTTTTACTCTTGTTCCACTGAGTTGCTGATCAGTAAAAATTAAACCTCACTGGGATCCACTGAATATTTGGGCATTGATCAGGATTTGCCATGGGATGCAATGATATCGATTGCCATCACTGCTGCTATTCTATTCTGTTGCAAGTTGCTTGGAAATCTGTGATAACAAGTGATTAACAAATTATCTATATCGATAATATTAACATTATTGGTCATTTTGAGGCTGATTTCAGCAAGATTGAAGTGCAGAGAAGATAGCACTCTATGAGTGCCATATGTGTGAGGTTCTGTTGTGTTTTTGTATTTTCTGTTGGAGTGGCTGGAGCAACCGAGTTGGATGGGGGGGGGGACCCATAGTATTAGTTCACAGACCCAACATTATCAATCCATGCAATACAGCATTAGCAAGCAAAAAAACACAAAGCTAATGCTATGCTGCATTGATAGAAGTATACTGTCCTGATCAAGGGAAGCAATAGTCCTGCCTTGGTCTTACCACACCTGCAGTCCTCTGGGCACAGCAATTTAAGAAAGATGTTGACAAGATGGGTGCAGAGAAGGGCAACTAAGATGATTAAGGTTGTGGAAACCAAGCCTTATTAGGAATGGTTGAGGAAGTTGGGTATGTTTAGCCTGGATAAGAAGAGACTGAGAGGAGATAGGAGAGCCATCTTCCAATATCTCAATGGCCATCACATGGAAGATGGAGAAAGCTTGTTTTCAGTACCAATGGATTCAGGTTACAAGAAAGGAGATTCAGGCTAAATGTCTGAAATAACTTTCTGACAGTAAGAGCTGTAGAACAGATTCCCTTGGGAGGTGATGGACTTGGAGGCTTATAAGGAGAGGTTGGATGGCCATCTATCAAGTATGGTAACTGCTATGTGCTCTATGTGAGGCTATCTTTGATGATGGCCTGGAAGCTAAAGTTAGTGCAATATGTAGCTGCTAGTCTGTTGGCCACTTCAGCTCCTTAAGGTCATATTATACCGGTCCTGAGAGAATGGCACTGGCTACCAACTGGATACTGAGCCAATTTAAGTGACTGTCAATACTTACAAAGCTTGGCCCCTATATCAAGTTCTGGCCACTACAGTTTAAGGAGGAGACTGAGAAGCTGGAACATATGCAGAGGGGGATGGCGACCAAGGTGATCAAGGGTCTGGTAACAAAACATTATGAGGAACAGTTGAAGGAGTTGGAGATGTTTAGCCTGGAGAAGAGAAGACTGGGAGTTGATATGATAGCCCTCTTCAAATACCTGAAGGGCTGTCCATGGAAGATGGAGCAAGTTTTGTCTTGTTCCAGAGGGTAGGACCCAAACCAATGGATTCAAATGACAAAGAAAGGAGATTCTGACTAAACATCAGGAAGAACTTTATGATTGTGAGAGCTGTTCAACAGTGGAATGGACTCCTTTGGAAGGTGTTGGACTCCCCTTCCCCAAACATATTTTTATTGAAACTTTTGCATAAAGACAAAGTACACAGAACAAATGAAAACTTTTTAGACACATCGTTCAATAAAACATTATTTAAAAGCATCTGTTATTCTTCCTAGCCAGAAATGAGGTATGAGATCATGGAAAAGGGTAAGGGAAAAGGAGAGTGGAAGAGGAGGGGAAAAGAATAAGACTTATTGAGAATAAGTCCCCTCGAAAACTATGGATGAGTTGTAGGAGGATCCAGATCTTGCTATTTATTTATAAAGTCATTAAAAGGTTGCCAACTCGCAAAGGATAGATCTTTTTTGTCGTGCCTTGCATAACCCGGGCATGCTGGGACAGTTTCTCCTATAAAGCTTTGTGCCATAGTTCATCAATCTATTTGTGGTGTGGAAAATGCACAACATCCTTCCCGTGACTCCAATCTAGCTGTTGCCAAAAGGAAAGCTAGCAATGTTTTAGTGTGAATGGAAATGTAGACAATATTTATTATTGCCAATAGTGCTGTGGTGGGACATGGCAAGATATCTTAACCAGAAATAGAACATAAGGCACCAAGTAATAGAATCATAGAAGGGGCCACAAGAGCCATCTAGTCCACCCCTGCAATGCGGAATCTTTTCCCCAATGTGGGGCTCAAACTCACCACCCTGAGACCAAGACTCATGTTCTACCAATTGAGCTATCCCAGCAATCAAGTACCTTGTTCCAGAAGTGGGTGACTGCTTAACCACTCCTCCACATGTGGATAGTAGTGCCAGTTTCTGAGCAGCCTTACCAACAGTCAGATACCAGGAGTCAGATTGATGCTATACAGGCAATGAGGTGTCCAGTGCAAGTGAAACAGGATTCATAAAGTTGCTTCTTGAGTGTTTGTCAAAATGGATTTCAACAGTGGGTTTTTGTCCAAAGCCTGTCCCACATCTACTCCCCTATTTGAGTGGTGAGGTTGGTTTCCCACTAGGATCAAGGTGTTGTGGACAACCCCTTCTTCAGGACAAATAGGAGTTTATAAATTTGGGAAGCTATCCCTTTGTAGGCCAGGGTGGATCAGGTGCAGTGGTGTGCATATGTGGCTTGAGATCGCAGAAGTTGCGCTTGGTTGTAGAGTTTGCATGCAGATGAATGAGTTTGTAAATCCTGCAGCCATGGGTAGGAGATGCCTTCTAATCTGACTGCTAGTGCCTCTTTTCTGATGGGTTTGCCTCTAGGAAGAAGATTGTGAAATCTGAATACCCCTTTCGCTTCCCAGTCTGCAGGTACTTATCCTCTTGTTGAAAGTTGAGGAAAGGAAGAGCCAAAGGAGGAAGGGGTGCCAGAAGAGGGGCTTATCATTTCCAGATTGAGAAAGTGAGTCTTAATAACAGATTTTTAATTTTACTGACTGCATTCCAGGACATAGGCAAGAAAGGAAGGCCTCATATCGTCAGTGGTTTTGGTAATGACTCCATTCTTACCCAGGGCATGTCCAAACTGCTGGTGGAGCATTGTTATTATTCATTTTAGTTGAAAAGCATCAAAATAAAATGGTCTATAGAGGGTATTTTTGGCAAATCTGTTGTGCTTACCCTTTGTTGGTGTAGCATTCTATGGCATGTTGCTGCTTCTTTAGAGTCTTGGTGGATTTGTCTATTGACAGAACTTGGGGTAGAAATGGAAAGCAAGGTAAGGTGGCCATTCTGAGGGCAGTAATACAACTGAGTCGTGAAAGGCCTGTTTGTTTCCACCTGCAAATAGGTCAGATTGCAGTTTGGAAGCAAGGCTGGTGCCATTTCTTTTTGTACAGTTGCTTTAAATCTTTAGTTAGTGTCACCCCCAGGTATCTGAACGCTGAATAACATGGCTAGAAGCCAGAGAAGGTTTGCATTTGGTTTCTTGCTTCTCCAGGGATACTGAAAGTCATTATCGTGGATTTGAAATTATTTTATTTGATTCCTGCTGCTGCGTGAAACTGCTTTAAGATGGATTGGAAAGCTGGTATTGCTCAGCTAGGACTTGTTGTCATTATTATTACCTCAACTGAAAACAGATTGATAGTATGTGAGTCTTTTCCTGATGGTACGCCTTGAACATTGTGGTTTCTGATCTTGTTTGCCAGGGTTTCAATTGCTAGAGCAAACAATGGGGGGGGGATTCAGCAGGTAAACATGTCAAATGCCTCATTGTAGTTGGATTGCCAGTGACCTGAGTCTGTTCATTTAGGGTTTGGGCTGATTTGTATATGTGTGGTCTACAAAGTGGAGCATTTCTCCCCTCCAAATTTCATTTTGTTTCACAAAGATTTCATAAAACTGCGTCCAACTCTGCCTAAGGCCTTGAATGGATCCAAGGAAATGAAGGCTGCCTGAATTTTACTTGAGGAAATTTTACAAACGGCTTTCAAGGCTTGGTCTCTAGAGTAGGATATGTGTTGCTTTGGAATAAATCCTGTTTGATGGGGAGATGTCAACAGGCATATCAACACATTCAACCTCTTTACCATTACTGCTGACAATATTTTTGCATTTTTGCATTTGAGAAGTAAGATCCTAAAAGAGCTGACTCTTTATCCAATTTGCATACAACTGCTATCTTGGAGAGTCCCCAGGATGCAAGAATAGCTCCACCTTCAAGCATATTGCTAAAAGGTTTAGTGAGCCATGGAGCAAGTTCATTTTTAATACTTTTTGTAGAATGCGGCACCCAGAGGCGTAGAAAGGTCTGGTGGTACCCGGTGCAGAAAATTTATTCTGTCACACACACACCCCATTGAAATTATTAAAAGAAGGAAAAATAAGATACTTACAGTTGCAAGTGTTATTTTCTGGTTTATTTACTTAACATTGTGAGCATAAGCACTTAAAACTCCCCCTGCAACTTTGTTCTCACACCCCACCTCTCCTCCTGTGTGTTCCAGGGTTTGGGTCCTGAGTTGAGGGAGCTTTTGCTTCTCTCCTTCCCTCCCTCCTCTGCTTGTTTGCTTGCCTGCCTCCTTCCCGTCCTCTCCCTGCCTGCCTGCCTGCCTGCCTGCCTGCCTGCCTGCCTCCTTCAGCAGCCCAGGAGCGCGGGGCAACGGCACGGCACCCACCTGTGACTCCCAAGCCTCCCCCGAGCTGTCAAAATGAAGGGGGAAGGCCATTGGCAAAGCGGCACAGCTCCCCCCTTCCCCCGATGGCTCGGGGTAGACTTGGGAGTCACAGGCAGATGGCGCACCAAATGTCACTCCCCTCAGTGATTACACCTGGGGTGGCCTGTCCCCACCACACACCCCTTCCTACACTTCTGGTGGCACTGAATACCTCCAATTCTTGTATTGGACTATTGAGAAATTACCCTTGATTTGGTATAAACATGCCTATCAAAGATGATGTTATAAAGTTCTCCATTATTTGCATGTCAGAATTACTTGGGAAGTATAAGTGAGAAGAGAAAGTGCTGAAGTCCTTATTAATGTCATAGAATCATAGAGTTGGAAGAGACCACAAGGGCCATCGAGTCCAACCCCCTGCCAAGCAGGAAACATCATCAACCCCCTGTCAAGCAGGAAACATCATCATGTCCTATAGCATATTTCACCTGCTTCTGTCCATATTGAGGCAATTGAGTTCAAAGGCTAGTAACTTGAGGCCCTTATCTCAAATTCATAGTATTTGTCTTACATTTAGTCTTTGCCGCATTAATGTTGCTTTTTCCCAGCAATTGCCATTCATGTTTTTTAGACTGAAGAAGGTGGTATGCTTTACACACACACACACCCCGCTTGTTCATTTATATTCTCTTTCAAGATGTCTGATCTGTTGTTCCTGTTGCCATGTTAGGGATATCCTGGTTTTCCAGATCTTGCTGGTTTCCACAATGCAATGGCTTCTCAGTACCACCTTCACAGCATCCCAGAGGGTTCATGGCTCCCTGCCTGAAGTGTTACTGCTTTCTTAATAATGTTCTATTGTTCCTTTCAGGTTTGATGCAGCTAGCACTTGGGTGAAAGTTTCATTGGCAAGTAATGCAGAAAGCTTTTGTCCATGCAGTGTCTGTACTGACTGGCGCATGGTCTGAGAGAGTTGCTATTCCATTTTCCTGCCGCTCTGACTTTTTGCATGAGTCCTGAAGAAATCAATATATAATCATAATAGGAATAAATAAAGCAGTGTGGGAAAAATCTGAAGTCCCTCGTGCAGGTGTCACCATAATCCCACCAGATCATGAGCCTCTATTATTAACACTGCTTTAGTGCCTGGGCTATTGTTTGAATTTGCACTGTGGCTCTTGTCCATAGAGTTATTGAGGCAGATGCCCCCCCCCCCAATATTATGGAGGCTTTTGGAAAATCCTTGAGATTGTTCAGTGTGAATTTTAAGAATGTTGATTGATTGGTGCATACAAAGCTCCCCGAGCGTATAGTTCTCTGTGAAGCGTCCCCTTTACAAAACATCCATTTTACAAAGGCGAATCTGCCATTAAGATCTGTGATGGAATTCTGCATTACAAAGGGACTTTTCTGGGTAATAATAACTGCCACCCCTCTTGCTTTTGATGTGCCAGTTCCACCTATTTGTGATTCTAGCCGCCTTCCCTTGAGATTCTATACCCAGAATTTTTCTTTTGCTCAGTTTCCTGAAGAAACATGGTTTCCGGTTATTATTATTTTGAGAACACTTAACCAGGCTTCCAAGCTCTTTTACATTCAATGTCAGTACCTTAATTGAGCCACTAGATGGAGCCCTTGTGCTTGAAATACTCATTTAGCCAAAAAAATGTGTGATGCAATAGGTGGAAAGATAGAAAAAAAAGGAGGTCGAAAAGCGTAGAAACTTGAAACAGTAACTACAAATTGACTTCCAGGGTGGCGCCATCGGCAATGGCGGACTCCCTCTGAACCGGAGGGACCAGCTCCGCGCAAAACAGGTCCTTTCTGCTGTGGTGAAGCGGGGACCCTTTCAGAAATCACAGGCGGATGAAGCCTGTGACCGTGGGACTCGGCGGGCACCTTTAGCGCCCCCAACCCGCAAAGGAACCCACTAACGGGCTCCGAAGCGAAGAGGGGGAAGTGGCGCGGTGCTGAGAGTCAACTGCCTCTTCCGTGGAGTGAAGCCGCACAGCCGTTGCCAGAGAGCGCTGCCTTTTTCCTGGGACAATTTGGCTTCTAAAATAATCACCCGTGAGTACTTAAATCTCGGACAATTGGACTTTAAATAAGGACTTGCGAGCAAAAAGGAAAATTGGACTTAAAAGTTTACTTTAATTAGGCACTGAAACGGGAAGGTCTAAACAGGAAGTCAGCCTTCCATTTCCTTGTAGTCAGAAGAAAGCAAAGACAACGTAAACTAGAGCTTTGAAAATTACTTTTAAAGGATTGGTTTTTCACCATTTAAAATCGTTGAACCCCCCATCGGTAGCAGGAGAAGAAGGGGGATCTCTTTTTTGGACTGTTTAAACCTGCAGAAGTGAGTTTAAAGTAAAGTAACTTTCCACCGTCCCGACCCTGGAGCGGGGTGTCAGAATTGACGTTTTGAAGCTCATTGACCAGAGACAAATGCTTTTTGACAGATAGTTAAAATAAGAGTAACATTGTGATTCCATTGTTTCTTTTCGCATTTTAAAGGAACTAATATTGACAAAATATCTAAAAAGAAGAAATTTTGTTGCTATTGTCCGTAAAAGAAAGAACAACCAGAAGTTCCCCCTCTAGAGGGGAACTGTGAAATTGTAACCAATTCTAGGGAGCTTGCAGCTGCCACAGATTACAACCGTGGGAAAAGGACTTGTGACCTTGCAGGACAATGTTATCAGAAGCACTGTTGGGTGCTGTCAGGGTTACTTCCAGATCCTAGCTCACAGAGGATCACGCTAGCCAGCGATCGTTAAATAAAAGTCTTTATTGAGTTACAGTCTCCATTCTCGAGCTGCTGCGTGCAACCCTACGTCTTATGCTTAGATCGGCGAAGCTCCGTCTGAGTCTCCGCCCCTTGCGCACCAACTTAATATCCTAGCCCTGCTCCACCTTTTCCGCCTGACAGTTCTCCTCTGGGTCCCTCTGCCCCCCTGGGTCTCTTCCTTCCGGGATTCTTCTGACGCTGACCCCCCTGACTCTCCTGTCTCCTTGCGCCGGGCTTTAGGACCTGGCTCCCTTTCCGGGCTGCCTACTGCGCCACCTTCCTGTGCATTTAAACTTGGCGCGCGCGCCCAACCTTCCACTTTCCGTCTAACCGTCACTTCGCTCCCCGATGAAGGTGTGGCCACTCCTGACTCGTGCCCTCCCTCCTGTTGCGAGCTGCCAGCGCTTGCTCCCTGGCGCTCTTCCTCTTTCCTACTCTCTGGCGGTAACGTTGGTCCCGATCTCCAACTGCTCCCCTCTGAGTCCCCTCTGGCTCTTTCTTCCTGGGGTGTCCCCCTAGTCTCCCCCCTTGCCCTGGCCACTGGTGCTCCTTTTTGTGAATCTTCTGATTCACTGGAAAGACTCGGAGATCTCGGGTCGTCGTCATCACTCATCCTTTCTTCTGCCTCCTCCCCCTCGCTCTCTGTTTCCTCCCTTGCCCTCGCCTCTGCTCCTGAACCCCTGACATCCATCCCCCCCTCGAAGCCCCCTCTTCCCCCCTCCCCTCCTTCCGGTGCGGGAACTGGGTGCTGCAGTGTCAAGGGGACGAATGTCGGGTACAGTTCGCTTCCCGTGGCGGGCCTCCATCCGAAGTCTTCCGGTTCTTCCTCCCTGCTCTCGTCGACGACGGTCACCTCTGCTTCCATCTCTGTGCCGCCGTGTTCGAGACCCTGGTCGTCCCCGAAAACGTCCATGTCCGTCTCTCCCTCTCTTCCTTCTGGAGGCGTTGCTCGTCCTGGACCCTCCAGCCACTTCCTGCGCCACTGCTCCTCTGGTCGATCATCCCACCAATACGAGGGTTCTGAAGCAGATCCCGAGGGCGACCCCTCCGGGGAACGGGCGTCTCGTGTCGGTTCCTCATCCGAGTCGAACCCCCGGAACGTGCTGGCTGAAAGCGTGGGCGTGAAAAGCCAGTCGTCGAAAAAGTCCGCTGGCATTGGCCTATGGGGGAAGAGGGCATGAAACTCTTCCTTGAGCAGAGGTTCATCTAAAGCGTAGCCCGGCACCCAGCTGTTGGCACTGGCCGGGGTGCCCTCCTTAGCGAGAAGGTATTCTACCCCCTCTTCCCCCCATCTGGAGTCCAAAATCTCCGTGACTTCGTTGAGGCGCACCTCCTGTGCCACTCCCCGTTGCCTGGTTCCCTCTCGGAGCGGACTCGGCGCCGTTCCGGGTTCCTGAAACCTGTGCGGTGCCTTGTAGGGAGTGAGCACCGATCTGTGGAACACCGGATGCATTCTGGAACCCTCCGGAAGCGCCAGCCTGAAGGCCACCGGGTTGACCTGCTCTTCGACTTGGTAGGGCCCCAGTTGCTTATGCCCTAGTTTCTTCTTGGCCAACGACCTGGCCGGCACTGCGTGGGCTGCTAACCAGACCCAGTCTCCCACATGGATCTCTTCGCCAACCCTTCTGTGTTTGTCTGCCTGCACCTTGTATGCGTGTTTGGCCAGTTCCAGGTGCCGCCGCAGCTGATCGTGGACCTCCTGCAACTCCGACGCGAACGCATCTGCTGTCTGCGGCTCCCCCTCCACCAGTCTTTCCAGTCCCGGGAAGGTTCTGGGGTGCCTCCCGTTGTTGGCGAAGAACGGCGTGACCCCCGTGGACACGTGCTTCGTGTTGTTGTAGGCGAACTCGGCGAGCGGCAGGTAATCCACCCACGTCGCAGGCTGTTGATTCGCATAGCATCTCAGGTACTGCTGCATGATGGCATTGACCCGCTCCGCTTGCCCGTTGGTCTGCGGGTGTCTCGCCGACGCCAGGTTGATCTTGACGTTTAGGAAGCCCATCAGCTTCTGCCAGAAATTCGAGATGAACTGCCGCCCGCGGTCGGACAGAATAGACCGTGGCAGACCGTGAACCTTGAACACGTGGTCTATGAACAGTTTGGCGGTTTGTTCCGTCGTGGCCACCTTCGCACACGGGATGAAATGTGCCATCTTGGAGAACAAGTCCACCACCACCAGCACGGCCGTCTTGCCTCTCGAGCTGGGCAGATCCGTGACGAAGTCCAGGGCGACTCTCTCCCATGGTTCGACCGGAGTTTGCAGCGGTTCCAACAGTCCGGCCAGCGGTCTGTGCACTGGTTTGGCCCTCTGGCAGGTGTCGCACCTCGCCACGTAGTCCGCGACCTCCCCTCTCATTCCGGGCCACCAGAAATCCCTGGCGACTAATTCCACCGTCTTCTCCTTGCCAAAGTGCCCGGCAGTGGGCGCGTCGTGCAGCTGATGCAGTACCTTGGCGCGAAGTTCGTCTCCCGGCACGTAGATGGCCCCTTTACGGATGAGCAATCCATCTCTCAGCTGGAACCCGTCGGTCGCTGCCGTGCCCCTTTGCATCTCTGCCATCTTTGCTTGCGCGAAGGAGTCATTCTGCAACGCTCGTCGCACCGCCTCCAGGTCCACTGTCGCCGCAGTGCACGCCCACACTGTTGGTGCGAAGATGTGCATGGCGGCCGCTGGCGTGGCGTCCTCCAGATACTGTGGCTTACGGGAGAGCGCGTCCGCCATGATGTTGGTGTCCCCCGGGACATACTCTATCCGGAAGTCGAAGTTCGCAAAGAACTCAGCCCAACGTATCTGCCTCTGGTTCAGGAACTGTGCCGTGCGCCAGTGCTCCAGATTCTTGTGGTCCGTGCAGACCTGCACCGTGTGCTTGGCTCCAATCAGGAAGTGCCTCCATGCTTTGAACGCTGCATGAATAGCCAGCAACTCCCTGTCCCAGATGGTGTAGTTCTGTTCGGACTTGCTGAGCTTCCTGGAGTAAAACGCTCCGGGCCTCCAAACCCCCTGCGGGTCCTTCTGCAGCAGGACTGCTCCGACGGCCCTGTCCGAGGCGTCTGTTTCAACTCTCATCGGCCTGCTGGGGTCGACATGAAGCAGCTGTTCCTCCGACGCGAAAAGACGCTTGAGTGCCTGAAAGGACTGCTCCGCCTGCGCTGTCCAGATGAACTTCTTTTTCTTGGAACTGAGCGTGTCCGTGATGGCCGCTGTCTGCATAGCGAAGCCTTTGATGAACTTGCGATAGAAGTTCGCGAAGCCGACAAACCGTTGGACCTCCTTCCGGTTGCGTGGGCTTTTCCAATCCAACACCGCTCGAACCTTGGCGCTGTCCATGGCGAGCCCCTTGTCAGACAACTTGTAGCCCAGGAAATCCACCTCCGTCACGTCGAATTGGCACTTCTCCAGCTTGGCGTAAAGCCTATGTTGCTGGAGCCTGCTCAGCACTTCCCTGACGTGTCTGTCATGCTCCTGCTGCGATTCCGAAAAGATCAGGATGTCATCCAAGAAACAGACGCACGTCTTGTAGAGGAGCCCCGCCAACACGTGATGCATGAAAGCTTGAAAAACGTGGGAGCCATTTTGCAATCCAAAAGGCATAACTCTATATTCGTAGGTGCCCAGGGGCGTGAACATGGCTGTCTTCCACTCATCTCCTTCCCGCATGCGAATGAGGTTGTACGCCCCTCGCAGGTCCAACTTGGTGAACACGCTGCCCTTGCGTACTTTTGCGAGGAGGTCGTCGATTCGGGCATGGGGAAGTCCGACGGCTTGGTGACACTGTTCAAAATGCGGTAGTCCACTACGAGTCTTTTTTGGGGCGTGTCTCGCTTCTTCACAAAGAATACAGGACTGCCCCCCGCTGCCTGGGACTCTCGGATGAAACCGCGCTTCAAATTATGATCTATGAACTCTTTGAGTTCCTGCAGTTCGTCTTCAGACATGGAATACAGCTTCCCTTTGGGCAGCGCCGCCCCCGGCAGCAGGTCAATTTTGCAGTCATATGGTCTGTGGGGGGGTAGCTTGTCTGCCTCCTTCTCGCAGAAAACCTCCAAAAATTCTGCGTACTTGTGGGGAATCGCTTGCAGCGTGCCTAGCAGCAGCTGTGACTCCTCTTGCTCCCCTTCCTGCTGGGGCATGATGCAGTGTTCAGCACAAAAGGAAGAGCCGAAGGTCAGCTGTCTCTGGTACCAAGCCAGCGTCGGGCTGTGCTTGTCCAGCCAACTCATGCCCAATACAATAGGCGTGTCCGAGAGTTGAGTGACGTTGAAGCTGATGATTTCCCTGTGATTTCCAAGCCGCAGCACCATAGGTGGCGTCTGCTTCACCACTTGCCCCCCTAACAGCTCCCTGCCATCCACCGTGACAACCTGCAGGGGCAGCGTGGCAGGCAGCAACTGTATAGCGTGCCGGTCGACAAAGTCCTGCCCTATGAAGTCTGCATTGCTTCCCGAGTCGACGGTGATTGGCACGTCCATGGTGATTCCATTGGGTAGCTGGAGCGATGCGGTGAGCCTCACTACTGGCTTGGGCGGGAGGGGGTCCATGGGCGGTAAAATCTCTGGGGACTGCTTCACTGACACGTCTGGCTGGGCCCCAGTGCCTCTTCCTCCAGCCAGACATCGTCGTTTCCCTGCTGTGGTTCTCCGTGCTGCGTTGCTGCAGTCACCATTGCTGAGGCTGCAGTGTGCTTGTGGAGCCTCCGGGGACACTCTTTTGCCATATGCCCTGGATCCTCGCAGATATAACACTTCCTGTTCCCTCTAGGAGGCTTCGCTTTCACTGCTGCCGGTGCTAGGGCTCTGGCTGCTGACTGAGCCCTTGCACTCCCAACCTCCATCGGTTCCACCCCTCCCCCTGTTGGAGGCGTGGATTGCGCACGCGCTGCTTCTCTGGGAAGGAAGGAGGAGCCCCTGGCTGGTTCGCGCCCTCCACGCCCTTCGTCCCTGCTCCACGGACGTTCTTCCAGCCGCACCCCCACCGCCAGCGCCCTCTGAACGATCTCCTGCATGGTCCGGGGTCTCTCCCCCCTCGCAATCTCATCTTTAACCGAGTTGTGCAAGCCCTCCCAAAAAAGGTCTCTGACAGGAGCCGAATCTCTGTCCCATTCCAGGGCACTGACCAAAGCGAAAAAGCGGGCATGATACTGCCTTACGCTGGCCCTCCCTTGCCTTAGTCCATGCACCTCCTTTCGGGCAAGATCCACGTCAATGCTTGATAAAAAAACAGCCATCCATCGCTTTAATAAAGGCGTCCGCATTTTGGAGCGCAGGATCCTTATCTCTCCACAAATTGCGCAGCCATGCTTTTGCGTCTCCATGCAAATGGGACATGATGAACCCCACTTTCTCTTGTTCATCTCTAAAGTCTTTGTGCAGTAGTTGCAGTACACACATTACGTCTGCTCTAAAGTTGGGGTACTGTTGCAAATTCCCATCGAAGTGCGAGACTAGACCGCCTGTGCGTCTCCCCAACCCAATCCCCTCTGATTTGGGTGTCTGTTGCCCTTGCTTCGTAAGCACGTCCAACCTGACCTGGAGATCCCTGTAGGCGGCAGCTGCTTCCTCCTCTCTCTTCCTGGACGCCAGCGCCTCGGCATTCAGTCGTGAAACTGCTTCTCTGAGTTCCGTTATTTGCTGTTCGGCCGTCATATTGTCTGCCGTTCGTGAGCTCTCTTGTAGGCACCCGCTTTCCCTCCTCTCCGCGAGGCCGTGGATGCCCACAATTTGAAGAGACGGAGCTTACTGTCAGGGTTACTTCCAGATCCTAGCTCACAGAGGATCACGCTAGCCAGCGATCGTTAAATAAAAGTCTTTATTGAGTTACAGTCTCCATTCTCGAGCTGCTGCGTGCAACCCTACGTCTTATGCTTAGATCGGCGAAGCTCCGTCTGAGTCTCCGCCCCTTGCACACCAACTTAATATCCTAGCCCTGCTCCACCTTTTCCGCCTGACAGTTCTCCTCTGGGTCCCTCTGCCCCCCTGGGTCTCTTCCTTCCGGGATTCTTCTGACGCTGACCCCCCTGACTCTCCTGTCTCCTTGCGCCGGGCTTTAGGACCTGGCTCCCTTTCCGGGCTGCCTACTGCGCCACCTTCCTGTGCATTTGAACTTGGCGCGCGCGCCCAACCTTCCACTTTCCGTCTAACCGTCACTTCGCTCCCCGATGAAGGTGTGGCCACTCCTGACTCGTGCCCTCCCTCCTGTTGCGAGCTGCCAGCGCTTGCTCCCTGGCGCTCTTCCTCTTTCCTACTCTCTGGCGGTGACGTTGGTCCCGATCTCCAACTGCTCCCCTCTGAGTCCCCTCTGGCTCTTTCTTCCTGGGGTGTCCCCCTAGTCTCCCCCCTTGCCCTGGCCACTGGTGCTCCTTTTTGTGAATCTTCTGATTCACTGGAAAGACTCGGAGATCTCGGGTCGTCGTCATCACTCATCCTTTCTTCTGCCTCCTCCCCCTCGCTCTCTGTTTCCTCCCTTGCCCTCGCCTCTGCTCCTGAACCCCTGACAGGTGCTTTCTCAAATTGAACAGAACATTAAACTGCCCCCTTCAGTCAGGAAGTTCCTCCATTACTGATGGAGTTTGGAGCAATTCTGAGAGTTGCTGCTTTTCAGGGGAAAATTTGGGGGGCCAGTGGGGAGCCTGTTTCTGAGCAGAGTCTGCTCTCTCCCCATGGCTTGTAGTTGTGATTGCAACCATCCACCTTGCTGAGAAAAACTCCACTTAAGATTTAATAGTAATGGTAATGAGAAACACTTACGTTTTGCTTTCAATCTGTTTCACTTGAAGACATTTCAGGGCTTGGGTTACTGGCTGGTTGCTTGTTTCTCACTGTGCATCAAGCAGCACCTTGCCCCGTGGGCTGAGCATCCAAGTATGGATTAAGTGGTTTGGGGGGGGGGATTCTAAGCTTTTGGAAGTGTTGCTCCATTTGTGTTGTATCTGCTGCAGAAAGCATCTTTCCATTATGCTGGACTAGCAGTTGAAAGGGGAAGCCCCAGGAATACAGCACTCCCTTTTCTTGCTGAGCCTGATTCCCCTTCATTCCTGAGGACTGATCATGCTGCCTGGGGGTTGATGGGAGTTAGAGGCCAAAAACAGCAGCATGGTCACAACTCAGGGTCATCCGATGAAACTGAGAGTTGGAAGGTTCAGAAGAGACAAAAGTAATTCTTCACACAGCTCAAAGCTGAAGATGAAATTCCTTTCCATAAAAGGTACAGATGGCCGCAAACTTGGATGGCTTTAAAAGACAAATTCATGGAGGGTGAAGACTTATCAATGGCTCCGAGCCACAATGACTACCTTGTGCCTCCCCTGCCAGAGGCAGACAGGCTTCTGAGCACCAGTTGCTGGAAACGCAGGAGGGGAGAATCCTGCTGCTTGCAGGCTTCCCATCTGCTTGGCCCTTTGGAGAGCAGGATGCTGGACAAAGTGGGCCTCCAGCCTAATCCAGCATCCAAGCTCTTCTCAGGATGGGATTTGGAGTCCAAAGACACACGGAAGAACTGCTGCAGATGGACAGCATAATACTACTACAGTGGTACCTCAGGTACAGACGCTTCAGGTTACAGACTCCGCTAACCCAGAAATAGTACCTTGGGTTAAGAACTTTACTTCAGGATGAGAACAGAAATTGTGTGGCAGCGGGAGGCCCCATTAACTAAAGTGTTACCTCAGGTTAAGAACAGTTTCAGGTTAAGAACAGACCTCCGGAAAGAATTAAGTTCTTAACCTGAGGTACCACTGTACGAAGAATTTCAAGCTGGGGCCAAGCATAACAACAACAACTCAGCCTCACTAAAGGGGAAGGAAAGAAAAGAAAAGAATTCATTTTACCTTTCTACAACTTCTTGGCCATTCCAGCAATGGGTATTATTCTGTGCAGTGGAGCTGTGGCTGCAGATGTATCCTGGCAAACTGCTGTAGAAACCACTGTGGGCTCTCAGTTTTGTGATAAGTTCCCTGAAACAAAGTAGAGATGCAAAAAATGAAACTAAAGGCTTAAACAAGTACCGGTAATGCTATTGTTTTAAACTAGTTTGCAAACCAGTCTTGAATCACAACAGAAAGCATTTAGCAGACACAAACATAGAATGAGTTAATATGCTTGTCCTCCAGTGGTTGGTTCCTTGGGTTAGCATGGTGATTTAAGTGGTGTCCAGTCTCTGTGTGGCTTACTGGGCTGAAATCCTACAGAGATGCTTTGGGGATTCCTCCTGCAACAACTTTGACCAATATTTAAACATGACATTGTAATGTTTTCCTCTGCCACTAGGTGCTGCTGGAGGATTTCAACAGTTTTGGCTTCTGCAATAGGCAGAATACCCAGAAAAGCAGCATTAAGCACATGTTGTTGTTGTTTAGTCGTGTCCGACTCTTCGTGACCCCATGGACCAGAGCACGCCAGGCACTCCTGTCTTCCACTGCCTCCCACAGTTTGGTCAAACTCATGTTAGTAGCTTTGAGAACATGGGACTCTCAAGAGTCTCCTCCAGCACCATAATTCAAAAGCATCAATTCTTCGGCGATCAGCCTTCTTGATGGTCCAGCTCTCACTTCCATACATCACTACTGGGAAAACCATAGCTTTTACTATATGTTGACAAGGTGATGTTTCTACTTTTTAAGATGCTGTCTAGGTTTGCCATCGCCTTTCTCCCAAGGAGCAGGCGTCTTTTAATTTCGTGACTGCTGTCACCATCTGCAGTGATCATGGAGCCCAAGAAAGTAAAATCTCTCACTGCCTCCATTTCTTCTTTTTTCCCCCAAGTGAATTTTTATTGTTTTCCTTACATATTCTTTTCCAACAAACCATATTAATGCCATACATTCCCTTTGACTCTGCCGAGTCGCGGCCCCCCTCCCTCCCCACAATTGGTATATTTATCCTCTTTCCATCACGCACATCATTCTCATATTAATACTATTATACATTGGAGGTATTATGTCAATCCTGCTAGTGTCTTGACCTCTTTACAATTCTTCTTTAAATATTCAATAAATTTACTCCAGTTATTTTGGTATCTTTGATCTCCCTGGTCCTGGATCCTCCCTGACAGTTTGGCAAGTTCTGCATATTCTGTCAACTTCGCCTGCCACTCCTGGATGGTTGGTATATCTTGTACTTTCCATCTTTGGGCCAGAAGGGTCCTCGCGGCAGCTGTAGCATACATGAACAAATTTTGATCTCCCATTTTAATTTCTGTTCCTATTAAGCCTAATAGACACGCTTCCGGTCTTTTGGGGAAAGTATATCTAAATATTTTTTTGAGTTCATTATAAATTGATTCCCTTTTTTTTTTTTTACCTTATCGCAGGTCCACCACATATGGACATAGTCCCCCTCTGCCTTTTTACATTTCCAACATTTTCTTTCTTTTTTTCTATACATTTTAGCTAATTTTACTGGTATCAAATGCCATCTATACATCATTTTTAGCAAATTTTCCTTTAAAGCCATGCATCTTGTAAATCTCGAACCCTCCTTCCATAGTCCTTTCCACGCATCCAATTCAATGTTATGCCCAATATCAATTGCCCATTTTATCATTGATTCCTTTACTTCTTCGTCTTTTGTATACCATTCTAGCAATAAACTATACATTCTTGATAAAATTTTATCTTTACTGTCTATTAACTCGATTTGGAATTTCGATTTTTTATCTTCGAACCCATTTCTCTTTTTATCTTCCTTTAATAAGTCACTGATCTGGTGGTATTGCAGCCACCCTGTTAACATCTTTTCAATTTGGTCATATGGTTTGAGATTTATCCCTTGGTCTGTTTTCCTAGTAATATCCTCATATGTCTGTTTCCCTAGTAATATCTTTTCCCTTCCATGTTTGGTCTGTTTTCCTAGTAATATCTTTCCCCTTCCATGTTTACTTTTTTTGTTGTCAGCACCTCAATTGGTGATATCCACAATGGTGTCTTCCTTTCCAGGAGGTTTTTATTCTGATCCCATACTTCATATAAAGATTTCCAAACCACATGGTTCAGAAAACCTTTATGTACCTTTACTTTGTTGTACCATAGGTACGAATGCCAACCCTCTTTCACCCTCATTAAAAGGTTCTTTAATTCCTCCTCACTTTCTGCCATCAAGGTTGTGTCATCTGCATATCGGAGGTTGTTGATATTTCTTCCAGCAATCTTAATTCCGTCTTGGGATTCATCCAGCCCAGCCTTTCGCATGATGAAATCAACTACAGAAAACGTAGCTAAGCTTCCCTGTTGCAGCAGAACCCACACAGCGCCCCACAGCCCAACACATTTGTTGTGGTGCACACAGCCTATCATAGAATCATAGAGTTGGAAGAGAACACAAGGGCCATCGAGTCCAACCCCCTGCCAAGCAGGAAACACCATCAGAGCACTCCTGACATATGGTTGTCAAGCCTCCGCTTAAAGACCTCCAAAGTAGGAGACTCCACCACACTCCTTGGCAGCAAATTCCACTGTCAAACAGCTCTTACTGTCAGCAAGTTCTTCCTAATGTTTAGGTGGAATCTTCTTTCTTGTAGTTTGGATCCATTGCTCCGTGTCCGCTTCTCTGGAGCAGCAGAAAACAACCTTTCTCCCTCCTCTATGTGACATCCTTTTATATATTTGAACATGGCTATCATATCACCCCTTAACCTCCTCTTCTCCAGGCTAAACATGCCCAGCTCCCTTAGCCATTCCTCATAAGGCATCGTTTCCAGGCCTTTGACCATTTTGGTTGCCCTCCTCTGGACACGTTCCAGTTTGTCAGTGTCCTTCTTGAACTGTGGTGCCCAGAACTGGACACAGTACTCCAGGTGTGGTCTGACCAGAGCAGAATACAGTGGCACTATTACTTCCCTTGATCTAGATGCTATACTCCTATTGATGCAGCCCAGAATTGCATTGGCTTTTTTAGCTGCCGTGTCACACTGTTGGCTCATGTCAAGTTTGTGGTCAACCAAGACTCCTAGATCCTTTTCACATGTACTGCTCTCAAGCCAGGTGTCACCCATCTTGTATTTGTGCCTCTCATTTTTTTTTATTTTTTTTTGCCCAAGTGCAATACTTTACATTTCTCCCTGTTAAAATTCATCTTGTTTGTTTTGGCCCAGTTCTCTAATCTGTCAAGGTCGTTTTGAAGTGTGATCCTGTCCTCTGGGGTGTTAGCCACCCCTCCCAGTTTGGTGTCATCTGCAAATTTGATCAGGATGCCCTTGAGTCCATCATCCAAGTCGTTGATAAAGATGTTGAATAAGACCGGGCCCAAGACAGAACCCTGTGGCACCCCACTAGTCACTCTTCTCCAGGATGAAGAGGAACCATTGATGAGCACCCTTTGGGTTTGGTCAGTCAGCCAGTTACAAATCCACTGAGTGGTAGCATAGTCAAGACCGCATTTTACCAGCTTCTGCTCATAAAGCTGCTACCTTATCCCAGATGGTGCTATTTGTGCATCCAGACCAGAACGATCTGCTTTTGTTTGTTTTTGTTTGTTTTTGTTTTTTAAAAAAAATATTTTTAATTGCTTTTTTTCCAGACAGGAATACAAAGTCAGATATACCCAGAAATAACAGAAAGGAAAAGAAAGAGAAAGAAAAAAATCATCATTTCAAAACTTTTTCCATAACCACCCGGACTTCCCCACGTCTCCCTCACCGTGCATTCTTAACAATAAAAATATCAGCAAATTATAACCTTGTTTCATGCATTTTTTTGTTCTTTCAAATAATTGTATTTTAAGTTTAAATTACTTATTATCAATTTACTCTAAAAACAAATGTGATGTTATTTTAAACATTGGTCCTTTCATTAATATAACTTAATTTCCCATACCATCAAATCTCATTGCTGGAGCTAACCTTTCCAAATCATGTGAATTCTTATGATTCATATAACTTATAATATTTTTGTAAATAGTCTTTGAATTTTTTCCAGTCCTCCTCCATTGCTTCTTCTCCCAAATCTCGGATCCTGGCAGTCATCTCGGCCAATTCCATATAGTCCATCAATTGCGTCTGCCACTCTTCCAGTGTGGGTAAATCTTGGGTCTTCCAATGTTTTGCGATGAGAATTCTTGCTGCTGTAGTTGCGTACATAAAAAACGTTCTATCCTTCTTTAACACTTTCTGGCCGACAATGCCCAAGAGGAAGGCCTCTGGTTTCTTGGGAAAGGTGTACCTGAACACCTTTTTTAACTCATTATAAATCATTTCCCAGAAGGCCTTCACTTTTGGACAGGTCCACCAGAGGTGAAAGAATCTCCCTTCAGCCTCCTTACATTTCCAACATTTATTATCAGACAAATGATATATCTTAGCAAGCTTGACTGGGGTCATGTACCACCTGTATATCATTTTCATAATGTTTTCTTTCAGGGCATTACATGCCGTGAATTTCATACCGGTGGTCCATAACCTTTCCCAGTCTTCAAACATAATGTTGTACCCAATGTCTTGAGCCCATTTTATCATGGCTGATTTGACTGTCTCATCCTGAGTGTTCCATTTAAGCAGCAAGTTATACATTCTTGATAATACCTTAGTTTTGGTTCTAACAGTTCTGTCTCTAGTTTCGATTTTTCCACCTGGAATCCTGTTTTTTTATCCAACTTAAAAACCTCTTGAATTTGAGCATAATGAAACCAGTCTTGCACCTTATTCTTTAGTTTTTCATAGCTCTGTAACCTCCAATTGTCTCCAATTTTTTCTATTATTTCCCCATATTTCAGCCAACCGGCCTCCATATTGGGGGTTTTTCGGGCCTTGGCCTCCACCGGTGATAACCACCTCGGGGTCTTGCCTTCTAATAAGTCTTTATATTTTGTCCAGACCAAAAATATTGCTTTTCTGACAATATGGTTTTTGAACATTTTGTGAGTCTTTACCTTGTCGTACCACAAATATGCATGCCATCCTAACGAATTGTTAAACCCTTCCAGATCTAGGACATCCGTGTTCTCTAAAAGCAACCAATCTTTCATCCAGCAGAAGGCTGCAGCTTCATAATATAACCTTAAGTCTGGCAGGGCAAACCCCCCTCTTTCTTTTGCATCAGTCAATATTTTAAACTTTATTCGGGGCTTTTTTCTGCCAAACAAACTTTGAAATATCCTTCTGCCACTTTCCAAAACATTCCACTCTGTCCACGATCTGTAGGGTTTGAAACAAGAACAACATCTTTGGCAATACATTCATTTTTATAGCCGCAATTCGACCCAACAAGGAGAGTTTCAATCTTGACCAAATTTCTAAGTCCTTTTTAACTTCTGACCAACATTTTTCATAATTATCTTTAAATAAGTTCAAATTTTTAGAAGACAAGTTAACCCCCAGGTATTTCACTTTTTTAACCACATTTAACTCTGTTTCCTTCTGAAACCCATCTGTTTCTGAAGATGTCAAGTTTCCCCCCAAAACTTTAGTTTTTTGCTTGTTCAACTTAAATCCCGCCACCCGACCAAACTCATGAATCAGTTCTAAAACTCTTTTTGTACTGGATTCTGGCTCCTGTAGTGTTAAAACCAGGTCATCTGCAAAAGCTTTCAGTTTATATTGTTTCACTCCGACCTGTACTCCTTGCACCAGCCGGTCCTCCCTAATCATATTCAAAAGCACCTCCAGGACTGAAATAAATAACAGGGGGGAAAGAGGGCACCCTGTCGTGTTCCTTTTTCAATATTGAACTCTTCTGTCACCACATTGTTCACTATCAACTTAGCTTTTTGTTCTGAATAAATTGCTTCTATGCCATTTTCAAACCCCCGTCCCACTCCCATCCCTTCCAAGTTTTTCTTCATAAACTTCCAGGAAATGTTGTCAAAGGCCTTCTCCGCATCAATAAAAAATAACACTGCTTTAGTGTTAATGTTGGTTTGCAAAAGTTCCAAAATGTCGATAATGTTCCTGGTATTATCAAACAAGTGTCTGCCTGGGAGAAAGCCTGCCTGGTCCTTATGAATTACTTCATTTAATACCTTTTTGAGTCTACTTGCCAAAATGTCCGCAAAAATTTTATAATCCACATTTAGGAGTGAGATGGGACGGTAGTTCTTAAGCTGGGTCTTTTCAGTTTCCAGTTTGGGTATCAATGTGATGAAGGCTTCTTTCCACGTTTCCGGTGCCCTCCCTCCCTCCATAATCTGGTTGCAAACTTCCATTAATGGTTGTATCAAATAGTCTTTTAGTGTCTTATAGTACTTGGAGGTAAGTCCATCTGGGCCTGGAGATTTGCCTAGTTGCATATTCTGAATGGCCCCCTCGATTTCCTGTTGTGTTATTCTGTAATTCAAGATTGATCTCTTCTCCTGAGATAGTTTGGGTAAACCATTAACTTTTAAGAATTGGTCTATCTCAGACACTTCCTGAGGCCCTTGCGTATACAGTTTTTTGAAGTATTTCTGGAAACACTTTCTAATTTCTTCTGGTTTCTGAATATTTCTCCCTTCAACCTCTAGATTAGTAACAAAATTCAATTTTTGTCTCTTTTTCAACTGCCATGCTAGCAGTTTTCCACATTTGTTCGCCGATTCAAATGATTTGTTTCATTTGTTTAATTTTCCATTCCACTTCTTGATTTATCAATTTCGCATATTGTGCTTGATGGAACTTAATTTCTCTTAAAATCTCTTTTGATTTTGGTTTTAGTCTCAATTTTTTCTCTCCATCTCTTCTCTTCTCTTATATCTTATCCTTTTTTCCATTCCAAAGTTTTTTCTTGATCGTATTCTGTTGTATCAGAAACCCTCTCATTACAGCTTTACTTGCGTCCCAGATTGTTCTCTTTTCCACCGAGGTGTTCAAATTAATTTCAAAATAGTCCTTTAGAGTTTTTTGGGCCTTCTTCACAATCTCCTGATCTCTTAGTAGGGTGTCATTCATTTTCCATCTGAAGGAACCGATTGGAGTAAGTCTCAGTTCCATTTTCAAGGCGTTATGGTCGGAGCAAGTTTTTGGGCAGATTTCCACTTTTCTGGTCTTAGGTGCCAGCCCTCTAGTTGTCCAAATTTGGTCGATTCTTGTCCATGACAGGTGGGCCTCAGAGAAGAATGTTCCTTCTTTACCTAAGGGGCTCCTTGTCCTCCAGATGTCAATCAAGTCCATATTGTCGGTTAGTTCAAAGAAAGTTTTAGGTAGTCTGCCATCTTTGGTTAAATTTTGATTTTGTGACTTATCCATGTGAGTAGAAACCACCCCATTCATGTCGCCCATGATGTTGGTATAGTCCAGATAGGCCAGCATTATCTCATGCAGCTTCTTGTAGAATTCTGATTTCCCCTCATTTGGTGCATAAATTCCTAATATCAAAACTTTTTCTCCTTGAGTTTGTATTTCAATTGCCAAAATTCTTCCTTGCTCATCTTTAAACAAAAATTTTGGTGACAAGTTCTCCTTTGCGTAAATCACCACGCCTCTTTTTTTAACTCTATCTGATGAAATGAATTCTTGGCCTAGTCTTTTGTTGATTAACACTTTCCTATGGAGTCTAGTCACATGTGTTTCCTGCAAGCAGATAATGTCCAATTGTTCTTTTTTCAAAATATGAAAAATACTTCTTCTTTTTTCCGGGGAATTTCCTCCATGAATGTTCCAGCTGTACAGCTGCAGAGACATCCTGAATCAATCTGTTGTTCCTATTATGGGGTGTCTTTCTTTTCTTCCGAACCCGAGGGTGTAGGTGTTGGTACTATTCCAGGCGGTGGCGGTGGCCAAGAAGCTGCTACTCCCTTATGAAGGTCTTCTCCGTGGTCGTGCAGGAACTTCTGGTTGTCTTCTGTTGTTTTGATTTTAACTTTCTTTCCTTTATAGTTGAAAGATAAACCTTGGGGGAACTCCCACCTGTAAGGAATCGCGTTACCTCTCAGTAATCTTGCTAGGTCTGTATATGCAGTTCTAAGGTCCAAAAGTTGTTTTGGAATATCTCTGTAAATTTCCGCTCTTTTACCTTGAATATCAAGTGACTTTTTGAAGTGGAGGTCTAATATTTTGTCTCTCTCCTGTTTGGATCTCAAAATAATCAAGCAGTCTCTGGGCCTGTCCCTCCTTGCGGCTCTTCCCAATCTAAACGCGGTTGTTATTTTGAAATCTTTGTCTACTTCTATACCCCAGAACTTAGAAAATTCTACTGTCAAATAACCAATCAAGTCTTCTTGTTCAAGCTCTGGGATAGCTCTTAATCTCAAATTATTTTCCCGATTTCTCAATTCCACCATAGACAGGCAGGCCTGCTGGTCACTGATATGCTTGTGAAGCGGCCTTACCTCCCCTTTTATAGCCTCAACTTTCTGATTTGCTTGCTCTGCCTTTAAATTGGCTGCCTCAGCCAGTTTCCGATTTTCCACAGTTGCTTCCTTAAGGTTCCCAATTACTTGTGTGTGTTGTGCAACTTGGTCCGACAATTTAGTAATAGAGGATGTGGCTTGATCAATTTTTGCCGATTGGTCATCCACCTTCTTATTCAAGATTGCAAATTGGTCTAGCATCTGTTTTAAGAAGGTGTCAGATCCTCCTTCAGCCATATCCTCTGATGCTGGCTGCTTGGCTTCCTTTTCTTGTACTCCCAAAACAGCTGGGACAGATGATCTACGTGACTGAGTAGTCAAAGTTGTTTGCACAAGTTGGGCTTGTCTTGCTTTCGTTTTTGCAGATCTTGTTTTCGGTTGGCCACTCATTCCACACCTGTCTATGAGTCAAGGTCAAGTTGTAAGCTATCCCATGGGAAAGACAGTTCCAAAATGTAAATAACAAAACAGCAGAGAGTCAAAATAAAGTTTGTTCCCAGGCACTTATAAATCCAAAACTCCACTAGGGGGAGTCTTACTGTAGTTCAAAGAAAGGAAAGAAGTTTATCCGCCATTAGAGTCCCTGCAGTCCCAAACAATTTACAAATAGTCTTTCAAACTCACCGAGCACTTCCCCAGTTGCCACAAAGTCTCACATAGAAGGTGCCAATAACAGTTTCCTTAATTGTATCCTCCAGTAACACTCAACTGTAACAGTATCTATTTTAAGTACAGTCTCCGCAATGACAGTTCTCTTTTTCTCCTGTCAGTCCGATGTTTGGTGTCTTGATTCTTTATAATCCATAAAGGGGAGGAAAGTCCCATTTAAAATCCAATATATTAAAAAGAGTCTTTTCTTTTCCCTTTTGTAAGCCAATTCCGCCCACACACGATAGTCCCAAATTTATAATCCTTTTAAACTGCTTCCCGCTTGTCAAGTTCTTTGCCTTTGATCTTTAAGCACTGCCGGGAGACGGACTTCCTGTTTTTCGTCTCCCGCTTTCAGCCAAATTTAAGATTTTTAGTCCCAAGAAGATTAGTCCTTACTCACGAGTAAGTTGTTTAGAGTCTGATGTTTCAGAAAGAAAGGTCGGCGCTCATCAGCAGCAGCCGCGCGGCTTCGCTCCCGCAGAAAGAGCGATGAACTCACAGCACCGCTCCCCCTTCCACGTTGCTCCTGGTGCCCGCCGAGTCCCACGGCCACGGGCTCGCTCTGCCCGTGGTTTTTCTTAGTGGGTCACCGCTGTGCCGCAGCGGACGACCCTTTTCTGCGGAGCCCCTCTTCAGAGACCGAAGAGGACCGCCATTGCCGTTTCGCGCCGCCTCTGGAAGTCCAGAACGATCTGCTTTTGGACAGAGGCTGCCCTCCTGGTTCTGGGATGAGGCTGCATGTGGAACGCGCTATCTGCCCCAGGGGTGGGCAGAAGATATATAACCTTCCAAGACGATCCTATAATTTTGTAACTATTCAATAATACTGATTAGAGATGCATTGAGATGATCCAATACAGATCTCTGTGTTGCCTTTGAGCTGGACCAACTGCTTCCTGTGTGTGTGTGTGTGTGTGTGTGTGTGTGTGTGTGCACGCAGAGGCAAATGATTTTGCTTGCTCCAGTGTCTTCTTTTGCAGTGACTTCAATTGGGTTTTCCTTGAACTTCCAGGGTTCGTAACTGAACTTGCACACCTTTCTCTGGAAACTGAAGCCCCTTCTCTTTTCAGTGTCCTGAAATCTTTAGCTGTGAAGCATATGGAAGAAACTGCTTCTAAGTGTTCTTCCCATGTGCCTTCTCCAGAGTGACCCTCAAAGCCCATCCTCCATGGCCGACTCACCTCCTTTCCCCTTGATGGGTTGCAATCTGCACAAAGGGTGAGCTGTCTTCTTCTCAGGGCTGAAAAGCTCCCCTTTCCTGCTGACTAGGTGGCTCCAAGATGCTGGAGTTTAGGGACTATGCTGCACAAACAGTGATGGATCTTCCACCCTGGCCACCACACCAGTGTCACGATCTACTGAAAGATCTCTAGGTGCTTTGCACTGCATCAGAAAGGGCTCCTGCCCCCCAACTGTTTAATGATCAGAAATCAAGTTGCCCATTGAAACATTCTCTGCCCTGGCTGGCTGCATATTTGTCAAAGGCTTAAGCATCCTCCCCTATGGCCACACCACCTTGAACTTGCCCAATTTTGGAAGATGGGGGGAGGATTTCCACACAGTGCAGCTTCACCCAGCATGGCTGAATTGTAGAGTTTAAAAAATGCACCTGCCACAATTACCTGCTTTGTAGAGTTCCAAAAAGCAAAAGAAAAGGAGGAGGACTCTCTTCACTCATGGACTTTCTGGTGACATGCATAAACTATGGCTGCTGCTTGATTCCTGGTATTTTCAGCTATTTGTTTAAAGAGACAGCTTGAGGCAGTATATACCCTTCAGGCTGAAGGAAACTCTTAGGCAGATTAGTTGTAAGCTGTGAAGCACCCAGCTGGGGTCAGCCTTAACAAACACAAACCTTTGCAATGCTACCAGTAGGAGTTCTCATCTCTCTCTCTCAATTTGTTTCCCCCTCTTTAAATAAGCCACCCAGGTCCCCCCCCCCCCATAATCAGATTCTGGCAGACTGCACACAGACTTTCCAATAAAAAAAGCAACAGAGAGAAAATGAAATATGGATCTATTATTTTTATGTTTATTTCCCCCCTTTGTACTGATGAGAAGTAAGGCAACCCATTCATTGAGGATAATGTGAGGAGCTGTTACACATCTCCAGCAGTAAACAAAATTCAGTTAATGAGTGGCATTCAAGTTTTCATTAGTTTTCTTGAGTATAATGCTTGCACTTTTCTAATCTGAGTATAATGCTTGTGCCTTCATCTTCATCTGTCACTGGGAGACTATAAACTGAAAGTGACCCAGAGGGGAATGTGGCTCTCCGCTTAAGAGCCCCTTTCAAACAGGCAGAGGAAATGGTTTCCTTTTGGTCCTTGTGGGTCCTTGTAATCTGCCACTATGCAACTAACAAGATCTAAGATCACTTCAGGGTGACTTGCCCGCAACAGCAACAGGAACGTTGCACAAAACTTGTAACAGGCTGGGTTTGGACCGTGGCTTCCCTGGAACAGAACTCAGGAGAGGGAGCTCATCCGAAGATTTCCCACGAGAGATGCTGCAAGGATAAGGGGAGGGGGAACTATCTCACATATTTGATGCCATTTCTAATGTTACGGAACAGTCTTTTAAGTTGGATCCAGTGTTAACACTTTTGTTATTGGACATTAATATCAATTCAGGAGGACTCCCCTGAGTGAGTGCTTGAGGGCCCTGCTCTTGCCACTTACCATCTGGCCTGGGGCGGGGCCTGGGGCCTCATAAGGACTGTGTGCTGCTTGCTGCCTGCTGCCCAGGAAGACTCCCCTGAGTGAGTGCTTGAGGGCCCTGCTGTTGCCACTTACCATCTGGCCTGGGGCGGGGCCTGAAGCCTCACAAGGACTGCGTGCTGCTTGCTGCCTGCTGCCCAGGAGGACTCCCTGAGTGAGTGCTTGAGGGCCCTGCTCTTGCCACTTACCATCTGGCCTGGGGCGGGGCCTGAAGCCTCACAAGGCCTGCTTGCTGCCTGCTGCCCAGGAAGACTCCCCTGAGTGAGTGCCTGAGGGTCTTGCTCCTTCCTAACACTTACCACCTGGCCCAGGGCGGGGCCTGACAGGCCTCACTAGGACAGTTGTTACTGCCGGAGAGGCACAGAGTGTTTTTTAAAAAAAATTTAAAAATTTTTTTTGGATTTTTTGTATGTGGGGTGTCGGGGTGGGCTGGATGTTTGGTTGGGCTTGGGGAATTATTATTATTTTTTTAATTTGATGTTTTTGTAGTTTTTACATTTTTTGTTTGTTTGTTTGCATTGTTTTATTGGTTTTGTTTGTTTGAGGTGTTATTTTGTTCTTAGGGGGAGGTGTCAGGGCTGCCGGGGAGTGGGCCCCAGCCCACAAAATGGCTGGGGCATGTTCCACGGGGGGGGATGCACTGGGACAACCGATCTCAGTGATCACGGGTAGGAGGAGGAGTTACGCTAAGACCAGACCATGTCATTACAGAGGGGGCAGGTTTAGTCGTTGTCTGAGGACTATCCCTGCCTCCGGGGCTGGTCCTGACAGGATGGATATTAGAATCAGCAAGGGATACTGTCAGGGGTTCAGGAGCAGAGGCAAGGGCAAGGGAGGAAACAGAGAGCGAGGGGGAGGAGGCAAAAGAAAAGATTAGTGATGACGACGACCCGAGATCTCCGAGTCTTTCCAGTGAATCAGAAGATTCACAGAAAGGAGCACCAGTGGCCAGGGCAAGGGGGGAGCCTAGGGGGACACCCCAGGAAGATAGAGCTAGAGGGGACTCAGAGGGGAGCAGTTGGAGATCGGGACCAGCGTCACCGCCAGAGAGCAGGGAAGAGGAAGGGGGCCAGGGATCAAGCGCTGGCAGCTCACAACAGGAGGGAGGGCACGAGTCAGGAGTGGCCACACCTCCATCAGGGAGCGAAGAAACGGTCAGACGGAAAGTGGAAGGTTGGGCGCGCGCGCCAAGTTCAAATGCACAGGAAAGTGACGCAGTAGGCAGTCCGGAGAGGGAGCCAGGTCCTAAAGCCCGGCGCAAGGAGACAGAAGGGTCCGGGGGGTCGGCGTCGGAGGAGTCCCAGAGGGAGGAGACTCCGGGGGGCAGAGGGACCCAGAGGAGAACAGTCAGGCGGAAAAGGTGGAGCAGGGCTAGGATATTAAGTTGGTGCACAAGGGGCGGAGACTCAGACGGAGCTTCGCCGATCTAACCATAAGACGTAGAGTTGCACGCAGCAGCTTGAGAATGGGAACTGTAACTCAATAAAGACTTTTACTTAATGGTCGCTGGCTAGCGTGATCCTCTGTGAGCTAGGATCGGGGAGCAACTCTGACAGATACCCACATAGCCTGAAGGTGCTGCTGTGCAATGCCAGGTCAATGATTCATAAGACCACTGCCATCCATGACTTGATCATGGATGGAGGACTTGACCTGGCATGTGTGACAGAGACTTGGTTGGATGAAGCAGATGGGCCTGTCCTTGCCGCTGCTTGTCCACCAGGTTTCTCTTATGCACAGCAACCCAGGTCATGTGGGCGGGGAGGGGGGGTTGCAGTGATTTTTAGGAAGTCATTAGTTTGCACCAGGCGTCCTATTGGGAAGACCCAGTTTTCTGAGTGCATGTTCTGGAAGTTGGGCAATAGGGGCAGTACAGGATTCCTTTTGGTGTACCGACCTCCCCGCTGCACCAAGGATTCCCTACCCGAGCTGCTTCAGGTCGTGGCGGATGTTCTCCTGGAGACACCTAGCTTGGTCGTCCTAGGGGATTTTAACATCCATGCCTACACGACCTTACAAGGGGCCGCTCGGGACTTCGTGGAAAGCATGGCCTCCATGGGGCTGTCCCTGAATAAGTCTGGCCCAACCCATAGCCGTGGACATGCCTGGACCTGGTGTTTACCTCTATGGATGTTGGTGATCTGACACTAAGTAAAAGCGAAACGAAAGAAGTGCCATGGTCAGATCACTTCCTGGTGCAACTGGACTTCTCTGCGACCCATCCCCTCTGCAGGGAGGTGGGACCAATTCGGATGGTCCGCCCCCACCACTTAATGGATCCAAATGGTTTCCAGAGAGTGGTAGGGGATGCTTTATCCCATGTTGATGGCCTTTCAGTTGATTCCCTGGTGGCCCGCTGGAATGTGGAGTTAACCAGGGCTATTGACTGTTTGGCTCCGAAGCGCCCTCTCCGATTGCATGGAGCCCGGACAGCCCCGTGGTTTTCCCCGGAGCTGAGGGCAATGAAACAATCCGGTGGCGGATAACTCATTCCAAATCTGACCGGACACACGTTAGAGCTCAACGTCGAGCCTACCAAGTGGCGATAGCAACGGCGAAGAAGAATTTCTTCACCGCCTCTATTGCATCTGCAGAAAACAGCAGCAGGAGACTTTTTCAGGTGGTTCACAATTTAGCGGAACCACCTGCAACATCGGGGCCCAGTACGGGCCACATGTTCTCCTGCAATGATTTTGCAAAGTTTTTTGCAGATAAAATCGCTCAGATTCGGGAAGAGGTAGACTCCACCGTGGGAGCAGGACCGGGGCGGGAGAGTGCTAGAGTTCTGTCTAGTCAAGTTGAGTGGGATCAATTCCAATCTGTTACCTCCGAGGATGTGGACAGGCTGCTTGGACGAGTGAAGCCAACCACCTGTCTCCTGGATCCTTGCCCATCCGGGCTTATAAAAGCTAGCCGGGAAGGACTGGGCGATGGGCTTCGTGGGGTGGTGAATGCCTCCCTCCGTGAGGGAGCCTTCCCAGACCCGCTGAAAGAGGCGGTTATTAAACCGCTTCTTAAAAAACCATCCTTAGATGCGGCCACGATGGCCAACTATCGCCCAGTCTCAAATCTTCCATTCCTGGGCAAGGTGATTGAGTGAGCGGTTGCCGAACAACTCCAGGCACGCCTGGAAGAAGCGGACCATTTGGATCCCTTCCAGTCGGGATTCAGGCCTCATCATGGGACTGAAACTGCCTTGGTCGCACTGGTTGATGATCTCCGGCGGGCTAGGGACAAAGGTGAGAGCTGTTTCCTAGTTCTGCTGGATCTCTCAGCGGCGTTTGATACCATCGACCATAGCATCCTTCTGGACCATCTTGAGGGGCTGGGAGCGGGGGGCACTGTTATACAGTGGTTCCGCTCCTTCCTCCTGGGCCGTGTTCAGAAAGTGGTGGTGGGGGATGAGTGTTCAGACCCCTGGGCTCTCACTTGTGGGGTGCCTCAGGGTTCTGTCCTCTCCCCCATGCTTTTCAACATTTACATGCAGCCACTGGAAGAGATCATCAGGAGGTTTGGGCTGGGTGTTCATCAGTATGCGGATGATACCCAGCTCTACCTCTCTTTTAAATCAGAACCAGTGAAGGCGGTGAAGGTCCTGCGTGAGTGTCTGGAGGCGGTTGGAAGATGGATGGCGGCTAACAGATTGAGGTTGAATCCTGACAAGACAGAAGTACTGTTTTTGGGGGACAGGAGGCGGGCAGGTGTGGGGGATTCCCTGGTCCTGAATGGGGTAACTGTGCCCCTGAAGGACCAGGTGCGCAGCCTGGGAGTCATTTTGGACTCACATCTGTCCATGGAGGTACAGGTCAAATCTGTGTCCAGGGCAGCTGTTTACCAGCTCCATCTGGTACGTAGGCTGAGACCCTATCTGCCCGCGGACTGCCTCGCCAGAGTGGTGCATGCTCTGGTTATCTCCCGCTTGGACTACTGCAACGCGCTCTACGTGGGGCTACCTTTGAAGGTGACCCGGAAACTACAACTAATCCAGAATGCGGCAGCTAGACTGGTGACTGGGGGCGGCCGCCGAGACCATATAACACCGGTCTTGAAAGACCTACATTGGCTCCCAGTACGTTTCCGAGCACAATTCAAAGTGTTGGTGCTGACCTTTAAAGCCCTAAACGGCCTCGGTCCAGTATACCTGAAGGAGCGTCTCCACCCCCATCATTCTGCCCGGACGCTGAGGTCCAGCGCCGAGGGCCTTCTGGCGGTTCCCTCATTGCGAGAAGCAAAGCCACAGGGAACCAGGCAGAGGGCCTTCTCGGTAGTGGCGCCCACCCTGTGGAACGCCCTTCCAGCAGACGTCAAAGCGATAAACAACTACCTGACATTCAGAAGACATCTTAAGGCAGCCCTGTTCAGGGAAGTTTTTAACGTGTGATATTTTATTGTATTTTTGGTTTTTATGGAAGCCGCCCAGAGTGGCTGGGGAGGCTCAGCCAGATGGGCGGGGTATAAATAATAAATTATTATTATTATTATTATTATTATTATTATTATTATTATTATTCAGTTCTGCAGCACAGGGAGCTGGTTGGCTTCCTACGGTCTGCTGCCCACTTGGTGATAGTGCAACAACGGAACTCTAAAACCAAGTTACTATTCAATGCTCAAAATGCCTTATGTGATAAGGAAGACTTGTAAGAGGCTCCTCAGAATAAGATGGTTTTGCTGGAGCCTGGCTTCTCTTTCTTTCACACATCAATGCAAGAGGGAACACTCTGACTCCACCTGCTACCCAAGCTTGGACGTGGACAGGATATGTTAAAAGTTAGTAAATCTAAGGATTTTGCATGTGATAGTTACAGTGTGGGCTGGACCTTAAAGGCACAGAAAATAAGACTTGTAACTGGACCAGTGCTTTCTTGTTTACCTGGTTGTACTCATGATGAAACAATTTTTTTTCCTGCTGAAAGAACTATGCACACAGTCCAGAGCTCCTTACAGGAAGGAGGGGGGGATAAAAATATAATACGTACATATTGAAAATAAATGGGAATCTTACGAAGATGGCTGGCATTGGCTTTCTCACCTCCTTCTAGTGGACAGAGTTTCTTCGTGTTCCACAGGAGCAACCCGTGTCATCTTCTCCTCAATGAAAAGGTCCTCAGGATACGAAGCTGACCGGGAATGCCTCTTCTGAGAAAGGCTGCATAACTTGCCAATCTGAAAAAAATAACAAAACCAAAGAACCATGAACCTCTCCCCCTCCTTGATACAGTTGCTGAAATGCTAGCAATTGTCAGGGCTGGTTCAGCTGCATAGAGACTCAGAGACAAGCAATAACATTGATTATTTGTTCAAGGAAACAGAATACAGAGAAACCCAAAGGCAATACTGTCTCCCAGTAAAGCAGTTGCCAGAACTGACAATCTGTGCCTCCCACTTCCCTCTACAACTCCATCAGGGAGAGGTCCCCTGTGCTCGTTGTTCTCCTCGATGCAAGGTGCTCCCTGCCCATGGAGACAAGGGAGGAGGGGAGCTGGATACATTAGGACCCACAGGCTCCTTGTGAAGCTGCTGCAGCCTCTGTCCCCTCCTGCACCTCAGCTGCCTGTCCTAGAGTGCTTTCTGCCTCATCTTCCTCTCTCTTACTCAAGCCTGTTGCTTGTTCAGCATCCAACCATTCTGCCCCCGCTTCATCATCTGACCTGTCTTCCGCATCCCACCACCATCTCCCTGGCTCTGAGCCTTCCTGTTCTGGGGTGGCCCTTGGGGGCTCTCTAGCTGGAGCCTCCCACCCCTCCTCATCCTCCAGCCAGTCCCTGACAGCAACACTGGACGCTGCCTTATATGGCAGCTTGTTAATGTCTACAAAGGCTCTCCAGGGTTTCAGGCAAGAGTCTGTAGCTGCCATTGGGGATTGAACCAGGAACTTTCTGCATGCAGAGCAGGTGGTCGTCCACTGAGCCCCACCCCCCTTCGCACATGCCAGATCATTTTAAGCCAACACCCTTTGAAACTGCAGGCCATTTTCTCATGGTTTCCTTTTAACATGACCAAAGGAGCAGAATGTGAATTTGTCTCATGTGACCAAAGCTGCAGAACAATCTAATTAAGGATGTTTTTAGCTTAAAACATTCTCATACGTTTATATATTTAAAAATCACAATCTTGTTCAAAAATCTCATCATTTCAGAATACATAGAACCACAATTTCATTTTAAAAATAAATAAATACATGACTAATCTTTGTTGATGTGAGCACTTTATGATTCTGAGCATGAAAAGATAGCCAGCTCTCAGCAACTTTATTGCCACTTTACCTGTTTTCTTAATTCTAAGGCAATTAACTTAATAGCACCATTATGCATTTTATTTTCTCCTTATTATGTTGCTGGTATCCCTCCTACTCTCCAGGATTTAGGGTAAAGGATCTTTGCATCTTACCACATACCTTTAATACTTCTCAGGATTTGCTATTTGCACACAAACCTACAAGAGTCAATAAAAATGTTGCACAGGTCCAGAGAGCTGCATTCAGCCTCCACATTCAATATCTGTCCAATAGTTCTTTGCTGCTGGACACAACCACCACAGGCGGTGGTAGAAAAGTTCCCAATCCCGCCTCACATTTCCATCACATGAGATGTTAAGTACCCGTCCTATTTTAAGGTTTCCTAGTGTGATGTTTGGTGTAAGGTTGAGATGGGAGGTGGTCCAGCATCAAGTCTAACCCCCTCCCCATGGCACCTATCCTGGATCTGGCACCTCTGGGTGGTACTTTGCTCCTCTTTGCCCTTATAGAATCATAGAATCATAGAGTTGGAAGAGACCACAAAGGCCATCGAGTCCAACCCCCTGCCAAGCAGGAAACACCATCAGAGCACTCCTGACATATGGTTGTCAAGCCTCTGCTTAAAGACCTCCAAAGTAGGAGACTCCACCACACTCCTGGGCAGCAAATTCCACTGTCGAACAGCTCTTACTGTCAGGAAGTTCTTCCTAATGTTTAGGTGGAATCTTCTTTCTTGTAGTTTGGATCCATTGCTCCGTGTCCGCTTCTCCGGAGCAGCAGAAAACAACCTTTCTCCCTCCTCTATGTGACATCCTTTTATATATTTGAACATGGCTATCATATCACCCCTTAACCTCCTCTTCTCCAGGCTAAACATGCCCAGCTCCCTTAGCCATTCCTCATAAGGCATCGTTTCCAGGCCTTTGACCATTTTGGTTGCCCTCCTCTGGACACGTTCCAGTTTGTCAGTGTCCTTCTTGAACTGTGGTGCCCAGAACTGGACACAGTACTCCAGGTGTGGTCTGACCAGAGCAGAATACAGTGGCACTATTACTTCCCTTGATCTAGATGCTATACTCCTATTGATGCAGCCCAGAATTGCATTGGCTTTTTTTAGCTGCCGCGTCACACTGTTGGCTCATGTCAAGTTTGTGGTCAACCAAGACTCCTAGATCCTTTTCACATGTACTGCTCTCAAGCCAGGTGTCACCCATCTTGTATTTGTGCCTCTCATTTTTTTTGCCCAAGTGCAATACTTTACATTTCTCCCTGTTAAAATTCATCTTGTTTATTTTAGCCCAGTTCTCTAATCTGTCAAGGTCGTTTTGAAGTGTGATCCTGTCCTCTGGGGTGTTAGCCACCCCTCCCAGTTTGGTGTCATCTGCAAATTTGATCAGGATGCCCTTGAGTCCATCATCCAAGTCGTTGATAAAGATGTTGAATAAGACCGGGCCCAAGACAGAACCCTGTGGCACCCCACTAGTCACTCTTCTCCAGGATGAAGAGGAACCATTGATGAGCACCCTTTGGGTTCGGTCAGTCAGCCAGTTACAAATCCACTGAGTGGTAGCATAGTCAAGACCGCATTTTACCAGATTCTTTACAAGAATATCATGGGGCACCTTGTCAAATGCCTTGCTGAAATCAAGGTAGGCTACATCCACTGCGTTCCCTTCATCTACCAGGCTTGTAATTCTGTCAAAAAACGAGATCAGGTTAGTCTGACATGACTTATTTTTCAGAAATCCATGCTGACTATTGGTGATCACAGCATTCCTTTCTAGGTGCTCACAGACTGTTTGCTTAATGATCTGCTCCAGAATCTTCCCTGCTATTGATGTCAGACTGACTGGGCGGTAATTATTTGGGTCCTCTCTTTTCCCCTTTTTGAAAATAGGGACAACATTTGCCCTCCTCCAGTCTGCCGGGACTTCGCCTGTTCTCCAGGAATTCTCAAAGATGACTGCCAGTGGTTCTGAGATCACATCTGCCAGTTCTTTTAATACTCTTGGATGCAGTTCATCTGGCCCTGGAGACTTGAATACATCTAAACTAGCCAAGTATTCTTGTACTATCTCCTTAGTTATTCTGGGCTGTGTTTCCTCTGCTGAATCATTTGCTCCAAATTCTTCAGGTCGGGCGTTGTTTTCTTTATAAAGGAAGACTGAGGCAAAGAAGGCATTGAGGAGTTCAGCCCTTTCTTTGTCCCCTGTTTGCATTTCACCATCTTCTCCTCTGAGTGACCCCACTGTTTCTTTGTTCTTCCTTTTGCTATGAACATACCCATAAAAGCCTTTTTTGTTGCTTTTAACCTCTCTAGCAAGCCTGAGTTCATTCTGTGCTTTAGCTTTTCTGACTTTGTGTCTACACGTGCTGGCTATTTGTTTGAATTCCTCTTTGGTGGTTTCCCCCCTTTTCCATTTTTTGTACACATCCTTTTAAAATCTTAATTCAGTTAAAAGTTCTTTAGATAGCCACCCTGGCTTCTTTAGGCACCTTCCATGTTTCCGTCTCATTGGTATTGCCTGACGTTGTGCTTTTACTATCTCCCTCTTAACAAACTCCCAGCCATCATGAACTCCCTTTCCTTTTAGTATTGTTGTCCATGGGATCTCACCCAGCACGTCCCTAAGTTTTATGAAGTCGGCTTTCTTAAAGTCAAGAAATTGAGTCCTAGTATGCTTGGCTGCTCCTTTCCGCTGTATAGTAAACTTCAGAAGAGCATGATCACTCGCGCCTAATGATCCTTCCACTTCTACCCCACTAACCAGGTCATCAACATTGGTTAGGACCAGATCTAAAATGGCTGTTCCTCTTGTTGCTTCTCCCACTTTCTGGACAATGAAGTTGTCTGCAAGGCCAGTGAGGAATCTGTTTGACCTTATGCTCTTGGCTGAGTTTGACGTCCAACAAATATCCGGGTAATTGAAGTCCCCCATTACTACTATCTCCCTTCCTTTTGCATGCTTGGCCATCTGTTCCAGGAAGGCATCATCTATGTCCTCCGTTTGGCTTGGGGATCTATAGTAAACTCCCACAATGAGGTCTCTGTTATTCTTCTCTCCCTTAATTTTGACCCAAATGCTCTCACTTTGGCTTTGAGGATCTAAATCTTGGATCTCTTCACAGGTATACACATCCCTGACATATAACGCCACTCCTCCTCCTTTCTTGTCTGGTCTGTTTCTCTGAAATAGATTGTATCCCCCCATTATTACATTCCAATCGTGGGACTTATCCCACCAGGTTTCAGTGATGCCTATTATGTCATATTTAGTTTGCTGTACCAAGAGCTCAAGCTCATCTTGTTTATTTCCCATGCTTTGCGCATTAGTCTACAGACATTGAAGTCCATTAATCATTCCCCCGTGTCTCTTATTTAAGGATTTTTTCCTCCCACCACTAGGTCCGCGTGCTGTTTTCTCCATTTGGTCTATGACATTTGGATGATCATCTTCATTAATTGATAGACTCCTACCTTCAGGAGCACTGTCTCCCTCCCCCACATTAGTCAGTTTAAAGCCCTCCTGATGAGGTTTCTGAGATTTTTGGCAAAAACATTTCTCCCAACCGTTGTGAGGTGCAGCCCATCACTTGCCAGAAGTCCATCTTCAAGAAACTGCAGTCCGTGATCTAAGAATCCAAACCGTTCCTGTTTACACCATTTGCGAAGCCAGCTGTTCACTTCCACTATTTTCCCCTCTCTCCCTGGGCCACGTCGTTCAACTGGGAGGACAGATGAGATGACAATTTGTGCATTTAGTTGCTTCAATTTCCTGCCGAGAGCCTCATAGTCTCTTTTGATCTTCTGGAGGCTATTGCTTGCAGTGTCATTGGTTCCCACATGAACCAAGAGGAAGGGGTATTTGTCAGTGGGTCTTATGATTCCTTGCAGTCGTTCAGTTACATCTTGGATCTTAGCCCCGGGGAGACAGCACACTTCCCGAGACATCTTGTCAGGCCCACAGATCGCTGCTTCTGTTCCCCTTCCCTGTTCCCCTAATTCTTTGGAGCGTAGCTACACGTTCCTCCAGTTGCTGGACTTTGTCTTTTAAGAGGGCAATCAACATGCAATTGCTGCAGGTGAAGCTGCCTGCAACCTTTGGCAAGATGGCAAACATTGCGCAGGAACCGCAGGTGACTGCAACTGTTCCCTCCCCCTCCATCTTGAGAACGTGTCATTGGGGGTGGCTACAGCGGTCCTCCATCATAGAAAGCGTGAAGACAGGACAAATAACTCCCCCCACAAAAAAACCTAGGTCTCCCCCAACAAACGTTTGAGACTAGCTCCCCTAAATCTAAAAGATGGATCAAACTGCGCGCACTGCTGCCCTGCAAGCTCTGATAAGCTCCTCCCACAGCTAATCACCTGCCTCAACAGAAACCCTGCCCCCTCTGACCTTTGCACAGGGAGAACAGCTAATCAGTCACAAAGAAACACACACATTTAAGAAAACCCTTTTTGCTCCTTCTTCAACTGCTGCCCTGCAAGCTCTTATCCTAGTCTTCAATCTTAAAATATTATAACATTAGATTTTTATAGCTGTAGATTTTTATAGCTATAGATTTATAGCTGTAATGTTATATTCCCTTATAACATTACAGCTATAAATCACTTAGTTTCTATCCAACATCATTCTAACATTCATTAATTTTACAATGTTTCTGTAAATAATCTTTAAACTTTTTCCAATCTTCTTCCACCGACTCTTCTCCCTGGTCTCGGATTCTGCCAGTCATTTCTGCCAGTTCCATATAGTCCATCACCTTCATCTGCCATTCTTCCAGGGTGGGTAGATCTTGTGTCTTCCAATACTTTGCGATAAGTATTCTTGCTGCTGTTGTGGCATACATAAAGAAAGTTCTATCCTTCTTTGGCACCAATTGGCCGACCATGCCCAGGGGAAAGGCCTCTGGTTTCTTCAAGAAGGTATATTTATATACCTTTTTCATTTCATTATATATCATTTCCCAGAAAGCCTTAATCCTTGGGCACGTCCACCAAAGGTGAAAGAATGTACCTTCAGTTTCTTTACATTTCCAACATTTATTATCAGGCAAGTGATAGATTTTTGCAAGCTTGACTGGTGTCATGTACCACCTGTATATCATTTTCATAATATTCTCTCTTAGGGCATTACATGCCGTAAATTTCATACCTGTGGTCCACAACTGTTCCCAGTCAGCAAACATAATGTTATGTCCAACATCCTGTGCCCATTTAATCATAGCAGATTTCACCGTTTCATCCTGAGTATTCCATTTCAACAGCAAGTTATACATCTTTGACAAAATCTTAGTTTTAGGTTCTAACAGTTCTGTTTCTAATTTTGATTTTTCCACCTGGAAGCCAATTTTCTTGTCCAAATTATATGCCTCCATTATCTGATAATAATGAAGCCAGTCTCGCACTTTATCTTTTAATTTCTCAAAACTCTGCAGTTTCAATTTGTCTCCTTCTTGTTCCAAAATTTCCCAATATTTCGGCCATTTGACCTCCATACTGAGCTTTTTCTGAGCCTTTGCTTCCATCGGTGACAACCACCTTGGGGTTCTATTTTCAAGTAAGTCCTTATATCTTATCCAAACATTTAACAATGCTTTCCTAACAATATGGTTTTTAAATGCTTTATGTGCTTTAACCTTGTCATACCACAAATATGCATGCCACCCAAAAACATTATTGAAACCTTCTAAATCCAAAATGTCTGTGTTCTCAAGAAGCAGCCATTCTTTCAGCCAGCAGAATGCTGCTGATTCATAATAATGTTTAAGGTCTGGCTGACTGACCGAACCCAAAGGGTGCTCATCAATGGTTCCTCTTCATCCTGGAGAAGAGTGACTAGTGAGGTGCCACAGGGTTCTGTCTTGGGCCCGGTCTTATTCAACATCTTTATCAACGACTTGGATGATGGACTCAAGGGCATCCTGATCAAATTTGCAGATGACACCAAACTGGGAGGGGTGGCTAACACCCCAGAGGACAGGATCACACTTCAAAACGACCTTGACAGATTAGAGAACTGGGCAAAAATAAACAAGATGAATTTTAACAGGGAGAAATGTAAAGTATTGCACTTGGGCAAAAAAAATGAGAGGCACAAATACAAGATGGGGGACACCTGGCTTGAGAGCAGTACATGTGAAAAGGATCTAGGAGTCTTGGTTGACCACAAACTTGACATGAGCCAACAGTGTGACGCGGCAGCTAAAAAAGCCAATGCAATTCTGGGCTGCATCAATAGGAGTATAGCATCTAGATCAAGGGAAGTAATAGTGCCACTGTATTCTGCTCTGGTCAGACCACACCTGGAGTACTGTGTCCAGTTCTGGGCACCACAATTCAAGAAGGACCCTGACAAACTGGAACGTGTCCAGAGGAGGGCAACCAAAATGGTCAAAGGCCTGGAAACGATGCCTTATGAGGAAGGGAGCTGGGCATGTTTAGCCTGGAGAAGAGGAGGTTAAGGGGTGATATGATAGCCATGTTCAAATATATAAAAGGATGTCACATAGAGGAGGGAGAAAGGTTGTTTTCTGCTGCTCCAGAGAAGCGGACACGGAGCAATGGAGCCAAACTACAAGAAAGAAGATTCCACCTAAACATTAGGAAGAACTTCCTGACAGTAAGAGCTGTTCGACAGTGGAATTTGCTGCCAAGGAGTGTGGTGGAGTCTCCTACTTTGGAGGTCTTTAAGCAGAGGCTTGACAACCATATGTTTGGAGTGCTCTGATGGTGTTTCCTGCTTGGCAGGGGGTTGGACTCGATGGCCCTTGTGGTCTCTTCCAACTCTATGATTCTATGATTCTATGATTCTATGATTCTAGGGCAAATCCACCTCTGTCCTTTGCATCAGTTAATATTTTAAATTTTATCCTTGGCTTCTTGCCCTGCCAGACAAATCTAGAAATGTCTCTCTGCCACTTCTTGAAACAGTCTATTTTGTCCAAGATTTGCAATGATTGAAACAAAAATAACATTCTTGGCAATACAGTCATATTTATAACAGCAATTCGACCTAACAAGGAAAGCTTCAAGTTTGACCATATCTCTAAATCCTTTTTCACTTCTGACCAACATTCCTCATAATTGTCTTTAAATAGGTTTAAGTTTTTAGCGGTCATATTAACCCCCAGGTATTTTACTTTCTTAACCAGTGTTAAACCTGTCTCCTTCTGAAACCTCTCTTTCTCAATCGGTGTTAAATTTTTCTCAAGCACCTTAGTTTTTAACTTGTTCAACTTAAATCCTGCCACATGACCAAATTCCTGAATCAATTCTAATACTCTTTTAGTACTAGATTCTGTCTCCTGTAACGTCCATACTAAATCATCTGCAAAAGCTTTCAATTTGTACTGTTTAGCTCCGACCTGTATACCTTTGATCAAACGGTCCCTTCAGATCATGTTTAGCAGAACCTCCAGGACCGAAATAAAGAGCAATGGGGAAATTGGGCAGCCTTGTCGTGTCCCTTTCTCTATCTTAAATTCCTCTGTCACCACATTGTTAACTATTAGTTTAGCCTTTTGTTCTGAATAAATTACACTTATACCATTTTCAAACCCTTGACCAACCCCCGTCCCCTGAAGATTTTTCTTCATGAAACTCCAAGAAATATTGTCAAAGGCTTTCTCCGCATCTACAAAAATTAAAACAGCTTTAGTATTAATATTCACTTGCAGCTTCTCTAAAATGTTAATTATATTTCTCGTGTTGTCAGACAAGTGTCTGCCCGGGAGAAAGCCAGCTTGGTCTTTGTGTATCTCCTCAACCAAAACTTTTTTCAATCTTTTAGCCAATATATCTGCAAAAATTTTGTAATCCACATTGAGCAGGGATATGGGGCAGTAGTTCTTAAGTTGTGTCTTTTCAGACTCATTTTTCGGTATTAGTGTAATATAGGCTTCCTTCCACGACTCTGGCGCTTTTTCCCCCTCCAAAATTTCATTACAAACCTCCTTTAGTGGTTGAATTATCCAGTCCTTCAAAGATCTATAATATTTTGAGGTTAAGTCATCTGGCCCTGGAGATTTGCCCAACTGCATGTTTCTGAATGGCACCTTCCACCTCCTGTTCTGTTATTTTGTGATTCAACATTAACTTATTTTCTTGAGAGATTTTTTGAAGTCCATTTGTTTTTAAGAATTGGTCTAAATCAAACTCTTTCTGTGGCCCTTGTGTATATAACTGTTTAAAGTACCTCTGGAAGCATTTTCTAATTTCCACTGGATTCTGGATGTTCTTTCCTTCCACTTCCAAGTTGGTAATGGTGTTAAGTTTTTGTCTTTTTTTCATTTGCCAAGCTAACAGTTTTCCACATTTATTAGCTGATTCAAATGTCCTTTGTCTCATCTGTTTAATTTTCCATTCTATTTCCTGATTCATCATCTTCATATATTGAACTTGGTATAACTTTATTTCTCTCAGAATCTCTTGTGACTTTGGTTTCGCTCTCAATTTCTTCTCACCCTCTTTTATTTTTTTCAAAATTTTGTCTTTTTTCTCATTTTGAGTTCTCTTCTTTATTGCATTCTGTTGAATTAGAAACCCCCTCATAACTGCTTTACTTGCGTCCCAGATTACTCTTTTTTCGATGGTAGTGTTCATATTTATCTCAAAATAGTCTCTCAATGTTTTTTGGGCCTTCTTGGTAACTTCTTGATCTCTAAACAAGGTGTCATTCATCCTCCATCTGAAGGAACCGGTGGGTGTTAATTTCATCTCCATTTTCACAGCATTATGGTCGGAGCAAGTTTTAGGGCAAATTTCCCCTTTTTGAGTCTTAGGTGCCAGTCCTCTAGTTATCCAGATTTGGTCAATTCTTGTCCATGTCATTTTGGCTTCAGAGAAGAAGGTTCCCTCTCTGCCCAAGGGATTCTTTATTCTCCAAATGTCAATCAAGTCCATATTGTCAGTCATCTCAAAAAAGGTTTTTGGTAATCTGCCATCTTTAGTAACTACCTGTATCTGCGACTTATCCATGTTTGTAGATACCACTCCATTCATATCTCCCATCATGATAATATTGTATTCCATATAGTCTAACAATGTCTCATGCAACTTCTTAAAAAATTCAGATTTCCCCTCATTTGGTGCATATACTCCTACTATCAAAAAATTTTCTCCTTGTGTTTGGATTTCAATTGCCACATATCTTCCTTGGTCATCTTTAAAGATAAATTTCGGTGATAGGCTCTCTTTTGCATAAATTACTACTACTCTCTTTTTAACCTTGTCTGATGAAATAAACTCTTGACCCAATCTTTTATTAATCAATACTTTCCTATGAAGCCTTATCACATGTGTTTCCTGTAAACAAATCAAGTCCAATTGTTCCTTTTTCAATAGATGAAATACTTTTTTCCTTTTCGCCGAGGAGTTAAATCCATGAATAGTCCAACTTAATAGTTGCAGGGACATGGTGTGTTTATTTTGCTTTTCCTCCAACTGCACCAAGTAATTGTTCTTGTTCTGTCGGTGGTCTCACCTTCTCTAACTTGTCCAATCCCAAAGGTAGTGGTACTATGTCTTGTATTCCTGGTTTTAAGGCTCTTGGCTCTTCTTCGGCTTCTTTTTGCAGGTCTTCTCCGTGTTCTTTCAGAAATTTTCCTTTATCTTCCACTGATCTTATTTTAAACTTTTTCCCTTTAAAGGTAAAAGATTGGCCTTGGGGGAATTCCCACCTAAAAATGATCCTGTTTCCTCTTAATAGGGCCACTAGATCTCCGTAGTTGGACCTGAGATCTAAAAGATGTTTAGGGATGTCCCTAAATATCTCCACTCTTGATTCACTTATTTCCAAGGTCTTCTGGAAGTGCAGACTTAATATTCTGTCTCTCTCCTCTCTTGATCGGAGGGCAAACAAACAGGTCTCTCACCCTGTTCTTTCTCCCCCCTCTTCCAAGTCTAAAAGCACTTACTATCTTAAAGTCTAACTTGTCCGAGTCTAAGTTCCAAAAGTCTGCAAATTCCTGCGTAAGAAAGTCAATCAGGCTACCTTTCTCAAGTTCAGGTACAGCCATGATCCTTAGATTTGTCTGTTTTTATTTTAATTCAGTCATAGACAACAATGACTTATGGTCCTCCAGCTGTCTACATATCGGTGGTATCTTTTCCTCTACAGCCAATACTTTTTCCTTGGCTTCTTCAGCTGTTTTTCGGTTCAAAGTAGATTCCTGCAGCAGTTTCTCAATAGATTCTGTATTTGAGTTCACCTTCTGCCCTAAGTTGTTAATGCTTGACGTGTTTTGATCAATTTTAGTTGTCGCTTCAGCAACTTGTTTGCTTAATTTTTCCAAAGATTCAAAAATTTTATCTAGTGCTGAAGCTAAACCCCCTTCAGATGCCATTCCTTTAGACACCACCTGAGCTGGATCTTCCCCTGGTGGGGCAGGGAGGCCAGATGCTGACGGTCTACGCTGCTGCAGTCTAATTTTACCCGATCTTCTTGTTTTTTCCTGAGTCAAGTCTGCCATAACACTTTATCTAAGGATCAAGGTCGCTCCCACGGTTTTATAGTGGAAAATTCCCCTTGGCCAATTTGGAGTGGAAAATTCCCTGGCCAATTGTAGCAATTTCAAAGTTCCTCTAGGGGGACACAGCAGCAGTCCAAACTTGTAACAATAAAGTAGCTTTTCCAACTTTCAGAAATCACCCCTTTAACCAAGAAAAGCAACAGTTTCAAGTCCGGAGGGACCCTTCAGAATCAAAGTATCTCTCTTACAGAGTTAGCTGTCAAAGAGATGCATTATCCTTTAACAGCGCGATTCACAATACGGCAGTTCCATTGTCCCTTGACAGTCCGTTCCCAGGCATTAAGTGGTGGTCTTTGTTCCCTTTCTCTCTTCTTTTTTGCAGGCAAAAAATACTTCCCCTTCTCCCTCCCCTCTCCCGCACCTCAGGGAGGGAGTTCTCTTTTAATTGATGTTAAGATTTAAGTCTTTTTCAACAAGATTTTCAGGGTCTTAGCTTAGACAGTCTTCGCTTTGATCTATTTACAGAAAAACGGAAGGTGGACTTCCTGTTTACGCCTTCCCGCTTCAGTGCCAAATTAGTCCTTTTCCCCTTAAATTTCCCAATCTTCAAACTTAACCTACTCACGGGTAGTTGTTTGTTAGCCGAATTGTCACAGGAAAAAGGTCAGCGCTCTCCGGCAACAGCTGCGCGGCTTCTCTCCATGGAAGAAGCAATTGACTCTCAGCACCGCGCCAGACTCCCCATTTTGCTCTAGAACTCTTTACAGGGTTCCCTCGCAGATTGGGGGGGTGCTAAGGGTGCCCGCCGAGTCCCACGGTCACAGGCTTCACCCGCCTGTGGTTTTTGAAAGGGTCCCCGCTTCGCCGTAGCGGCAAGACCCAATTTCCGCAGAGCTACTCCCTCGACACTAGAGGGAATCCACCATTGCCAATGGCGCCGCCTCCAGAAGTCAAAAGTATATCTTCAAATCTGGCAGGGAGAATCCCTCTCTTCCTTTTGAATCTGTTAATAATTTATATTTAATTCTGGGGTTTTTCCCTTGCCAGATAAATTTAGACAAAGCTTTCTGCCATTCTTTAAAATATTTCGCATTATCAATAATTGAGAGGACTTGAAACAAAAACAACATCTTTGGCAATACATTCATCTTAGCCACAGATATTCAGCCCATTGATGACAATTTTAGATTTGACCAACTCTAAAGATCTCTTTTAATTTCATTACATAATTTCTCGTAGTTATCTTTATATAAATTCAAGTTTTTCACTGACAAATTTACATCCAGATACTTAACATTTTTCACTAAGACTAGGCCCATTTTTTCTTGCAATATTTTCCTTTCGTCATTATCCAGGTTTTTCTCCAATACTTTGGTTTTGCTCTTATTTAACTTAAATCCTGCCACCTGTCCGAACTCCTGTATCAGCTCCAATGCTTTTGCTGCACTGGAGGCTGGATCTTGAAGCCTTAACACCAAATCATCAGCAAAGACTTCTAATTTATATTGTTTTGAGCCTACTATAATACCTTTAACTTGTTCATCCTTCCTTATCATGCTTAACAAGTCCTTCAGGACCGATATAAAAAGCAGAAGGGAAAATGGGCACCCTTGCCTGGTACCCTTTTCAATTCTAATTTCTTCTGACACCACATTGTTAATTATAATTTTTGCTTTTTGTTCATGGTAGATTGCATTGATACCATTTAAAAACTCCTGTCCAACCCCAATACTTTCTAGATTTTGTATCATAAATCTCCAAGACAGATTATCGAAGGCCTTCTCCGCATCAATAAACATTAACATTGCTTTACAATATTTTTTTTAGCTTCCAACTTTTCCAAGATGTCGACTATATTCCTAATATTGTCTTTCGTATGTCTTCCAGGCAGAAATCCTACCTGGAGGAGAGCTCAGTGTCTTGCTTGTGGACTCCCTGGAGGAATCTGGTTGGCTACCACAGGAAGCAATGATGGGTCAGCATCTCACTCTGCTTTCAGATGTCCTCCAGATGCAACTGGTGCTTAAGCCAACTTCAAACAATGGCGTAAGATCCTGGCAAACCTAGTTTCCTGGTTTGGACGCAATGAGAAACCATGGCCAACTGCACCCAGAAAGTGTTGAACTGCAGCAAGCCAATGAGAGAACAGGCATACACATACATTTTTTTTCAAGCATTAGGCTCAAGTGCTACCTTCCCCACACTCTCCATGTGCGGTAATCAGAAGTTTGTAACAGCAAGTAGAAGCAAAGCATCTTTTGCTGCTGCATGTGAACTTGACTTGCCAAGACCTCAAAGCATGGTCTGAGCTTGGTTTGCTGGAGAACTGTACCTGAGCAGCCCCACCATGTAGCAAATTACCTATATGCCTTTCCTCTGCCCTTAGTCAGCTGCATGCTCTGTGATTAAAAGAAAACCATCCCTCCCCATTAGCAGCCTCACTGTGCAGTTCAGTAATTAAATCAGCAACACACACATAGACACTCCTTTGCCATCACTGTATTATCTGCAGCACCATTTACACAGGCAGCTGTTCTGCTGTCAAGACATTTCTATTTTAATTACTAGTTAGATCTCAGCTGGCTAGCAACAAGCTCCTTGGCACCTGAAACCATCCTCTATGAAACAGCTTCCACTCCACAGCAGCTTTTGCTTTTTCAGTTTCCCTGCAATCATTTCTTCCCCTCCTTTCTTTTATCCAACTCTCTCTGTAATTCTTCTCCTCAACATGCCATCTCACCACCACCACCACCCTGCTGCCAAGTCACAGGCAAGGAAATTGCTAAGTAAGCCCTACTGTGCTCTGGTAAAGAAGGTCAATTTCCCCCACCAATTTCACTAATATGAATCATATTACTGAAAACAACATACAAAAATACACTATATTAGGGGGAACAAAATGTGCATTAGTTAAAAATACACCAAAAGTGTGTTTATGGGAAGAAATTCACATTACAACTCTGAAAATATTTCAAGACAATCATGGTCACAGACTGCAAAAACGAAGCATACAAGAATTTGCATGTAGAACACACTATCTTTTAAAATAAGAACATAAGATACAAATTACAGTTAAAATGAGACTATCATCTTGCAAGACCTTCAAACAAAGAAGAGGAGCCTGACCACTGACTCTCCCATTAGCTTGTTTGTATCCGCTCCGTCAGGAAGGTAAATGGCGTTTCTGTGCGCTGCTCTGGTTTGCCAGAAGCGGCTTAGTCATGCTGGCCACATGACCCGGAAGTTGTACACCGGCTCCCTCGGCCAGTAAAGCGAGATGAGCACCGCAAGCCCAGAGTCAGCCACGACTGGACCTAATGGTCAGGGGTCCCTTTATCTTTTATCAGCTGAAAAATATCTCAAGGACTATTTCAGTGTCCTGCCTGGGTTCATCTGGGGCAAAAAAACAGCTACTTCCCACCGCTGCCTAGCTATGACTCTGGCCCTTGTGTGGTATTTTCTTTTTTTTCTCTTTTCAAAGCATTGCAAATTGCTGCAGAATGGTGAAGAACTTGATTTAAGAATGGAAAAATGAAAAACAGGGAAACTGAAACCAGAAGATTCGCCTGTCCCTAATTATAAGTTTATTCCCGCTTAGTTTTAATTAATGTTAATCCCTACTGTCAGGGCTGCCTCAGGTCCCAGCTCCCAAAGGACCAACGCCAAGTTCACTTTATATACAAAGATGTTTATTGCAGTTCATTTTCCGCTCCACAGCCGAGGCGTGCAGCCCCACGTCTGTTACGCTTAGACCGCTGAAGTCCCCTCTGAATCAGTCCCTCCCCTGCACCAGTTTAAGATGCTTGCTTTACTCCACCTCCTCTTGTCTCTCCTTTTCCGCAGGGTCTTCCTGCCCGCTGGGGTTTCGCCCCTCCTGGATTCCCCTGACGCTGAATCCCCAGACTGCTCTCCCTCCCTCCTGCGGGCTTTGGGACCTGGCTCCTCCTCCGGCTTCTCTGTTCTTCCGCGCGCCTGCACATTTGAACTTGGCGCGCGCGTCCAACTTCTAACCTTTCTTTTGACAGTTACACTACTCCCTTCACTGCTCTCCTCCCCTTCCGGGAGGATGGCTTGTTCTGACCCCTCCTCCTTCTCTGCTGCCGGAGCTGCTTCCCCTGACACACTGGAACCTCCCCCCCCCCTTTGCTGCGCTCTGGTGGGGAAACTGGTCCTGATTCCCAGCTGCCACTTTGGGGTCCCCTGCTGGCCCCCTGCTCCTGATGCGTCCCCCCTGGGACTCCCCTTGTCTTGACCACAGGCGCCCCCTTCTGGGAATCCTCTGATTCGCTGGAAAGACTCATGGAATCCCTGGAGTCATTGTCATCCTCCTCCTCGCTGTCCTCGGACTCTTCCCAATCGTTGTCCGTCTCCTGCCTGCTCTGTGCCTCTCTCCCTGAACCCCTGACACCTACTATTTTGCATCTTTAAAAATATTTATCATAAAGTTTAGCCTTTCCCTCAACTGCTTCATCTTTGCAGTCCCCAACTTCTCCACCCTTTGCAGCTCTGCAATAAGCAGCTCCCCCCGCCACCCCCTTCCTGCAGCAACCTGTTAGCAGAATGCTCTGCAGTGCAAATAAGTGCATTTCTTCCATTTAAAGTTACCATAAGGTGACCCTCAACTCCATTAAGCGCTTACTGCTATAGAAGTCAGTTTAATTAAATTCCCCTCTCTTTTTTTAAGGGAAATGTTTAAAACATACATTGGAATGATGGGGTGTAGAGCATAAAGTTTTTTAATAGTAGTAGCCAGCTCCATTTAACATTTTCTACAGGTGTAATAAAAATGCTAATATATGTTAATGTTTAGTCTGTGGTTAATGTTTTGTCTTCTTAATTTCCCCAGGGCTTTTATTGCAGATTTAAATCTGCCAGGATTCTCAATGGATTGCATCGCTTTCTGTAAAGGCACATCTCCCGAGCGAATACTGATTAAGAACAAAGTGGATAAACTTCGCGCTGCCCCCACCTCAAATCGCCCTCTTATTGTTGCACGCCTGTAATCATTATACACATTTTGTCATAAAGAGTGGGAGCAGGAGTAATCATGCTCTCTCCCCCCCTTCTTCCTACCTTGGGCTGGGGGACTTACGGGACAAGTAAGAACATTCATGCTAACGCTGTTTTAAAAACACAAGAAAAAGGGAGACTTTGCCTGGACTAGTGGCCCAAATCACTTAAACAGGCCAGCTGGAAGAGTGGAAGTCTGACAGCAGAATACCAGAGCTGGCTCTGACATTGGGCGGATGCTGGAGGCAGGGGCAGCAGCCTCCTGGCTGTTCCAACTGGGCATTCTCCCCCAAGGGAGGACAGAGCTTGCTGCCTTCAGGTGTGCTGGGGGACACTGTCCTGCGGCCGGTACTGGAGTAAGAGCCAGCTGCCAGTCTAGTTAGCTTCTGTAAGCCATAGGATCGTAGAACTGTAGAGTCATCTAGCGCAGCCCCCTGGCATTGCTCAGCTAAAGCATCCATGAGAGATGGGAGTCCAGCCTCTGCTTAAAAACCTCCATGAAATGAGAGCCCACAACCTCCCACGGGAGACCGTTCCACTTTCGAACATCAGAAAGGTTTTCTGTATGTTTAGTTGGAATCTCCTTTCTTGTAACTGTGGGAGCAAGTTCCATTGTTTAACTACAGTGGTGCCCCGCAAGACGAATGCCCCGCAAGACGAAAAACTCGCTAGACGAAAGGGTTTTGTGTTTTTTGAGCTGCTTCGCAAGACGAATTTCCCTATGGGCTTGCTTCGCAAGATGAAAACGTCTTGCAAGTTTCTTTCCTTTTTCTTAAAACCGTTAATACCCAGGGTGCATTGCTTGAAGAGGTGCAGTTGCAACTTGACTTCGAGGAGCAACTCATAGCACGCGGTGTGGTAGCCTTTTTTGAGGTTTTTGAAGACTTTGGTGATTTTTGAAGCTTTTCCAAAACTTTTCCGACACCGTGCTTCGCAAGACGAAAAATTCGCTAGACGAAAAAACTCGCGGAACGAATTAATTTCGTCTTGCGAGGCAATGAGGCATCTGATGAAGACCTGCATTTTTAAAATGAGCTTAAAAAATATATTTGTAAATGTTTGTATCTCTCATTCTCTCATGCCAGGCATAAAGCAGCTGCCTGAATACTCTGGCAGCTGTTTAACTTCCTGTTTAAGGGCCCCTGTTTAAGCAAGTGCCTCAGGGTTGTAAAAGGAAATTACAGGCTAGGAGCAAAAGGTCACACTGACCATACAAATTACAGAATATAATCAAGCTGCAAAGACACAATTAAGAAGTTTTATTGTTTAACAGAAGACTCAAGCCACATTTTCATAAGGTTAAAAGGGCAAATAGAAACAGCAGCTGGCAAAGGAAAGAGGCTTCTCTCTGAAGCTGCTTTGAAGCTTCAGAGAACTTAGTAAAAGCTAAATTCTCTAAGTTCTCTAAGTTCCTTTTCTTCTAAAAATCTATATATGTTATGTATGAAATATATTGGCTTAAATGTAATTATGCAAAGGATTTAGAAAGTAAGAAATGTTAGATTCTTATGTTAGATTCTTATTTCATAGATGGTGTGTGAGAAGGTGAACCCAAGATCTCTGTTTAAGATAAAATTAGAACAATTAGCCATCTGTTTTGCAGTGAATAGGGCAATAGGGCAAAGATAATTTGATAATTAAGGTGCCTGGTCGAGGTAAATGTAAGATATATGGCTACTTGTTTGCCATTTATAGATAGAAGGAAATATAGCTCTTTGTCTCCCATAAAAGGTAATAGGAAATGGGTGTATCTTTTATGATTGGTTCTAGTAAACAGCCAATAGGAATTTCAACCAGGCTGATTGGATAGAGGCAGCCAAAAGAGGAGCAAGGGGGCTGGGCTGAGGAAATATAAGTACTGGCCATCAGGGGGGCTGGAAGAGCAGAGCATTGGTAACCATATACCACTGTGTCTCTCATTTATTTGTCTGACAAATAAATTATTATTTTAATTTCTCTATTGCTGCGTTGAATATTTCATTCCAGCTAAGCGTTAACCACAAGCAGGGTGCTAAATAGCAATAAAATCAAAAATAAATTTGATTTGAAGTGGGAAATCCATCCAATAAACATTAGTTGATCACCAGGGCTGGCTGGCTAAATTAGTCCCACTTGGGCCAGCAAGGAGACCAGGGGAGAACCAGCTGTGGGATCCCAGAGCAGGCAATCTTCACAAAAAGGGGAGGGAGAGGGAAGGAAGGGGAACAAAAGATCAGGCCAGGTTCAAATTGAAAGCCAGGCGGAATAGTTCTGTTTTACAGGCCCTGCGGAAAGAAATCAGATCCTGCAGGGCCCTGGTCTCATGAGGAAGAGCGTTCCACCAGCCGGGGCCAGAGTTGAGAAGGCCCTGGCTCTGGTTGAGGCTAATCTGACTTCCTTAGGGCCTGGGACCTCTAGGGTGTTGCTATTTATGGACCTTGAGGCTCTCCGTGGGGCATACCAGGCGAGGCGGTCCCGTAGGTACGAGGGTCCTAGGCCGTGTAGGGCTTTAAAGGTCAAAAGCAGCACCTTAAATCTGACCCTGTATTCTACCAGGAGCCAGTGCAGTTTGAAAAGCACTGGGTGAATATGCTCCCATGGCAGAGACCCCGTGAGGAGCCTCGCTGCTGCATTCTGCACCCACTGGAGTTTCTGAGACAGCTTCAAGGGCAGCCCCACGTAGAGTGAATTACAGTAGTCAAGCCTGGAGGTGACCGTCACATGGATCACTGTGCCCAGGTTGGGGTGGGAAAGGTAAGGCATCTCTTGAAAAATGTTCTGTTCAGACAGGCCTTTTGAACATTGATGTTTTTAATCCAGCTATTTATTTATTTGTTTCATAAAATTTATATACCACTTGATTAGTAGAACCAAAGAAACCTTAAAACAGTTTACAAAAGAATGAAGCACTGAATTATCAGTAAAAACACCTATTTAAAATATTCAAAGAATAATTAAAATCATCCGTAAGCTAAAAACCAGATTGAAACACACATAAACATTCTACATGTCTGAACAAGCTTGCCTAAACAAAAATTTTTTAGCAGGTGCTGAAAAGCATACAGTGAAGGCACTAGTCTGATATCAATAGGTAGGAAGTTCCCAAGTGTAGGCTCTGCCACTGAAAACCAGATCGTTTGATTGACAAACTGTAGTGTTTCTTTACCCGCAAATGTTTTTGTTGCAGTATTGTATTTTCATGTTGCATATTGCCTTGTTACTTGTCTTTGGAAGAACAGTTTATACATATTAGAAATTAAACAAATAAAACAACCAAAAGATTCTGTAATAATTGGCTGCTACTTCAAAGGCAGTGAATCGGACAAAGTTATGTAAAAGCAACTTTTAAAATTTAAGTTCTTCTGACATGACCTCACATGCCACAGGAGAAGGAAACACACTCTGTGCCCAGCAGACAGTTCAATAATGCAAGAGCTTTCAATAATTCATTGTCAAAATGTGTAAAAGCATCAAAACATAAATGCTTAGAATAACACAGTCTTTGTCACACCAGTTAACACTCACTCCTGAAAAACATGCTACTGACATATACATCATGGCCACAACCACGACAGATGTCAACGTCAGGTTGAGTGGCGTGGCAGTAATACAGAATGAGACACACAGAGCGGGCAGGGGGTGGCGGCAGAATATCTATTAAGTGGTTCAATTCCAGTACGGTGGTACCTCGGGTCACATACACTTCAGGTTACAGACTCCACTAACCCAGAAATAGTACCTCAGGTTAAGAACTTTGCTTCATGATGAGAACAGAAATTGGGCTCTGGCGGCGTGGCGGCAGCAGGAGGCCCCATTAGCTAAAGTGGTGCTTCAGGTTAAGAACAGTTTCAGGTTAAGAACGGACCTCCGGAACGAATTACGGTAAGTACTTAACCCGAGGTACCACTGTACTTTAAAAAATAGGGGGTTGGGGAGGCCACTGGATCAGGCCAAAAGGCCACCTAGCCCAGGATCCTGCTCACATTGTGGACAAGCCCGCAAGCAGGAACTGAAGGCAGCAGTGACACTCTTTCCCCTTTTGAACCCCAGCAACTGGCATTCAGAGGACTGCTGCTCCCTGCAAGCTGAGGGGCAATGGAACTGTCAGAGTTTGCAGCTGCTGATCTTGATTAGCAAGCTGGACCTCCCATAAAGTTCTTCTGGTCAGCAGAGAGTGCGCCAGCCAGGGAAGGGTTAACTCTTCCTAGAGGCAGAGTCAAATCACAGTTGAAGAGTGTGATGGCAGCAGGGGGAGGTGCCCCGGACTCTGCCTCCAGAGAGACCACAGTCAAAACTGGCTGAAGGACAGGAGCCAGCCTGGCTTCTCCAGGAAGGCAGTTCCAAAGTCTGGGAGCAGCCCTCTCCTGTGCCCCCACCAAGCATGCTCAAATCAGTATGGTACTTGGGGAATCCAGGAGTCAAAGGTGCAGCAGGTATAATACATAGCTAAGCAAGCAAAGACATTGCACTCAGGGTGCCTCTTTGGGCTGGGCAAGCAAAATGGAACTCCTTCTGGTGGTCTGGGGCTGCACCACTGTTTGCACCAGACTGTCCGTGGCCCAGGTGATGGGAGGAAAGCCAACACTTCCTTCCAGGGAGCCAGACTTTACTCCTGACACCTCCTCTTTAGGCAGAGGTGTCTCAGCTGAAGTGGGCAGGGAGGAAGGATCTAATGGCACAGGCAGCAGAATGGGGTCTTCTGGAGAGGCTTGCATGGGCCGGCTCAGTGACCGCCCACTAGGTCTCTCCCTGGGATCTGACTCGCCACCCATCATGTCCTCCCCAGCCAACTTGGATCTCTGGGCTGCCAGCCTCCATCTCTTTGGGCTCCTCTCACTCCTTGTCCTGATCTGACCCTCCCCTCCAAGTCAGTTCCATAGGAATCGTGGCACCTGGGACCTTTCACTTAAAAAGGAGCTGCTCTTCCACTGAGCTGCAGCCTACATTTTTCCCCTGGCTCAGATTCTGCAATGTTTCTGCCCAGCCAGACCTCTGTAACATTGGATCCTCAAACTAATGGTGCATGCAGACACGTGTGTGTGTGTTCGTGTATGTGTGTGTGTGTGTGTGCGCACACACACACACACACACACACACACACAGAGGCAGTCTCAGGTATGAGCTGCTTGCGGAGACAGGAGTCCATTCATTCTTCAGGCCTTGCAAATCTGCCTGTATAAAGGCAACAGGATTCTCTTTGCTTTCCCTGTGAGCAATTTACATTCTAGCAAGTAATTAGCAATGCTTGAAGGGGGGGTGGGGGTGGCTGAGGTTCAGCAGACGTACTGTGCTGTGCCCACCCTCCTAATGCAAATCATATTCAATTGCTTATTAGCAGACTCTAAGCATTTGCATACCAGCAGACATGACATGAGGCTGTGGCAAGAGAATTGGAAAGGTTAAGTGCAGAACAGAAACAACAAATTAGGAAGCTGTCTTCAGCAGCAAGTAAAAATCACAGAAAGGTGTCAGCATTGAGGTGGGGGGAGAAGAAGGCTGGGGTGGGTGGGTGTCTGTGCACAAGCGGCAGGATTACGGACACTCAAGTCAGCCAGTGATGTCAAATGTGCCAACAACTATACATAGCAGAAATGGAGCCAGATGCAATTCTGGCGCACATCAAAGAGAGCTGTGACTTTTACTGGATTACATAGATATAGATAGATAGATAGATAGATAGATAGATAGATAGATAGATTCTTTATTGTCATTACTCTAGTGCAACATTGCACAAGTGCAACGAAATTGGATGCCATCCCTTAAAAACAACAAAAGCAAAACAACAGCAACAACCAAACAAACCACCTTCCAACCACACCCACACCCATCAAACTCCCAGGTCTCACTATCGAGTTACAGCATTCAAAAAGGCCACAGCTCTTGGATAGAAACTGTTTTTTAGTCTATTTGTCCTTGACTTGATGTTTCTATACCTCCTGCCAGAAGGCAGTAGTGCAAACAGACTGTGTCCCGGGTGAGATGGATCCTGCAGGATGTTGTTTGCTTTCCTAAGGCAACGGGAACCGTACAGTTCTTCCAAAGGTGGGAGAGGGTGACCAATAATCCTTTGGGCTGTGGTTATGACCTTCTGGAGCACCTTCCTCTCCCTAGCTGTACAACTGGAGAACCAAGCACAAATACAGTATGTAAGTATGCTCTCTATGGAGCCTCGGTAGAAGGACACCAGCAGTCTCTCACTCAGATTGTTCTTTTTTAAAAGTCTGAGGAAATAAATTCTCTGCTGGGCCTTCTTCACCAGAGCAGTGGTATTTGCGCTCCAAGTCATGCCCTGATCCATAGTCACTCCCAAAAACCTGAATTCCGCCACCCTCTCCACCCGTTCCCCGTTGATATACAAGGGCTGAATGTCCACCTTTTTCTTCCTGTAATCCACCACCAATTCCTTGGTCTTAGCCGTATTAAGAGCCAGATTGTTCTCTCCACACCAAACACAGAGCCGCTCCACCTCGTCCCGATAGGCGGACTCATCCCCTCCTGAAATGAGCCCCACCACCGTAGTATCATCAGCAAACTTGATGATTTTGTTGCTGGAGTAGATGGCTGTACAGTCATACGTATAGAGAGCATAGAGCAGGGGACTCAACACGCAACCCTGTGGTGAGCCAGTGTTAAGGCTAAGGGCTGTGGACACATGTGACCCTACTCTAACCCTCTGAGAACGTTCTGACAAAAAATCCAAAACCCAGAGACAGGTGGAGTTGGGGAGTCCAATCGTCTCTAGCTTGGACACCAGTCTATGGGGGAGGATAGTGTTAAAAGCAGAGCTAAAATCCACAAACAGCAGCCTCACATAATTCCCCGGCCGCTCCAGATGGGACAGAGCAGCATGGAGAGTGGTGGTGATAGCGTCTTCTGTGGATCTATTTGCCCTGTATGCAAACTGGTAGTTGTCAAAAGTTGATGGAAGACAGGAAATAATATGACGGCGCACCAGTTTCTCAAAACACTTCATGATGATTGGAGTCAGTGCAACTGGTCTGTAGTCATTCAAACTACTGATTGTGGATTTTTTAGGCAGAGGGACAATAGTTGACGACTTCAGGCAGGGTGGGACAATAGACTGGTGTAAGGACTTATTGAAGATCTTAGTGAAGACCCTCGCCAGCTGATCCGCACAGCCCTTCAACACCTTTCCAGTGATACCATCAGGTCCAGCCGCCTTCCTCGGATTCACCATCCTCAATACTTGTCTCACCTCGTGCTCCTCTACAGTGAATGAGGGGCCCCTATGGGCTGGTGGCTGTAATACCGGCGTCTCAGGTGGCTCCTTCTCGAAGCGAGCAAAGAAGAGGTTAAGCTCCTCCGCCAGCAAAGGGTCACCGTCGACAGCGCCAAGGTTAGGTTTGTAGTTAGTAATATGCTGAATCCCCTGCCACATCTGTCTCATGTTGTTGCTTCTTAAATTATCCTCAATCCTCTGCCTATAATCCAGTTTTGCCCGTCGAATACCCCTCTTCAAGTTTGCTCTTGCCACACTCTTGCCACATCTATGGAAAGGGGATGTAGCTCCAAGACAGATCACCTGCTTTGCATGCAGAAGGTCCCAGGATCAATCTCCAGGAATGCATGAGAAAAAGTCACACCTGAAACTCCGAAGAATCATGGTCAGTCCGTCTAGATGGAAAAGGAGTTTGGGTTCTACTATGAGGCAGCTTCTGATATTCCTCAATGAAAAAACTGATTTAGCAAAAGGAGCTGTTAACTGTGCAAGGGATGTCTTCAGCTAATAAATATCATTTTGTTTCCAGTCTGAAATTGGTGAGAGCAAATGGCAAGAGCCTAATTTTTAAGAACTTGTATTTTTTATTTTGTACCACTTTGTATTTATTTATTTATTTATTTATTTATTTATTTATTTATTGACTGCATCATACATTTGGGAAAGGCCTTTGGCTAAAAGCAACGCATACAGCTGTTCCTAAACCAGACATGAGCAGATTTCCAGCATGCAGAGTCTACCTTTTGTGCAAGGACCTCGCTCACCAGTCACAAAATGGGGGCTTACAGGGTAGGAAGAGACAGCCTCCTCCACCCCCATGCCCCCAGAGCACTCAATATGCTTTGGACAATAACTCACATCATCTCTGACCATTGGCCATGCTGCCTGGGGCTGGTGTGCATTGTTCTTCAAAAGACCTAGAGGACACCAGGTGGAGGAAGGCTGATTGCATCCCATGAGTCACACTTGGGATGCCTGGGTCTACAATTTAACTTTGCATTGCCCCTTACATCTTAGGCTGTATTAACGGAAGCACAGTGTCAAGATTGCAAGGAGCTGTGCTTCTACTCTATGCTGTGCTTGTCAGACCACATCTGGAACACATCTGGAGCACTGAATTCTGGGTGTCACATTTTAAGAAGGACACTGACAAACCAGAGTGCATCCAGAGGAGTGTAACTCCAGCTGAACTATTCTAAATTGCACAGAGAGCTAGAAATAAATCTCCATCTGCCTTCTGCTTCCCTTGATTTACCTGAATGCATCCAGTGTTTACGGCTTGTGTTGTCCAGTTGTTGGACTACAGTGCAATGTAGTAATCAGAATACTGGCCTGGTAGACTAGGGTTCGAATATATGCTCAGCCATCAGGCTCCCTGGGTGACCTTGGTCCACTCAGAGTCTCTCAGCCTAACAGGGAAATGAGGAGGAAGAGAACAGCACATGCCATCTTGAGCTCCCTGGAGGAAATGCAAGATATAAATGTGGCAAGTAAAATCAACAATGAATCATCCCTAACCATTTTCCATGCCTGCGGGAGTTCAACAAAACCAGGAGGGTGAGAGAGCCACTGCTCTATGTCTTTGTCTGAGTTACAAAGATCACAGCACACTTCACATCTCAAAAGCAAAGAATGGCTATTGTAGAATTCACGGAAAGTTCAGAAAAGGCCACCCAAAGTGATCACAATGCTGGTACACCATCTGGAAGGCACAACATTGCCTGCGCTGGAAATAAATAAATTAAAACAGACTACGGGTTGATATCATTTAAGCACCAGCAGTGACAAACCACAGACATCTTCTTCCAAACTTGGGACAGGGAGGAACTGTTGTGAATCACTACAATGCACAAAAGAAGCACAAGAAGTTTAACAGCTTCCCTCTGAGAAAGCAAAAGATTTACAAAAGGGGGGGGGAGTCAGAGCTATCAAACTCTGGAAAGCAGAGGCATTTTTGCCTGTGGGTTTTCTGCAATTAGTGCCTGTGCGCCCCCCCCCCCTTATGATGGACTATCATCCTCAGAGTGAAGAACAATATTCTAGGAAACGGAGCATTAACTTGTCCACCAATGACTTTAATAGGGCCCTTTTCAAATTACTGCTTGTGAAAAGCAGAGCGGAGAGGAGAGGGAGGAAACTGATGATGATATCCTATCTCCTTAATTAGACCTCTCTCCTTCCTTTCCTCCCTATTAGCAACTTAGTAGCAATTGTACATATTTATATAACAGTGTTCCAGCATGGCATACCAACGAAAACTGGCCGTTTAATTATCAGCTGGTAGAAGGTAATCACAATTTGGGCACAAATGAAGCAACCTTGTAAGACGCTCAACTAGTTTAGATTTACAATCCAATAGAAATCCCTTCCTGGAAGACAAACGGTCAGAAGATCAGGACAAACATTGACTTCCAGTCTTGGCTGCATTTAAAATGTACTGCAGGAGCCAACTTCAGGTGCTCAGGACATCAAGTACGTGCCTGCATGGTTTTTAAACTTACTGGTAAGAAGAACCTCCTGTTTCTTGGGAGTGGGGAAAGAAACAGTCAGGATGGATGCGTTATTTCAAGGGATCATTGGGAACCAACAGCCATAGCCCGATACCCAAGAAAAACTGTTCTGGGAGCCACAAAATACCCATTTCACAGAATAACTGGCAATGCTGAGAACTAAAGAGGTAAAGAGATGAGTCTTCTGAATACAAAAAAACCTAAACGCACCTATGAAAACCCCAATAATTATTGTTCTTTCTCTCTCTGTGGTCCTTGGGTCCCATATATGTTGTTATCCAAAGGTCCCTGCCCCTCCTGATTTTTCTTTAAAATAAAAAATGCCAGTCTTTTGAATTCTTTCCCATGAGGCTGAGACTATCTTCACAGGAAAGGAAAAGTAGAGTGAGTGGTTGGGGTTGAATATGCATTTTGCCTAATCTTTGGTAGTTTGTTATTGTGGACTGGAGGAGTGTTTTGCCTGTTTTGGAGGGAGGTGTTGCCTGAATTGGGGCAGCAGTGGGTTTTTTTTTGGGGGGGGTATTTTGGCTGGGCAAGGTGGTTCTAATCACCCCATTTTTCCTTATGTGAAATGAGTATTCTGTGGGGTCCACAGCAATTTCTTACATTTCCAAGAAGACATCCACTGATCCAGAACTCTGCCAGTTCTGACAAAGTACGATAATTCGGAGAGGAGAACTAGCTGGAATGTTCAGGAGAAAATGGCAGCTGGGTCGATGTCATGCATATTTACAAAGGATATTCTCCAGCAAAGGGCGCCTGACCTAATCTATCCATTCAGAAGCTGAAATGCACTTGCTGCCACGTTCAGAGAGAACAAGATATACAGCAAGCGAAGAATCTTTTGTTTAGCAACATAACAAAACAAAAATCTGATCCACATCTTTATAAAAAGAACAATTCAATGATGCAGGATTTGAATTTGAAAATAACTTAATTCCTCCACGAAGAAAGAAAATCTGATGAGCATCCTTTGTACTTCCTAATCCATATTTCAGGTTAAATTATCTCTGTAATAATATTTAATTGGATTAGATTAGACCTGGTTGAAAATAAAATAAAAAAAACTTTGTCTATCAAAAACCTTCTTACCATTGCTCCCCTGGGGGACAAGCAGCCAGAGGTTGGGAAAGAACATAGGAAGAGTCAGGATCAGGCCAGTATCCCACTGAGCCCAGCATCCTCTTCTCATAATACAGTGGTGCCTCGGGTTCAGAACTTAATTCGCTCCAGAGGTCCATTCTTAACCTGAAACTGTTCTTAACCTGAGGTACCACTTTAGCTAATGGGGCCTGGGGGAAACTGTCAAGAAGGACCGCAGCAGCACTCTGTTAGCACCTGGAGTAAAAATGTTCAGGAGATGTTGAACTTAATACTGAATCTCTGTTGGAGGAGCTACCCTGGATATAATCACACTGAAACTCTGACTTCAGGAAAATAAAATAAAAAAGCTATGTTTATCGCAGGAAGTACATACGGTACTTAATAGGAAAGATCACTAGCTCTACTTAACTAAGGCGGAGGTGCCTTGAGCCGTGCTTGCTCTTGCAACCTTTTCCAGCCATGGGCCGGTCCACCGTCCCTCAGACCATGTGGGGAGCCGGACTATTTGGGGGAGGGAGGGGGAATGAACAAATTCCTATGCCCCACAAATGACCCAGAGATGCATTTTAAATAAAAGGTCACATTCTACTCATGTCAAAGCACACTGATTCCCGCACCGTCCGCAGGCCAGACTGAGAAGGCGACTGGGCCGCATCCAGCCCCTGGGCCTTAGGTCACCTCCCCTGCTCTTGCCCCTCAACAGGAGAGGCATAATATTTGTCTCCTCTGCCAGGATGGGGATGAAGAAGCAAGAATCATAGAATCATAGAATCATAGAATCATAGAATCATAGAGTTGGAAGAGACCACAAGGGCCATTGAGTCCAACCCCCTGCCAAGCAGGAAACACCATCAGAGCACTCCTGACATATGGTTGTCAAGCCTCTGCTTAAAGACCTCCAAAGTAGGAGACTCCACCACACTCCTTGGCAGCAAATTCCACTGTCGAACAGCTCTTACTGTCAGGAAGTTCTTCCTAATGTTTAGGTGGAATCTTCTTTCTTGTAGTTTGGATCCATTGCTCCGTGTCCGCTTCTCTGGAGCAGCAGAAAACAACCTTTGTCCCTCCTCTATGTGACATCCTTTTATATATTTGAACATGGCTATCATATCACCCCTTAACCTCCTCTTCTCCAGGCTAAACATGCCCAGCTCCCTTAGCCGTTCCTCATAAGGCATCGTTTCCAGGCCTTTGACCATTTTGGTTGCCCTCCTCTGGACACGTTCCAGTTTGGAAGCAGGAAATGAGGTCAGCAACCCTAGAGTCAATCTAGCACCCGAGTGAAGGTCAGCACAGGTTAGGAAAGAAATGATAGTCTGGGAAATCTGGAGGCTCCTCTCTCCTATCTACTTTCCCATGCAGTGCAAGATGAATTGCATCCCAACACTTCCAGCACTCTCTCCCTTCAGCTGGTATTCAGAGGAGTGCTGTCTCTTGGCAGTGGAGGCAGAACACTGCAGTCAGGGTTGGTAGCCACTGGTAGCTTTCTCTTCCTCCATTAATTTGTGCAATTCTCCTTTAAAGCCATCCAAGATGGTGGCCATCTTGTGCGGCAAGGATCTCTTTCCAATTCTCACGCCAATAAAATTAGCAGAAAGGCAACACTTCTTGAAGCAGACAAAGTTGTTCACGAGAAGTGCGTTCCTATTCAAGAAGGAGATGGGTGGCGGGGAGAGAAGATTAATTGCTACCACCAAAAGTAAGATTAAAACTTATCTACCGGCAAACATGGGTCAATATATCTGGAATATGCAGCCAAGGAGTAAATAAACAGGATGGCAAAACAGCCCAGTAAAAGTGAATCCTTCCACGAATTACCGTATTTTTTGCCCTATAGGACGCACCTAGATTGGGGGGGGGAATAAAGGGGGGAAAATTATTTTTTTCCCCTGGCGCGGGGCTGGGGCGGGAGAAGCCCGAGCTTCCCCCGCCCCCAACCCCCAGAGCAGGTCCGAGAGTGCTGGTGAAGGTGAGCGCACCTTCGCCATCACTCCCAGAGCTTGCGGGGCTGGGGGTGGGGGAGGCCGAGCCACGCAAGGTCCCAGAGCGATGGCGAAGGTGCACGCACCTTCGCCATCGCTCTCCGACCCATTCGCGGGGCTGGGGTCGGGGGAAGCTCCGGCTCACCTTTGCCATTGCTCCCGGTGCGCTCACCTTTGCCATAGCTCCAGGAGCTTGCGGGGCTGGGGGTGGGGGAAGCCGGAGTTTCCCCCGACCCCAGCCCCCAGAACAGGTCAGAGAGCGATGGCGATGGTGCGCGCACCTTCGGCATCACTCTGGGACCTTGCGCAGCTGGGGGGATAGCTTCCTGAAGCCTGGAGAGCAAGAGGGGTCGGTGCGCACCGACCCCTCTCGCTCTCCAGGCTTCAGCGAAAGCCTGCATTCACCCCATAGGATGCACCCAGATTTCCCCTTCATTTTTGGAGGGGGAAAAGTGCCTCCTATAGGGCGAAAAATACTGTAATGTCACCAGCACTGATGCACTCCTCTCTAGGTGAGTGCCTAAAATCCTCATTTCCACAACTGATGTTGGGAGGGACAGGTAACTAGGGGTGAAAACTGATTTAGGATAGAAAGACCAGCCAGCATAAATGACTGCTGAACATCATGGCATATGGAACCCCTTTAAGTAAGCTGCAAACCAAGCAACTGCCATCTTGTTATGGGGAAGACCCATGACTCAGCTGGTATACCCCATGTTCTTGTGGGATATAAAGCTGTCAGTCAAGTCCAACATTCTGAGAGGACTGACGGCCTCTGTGTGCAGGCAGTTTTGTCAGCTGGTCGGCTGCTGCAAGGATAACTACTCGGATGCAGTCCTCTCATGACTCACTGCTATCTAGTATATAGTTTATCTGTTATGTAACCTAAGCCTGCCTTCAGGAACAACTCTATAAACCTGAATGAATCTGATAGTAAAGTGGTTTCTTTAAGAGGGACAGAAAGGGATTATCAACCAGGAAGGTATAATTATTGATAGGACTCAAACTCTATGATTCTATGATTCTATGAGTTAGCAACCTGCTTGTCGCTGCATAAACTCAAACAGGGGATCGTTTAAACTCTGCTAAATTATATAAACGTTCCCACAGTTCTGCAGGCAGAAGGCCCTGGATTCAGTAAGAAGGATCAGGAAAGATTCTGGAAGGCAACTGTCAACCACCCAGCTGTCACCAACCTGGCAGCTTCCAGAAGTTGTTGGACTACAACTCCCACCAGCAGGGCTGTTGAGAGCTGTAGCTGAAGAAGACATGGAGGAGACAAGGCTGGCAAGGGCTGGTGCAACCAACAGGGCAGGCAGGTAAACCACCTCACTTGATGGCATCATTCAGCCATAGAGTTCCAAGTACAAGCATCTGCCCAAATATTCTTCCTATGTTAACAGCGTCAAAAGCTCAAAAGAATTAGAGAGCTGGAGCTCTTCTTGGAAGCAACAGAGCACACCGTCTCCACCAAGGAGGAGACAGGGGACTCCCCTGAGAAGGAGTCTAGTTCACCAACACAGGAGCCAGATATATGGAGAAACGTGACTCAAAGAAGTAGGAGGCCCAGGGTTCACTCTGATTGCTTAGAAATACACAATCGCTTTGAGGTCCTCTCCCCTAGCATGGAAGACGAAGAGCAGACTCCATTTGAGGATCTCTCCCTCATTACAGTCGATCAGGTATATGAAGACGAGCAGCAAAGTCAGTCCTCAGGGAATGTGCAGGCGACCTTGGAACGGACAGCTCACGGAAGAACCCCGACCAAACCCAAGAGGAGGCGTGTAGTGGTGATAGGGGATTCCCTACTGAGGGGAACAGAAGCAGCGATCTGTGGGCCTGACAAGATGTCTCGGGAAGTGTGCTGTCTCCCCGGGGCTAAGATCCAAGATGTAACTGAACGACTGCAAGGAATCATAAGACCCACTGACAAATACCCCTTCCTCTTGGTTCATGTGGGAACCAATGACACTGCAAGCAATAGCCTCCAGAAGATCAAAAGAGACTATGAGGCTCTCGGCAGGAAATTGAAGCAACTAAATGCACAAATTGTCATCTCATCTGTCCTCCCAGTTGAACGACGTGGCCCAGGGAGAGAGGGGAAAATAGTGGAAGTGAACAGCTGGCTTCGCAAATGGTGTAAACAGGAACGGTTTGGATTCTTAGATCACGGACTGCAGTTTCTTGAAGATGGACTTCTGGCAAGTGATGGGCTGCACCTCACAACGGTTGGGAGAAATGTTTTTGCCAAAAATCTCAGAAACCTCATCAGGAGGGCTTTAAACTGACTAATGTGGGGGAGGGAGACAGTGCTCCTGAAGGTAGGAGTCTATCAATTAATGAAGATGATCATCCAAATGTCATAGACCAAATGGAGAAAACAGCACGCGGACCTAGTGGTGGGAGGAAAAAATCCTTAAATAAGAGACACGGGGGAATGATTAATGGACTTCAATGTCTGTAGACTAATGCGCAAAGCATGGGAAATAAACAAGATGAGCTTGAGCTCTTGGTACAGCAAACTAAATATGACATAATAGGCATCACTGAAACCTGGTGGGATAAGTCCCACGATTGGAATGTAATAATGGGGGGATACAATCTATTTCAGAGAAACAGACCAGACAAGAAAGGAGGAGGAGTGGCGTTATATGTCAGGGATGTGTATACCTGTGAAGAGATCCAAGATTTAGATCCTCAAAGCCAAAGTGAGAGCATTTGGGTCAAAATTAAGGGAGAGAAGAATAACAGAGACCTCATTGTGGGAGTTTACTATAGATCCCCAAGCCAAACGGAGGACATAGATGATGCCTTCCTGGAACAGATGGCCAAGCATGCAAAAGGAAGGGAGATAGTAGTAATGGGGGACTTCAATTACCCGGATATTTGTTGGACGTCAAACTCAGCCAAGAGCATAAGGTCAAACAGATTCCTCACTGGCCTTGCAGACAACTTCATTGTCCAGAAAGTGGGAGAAGCAACAAGAGGAACAGCCATTTTAGATCTGGTCCTAACCAATGTTGATGACCTGGTTAGTGGGGTAGAAGTGGAAGGATCATTAGGCGCGAGTGATCATGCTCTTCTGAAGTTTACTATACAGCAGAAAGGAGCAGCCAAGCATACTAGGACTCAATTTCTTGACTTTAAGAAAGCCGACTTCATAAAACTTAGGGACGTGCTGGGTGAGATCCCATGGACAACAATACTAAAAGGAAAGGGAGTTCATGATGGCTGGGAGTTTGTTAAGAGGGAGATAGTAAAAGCACAACGTCAGGCAATACCAATGAGACGGAAACATGGAAGGTGCCTAAAGAAGCCAGGGTGGCTATCTAAAGAACTTTTAACTGAATTAAGATTTTAAAAGGATGTGTACAAAAAATGGAAAAGGGGGGAAACCACCAAAGAGGAATTCAAACAAATAGCCAGCACGTGTAGACACAAAGTCAGAAAAGCTAAAGCACAAAATGAACTCAGGCTTGCTAGAGAGGTTAAAAGCAACAAAAAAGGCTTTTATGGGTATGTTCGTAGCAAAAGGAAGAACAAAGAAACAATGGGGTCACTCAGAGGAGAAGATGGTGAAATGCAAACAGGGGACACAGAAAGGGCTGAACTCCTCAATGCCTTCTTTGCCTCAGTCTTCTCCGATAAAGAAAACAACGCCCGACCTGAAGAATTTGGAGCAAATGATTCAGCAAAGGAAACACAGCCCAGAATAACTAAGGAGATAGTACAAGAATATTTGGCTAGTTTAGATGTATTCAAGTCTCCAGGGCCAGATGAACTGCATCCAAGAGTATTAAAAGAACTGGCAGATGTGATCTCAGAACCACTGGCAGTCATCTTTGAGAATTCCTGGAGAACAGGCGAAGTCCCGGCAGACTGGAGGAGGGCAAATGTTGTCCCTATTTTCAAAAAGGGGAAAAGAGAGGACCCAAATAATTACCGCCCAGTCAGTCTGACATCAATAGCAGGGAAGATTCTGGAGCAGATCATTAAGCAAACAGTCTGTGAGCACCTAGAAAGGAATGCTGTGATCACCAATAGTCAGCATGGATTTCTGAAAAATAAGTCATGTCAGACTAACCTGATCTCGTTTTTTGACAGAATTACAAGCCTGGTAGATGAAGGGAACGCAGTGGATGTAGCCTACCTTGATTTCAGCAAGGCATTTGACAAGGTGCCCCATGATATTCTTGTAAAGAAGCTGGTAAAATGCGGTCTTGACTATGCTACCACTCAGTGGATTTGTAACTGGCTGACTGACCGAACCCAAAGGGTGCTCATCAATGGTTCCTCTTCATCCTGGAGAAGAGTGACTAGTGGGGTGCCACAGGGTTCTGTCTTGGGCCCGGTCTTATTCAACATCTTTATCAACGACTTGGATGATGGACTCAAGGGCATCCTGATCAAATTTGCAGATGACACCAAACTGGGAGGGGTGGCTAACACCCCAGAGGACAGGATCACACTTCAAAACGACCTTGACAGATTAGAGAACTGGGCAAAAATAAACAAGATGAATTTTAACAGGGAGAAATGTAAAGTATTGCACTTGGGCAAAAAAAATGAGAGGCACAAATACAAGATGAGGGACACCTGGCTTGAGAGCAGTACATGTGAAAAGGATCTAGGAGTCTTGGTTGACCACAAACTTGACATGAGCCAACAGTGTGACGCGGCAGCTAAAAAAGCCAATGCAATTCTGGGCTGCATCAATAGGAGTATAGCATCTAGATCAAGGGAAGTAATAGTGCCACTGTATTCTGCTCTGGTCAGACCACACCTGGAGTACTGTGTCCAGTTCTGGGCACCACAATTCAAGAAGGACACTGACAAACTGGAACGTGTCCAGAGGAGGGCAACCAAAATGGTCAAAGGCCTGGAAACGATGCCTTATGAGGAACGGCTAAGGGAGCTGGGCATGTTTAGCCTGGAGAAGAGGAGGTTAAGGGGTGATATGATAGCCATGTTCAAATATATAAAAGGATGTCACATGGAGGAGGGAGAAAGGTTGTTTTCTGCTGCTCCGGAGAAGCGGACACGGAGCAATGGATCCAAACTACAAGAAAGAAGATTCCACCTAAACATTAGGAAGAACTTCCTGACAGTAAGAGCTGTTCGACAGTGGAATTTGCTGCCAAGGAGTGTGGTGGAGTCTCCTACTTTGGAGGTCTTTAAGCAGAGGCTTGACAACCATATGTCAGGAGTGCTCTGATGGCGTTTCCTGCTTGGCAGGGGGTTGGACTCGATGGCCCTTGTGGTCTCTTCCAACTCTATGATTCTATGATTCTATGATTCTATGAAAAGCAGTCATAACAAGGCCCCATCTGCACAAAATACATTTAAATCAGTATCATACCACTTTAAACAGTTGTGGTGTACCCCAATGAATTCAGGGCACTGTGGTTTGTTGTGGGTGCTGAGAATTGTCAGGAGGCCCCTATTCCTGCCCCCTACCCCACCCCAAGCATCAATTTACAGTGTTTCCTGGAAAGAGAGGCTGGGTTGTTAAACTGCTCTGGGAATTGTAGCTCAGTGATGGGAATGGGGCCTCCAGATAACTCTCAGCACCCTTAATGAACTACACTTCCCAGGACTCTTTGGGGGAAACTGTGGTTGTTCTAAAGTGGCATGATACAGCTTCAAATGCATAATGCAGATGAAGCTCAAGTTACCAAGGGACTCCTTGGACTAGGGCAGGGCGAAGCATTCCCGACAGCACACTCTCGTTGCAGGGCTTTGGGCCCAGCAAGTTTATTAATGGGTAGTAGAAAAGAAATTAAGAGATGAATAATGGAGCCCTTAAGAAGCCGGGAGTTAATTCATTTGGCTTCAATCAATACACATCATTCTGAAATCCGGTCAGCAGCCTGCGTGTGATTCGGCTGCCGTGGATTACTGCAAATCCTGCTTTTATTGCTATAACTCATTTTTATTTCACTTCGATTTATTTGCGGGGAACTTGGAGCCATTTCACTCATGGGGATGTGGGAAAAGAAAAGAATATATAAATGAATGATACCCATTCTCTAGAATCTTTTGACCAGAAAGTATGTAATGCTATGTCTTGACTACACACAGAGAGAGAAAGACACACAGACACACACACACACACACACACACACACACACACACTGCAAAGAGAGACAAGAGAGCTTCATTGTGCTAAGGAAGGTTACTTTTGGCTTCATTCTCTGCAGACCTGCTAACAAAGTAATTAGCCAAGTTTTAACCTAGTAGTTCCCTTGGGAGCAGAGTCAGTGCAGCTCACATCAAGGATGCCCTAGGAATGACCCACTAAACAATGCACAAGCTGCAGCCTGAAGAAGGAGATTTTTACGCAATTGGCAGACAGATCTAGAGTTTGCAAAGGACTGGCAACATTTTTCTTTCTTTCTTTTTTTCCAAGTAAATTTTTATTGTTTTCCTTACATTCTTTTCCAACAAACCATATTAATGCCATACATTCCCTTTGACTCTGCCGAGTTGTGACTCCCCTCCCTCCCTACAATTGGTATATTTAACCCCTTTCTATCGCGCACATCATTCTCACAATAATACTGTTATACATTGAAGGTATTATGTCAATCCTGCTAGTGTCTTGACCTCTTTACATTTCTTCTTTAAATATTCAATAAATTTACTCCAATTATTTTGGTATCTTTGATCTTCCTGGTCCCGGATCCTCCCTGACAATTTGGCAAGTTCTGCATATTCTGTCAACTTCACCTGCCACTCCTGGATGGTTGGCATGTCTTGTGATTTCCATCTTTGGGTCAGGAGGGTTCTTGCGGCGGCCATAGCATACATAAACAGATTTTGGTCTCCCATTTTGATTTCCGTTCCTATTAAACCTAATAGACACACTTCCGGTCTTTTGGGGAAAGTATACCTAAATATTTTTTTGAGTTCATTATAAATTGATTCCCAATTTTTTTTAACCTTGTCACAGGTACACCACATTTGAAAATAATCCCCATCTACTTTTTTACATTTCCAATATTTTCTTTCTTTTTTTCTATACATTTTAGCTAATTTTACTGGTGTCAAATGCCATCTATACATCATTTTTAGCAGGTTTTCCTTTAAAGCCATACATCCTGTAAATCTCAAACCCTCCTTCCATAGTCTTTTCCACGCTTCCAATTCGATGTTATGCCCAATATCGATCACCCATTTTATCATTGATTCCTTTACTTCTTTGTCTTTTGTAAACCATTCAAGCAACAGACTATATATTCTAGATAAGGTTTTACCTTTACACTCTATTAACTTGATTTGGAATTTTGATTTTTTGTCTTTAAACCCATTTCTCTTTTTGTCTTCATTTAATAAGTCACTAATCTGGTGATATTGTAGCCACACTGTTAGCATCTTTCCAATTTGTTCATATGGTTTGAACTTTATCCCCTGATCTGTTTTCCTGGTAATATCCTCATATGTTACTCTTTTCCCTTCCATATTTACTTTTTTCGTTGTCAGCACCTCAATTGGTGATATCCACCACGGGGGGAGTTGAAAGGTGCAACTGCTGTCTCAACAGAGCCAATGGAACGGCCCTGCTTCCCTTCTCTCCCTCTGCCACAGCCTAATGTTTTCTCTTCTCCTTTTCAACATTGGAGTGTGAAATAGCTCTAACAGAAACATAACTAGGCATAAAAAGCTAGTTATCCTCCTTGCCTCCATAAATGTCAATTTAAAAATTGATTGAAAGCATTAGGGCTAAAACAGGATGGAAGGCACAGTAAGAGGGTGTGAGAGAATTTCCTTTCACTCGCTTTGGCCACTTGGAGGGAACTCTGTCAATGAGGCAGCCACACGCCAGCCTCTGACTCACCCCTCATATCTTCAATATAGCCCCATCTGTTACAGTGGCGGTGAGACAGTCTCAGCAGTAATTTGCTGGTTTGTCTGCTGAAGACCATTCTATGCTGTAGATGCTGCCATTCTCTTTCTTCTACAATTGCCATAACCTGCCCTGGGACCACTAGTGAAGAGCAGATCTACACATCCAATTTATTTATGTCAAATAATGCTCCCAGGGCAGCAAACAGTAAGTGATGAAGATATCTTAAGAGCAATTCCAGTGCAGATGCAGCCCAGGGAAGATCTCAGCTTAAAAGACTTGTTGAAGGAGGAAGGTCTTCAGCAGACCCTGAAAACAGAATGGAGACAGGACCTGTCTAATAGTCAGGGGGAGGGAACTCCAAAGGGGTAGGTGCCACAGCATCAGAGGCCCGATTCCTACCAATATTCTACAGTATGAACCTCCTGATAATATAGTATCTGCAGGAAGCCCTCGCCTGCAGAGTACAGGGGTTGATTTGAGTAGCCTGATACAAACTACATAGGCTTCATGCACCATCAACAACACCTTGAACCTATTTAGTATCCTTTCATTGTAATATAAATCTGTACTGCTAGATTGAAGGTCTCAGGTTGAAAACCTCAGTCTCAGTCATTGCTCTAAGGCAGCCATGGGGAACCTCTGACCCTCTGGGTGAACGCAGGCCCACAAGAGTGCGTAATTTGACCCACCACACCATTTTGCCATATTCACCTGCCCCACACCTGACAACCTGTGCTTTATTCAACACCTTGAATGTGTTTGATCGACATCACAACCATTCAAATGAGCAAGTAGACAGGCCCCTGCTCTGGAGAGGTTACAATCTAAGTCAATGGAGGAATGACAGATGCGGGGGGACGGGACACAAAAAATGGAATGGATGGGCAGCTACAAGATGCTACCAACTTCAGAGGGAATCTGGTTAGACAGGAAACCAGCTTTTCCTAAGTCCAGGTGTTTTGGACTACAACTCTCATCGTCTGTAAGCAGCATGGCAGGCTGCTGATGGGAACTGCAGTCCAAAACATCTGCCAGCAAACCAAATCCTGTCAAGTTCTCAAGCCATGGTTGATGCTGAAGGCATTTTTTAAAATCTCTGCTCTTTTCCTACTATAGAGGCTGCTTTCCTCAACCAGCTCTGCCAAGTGAAATTGTCTTTAAAGGATAAAAAACAACTACCAGGGAGGAACTTGAGGATGGGCAGTGTGTGTGTGTGTGTGTGTGTGTGAGAGAGAGAGAGAGAGAGAGAGAGATGGAGAAGACTCATAAGAGAGGGTAAAAATGGTGGAAAATGTAAATTACTTTAAAAGCCTGCATTTGTAACCTTGAATGTCAGCTGTTGGCTTGCAAGCCTAATCATGGATAGATCAGCAGCGGAAGCTGCAGAAACCATTTAGCATCCCATTACACCCACAGAGCAGCTCCTGAACAAAGGCACAGCAGGGGGCCTCTCCTCCGCATCCCATAGTGCTCTTGCACTAGGAGGGGTGAGAAATGATGCAAGAATGACAATGGCAGGGAAATGACCCTTAAGCAGAGTTCTTACAAGAGTAACCAACCTCTGGACTACACAGAACTCCGCTGGACGGTTCCTCAAAGATGCAATGGAGGCAGAAACATGGAATCTCTTTGCTGCCCTCACTACCATGATAGACCTGATTGTGAGCCTGAATCTCATTTCCTCACTTACGCTCCAACCGGTCTGTGGTCTGAGAACCACAGCTCCTCAGCACATGGAGGAACAAAACAGACCCACAGCACTGGAGGGGGCACTCAGAAGCAATCATGTCAATGGCCCCATGAGACTCACCATTCCATGGGGAAACTAGGGCCTCCACAGCAGCAGCATGGCAAACTGCTCAGGCACCTAGGGAAGGTGCTTGCCCAGGGCATGTGTGCCACCCATGTGGGGGGGGGAGCCACCCATAGGGCAGGGTGAGCCAGGTCAGGCATGCTGCCAGAACTGTGTCCCTCCCATAGGGACACTGAGTGAGATGCAGTGTGCTTGGCTGGCCCAGCGCTGCCCGCAAAAGCAGCACAGGGCTGGGGCCCGAGCCCCTGTGTTACTGTGGGTCACCCTACAGCTGAAGGGCCCCTGCGAGTGACGCAGCACAGCGGCTCTGGCGCCCTCCAGTCACTCACAGATACTCTCCTGAGTCCTGCTGGAGGGCAGCTGAGGGGAAGGCTGTGGGTGGAGGCCAGTCCCATGCTGCCTTCTCAGGCAGGCGCCTGAGCCACTGCGTAACTCCCAGGAGAGATGTGTGGCTCAGGCACACTGCAGGCCCCGTGGGACCATCACAGGGTAGTTGCATCTTTCCTAGCTGCCCTCTGGTGGCTGGGGTCGGACGCAGCAGCCCAGCACCCTGGGAGCCAAGCCCGGCCATGCTGATTTGGGGAGCAGTCCACCAGGCTCTTGGGCGCCTGGCCTTGGGCATCACCTTGGGCAGTAAACCCGTCCCCAAGGTAAGCGCCCTCCCTGCCCGCCCCTTAGCTATGCTACTGCTCAACAGGATCACCTGCTCTATCCTCTGGAAAATCCCACAGAACAGTCAGGAATCCATCAGTTTCTATCAGTCTCTGGGAGTGGACCATCATAACTGGTCCCTTGCCTTTGCAGGGGAGAATCATCGCTGCAATTCCAAACCTCACCATGAAGTGTTCTGACCATAATAATGAGGTGATGGTCACCCTCTATTTCCAGGCCAATGTTGGACCAATGACCACCTGAGACAGGCCCATTATTGCCGTGGAGGCCATGAACTCCTGAGCGAGAGAACTGAGGCACCCTCAGCACGGATGTTGAAGTCACCTGCAGCCTTTTCTCTCCCAGATACTTTAGTGAAATTGGTGCTGTGAGTAGCAAATGAAATGCTGAACAGCTTTATTCGCAAGTGCTTTAATCAAGGTTCTCCAAGTTATCCATTTGAATCTTTGTTTACCTTTAATGTACCAGTAAATTGTTCATGAGTTATTAACCCCAGAAGAGAAAAAGCCATCTGTTTAAAATCACCTGCCCTTCCTCCTCCCAGCACCCCTCCCCTCACCTTGTCAGCTAGTTCCCTGCAATTAGAGAGCTTCTGTAAGGCAGAAATCCTTCATCACACTTTATGACTTCATTCCTTTCAAACTGCGAGTGCTGTTCCTCTTTCTCCCAGCCCCAAATAAAGCTCTCCAGGCCCTTTTTGCATCTTGCATCTACAGCAGCATTCTACCAAGCCAAAGCTATTTCTCTGCCAATCCCACAATACTCTATGCTTGACTCAGAGCAGCTTATAGCAGCATCTGGATTCTAGACAGTTCCTGCCAGCCAGCATGTCTAGTGGTCAGAATTGACCCTTCCTCCTAAATCCATCAGTTCCAGACTGCAAACTGAGTATTTCTTGCTTGCAAATACTCATGGGACTTCCTGGGAATGCAATGAGGAAGAAGAACAATCAGCACAGATAATTAATTCTGACAACACATTGCTCAACTGGAAGGGAGGTCATTCTAAAGCACTCAGGCTAAGTCAAATATTCTTGTAGGGATGCACAAATTTTTAAATATGGATCTGACAACCATCATTCTCATTTAGATGCCTATTTGTACATATGGACGAACTGCATTAAGATATATAATTCAGGATTGGTGTATTATTTTAATTGTTGACATGAGCTGCCAATGTTTCTTTCCATTTTCTTGTTATTATATTGATGATTTTTTTTTAAAAAGAAAAGAAATCTATAGATTGTAGCCAATGGAGCAGTAAGTTAAAGTCATTTAGTGGGACAGTTGACATGCATCATGCACAGGGTTACATTCCAGGGATTGCACACAAAGTTGTGGGTATAGCCAGAACAACCTCACATAACCATCTCCACCTTTTCTGAAGCTGACATGCCAAGTGAGCTTTGTTCTGTGCCTTGCTTGCCAGGCTCTGTGAACCTCTCAGACTCCAGTAAGCAAGTCTGAGAGCTTATGTGCATTTAACACACCTTGTGTGCATTTAATTTGTGTGATTTCAGCTGACTGGCCACCAAAAAGCTGCGTAAAGCTGCAATCACACAAGTTGCAAATCAACTGCACATTCATTCCAACGGTGAAATGTTTTGTGCCAGCAGAAAATTGTTGCGCAAACGAATGAACAAGCAGATCGCTCATAACACTGTTGCATAACAGACTGCACCTCAATTGCCTGGGCAACGAGTGTCCACTAGCACAACTGTTGCACTGGATTCCTCTGTTGTGCAACATTCAAACTCACCCATCCTCTAGTGCAAAAGTCATTGTGCCAATGAACAGAGAACACTGGATCCAGCCCCATGTTGTTGTATGAGAGTTAGCCATCATCAAGACCCCATATCCCCAGGCTGGTCAATGCAAAGTGAATTTCAAGGAGAGGAAAAGGAAGCCTCTCTCATTTTACAGTGGTCATCAGCAGCATTTGCCAGAGGTGCACCTTAAACATCACTGGCAAGGCTGGTCTGCAAGCAAATCTGACATCTGTTCGCCTGAAAAAACTTGAGTGAAGGAGTGAGGAGGGACACTCCCATTCTTCTCATGTACACTTGTGTCTGTTCCTTCCTCCAGAGCATGAGGTTCAGGGGGGGGCATTTTCTGAAGATATACTGGGGAGGAATCAGAATGCAGGTATTTTTGCAATACCTTTTTTGCAATCTGACATTAACTTCATTTACAATTAGTTCTGTTAGGGAATATCACCCACAATCAGTTGGTTTAGAAATATGGAATTATGGACAAATATATCTAGATGTAGCACTTTGCTTCTTTGTACATATGCTGCAGTCTTATCCAGAAATCTTTTTTTGTGAAATTCTCACAAGAATCCTCAACCATATCCAGGCACTCTTGCAGGAAAGTGATTTTCTAGATCCATTTCAGTTGGGGTTTAGGCCTGGTCTTTGCATAGAAACTGCTTTGGTCAACTTGTATGATGACCTCTGTTGTGAGAGAGACAGGGGAAATGTGTCCTTGTTAATTCTCCTTGACCTCTCAGAGGCTTTCAATACCATAAACCACAGTATCCTTCTGGAACATCTGTCTGAGTTGCGGGTGGGTGGCACTGCTTTGCACTGGTTCCAGTCCTTCTTGGATGGACACTGCAGAGGTAGTCGCTTGGGAAGGGCTTTCAGGGTTCCTCAGGGTTCAGTTTATCCCCCAAGCTGTTCCACTTCCAAATGAAACTGCTGAGTGGGGTCATCTGGAATTTTGGAGTACGTTGTCAGCAATATGCTGTTGACACACAGCTCTGCTTTTCTTCAGGTGTGGCACTCAATGAGTTGGACTGTTGTCCTGCTTTGGTAATGGACTGGATGAGAAGCAACAAACTGAAGCTCAATTCAGGTAAGACTGAGGCCCTCTGTAGCAGAGCTACAATTGTCTATGCTCTGGTAACCTCTAGATTAGATTACTGCAACAAGAGACTGCCTCTGAAGATGGTTTGGAAACTTTAGATGCTGCAAAATTTAGCATTCAGGTTGCTCCCTGGGGCAAGATAGTCTGAGCATATAATGCGAATCCTGGCCCATCTGCACTGACTGCCAAATAGTTTCTGGACCCAGTTCAAAGTGCTGAGCCTTAAACAGCTCAGGACTACAATTCCTCAAGGACTGCCTCTCCCCATATTGACCTTCCTAGACCCTGAGATCATCTTCTGAGGCCCTTCTTCATGTGCCCTCTCCATGAGAGGTCCGGAGAGCAGCAACATGAGAAGGGGCCTTTTCTGCAGTGGCTCCTTGTTTGTGCAATGCTCTCCCTAGGGAGGCTCATCTGGTGCCTTCATTACATATCTTTAGTTGTCAGGCAAAAGCTTTCCTCTTCTCCCAGGCCTTATAAACTGTGGGAGGGTTGTATTGTTGTGTTTACTATGTTATGCATTTTGTGTTTTTATACTGTAAACCACCCTTTGCTCCTCACTATTTAATACATAATAGTAATAACAAAAATGACCCAGAAGGCAGTTGGTTTTTATGGGTAAATGTGGCCAACATCATTACAGTTCTATAATACACCCAAGTACTTCATTTTCATGTTTTAAATCCTAATTTAATATTTCTTTTGCTTGTTTGTTTGTTTGTTTATCATTTCCCCTTCCTTCGCCCCAAGGCACTAGGGCAGGTTACAATAATTAAAACACAGTATCAGAAACAGTCCAAAGCAACTTGAAACAAGGTGGGCCCTGAAAACAGGGTAAAGAGGCGCATCTTCAGCATTCCTGGTGCCAGACACACCTCTGCAGGGAGAAAGTTCCACGACTCTGGGGGAACTATGCAGGCGGCAGCGAGGAAGGGGGGAAAGGACAGGCGAGAGTATCTGCCTGCATCTCCTTATCCCCCCTCCCACAGCTGCATGTTTAATTAGGGTTTGAAACGGCCACCCACTTTGACAGTGCCAGATCTTTCCAGGTGCACCCAACCCAGGAATGCCTCAACCCATTCCAAGCAAACCCTGGATCAGCCTGATTTGGGAACTGGGATTTTCCTAAGCTGTTGCTGAGCTCTATTGCACATGTTCACATGCAGTTGCTTCTGTATGATATCTTTCTTTCCCCCTCACCCCTCTTCCAATGCTCTCTCAAAGAAATAAACAATAGAAACATAAGACGAGCCTGCTGGATCAGGCCAGTGGAAGGCCCGGCCCAGCATCCTGCTCTCCCAATGGCCAGCCAGCAAACTGGCCCTGAGCTCCCCTCCTGCGGCTCCACTGGCATCCAGGAGCAGAACTGCTTCCGACTGCAGAGCAAATGGTCTGTAAAAACTGGAAGGAGAACTCACCGTCGCTGACAGCTTCCCAGCATTCTTCTGCATGTATGTGATGGCATCTTGTATCAAGGAGAAGAGACTGAGAAGCACATGCTCCATGTTGTAGATGCCCCTCATGCCTCTCGTCAGCCCTTCCAGAGAATGGAGGTACTCCTGCCAATGGCTATCTATCTCCACCAGGCTGGCCAGGCACCCCTGGAGCACAGAGCCACAGAACCCAGCACATGGCTTCACCATCATAAGGTCTTGGCAATGGGCACAGTACCACATCTTCAACAGGGCCCTCCCACAGTCCTTGCTGAACTTCAAGTGGTCGGTGGTGTTCACCACCTCAATGCCAAGGTTGAGTGCCTGGAGGAAGACTCGCGTCACCTGGAGAGACTTGGACACCTGCGTCATCATGATTTTGGGAAAGTTCCCAAACACCTTCAGGTCTCGCCGGGCAAGTCGGAGGCACTCGGTCATTTCCAGCGAAGGCTTCGGTGAGCCCGGGTTCACCAGGCGTGGGTAGACCAATGGGAACAAGCTGTCAAAGAATTCGTTTATCATGTCATTGACGTTGATGTCTGAGCCCAGGATGTACAAGGATATGTCCGTAAAAAACTCCCCCACAAATTTAAAAGCTCTGGCAGCTATATTGCGATAATAGTTTCTGAACATGGAGTTGGTGTAGTTTCTCGCATGCCGCACTATAATTTCAAAGGCTTCTGGAAAAAAAAGAAAGAAAGGAGGAGGGGTCAGTGAACCCTTTTCCAGAAAGCAGAAACAGGAGGGTGAGAGGTGGGTCTTCTTCTAAGAGGAGGGTCTTCATCTATAGAATCCATGTTGACAGCAAATCAAAAGCAACCTTGAAGAAATGTGTAACTCTCCCCAACTGGAAATAATTTCACACCCCCTGCCTACCCAACCAACTAGCAACTCCCCCTAGACAGAAGATAAATCAGAGCATTACTGAAGCATGTTTGGAGGACAGGAGATCTTTCCTTTCCAGTGTACATTTAATATATGCCAATGTGCTCCAACACAGATGGTTTAAAAAGTTTAACAGGCTTTGCTTTTTCCTTTCTTTTTTTGCTGACCAATAGGGTATTGTGGTCATTTTTAGAATAATAGAATCATAGATCTGTAGAATTGGAAGGGATCTCAGGGGTCATCTAGTCCAGTGTTTTTCAACCACTGTTCCATGGCACACTAGTGTGCCGCAAGATGTTGCCTGGTGTGCCGTGGGAAAAATTAAAAAATTTGAAAGATTTTTATTTTTTTTAAAGTCAAATTTTCAATTGGGGCACCGTCCCCGGAGGGAGGTGGGCGAGTCGGGCGGCGAGATGCGGAGCGGCGGCGGCGAGGAGAGGCCACCCAGCGCTGGGCTCTCGCCGTCTGCCTGCCTGGCTGCCTGCGAGCTCGGCGGGCAGCGCCTCCGTCTGCAGCGCCTGCCTCGCGGCTCTCATTCCCTGCCCCTGCCAAAGCTCACCCAGCCAAGCCGCGCTCTCCTTCCTGCCTCGCTTTGCTGCCTCCTCCCCCCCCACCCCCAAAGCTTGGAGGTTCCCCGGCGCCGGCCCGCAGATTTGACCCCCTTCTCACACCTGTTCGCGCTCCTTGCACGGAAAGGGGCGGATGGGGAGGAACGGGGCTCGCCACTGCCTCCGCTCGCCCCCCCCCCTCCTTCGTGCGTCCCTCCCGGCATGACGCTGCGCGCTGATGTCACGGGGCTGTAACGTGGTGTGCCTCGAGATTTTTTTCATGAGACAAGTGTGCCTTTGCCCAAAAAAGGTTGGGAAACACTGATCTAGTCCCCCCCCTGCAATGCAGGAAACTCAGCTAATGCATCCATGACCTCTGCTTAGAAACCTCCAAGATAGAAGAGTCCATCACCTTCGGAGGGAGACCGTTCCACTGCTGAACAGCTCTTACTGTCAGAAAGTTTTTCCAAATGTTTAATCAAAATCTCCTTTCTAGTAACTTGGAGCCATTTTAATAATGTTGCTGTTAAATATGCTGACTCCTCTCTAGTTAACATAGAGTTTTTAAATTCTGCATTTTGTTTTTACTAAATTGAAATGCTATACTCTATCCTAGGTTAAAGCATCATTTTAATTTTTAACATGGAACCACAGACATATGCTTATGCATTTATTACACATTTAATGAAAGAGTAATATTTTAGAAAGCTGTCCCTTTATGGAGATTTAGCATTTTGCATTTTTTAAAAAGCATTTAACATCATTTTAGCAGATCAATATTAGGTAATATCGCCTTTGGGGTCTACCTGGCATCTTCACACAGATTGGAGAAAGAGTCACATGAATGCTGCCCTAGTTACATTAATTGAGCCAGATCACAACATCCAACTGCTGCCATGACCTCTTCCCTTTCTGTTGAGCCATATTGGATCAGCAGCTCCTGCCAAGCAAGGGTCACATGTGTGCCAAGTGGGTTGATTCAGAAGAACTGTTTCTTCTCCTTCTCCCACCTTCCCAGGTCCCATGTAAAGCTGGTGCCTAGCCCAAAGGGTCTCACCCTGGGGCTCTCACTTGAGACTGAACAGTTGACTCATAAGATGGAGAGGACATTAAAGGTCTATTAATTCAGGCAGCCTACGTACAGAGATGAAGGAGACGAAGAACCCAATGGCTCTGGCATGGCAGTAGCCCCCTAGTTCTAGAACACCGTCCTTCTGGATGCTTACTGGGAGTTCATTCCTCTATGGAAATTTCCTTGCTTCTTTCCAGCTTATGGTGTCCATCGTTAAGACTGTTTTCTAGCCTTGAGACCATTTGCTTTTATAGAACAGTTTTTGTACCTGTTGATATTGATGTTGCTGGAAGTTTTTTTGATACCTTAACTGCATTCTGTGATTTGTAATTTTATGATTTATTCTATTTTTATATGTAAACTGCTTTGAGGTCCCTTGTGACATTCAGCAGGAACTAAGCACATTAAATTGAGTCAAACTGAAGCAAGTGAAGCCTTCTGCATCCTCCCTATGGAATTCCACACAAACCTCTGGATGGAAAAAGCACATGCACATTTCTCATAGATTTTGGCCCAGTTGTATAATTCTGCACCCAGAGTCATGCAGAACTTCCCTGCTCAGGATACACAAAATGACAAACTCTTTCTACCCACCAGGACATAAAAGGAACATGTTGAAAGAGGGGAGGCTTATATTATTTCTAGTGCTAAATAGCCGCACGGCTCCAGGCCTCCTCAGCTCTCGAGGGCACCCTTAATAAAGTGATGGCAAAGTCACAAACAGCCCTTGCGGTTCACAGGCCACTAACCATGTTTGGAGTAACAGCTTTCTATTCTGCCACCCTGGGAATGAGGGGGAAATGGATGCAGCAGGCATGAAAATGATTCACATGAAATATTAAATATATATATCTGTATATCTATTAAAGTTTCAGAAGCATAAGGTTTTATGTCTCCTCCCTCTCCTGCCCATGGCCCCTTGCTCAAATTATGGCTGAAGAGAGAGCGAGTTACAGGAGCCTTTGCAGCAGAGCTTGCAACAGCAGCCAGAGCCTTGCATTAAGTAACTTAGGAAGCTGAAAGGAATAACTGCCTATAAATTACAGGCTAAAAAACAAGAGTTTCTTGCTTTAATACTTTTGGCAAAGTTCCCCATGATACTCTTGCAGAGAGGCTAGGAAATGCCACAGTTAGGTGGATTTGTAGCTGGTTGACTGACCAAAACCCAAAGAGTGGTTATTAGTCATCCTTGAAGGAAATGGCAAATGGGGTGCCACAGGGTTCTGTCCTGGACCTGTTGTTGTCCAACATCTTTATACATGACTTGAATACATGCTCACCAAATCTGTAGGTGACACCAAACTGAGGGGGATATTGGAGAACTGGGCCAAACTAACAAGCAAACCCCACCCCCAAGGCTGGTGGCTGGGCTGCGAGGCGAGGCAGCACCAGGCATCCATCAGGTGGCTTGATTGACATGTGTAATGCTGGTGGCGAACAGGGCAGGAATTTGCGGGAATACATTGCCTAATTGGAAATTCTAAAATCGCTCTTGCAACTTTAACTTTAAACTTTAAACTTAAACTTTAAACCGTTTCAGGCAATGTATAGATACATCTCCGAGGCCTTCTGAAGGCGCATCTGCAGAACCACACAAGGAGAAAAAGAAGGCAAAACTGGAAACTATTAAAGGGGAGTGGTGACATCACGGAGTGAAAAGGGCATCTTAAACCATGACTCCCCTTCACCCTGAAGGCAATTAGAAGCACAGTCTGCTTTAATTAAATCATTTGCTTCAAACTATGTTAGTGCCTCGCCGCCTCCCCCCGGGCTATGCACTGTAGAAGTTGAAAACTGCAAAATAACAACACACTGGACGATTAGTTTTTTACTCTTTCTCAGACCAGTGGAGAACTGCTGGAACAGGAATATGGCAGTCCCACTATGGCAGCACAGCCTCAAAGGATTGGCAAAAATAATTCAGAATGAGAAGAAAAGTCACTTGATGCAACAGTGTTAGCCACTCTGGAAGGAGTTGCCCCAAGATTGTGCAAAAACCTCACATCTGAATGTATCCAAACAGTTGCAGATGTCATGATAGCAGCAAACAAAGCTATGGAGCTCAGCCTGAAAAACTGGTCTGCAATCAAATTAATCAAAATAATGCAGGCAGACATCAAATTACTGTTGAGGAATGCACAGGATAGAGACCGCTGATTTAACGTCTGTATCTGTGGAGCACTGGAGCACTTCTCAAGAATCAACTTTATGAGAAGCTTTTACAGCATTAATGAAATGCTTCGTGATATCGCTCTGGAGTTTGAATCAATTGAAAGAATCTATAGCGTGGCCAAAACCTAAAGCAGAAGAACCCCCAAGGGACATTGTTGTTATTCTTTTGTCATTCTTTTGTTATAATATTATAAAGACACCTCTTTATAATATTTTGTGGAATATATATTATTACACACACACTCCCTGCATGCATGCAAAAACAGGCTCCAGCAGTTGGAGTGGACAAGACCTTGAGTGGGTCCAACAGTAAAGATGGCAGTTTCTGCACATGCTGTAGGGGGGAGTGAGGGGCAGATGGGGCTCATCCACCTGGGAAGTAGCCCATCCAGTAGAAGGAAAACTCTGGCCCTAAACCTCCATTGCCTTGTGGGGCATATTTGGGAGAAGGAAAGGCTAAGGAGTAAACCCTACACAAATCCAGAGTGGAGTCCCTAAGAGGGTTGGATGGCGCCTTGTAGACCTCCTTCCAGCAACTCCTGCAGCCAAGCTGGTGCCCAACGTCTTGCTCTGATTCCCTTTGGACCACATCAGTGAGGCAGAGGGGGGGGTTTTGTCGTCTGGGCAGCCCAGGACCTCCAGACACACAGCCCAAGCTTGCACCCCAAAGAGCTCACTTTGATGCTGCTAATGCTGCAATTTGACTTCACCCCCAAAGGCGCACCCCATTGTCTCTCAAGACAGATGGATGCCAAGAGAGTAGCTAACCTTGATCTTAGGGACTGCTCAAACATGTCTGCTGGGTAAAAAGATTATGCAAGACTAGACAATCATTTAATTTCCAATGGATGGACCTCTATGCCATAGTTATTGGGTGTTGTGGATACACATGAAAATTCTGTCAAGTGGTTAAGCTTACCACAGCAAATGACAGTGTAGCAGAGATTGTTTTACTCTGCAAACACAAGCACACATTATATTCCCAGGGAATATAAGGACAAACTGTTCCAGTAGCAGTTTCTGCCATGACATCCCTGGGAATCTTTCTTCATTTTTATTATTAATATTACACTACAAAATTAAATAAAATAAGATGGTGAGCTAAAAATGCATTGAGATCATCCAAAAATATCTTTTTAACATACAAGATAGTTTAGAAAGAGTTTTCAGGCAATTAAAAACCCACACTGAATTTCTTCAAGGGGGAGGACTTACCAGGATTGCAGATTCTCTGGTGATGGAGACACAGCTCATGAAAGTCTGCAGAGGCCAGGTTTCAAAGATCAAGAGAATGTCTGATTTATAAATAAATTATATCAAGGTGCTTTGGAATAAGGAAAGGGGTTGGAAGATGAAAACATGCTATCAAAAGTGGAGTAATCATCCCCGCACTATGAATACATATTTCATAATGTTTGCATGCAGAAACCAACAGAGAATATATTATTGAAGACTCTTAAATCTACATCTCCATTATTAAAATGTTTAGACTCATGAATTCTGCTGCTATGGCAGCAAAAAGATTAAAATGGGGTGAAGGGGACAGCAGCATTGTTCTACCTGTTTGGAAATTTGAACTCAACATACAATTCTGGACGATGTAAAATCCTAGGAGTTAAACTCTTGCAAAGCTTTATGAAATTGATTGCAAACTTGTCCCTCTGCCTTCCCTCTGTCTTCTGCGCTCCCAATTTCTTCCTGATGCTACACAACCACTAAAAGCCATCTCTCAAAAGGAGGGAAACCAAACTAAGCAATGGCTGCTGAGAAGACTGTTCTGACATAGCCTGGAAGCTCTAGCTTGTGGAAGAAGCAGCTGCCATGCAGCCACTCTTAATTCATCTCCCTGATAGAAAGAAAGCAGCCCAGGTGGGGAGACAAGAGCCGACCAGAGAAAGTGAAGGAGAAGTCCAATGGAGGCACTGGGAACAGGCCAGCCAAGTTGAAGGCATGGAACCTGCCTCTTTTGATGAGCCCTTTCCCCAGAGATATAGAAGAGATACCTGAAACATACAGGGGAGTAGATAAGTTAAGGCGCAGCCATCCAGAACTCTTCAGGAAAAAGCTTGTTTACTTTGGACCAAGATCTAGACTCCAATGAGTGGTTTCACTTTCAGCTTAAGCTTAATTAGCTCATAAAAATAGCTTATTCTGACAAATGATCCACTTTTAATTAAAATAAACACCCGAAGTTAGAGATCCCGGTTTGACACTCCAGTTTGAGAGCAAAACAATAGTTGGCTATAATAAGGCTTGTGTCAATTCAGATGCTACAAGAAACCACAGGTGTCACTAACCAGCAAAGGGGGAGGTGAGGAGTGCCAGCATCAAACCATAGTTCAGCGGTCGCCAAACCACAGTTCACCTACTAGACTGCAATGTTTATTTACCATATCTCATAGGGAAGGGAAGGGAAGGCACAAGAACTAGGGAATTTTGAAGAACAATCTCAATTGCCACCTGATTTTGCTAATATCCCCTTGGGGGAGGGGAATTAACTGGTTCAGCTACAATACACTAAAAAGTTACATGCCTCTCGCACTTAATTCCTATTAATGTGCACTAACCAAAACTGTTGGGAATCCAGAGGAAGACTCACTTTCCTACATAAAGAAAAGAGGCTTCTGGCAAGTGAAAGCCAAATGCAAACAAACTGAAGTGGAACAGGAATAAATTGTCCAATGATTTGCATCAGTCATATATGAGTTGGTTAGTATACAAACCAACAATGTGGTTGGACAATGTGAGATACGGTGTATTTTTTGTTAGTTATGCAGCTGACTAAGCCGTCGCCTGCAATGTATGCTTGAAGCCAGAAAAGAAACAAAGAAAGTTATCCGGCTCTCATGAAGGACAATATTTTTAATTTCTTTTTATTTATTTTAAAGGAATGCATTAGTACTATGCATAATGCTTTGTATTTTACACATTTCCCTTGCTTTATGATATCTGCAGAATCTGTAAGAACGTCCCTCCTCCCCCTTTATAGGGAGCAAAACTGTCCATTTTTGTGATTAAGCATGCAATCATATCAACTCAGTTTTATCATCTCATATGTCCACCCTTTTTACCAAGGGTTCTTTCAGCAGAAAGATGTCAGAAAATAAGAGTTTATGTAATAGACAAAAGAATTATTTTCTTTGCATTTGTATTTTATGCTACACTGTCCTGGGTTCCTTCAGGTGGAAAGGAGGGGAAGAAATAGAACAAACTGTTATTATATGAAACCGGAAAGGTAGGCCAATATCAGAAGTCGGTGAATGGAGCCATCAGAGAAAAAACAGCTTAGGTTCAAAGAAACTGTCAACAGAAGTATGGGTAAAGAGGACAACCCCGGGGACTTCCGGTTTGACCCGTGGACAGTGAGGAAGCTTGGAAACCTCGTCAGGGGTTTGCCTGCAACACAGGGGCTTGGGGAGAGTCGCTAGGCACAGCGCACCCCAGAAATCTCAAGGGGGGACCCTTGAGGGATAGGCTTCCCGGCAGCGGAGGAGCGGTTTCGCTGTTTTTTCGGGGTTTTCTCTCGGAAGAGCTCGAGGACGGCGAGACTGCGAACGCAAGTGGGAAAGCACCGACCCTGTGTTGTGATGCCTGCAGCTTCCCCTGAGAAGCACGATGGACCTCCAGAAAGATAAGAATAAAATCCTTGGTGAAAGGGGAACATTTATTTTTTAAGATCTGGAAGTTTGGACCAAGTGATTTTTGGATGTCTTTAGATTGAAAACAGGGAATTCATCTTGGCTGCGGGAGAAAATGGCGCAGGAAACAAAGTCGCAAGAAGGATAAAGGAAGCGAAGGAAGCGACTTGTTCCCTATTTGAGTGAGTACAAAACAAAACAAAAAAGCCCACAGCTACTTCTATGCTGTGGCAGGCTAATTTATCAGCTATAAAGTAACTAATAAGGATTTGATTAGAGACTTTGTATACCTTTGGGCTGGAAAGCTAAAAGTTAAAAGTTAAAGAGTAACCAGCGCTCAACCATCCCCACTGAGCCGTAACCAAGAGGACTATAAAAAGATTTGATAAGGCTTTAAGGAGACTGAAAGAACGTCTGCACAATAATTTTACCCCCCTTCCCTTTCTACTGGACTGTAAGAGTATATATTCAGAAGGGGGGGTTGTTCAAGATACGTGGAGAGGCGGCAAGGGATGAAGGATAGAGGAACTTAAAAGAAAATAATAATCAGCTTTATTCCCTTGCTTCTGCCTCGACATATTAAGCGAACAAGTGACTACTCCTCCATTCCACCAAGCACCAGCTGCTCTGCTGTTGGAAATTTCATTTAATCCCCTCCAACCAAGTAGGGCAAAGAACCCGGGGACTATTGAATCACACCTGCTTCTCTTGTATGTTCACTTCGTTACAGTTTGTTCTGTGGAGGGACTCCTTTATAATTATTTGAAGTGATAGGGATGGGCTCTGCAGGGGGCAGTTGATATAGACTGAGTTTCGAAGGAGATAGAAAATTCTAGATCCTGTCCCCAGTGGAGAAGGGTGGATACTACACCTATACTCAGCTTCAAGTTTTGATACTCTGAATTCACCTTACCCACTATAACTTAGACTCCTTTTTTTAAACTATTCTTGACTTGGCAAAGTTGCATGGATATTTACAAGGACTATGGACTCAATTAAGGGACTTCAATACTGTTGGCATCTAGTCAATCTGACATTTACATAAAACGAATCTCGACCCCAAGCTCTGAAGAACCCAACATCGTGGAAAAACCTAGTGGAACTGAGCCACCAGGACTACTCAGAACTGTTTTGGACAGATTAAAACTACTTAATTTTTTATTCCTTCTCCCATAGGAACATTTGAAAACCATTTCTTCATTATAAGAACATTATCTCCTCCTGCCCTTTTGCTCCTTCCTTTTATTTTCTCTTTTCCATACATGGTTGAAAAAATACGCAAATAGGGTCTTATCCTTAAGAAGTAAAGCTTTTGGTTTTCTTTAGGGGGGGGGACAAAAAACAAAAACTAAGCCCTATTAGAGAATACAGTCTGGGTTTTCTCTCTCCGCTATCTTCGTCCCTTTGCTCTGCTGTTTCCTTAGGAAAAGACTCTTAACGCATTCCTTAGTGTTTCAATTGTTGTGTGGCTGTTATTAAACCTATATAAGGTGGTACAAGGTAACTGATACCTGTGGATTCAAAGAAGAATTTGGTGGAACATTCTATGGTTATATGATGTCTACCAGCTAGAACTGCCAAGGTTGGGCCCAATCCAACCTCTGGAGATAAAAAAGTTATTTAGGTGGAAACACTGGGGGGATTGTATTCGATTAGAAGGTATAGGAGATAAAAAGAGCAAGAGAGAGAGATTGCGCGCCCTCTAAGGGAGAGAACAGGAAACCAAATTGAAATCAGGGAAAATAACTGTAAAATGTCAGGGAGAAACGGGAAAAAGGTAGTAGGAACCCCTGGCGAAAGGAAAGCATCCAGACAGGAGGAGATCAAAGATTTAGATATCTTGTGGTCAAAGATTAAAGAGGAATTTAAACAGAATGAGGTGCATATGGAAAACAAATTAGGAGAGGTGCAGGAGATGATAGATAAGAAAATAGAAGGGGCTGTAGGAGAGCTCTCCAGCAAAATCCAAGATCTGACAGTCAGGTCAAAATCAATGGAAGAAACAAATAGGAAAATTCAAAAGGAGTTGAAGGAACAAAAGAAAGAGACAGAGAGAATAAAGGAGGAAATGAGAGAATGGAACAATAGGCAGGAACAACTGTCAGATAGTTTAGCCATGGCAGATATGTGGCAGAAACAGCTTAACTTAAAATTTAGAGGAGTCACCGAAGAAGCAAATGAGAATGTGAGAGGAAAAATTATCAAAGAACTCGCAAAATGGTTAGAAGTAGAAGAGGAAGAGGTGGCTGGCACGATAGTTAAGGCATTCAGAATTAGAGGGGAAACGCAGCAAGCAAAACCAAAAAAACCTGCTGGCGACTGTTTAGTGGTCTTCAATTCAATTGAGATGAAAAATATGATTTTAAGATTGAGCTATAAAAAAAATTTAATAATTGAAGGAAGACCTATTGTTATTTATAAAGAAATTCCAATCAGGCTCTTACACAAAAGGGATGGATACAGACAAATAGCAAACATCCTGAGAAGGAATGCCATACCTTATAGGTGGGAATTTCCAGAAGGGGTCGCCTTCTATTACAAGGATAAGAGATTCAGATGGACGAACATTCAAGAAGCTGAAATTTTTTTGAGAAGGTATGAGAAGGAACATGGGAGGATGGAAGAAAGGTTGGAAGAGGGAGAGAGACTTTTAGAGGAGAGACAGAAGAAAAGAAGGAGAGAGAAGGGGAAGGAGAAAGGAGAGAAAGGGAAAGGAGAGGAGGAAGAAGAAGAGGAGGAAGGGGCCGTGGGAGGGGAAGAAGAGGAAGAAAACGAGGAAGAAACTACAAAGAATAGGAAAATTAGACTATAAGCCTGTGTACACGTGCAGCACGAACCAGAAAATAAACGTACATGACCATGACTCTTAAAGTCTTATCTTGGAATGTGAACGGCTTAAATGACAAATCTAAAAGGAATAAAATTTTGAAGGTTTTGACGAAAAAGAATGTCGATGTGATATGCTGTCAGGAAACACATGTGGCCAAAAAACACAAACATATCTTGATAAACAAGAGGTTGGGGGTTGAATTTATTAATTCAGATGTAGATAAAAAAAGAGGAGTGGTGACATATGCAAAAGAGAAAGTGGACCCCAAATTAATATGCAAAGATGAGGAAGGGAGAATTGTGGGGATACAGATTAATTACCAGGGAGAAAAAATAAATGTTGTAAACGTTTACGCCCCAAATACGAATAAGGCAGACTTCTTCAAAAAATTAGAACAAGTATTATTGGACTTAGAGCCTCATAAATTGATCTTACTAGGGGACTTAAATGGAGTTCCAATACCAGAGCTAGACAGAAGTGCAAAAAAGAAAAAGTCGAATCAAGGGAAATTACCAAAAACATTCAAAAACCTTGAAGAAAACCTAGACTTGACAGACATCTGGAGACATAAAAACCCATTGATAAAACAATTTACATATTTTTCAGAGCCACACCAGAGCTGGGGTAGTATAGATCAGATCTGGGCATCAAGAGAGTTAGTAACAAGAGTCGAAAAATGTGAAATACATCCTAGAACCCTGTCTGACCACAACTCAATGTTTGTGGAAATTAAGTGTGGAGTCCAGAGTGGGTACAGATGGAGAATGAATGAATACCTATTTGGAAATGAGGAAGTAATTGAGAAAGCCAAAAAAAACCTTAAAAGATTTCTTCGATTTAAATCTTAATAAAGAAACGGATATCGATATAGTATGGGACGCCAGTAAGGCGGTGTTAAGAGGATTCTTAATCCAGCAAAACAGTTATAGGAAAAAAATAAGAGAACAAAAGAAAGATGAAATCCTGACCCAGCTAAGAGATTGTGAGGAAAAAAAAAAATCCAAATGATGAACAGACCAAACAAACATCCAAATTGTTACAATCACAATACTCAATGTTAATTAACCAAGAAGTTGAATGGAGAATCAAATCAATGAGGCAAAAATTCTTCAAATCGGCAAATAAAACAGGGAAATTTCTGGCCTGGCAACTACGAAAAAGGAAAAAGCAAAATGTGATAAATAAGATAAAAATAGAAGAAAGGTTTGTAGAGGATCCAAATGAAATAAAGAAAAACTTCTTAATTTTTTTTTGAAAAATTGTATCAGAAAGAAGAAGAAGACACAATAGAAATAGGAAAGTATCTAGAAAATAGCAGAATAACATCCATAACGGAGGATGAGAAAACTCACCTGAATAAGTGCATAACAGTAGATGAAGTCCGAGAAGCAATAAAGAGAATGAAATTAGGGAAAGCACCGGGCCCAGATGGATTACCGGCCAAATATTATAAAACTCTCGAGGAATACTTGGCCCCGGTGTTGTGTGAGGTGATGAATAACATTCTACAAGGAGGGAAGATACCGGACTCCTGGAAAGATGCCCACATAACACTGATACCTAAAGCGGACTCAGATAAATTATACATTAAAAATTACAGACCGATATCACTTCTCAATAACGATTACAAAATTTTTGCTGAGATTATGGCAAATAGATTTAAGAGGTATCTAGAAAATGCAATACATTCGGACCAAGCTGGATTCCTTCCTAATAGACATCTAAAAGACAAAGTTAGGCATATAATAAACATTGTCGAATACTTGGAAAAGAAGAACGAAATCCCTGCAGCATTAATTTTCATCGATGCAGAGAAAGCATTCGACAATGTATCTTGGAGATTTCTTTTAAAGTGTATGGAGGCCGCAGGAATAGAAGGGGCTTTTATCGAAGGAATCAAGGCAATCTATTCAAACCAGAGAGCTAAGTTGATTATTAGTAACAATTTATCTGATGCATTTGAAATTTCAAAGGGAACGAGACAAGGTTGTCCCTTGTCACCGCTTCTCTTTATAATGTTGTTAGAAGTAATGGCAAATAAGATACGGGATACATCGGAGATAAAAGGAATTAGAATTGGGGTAAAAGAATTTAAACTGAAAGCTTATGCAGACGACCTGGTAATATCAGTGGAGGACCCTGTACAGAGCATGGACAAAGTTTTGGTACTTCTAGAGGAATTTGGGGAAGTGGTGGGCTTCAAGTTCATAGAATCATAGAATCATAGAATCATAGAGTTGGAAGAGATCACAAGGGCCATCGAGTCCAACCCCCTGCCAAGCAGGAAACACCATCAGAGCATTTTCAGAGATAACACTAAGCCGGGGTGAGGACTTGTCACTTGTGGCAGAGGAGCCATCTAGCATGTTCACAATAAATCATGAACCTTGCCATAGGATCATAGAATTGTAGGGTTGGAGGGGACCCCAAGGGTCATCTAGTTCAACCCCTTGCAATGCAGGAATATGATATGGAAAATTGCCCAGCTCTGTCTCTGAGCTCCTGGCTCACCTGGGGAAACTTCTAACAGCTCAGTCCCACCACTTTCCTACATTTCCTTTACTAAAGTCGACACATACAGACACCACACAAACTTTTCCAAAGAGCCATTTTATTGAATTAGAGACTGGAATGCAGATCTGGATAAACAGAGAACGGACTGGTGGTTATGAAACACTGTGTGGCTTGAGGCATTGCTCCCTGTTTGCTGAAACAAACACATTTCAGCATTTGCAATCAAAATCTGTAAGTGTATACATATAAAAAATAGGAATCAAGTAGATAAGCTAATTCCCACTATTCCCACGTGAATTATTATCTGCAACTGCTTTTTGCCACAAAACAGTTTCTGCTGGCCTAAGCACCATTAAGGCAATGCCAAGTGGGCAGAAAGGGCGGGGGCAGCATTTGCAAATGACAGAAAAACAATTTCAGGTTCAAATTTAGTCATGACAGCATCTCTGATTAGGTGCAGCAATAAAAGAAAAGTAGCTAGACTGGAAATATCTTAAGCTTAACTACAAGAAAGGAAAAGTTTGCATGTCAAGAAGAAACAAGAAGAGAGCATCAGTGTTTCTCACCTGCAGGTCATGCAGGTATATAGCGGACTTAGTTAAGCCTCCTCTGAATCACAGGACTCATTGTGTACTGCAATATTCTGGTTTTGTTGGATCCATTATGTTTTAAAGGTTGTGTTACTGTATTGTGTCGGAAACTGCTTTGGGCCAGTGCAGATGTGAAAAGCAGTCTATGTAATAATTTTGTGACTTTGGTAATTGAGTTTGATCTGTTTCACCTCTTCCTCCCCCCTCCCCCCCATTTTCTCCTCTCTCTTTCTTCTGTATCATTTGCATACAGAAGATGCTAGGGGAGCCTTTTTGCCTGAAAGGCATGTTAAACATTATTATTTTTGAAGGGGAAAAAATCAAATAAACCAACTAGAGAAAATCTAAGCAGATTTTGTAAAACTTCCAACCTTGGTCACCTAGGGGCAACTCTCCACTCGCTGTGGGGTGAACAGGAAAGCAACTACTTCAAAACTCCCTTTGAAAAAGCCACCAGTGTTTACAGGTTATTTTCAGCAAGGGTGTATAACCACTAAAAATCAAATTAACCCAACAGCAATTTGTAAAGCAAAGTAGGCCAAGTATTTTCTGGTATTTTCTTCCTTTGGTGCCTGAATAAAAGAAATGGCACACAAGTAACTTCAGTAATCTCACTCACTGTTTCATTTTGTAGCATAGTGTCAGCTCTCCGCACTTAATGCAAAATCTTTTTCTATTGACAATTCAATCATGTCCGTTTGGAACAGTAGGACCACTGATTTGATCAGCCATCATTGGATTTACAATATATAAATGACAGGACCATATCAGACTTGATTCTAGAAGCAGATGCCTTTTATTGATTTATATTCCACTCACTAGGAAGAAAAATTGCAACCCAATCTACTTGAGATAGGCCAAGATCGATGCCAGTTTTTTTCTTAATGACATGAAGGCTGAGATAAGGACAGCATACGTCAAATCTAGACAGATCAAATTTGCCCCATATCCCTTTCAATTACGGTGGACATACGGTGAGATATGTAACATTAAAGCCAAGGGGAATGTAATCAAAGGGGCTTAAAATGACAGCGGGCAGACAAGGCTACTGCATACATCCCCTGGGTTCTTGGAAGTGATACAAATGGGGAGTTTTTAAAAAAGTGGCCTTGAAGATAGAGGAGGCTCAAGTTTCCCAGTTTGTAATTTACCTTGCAAAGTGGTGTTAAGCGATAGCTGATAGAGGAGCGTGTTGGAGCAGAGGCAAAAAGATCTCTCCAGCATCCTGTTTTCAGGAGTGGCTGAGCATATGCCTTTAGCCAGTCCTCCCCCTCCCCCCACTTGCTGAATTCAGATGCAAATGCCCTGCAAAGCAGGGAGGCTTCATTCAGCCATTATGATAGCCACTGTGAGGCTGTCCGCTTTTAAACCCAAATAACCTGGTGCCTTTTCCACATCTTGCCAGCATCCTTTACATTCAATTTGTGTAGATGGTATGCAGTTCAAGGTCAATCCAACATTGTGTCATGTTTCTGCAGAATTGTTTAAAATGGGTCTTCTCAGTGATGGCTCCACATTTATGGAATGCTCTCATCAAGAATACATACCTGACACAGTGGTTAGTTTTAGGTGCTCACAGACCTTTAGCAGTCAAGTGAGCCTCTACTGTGGAGCTTATTATTTAGCAGGGTGGGGAGGTGCTGTTCAATGAGCATTTTAGGAATTTTGTTCTATCTGTAGCTTTTACATTTCCTGGTTTTAGATATATTTTATCTGTTTGTAGTCTATCTTAATGGGACGCGGGTGGCGTTGTCGGTTAAACCACAAAGCCTAGGACTTGCCGATCAGAAGATCGGCGGTTCAAATCCTCGTGACAGGGTGAGCTCCCGTTGCTCGGTCCCTGCTCCTGCCAACCTAGCAGTTCGAAAGCACATCAAAGTGCAAGTAGATAAATAGGTACTGCTCAAGTGGGAAGGTAAATGGCGTTTCCGTGTGCTGCTCTGGTTCGCCAGAAGCGGCTTGGTCATGCTGGCCACATGACCCAGAAGCTGTACACCGGCTCCCTCGGCCAATAAAGCGAGATGAGCGCCGCAACCCCAGAGTCGGCCACGACTGGACCTAATGGTCAGGGGTCCCTTTACCTTTACTTTTAGTCTATCTTAAGTCACTTTAATACCTTTTTGTATAAAGTGACAAAAGCTGTAAGTGAGAATAGCAAATGTAGGCAAATGAGATGTCTAGTGAAAAGCCAGTGGCTTGATTCACTTAGCCAAGGACTCAGGTCTTTAAAAGGATCACACCTCTTCAAACTTACAAATAAGAACAGTATGCAATATTGGGGAATGTTACTACTATAAATGCTACAGTGCAAAACTAATAAAGGTATTTAGCAAAGACCAAAATGGGGGGAAAGAACATAACCCCAAGTACCATTGAGACTAATTTAAGATACAACTGGGTTAAACAAACTTAATAAAGCATACTTGGAAATCAGATCTAGAGACAGGGATTGAAGAGGTGGTTGGCAGAGCTTATGGGTGAAGAAGTCCTTAAAATCATCATCATTATTTACTTATTAAATGCGTCCCACTCGCTGGATCATCACCTTGTCATGGTGAGTGGGCTTGCATGTTCCTATGACCCTTGTGAGCAAAGCCATCAGGAATCTCACACTCCCAGCAGGGTCACCCAAGGCGGTAAGGTCAAAGGGAAGGAGCTAAACAAAGAATGATCCAAGAAGTCCTCAATGGCAGAACAGGTGGATGATAACAAGTGGTATGTTACAACAGCTGTGAAGGCGGATGAAGTCTGCAGCAGATAGGAATCTACCGGTATGTCATGACTACTCCATGTCATCGGAACAGAGCCCTACTGCAAAGACTGCGTCGGTCAGCGTGGACTGATCTACACACATAAAACATAAAACAAATTCATGCACAAGCATCTTCCAAAAGCCCAACCCAAACCCCCAAACCCCCAAAGTCCCATGGCGATCAGCAAATGGTAACGGGGGCAGGACCGTGAAATCTGGAAGCCCCTAGTCATGAACAGGCACATGGGCGGTGGATTCCGATTCAGTCATTCTGACTCAAGGAATGAGGCAGTTGAGCAGCTTGGCAGCTGTATCCATGGCTGAGCATCCCTTTTAAGGATCCAGTCTGCTCACCCCAAAAAGGGGGAGGGGCTGGAAATGGTGCCCTAAACATAGTCTGCCTCCCTTTTTCCCTGACTGGATTACCGCGCCCAGTGGGGTCACCACCTAGCGGTTGTAAAAGACAATTGAACTTTGGAACATGGAATATACGGACTTTGTCGGATAACATAGACAACAGGCGTCCTGAACACAGAACTGCCATTACTGCAAGAGAGCTGCGAAGTTTTAATATTGATATTGCAGCGCTTCAACAGACTTGAAGAGCAGGCGAGGGACAACTGAAGGAAGAAAAAGGAGGCTACACATTCTTCTGGAAAGGTCTATCTGAACAAGAACATCAAATACATGGGGTAGGCTTCGCTATCAAAAACAACCTTGTGAAGCTCCTGTCAGAAGTCCCTATTGGCATTAATGAATGACTCTCAACCCTTCGAATAAAGCTCACAAAAAACCAACAGGCTACAATTATAGCACTTATGCAACAACACTGGATGACGATGAAGACATTAAAGAAGAAATTTACTCTCAGCTGGATACCATCCTATCAGAGATGCCTAAGGAAGATAAAATTATCCTCCTTAATGCAAGAGTTGGGCGAGATTTCGATCTGTGGCCTGGGACTATTGGGAAAGAAGGAGTTGGCAACAGCAACCAGAACAGAATCTTACTTTTGACGATATGTGCAGCTCACAACCTTGTTATTACCAACACACCCTTTCGACAGAAAAATAAATTTAAAACTTCATGGAGGCATCCTCGGTCAAACCACTGGCACCTCTTAGACTATGTTATTCTCCATGCTAAAGACCGCCATGATGTGCTCTTTACCAGAGCTATGACGAGCGCTGACGACTGCTGGACAGATCACTGAGTAATATGTTCCACTGGTTTGATTGAATGTATGATTGACAAGAAAAAGAAGGCCTTTCAGATCTAGGAAAGTGTAATGTGTATGGGTTGCTCGTGCGTAAGTTGCCGCCTCTCCAGGCTTTGTTGCCTTGCTAAACCTTTCAGTCTGGGCAGCCCTTCACTTCATGGCTGCCTCAGTCGCTAGCAGAATCCGTCAGTGGGCGTTTCTTAAATCTTTTCCAACATAAAAGTTGTTTGACACCCAGTCTCCTCCTACTCTCTCTGCGCGGAAGTCTTCTGCGCAGGGAGGGCGTGGGTAGCGGAGGACCCGTGCTCTCCCCGCTGGTGTCCGGTGAAGAGTCCTGGAGCCCTCTCGCCGATTCCCCCATCAGCCCCCCTTTATCCCTGGTGTTGCGCTGATTGGCTTCCCCATCTGTGGAGCTGCCTCTCTCCCTGCTGGGCCCTTCTCCAGCCTCATTTGAGAGCCTTCCCTCCGCCTCTAGCTCCAGTGTCAGTTCCCTGACAGAAAGAGATAGAAACTGTGACACTACGCCAACGCTAAGGCTGAGGTTCAAAGATGAACCAGAGAACTAAAAAACACCTGGTGAATAAAAAAAAGCTCAAGAGATCTAGCACTTAGCTGGCACTCATGATGTACAGAGTTTCTTTAAAGCCACAAAGACCATCTATGGGCCAATAAACCATGGCATATGCCCCCTACGCTCAGCAGACAGTACCACACTTCTAAAAGATAAAGAAGCTATTGCCCTGCGCTGGAAAGAACATTACCAACATCTCCTTAACCGCAACTCCCCCGTTGCTGCTGAGGTCCTTTCACAAATTCCGCAAAAACAAGTTAGAGATGGGCTTGCAGTATCTCCAAACCTGGGAGAGTTGTGTACAGCTATTAACCAAATGAAAAACAACAAAGCCAGTGGACCTGATGGGATACCTGCCGAAATCTTCAAAGTAGGCGGAACTGAACTTACACAGCAACTTCACAAGCTCATCCAAAAAATCTGGAAAAGAGAAGAAATCCTAGCATACTTTAAGGATTCCAAAATTATCAATCTCTTTAAAATGGTGACAGAACTGATTGTGGAAACTATCGAGGCATCTCTCTATTAGCTGCAGCTGGCAAAATTATTGCAAGGAACTTAGCAAACCATCTCGTAACAATATCTGATATGACCCTTCCTGAATCCCAAAACAGTTTTTGGCCTTCTAGGGGGACAGTGGACATGATTTTCACCGCTCGACAGCTTCAAGAATGTGATGGGATGATGAGCTGCTTGTGCGTAAAATCGTAGTCCCTCAGAGTTTGTTCAAGTCCACAAACCTCTGTCTGTGACGGAGCCCCTCAAACATGGCTCCTCTAGTCACTGGCAGATTCCGACAGTGGCTGCTTTCGGAATCGTTTCCAACATAAAAGCTCCTTAACGGAAACACGTCTTCTGGACTCACGGTGTGACAGTTTCCGGTGAGGAGTGGGTCTCCCTATGGGAGGTCCAGAAACCTCCCCACTGTTCTCGCTGGAAGTGTCCCTGAGCCTTCCCTCCTGCTCACTTTCCCTCAAAGACCCACCTCTCCCCCTGCTGGTTCCTGCTTCAGCTGCTGGGTCTCTCCCGACCTCCGTGAGCCCTTCCACCACCTGTCCCTCCGATGGCAGTTCCCTGACAAAGAATAATGCAGAGAGCAAAACCAACCCCTGTATTTCTTGACCTAAGGCTTTTGACACTGTAAATCGTAATGTCCTGTGGCTGTCCTTCTGAAAAGTGGCTGCCCAGATAAATTTGAAAGCATCATTTGGATCCTCCATGATAATATGAGAGCAACAATCGCAAATAACAATGGCTCTCAAAGTGAACCATTCACAGTGGGATCAGGTATTAAACAAAGTTGTGTTATTGCCCCAACTCTATTCATTATTTTCATTGCCATGTTCCTACACTTTGTCGAAGGGAATCATAGAATCATAGAGTTGGAAGAGACCACAAGGGCCATCGAGTCCAACCCCCTAAACTCCCCACCAGAGTAGAAATCATATATCGAACAGATGGAAAGCTCTTCAGTCTGAGTAGGCTGAAAGCAAAGAATAAGGTTACCATAACTTCAGTCATAGAGCTTCAGTATGCCGATGACAACGTGGTGTGTGCACGCTCAGAGGATGACCTCCAAACCATCCTAAATATATTTGCAGAAGCTTACAAAAAGCTTGGCCTATCACTCAACATCCAAAGAACCAAAATGCTGCACCACCAAGTACAAAATAACCCCTCTGCAATGCCACAAATCCAACTCAATGGTGTAACATTAGAAAATGTCAATCACTTCTCCCAGCTGCACAGTTATCTTTCCACAAGGGCCAACATTGATGCCGAAATCCAGCATAGTCTGAGCTCTGCGAGTGCAGCTTTCTCCCAACTGAAGTGCAGAGTGTTTGAGGACCAGGACATTCACAGGGAAACCAAAATGCTTGTTTACAAAGCTATTGTACTACCAACCTTACTATATGCTTGTGAAACATGGACAACTTATAAACACCATCTCCAACTCCTCGAAAGATTAATCATAGAATCATAGAATCATAGAGTTGGAAGAGACCACAAGGGCCATCGAGTCCAACCCCCTGCCAAGCAGGAAACACCATCAGAGCACTCCTGACATATGGTTGTCAAGCCTCTACTTAAAGACCTCCAAATAAGGAGACTCCACCACACTCCTTGGCAGCAAATTCCACTGTCAAACAGCTCTTACTGTCAGGAAGTTCTTCCTAATGTTTAGGTGGAATCTTCTTTCTTGTAGTTTGAATCCATTGCTCCATGTCCGCTTCTCTGGAGCAGCAGAAAACAACCTTTCTCCCTCCTCTATGTGACATCCTTTTATATATTTGAACATGGCTATCATATCACCCCTTAACCTCCTCTTCTCCAGGCTAAACATGCCCAGCTCCCTTAGCCGTTCCTCATAAGGCATCGTTTCCAGGCCTTTGACCATTTTGGTTGCCCTCCTCTGGACACGTTCCAGTTTGTCAGTGTCCTTCTTGAACTGTGGTGCCCAGAACTGGACACAGTACTCCAGGTGTGGTCTGACCAGAGCAGAATACAGTGGCACTATTACTTCCCTTGATCTAGATGCTATACTCCTATTGATGCAGCCCAGAATTGCATTGGCTTTTTTAGCTGCCGCGTCACACTGTTGGCTCATGTCAAGTTTGTGGTCAACCAAGACTCTTAGATCCTTTTCACATGTACTGCTCTCAAGCCAGGTGTCACCCATCTTGTATTTGTGCCTCTCATTTTTATTGCCCAAGTGCAATACTTTACATTTCTCCCTGTTAAAATTCATCTTGTTTGTTTTTGCCCAGTTCTCTAATCTGTCAAGGTCGTTTTGAAGTGTGATCCTGTCCTCTGGGGTGTTAGCCACCCCTCCCAGTTTGGTGTCATCTGCAAATTTGATCAGGATGCCCTTGAGTCCATCATCCAAGTCGTTGATAAAGATGTTGAATAAGACAGGGCCCATGACAGAACCCTGTGGCACCCCACTAGTCACTCTTCTCCAGGATGAAGAGGAACCATTGATGAGCACCCTTTGGGTTCGGTCGTCAGCCAGTTACAAATCCACTGAGTGGTAGCATAGTCAAGACCGCATTTTACCAGCTTCTTTACAAGAATATCATGGGGCACCTTGTCAAATGCCTTGCTGAAATCAAGGTAGGCTACATCCACTGCGTTCCCTTCATCTACCAGGCTTGTAATTCTGTCAAAAAATGAGATCAGGTTAGTCTGACATGATTTATTTTTCAGAAATCCATGCTGACTATTGGTGATCACAGCATTCCTTTCTAGGTGCTCACAGACTGTTTGCTTAATGATCTGCTCCAGAATCTTCCCTGGTATTGATGTCAGACTGACTGGGCGGTAATTATTTGGGTCCTCTCTTTTGCCCTTTTTGAAAATAGGGACAACATTTGCCCTCCTCCAGTCTGCTAGGACTTCGCCTGTTCTCCAGGAATTCTCAAAGATGACTGCCAGTGGTTCTGAGATCACATCTGCCAGTTCTTTTAATACTCTTGGATGCAGTTCATCTGGCCCTGGAGACTTGAATACATCTAAACTAGCCAAGTATTCTTGTACTATCTCCTTAGTTATTCTGGGCTGTGTTTCCTCTGCTGAATCATTTGCTCCAAATTCTTCAGGTCGGGCATTGTTTTCTTTATCGGAGAAGACTGAGGCAAAGAAGGCATTGAGGAGTTCAGCCCTTTCTGTGTCCCCTGTTTGCATTTCACCATCTTCTCCTCCGAGTGACCCCACTGTTTCTTTGTTCTTCCTTTTGCTACGAACATACCCATAAAAGCCTTTTTTGTTGCTTTTAACCTCTCTAGCAAGCCTGAGTTCATTCTGTGCTTTAGCTTTTCTGACTTTGTGTCTACACGTGCTAGCTATTTGTTTGAATTCCTCTTTGGTGGTTTCCCCCCTTTTCCATTTTTTGTACACATCCCTTTTTAATCTTAACTCAGTTAAAAGTTCTTTAGATAGCCACCCTGGCTTCTTTAGGCACCTTCCATGTTTCCGTCTCATTGGTATTGCCTGACGTTGTGCTTTTACTATCTCCCTCTTAACAAACTCCCAGCCATCATGAACTCCCTTTCCTTTTAGTATTACTGTCCATGGGATCTCACCCAGCACTTCCCTAAGTTTTATGAAGTCGGCTTTCTTAAAGTCAAGAAATTGAGTTCTAGTATGCTTGGCTGCTCCTTTCCACTGTATAGTAAACTTCAGAAGAGCATGATCACTCGCGCCTAATGATCCTTCCACTTCTACCCCACTAACCAGGTCATCAACATTGGTTAGGACCAGATCTAAAATGGCTTCTCCCACTTTCTGGACAAATGACGCTGCAAGCTGAGGGATAACAGAGAGACTTGGTAATCTGCTTCCTCTGGCCATCCTTCTTCCTTGGACCAAGACCAGTTGATACTCCATGAATTGCTTAAATGATTGCTTCCAAATTCTCCAGCTCCAGCATGCATCACAACCAAAAGGGCCTTTACCTACTGGGACAATTATCAGTTGGCTGGAGCCAAAGATCTCCTTGCAAAATCACTTCAGAAATGGAGACCAGAATTTTCAGCTGATCAAAACAAGCAATCATGAATCAGAGAGGAGCAAGATCATTTCAGGGGTCCAATCAGCTAACCAGAGAACCAGAGGAAATAAACCCAGATGAGGAGATAGAGAATACATGTGAACATAAAGAGGATGACCCTAGAGCCGTGGAAGAAGCGCATGGTGTTATCATGCAACTCCTGTCTCTTTCACTAATAAACTCCACAAACAATGACAGCCTCCATGCTCCCAAATGTCATATCAACACCTGTGAACTCAGTCAACACTAGACTTCAAGTGCCTAGCATCTCAGGTTTATAAATTTTGAAACGGCAACTCGACTTGCCAGACTGGCTCATGGCACTTTTAGAAAAAGGGGGAGCTTGTCGGTTGCAACTTGGCATCCTTTTATGGACTTTGTCAACAAGCATGAGGACACCTGCCCACCAACAGCACACATGTCATCTTTGACTGGCCCCAATTGTAACACAGATATAGCTTAAAGATTTCTGATATTTCATTCTGCCCTCCCCATTCCTCCTACCCTGCTCACAAAGCTCATTTACCATCCTCCTCTCCTTTCTATTTAAGCATATTGAACAGAACCACCACAATAGACACTTTGCTGACTTAACTGTCATGATTATTTATGTTGTGTGTTATAAAGTTCAATAAAAAATATTGGGGCGGGGGGGGAGTGGGAGGTTTTTATGGACCAGGTTGCTTGGAAAAAGAAAGAGAGTGTTGGGGCAAGGGGAGAGACCCAACCTTCACTTGCTTATTTAGAAAGATAGAAGCAGAGAAGCACTAGTGATGTCTTTGATCAGGGTCAGCAAACTTTTTCAGCAGGGGCCGGTCCACTGTCCCTTAGACCTTGTGGGGGAACTGGAATATATTTTGGAAGGGAAAAAATGAAGTAATTTCTATGCCCCACAAATAATCCAGAGATGCATTTTAAATAAAAGGACACATTCTACTCATGTAAAAACACCAGGCAGGCCCCACAAATAATCCAGAGATGTGTTTTAAATAAAAGGACACTGTCTGCTCATGTAAAAACACGCTGATTAACGGACAGTTCACGGGCTGGATTTATAAGGCAATTGGGCCGCATCCGGCTCTCAGGCCTTAGTTTGTCTACCCATGTCTTTGATTTACAGCAGGTAGCAGGTGAAAAAGCCAAATGCCACCTGGAGCAATGTCAAGTTCATTATGATATAAAGTGGTACCTCGGGTTAAGTACTTAATTCGTTCTGGAGGTCTGTTCTTAACCTGAAACTGTTCTTAACCTGAAGACCACTTTAGCTAATGGGGCCTCCTGCTGCCGCCGCACCGCCAGAGCCCCATTTCTGTTCTTATCCTGAAGCAAAGTTCTTAACCTGAAGCACTATTTCTGGGTTAGCAGAGTCTGTAACCTGAAGCGTATGTAACCTGAAGCATATGTAACCCGAGGTACCACTGTAAAAGGTAACAGATAATGATTACTGGGGTTGCTGTAGAAAATAAGCAAGAACAGAAGTATTGACAGTAGCAGTGATGGGATCAGCAGCAGAGGAGGAAGAAACTGGCAGTATAGTGAGCACATGCAAACTATTTGGGGCTATTTAATGAAATCCTCACATCTTGTCACAGGCTAGTAACAATAAAGTAACAATAAAGGTAAACAATAAACAATGGAAGTAACAATAAAGGTAAAGGGTAAAGCAGGGACGCGGACTTATAAAAAATATTGGGGGGGCCGGGAAAGCTCGTGAAATGTAAATAAGCTCATGAATATGCAAATAAGCTCATGAATATGCAAATAAAGCGGCGGCGCCCCCTCGTGAGCGAATAGGGGAGAGCGTGCTGCTGCCTATTTATCAGCTCCGGAACAGCTGATATGCGGGAAACCTGGGGCTAGAGGCAGGAGCCCCCGCCCCCGGGGATTCCCTAATCTCGCGGGGGACGGCCGGGGCTCTCCGGCTAGGGCGCGCGGCTGGCTGGCTGGCGAGGGAGCAGGTGGGGAGGAGGCGGGGGACGGCGGCGGCGCCCGAGATTATTGGGGGGGCTGAGCCCCCCAAAAAAATTTTTTGAGGGGGCTCAAGCCCCCTCAAGCCCCATGGAGTCGGCGCCTATGGGGTAAAGAGACCCCTGGCCATTAGGTCCAGTCATGGCCGACTCTGGGGTTGCGGCGCTCATCTCGCTTTATTGGCTGAGGGAGCCGGCGTAGCGCTTCCAGGTCATGTGGCCAGCATGACTAAGCCGCTTCTGGCACACGGAAACGCCGTTTACCTTCCCGCTGGAGCGGTACCTATTTATCTACTTGCACTTTGAGGTGCTTTCGAACTGCTAGGTTGGCAGGAGCAGGGACCCAGCAACGGGAGCCAGTGGCGTAGCGTGGGTTGTCAGCACCCGGGGCAAGGCAAGTAATTTGCGCCCCCTAACCCGTGGATTTGCGCCCCCTAACCCTAACCCCCAGATGTTGCGCCCAGTGCGGCCGGCCCCCCCTGCACTCCCCACGCTACGCCACTGACGGGAGCTCGCAGGGATTCGAACCGCCGACCTTCTGATCAGCAAGCCCAAGGCTCTTTGGTTTAATCCACAGCACCACCCGCGTCCCTCAGAAGTAAAAGTATTTTGTCTTAAACAATGAAGCTGGTCTCTTGGAGTAATTGGCACAAGTAATCTGGTTACCAGAAGAAAATAATTAACACCTCCTGGAAAAAAATGGCTTGGGGCCCTAATTTCACTATGGAATGGTGAAGCTCCCAGGGCCACTGGCATGATAATTCCTGAGCTGTGGGGTTGCTTATTTTTTTACTGTTTTGCAGTGTGGAGCAGTGATCAATGAAATGGTCTGGGAGAGGGCATAAGTGGCACAAACTTTACCCAGGGGCTGACTGAGCAGGTGTTCAGGCTCATAATCAGACCTTTGAAACAGTCGACAGTAAATAAGTAAATAAGGAGAACCTGGCCAAGAATGGCAGCCATAAGGACAGAATCTTAAAATGCCTTAGCAACAATTCCAGCTTTAAAAGTGAATTCTTGAGCTCCAGCAATTAGCAGTTTCATCATGTGATTTTTCTGCACCACACTCAGCTGCCTGGCTCATTGGTTTTACTATTCCTCTCTAGTGGAGGAAAATGCTACACTGAATGTCCAGGGGACACTGGGGGAGCAACAGAAGTTGTCTAAAATAATTGTTCCTTGTCATGCAAATTTCATCAAAGCAAAAACAAACTGGAGGTTTGTAGGAAGTGGAAGTGCCCAATAGCCCAGTCTTCCAGCTGGCTTTGTCTTCTTTTTCTCTCCCCCCTTGGGCACTGTGGCATTTGCCCATTCCTTGTGATTTTGTTTGTACAGGGGGGTGGAAATAGTTAATGTAGATTGACCAATGAGAAAGCTCAGAGGTGGAGCCTACCTGGTTTTGAGGCTCAGCCCGGGGGTTTCACCATTGGGAGATAGAGGAGACAGAGCCAGTAAGACAAACAGAGCGGTTGTGACAACTAGAGTGAGAGACAGGGATAGAAGTGAGAGAGAAGAGTGTGACAGTGTGAGCCACATCTAGTTAAGGGAGTGCATCTGAGAAACCATTCTGAATATATTTAAAACTTGTTTGTTCTTCAATAAACTTTAATCTTCATTGTTTACAACCTGACTGAGACTCAGTATTTCACCAGAAGAAACCCAGCTGGTGGCAGCGGAAGAATAAAGCAGTGGTGTACAGGCCAATAGTCCGTGAAACGACCAGGGGCTTTGTACGAACACCACAGGCACCCTCAAGACTTTGGCTTACCATGTGGCCATTATCCGTTCCCATCCCTGCCATGAGATGTGCTGCTCTCCTTGGGCCAGAAGAGTTGGGTCCCAGGAGGAGTTCCCCAGCCAACCTGCCCATTCATGGGTCCTATTTAACACACATCTGTCCTCCTAAGCATTGAGAAGATTTGGCTAGTTCTGCTCTGAAAGTTAGGAGTGCTTGTGTTGCACCACTGCTGCTTGATTTTACTTGCAGAATGTTTAAAAGGTTGTGTTGGTTTGGGACCTCACTGTGGTGAAAAGCAGTATATAAATTTTATAAATGTTTGGACGGTTGAAGGTAAGATGCTGAGAACATTTTCTGACATCCTACATCAGTTTGGGCTAATATAATGGGGGCTGGTGGGGCTGGGTTTTCTTTTAAGGATTTGTGCTTTCATTTCATTTCAATTTACTGCTGCTGCTCTGTAGGAATTAATTCATTTTAAATGGATTTTTATTTTTGTACTTAATCCTCCACCTCCCATTGCTGCTTTGAGCTTTGCTGAAATGGCTACTATGCTTATTGAATTGGTTAGTGAGATGCTGCCTGTGTTATGGGAATGCTATTATGTTTATGACCAGGCGCTGCCCCACTGCCTAGCCCTCTGCTCTCCCCCCCCCCCCGCACACACACCTGACCAACCACCCCTTATACCCCATACACATTTTAGTGGAGGGGAAACAGCTCCCAAGGGGCCGGCCAGATCCACGGGCTGCAGCTGCTTGGCTGCCTATCAGAAGCTATGTAAGCTGCAGAGCATGATGGCACCTTACATTTTTATGCATATGAACTGTTACAGAAGTGGAAATATACTTTGTTACCTATCAGTTTCACAACAATTAATTATGGGATTTTTGTGGCAAGGTATCTACTAATTAAATTAGGAGGAAACTGCTACCTCTGCATGCAAATTTTGAAAGCCAAGTCCTCCCTCCACTCCTCAAGAGCACTCTGGCATCAACTTTCTGCTTTAATGGAGGGATCATGTTCAATAGACTGTACTCTTAGACTTTTGCATTTATGGGAAACGCAGCCATGTGTAATGGCTGACAGAGGTAGCAGGCACCAACAAGGCAATGGCGCTTATAATGTGTGGCTTCTTAGAAAATATTTAATTACCAAAGGTGAGGAGTGAGGTGGTCCTCCCTTGCAGGGCTCATCTTTCATTGCTCCATTAATCCTTTACAATTTATGCACTACACTGGAATATAATTGCAGGAAATAACCCAAGGTATATTTTAAAGCTTAACCACAGTTACTTGTTAAATATTGCTTCACTAAGCCTTCACACTGCGCATTCAAATTACATTGTTTTCAGCAATCTTTGAGGATGAGCCTATAAGGTAGGTCAGCATTATCCACATATTGCAGGGGGGGGGAGATGCTGAGAAATGTATTTACACTTTTATATCCAGTCTTTCTTCCAAAGAAATCACTGATTTCCCTCTGCCATCATCTCTCTCCCTACACCCCTTTCATCTTCACAACAAACCATGCAATAAAGATTAGGCTGAAGGGAGTCTGTCAGCTCCTAGGATTCTTTGCAGGGAGGGGATGTGTTTTAAGTGTAAGATGTGTGCATAGCCAGAGAGAGAGATGGAGAGAGACTGGTACAAAATCACTCAAAGAGCTTCAGGGCCAAGTGGGTATTCAAAACTGGATCTGTTTGGTTCTAGTCTGCCATACTGACCACTGAACCATAAAGGGAGTAGGTTGCTTAATGCTAATGGAGACAGGGCGCTATGGACAAGAGAACTCTTAAAATCCAACATGGCAACACCTATGAAGAGTCAGAATTAGTGGAGCGGTCACTCCTGCAGCTAAGACAAAATCTCCCATTAGGCATCCCAGTTTGACTTACATTTTGTGTTATGTAAGGAATATCCAGTATCATATAACCAACATGCATAACTCTAATTATTGCACGAAGGAGTTAAGTCCATAGAATAAGTTGTCCCGCTAGGCTTAGCTAGGTCACTTCCCCTCACCTTCAGTGGAAGGGTTACCAAATTCTTTGTTCTCTCCCTTTCCACCATGTGAACCCTACCAGTAAGCAGAGACGTAGGAAGGGGGGTGCAGGGGGTGCAGCCCACCCCAGGTGTCATGACTGGGGGGGTGACAAAATGGCAGGTGAGTGGGCAGCACACCTCGCACCCGGCGACAGCAGCTCTTCTGACCCAGCAGCAGAGAGCAGCCCTCCTCAGCCGTGGCGAGGCCCACCCGACTACAGCAGCTCCATTGCTGGGTCATCTCTGAGCCAGTGCACAGAGCAGGAGGAGAGTGAGCAGCAGCTTCCCTGCCCCTCTCCTACCCTGAACTGTGGCACATGGGAGGGCACCCTCCGCACCTCGTGCCCCTCGGGAGCATGCCCGCCCTGGGCAGCAAAGGCATATGCTCCGCCGCTACCAGTAAGGAGGTCTAAGCTGGAACGTGGGTGGCGCTGTGGTCTAACCCACTGAGCCTCTTGGGCTTGCCGATCAGAAGGTCAGCTGTTTGAATCCCTGCGATGCGATGAGCAATGGTTGTTCTGTTACAGCTCCTGCCAGCCTAGAAGTTCAAAAGTATGCCAGTGCAAGTAGATAAATAGGTACCGCTGTGGCAGGAAGGTAAACGGCGTTTCCGTGCTCTCTGGTTTCAGTCACAGTGTTCTGTTGTGCCAGAAGGAGTTTCATCCTGCTGACCACATGACCTGGAAAGCTGTCTGTGGACAAACGGCGGCTCCCTTGGCCTGAAGCGAGGTGAGCACCGCAAACCCATAGTTACCTTTGACTGGACTTAACAGTCCAGGCAGAGCCGTCTTTCTCTTTGGGCTTACTGGCACATTGTGCCAGGCTGCAGGCCTCTCAGGGGCGCCCAGGCGAGTCCCGCCAGCTGCACCCTGCCACCTATATTGCTGGTGACAGTGGGGGAGGAAGGGGGGAGTGGTAAAGCATCTGAAAGCACCGGCACCCCCTGGCAGGCCAGTGGGCATGCCAATTGGCAGCCCCGATGGGCAGGTGGATGGCACAGCTGTGCCAATCGGCAGCCCTGGTGGGGCTCCTTACCTCCCAGCAAAGCAGCTCCTCTGTCCCCCTCCCTCCCCGGCTGACTCTCTGGCAAGCCAGCTGCTCATGAGCAACAGCACTGGCAAAGCTGCTCCTCTCCCTCCCTCCCTGGCTCGCTGTCAAACCACAAAGCGGCTCCCCCTTCCCCCACCACTGGGGCAGGCACCTCCTTGTTTTGCTTTTCAAAAGGGAAAATAACCCATCAGTTTGTTTCCCCTCTTGTCCTTCTCTTTCTTTGGTGTTGTGTGTGTGTCTCTGTCCAAGAGGCAGCAAACATGAGCGCTTCTGCCTCCCAGCCCCTCACCAGGCTCTAAAAGAAGAGGAAGGAGCGTCAGGCACCAAACAAAATCATGGGTTGGGAGGCACACTCTGCCTCCCTCCTCCAGGTTATTTTCACCCACGGCATGGTCAAATTCACCTCTGCAAAAGAGCGTTCTTCTGCTTTAAATGTCCCGTTCAAACCTCAGTTTGCAGAAATGCATTTAGGGATCGCCTCCCCTTTCTGCTTCTTTCTCTCCTCCTAGATCTCTCTGCTAGGTAAAGGTAAAGGTACCCCTGCCCGAACGGGCCAGTCTTGACAGACTGTGGGGTTTGTGCGCCCATCTCACATTTATTGGCCGGGGGCCAGCGCTGTCCGGGGACACTTCCGGGTCACGTGGCCAGCGTGACATCGCTGCTCTGGCGAGCCAGAGCCGCACACGGAACGCCGTTTACCTTCCCGCTGGTAAGCGGTACCTATTTATCTACTTGCACCCGGGGGTGCTTTCGAACTGCTAGGTGGGCAGGCGCTGGGACCAAACAGCGGGAGCGCACCCCGCCGCGGGGATTCGAACCGCCGACCTTTCGATCGGCAAGCCCTAGGCGTTGAGGCTTTAGCCCACAGCGCCACCCGCGTCCCACTCTCTGCTAGCTAGCATTTATATGTAGATCAGCTCTTCTCTCTCTCTCTCTCTCTCTCTCCCTCTCTCTCTCCCTCTCTCTCTCCCTCTCCCTTCCCTCCCCGCACCTTGGATCGTCATGATGCAAACCCAAGATATGCATTTGTATTATTTAATATTCTTTGTTATTGGGAACACACTTCTTGGGGGGGTGGTCAAGTTTTGTAAGGACAGGTACCAGAAGGCACCCCACCTATCAAGTCTTTGCTGGAGAGAAAATGTGTCTGAAGATCTGCATATGACCTTCTCTACCTGCCTCCCTTCTTCTGGTTACAGAAGAGGAAGACAATTGAGGGAGCCACTTAAAACCTGCTTCAGAATGAAGCAATGGCTTTGGAAATAAAATTTACTCATTTGGAGGCTTCAGGTATGAACAGATTTGTCAAAGCATCACTTTTAAAGCATTAAAAACATATACCAGAGCAATGTAAAATGTAGCCAGTAAACATGCCAGGCTTTGATGTTAGATTTGTACTAGAGACTTTTTCATAAAAAGAAAACCTAGGATGTAGAATGATCGATTCAGAAAACTGCCTAGACTGCAGGTGAGTTTTCCTACACAGCTGGCAGAAAAATGTGGTCCAAGGACATGCATTTGGCAACAAGCAAAGGGCCTTGCACAAAACAAATCCTTTTTTGTTTTATTTTATTTTTTTTCCTTTTAAGCTTCCTGGTATTTCCATGCAGAGCAAGAATCCTTTGTTTGCCTGGGCTGCCTCTTCTACAGCAAAGGGCGGGTACCCTAGTCAACTGTCCAGTCAGATGTCCCTCCAGGCCCAGAATGCCACCATGCAGGAGGAAGCATCCCTTTCTAACTCTCTCCAAAAAAGTTGGCAGGCAGGCGTGTGCTCTGCAAAGATCCAGGGAAGTGCTGGGTGCAGGTCCAGAAAATACTAAATACTTATTATTTTTATTTATTAAACTTGTATACTGCCCTTCATCCGTAGATCTCAAAGTGGTTGATGAAAGACTAAAAATATTTGTTTTAATTTCCTTGCAATTCCTCAACTATATGCAACCAAATCCACTGGTTCAACCACCCAGCCAGATAGTTAAGTCCGATACTATTTACTTTCATCTTGTGTTTGGATTGGTTCCCGACATTGCTTCCAGCTACAAAACTCAGGTTAAAACGCACAAATTAATCAGCACTGTAAACAGAGAGGCCTTTATACTTCTTTAAATAAATAAAAAAGAACATTGGCTGTTTTGGAATGGCAGCCTTTTGCTAACATGGAACAACTCTACTGTATATCATTTTGAAATATGCATCACTCTCAGATCTGTGCAAGCAGAGGGGGGCTCCTTTCTTATTGACTAGGAACATTAATTGGCCATCGCCCAGACTTTATTGAAGTTCTCAGCCTATACAGATAAAAGAGCCTATTGCAATCCACAATGAGCAAGCAAACAGAGAAACATTTAATGCTCAACGGTTCCACTTGCTTACTGGAACTGCAGGCTCTAATTCCTGGGCTGTGTTCCATTTTTGCAAGCACAACATAATTTCCACTTCTTGGATACCTGTTTCATTATAAGAAGGCTATCTGTAACAGCAGTGAAGAGGAGAAATGGAACAGTACCAGGTTCCATGAACACTCAAACACTGCATCCCTTAAGGCATATAAGTCGGAAACCTTTCCTCTAAACACTAAGTGCTTCACTATCTCAAGTCCAAGCACCAATTAAAGGCTTAGCAGGGCTCTGGGAGTAAAGGCAACCCCAGCAGCAACCAAGTCTCCCAAGCCAGATAAGAATCTCAGCTCTGCTTTCAAGATTTGAAGGGATGTTTTAATTCCACTGAATGTTTTATGTACCTGGAAATCCAAACAGGCAAGAAATATGTTATCAGGCTGATCCTCTAAGGAATACTCTCAAACACACACACTTCTAGAGCATTAGCTGCCTAGGGATGCAACACCATCTTTCATTTGGAAATCTGACTGCATTTTGCAGTTAAATGGCAGTCTAATAGTTTCAGTCTGCAAAAGCTTCCATACCTGAGTTCTAAATTCAGTTTCCAAGGGTGATGGGGCAGGGAATGGAAATGAGAGCAAATGAAGCTTAGGGAACCAGATCATAATAACTCTTGGAGCAGCTGCTTTTGTTAACAACACTGAATGCACGGTTATGAGCAAGGAGTGGGATTCACTTGCCTGTCTTTGCACCCATCAAGCTGGAGAAATGTGCTTATGAAAGAGCCACCTGTGCCATCAGCATTGGTTCCCTCTCTCCCTGTCTGTCTCCCTCCCTCCCCTCCAACTGTCCCCTGGCAAAAGCAGAGGGCGGAAAGGAAGATGTGCAGGATTCTCCTTGAACTGCTTCCATTCTAGCAGCTCCTTAGAAGTGGCAACTAAGAAACAGTGCCTAAATTTGCTCATTTCCTCTGCCATCTTTGTCTCTGTGTCTTTCTGGACTGAAAGCCTGAGCGTGGGGACTGTCTTGCTTTTATTGAGCTGCAAGCCATCCTGGGTGTCTTCTTTGACTGGAGAGAGGAGTGGTAAATATTTAATTAACTCAGGCCTGGTTGAGCATCTTGAACCCCACAATGGCCAAGCAGGTATCTCTGGGAAGCTCACAAGCAAGACATGAAGGCAAGGACCTTTTTCTGCTGTTGACTCTTCTCCCAGCACCTGCTACTTAGATGTACTGGTATATTGCCTTGGAGCACACAAGCTAATTGCTAGAGGATGATTTAGCCTCCAGGAATGTGTCAATTCCCTCTTAAAGCCATTGGCCATCACCTCATCCTCCACCAGTAAATTCCACAGGTTTTGTGCTGTGTGCTTCTTTCCCCTCCTCCACACCTCCTGAATTTACTGTTAATTAATTTTGTTGAACTTCCAGGTTCTAATAGGCAGGAAGAAAAATCTTCTTAACCCACCTTCACCCCAACAATCACAGATTTATCAACCTCTACTAGGCCCCCACCCTCAACAATCTTTTTTCCAACCTAGACAGCCACAACAGCCTACTCATGGGGGAGCAGCCTCCTGATCACATCAGTTACCTTTTTTCTGCACTTTTTCCAGCTTTTCTGAAGTGAAGAGAGCAGAACCGGCCATTCCTGGATCAGGATAGACCACGGTTGCCTGTGCATGGATAATATCAGGGCTGGCTTACTGCTATGCACTTTATGTGAAGCTATCCTTGGGGGTGCAGAATGCAGTGGCAGGATTGCCTGTGGATGCCTATACCTTGGTCAGACCTTTGGGCCTATCTAAATCAGTGCTATCTACTAGAATTGGCAGTGGTCTTTCTCAGCCTCACCCAGAGATGCCAGGAGTTGGAGCTGGAACTACTTCCCCTTCCTGTGAAATACAGAGCTGGCTCAGAAATGCTTCCCTGACAGATGAGGTCTTCACTCCTGAGCAGTGTTAGAAATTCAGTTATATAAGCTGGGCACCAAATGGCTCCTTAAACCAGGGTTACAGTCACCAAAACAGAATGTCTAGTTGCCATTTTGAGGCCAGACGAGTTTTGAGTTCCAGAAATTCATTCTGATTGTGCAGATGGATAGGATTTTACAGGATGGGGTATTAGTGTGTGAAAACAGGGAAAATCCAAGGATCCCCGGGCATGGTGGAGATGGCAGGTGCCATTCTGGCGCCCAGTCACCTTCACTTGGTTGCAAGTGGCCAATAGCCAGATGGAAAAGGCACCTGGTGCCCAGCGAATTCCAAACGATGCTCCTGAGGTCTACTCAGGTGGAGGAAAAAGTTAAGGAAGAACCATGTGTGCTCTGGAAGTAGGAAGGGGGAGGGGTGCCCAGGAGGACATAAGCCTCCAAATTTCTCTTGGGGGGAGACACTGGGAGCCGTTATAGGCAGGCTATTCCATCTGCCTTGCCTAAGGAGGGAGGAGCTGCTGTTTAGGTACCTACTTGAATTCATACTGAATTTCCTGTGCATTGCACCAAAAGGAGTAAAGGTGATGAAACTAGGCTGCAGAGTACAGAAATTCCACCTATTCCTGTAATTTCTTGAATCACATGGGTATTGATTTAAACTGGTTCCAAATTTACAGGATATATTAGGACCAAACCTCCAGTCTTTCCTTGGTAAAAAATCAAACTGTCCTATTTAAAGGGTAACACATTTGATATTTTGAAATCATAAAGTGAAGACAGAATGTGATTTTAATACTGCAAATCTATTAGCAACCACCTTAACACTTCAGTTAAACTGCAGTCTATCTCTTTGTAAATGTTCCCTTGTTTGTTTGTTTTTTAAATTGCTTCAGGGTCATAATTTTCAGCATCTACTTTTGGAACACCTTGTTTTTTAAAACCATTCTTTAATGTAATAGGTGGAACTTAGAATGCTTAAATCACACTGTATTTTTTGTTAACAGTTTGTGGCATTAACTACATTGCTCCTTGGTAATTCCTTTACAATGTTAAGCAGCCCTTCAGAGGGTCAGGCAGAGGCCAGCTGAGCACTATTCTGGTCCTTGCCTGGCCTGCTCTCCCTGCCAGCAAGTGGGTGTGTTTGCACAACAACAGTTGCTTGACCTATGCAGCATCTGGCTGCAGGCAAGAGGTTTTCTGCTGCTTGTGGGCTATTGTGTGATGGCTGACTGAGTGGATGAAACTGGGGTGGAGGGAAAGCCCATGGCTTCTCCTCCAGGGGAAGAATGGTTACAGAATCCATATCTACTTGTATCCAATGTGATATGGGGGAGACAAAATGTTTTTGAAACATGAAACCCCTCAAACCCCCCCCCCCACTTTTTAAAAATAAAAAATAATCATTATTTGAAGAAGATGCTATGGAAACTGTGCCACAAGATTGTGGGCTTATTGTTTTATCTTTTTGTAAACCTCTTTGAATGCTTTCTCTCTCTTTTTTACAACCACACCCCCCACCCTCTTGCAAAGATCTTTCTTCGCCACAACTTGCCTTTCTTCAGTTTGGGGGGGCAACAGCCCTAAAGAAAAACAAAAAGCACCAGCTTCCATTTTGCTTCCAATTTGTCTTGCTTGGTTTACTTCTGAAGTTCAAAAAAATGCACCACAAGTGCCATTTTGCTGCCATACACTATCAAGCAGGCACAGCTGGATCACAAGCAACTTAGAAGTTCGCTGGCTTCCGGGGTTTCTTGCTGAGCTGCCTACAGTGAAACAGATTTCAGAGTCTAAATTCTAAGCGCGCCTGCCACTCTCATTAACTGTAATGGCAACCGGGAGAGAAAAGAAATTGCCGAAGGGGCAGTGAACTGAGGAATGTTGAAGAGGAAGCCCCCCACCCACCCACCCAGTGGCAGAGCACTCATCAAACTTTGCTTTCGTGACCCCATTTTGAGAGATCTGTCTCCCACAGCAGCCATAAAGATTAGCAAGCCATCCCAAAACTCTGGCACCACATATTTAATCAAGTTTACTGGAACTGGGTCTTGTGTAAACATGGTACAGCTTTCACTCTGCAGCTGGAAAGCCACAAAAGGTTGGGCTCATTTCCTTGATCAAAGGAATGCCACACATCAAAATTATGTTTCCCTCGCCTAGTAAGGTTGCCCTCCACACACTTCCACTCTCCCTACCTCCCCCAAATTGGGCAACTTCATTTCTTGAGTCTAATTCATCTGGTCTTCATAATCTAGCATTAAATCCAAAGCCATTCAAACAGAGCTCAAATGAAGTTAAGAAATGCTTTCTTGCATATCATTCTCACAAGAAGCCATATCCCGCTAAAAAGGAATTATATAATTACTGAAATCCACTCTGTGTGCTTGGAAAGCTGATGTTGGATCATTCTTTGGGATAAACAGCCTCAGATCTTGTCCCAGTCTGATGCTCTAAGCCACACGAACACCCAGGCTCTTAGCTCAGGGGATGCAGTAGTGCAGTGTGGCACACAGGAAACAAACCCATGATGCTGTCAAAAAAGCCAAACATGGTGTCTGCACAACCCTGGTTGTTACTCTTAATGCCATGTACGTAGAGGATTTACAAAATACAAAATATTTGAGGCATAGTCAGGAGAGTTACACTAGTAATCTTGAAATCGCTGTCCTCCCACTAAACATTTTAGATTTCTCAATTCTGCCCACCAAGTCACCCCTGAAAAATGGTAGTACCAATGTAAAAAAACAGCTCCTGTTATTCCAAGGTGAGCTGCAAAAGGCAGTAGTATTGTAATAATTTTTTTATTCTCAGATTACATTATGATTTGCAATCTTGCTTCATATTAAAGTGGTCAGAAATGTAATTACGAAAATAATGCTGTTTATGGATGCACATACTTTTAAAATCATAAATACAAATTCAATCTGTGTATAAAAATAATAAATAAGTCACACAAACACTTTGACTCTTGGCACAGCGGACGCGTGAAACCAAATCCACCTCTAAACCCCAGAGGAAAAGGGGGCGTACAAAACAGGCCTGCGCTTGGCGATACAATACCAAGGGGGAGAGAAACATCCTGCATTTCCCTCCTGATCATCATTTCCTTTTGCTGTTCTGTGATTCCCTTCAGTATTTTCCTACTCCCAAGGCTGTGTTTCGATACTGAGAACCCATACTATTACGTGCATCCATGTTTTAAAAGTGTCTGGAATTAATTCATTTATTAAGGGTCCTGACTACGCAGCTTGCTCTCAAAGCCTGGTGGAAGGCAAAGGGGGTGCTAGCTAGACTGCTTCAGCTTCTTGAACCAATTGAGGTGTTTAGGAGTGGGGGAGAGGAGAGCCTGTAACACAGGCATCGGCAAACTCAGCCCTCCAGATGTTCTGGGACTACAGCTCCCATCATCCCTGACCACTGGTCCTGTAAGTTAGGGATGATGGGAGTTGTAGTCCCAAAACATCTGGAGGGCCAAGTTTGCCTATGCCTGCTGTAACACTGCAACCAAGTAGGAGGCTGAACACTTGACTCTAATTATATTATGATTACATTACAACAGTGCCCCTATCATAACCATCCATTAACCTGTGGGCTTAAGTAATAATCAGAAACCATTTATAATGCCCATAATGTCTTAGACATGCATTTTTAGAAGTTGATTCAGTAGCACTCTCCCCCCCCCCCCGCAGTCAGAGAAATGTGGCACTTGTGCATTAGAGTGATGCTTAACATGGCTAATAACTGTGAGCGGCTTAAAGTGGATTGTGAGTTTCCCTTCTTAAAGCATCAAAGATTAAAGAGAAAATTTAAAGCACACACAGAAAGCCAAGGGGAAATACAAAACAAAATCAGCAGCAGCAGCATCCTGGCAGCAGGGAAAAACAGAAAACCATTCCACTCCATCATACAATGGAACGTTTCAACAGCCCATGTAACTGAGAGAAGCTCTTAACCCATCTTAGGCCCTGCGACTGGGCAGGGGAGGCCCTGCTGCTGGTGCCACCACCAGGTGATACCCAGTTGCCATTGACCCATGGGCATCACCAGGGTTCTCTCAGTGGCAGTTCCCCATTTGTGGAATACTCTCACTGGTGAGGTGTGTCTGCCTCCTTCGTTAACTTTCAGAAGGAACTTAAAATCCTTCCTCTGCACCCAGACACTTCACACCTGAAAGTCCTGGCAAACTTGAAATTAGGGGGGAGGACTTTGAGAGAGAGTTTCTGCACAGGCAGAAGGTGAGTCCCAGAGAGCGAGAGAGGTTTGCAATGCACAGACCTGATCCAGTGCTGGTGGAGAGATTTCTTTTTCCCCTTGCAGAGGAGGCAGGTAGGTCAGACTCGGAAAACAAGAGAGTGGGTTTGCAAAGAGGCCTGCTCTGGTGGATAGCAGAAGAGTTTGCAGTGCACAGGAAGCCAAGGAGCATGATGAGGAGAAAAAGAATTCAGTCAGTAGACTCAGCACAGCATCCGGAGTACAGTGGAGCAACTAAGACACAAGGGCACTGAAAACCCCATGTGCCTTTGTAATGGATTGTTTGAAGTCATTTCTGCACCAGGTAACATAATTTTTTGCCGCCGCCCCCCGCCAACTCCCCCCGACCTGTCCTTTAGTAGCAACACCTGCCAAAGGTGGCAGCCCTAATGAGCCCTCTGGTCCATAATAAGACCCCCACAACTTGATTGTGGATGAACGCACTGGTTTTCCATGCATTATGGAGACTTGGTGAGTGAGCTGGGTGGGCCTGACCACACCCAAAAAGCCCGTCTGGGTTCTCAATTCTGCAGCATCTCATTGACCAGGAAACCCCTTGACCTTGGGATGTGCAGAGTGTGCATTTGCTGTTGGGCCAAAGACACAGATTGGGGATGCTGTTGGTCACCCGACCACATGGCTGCCTAACCCCTGGACAGTAGTTCAACAACTTTGGGGTCGAATATTAAAAGAACTGGCAGATGTGATCTCAGAACCACTGACAGTCATCTTTGAGAATTCCTGGAGAACAGGCGAAGTCATGGCAGACTGGAGGAGGGCAAATGTTGTCCCTATTTTCAAAAAGGGGAAAAGAGAGGACCCAAATAATTACCGCCCAGTCAGTCTGACATCAATACCAGGGAAGATTCTGGAGCAGATCATTAAGCAAACAGTCTGTGAGCACCTAGAAAGGAATGCTGTGATCACCAATAGTCAGCATGGATTTCTGAAAAATAAGTCATGTCAGACTAACCTGATCTCGTTTTTTGACAGAATTACAAGCCTGGTAGATGAAGGGAACGCAGTGGATGTAGCCTACCTTGATTTCAGCAAGGCATTCGACGAGGTGCCCCATGATACTCTTGTAAAGAAGCTGGTAAAATGCGGTCTTGACTATGCTACCACTCAGTGGATTTGTAACTGGCTGACTGACCGAACCCAAAGGGTGCTCATCAATGGTTCCTCTTCATCCTGGAGAAGAGTGACTAGTGGGGTGCCACAGGGTTCTGTCTTGGGCCCGGTCTTATTCAACATCTTTATCAACGACTTGGATGATGGACTCAAGGGTATCCTGATCAAATTTGCAGATGACACCAAACTGGGAGGGGTGGCTAACACCCCAGAGGACAGGATCACACTTCAAAACGACCTTGACAAATTAGAGAACTGGGCCAAAACAAACAAGATGAATTTTAACAGGGAGAAATGTAAAGTATTGCACTTGGGCAAAAAAAATGAGAGGCACAAATACAAGATGGGGGACACCTGGCTTGAGAGCAGTACATGTGAAAAGGATCTAGGAGTCTTGGTTGACCACAAACTTGACATGAGCCAACAGTGTGACACGGCAGCTAAAAAAGCCAATGCAATTCTGGGCTGCATCAATAGGAGTATAGCATCTAGATCAAGGGAAGTAATAGTGCCACTGTATTCTGCTCTGGTCAGACCTCACCTGGAGTACTGTGTCCAGTTCTGGGCAACACAGTTCAAGAAGGACACTGACAAACTGGAACGTGTCCAGAGGAGGGCAACCAAAATGGTCAAAGGCCTGGAAACGATGCCTTATGAGGAAGGGAGCTGGGCATGTTTAGCCTGGAGAAGAGGAGGTTAAGGGGTGATATGATAGCCATGTTCAAATATATAAAAGGATGTCACATAGAGGAGGGAGAAAGGTTGTTTTCTGCTGCTCCAGAGAAGCGGACACGGAGCAATGGAGCCAAACTACAAGAAAGAAGATTCCACCTAAACATTAGGAAGAACTTCCTGACAGTAAGAGCTGTTCGAGAGTGGAATTTGCTGCCAAGGAGTGTGGTGGAGTCTCCTCCTTTGGAGGTCTTTAAGCAGAGGCTTGACAACCATATGTCAGGAGTGCGCTGATGGTGTTTCCTGCTTGGCAGGGGGTTGGACTCGATGGCCCTTGTGGTCTCTTCCAACTCTATGATTCTATGATTCTATGAATACAGCTTGCACTCTCTGGAAAAAGAATTGTATTTGAAAATGCTTGTTTTTGAGGCTTTTTTCCATTTCTTTTTCTTTTTCATTGCTGATATGCTTCCCCCCTTCTTTTTTAATAATCTGATTTGATGTGTGTATATGTAAAAAATAAAAATAAAATAAAAAACCCCTTGGGGTTCTGTCTAAAAAAAAGTTCAACAACTTCTGGGGTGTCATGTGATCATCACCTGTTCAGGGGACTAGGAGCCAAATCCTCAGGCTTTGATTGGGGAATATCATCTTAGAAGGGGTATAAAACCAACATTTACCTTCTGCCCCATAAGCATTTTTTGCCTTCAAGCCCCTTTGCTATTTCTGTAGCAGGCAACCCCAGCTACACCCTCTGGAATCAATGGGACAGGACACCCCCAGGAATCCCACATAAGAACAAAAGAACCCAGAGACCTCTTGGTATGATTACATGGAAGATTAATTTAGAATGCAGAGGAAACTCTGAGAGAAAGGGGGGAAAGTCACTGGGTAGAGTAATTGCAAAGAATGCAACACTTTCCAGAGAGGGGTTTACCATCTCTGAAGCACCAGGCAGATAATCAATGCCTAATTAGATCCTCTTACCATGATGCAGACCTCATTAATGCTCCTGTCATCCTCTTATCAACTGGGCTGCTTCCCCCCCCCCCTTCTTTCTTCATTCAAAAGGATCTGTCCTCTTACAAAAGCCCATCGTGATTTGGTAAGTGGAGGGAGGGGGAGAAGGGGGATGGAAAGTGGCAAGATAATTAATTTTTCAGCAAAAGCCAAGTTGTTATTTTTCCTCAGAAATATCATACACTTCAGGAAATGTCAGAAGTGTCAGAATGCATAAGCGGGGGGGGGATCGGAGATCTGTACCCCATTAATACCGCATGACCTCTTTGGCTGCCTCACTTAGTGAAAGGAAAACTGGACATTCCGGGGGGGGGCACCTGTCACACAGAGAGGAGACAAAGCACCAGAAGCTGCCATCATTTTAGAAGGGTTGCCTGAGAAGGGAAACAAAAGACCAAAAAATAGTAATAATCAGCAGACAGAATGGCATTTATTTAACACATCAAAAGGTGCTAAATTACTTTTTAATGAAACCCAGTGGAGGAAGCTTTCAGAGGTGCAAGTCCTTCATAAAATAAGGAAGGAGCGAACTTGTGTACATATGGGAACCAACACATTAGCCTAGCAACTTCCAATTTAATTTCCACCCAATCCATACTTATGAACATAAAGTGGAATTTCTGTGGTATCCAATGGAAGTCAACAGCTCTATGAAGCAACTGACAGTTCTTCTCCAAACCCTCTCATAACTGTAGCAGGAGCTGCTGGAGGGGGGGGGTCTAGCCATATTCACAATGGCAGCAATGAAGTCCTCACACAGTAAAAAAGATCATTATCACAATTGCCCCTCAACTGACAGAAGGTGGGAGCCTCATCCCATCGGATGGTGCAGCCTGTGACACAACCTAAACTCTACAATTAAAGAAATTTTTATTTACTGAAAGCATTCCTTATCCCCTCCCGTTTTATATAAACATCTGCTTATATTTTCATTTTATACTGCAGTTGCTTGATTATTAAACATCACTTGAAACACTGGTTACAATAGCTGCATTAGATCTGGTACAGAAGCAACTGCTATTTGTGCAAATGCAATCTAAAGTTTTTATAGATCATAGAATCATAGAATCATAGAATCATAGAGTTGGAAGAGACCAGCAGCAGAAAACAACCTTTCTCCCTCCTCTATGTGACATCCTTTTATATATTTGAACATGGCTATCATATCACCCCTTAACCTCCTCTTCTCCAGGCTAAACATGCCCAGCTCCCTTAGCCGTTCCTCATAAGGCATCGTTTCCAGGCCTTTGACCATTTTGGTTGCCCTCCTCTGGACACGTTCCAGTTTGTCAGTGTCCTTCTTGAATTGTGGTGCCCAGAACTGGACACAGTACTCCAGGTGTGGTCTGACCAGAGCAGAATACAGTGGCACTATTACTTCCCTTGATCTAGATGCTATACTCCTATTGATGCAGCCCAGAATTGCATTGGCTTTTTTAGCTGCCGCGTCACACTGTTGGCTCATGTCAAGTTTGTGGTCAACCAAGACTCCTAGATCCTTTTCACATGTACTGCTCTCAAGCCAGGTGTCACCCATCTTGTATTTGTGCCTCTCATTTTTTTTGCCCAAGTGCAATACTTTACATTTCTCCCTGTTAAAATTCATCTTGTTTATTTTTGCCCAGTTCTCTAATCTGTCAAGGTCATTTTGAAGTGTGATCCTGTCCTCTGGGGTGTTAGCCACCCCTCCCAGTTTGGTGTCATCTGCAAATTTGATCAGGATGCCCTTGAGTCCATCATCCAAGTCGTTGATAAAGATGTTGAATAAGACCGGGCCCAAGACAGAACCCTGTGGCACCCCACTAGTCACTCTTCTCCAGGATGAAGAGGAACCATTGATGAGCACCCTTTGGGTTCGGTCAGTCAGCCAGTTACAAATCCACTGAGTGGTAGCATAGTCAAGACCGCATTTTACCAGCTTATTTACAAGAATATCATGGGGCACCTTGTCAAATGCCTTGCTGAAATCAAGGTAGGCTACATCCACTGCGTTCCCTTCATCTACCAGGCTTGTAATTCTGTCAAAAAATGAGATCAGGTTAGTCTGACATGACTTATTTTTCAGAAATCCATGCTGACTATTGGTGATCACAGCATTCCTTTGTAGGTGTTCACAGACTGTTTGCTTAATGATCTGCTCCAGAATCTTCCCTGCTATTGATGTCAGACTGACTGGGCGGTAATTATTTGGGTCCTCTCTTTTCCCCTTTTTGAAAATAGGGACAACATTTGCCCTCCTCCAGTCTGCCGGGACTTCGCCTGTTCTCCAGGAATTCTCAAAGATGACTGCCAGTGGTTCTGAGATCACATCTGCCAGTTCTTTTAATACTCTTGGATGCAGTTCATCTGGCCCTGGAGACTTGAATACATCTAAACTAGCCAAATATTCTTGTACTATCTCCTTAGTTATTCTGGGCTGTGTTTCCTTTGCTGAATCATTTGCTCCAAATTCTTCAGGTCGGGCATTGTTTTCTTTATCGGAGAAGACTGAGGCAAAGAAGGCATTGAGTAGTTCAGCCCTTTCTGTGTCCCCTGTTTGCATTTCACCATCTTCTCCTCTGAGTGACCCCATTGTTTCTTTGTTCTTCCTTTTGCTACGAACATACCCATAAAAGCCTTTTTTGTTGCTTTTAACCTCTCTAGCAAGCCTGAGTTCATTCTGTGCTTTAGCTTTTCTGACTTTGTGTCTACACGTGCTGGCTATTTGTTTGAATTCCTCTTTGGTGGTTTCCCCCCTTTTCCATTTTTTGTACACATCCTTTTTTAATCTTAATTCAGTTAAAAGTTCTTTAGATAGCCACCCTGGCTTCTTTAGGCACCTTCCATGTTTCCGTCTCATTGGTATTGCCTGACGTTGTGCTTTTAGTATCTCCCTCTTAACAAACTCCCAGCCATCATGAACTCCCTTTCCTTTTAGTATTGTTGTCCATGGGATCTCACCCAGCACTTCCCTAAGTTTTATGAAGTCGGCTTTCTTAAAGTCAAGAAATTGAGTCCTAGTATGCTTGGCTGCTCCTTTCCGCTGTATAGTAAACTTCAGAAGAGCATGATCACTCGCGCCTAATGATCCTTCCACTTCTACCCCACTAACCAGGTCATCAACATTGGTTAGGACCAGATCTAAAATGGCTGTTCCTCTTGTTGCTTCTCCCACTTTCTGGACAATGAAGTTGTCTGCAAGGCCAGTGAGGAATCTGTTTGACCTTATGCTCTTGGCTGAGTTTGACGTCCAACAAATATCCGGGTAATTGAAGTCCCCCATTACTACTATCTCCCTTCCTTTTGCATGCTTGGCCATCTGTTCCAGGAAGGCATCATCTATGTCCTCCGTTTGGCTTGGGGATCTATAGTAAACTCCCACAATGAGGTCTCTGTTATTCTTCTCTCCCTTAATTTTGACCCAAATACTCTCACTTTGGCTTTGAGGATCTAAATCTTGGATCTCTTCACAGGTATACACATCCCTGACATATAACGCCACTCCTCCTCCTTTCTTGTCTGGTCTGTTTCTCTGAAATAGATTGTATCCCCCCATTATTACATTCCAATCGTGGGACTTATCCCACCAGGTTTCAGTGATGCCTATTATGTCATATTTAGTTTGCTGTACCAAGAGCTCAAGCTCATCTTGTTTATTTCCCATGCTTTGCGCATTAGTGTACAGACATTGAAGTCCATTAATCATTCCCCCGTGTCTCTTATTTAAGGATTTTTTCCTCCCACCACTAGGTCCACGTGCTGTTTGCTCCATTTGGTCTATGACATTTGGATGATCATCTTCATTAATTGATAGACTCCTACCTTCAGGAGCACTGTCTCCCTCCCCCACATTAGTCAGTTTAAAGCCCTCCTGATGAGGTTTCTGAGATTTTTGGCAAAAACATTTCTCCCAACCGTTGTGAGGTGCAGCCCATCACTTGCCAGAAGTCCATCTTCAAGAAACTGCAGTCCGTGATCTAAGAATCCAAACCGTTCCTGTTTACACCATTTGCGAAGCCAGCTGTTCACTTCCACTATTTCCCCCTCTCTCCCTGGGCCACGTCGTTCAACTGGGAGGACAGATGAGATGACAATTTGTGCATTTAGTTGCTTCAATTTCCTGCCGAGAGCCTCGTAGTCTCTTTTGATCTTCTGGAGGCTATTGCTTGCAGTGTCATTGGTTCCCACATGAACCAAGAGGAAGGGATATTTGTCATTGGGTTTTATGATTCCTTGCAGTCGTTCAGTTACATCTTGGATCTTAGCCCCGGGGAGACAGCACACTTCCCGAGACATCTTGTCAGGCCCACAGATCACTGCTTCTGTTCCCCTCAGTAGGGAATCCCCTATCACCACTACACGCCTCCTCTTGGGTTTGGTCGGGGTTCTTTCATGAGCTGTCCGTTCCAAGGTCGCCTGCACATTCCCTGAGGACTGACTTTGCTGCTCGTCTTCATATACCTGATCGACTGTAATGAGGGAGAGATCCTCAAATAGAGTCTGCTCTTCGTCTTCCATGCTAGGGGAGAGGACCTCAAAGCGATTGTGTATTTCTAAGCAATCAGAGTGAACCCTGGGCCTCCTACTTCTTTGAGTCACGTTTCTCCATATATCTGGCTCCTGTGTTGGTGAACTAGACTCCTCAGGGGAGTCCCCTGTCTCCTCCTTGGTGGAGACGGTGTGCTCTGTTGCTTCCAAGAAGAGCTCCAGCTCTCTAATTCTTTGGAGCGTAGCTACACGTTCCTCCAGTTGCTGGACTTTGTCTTTTAAGAGGGCAATCAACATGCAATTGCTGCAGGTAAAGCTGCCTGCAACCTTTGGCAAGATGGCAAACATTGCGCAGGAATCGCAGGCGACTGCAGCTGTTCCCTCCCCTTCCATCTTGAGATCGTGTCGTTGGGGTTGGCTACAGAGGTCCTCCATCATAAAAAGCTTGAAGACAGGACAAATACACAAAAAAAAACACCTAGATCTCCCCTAATACACAAATACACAAAAAAACCACCTAGATCTCCCCTAACAACGTTTGAGACTAGCTCACAAACGGCACATTACAGTATGTTCTCCCCCCCTTTTTTTTTTAAGAGTGCATAATAATTGTTGGCTGTGTACCTGGCACCTTCATGCTGTTATAAGAATTTTAAGGTCTTATATATATATACAAACATGAGTCTGACCAAACTGCGGGAGGCAGTGGAAGACAGAAGTGCCTGGCGTGCTCTAGTCCATGGGGTCATGAAGAGGCGGACACGACTGAACGACTAAACAACAACAACAATATATAAAATATATGTTCATAAATGTACCAAGCAAACACATACAAATATGTAAACCACATGTCTGAAACCCACAGAAAAGTCCTGAAACCATTTTCTCTCTCCCAGAATGACCTCAAATAATTTCTCAGCAAGGTCGAAGGAAATGAGAAATCTCCCCATTGTCTCTGTACTCACAAATCTTTCCTTAATGGCACATTTAAGATATGAATAGGGTGTGAGCTGTGAGCTGTGACCTGTGACCTGGATTCAGGAATTGAATAACAAAAGAGTGGCCAGGATGCCCAGTTACAGGTAGGTAGCCAGGTAGCTGTGTTGGTCTGCCATAGTCGAAACAAACAAACAAAAATCCTTCCAGTAGCACCTTAGAGACCAACTAAGTTTGTTATCAGCTTCCATGTGCATGCACATACCAATAACAGCTCATACCAATAACAAACCAGGATGCTCAGGTAATCCAATCAAGCAACCTAGCAGACAAGGGGGGGGGGAATGCACTCAGATTTCTGTTGTAGTCCGCTGCTCCTGTGATGTATGTATGATGTTTCTGGGGGTGGCCTGAAGTTTGAGGGTGGGCAATTTAAAAAGTCAATATAAGGGCAGGCACACTTTTGTTCTGCGTCCCTCCCCGCCTCCTGCGGGGGGGGGGAGTTCCCTGTTGCAACAGTTTAATAAAGATCAGGCGTACTAGCTGCTTTGCTTCTCAATATTCTCTGGCTGGTCTCTGTTATTTTTTCCTATCGATAGAGAACCTACAAAAGGACTCTATATGGGCTCTTGGGTACCCCATAAGGGAAAAGGAGCAGTTGTTTCTCATAACAATGCATAATTAAAAAGAGAATGCATCTTTTCCCCACGAAATTTAAAAACGTATCAGTCGGGGATGCTGAACCGGCGCCCTTGCAGAGATGACGGACTTCAACTCCCATCATTCCTGACCCTTGACCCCATGCTATTCGGGGCTGATGGGATTTGGAGGCCAACATCACTACAAGGTCCACAGGTTCCCTACAGCTGCATGAATTTGCAGTCCATGAGTTTTCAGAAAACATGGCAAGACTTGTCTTTATTCCAGTTCTAGGCACTTTGGCCTAGTTTCTGCTGGGCTTGAGGGTCAAAGGAGTTGTGCCAAAGGGCGCTTGGGAGAGATGCCCTTTGGAGAAGGAGCGAGACGAAGCAAGTGCACAATTACAGTCCCTAGATCAAGGAAGCCCTTGCCATCAAGACATAAGCCACACACTTTTACTTAAAAGTACTAGTGCTAAAAGCTGACTCTTCTATGTTAAAGATAATTGTATGGAGCAAAAGAAGAGGAAAATAGTCGTAATGGGCCTATTGGTTGTATTAAGTAGTGGGTTGACAAAGCAGACGACACAGAGATTTCTCCAAGTGGTTCTTTATAGTAAGCTGGAACTGAACTGAACCGCAAACAGCTCAGCCGGCCTGCTTTTATAGGCAGCCAGATGTCAACATTGTAACAACAGCCCAGGGTTTCCCACCTAAATTAACTGACGTGGACCTGAGTGAAAACTATATACAAGATACTCCTGGTGGCCAGGGGGAGAACTTCAGTACATAACAGGTTGGGTACTACTTTTTAACTGTGTCCTTTCAGATACATTTAAAAGACTTCTCTCCCCTCCCCATCCCCTGCCACACACATCCCTGAATGTCAAGTGCTGTGTTTGATTCTGAATACACATAGCTATTATAAACATAGTCTTCAGATAATACTGTAGAACTGTTTACTCAGGTAGCAATTCTTCCCTAGAAACCCTTTCATATCCCAGCCACTCCACTGCAGGAGAAGCACATTGCAAAATCCAAGGTACTCACTACAAAGTAGGGGGGGAGGGCTGGAAACACAACCGACAGCACACTTGCAAAGTTCTGTCATGCCACATCGGAAAAGGTGAAAAGCAGGGGGCGGGGGGGGGGGAGAAAGCTGTTTGGGGCACCCCCTTTCATAACTGCATCAAAAGACCTGACCTACATTGTGAGTAAAGGGGAGGGGCAAAAATCTTTAGACACCTTTCCTATCTCAAGAGCCATGGGGAGCTTGTGAAACCCTTTTCATCCTAGGCGTTTGGCAGCCAATCTTTTTGAATTCAAAAGGCAGTTGGGTGGAGGAGAAGAGAGAGGGAGAGACAGGGGATGCCATTGAATTTATTTGTTCTTTTAAGATGCTCCACTTTAAAAGGAGGGAGGGGGCTTCCTGGTTTCTTGCCAGCACTTGTCTTTGTGGAGGGACTGTGAAGACCACACAGCAAAGATTAAAAATGTAAGTGGCTGTGGAGGGAGCTTCTTCCACCTGCCCCTTCTTCCATATCAGAGACTCCAACAATTCTCATAAGGTTTTCTGGATAACTCCCAGCCACACTCTCAGACATACGAGATGCACTCTCAGGCATGGCAGCGTTTCTCAGTGGTGTCTCTCTCCCCAGATGTGAAATCTAGTCCTCTCCAACAAGGTGCTTCTGTCTCATCACTGATGCTCAGAAGAAATTTAAAAACATTCCTGTTTAGCCAAGCACTTGATTGTTGAATGATACTGGCCAGAGCAACCTTGAAGTAAGCAACTCTGGGAGGATATTACTACTTCTCTTACTTTCATGCCTGTTGTTGTGGAAATCTCATCCCCCCCCCCCCAATCTCCATTTTGGTTTGTTTCCTCTCTCACCTTGGTGCAAGAACCTCCTTGAGGGTTCACCTCCAACTGCACAAAACTCTTAATAAAATAGGTCCATTTAAAGCAAGGAATTCTTAGCTCTGGTTTCAGGAGGGCAGGAAGACGCTCTACCCTGGGAATCCAGTCTCAGTGAGAGGGGGAAAGCAAAGTTGGGTGGTTTTTAAAGTTGTTTTTAAATTACGTTTTATTTTATGTTGCATTATTTTATCCTTTTGATGTTTTCTGCTCTGGGCTACTTTGAGAAGAATGGGGCAGGAATTTAATAGATAAATATTTTCACACACACACCCCATCTTTCTCCCTCCCCCCTCCCCCCTCCTTCTACTGGTTGAGCTAAGGACAAACTTCTCAAAACTCCAAGTCATAGTTAACAGAACGCAACACCTCCTATTCTGGAGTATTATGGAACAGGAACAGCAGACTCTGGAGGAAGAAATAGTATACCCTACTGGAAGAGTATGGTAAAATTAGCTCGCAAGAAACAGATTTTGGATGGAAGGGAAGGGTGGCTTGTTACTATAAACTACAAGCAGTCAAAAGTGTAGCAGAAAGGCAAGCAGATCAGCCATTCTCCTTCGGTGGAGTGGAGCATGCAGGAAAAGTCTACTCCTCCTGGAGGTAGAGTCAGCACTTGAATGACAGAGCAGGTGTTGCTGGTAAGCCAGAAGAAGAGGAGACCTTCCATGGAACACAAGTCTTGATTCTCCCTCCGCTTACAGTGCTAAGGAAAAGGGGGCGAGTGGGTGGCTTGTGAATTGAGAGCCAGTGCAGTGTAATGGTTGCAAGAGTGTTGGACTGTGACCTGGGACACCAGGCTTCAAATCCCCACTCAGCCACGAAGCTCCCTGGGTGACCTTGGAGTCAGTCACTGCCTCTCAGCCTAGCCTCCCTCGCAGGGTAGTTGTGAGGATGGAATGGGGAAGAGGAGAACCATTTATGCCACCTTAAGAGGGGAGTTCCTGCCAACCTAGCAGTTCGAAAGCACGTCATGTGCAAGTGCCGGCGGGAAGGTCAACAGCGTTTCCGTGCGCTGCTCTGGTTTGCCAGAAGCGGCTTAGTCCTGCTGGCCACATGACCTGGGAGCTGTACGCCGGCTCCCTCGGCCAGTAAAGCAAGATGAGCGCCGCAACCCCAGAGTCGGCCACGACTGGACCTAACAGTCAGGGGCCCCTTTACCTTTAAGAGGGGAGTAATCCACACAGATACTGGCCACACAGATTACAGGAGTGTCACAAGGAGTAGAGTTTGTGCACAACAGACTTTGTATAACAAAGCGTATAGTTAACCTGCGGCACTCCCTCCCACAAGCAGCAGTGGTGATCATCAACCTAGACTAGGTGGGCATTTGGCCTGATGCAGCAGGCTGTTCTTAGGTTCTTAAAAAGGAAACCGTGGGTAGATGTGGGGCTTGAAGGAGGAATGGCAGCATTAACCTCCCCAGGTGAGAGTTGGGGAAGTGACAGAGAGGAAACCCAGGTGAAAGATGGATGAGATGCCACAAATGCCAAGTGTAGCCACCATCCAGCTCATGGAAGTCAACTGAGGATTGCCTTTTGGAACCCTGACTCGCCATCCCACCTCCAGTTCTGCACATCACCATTTTATTCCTGGGTTCAGCATGGTTCTCTCGCCTGTTTACTTGTAAGCCATTAAAATTAGGTTAGCTTATTTGCATTCTTTCCTGAAATGTTGTACAGACTGATTTTTGAACTGTTATTGTTATTCCCTTGATATGCTGTGATCACAATTTTGTGGGAAAGTGGTATTCAGATAAATGGAAGATATTAATGCTGAGCTCCACATGATCAAGGGCATATTCATTTTGAGCTTCCAACTCCTTGCGCCCCTATTCTTACGGGTGCTGAACTGGAGTTCTGGGTGATGTGAAGAGCTGGCCTGGGCTCCCCCTGGGGAAGGTAGTCCTTCCTGGACATTCTGCCCTCTAGGTCACCTAGAATCCCATTCTGCAATCCTTAACAAAACACCTTTTCTTTCTTAAGGCTCTTTTCAGAACTAATTACAGATGCCTTTTTAAGCCAGAATTTGAAATGTAAAAATGTTATGGAGTCAAAGGCAATCGTGTGGTTTTCAGCTCTTTTTGATGCATCTAAGGATATTCAAATTGAACAAATGCTTGTTCCATTTCAAGTGACAGAAAAAGAGAATCTGGTCCCATCCTCACTGCAGACGTAAAGCACATGGCTCCCCACAAAAATCCTGGGAACTCTAGGTTACCCCCACGGAGCTACAGTTCCTGGCACCATTCACAAACTACAGTTCCCAGTATTCTTTGAGGAAAGCGAAGACACTTTGAATGTCTGGAAAGAGCATAAGCTCATTTCTGGTGTCCTTTTTTTCCTCCAGCATCTTCCCAAGCTGGCATTGAACCAGTGGCGTAGCGTGGGTTGTCAGCACCCAGGGCAAGGCAAGTAATTTGCGCCCCCTAAGCCGTGGATTTGCGTCCCCTAACCCGTGGATTTGTGCCCCCTAACCCTAACCCCCAGATGTTGCGCCTGGTGCGGCCGGCCCTCCCTGCACCCCCCATGCTACGCCACTGCATTGAACTGATTGCACTGCTGCTCATCACCCAAATCTCTGTGTGGTACAAGATGCCAGTGGTTCCAGGCAATCCACCAGAGATTGTGTTTCCTTCAGACTGAAGTGCAGACTGAGTGACTGTGGTGTCTTTATGATACATAGCTTGTTCCCTTCTCTTTCAGAGCTAAGGTGCATCACGCCCAGCATCCTGCTTGCATCAAAGACCAACCAGATTCCCACAGGATGTCCTCAAATGACCCTGAGGGGGTCAGTGCTTCAGCATATCCCTATCCTGCGTGCTTCACTCCTCGGCTGACCAAGAATGGCAAGTTGGGCTTCCCATGAAGTGTTCTTTGGCTAGCAGAGAGTGCAGCCTGGAGCCCCGCTTGGTGCAGACATCAGGCTCCCCGGGGTCTCCCCTCCAGGCTAGTACAGGGCTTGACCAGAAGCCTCCCAACAGTTGGGTTTCTTCCAGAGCTCTCTGTTCCGGGGCAAGTTCCAGCCCCAATGTGGTGAAGTTTCCAGCTGAATGGCTGGACTTCCCAACACAGCTTTTCAGTGACTGTTTACAGCTAGTGAAACATAATAAAACCACTTAATAGAAACATAACTGAACACAACTTAATAGTTGCATGTGTGCATCTCCCCAAGTTGCAATCTCAAACAGCTAAATTCAGACATGTGGGGTGCATTGTGTGGCAATACAGCAAAATTGGGGGAAGGGGGGGAGATAAAATCATCTCAATTCCCCCCTCCCAACCACCACAAGGGCAAAAGCTATTGTACATCGGCAATGAATTGCTGCAGTAAATTGAGGGATAGAGATGTAAGGGTAGGAAGGGGGCATGGAGAGGAAGAAATATATATTTAGCATAATCCATACTTTAGCAAACATTTCTTTAAAGCAGTGCTTTGTAGCATATGATCTCTAATCCCAGAAACTGTTTCACAGCTCTCCCAGTTTTTAAATTGCTTCTTTATAAAACACAATCTTGGTGCCCTCCGACAATGAAAAACTATATTGGGGGGGGGGAGCAAGCAGAACTTTTGCAGGAGAACTATTCCTGCTTTCCAAATGGAGCCTCACTTTACTGCTTAAAGCACTTGGAAAGGCTTCTAAACACACACACACACACACACACACACACACACACAAAAGCCACTTCCAAGTGAGAGTTATACAAGATCGTCTTTGGCACAATGAATTAGTGCGCTTGCCTCTCAGGCATGATTTCCAAGCTAGAGATGCAGGATTAGCATGGGCCATCAACCAGTCACGATTGACTACAGTGGTGCCCCGCAAGACCAATGCCTCGCAAGACGAAAAACTCACTAGACGAAAGGGTTTTTCGGTTTTGCATTGCTTCGCTAGATGAATTTCCCTATGGGCTTGCTTCGCAAGACGAAAACGTCTTGCGCTTTTTTCTTAAAGCCGCTTGAAGAGGCGCAGTTGCGACGGACCGTGCTTCACAAGACGAAAAACATTGCAAGACAAAAAGACTCGCGGAACGAATTCTTTTCGTCTTGCAAGGCACCACTGCATATATTTTGGGTTGCAGTTTTATGTCAGTTGATCCACTGAAGAAGAATGATTCACATACTGTGTCTGGATTATCACATTTCTTTCCTTATTCATTTAGATAACCCATTTCCATTCCATCCACTCTGCAGCCAGGAGCTAGTGCTGGAACTAGCTTTTCCTTCTCCCTTCCAAGCCCTTTTCATTTTGTGACATGTCTTGGATGGTAAGCCTGCAGGCAGGAACCAACCTATTACTGATTTTTACAAACAACTGTGGGAGCCTTTGGGGCAAAGGGGCAGGGTAAAAGATGCTTCAAATAAAATTAAGTATGTACACCTTACTTTCAGTACCTTTGGGCACATCTGTTGGCAGCTGTGTGAGCTGAGGTCACCTTACATTGGAAGGGTGCATCCCGCTTTACCCAGCAGACATGGATGGATGGATGGATGGATGGACAGGATGTGGCATGTGGTGCTGTCAGAAAAACTCCTCATCGCACAGGAGTAATCTGGGGCACAGGGGGAAAGGGCCATTTTGAACCTGACTGGCTCCATTTAACTACCCAAATGTGTGGTCGTTTTCTATGCTAGAGGAAGTGGGGAACTTTGGATGGAACTTGGTAGGGCATATTTTAAAGGTCTAGCAGGCTATAATTCCACACTTCACTTCCCTGAATATTTTGTGATTTTCAATCTCTGCTAGGGTTCTTTCTGAGCTGTGATGAGAGTCTGGGCATTGGGCAACCATCCTCCTTGTGTGGCAAAGAGTCTGCATTGCTAGCAGGAAAGGAAGAAAAACACTCAAGCCACACACACACCCCACTTCCTCTGTGAGGAGGCAGCTCCAGCCCTTTGACCGCCCCCAAATGGGAGAAGGAGCCTGGGGCTACCTCTGCTTCGCAGCCACAGACTTCCAACATTTATCTTCCTACTACCTGAAAATTAAACTCTGATAATAATTCTATTAATTTTCAATTACAATCCAACAATACCCTCATTATAACAATACCAATTTAGAATACAATTACTAATACCAATCGTTCAAATACTGAATTATATAATTTAGATAAGGTAGCCCCCTGCATGCTAGAATTGATAGTTTGATTATTTTCTTTATTTCTGCATTCCAAAATGTGGGAGGGAGAAGAAAGCAAAACCCACCTTTGTATCCACTCTCAGATTTAACCATCAGATTGCCGATCAGATTCTTTCTTCCCAGCAGTCCTGGTCAGGATATTTCTTGGCATAACCACATACTTCTACCATTTGCAGCAGTTTATGACAAATGCAATAGACGTGCAGCACAGACAGAGAATCAGGCGCTAGCAAGACCCTTGCCCAGTTCAAGGGACCAGGCATTGAAGCAATTCAGCAGCCTCTGGACATAGTAAAAAATAGTGGGGGAGTGGGTGTTGTATGCATCTAGGGAAAATGCACCATCCCCTCCAGCTCTGTCTGACCAGGAGTCCATTTCCCAGGCGCCCCTAAGCTTCCTGGGGCCCCTGGCATAGCTCTCCCCTACACAAAATCCTTGTTCCTTGTTATTCCAGACTCTTGTCAGCCAGGGAAACCATCCAGGCATTTCTGGGCAGCTCAGAGTCCTTCTGGTATGTGAGGAATCCCCTAAAGACCTCTGATTAGAGAGCAGCCTAGACAGAAAGGCAACTTGAATTCCCAGACCAGGCTAGAAACTGTTGCCGCATGCTGTGTGCCAAACGTGTGCAACTCCCCAAGCGTATAGGTTCATGGCAGTGCAAAGCATTAAGGCAATTTCACTATATACAGGCTTCCACTAGATCCCTAACAGAAGGTGCAGGCTTCAAATGCAAAGCAAGTACAACTCAAAGCATACATACATTGCATTGTTTTTATTTTGATTATATATCTTGTGGTTTTATATTTTGATTTTGTTCTGTGGACTGCCCTGAGGCCTTTGAGTATAGGGCAGTAAATAATTTTTTATAATAAATAATAATAATACAGCACAGAATTCAGTACCAATCTGACAGAGCTTCCTTGCAGCAAAGCAAAGAGGCAATGTCTTAATATACCCAAGAATGATAAACATCCTTGGCCAGTTGCCAGGTCAGTGACCTATTTGGCCAGTTGCCAGGTCATTGACCTTCAAACACTAATTACAAGACCTGCAGGTGCAAGATAAGGGAAGCATGTGCCCTGCCCAACAGGCCTCCTGATCAGTCTAGCATCTCTTTGAGACTCCATGTAAGATAAACACACACTCCAGTGACCCTGGGGCATGTGTGCTTTCACTCTCACTTGAGCTAAAGTGGCTGTCAAGGTTTGCCATTAACTCCAGGCCCCCAAAAGAGGGGGAAACAGATAGGAGTTCCTCTTGCCCAGGTGTGGAAATTGTTTTTCCCCAATGCACTAGAGGTTTAGCCAGAGCAGTCAGTTCTCCCTTTGTGTTTAAGCCACCAAGCATTAGAAAGCCAGTCCTTGCCCTCCATCACCCCCAAATGCTTGTTGTAATATACACAGTTCTAAGAACATACATATAAGCAGCCTGCTGGATCAGGCCAGTGGCCCATGCAGTCCTGTTCTCTCCACAGCCAAGTATCTTCTTTGGCGACCCCTCGTAGCCAAGTAAGATTGTCTTCCATGAACACGGTCTTAACATTGAGTCCGTAAGAGACTGTGGAGGCCAAATCTGGATCCACACGTCCTTCCACAGTGGGGACGTTGGTTTCTGGGTGGGAGTTGATCCCAGAGGACAGGATCAAACTTCAAAACGACCTTGACAGATTAGAGAACTGGGCCAAAACAAACAAGATGAATTTTAACAGGGAGAAATGTAAAGTATTGCACTTGGGCAAAAAAATTGAGAGGCACAAATACAAGATGGGGAACACCTGGCTTGAGAGCAGTACATGTGAAAAGGATCTTGGAGTCTTGGTTGACCACAAACTTGACATGAGCCAACAGTGTGACGCGGCAGCTAAAAAAGCCAATGCAATTCTGGGATGCATCAATAGGAGTATAGCATCTAGATCAAGGGAAGTAATAGTGCCACTGTATTCTGCTCTGGTCAGACCTCACCTGGAGTACTGTGTCCAGTTCTGGGCACCACAATTCAAGAAGGACACTGACAAACTGGAACGTGTCCAGAGGAGGGCAACCAAAATGATCAAAGGCCTGGAAACGATGCCTTATGAGGAACGGCTAAGGGAGCTGGGCATGTTTAGCCTGGAGAAGAGGAGGTTAAGGGGTGATATGATAGCCATGTTCAAATATATAAAAGGATGTCACATAGAGGAGGGAGAAAGGTTGTTTTCTGCTGCTCCAGAGAAGCGGACACAGAGCAATGGATCCAAACTACAAGAAAGAAGATTCCACCTAAACATTAGGAAGAACTTCCTGACAGTAAGAGCTGTTCGACAGTGGAATTTGCTGCCAAGGAGTGTGGTGGAGTCTCCTTCTTTGGAGGTCTTTAAGCAGAAGAAACCTGGTGGGATAAGTCCCACGACTGGAATGTAATAAAGGGGGGATACAATCTATTTCAGAGAAACAGACCAGACAAAAAAGGAGGAGGAGTGGCGTTATATGTCAGGGATGTGTATACCTGTGAACAGATCCAAGATTTAGAACCTCAAAGCCAAAGTGAGAGCATTTGGGTCAAAATTAAGGGAGAGAAGAATAACAGAGACCTCATTGTGGGAGGCTTTTATGGGTATGTTCGTAGCAAAAGGAAGAACAAAGAAACAGTGGGGTCACTCAGAGGAGAAGATGGTGAAATGCAAAGAGGGGACACAGAAAGGGCTGAACTACTCAATGCCTTCTTTGCCTCAGTCTTCTCCGATAAAGAAAACAATGCCCGACCTGAAGAATTTGGAGCAAATGATTCAGCAGAGGAAACACAGCCCAGAATAACTAAGGAGATAGTACAAGAATACTTGGCTAGTTTAGATGTATTCAAGTCTCCAGGGCCAGATGAACTGCATCCAAGAGTATTAAAAGAACTGGCAGATGTGATCTCAGAACCACTGGCAGTCATCTTTGAGAATTCCTGGAGAACAGGCGAAGTCCCGGCAGACTGGAGGAGGGCAAATGTTGTCCCTATTTTCAAAAAGGGGAAAAGAGAGGACCCAAATAATTACCGCCCAGTCAGTCTGACATCAATACCAGGGAAGATTCTGGATCATTAAGCAAACAGTCTGTGAGCACCTAGAAAGGAATGCTGTGATCACCAATAGTCGGCATGGATTTCTGAAAAATAAGTCATGTCAGACTAACCTGATCTCGTTTTTTGACAGAATTACAAGCTTGGTAGATGAAGGGAACGCAGTGGATGTAGCCTACCTTGATTTCAGCAAGGCATTTGACAAGGTGCCCCATGATATTCTTGTAAAGAAGCTGGTAAAATGCGGTCTTGACTATGCTACCACTCAGTGGATTTGTAACTGGCTGACTGACCGAACCCAAAGGGTGCTCATCAATGGTTCCTCTTCATCCTGGAGAAGAGTGACTAGTGGGGTGCCACAGGGTTCTGTCTTGGGCCCGGTCTTATTCAACATCTTTATCAGCGACTTGGATGATGGACTCAAGGGCATCCTGATCAAATTTGCAGATGGACACCAAACTGGGAGTGGTGGCGAACACCCCAGAGGAAAGGATCACACTTCAAAATGACCTTGACAGATTAGAGAACTGGGCAAAAACAAACAAGATGAATTTTAACAGGGAGAAATGTAAAGTATTGCACTTGGGCAAAAAAAATGAGAGGCACAAATACAAGATGGGGGACACCTGGCTTGAGAGCAGTACATGTGAAAAGGATCTAGGAGTCTTGGTTGACCACAAACTTGACATGAACCAACAGTGTGACGCGGCAGCTAAAAAGCCAATGCAATTCTGGGCTGCATCAATAGGAGCATAGCATCTAGATCAAGGGAAGTAATTGTGCCACTGTATTCTGCTCTGGTCAGACCTCACCTGGAGTACTGTGTCCAGTTCTGGGCACCACAATTCAAGAAGGACACTGACAAACTGGAACGTGTCCAGAGGAGGGCAACCAAAATTGTCAAAGGCCTGGAAACGATGCCTTATGAGGAACGGCTAAGGGAGCTGGGCATGTTTAGCCTGGAGAAGAGGAGGTTAAGGGGTGATATGATAGCCATGTTCAAATATATAAAAGGATGTCACATAGAGGAGGGAGAAAGGTTGTTTTCTGCTGCTCCAGAGAAGCGGACACGGAGCAATGGATCCAAACTACAAGAAAGAAGATTCCACCTAAACATTAGGAAGAACTTCCTGACAGTAAGAGCTGTTTGACAGTGGAATTTGCTGCCAAGGAGTGTGGTGGAGTCTCCTTATTTGGAGGTCTTTAAGCAGAGGCTTGACAACCATATGTCAGGAGTGCTCTGATGGTGTTTCCTGCTCTGCAGGGGGTTTTACTCGATGGCCCTTGTGGTCTCTTCCAACTCTATGATTCTATGATTCTATGACAACCATATGTAAGGAGTGCTCTGATGGTGTTTCCTGCTTGGCAGGGGGTTTGACTCGATGGCCCTTGTGGTCTCTTCCAACTCTATGATTCTATGATTCAGTGTGGATTTGCCAAGCATGCCTTCCTCCTAACACGTTTCTCCCTTGCGTCCTGAGTTCAAGTGTCTTCAAAGCACATGTCGATGTTTATACTACATTTTTTTAGTTTTGCCTTGAGAGCGTCTTTAAACCTCTCTTGTTGACCACCAGCATTATGCTTACCATTTTAAAGTTCAGAATAGAGTAACTGCTTTGGAAGACAACAATCAGGCATCCGTACAACATGACCAGTCCAACGAAGTTGATGTTGAAGAATCATTGCTTCAACACATGAACTTTTTGCTTCTTCCAGTACACTGGCATTAGTTCGCCTGTCTTCCCAGGTGATGCGTAATTTTTTTCAGAGATACTTTACCTACCACAGCCAACAAGACACCAGAACTGGAAGCCTACAAGAAGGACCCGAGCAGAGCAGAACAATCCTTGCTTGTGATTCCCACCAACGAACAGACTATGGAGGATAATCAAAAAATATCTATTCCAATGCATTATTTTGGGTTAGCACTACCTATGGTGCATCACCTTTTAAACCAGGCAAAGATGTCCAACACACACCAAAAACACCTGCCTGCTTTGTTGCTGGCAGAGAGAATGCATCAAGAGAAGCAAATGCCATCCCTGTTCATTACTTTGCCAAGAAAAGGGTGTGGTGGTTATCATGGTCTGCATGTTGCAAACCCACATCTAACTTGCTTGTTAGCCCTGTGTTTACCATGATTTAGGAATTCAGACATAATGGCCCAATTCATATTATCTTCAAAACCAAAGGACCAGTTTAAGTAGACTGGTGCATTAGCGAAATCTAGCACAAGTGTTCCTTCTGGTAAGGATTTCCCCCATTTCCCATCTCTCTCCCCCCACCACCACCTCTGGAGGAACAGGAGAATGCCCAGAACACTACATGGAGGGGGCAAAGATTGTTCTAGCTGGTAAACAAATGCTTGTACTACTGGAACGATGATAATACAATGCTGAATTCCTTTCATAGGTTTAGGACTTCTTCTCTTCCTGGTTTTAGCAATCCATAGTTTACCTACAAATCATCACTGGGAACCTAGTCCAAGCTTCCATTTGCAGTAGTAGTTTGGAAGCAAAGTATGGTTTGCCTGACTTGAGTAAACTAAACCTAGAGAACATAAGCCCTGACGTTTAAACCCTAAGTTTTTATTTTAATAAGCAACTTAAATAAATCTGGACTTCATCAAGAGTAGACTGAAGAGTCAAGCATGGTCCCTAGCTCTCTTTAAGCCTCTTTGGGTAAACCAAGCTGACCTAACATCAAGGAAGTCATTGCCACCATAGTGAAGGCCTCTGCTTGTGTTCCAAGAAACCTAACATGGCTTGAGATTCCATTTTAAAATGGTTTAGTTTCACAGTCCTATTTCTGTCACACATGAAATGATTAACACACTTGCTCAACATTTCCAGGGGAAGAGGAGAAAAGTGCTTGTCCTGAAGCTGTAGATGACGGTGCTTAGCACAGTCTTCTTACTTTGGATGTCTCTTCTGTCCCTAGAAAACAGTCTTATTTGAAGACTTGAATATTCCTGTCACAAAAAATTGAGAATAGATGTGTAAATAAAGATGGATTCTGCTCAAATCTGAAATCTGATTAAATTTATATTTTATATTTGCTGTATTAAGTCATTATAGCATTAAATAAAATCTATGATGAGTAAAAATGGCAAGGAAAAAATTAACAGCTGCAATAAAAATTAGGGCTTACCATGAAGCATATACCACTGCTGCAGGTTCATAGCTTTAAAAAGAAATAATTTAAAATTCTTCAGCAGCACGGTGACATGCAACTCCCTGTGAAAACATGCAGTGTAACTGATTTTTCCCCCTTAAAAGTATAATTGGAAAAGTGGAGATTTATGTTTTACATTATTAAGAAGCATTTTCTGCATATTTTTAATAATTGAGTACCATATATACTCAAGTATAAGCCGACCTGAATATAAGCCGAGGCACCTAATTTTAGCACAAAAAACTGGGAAAACTTCTTGACTCGAGTATGAGCTGGTTCACCACACCGCAAACCTGGTGGTGCTACCGCCCACCTCACTCAGGTATAAGCCGGGGGGGGGCTTTTTCAGCATAAAAAATGTGCTGAAAGGTCAGCTTATACTCGAGTATGTACGGTATCCAAGTCCATGCACAAGGATGCCACTGAGGAAGACTTTCCAAAGGCAACCCACATCTGGTTACAAGGGTTGAGTTCCATATGATTTGCCATTTTTCGTCATTTGGATTTCGAGCTGTGATGCCTTTGCATTCTGCTTCTATGGCATAGCTGGGAGTTTTAAGACATATTTAATAACAACAACAACAACAACAACAACAACAACAACAACAACAATAATAATAATAATAATAATAATTTTTATTTATACCCCGCCCTCCCCAGCCAAGGCCGGGCTCAGAGCGGCTTACAAGCAATAATAAAAACAAGTTGAATGATTACAACTTAAAAACAAAATTAAAATACAGCATTAGAATATTGAAACATTAAAATATTTAGCCTACATAGCTAGAGATCAGAACAGATTTATGGGAGGTGGTGCACTGTGCTGCTACTAAAATATTTTAAAACCATATAGGATCATTGAGCTGTTATTGTGTGTGTCAGGGGCTCAGGAACAGAGGCACAGGGGAGAGAGGAAATGGAGAGCGAAGGGGAAGAATCGGAGGGCAGCGTAGGGGAGTATAGCAGTCACCCGAGAGATTCCATGAGCTCCTCCAGCGAATCAGAAGATTCCCAGAAGGAGGCGCCGATGGTCAGGGCAAGGGGGGCCAGCGGGGACTCCCAAAGCAGCAGCTGGAGATCAGGGCCAGCTTCCCCACCAGAGCGTAGTGGGGGGGAGGAGTCCCAGGTATCAGAGCCAGCATCTCCCCCAGCAGGGAGAGAAGAGGAGTCGAGACTGACCACACCTCCCCTGGGGAGTGGGGGAACGGAGGGGAGGTCAAGTCCAGCCAGCCTCCCCGAAGGGGGAAGCAGTGACAGGAGCAGTGTAATGGTCAGGAGGAAGGTAGCCGGCTGGGCGCGCGCGCCAAGTTCAAATGTACAGGCGCGTGGGACAGCAGAAAACCTGGATCGGGAACCAGGTCCTAAAGCCCGCCGGAGGCAGGGGGAAGACTCAGGGGACTCAGCGTCAAAAGAGTCTAGGAAGGGCGAGATCCCAGCTGACAGGCGGACCCAGAGGAGGAAAGAGCAGAGGAAGAGGTGGAGGAAGGCTAGGGTCTTAAACTGGTGTATGGGGGGAGGAAACTCAGACGGAGCTTCAGCGGTCTAGAGTTTCAGACGTAGAGCTGCACACCGCGGCTGTAAAAACGAAAATGAACTTCAATAAAGACTTTTATATATAACAACGAACTGGCGTTGGTCCTTTGTGAGCTGGGACCTAGGGCAGCTCTGACAGTGTGTTTTATTGTCTGTCAGTTATATATTTAATTTTGACAGTTTTTTCAATTCTTGCATATGCATGCGAGAGAAATACACCATGTTCATCTAAAAACTTTAATTTCATTCATTTATTTGCATTCAGTGATTGGTCAGGGGTTAAGTTTACTTCCCTGATCCGGGTGTCACAGCAAACCAAGGCAGGAAGGAAGCTGCAGTTCATTCCCAATCCTCCAAGCCAAGGTTTGGAGGATCAGCTGAACCAACTCAATGCTTAAAAGCTGCAAAGGTGAAGTGTTAGGCATGTGCAGAGTGAATGTGCCTCACATTATATGTAGGGCAGCTTCTTCTGTGTGCACGCTCCCTCTCTCCTTTTATTTTAAACACAGATTAATATACTGCCATAACATATCATAAGACTATAAATGGGTGAATTGATTTTGCGGCGCCTGGCAAGTGTCGCCAACATGAGTAATGGTTCCGAGGTGACCCAGTTTGTCAGAGAAGATACAAAATCAGGGCATATTGACAGCTTAATTGGCTCAGGAAGAGTTCACATCTCCGCTCTGAAATGTGTCATTGGCCTTTTTATCGCTTCATCTTGCTGTAGCTTTAAAAGCAAAGCAGATGACTATCCAGCGAAATGTTTCTTTTACATAAAACAGATGCCTGTCCTTGACTTCAGGGCTGCCCCTCCGAGCAGCCCCCCTGCCCTGCCCTGCCCTGCTTTGCAATGTTTACAGACTGCTACTTCTCTGCATTTTAAATACTCCAGCACAGTTGGGGAGAATTTATCTCCTTGCTTAATCCTTCAGACTCAGAGACCCAGCACATTTGGCAAGTCCAGAGTTTGCACTAAGGATTTGGGGGGGGGGAGCAGGAAGAGGGGAGTGAGGGGGGAGAGAAGCCAAAATAGTGGCACCGGGGAACATAAATACAGTTTTGGAAGGTATCTTGACAGTTATGGCTGCCTAGTGAAAATCCTGAAAACATAATTTGGCTATTTTATAGCTTTACGAAATATATCAGGACTTGAACTGGTGAAGATAACTCTTGCCTCAGTGTAATTATGGAAGACAAGAATTACCACGTTTGAATGCTTCAGAGAGAAAAGGCCCGATGGAGGATGGAGGTTGGTGCAAGAGGCCACTGCTCTCAATGCATCCCCTCCAACATTTCTCATGCCCCACAACTAACCCTCAACCCCCCACAAAGCATTTCATCCAATGGGACACGGCACACATGCCCCCACCATCCTGAGAAAACCCCTTAATCCCAGTTTTAATTCATTTTATTCTATGGTAGATTTACAAAAAGAAAAACACACCAATCATTTATTTATTTTTAGGAAGATGCAGAGGTACAAATAATTTTTAAAAAAATCAAGTCTCCTTGCGCTCTACTCTGCTCCCCCCTTCTTATCACCCAGGGCAGTCCTGCCCTCTGCCTGCCCCTCAGAGCTGGCGTGTCACATGGGGCAGCCTCTCCTCCTCCTCCTCCTCCTCCTTGCCTGCTCTCCAGCAGCCACTCAAAGCTGCCTAAGGAAGAGGCAGCAGGATGTTGCTCCCTTGCAGCTACTGCTGCTTGGGACAAGCGCTGGCTCCTCCTTCCTGAGCTCAGCGGTGGCAGCATTGGCAGGCAAAATAGGGACATTCCAGGATCAAATCAGAAGCTGGGGTGGCTTTTGTAATTCCAGGACTGTCCCTGGAAAATCAGGGCACTTGGAGGGTATGTCACTGACGTGCTCATTCGAAAACCAAAGCACCCCAACTGCAAAAGGAACAGAATCTATGCAAACTTGACACTTTATGTAAGTATTATTTCTGATCTCCAAACAGCCAGGAACCACTCCTCAGATCTACTCTTCAAGCATGCAATCCACCAGACATTCCACCACTTGACATTCTCCTGATCTACAGCTTCCTAGCAGCTTCTGAGGGGAAAGCAGGGAATGGCCACTCCTGCACTGGTTCACCTAGTCCAGTATCCTGTTCTCACAGTGGCCAACCTGGAAGAAGCTCCAAAGCGGGACCTGAGCACAACATCCTTCTGCCCACCTGCCACATGCAGCAACAGGTGTCAAGAGGCATTTCACCTCCCGCACTGCATGTAGAACAGTGGTCATGGCTGCTATTCATTCTATGGATTTTGTGTTACTGTGTGTCTATTCTATTGACATAAGCCACTCTGACTTTTGAGTTGGGGGGGGGGAGTGGGAAACAAGTTTCATAAACCAACTTTCAGGCTTTGGGCAACATGGGAAGGGAAGGTCCACTGGCTTCTGAGATCCAAAGGGAGCAGCTTGCCAGCCCACTTAAAAAAAAGCTGTGAAATCTGCAATCAAAGAGAATGTGCGGACACAGACACTTTCACATCCTACTTCCCTTGGAATGCAGTGCATTGTGTCACAGCTAGCTGCATTGTGTCAAGTAGCTAACTGCCACTTTTCACTCTCTGTCTGTTCATGAGGGGCTTGACAGTCTGCTAAGGAAGCCTTTCCAACCCAGGCAGAGCTGCCCCTTCCAAGAGTTCTGCTCCTGCTTAGTATTCTGCTGCCCACTCTTCCTTACCATCAACACCATGCTTTCCAGTTATTCAGAATAGCTGCTTTGATCTCGTTTTATGACAGAATTACAAGTCTGGTAGATGAAGGGAACGCAGTGGATGTAGCCTACCTTGATTTCAGCAAGGCATTTGACAAGGTGCCCCATGATATTCTTGTAAAGAAGCTGGTAAAATGCGGTCTTGACTATGCTACCACTCAGTGGATTTGTAACTGGCTGACTGACCGAACCCAAAGGGTGCTCATCAATGGTTCCTCTTCATCCTGGAGAAGAGTGACTAGTGGGGTGCCACAGGGTTCTGTCTTGAGCCCAGTCTTATTCCACATCTTTATCAACGACTTGGATGATGGACTCAAGGGCATCCTGACCAAATTTGCAGATGACACCAAACTGGGAGGGGTGGCTAACACCCCAGAGGACAGGATCACACTTCAAAACGACCTTGACAGATTAGAGAACTGGGCAAAAACAAACAAGATGAATTTTAACAGGGACAAATGTAAAGTATTGCACTTGGGCAAAAAAAATGAGAGGCACAAATACAAGATGGGTGACACCTGGCTTGAGAGCAGTACATGTGAAAAGGATCTAGGAGTCTTGGTTGACCACAAACTTGACATGAGCCAACAGTGTGTCGCGGCAGCTAAAAAAGCCAATGCAATTCTGGGCTGCATCAATAGGAGTATAGCATCTAGATCAAGGGAAGTAATAGTGCCACTGTATTCTGCTCTGGTCAGACCTCACCTGGAGTACTGTGTCCAGTTCTGGGCACCACAATTCAAGAAGGACACTGACAAACTGGAACGTGTCCAGAGGAGGGCAACCAAAATGGTCAAAGGCCTGGAAACAATGCCTTATGAGGAACGGCTAAGGGAGCTGGGCATGTGAAGCCTGGAGAAGAGGAGGTTAAGGTGTGATATGATAGCCATGTTCAAATATATAAAAGGATGTCACATAGAGGAGGGAGAAAGGTTGTTTTCTGCTGCTCCAGAGAAGCGGACACGGAGCAATGGACCCAAACTACAAGAAAGAAGATTCCACCTAAACATTAGGAAGAACTTCCTGACAGTAAGAGCTGTTCAACAGTGGAATTTGCTGCCCAGGAGTGTGGTGGAGTCTCCTTCTTTGGAGGTCTTTAAGCAGAGGCTCGACAACCATATGTCAGGAGTGCTCTGATGGTGTTTCCTGCTTGGCAGGGGGTTGGACTCAATGGCCCTTGTGGTCTCTTCCAACTCTATGATTCTATGATTCTATGATTTTATGAATTCTGGCTTTGCATCCTGATATTAACATACCCAATCTTACTCCACCCATTCATTCACCACGGGGGGGGGGGGTGCGCATTAAAAACACAGCTCTGGATTTTGGAACATGGGATTTTGGTTATGCAATGTGGGGAAATTATGAGGATTTCATATGCAGTAGTTATTTAAATGGACTGGGGGTGTGGTCCACTTTAGCACCACCCCTCCAAGATACCAAAAGATAAAGGTTGCAATGACACGTGTAAAGTCAAACTGAAAGGGTGGCATGGAAGCGCAGACCCCAAAGCTCTGCCATGAATAGAAACCACAATCAGTGGCAGCTGATGTAGAAGGAAGATGCCAAGGGCATACAAAAAGCCCAAAGCTTCAGAACCAAGAATGAGCACTAGCAACTCAGTCCTTTGCTTTCTTTCTGCATGAGCAACACCGATTTCCAAAACATATTTTTTTAAGCGGCAGCACAGGGTGCCAAGAAAAGAGCAATGCAAAACCTGTCCCTGGATTTTCCTCTCAGCAGACATGGAAAGATGCCTTGCTCTGCATTGTCAGACCTCATTGGTTTCAAAGGAGAAGAGCATCAGAAATACTACTGTAAGCCATAATAACTTCAGAAAGAATACCCAACAGTTTCATTCTCCAAAATAAATACCACCCAAAGATAATCCACCTTGTTCTTCTCATGCACAAGCTTTCTCTGTGGCAGCTTCTTCATTGGGGGGGGGAGGACACCAGACAGCCCCATTCCCCACTCACTGCTCAGAAGGAATTCAAAAACCCTTTTATTTGCTCCTGCCTTTGGAAGGGGATAGTTATTATCAGGCAATAGACCAGGGGTTGGCAAAATTTTTAGCCATGGGCCAGTCCTTGTGGTGGGCTGGAGAAGCGGCACTGGGGGGAGGAGCTGGAAGAAGAGGCGAAGGGGGCAAGTAGTCCTCCTCCCCACCCGTGTGCTTACCTTCCCTGGGGCTGCCACCACCACCGCTGCTGCTGCTGCTGCTGCTGCTGCTTCTCCTCGTGGGTAGGCAGAGGGAGCTCATCTGCTCTGCTCTCTGGCCCACAGGAGCACCAGGGCGGCAATGGAGGAGGGAAGATGAGTGGCGCGAAAGGGCTGGCTCCAGAGAGGGGCTGCTTAAAATGGTGCTCAGCTGGCTCAGCCCAGCCCCCTTCCTCCTCTAGGCAGAGCGGGGAGAAGCCAGGAGAAGGGAGGGAGGAGGAGGCACCACTGCAGTGGAAGGGGTGGAATGGTGCAGGGAGGGGGAATAGCGCAGCCTGAACAAACAGAATCCCCACGCCGATCCACGGACAGTCCGCGGGCCGGATCCTGAAGGCAATTGGGCCTGATCCAGCCCCCAGGCCTTAGTTTGCCGACCACTGCAATAGAGTTTTACGCCATCCAGAGGTGTGGCCACTGTTGCATGCTGACAGCATCTAGGAGCCACAGGTGATAGCTGAGTGCAGGGTGGAAACCAAAGCTGGGCAAACTATCCCAGAAGGAGCTCGATGGGTACCACCCCTCCCCTAGCACCCCATATAGCCCAGCTAAACCAGGTGAAGGTCGTCAATGGGTCTCTAAACCTTAGGGACTTCCCCTGCATACAGAAGGCTCAGGCGGATGGTGAGACGAGACCACTGGATCCAGCAGTCAAGAAGGCTGTTTCTGCACATGTTTCCCAGGGAAGTGAGGGGCAGGTGGGGCTCATCCGCCTGGGAAGGGAGCCCATCTAGGAGAAGGAAAACTCTGACGCTAAACCTCCACTGCCTTGTGGGACATCTTTGGGAGAAGGAAAGGCTAAGAAGGAGTGAACCCTACACAAATCCGGAGTGGAGTCCCTAAGAGGGTCGGACGGTGCCTTGTACGCCCCCTTCCAGCAACTCCTGCAGCCCAGCTGGTGCCAAACGTCTTGCTCTGCTTTCCTTTCGGCCAAGAGGGGGGTCTTGTTGCCTGGGCAGCCCAGGAGCTCCAGACACACTGCCCAGGCTTGTGCCCTGAGGAGGGCACTTCAGTGCTGCTAACACAGCGGTTTGACTTCACCCCCAGAGGCACACTCCATTGCAGGGTGCACTTTGAGAGCAGGCACAGTTAGTGAAGCCATTTATTTAACATTGTTAGAGACCTTTCCCTTTTTAAAAGCAACTGGTCTCATCTCAACATTAACATGGCAAAAACTGATTTGAGTTTGAAAGTAAAAGGACCTTAAAAGGAGACAGGTACACTCTGCTTTTTTATGAAAGAAAGAATATTCTAGGAGATGGAACACCAATCTTTTATCTTGCAAGCTTCAAGTACAATAAAGTTCTTCCAAGAAAACTCAATAAAATTCAGACATTTTCATTGTAACAAAATAAATAATTCAGCCTCCGCTTTTAGCTGGCTCCAGGATTAGGATTGGCTATCTGATATATTTGTGGCGTAGGTGCCTCTAAAGTGATTAAGATAGCCTGATAGAAGTTTGCTGTGTAGAAACTGCCTATTTTCACCTGACAGATGAGAAAGAATGAGCTAAAAAACCAAAACTGGAGGCACAGCTTACAGTAGCAGAGAATCCACTGACTTTGGAGAGTGCCAAAATCTATCAGGAATGACAGGACATTTGCTGGTGGGGCCCCAACAGTGCAAATGAGGAGGAACAGCACCTCTAAATGAAGGCCAATAAAAAAAGCTTGTGTGTTATCCCAGCCACATTTAAACCACCAGAAAACGTTTCTGCTTGTTCAGAGCACCATGGGAGGGCCAGGGGGAGGGGGGAACAAACATGACTGTAACATGGTGTAGCATGTGATATGGTGACATGGTGACAATTACCACATAATCTACCCAAATTTCAGAGTACTTTTATGCCAGCAGAAGTGCCCACAGCTAGGAATGGGCAAATCTTTCAGTTTCTCATTTTTTCCAGTTGTAAGTTCACTTCTCCACATTGCCACATCAGTCTGTGATTACTGTTAATGAAGCAACAATTAAAAAATAAGATAAACGTCACAATACAGTGGTACCTCGGGTTACAGATGCTTCAGGTTACATACACTTCAAGTTGCAGACACCGCTAACCCAGAAATATTTTCTCAGATTAAGAACTTTGCTTCAGGATGAGAACAGAAATTGTGCTCCGGTGGCGCGACTGCAGCAGGAGGCCCCATTAGCTAACATGGTGCTTCAGGTTAAGAACAGATTCAAGTTAAGAACGGGCCTCCAGAATGAATTAAGTTCTTAACCCGAGGTACCACTGTAAAAGGAAAAGTCATATTATATCATTAACAAATCAATACTGCATTTATAATCAGTAAAACAATTTTAGTGACACTAGCACAATAGTAGCCAAAAGATAAACTAAGCACTGTTAAGTTCATACCTACACTCTCCCAACCCCCATGACTCATAATCTTTCACGATCTTCAACTCATTAAAATGCACATCATGCCTGTGGCAGGCAACTCCTTGGGCTGGAGGTGGGTCAGCAGAGGTGAAGTCAACCACCCCCTGATAGCAGGCAGAGTCTCTCTGCCCTTACATTTGTTCTTTCTTTTGTAGCTGGAGTCAGTCAAGGTCCTGCCATCAAAGGGGAGGTGGGGAAAGGCCTGCCAGGCAGGGAGAAAGCGCATACTGCAATTCGAGATTTGTGCATTTAAAGTGGGTTAAGGAGCTCTAGCCCAACAATTTTTCCTCTTTCTCTCTTTCTTTTTCAAGCAGACTTTTTGCAACTTGAATGATTAATGGGAGGATATGTTACACCTCACAGGCAAACCAGGGTGCTGAATATGTCAGTGGCGTTATATGTCAGGGATGTGTATACCTGTGAAGAGATCCAAGATTTAGATCCTCAAAGCCAAAGTGAGAGCATTTGGGTCAAAATTAAGGGAGAGAAGAATAACAGAGACCTCATTGTGGGAGTTTACTATAGATCCCCAAGCCAAACGGAGGACATAGATCAGTGTTTCCCAAACGTTTTTGGGCAACGGCACACCTGTTTACTGAAAAAAAATCTCGCGGCACACCACCATTAAAGCCCCGCCCCGTGACGTCAGCGCGCAGCGTCACGCCGGGAGGGACGCACAAAAGGAAAGTTTTTTCCCTCCCCCTTGCCGGGGAACCTCCAAGCTTTGGGCAGGCAGGCAGGCAGAGCTGGGAAGGGGGTTTCCAGGGGACACGGCAGCTCCTCGAAAGGCTTCTCTCAGCTGCGCTCAATCCTCCTCGGAGAGGATTTCCCCTCCGGTCCCATGCCTTCGTTTGGGGCATCGCTCCGGCTGCTCCCTCTCCCGCCGCGCAGGAGCGATGCCTCTCTCTGGCTCTCCCTCCGCGCAGGCTGAGGGAGGGAGGGAGGGGCGCGTGTGACCCGTCTCTGCTGGGAGACCAAACCCAGCGAGGCAGAGTCGCGCGGAGGCGCCCAGGCAGCGCTGCCGGCTGCGAGGAGGAGCGCCAGGCAGCAGCAGGAGGCGCGGCCTCTCCTCGCCGCCGCCGCCCCGCCTCTCGCCGCCCGACTCGCCCGCCTCCCTCCAGGCATCTCGCGGCACACGAGGCAACGTCTCACGGCACACTCGTGTGCCGCGGAACACCGGTTGGGAAACACTGACATAGATGATGCCTTCCTGGAACAGATGGCCAAGCATGCAAAAGGAAGGGAGATAGTAGTAATGGGGGACTTCAATTACCCGGATATTTGTTGGACGTCAAACTCAGCCAAGAGCATAAGGTCAAACAGATTCCTCACTGGCCTTGCAGACAACTTCATTGTCCAGAAAGTGGGAGAAGCAACAAGAGGAACAGCCATTTTAGATCTGGTCCTAACCAATGTTGATGACCTGGTTAGTGGGGTAGAAGTGGAAGGATCATTAGGCGCGAGTGATCATGCTCTTCTGAAGTTTACTATACAGCGGAAAGGAGCAGCCAAGCATACTAGGACTCAATTTCTTGACTTTAAGAAAGCCGACTTCATAAAACTTAGGGACGTGCTGGGTGAGATCCCATGGACAACAATACTAAAAGGAAAGGGAGTTCATGATGGCTGGGAGTTTGTTAAGAGGGAGATAGTAAAAGCACAACGTCAGGCAATACCAATGAGACGGAAACATGGAAGGTGCCTAAAGAAGCCAGGGTGGCTATCTAAAGAACTTTTAACTGAATTAAGATTAAAAAAGGATGTGTACAAAAAATGGAAAAGGGGGGAAACCACCAAAGAGGAATTCAAACAAATAGCCAGCACGTGTAGACACAAAGTCAGAAAAGCTAAAGCACAGAATGAACTCAGGCTTGCTAGAGAGGTTAAAAGCAACAAAAAAGGCTTTTATGGGTATGTTCGTAGCAAAAGGAAGAACAAAGAAACAATGGGGTCACTCAGAGGAGAAGATGGTGAAATGCAAACAGGGGACACAGAAAGGGCTGAACTACTCAATGCCTTCTTTGCCTCAGTCTTCTCCGATAAAGAAAACAATGCCCGACCTGAAGAATTTGGAGCAAATGATTCAGCAAAGGAAACACAGCCCAGAATAACTAAGGAGATAGTACAAGAATCTTTGGCTAGTTTAGATGTATTCAAGTCTCCAGGGCCAGATGAACTGCATCCAAGAGTATTAAAAGAACTGGCAGATGTGATCTCAGAACCACTGGCAGTCATCTTTGAGAATTCCTGGAGAACAGGCAAAGTCCCGGCAGACTGGAGGAGGGCAAATGTTGTCCCTATTTTCAAAAAGGGGAAAAGAGAGGACCCAAATAATTACCGCCCAGTCAGTCTGACATCAATAGCAGGGAAGATTCTGGAGCAGATCATTAAGCAAACAGTCTGTGAGCACCTAGAAAGGAATGCTGTGATCACCAATAGTCAGCATGGATTTCTGAAAAATAAGTCATGTCAGACTAACCTGATCTCGTTTTTTGACAGAATTACAAGCCCGGTAGATGAAGGGAACGCAGTGGATGTAGCCTACCTTGATTTCAGCAAGGCATTTGACAAGGTGCCCCATGATATTCTTGTAAAGAAGCTGGTAAAATGCGGTCTTGACTATGCTACCACTCAGTGGATTTGTAACTGGCTGACTGACCGAACCCAAAGGGTGCTCATCAATGGTTCCTCTTCATCCTGGAGAAGAGTGACTAGTGGGGTGCCACAGGGTTCTGTCTTGGGCCCGGTCTTATTCAACATCTTTATCAAAGACTTGGATGATGGACTCAAGGGCATCCTGATCAAATTTGCAGATGACACCAAACTGGGAGGGGTGGCTAACACCCCAGAGGACAGGATCACACTTCAAAACGACCTTGACAGATTAGAGAACTGGGCCAAAACAAACAAGATGAATTTTAACAGGGAGAAATGTAAAGTATTGCACTTGGGCAAAAAAAATGAGAGGCACAAATACAAGATGGGGGACACCTGGCTTGAGAGCAGTACATGTGAAAAGGATCTAGGAGTCTTGGTTGACCACAAACTTGACATGAGCCAACAGTGTGACGCAGCAGCTAAAAAAGCCAATGCAATTCTGGGCTGCATCAATAGGAGTATAGCATCTAGATCAAGGGAAGTAATAGTGCCACTGTATTCTGCTCTGGTCAGACCACACCTGGAGTACTGTGTCCAGTTCTGGGCACCACAATTCAAGAAGGACACTGACAAACTGGAACGTGTCCAGAGGAGGGCAACCAAAATGGTCAAAGGCCTGGAAACGATGCCTTATGTGGAACGGCTAAGGGAGCTGGGCATGTTTAGCCTGGAGAAGAGGAGGTTAAGGGGTGATATGATAGCCATGTTCAAATATATAAAAGGATGTCACATGGAGGAGGGAGAAAGGTTGTTTTCTGCTGCTCCGGAGAAGCGGACACGGAGCAATGGATCCAAACTACAAGAAAGAGGATTCCACCTAAACATTAGGAAGAACTTCCTGACAGTGAGAGCTGTTCGACAGTGGAATTTGCTGCCAAGGAATGTGGTGGAGTCTCCTACTTTGGAGGTCTTTAAGCAGAGGCTTGACAACCATATGTCAGGAGTGCTCTGATGGTGTTTCCTGCTTGGCAGGGGGTTGGACTCGATGGCCCTTGTGGTCTCTTCCAACTCTATGATTCTATGATTCTATGAATAAGCAGATTATCTGGAAGCGCCCATAGAAACGAGACTTCTGTGTCACACTGTGACAACCCACCAGGTTCCCCAGACTCCCTTAAGTTACCATGGATATTCATTTCTCACAAATTAATAAAAATGCATGTTTCACAAATGCCAGAGAATTGACACTAGTGTTTGGTATGAGATTTTAACTTGGTGGTATCTCCACCCCAGTGAATCTCTACTGAGTTGAGCTTAACACGACCACAAGTGATAATGGTCTAAAAAGAAGAACAATGCAGGCTCTTGAAAACAAAATAAATATTGTGAAAACCCCTCTATGGCAAACGGACAGAGAAGCACATGTAAAACCACCATTTCTTCCCCAGCCCTTATTGGTCTGTTTTACTCCTGTTATACATGCAAAGGCCTGAAGGTCTCAAATCTTCATAATCTAATAAATTTTGCTAAGTGAACACAGTAACAGACATGCCTGGATGAGATTTTGGTAATGCCAGGCAATTCCCCATGATCTTTATCAGCAGTGAGGTTGATGTGATTTCAGTGGACAGAAAATTTAATTTAACACAGAACAACAACCATCGCAGAGCAGAGCTGGGTCTGTTCCTTGAGCAGCCCCTTCAGATGTCACGACACAAAATACTCAAATGAGCTCTGAAGGAGTTGGGGGTACTTCATAAATGGCTAGGTGCCATTTCCACACCAACATATTAGACCGTCTCAGGCTAAAAAGAGAAATTATTCCAGACCAACAAGGAGATGAGACCAGCTGTGTGATGCAGTGTAGTAACAATCTCTCTCCTTCTCTTTAAACACATACACACCACCACAATCTTAGCAAACTTCTTGCATTTTTAAGAGTGCTAACATCCAACAGAGCCACTGGAACAGACTGAGCGACCATCATGTCCAAAGCCAGCCTTCCAACAACAGAGGACCAAGCAACTCTGGATGCCCACAACAAGGACGTGAGAACACAACCTTTCTCAGGAGAACCAAGAGATAATTACGGTACCAAGAATACCTGGGGCATTTAGGTGGGTCCTAAACAGGCAAGATGGAATGGTGGAAATAGCTGTGAATGGCTGCCAGAAGGCAGCAAGCAGCAGGACCAACCTCTCTCCTGTGCATGAGACTCCCTTTCTTACATGGGCGCCAACTATAGGGTGCAGAAGGGGCTTCACCCGCCTCACTCCCTGCAGGTGAGTGCTGGCCCACCAGGTGGGGGCAGGAGGCATGGAAGGTGAAGATCAGCCTCCACACTCCCCAGCCCCCATCGCCACCAGGAAAGTGTTAATGCACTGGGCAGGGGTGGGAAGGTCACATGAGGCCGGGCCCCCTCAATTTGGTGAGCAAGTTGGCACCCCTGCTTTCTTAAGTAACTACCAGCCTGTTGTCAGTTTCCCTTTCTTGAGCAGGTGGTTGTGGAACAGATCCAGGCACTCTTGGAGGAAACTGATTTTCTAGATCAGTGTTTCCCAACCTTTTTTGGGCAAAGGCACACTTGTTTGATGAAAAAAATCTTGAGGCACACCACCATTACAGCCCCGTGACGTCAGCGTGCAGTGTCGCGCCAGGAGGGACGCACAAAAGTGTAAGTTTCAATTTTTTTTCCTCCCCTCCTGTGTAAAGGGGAATGCACTCTGCTAAGTAAAGGCACTTGCCACAGCAGCGTCAACGTCACAGCACCCACCGGCACCCAAGAGAGAAGGGGTCTCAGCAGCCCTTTTGCCAGGAAGAGGAGCAAGAACGAGAGGAGGAGGAGGAAGAGGAAGAGAGTCCCCCCCCAAAAAAACATTCTCCTTTTGATCTTCCTTATTTGCAAATTCCTCATTGCAAAACAGCAGTTGATATACAGCTGATTTTTTTGTTATTACAGTCCCCACCCCCTCACCTAGAAAAACACCACCTGTCAATTTTATTATTATTATTTTTTATTATTATTATTATTATTATTATTATTATTATTATTATTATTATTCCCCGCCACTCTGGGAGGCTGAAGCCCTTTAAGGCTTCCTTCTGTCCACTCTCTGTGAATTACCTGCCCGGAGCGGGTTTCTGGGGGGGGGCGCTGCTGCCAGTGTCCTCCCCGTCGAGTCTCGCCTTGCCCGGCGCGTGGCGGCCGCCCTTTCCCACACTCTGCCGGCTGCGCTGCCAAGCCCCACGGCTCGGCCTGTCAGCGTTACTGGGCTCGGCGGGCGGTAATTCCCGAAGAAAGCCGGCGGCGCTTGAAGAGCTGGCAAGCCCCCATTTGCATGTCTGTTTTCCGCAGCCCTTGGAGAGGATTAAGTTCCCTCCTTCCTGCCGGGGAACCTCCAAGCTTTGGGGGTGGGGGGGGGAGGAGGCAGCAAAGCGAGGCAGGAAGGAGAGCGCGGCTTGGCTGGGTGAGCTTTGGCAGGGGCAGGGAATGAGAGCCGCGAGGCGGGCGCTGCGGACGGAAGCGCTGCCCGCCGAGCTCGCAGGCAGCCAGGCAGGCAGGCGGCGAGAGCCCCGTGCTGGGCAGCCTCTCCTCGCCGCCGCCGCCCCGCCTCTCACCGCCCGACTCGCCCGCCTCCCTCCCACGGAGGTAGGCTGGTGTGCTGTGGGAGGGAGGCAGGCGAGTCGGGTGGCGAGCACACGCGGGGCGGCGAGCGAGCGAGCTCCCACATCCCATCGCCGCTTGCTTCGGCCGGCCTACTGGGCTGTCGCAAGCGGAAGGCCTGCGCATGTGCGAGGTTTTTGCGCCTTCCTCCAGTAGGCCAGCCGAAGCGAGCGGCTATGGTATGTGGGAGGGAGCTCGCTCGCCGCCCCGCGTGTGCTCGCCGCCGCCGCCCCGCCTCTCGCTGCCCGACTCGCCCGCCTCCCTCCCACGGAACGCAAGGCAACGTTCCGCGGCACACTAGTGTGCCGTGGAACACCGGTTGGAAAACACTGTTCTAGATCCATTTCAGTCAGGGTTTAGATCCAGCTTAGGCCAAAAAACTGTTTTGGCTGCCCTGTATGATTACTTCTATCAGGAGAGAGACAGGGGAATGTGTCCTTGCTAATTCTCCTAGACCTCTCAATGGCTTTGGATACCACTGGCCATGGTATCCTTCTGGATTGGCTATCTGAATTAAGGGTGGGTGGCACTGTATGCAGTGGTTCCTGTCCTACTTGGATGGATGTTTCCAGAGAGTGATTCTTTGGCCTTGTTGAGCCTTCAATGTGGGGTTCCTCATGGTTCAATTTTATCCCCCATGCCAGAGATTTCCAAACTTTTCAAGTAGCTGTCTTATTACAAAAGAATTTCAGAAATAGACTGGAAAGAGAAGATGTGAATTGCAACTTATTACCAAACTTAAAACCATGGAGAGACCTGGTCTGAATAGAGACATTGGATTCTTATCTCATTATACATGATAAAGCTATTTTTAGCCATCTCACCCCTTGCCTTTTCCTGTAAGACCAATTGCAGTCGTTAACAGTCGTCAACAGGTTTACCACACCTATCAGCCAATCACCCATTCCCACCACCCTTCTGAGCAATACCCCTCCCCACCCTCTCACTATATATAAGGGTCTGGTGACTTATGTTTAAGTATATCTGAAGAAGTGTGCATGCGCATGAAAGCTCATACCAATAACAAACTTAGTTGGTCTCTAAGGTGCTCTCCAAGGAGCCCCCTTCATGGATCACTGCCTTGCCGTGGCAAAGGGGCTTGAATAACTCAGAGAAGCTATGAGCTATGCCATGCAGGGCCACCCAAGATGGACAGGTCACAGTGGAGAGTTTTGACTAAACGTGATCCACCTGGAGCAGGAACCGGCAAGCCACTCCAGTATCCCTGCCAAGAAAACTCCATGGACAAAGACAACAGGCATATAAAAGTTATGACGCTGGAAGATGAGCCCCTCAGGTCAGAAGGTGTCCAACATGCTACTGAGGAAGAGCAAAGGACAAGTACAAGTAGATTCAGAGCTGATGAAGCAGCTGGGCTAAAGCCGAAAGGTCTCTCAGTTGTGGTTATGCCTGGAAGCAAAAGGAAAGTCCAATGCTGTAAAGAAAAATATTGCATAGGAACCTGGAATGTAAGAACCATGAACCTTGGTAAGCTGGATGTGGTCAAAAATGAGATGGCAAGAATAAATATTGACATCCTGGGCATCAGTGAACTAAAATGGACGGGAATGGGCGAATTCAGTTCGGATGACCATCATTTCTACTACTATGAGCAAGAATCCCGTAAAAGAAATGGAGTGGCCTTCATAGTCAACAAGGGAGTGGTGAAAGCTGTACTGGGATGCAATCTCAAAAATGAAAGAATGATCTCGATACGAATCCAAGGCAGACCTTTTAACATCACAGTAATCCAAGTTTATGCACCAACTACTGGTGCTGAAGAAACTGAAATTGACCGATTCTATGAAGACTTATGAAGACCTTATAGAAGTGACACCAAAGAAGGATGTTCTTCTAATTATAGGGGATTGGAATGCTAAAGTAGGGAGTCAAGAGATAAAAGGAACAACTGGCAAGTTTGGCCTTGGAGTTCAAAATGAAGCAGGGCAAAGGCTAATAGAGTTCTGTAAACAGAATAAGCTGGTCATCACAAACACTCTTTTCCAACAACACAAGAGCCAACTCTACACATGGACATCACCAGATGGGCAGCATCGAAATCAGATTGATTATATTCTCTGCAGCCAAAGATGGAGAAGCTCTATACAGTCAGCAAAAACAAGACCTGGAGCTGTCTGTGGCTCAGATCATCAGCTTCTTATAGCAAAATTCAAGCTTAGACCGAAGAAAGTAGGAAAAGCCACTGGGCCGGTAAGATACAATCTAAATCAAATTCCACACAGTGGAAGTGAGGAACAGGTTTAAGGATTTAGATTTGGTGGACAGAGTGCCTGAAGAACTATGGACGGAGGCTTGTAACATTATACAGGAGGCGGCAACGAAAACCATCCCAATGAAAAGGAAATGCCAGAAAGCAAAGTGGCTGTCCAATGAGGCCTTACAAATAGCGGGGGAGAGAAGGCAAGCAAAATGTGAGGGAGATAGTGAAAAATACAGGAAATTGAATCCAATTTCCAAAGAATAGCAAGGAGAGACAAAAGGGCCTCTTAAACAAGCAATGCAAAGAAATAGAGGAAAACAATAGAATGGGAAAAACCAGAGATCTGTTCAAGAAAATTGGAGATATGAAAGGAACTTTTTGTACAAAGATTACCATAATAAAGGTATTTGAAGAAGCGTGCATGCACACGAAAGCTCATACCATAGTTGGTCTTTAAGGTGCTACTGGAAGGAATTTTTTTTTATTTTGATAATAAAGGACAAAAGTGGTAAGGACCTAACAGAAGCAGAAGACATCAAGAAGAGGTGGCAAGAACACACAGAGGAATTATACCAGAAAGATATGGATGCCTCATACACCCCAGGTAGTGTAGTTGCTGACCTTGAGCCAGACATCCTGGAGAATGAAGTCAAATGGGCCATAGAATCATAGAATCATAGAGTTGGAAGAGACCACAAGGGCCATCGAGTCCAACCCCCTGCCAAGCAGGAAACACCCCTTAGCACTGCTAAGGGGAAGTCATCCTTTTGCGCATAGCTGTTGCATTATGGGGAAGCATTGCTTCTTTTCTCTTGCATTCTGGGAACTCTTGTTTATAAGCTTTTCCCTGCCTTTTGCACACACTGCACAGCTTGTACCGAGACCAAGGCATTCTCTCATTTCCTTAGACTGACACTATGACCTGTTCTTAATGCACAGCTGACCACATCTACAGAATTCACTTATTATATTCTTTCATGTTATAATTAATCATTAGTAATTGTTTTAGCCATATTAATCTTTAGTTATAATTTAATTAGGAGGTTTCATGCCTGTCTAGTTCCAGCTTCGTTTCCCAGCCTTTAATCTATTGATGATTAATTTCCACATGTAATTCCCGCCTTGTACTTATGTTAACCGAGGGACGCGGGTGGCGCTGTGGGTAAAAGCCTCAGCGCCTAGGGCTTGCCGATCGTAAGGTCGGCGGTTCGAATCCCCGCGGCGGGGTGCGCTCCCGCTGCTCGGTCCCAGCGCCTGCCAACCTAGCAGTTCGAAAGCACCCCCGGGTGCAAGTAGATAAATAGGTACCGCTTACCAGCGGGAAGGTAAACGGCGTTCCGTGTGCTGCGCTGGCTCGCCAGATGCAGCTTTGTCACGCTGGCCACGTGACCCGGAAGTGTCTCCGGACAGCGCTGGCCCCCGGCCAATAGAGTGAGATGGGCGCACAAACCCCAGAGTCTGTCAAGACTGGCCCGTTCGGGCAGGGGTACCTTTACCTTTACCTTTACTTATGTTAACCAATCAGCAACAAGTTTCTTTGTGTTTGTATCAACCAATCAGCCACAAGCACACCTGTGGCAATGTTTTGTAATATTCAATAAAAGAGAGTTCCCGGGGCTCGCCCCAGCAGACGCCTCTCTCACATGACACCTGCTACTTGCCTGTCGTGATTTCATTCCAACACACTGCTAATAACAAGGCCAGTGGAAGTGATGGTATTCCAGCTGAACTATTTAAAATTTTAAAAGATGATGCTGTTAAGGTGCTACACTCAATATGCCAACAAGTTTGGAAAACTCAGCAGTGGCCAGTGGATTGGAGAAGATCAGTCTACATCCCAATCCCAAAGAAGGGCAGTGCCAAAGAATGCTCCAACTACCGCACAATTGCACTCATTTCGCACGCTAGCAAGGTTATGCTTAAAATTCTACAAGGCAGGCTTAAGCAGTATGTGGACCGAGAACTCCCAGAAGTGCAAGCTGGATTTCAAAGGGGCAGAGGAACCAGAGACCAAATTGCAAACATGCACTGGATTATGGAGAAAGCTAGAGAGTTCCAGAAAGACATCTACTTCTGCTTCATTGACTATGCAAAAGCCTTTGACTGTGTCGACCACAGCAAACTATGGCAAGCTCTTAAAGAAATGGGAGTGCCTGATCACCTCATCTGTCTCCTGAGAAATCTCTATGTGGGACAAGAAGCTACAGTTAGAACTGTATCTGGAACAACTGATTGGTTCAAAATTGGGAAAGGAGTACGACAAGGCTGTATATTGTCTCCCTGCTTATTTAACTTATATGCAGAATTCATCATGCGAAAGGCTGGGCTGGATGAATCCCAAGCTGGAATTAAAGTTGCCTGAAGAAATATCAACAACCTCAGATATGCAGATGACACAACCTTGATGGCAGAAAGTGAGGAGGAATTAAAGAACCTTTTAATGACGGTGAGAGAGGAGAGCGCAAAATATGGTCTGATGATCAACATCAAAAAAACGAAGATCATGGCTACTGGTCCCATCACCTCCTGGCAAATAGAAGGGAAAGAAATGAAGGCAGTGAGAGATTTTACTTTCTTGGGCTCCATGATCACTGCAGATGGTGACAACAGTCACGAAATTAAAAGATGCCTGCTCCTTGAGAGAAAGGTGATGGCAAACCTAGACAGCATCTTAAAAAGCAGAGACATCACCTTGCCAACAAAGGTCCCTATAGTTAAAGCTATGGTTTTCCCTGTAGTGATGTATGGAAGTGAGAGCTGGACCATAAAGAAGGCTGATTGCTCAAGAATTGATGCTTTTGGATTATGGTGCTGGAGGAGACTTGAGAGTCCCATGGACTGCAAGAAGAGCAAACCTATCCATTCTTAAGGAAATCAGCCTTGAGTGCTCACTGGAAGGACAGATCCTGAAGCTGAAGCTCCAATACTTTGGCCACCTCATGAGAAGAGAAGACTCCCTGGAAAAGACCCTGATGTTGGGAAAGATGGAGGGCACAAGGAGAAGGGGATGACAGAGGACGAGATGGTGGGACAGAGTTCTCGAAGTTACCAGCATGAGTTTGACCAAACTGCGGGAGGCAGTGGAAGACAGGAGTGCCTGGCATGCTCTGGTCCATGGGGTCACAAAGAGTCGGGCACAACTAAACAAAAACAAGGTGCTACTGGAAAGAATTTTTTTATTTTGTTTCAAACTTTTCATGTCACCCTTTTTAGACATGCATCATTTCTTGGCACAGTAATTCGGTTTTACTAGCAAACTGGAAGTTAAACTAAACTTTTCCAGCCCTAGCAAGAGCATGGGGAGCTTTCACACAACACACCTACACACTCAGCGGCGTAGCGTGGGGGGTGCAGGGGGGGCCAGCCGCACCGGGCGCAACATCTGGGGGTTAGGGTTAGGGGGCGCAAATCCACGGGTTAGGGGGCGCAGATTACTTGCCTTGCCCCGGGTGCTGACAACCCACGCTATGCCACTGTACACACTGCAGCCGACACACTCATGTGTCATGACACACAGTTTGGAAAGCTCTGCCCTATGCTGTTTAACATTTACATGAAGCTTCTGAGTGGGGTTATCCAGAGGTTTAGGGTATAGAATCATAGAATCATAGAATCATAGAGTTGGAAGAGACCACAAGGGCCATCGAGTCCAACCCCCTGCCAAGCAGGAAACACCATCAGAGCACTCCTGACATATGGTTGTCAAGCCTCTGCTTAAAGACCTCCAAAGTAGGAGACTCCACCACACTCCTTGGCAGCAAATTCCACTGTCGAACAGCTCTTACTGTCAGGAAGTTCTTCCTAATGTTTAGGTGGAATCTTCTTTCTTGTAGTTTGGATCCATTGCTCCGTGTCCGCTTCTCTGGAGCAGCAGAAAACAACCTTTCTCCCTCCTCTATGTGACATCCTTTTATATATTTGAACATGGCTATCATATCACCCCTTAACCTCCTCTTCTCCAGGCTAAACATGCCCAGCTCCCTTAGCCGTTCCTCATAAGGCATCGTTTCCAGGCCTTTGACCATTTTGGTTGCCCTCCTCTGGACACGTTCCAGTTTGTCAGTGTCCTTCTTGAATTGTGGTGCCCAGAACTGGACACAGTACTCCAGGTGTGGTCTGACCAGAGCAGAATACAGTGGCACTATTACTTCCCTTGATCTAGATGCTATACCCTTGTGGTCTCTTCCAACTCTATACTCCTATTGATGCAGCCCAGAATTGAATTGGCTTTTTTAGCTGCCGCGTCACACTGTTGGCTCATGTCAAGTTTGTGGTCAACCACATGTACCTAGATCCTTTTCACATGTACTGCTCTCAAGCCAGGTGTCCCCCATCTTGTATTTGTGCCTCTCATTTTTTTTGCCCAAGTGCAATACTTTACATTTCTCCCTGTTAAAATTCATCTTGTTTGTTTTGGCCCAGTTCTCTAATCTGTCAAGGTCGTTTTGAAGTGTGATCCTGTCCTCTGGGGTGTTAGCCACCCCTCCCAGTTTGGTGTCATCTGCAAATTTGATCAGGATGCCCTTGAGTCCATCATCCAAGTCGTTGATAAAGATGTTGAATAAGACCGGGCCCAAGACAGAACCCTGTGGCACCCCACTAGTCACTCTTCTCCAGGATGAAGAGGAACCATTGATGAGCACCCTTTGGGTTCGGGCAGTCAGCCAGTTACAAATCCACTGAGTGGTAGCATAGTCAAGACCGCATTTTACCAGCTTCTTTACAAGAATATCATGGGGCACCTTGTCAAATGCCTTGCTGAAATCAAGGTAGGCTACATCCACTGCGTTCCCTTCATCTACCAGGCTTGTAATTCTGTCAAAAAACGAGATCAGGTTAGTCTGACATGACTTATTTTTCAGAAATCCATGCTGACTATTGGTGATCACAGCATTCCTTTCTAGGTGCTCACAGACTGTTTGCTTAATGATCTGCTCCAGAATCTTCCCTGGTATTGATGTCAGACTGACTGGGCGGTAATTATTTGGGTCCTCTCTTTTGCCCTTTTTGAAAATAGGGACAACAATAGGGGTACATTGTCAGCAATATGCTGATGACACACAGCTCCTTTACCTCTGCAGGTGAGACAGTGGAAGTGCTGGACCAGTGTCTTACCTTGGGAATGGGCTGAGTGAGAGCCACAGACTGAAGCTCAATCCAGATAAGAGGAGGCACTGTTAGTGGGTGATTCCCTAGACCAGATGGGTGGGAGGTGGCTTGCTCTTGATTGGGTTAGCCCCCAGTCCGCCCAGCGGTCTCAACCCTGCCGGGACTGGGAGCCTCCGACTGACGGCCCAGTGGATCTCTGAGGCCTGGAGAGCTGAACAGCTGAGAACCATTTCCCCACCATCACTGCTGCCACCACCAAGGGAAAAAGGCAGGAGGAATCACACAGCCTATCCCAGGCCCAACCCCGAGGCAACCTCCCTGGTGGCCAGCGTGAAAGGGCAGGCCAGGGCCCGGGGGGAATCGTGCGCCAGAGACCACCGGGGGGGGGGGGCAAACACAACACGGGACCGGACCTCCCCTGCTGGAAATTTTTATTTTATTTTATTTTTTCTAATTTATTATTTCATTTATTTTTTCTTTGAAGTAGTGTAATGGCATCCAGGCAGGAGGCCTGAACCACTGGGACTGCCGCCTTAGCCCTCACGCAAGGGCCTGACATCCAGGCCCTCTGGGCCCCGCAGTGAAATTAAAAGTGCCTGTGAGTCAAAAATACTGCCAATACATTTTTAATTATATACACAACCTCCTTTTTCCATGAATACCATTAGTTTTGATTTTTTTATTCATTTTCACGCATTTTCTATTACTCACTTATTTTTTACTATTATTTTCTCATATTAAAAATCCTGCTTTCTCACTATGTCTATCATTACATCTTCCTATACAATAATAATAATAATAATAATAAATTTTATTTATATCCCGCCCTCCCCAGCTGAGCCGGGCTCAGGGCGGCTAACAACAATCAAATAATCAGTCAAATGATCACAAAATCTAAAAATATTTCATTATAAAAATTAATTAAAATCAAATTGATGGCAACCGATTAAGCAAGATTTTGTGCAGGTTGCCAGAGGAGGGGGTCAGGCTGCGCCCTGACCAAAGGCCTGGCGGAACAACTCTGTCTTGCAGGCCCTGCAGAAAGATGTCAGGTCCCGCAGGGCCCTAGTCTCTTGTGACAGAGCATTCCACCAGGTTGGAGCCGCAGCCGAGAAGGTCCTGGCTCTAGTTGAGGCCAGCCTAACCTCTCTGAGGCCTGGGACCTTGAGGATGTTATTATTTGCAGACCGTAGGTTTCTCTGTGGGGCATACCAGGAGAGGCGGTCCCGTAGGTACGAGGGTCCTAAGCCGTATAGGGCTTTAAAGGTTAAAACCAGCACCTTAAACCTGATCCTGTACTCCACCGGGAGCCAGTGCAGCTGGTACAGCACCGGAAGAATGTGATCTCGCAGCGAAGACCCTGTAAGGAGTCTCGCCGCGGCATTCTGCACCCGCTGGAGTTTCTGGGTCAGTCTCAAGGGCAGCCCCACGTAGAGCGAGTTACAATAATCCAGTCTGGAGGTGACCGTCGCATGGATCACAGTGGCTAGGTCAGGGCGAGAGAGATAAGGGGCCAACTGCTTAGCTTGGCGGAGATGGAAAAATGCCGCCTTTGTTACAGCTGTAATCTGCGCCTCCATAGAGAGGGAGGTATCGAAGATTACACCCAAACTCTTAACGGACGGTGCTGGCACTAATTGCACCCCCGCAAGAGATGGGAGTTGCCCCCTCGATCCCATATCGTCCCGACCCAGCCAGAGGACCTCTGTCTTCGAAGGATTTAACTTCAACCGGCTCCCACGTAACCATCCAGCCACAGCTTCCAGACATCTGGTCAGTGTGTCTGGGGCCGAGTTAGGATGGCCATCCATCAACAGATAGAGTTGGGTGTCATCAGCATACTGATGGCAACCCAGCCCAAAACTCCGGACAAGCTGGGCGAGGGGGCGCATAAAGATGTTAAAAAGCATCGGGGAGAGAATCGCACCCTGAGGCACTCCACACACCAAGGAGTGACGCGATGACAATTCCCCCCCAAGCGCCACCCTCTGTCCCCGATCAGAGAGAAACGAGCGCAGCCATTGAAGGACTGTGCCCTGGATCCCCACGTCGGCAAGGCGGTGGTCCAGGAGTTCGTGATCGACCATGTCAAAGGCTGCTGACAGGTCTAGAAGAATCAGCAGCCCCGACCCGCCTCGATCCAGCTGCCTGCGGAGATCATCTGTTAGGGCGACCAGAGCCGTCTCGGTCCCATGACCAGCACGGAAGCCGGACTGGAATGGATCCAAAGCAGATGTTTCATCCAGAAACCTACCAAGCTGTTCAGCAACCGCTCTCTCAATCACCTTACCCAGGAATGGAAGATTCGAGACCGGGCGGTAATTGGATAGATGTAAGGGATCTAGTGATGTTTTCTTTAAGAGCGGACGCACCACCGCCTCCTTCAGTTCCCCTGGGAATATCCCGGTGCCAAGGGACAAATTGATGATATCCCCCAGGGGGGCCCGCACCTAGTCTGGACACGCTCTAATCAGCCATGACGGGCACGGGTCAAGAGGACAGGTGGTGGGCTTTCCAGCTTGGAGGAATCTGTCCACATCGGCTGGAGATATCCGGTCAAAGTGGTCCAATACTGGACCCGAGGACAGTCGAGGGGCCTCCAGTTCCTTTATTGTATCCAAATTGGCAGGGAGGTCATGGCGGAGCAACAAGACCTTCTCCGCAAAAAAGCTCGCAAATGCCTCACAGCTGTGTGTCAGATTGTTATTTAAATTTGGCTGTCCTTCAAGGGACGTTAAAGACCGAATTATACTAAATAATTGCGCCGGGCGAGAGCTAGCAGATGCAATGGAGGCCGAGAAGTAAGACTTCTTAGCGGCCTTCACTGCCATCTCATAGGTTTTCATAAAAACCCTATAAGATGTTCTTGAGGCTCCGTCACGGGCACCCCGCCACACTCGCTCTAGCCGTCTGAGGTCCCGCTTCATTTTCCGAAGGTCCTCGGTAAACCAGGGAGCCCGGTTTCTGCGGGGTCGCAGAGGGCGCCTAGGTGCGATCTCATCGATGGTTGCCAGGAGCTGGGTATTCCAGCCCTCAACAAGCTCAGTCAATGAGTCGCCAGCGGGAGCAAGGTCCCGCAAGGCTTGACGGAATCTATCAGGGTCCATCAGCCTCTGCGGGCGAGCCCAAATCGGCTCGCCACCTAAGCAGGGTGGGGGTGGAAAGTCAATCCTGGCTTTCAGAGCGTAGTGATCAGACCATGGCACCTTCATCGAAGGAGACATGATCACATCTATACCGGCGCCAAAGATCAAATCCAGCGTGTGGCCTGCTTTATGTGTGGGGCCCGAAACAAACTGGGAGAGCCCTAGTGTCGCCATGGAAGACACCAGGTCCAGAGCCTGTGAGGAGGGAGTGGCATCAGCATGGAAGTTGAAGTCTCCCAATACCAATAGGTTAGGGAACTCCAAGGCCCAGCCGGCCACCGCCTCCAGCAGGCCTGACAGGGTGGCTGCTGGTGCGCTAGGTGGCCGGTACACCAGCCAGACAGCCAAGCTCTCCTCGGAGCCCCACACTAGGCCAACACATTCAATGCCGGGGATCGATGGCGATGGTAGAGCCCTGAAAGAACAATCTTCCCGGATTAATACTGCCACCCCTCCCCCCCGGCCCACAGTCCGTGACTGGTGGAGGACGGAGAAACCCGGGGGCGCCATCTCTCGTAAGGTAACAGTTACCCCTTCACGCACCCAGGTTTCCGTCACACAAGCCAGGTCGACCCCCTGCGAGGTAAAGAAATCTCGCAGGGTAGCGGTTTTGTTGCCTATAGACCTGGCATTGCACAACACCAGTGACGGAGGTGAGTAATCCTTGCTCACCCTACCCTCGTCCCTCGGGATGGGGCGCAGATTGGAAGGGGTACGAGCATATCCGTATCTCGATCCCCTTCGCCTATGCCATCTGCCCCCACCGCCATACCTCCCTCGCCCCACCACGGTAGCAATCCCAAGCCTCATACTAACCCCCATTTAAAATAGAAAACAAAACAACCAAAGACAATTATGCCCAAACAAACCAATCCCCACCCAACTCAATGTCCGACCCTAAAACAAAACAAAACGGAACAAAACAAAATACATAGATAAAAACCACCATTCACGGTGGTACAACAAAGTTAACAATAAAAACACCTTTAAAACATCTTAAAATATATATAGACATGTTTAACATATGCTGCAGCAGCACCAGTGTCCTTAAAGCTATTACGGGGGTGAGCCTGGGCCCCGCCCCCTAGTCCAGATGGAATTAGCCTGAGGAGGGAGAGGCCTTCTGAACACTCACGATGCAGCAGCAGCGATGTCCCAGACCCCAGTGAGGCTCTTAAAGCTGTGGCGAAGGTGAGCCTGGCCCCCGCCCCCTAGGCCAGATGGAATGAGCCTGAGGAGGGAGAGGCCTTCTGAACACTCACGATGCAGCAGCAGCGATGTCCCAGACCCCAATGAGGCCTCTTAAAGCTGTGGCGAAGGTGAGCCTGGGCCCCGCCCCCTCGGCCGGATGGAATGAGCCTGAGGAGGGAGAGGCCTTCTGAACACTCACGATGCAGCAGCAGCGATGTCCCAGACCCCAGTGAGGCTCTTAAAGCTGTGGCGAAGGTGAGCCTGGCCCCCGCCCCCTAGGCCAGATGGAATGAGTCTGAGGAGGGAGAGGCCTTCTCCGACACTCACGATGCAGCAGCAGCGATGTCCCAGACCTCAATGAGGCCTCTTAAAGCTGTGGCGAAAGTGAGCCTGGGCCCCGCCCCCTAGGCCGGATGGAGTTAGCCAGAGGAGGGAGAGGCCTTCTCCGACACTCACGATGCAGCAGCAGCGATGTCCCAGACCTCAATGAGGCCTCTTAAAGCTGTGGCGAAGGTGAGCCTGGGCCCCGCCCCCTCGGCCGGATGGAGTTAGCCAGAGGAGGGAGAGGCCTTCTCCGACACTCACGATGCAGCAGCAGCGATGTCCCAAACCCCAATGAGGCCTCTTAAAGCTGTGGCGAAGGTGAGCCTGGGCCCCGCCCCCTCGGCCGGATGGAATGAGCCTGAGGAGGGAGAGGCCTTCTCCAACACTCACGATGCAGCAGCAGCGATGTCCCAGACCCCAATGAGGCCTCTTAAAGCTGTGGCGAAGGTGAGCCTGGGCCCTGCCCCCTCGGCCGGATGGAGTTAGCCTGAGGAGGGAGAGGCCTTCTCCGACACTCACGATGCAGCAGCAGCGATGTCCCAGACCCCAATGAGGCCTCTTAAAGCTGTGGCGAAGGTGAGCCTGGGCCCCGCCCCCTCGGCCGGATGGAGTTAGCCTGAGGAGGGAGAGGCCTTCTCCGACACTCACGATGCAGCAGCAGCGATGTCCCAAACCCCAATGAGGCCTCTTAAAGCTGTGGTGAAGGTGAGCCTGGGCCCCGCCCCCTCGGCCGGATGGAGTTAGCCTGAGGAGGGAGAGGCCTTCTCCGACACTCACGATGCAGCAGCAGCGATGTCCCAGACCCCAATGAGGCCTCTTAAAGCTGTGGTGAAGGTGAGCCTGGGCCCCGCCCCCTCGGCCGGATGGAGTTAGCCTGAGGAGGGAGAGGCCTTCTCCGACACTCACGATGCAGCAGCAGCGATGTCCCAGACCCCAATGAGGCCTCTTAAAGCTGTGGCGAAGGTGAGCCTGGGCCCCGCCACCTAGGCCGGATGGAATGAGCCTGAGGAGGGAGAGGCCTTCTCCGACACTCACGATGCAGCAGCAGCGATGTCCCAGACCCCAATGAGGCCTCTTAAAGCTGTGGCGAAGGTGAGCCTGGGCCCCGCCACCTAGGCCGGATGGAATGAGCCTGAGGAGGGAGAGGCCTTCTCCGACACTCACGATGCAGCAGCAGCGATGTCCCAGACCCCAATGAGGCCTCTTAAAGCTGTGGCGAAGGTGAGCCTGGGCCCCGCCCCCTCGGCCGGATGGAATGAGCCTGAGGAGGGAGAGGCCTTCTCCAACACTCACGATGCAGCAGCAGCGATGTCCCAGACCCCAATGAGGCCTCTTAAAGCTGTGGTGAAGGTGAGCCTGGGCCCCGCCCCCTCGGCCGGATGGAGTTAGCCTGAGGAGGGAGAGGCCTTCTCCGACACTCACGATGCAGCAGCAGCGATGTCCCAGACCCCAATGAGGCCTCTTAAAGCTGTGGCGAAGGTGAGCCTGGGCCCCGCCACCTAGGCCGGATGGAATGAGCCTGAGGAGGGAGAGGCCTTCTCCGACACTCACGATGCAGCAGCAGCGATGTCCCAGACCCCAATGAGGCCTCTTAAAGCTGTGGCGAAGGTGAGCCTCGGCCCCGCCCCCTCGGCCGGATGGAATGAGCCTGAGGAGGGAGAGGCCTTCTCCAACACTCACGATGCAGCAGCAGCGATGTCCCAGACCCCAATGAGGCCTCTTAAAGCTGTGGCGAAGGTGAGCCTGGGCCCCGCCCCCTCGGCCGGATGGAATGAGCCTGAGGAGGGAGAGGCCTTCTCCAACACTCACTAATATAAAAATCTTCCTATACAAACTAATCACCCCAGATCAGGCAGACTTTGTCCCTGGTTGCAACATAGCAGATCCTATTGGGAAACTACTAAATCTTATAGAACACAGCAAAACAACTGAAGCCTGTGAACGTGGGATTCGGCGGGCACCTTTTGCGCCTCCCCTACTCACGGGGAAACCCAGTTTCGGGGATCCAGAGCAACGTGGGGTGAGTGGCGCGGTGCTTCGAATTGTCTGCTTCTTCCACGGAGCGAAGCCGCATTGCTGTTGCCGGAGAGCGCTGACTTTTTCCTGTGGACAATTTGACTCTAAAGTAATTATCCGTGAGTAGAGCTGAAGCGGGAGAATTGGATTTTTAAACGTTTAATTTGGCATCGAAACGGGGAGGTTCAATACAGGAAGTCCGCCTCCCCCTTTTGTAAATAAACTAAAGCAATGAGGCTGCAAACTGAAGTTTTGGAAAGCCTTTTGTAAAAGACTAAATCTCCATCGGCAAAGAACTAAACCCCCCCTTTGGAGACAGGAGAAGAGGGGGGGAAGTGGTGGACTGAATATGTCTGTAGGAGAGAGTCAAGAGAGTTAAAATACCGCCGCTCTGACCCTGGAAACGGGCTGCTAGTAGGATCGATGTCTTTTGGAATGTTGATTGACAGTGATTAGAACGTTCATTGACAGGTAGCTAAACAAGAGAATACATTGTTTCTACAGTCTCCGGCTATTCTTAAAAAAAAAAAAGGAGTAAAAGTAACTGAAAACTGAAACTAACTTTGGATTATTGGAACTGTGTTTAAAAGAGGGCTTTACTAACTAATACAAATAGAAACTGGTTTCCCCTAGTGGAAGCTTTTGAAATTGGTTGCTTTACAGGAGCTGGGCTAGGGGAATTTCCAGCTGCAAGATAAAAAATTATGAGACTCTGGGATTGACCTTGAATCTCTTAAGTGTTATGGCAAATGGAAAGGAAAAAACAGATGGAATGTCGACAGAAGAGGCCTTAGCGGTCGCATTAGTGAAAATAAATGATTCACTGAAACAGCTTCACAAGAAAACAGACGTGATAAATGTGAAAGTGGATGCTGCAAATATTAAAATAGACTTAATAGACTTAATTGTAGAAAGTTTAAATAATCTGGGACAAAAGGTGAATACCAATACAGAAACCATCCAGAAATTGATACAGGAATCTACTCTGATAGGGCAAACTGCGGATGAAGTCAAGAAGAAAACCCTTGCTGCTGAATGTAAAGCAATACAACTGGACTGGAGGGAGACTGGAGGAGGGCAAATGTAGACTGGAGGAGGGCAAATGTTGTCCCTATTTTCAAAGAGGGGGAAAGAGAGGACCCAAATAATTAGCGCCCAGTCAGTCTGACATCAATACCAGGGAAGATTCTGGAGCAGATCATTAAGCAAACAGTCTGTGAGCACCTAGAAAGGAATGCTGTGATCACCAATAGTCAGCATGGATTTCTGAAAAATAAGTCATGTCAGACTAACCTGATCTCGTTTTTTGTCAGAATTACAAGCCTGGTAGATGAAGGGAACGCAGTGGATGTAGCCTACCTTGATTTCAGCAAGGCATTTGACAAGGTGCCCCATGATATTCTTGTAAAGAAGCTGGTAAAATGCAGTCTATGCTACCACTCAGTGGATTTGTAACTGGCTGACTGACCGAACCCAAAGGGTGCTCATCAATGGTTCCTCTTCATCCTGGAGAAGAGTGACTAGTGGGGTGCCACAGGGTTCTGTCTTGGGCCCGGTCTTATTCAACATCTTTATCAACGACTTGGATGATGGACTCAAGGGTATCCTGATCAAATTTGCAGATGACACCAAACTGGGAGGGGTGGCTAACACCCCAGAGGACAGGATCACACTTCAAAACGACCTTGACAAATTAGAGAACTGGGCCAAAACAAACAAGATGAATTTTAACAGAGAGAAATGTAAAGTATTGCACTTGGGCAAAAAAATTGAGAGGCACAAATACAAGATGGGGGACACCTGGCTTGAGAGCAGTACATGTGAAAAGGATCTAGGAGTCTTGGTTGACCACAAACTTGACATGAGCCAACAGTGTGACGCGGCAGCTAAAAAAGCCAATGCAATTCTGGGCTGCATCAATAGGAGTATAGCATCTAGATCAAGGGAAGTAATAGTGCCACTGTATTCTGCTCTGGTCAGACCACACCTGGAGTACTGTGTCCAGTTCTGGGCACCACAATTCAAGAAGGACACTGACAAACTGGAACGTGTCCAGAGGAGGGCAACCAAAATGGTCAAAGGCCTGGAAATGATGCCTTATGAGGAACGGCTAAGGGAGCTGGGCATGTTTAGCCTGGAGAAGAGGAGGTTAAGGGGTGATATGATAGCCATGTTCAAATATATAAAAGGATGTCACATAGAGGAGGGAGAAAGGTTGTTTTCTGCTGCTCCAGAGAAGCGGACACGGAGCAATGGATCCAAACTACAAGAAAGAAGATTCCACCTAAACATTAGGAAGAACTTCCTGACAGTAAGAGCTGTTCGACAGTGGAATTTGCTGCCAAGGAGTGTGGTGGAGTCTCCTGCTTTGGAGGTCTTTAAGCAGAGGCTTGACAACCATATGTCAGGAGTGCTCTGATGGTGTTTCCTGCTTGGCAGGGGGTTGGACTCGATGGCCCTTGTGGTCTCCTCCAACTCTATGATTCTATGATTCTGTGGAGAGAGAGAGAGTCCCATCCATACAAGGACAACTTGATGAACATAAGCTGACATTTGTTATGATTGAACTTAAAGAAAAACAGACGAATTTGAGGACCAGAGCCCTACCTGAGGAAAAGGAAAGCTTGACAGATTTTCAGGACGAGACAGGACTAACATCGGTTGAGAAAGCGAGGTATTTGGGGGTTAGTATGACCGCCAAAAATGTGAATCTATTCAAGGATAACTGTGAAGGACGTTGGATTGAAGAGAAGGGGGATTTGGAAATATGGACAAATCTGAAGTTGTTATTGTTGGGCCGAGTTGCTGTGGTGGGGATGAGGGTTGCTGTGTTGTCGGGGATGTTGCTTTTGTTTCAAACATTGCAAGTTTTGGATGGGATGGATGGTTTCAGGAGGTGGCAGAGGGACGTCTTTATATTTGTTTGGCAGGGCAGGAAGCCTCGAGTAAAATTTAAGATATTGACGGATGCCAAAGAAGGAGGTGGACTTGCCCTGCCAGACCCATAAACTTTGTTGTAAACCATCTGCTTTTTGCTGGCTGAGAGAATGGCTGCTTCTTGAAAGCACTGAAGTGTTGGATAATGGCAGATGAAGTTGATGGACTATATGGAATTGGCGGAAATGACTGGCAAGATCCGAGACCAGGGAGAAGAGTCGGTGGAAGAAGATTGGAAAAGGTTTAAAGACTATTTATAGAAATATTGTAAAATTAATGAATGTTAGAAGAATGTTGGAATGAAGTTATATGGCTTTAGTAGAAATGTTATAAGGAATTAAGTATAAATAGATGAGTAGAAAATTAAAGGAAAAAATAAGGCAAGAATGTGTTAAGATAATTATAGGATAGAAAACAGAGGAAGATGGAAAGGAATTACTGAAACAATAGAAGTGGAATACAAAAAGGGAAGTGTGAGGAGGTCGTTGGAAATAAGCGAATGAAAGATAAGATATTGAAAATGTTTGAGGTGTTTTTAAATTGTTTTTGTTTTGTTTTGTTCTGTTAGTTCAATGTGTTATGTAGTGTTTCTGTATTGTATTTCTATTGTTCTTTTTTTCTTTTTTTGTTTGTAGTGTTGTGTTGAAACTGTTCTCTTAAAAGACAAAGTCCAGCAACTGGAGGAACGTGTAGCTACGCTCCAAAGAATTAGAGAGCTGGAGCTCTTCTTGGAAGCAACAGAGCACACCGTCTCCACCAAGGAGGAGACAGGGGACTCCCCTGAGAAGGAGTCTAGTTCACCAACACAGGAGCCAGATATATGGAGAAACGTGACTCAAAGAAGTAGGAGGCCCAGGGTTCACTCTGATTGCTTAGAAATACACAATCGCTTTGAGGTCCTCTCCCCTAGCATGGAAGACGAAGAGCAGACTCCATTTGAGGATCTCTCCCTCATTACAGTCGATCAGGTATATGAAGACGAGCAGCAAAGTCAGTCCTCAGGGAATGTGCAGGCGACCTTGGAACGGACAGCTCACGGAAGAACCCCGACCAAACCCAAGAGGAGGCGTGTAGTGGTGATAGGGGATTCCCTACTGAGGGGAACAGAAGCAGTGATCTGTGGGCCTGACAAGATGTCTCGGGAAGTGTGCTGTCTCCCCGGGGCTAAGATCCAAGATGTAACTGAACGACTGCAAGGAATCATAAAACCCACTGACAAATACCCCTTCCTCTTGGTTCATGTGGGAACCAATGACACTGCAAGCAATAGCCTCCAGAAGATCAAAAGAGACTACGAGGCTCTCGGCAGGAAATTGAAGCAACTAAATGCACAAATTGTCATCTCATCTGTCCTCCCAGTTGAACGACGTGGCCCAGGGAGAGAGGGGAAAATAGTGGAAGTGAACAGCTGGCTTCGCAAATGGTGTAAACAGGAACGGTTTGGATTCTTAGATCACGGACTGCAGTTTCTTGAAGATGGACTTCTGGCAAGTGATGGGCTGCACCTCACAACGGTTGGGAGAAATGTTTTTGCCAAAAATCTCAGAAACCTCATCAGGAGGGCTTTAAACTGACTAATGTGGGGGAGGGAGACAGTGCTCCTGAAGGTAGGAGCCTATCAATTAATGAAGATGATCATCCAAATGTCATAGACCAAATGGAGAAAACAGCACACGGACCTAGTGGTGGGAGGAAAAAAACCTTAAATAAGAGACACGGGGGAATGAGTAATGGACTTCAATGTCTGTACACTAATGCGCAAAGCATGGGAAATAAACAAGATGAGCTTGAGCTCTTGGTACAGCAAACTAAATATGACATAATAGGCATCACTGAAACCTGGTGGGATAAGTCCCACGATTGGAATGTAATAATGGGGGGATACAATCTATTTCAGAGAAACAGACCAGACAAGAAAGGAGGAGGAGTGGCGTTATATGTCAGGGATGTGTATACCTGTGAAGAGATCCAAGAATTAGATCCTCAAAGCCAAAGTGAGAGCATTTGGGTCAAAATTAAGGGAGAGAAGAATAACAGAGACCTCATTGTGGGAGTTTACTATAGATCCCCAAGCCAAACGGAGGACATAGATGATGCCTTCCTGGAACAGATGGCCAAGCATGCAAAAGGAAGGGAGATAGTAGTAATGGGGGACTTCAATTACCCGGATATTTGTTGGACGTCAAACTCAGCCAAGAGCATAAGGTCAAACAGATTCCTCACTGGCCTTGCAGACAACTTCATTGTCCAGAAAGTGGGAGAAGCAACAAGAGGAACAGCCATTTTAGATCTGGTCCTAACCAATGTTGATGACCTGGTTAGTGGGGTAGAAGTGGAAGGATCATTAGGCGCGAGTGATCATGCTCTTCTGAAGTTTACTATACAGCGGAAAGGAGCAGCCAAGCATACTAGGACTCAATTTCTTGACTTTAAGAAAGCCGACTTCATAAAACTTAGGGAAGTGCTGGGTGAGATCCCATGGACAACAATACTAAAAGGAAAGGGAGTTCATGATGGCTGGGAGTTTGTTAAGAGGGAGATACTAAAAGCACAACGTCAGGCAATACCAATGAGACGGAAACATGGAAGGTGCCTAAAGAAGCCAGGGTGGCTATCTAAAGAACTTTTAACTGAATTAAGATTAAAAAAGGATGTGTACAAAAAATGGAAAAGGGGGGAAACCACCAAAGAGGAATTCAAACAAATAGCCAGCACGTGTAGACACAAAGTCAGAAAAGCTAAAGCACAAAATGAACTCAGGCTTGCTAGAGAGGTTAAAAGCAACAAAAAAGGCTTTTATGGGTATGTTCGTAGCAAAAGGAAGAACAAAGAAACAATGGGGTCACTCAGAGGAGAAGATGGTGAAATGCAAACAGGGGACACAGAAAGGCCTGAACTCCTCAATGCCTTCTTTGCCTCAGTCTTCTCCGATAAAGAAAACAATGCCCCACCTGAAGAATTTGGAGCAAATGATTCAGCAAAGGAAACACAGCCCAGAATAACTAAGGAGATAGTACAAGAATATTTGGCTAGTTTAGATGTATTCAAGTCTCCAGGGCCAGATGAACTGCATCCAAGAGTATTAAAAGAACTGGCAGATGTGATCTCAGAACCACTGGCAGTCATCTTTGAGAATTCCTGGAGAACAGGCGAAGTCCCGGCAGACTGGAGGAGGGCAAATGTTGTCCCTATTTTCAAAAAGGGGAAAAGAGAGGACCCAAATAATTACCGCCCAGTCAGTCTGACATCAATAGCAGGGAAGATTCTGGAGCAGATCATTAAGCAAACAGTCTGTGAGCACCTAGAAAGGAATGCTGTGATCACCAATAGTCAGCATGGATTTCTGAAAAATAAGTCATGTCAGACTAACCTGATCTCGTTTTTTGACAGAATTACAAGCCTGGTAGATGAAGGGAACGCAGTGGATGTAGCCTACCTTGATTTCAGCAAGGCATTTGACAAGGTGCCCCATGATATTCTTGTAAATAAGCTGGTAAAATGCGGTCTTGACTATGCTACCACTCAGTGGATTTGTAACTGGCTGACTGACCGAACCCAAAGGGTGCTCATCAATGGTTCCTCTTCATCCTGGAGAAGAGTGACTAGTGGGGTGCCACAGGGTTCTGTCTTGGGCCCGGTCTTATTCAACATCTTTATCAACGACTTGGATGATGGACTCAAGGGCATCCTGATCAAATTTGCAGATGACACCAAACTGGGAGGGGTGGCTAACACCCCAGAGGACAGGATCACACTTCAAAACGACCTTGACAGATTAGAGAACTGGGCAAAAATAAACAAGATGAATTTTAACAGGGAGAAATGTAAAGTATTGCACTTGGGCAAAAAAAATGAGAGGCACAAATACAAGATGGGTGACACCTGGCTTGAGAGCAGTACATGTGAAAAGGATCTAGGAGTCTTGGTTGACCACAAACTTGACATGAGCCAACAGTGTGACGCGGCAGCTAAAAAAGCCAATGCAATTCTGGGCTGCATCAATAGGAGTATAGCATCTAGATCAAGGGAAGTAATAGTGCCACTGTATTCTGCTCTGGTCAGACCACACCTGGAGTACTGTGTCCAGTTCTGGGCACCACAGTTCAAGAAGGACACTGACAAACTGGAACGTGTCCAGAGGAGGGCAACCAAAATGGTCAAAGGCCTGGAAACGATGCCTTATGAGGAACGGCTAAGGGAGCTGGGCATGTTTAGCCTGGAGAAGAGGAGGTTAAGGGGTGATATGATAGCCATGTTCAAATATATAAAAGGATGTCACATAGAGGAGGGAGAAAGGTTGTTTTCTGCTGCTCCGGAGAAGCGGACACGGAGCAATGGATCCAAACTACAAGAAAGAAGATTCCACCTAAACATTAGGAAGAACTTCCTGACAGTAAGAGCTGTTCGACAGTGGAATTTGCTGCCAAGGAGTGTGGTGGAGTCTCCTACTTTGGAGGTCTTTAAGCAGAGGCTTGACAACCATATGTCAGGAGTGCTCTGATGGTGTTTCCTGCTTGGCAGGGGGTTGGACTCGATGGCCCTTGTGGTCTCTTCCAACTCTATGATTCTATGATTCTATGATTCTATGATATCATTTTTTAAAAAAAAAACCAAACTCCCACTGACAATTATGTTCCTAGGCACCTTCTTTTAAGCTTTTGATTGCTTAGAATGGAAATATCTAGTAGCAGTATTAACTAACACGAGATTTGGCCCCACTTCCTAAAAACCCTCAAAGAAATTTACTCCCAATCTCAGCAAAATTAACAATATGGACTCCAATACCATAGCATCCAAAGAGGCACAAGACAAGGATGCCCACTGTCTCCCTTCCTATTCATCTTGGCCCTGGAACCTCTTGCAATCCGACTCCGAGCAGCCCCAGGTATCAAGGGTGTGGAAATAAAAGGTTAAATTCCTGCATTGCAGGAGGTTGGACTAGATGACCCTCCTGGTCCCTTCCAACTCAACAATTTGCTTGCTTGTTTGTTTGTTTGTTTGTTTGTTTGTAAAAAGAAGCTCTGAGCTATCAGATTATTTCTTCCCAGCAGTCCTGGTCAGGATATTTCTTAGCGAAACTGCATACTTCCCCCACTTGCATTTGCAACTGAAGTCTAGCATAGACAGAGAATCAGAAACTAGCAACCCTTGACCAGTGCAGGGGACCTGGCAGTGACACTATTCATCACTCTCTAAGCACAGTAACAAAAAGTACTGTGAGACATGAGAGAGGAGGGCCTCCTCAATGGCTGCTTGCAATTTTCTTCCCTGCGAATCAAGACTGGCTTCCCTCTTTGTTGTCCTCCTGTCAGCAGGTAAAGACTGTTTTTTATTCTGGAAGGCTTCACAGAACTAGCTGTTTCTAAGGGAAAGACTTTTCATAGCGCTGTTCGGTTTCTTACTAGATTTGTCCTTATGTTGTTTAGATTCTGTTATAAAACCCCCACAGAGATAGACTGCCAAGACCCCAAATAAATGACCCAGAAGAGGGGAGTCACCACTATCTCACCCTGCTACACGCAGATGGAGAAAGAGCCACAACTTGCTATTTCCCCCTTCTGACAATCCCAGGCTTTTTCTCTGGGAGAATGGTGTTGTAATACCTGCTTTAGCCCAAGTTTCCATGACTGAAAACTTGTTAACACTTTAGGCAGGAAAACTTCCAAAGGCTGCTTACCTGAAGGACTCCTATCATGAAACTCCTCCACTCTTGTCATGGCCTGGGAGTTCATGGTTTGGTTTGTCTGCATTTCAACCTTTCTGCAGCAGCCTTGCATGAATATCAACACACACCTCAGTTTTCAAATAGATGTTTATAACTACCAATCTGTTGCTGTTTAAAACATAAATAATTCTTATTGAAATGTTTGTGGGTGGATGTAGATGCACAGCTCAAAGACATCTGTACAGCTGTGACAGGAGATTATGCAGGTAAGAACAGATCCTTGGTGGTGCTGTTAAGATCACTGTTCTTGAGTACAGAGTCCACAGCAGGGGTCAGCAACCTTTTTCAGCTGTGGGCGGGTCTACCATTCCTCAGACCTTGTGGGGGGCCGGACTATATTTTTTTAAAAAATAACGAACGAATTCCTATGCCCCACATATAACCCAGAGATGCATTTTAAATAAAAGGACACATTTTATTTAAACCATGGGCTGGATTGAGAAGGTGATTGAGCCAGATCCAGCCCACGGACCTTAGGTTGCCTACCCCTGGTCCACAGGGGTGATGATCATTAACTATCCAGACTCCTCCGAGCTGGAAAACTGGAAACCTGTCCTCTTGACCCGTGACCATCTTGGCTGATTAGAGCGTGTCCAGACGAGGTGCGGGTCCCCCTAGGGGATATCATCAATTTGTCCCTTGGCACCGGGACATTCCGAGGGGAACTGAAGGAGGCAGTGGTGCGCCCGCTCTTAAAGAAAACATCATTAGATCCTTTAGATCTATCCAATTACCGCCCGGTTTCGAATCTTCTGTTCCTGGGTAAGGTGATTGAGAGAGCGGTTGCTGAACAGCTTGGTGGGTTTCTGGATGAAACATCGGCTCTGGATCCATTCCAGTCCGGCTTCCGTGCTGGTCATGGGACCGAGACGGCTCTGGTTGCCCTAACAGATGATCTTCGTAGACAGCTGGATCGAGGCAGGTCGGGGCTGCAGATTCTTCTAGATCTGTCAGCATCTTTCGACATGGTCGATCACGAACTTCTGGACCACCGCCTTGCCGATGTGGGGATCCAGGGCACAGTCCTTCAATAGCTGCGCTCGTTTCTCTCTGGTCAGGGACAGAGGGTGGCGCGGGGGGGGACTGTCATCGCGCCACTCCTTGGTGTGTGGAGTGCCTCAGGGTGCGATACTCTCCCCGATGCTTTTCAACATCTTTATGCGCCCCCTCGCCCAGCTTGTCCGGAGTTTTGGGCTGGGCTGCCATCATAGAATCATAGAATCATAGAATCATAGAGTTGGAAGAGACCACAAGGGCCATCGAGTCCAACCCCCTGCCAAGCAGGAAACACCATCAGAGCACTCCTGACATATGGTTGTCAAGCCTCTGCTTAAAGACCTCCAAAGTAGGAGACTCCACCATCAGTATGCCGATGACACCCAACTCTATCTGTTGATTGATGGCCATCCTGACTCAGCCCCAGAAACACTGATAAGATGTTTGGAAGCTGTGGGTGGATGGTTACATGGGAGCCGGTTGAAGTTAAATCCTTCGAAGACAGAGGTCCTCTGGCTGGGAAGGGAGGATATGGGATTGGGGGGGCAACTCCCATCTCTTGCAGGGGTGCAATTAGTGCCAGCACCGTCCTGGCACTAATTTGGGTGTAATCCTCGGCACCTCCCTTTTGGGTGTAATCCTCGACACCTCCCTTTCCATGGAGGCGCAGATTGCAGCTACAACAAAGGCGGCATTTGTTCATCTCCGCCAAGCTAAGCAGTTGGCTCCTTACCTCTCTCGCCCTGACCTAGCCACTGTGATCCACGCGATGGTCACCTCCAGACTGGATTATTGTAACTCGCTCTACGTGGGGCTGCCCTTGAGACTGATCCAGAAACTCCAGCAGGTGCAGAATGCCGCGGCAAGACTCCTTACTGTATAATATTTTTTTAGTTTTCACAAAAAACCAAATCATTAAATTAAATAATATTTTTTTTAAAAAACAACTGTATATACAATCAATGTTAATCCCACATTATGGGATTATTTGACTTGCCTCCCCTGGTCCCTTTGTATTATCATCATTCATTATCATCACTGGAGAGCCAGTGTGGTGTAGTGGTTAAGAGCGGTAGACTCATAATCTCGGGGAACCGGGTTCGCGTCTCCGCTCCTCCACATGCAGCTGCTGGGTGACCTTGGGCCAGTCACACTTCTCTGAAGTCTCTCAGCCCCACTCACCTCACAGAGTGTTTGTTGTGGGGGAGGAAGGGAGATTGTTAGCCGCTTTGAGATTCCTTAAAGGGAGTGAAAGGCGGGATATCAAATCCAAACTCCTCTTCTTCTTCTTCTTCTTCTTCTTCTTCTTCTTCTTCTTATGGGATCTTCGCCGCGAGATCACATTCATCCGGTACTATACCAGCTGCACTGGCTCCCGGTGGGGTACAGGATGAGGTTTAAGGTGCTGGTTTTAATCTTTAAAGCCCTATACGGCCTAGGACCCTCGTACCTACGGGACCGCCTCTCCTGGTATGTCCCACGGAGGACCTTACGGTCTTCAAATAAAAACATCCTGAAGGTTCCAGGCCACAGAGAAGTTAGGCTGGCCTCAACTAGAGCCAGGGCTTTTTCAGCTGTGGCTCCAATCTGGTGGAACGCTCTGTCACAAGAGACTAGGGCCCTGCGGGACCTGACATCTTTCCGCAGGGCCTGCAAGACAGAGCTGTTCTGCCAGGCCTTTGGTCGGGGTTCAGTCTGACTCCCACTCCCCTTTCATAAGAACTTGCATGAAAGTGGCCTCCCAATTTTTCTCACAGCCCATGTAAGTTCAGCACAAACAGTTGGGCCTGGTGAGCATTTAAGGTCCCCAACCCTAATCTGTGGGTTGCCATCTGACTGGATTTTATTCTGATCCTGATCTGATTTGAGGATGTATTTTAATTGATTGTCTGATTTTATGTTAATGTGTTATACATTTGATGTTAGCCGCTCTGAGCCCGGCTTCGGCTGCGGAGGGCGGGATACAAATAATTTATTTATTATTATTATTATTATTATTATTATTATTATTATTATTATTATTATTATTATCCATCCAGTGCAGTAGCCCAAACATCCACATGTGCTGATTTTGATTTAGATAAAATATTATTGATGTAAATCTCTCTCTCTTTCTCTATATATGCTGGGTTTTTTGCTCTATAAAACTCACTTTTTCCCTCCTAAAAAGTAAGGGGAAGTGTGTGCGTCTTATGGAGTGAATGCAGGCTGCACAGAAGCTTTCGCTGCGCAGCGACACCTCTTGCTGTTCTGGCTTCTGAAATTCAGAATATTTTTATTCTTGCTTTCCTCCTCCAAATACTAGGTGCGTCTTGTGGTCTGGTGCGTCTTATAGAGCGAAAAATATGGTGTGTGTGTGTGTGTGTATAAAACATTTTTTGGAAACAAAATAAAAAACCCCACATCCCACCCACTCTAAAAGGCCATAGATAGTTAAGATCAAGCCAAAGGCCAGACTGAAAAGGAATTATTCATTTTACTAAGTTCTAAACATACTTTTTAAAAAAGTGATTGTTCGCTGCTTAGTAGTGTTTTCTCAACGTGTTACCTAAGAAATTCTTACTGCAGTGAGATGATCTATTAATGGACTATGAATACTGTAGGGACCAGCAGACCGCTGATTGCAATATGAGTATTATGTGAGGCAGGAGAAGTGCTGGTTTTTTGTACTACAGCAACAGATTGGATCTCCACTGGGAGATCCCAGAATGAAGTGTGCCAACCTGAAGCTCAACTTCTGAGCAACTCACTGGGCACCTGCAGCAATCATAGTTGCAGCTTAGCCATGTTTCATAAACTCAGGAAGAAGGATGGGGGACTTACTCCCTGACCCTTTGAAGATACCCAACCTGGCATGCCTGGCTATCCTCAGCCAGTGGCCTTCCCACCTCAGGACTTCCAGCAGAAGCTCCACTTACCTGGAAGACCCACCACGCAATGCTGCCACCTACCTTGGAATGTCGCCGCGTTCTGGGTGATGAGGAACTTCAGCTCCATGCTGGCTGACTGCAGGAGCTGCTCCATGTTGGAACGAGCCATGGCTTGGTATTTCTCCTCCATTTTCCGGGAGCAGCATGTCAGGCCTCTAGGGATGCATACCTGCAAATCTGATCCTGCAGGCAGAACATCAGGGAGCATCCCATTAGCACACAGCAAGTCCTCAAACAGAGAGGCAGGAACCGGTATGTTCAGAGACTCTGGGTGCTTTGGTAAAGGAATACTGGAGAGCTCTGGTCTGTGATTGGAATATTTGTGCTGTTCCCTCTCTTTCCACCAGTCAAGCTGCACATTGCATCTGGACCCCAGAGAGGAAGGAGGTGGAACAGGAACCCCTTCATAGCAGCCCTACTGTGAGGTTTTCTTTTTTCTAAAAACTCACAGATATAATTTTGATGCATTTGCATCAACCTGGAGCCCCTCCCCCTCCATCTATTTTGGACCACATCTGCACGGGTTGTGCTGGTTGGGGCTGGCAGGAGTTGTTGTCCAAAAGAGCTAGAGGGCACCATGTTGGCAAAGGCAAGGTCAGGTGTGATTTATTTATATCCCACCTTTCTCCCAATATGGGACTCCCGTCTGCCTACAAAGTGTCTTCCCCAGTGATCTCCTGAGAAAATCTGGGCCAGATTGAGACCTGCTTAGCTTTGGAAAGGGAATGACCTCATGTACCCACAAGACCAGGCCCTGGAACCATCCATTTTAGCAAAGAAAGGGAAGGATTATATTTGGATCAAGCTGATGGCCATGCTCTGCCTCCGTGGTTGGTGGCAGTAGTGCTTACTGAGCAGCAGTTGCCGGAAGCTGCAAGAGGGGAGAGTCCTGCTCTTGCTCTCAGGTCCTGCTTGCGGGCCTTTGTGGCCACTGTGAGAACAGGAGGCTGGGCTGGACAGAGCCCCTTTGGCACTCTTGACCTGCCCTGAACAAGGAGCACAAGACCCTTGCCACTTGCCCTCCAGTAAGTCATCTCTAGTGCACAAATTAAATCTTCCTCTCTTGTTTTATCCATTTTTGTAAGGGCATTAGACTGCAAAGGAATGCCAGACAAGCACCGCCTGTTCTTCCGCTCAATAAAAAGCACATTAAAAACCAAAACACAAAGGGAAATATTAAACACCCCGGGTGGGAGGGGATGCTCCAGTTGCACAGGGCACCGTTGGCTGGCAAGCCCACTTTCTCTGCTACAGAAGGCAACCAGACACCATTCTATCACCACAGGAAGCCTCAGTGAGGGCAGGGAGTCTTTCTGACAGCATGGTCCCTGTGCATCATGCAAAAAGATAGTAACACAGGAGGATGGAAGACATGCCCTCAAAGCATAGCAAGAAAGAGGCAAACCTATGGGCTTTGACGGCAAGTGATATTGAGGTACACTATGCCTGGTCACGGGGGCTCTATTTAGTCAAGGGAATTGGGAGGTGTGTGTCCGACTGTCTGCAGCCCCTCAGGCTTCATATATTTGGCTGGCCCCTGTCAGCAGCCAGGTGCTGGCCCCGCAGGAACGCTTCACCATCCATATGACTCTTCTAGCATGATTCCCCCTTGCACTGAAAAAGCCAGATTGTTTTAAGGAACTTAAATGCAGGGGAAGCAGACCAGGAAATTAGGTTTCAGAGCAAGAGGGAGGGAGGTGAAGAAGTATGGGAGTGAGCTGGACTGTGCCGTTACAGGGAAACAGAATGTGAAAATGACATTGTTCCTTCCTGATCCAGGACTGTGGGAATCAGTGACTATTTATGTTATCACTGATTGATTGATTGATTGATTGATTGATTGCCTTGGTATCCCACCTTTTCCACCAAGGAGCTCAAGGTGGCATGCATGTATCTCTCTCCCTCCTCATTTAACCCTCCCACAACAACCCTGTGCGGTAGGCTAAGCTGAGACAGGCAGAGACTTGCCCCCAAGGTCACCCAAGCAGCTTCTGGGTTGAGTGGGAATTGAACCCTGAAGAAAGAAGAAAGGCCTGCTGGGCTGGATCCAGGGACATTTGGCTAAACCGAAACAGCTGCATCTCACTGCAAAGTGTGGCATCTCCCTCACTCTTTCTGCCCTGCTCTTTTGTGCTGGCCTTCTCAATGTCTACAGAGTTGGAAAGGATTCTCTGGATCCCCTTGTCCAGCACCCTCTACAATGCAGGCATCAGGCAAGAAGTAAAAATTGCCTCCCAAATGAAGAGTTTGCAAAACTGGTAGATTCTCTCACTCACCCATCTCTGTTTTCCAGACCACTTGATGTGCTGCAAATGGCAAACGGCCACCCACGAGGGCAAGCCAACCAGTAAACACATTTGGGAGCCAAACGTTTGTGCTAAATCACACTAAGCTCACTTCCATGCAAGGCTGCTGCAGAAATCTGCTCACCAACAAAGAGGGCAGTTAGACACACCTGGTCACCCCTGGGGAAGTGTTCAGGTGCAACTCTTGTTCTGCTGCATAGCTGCCAAGCACCAGCCTCAGGTGGAGAGATGAATAAGCCCCGCAGAGCATCAAATCTGCCGGAGCATGCAACACTCTCCTCCCAATCATTTCAATTCAAGTCTGAGAGCTCTCTGGAGAAAAAATCTCTCTCTCTCTGGCAGCTAAGATAATTTATTTGCTTAATGGTCCTTAGCCTAAAGATTGCTTTATCTTCTGATCTGTTTTCAGGTGGTTGGTGGGGAGGGGAAGATGACGGCACCTCCAAGCCACGGTATCTCACAATTGCTCTTCCCACCCTCGGTTCTAGCAATACAACACTGGGGGGAAGTGTGCCCATTCTGATCTCTTTCTGCTGCTCAGTTTTCACAACTGCAGCCCACAGACCAAACACCAACCAGCCTGCCCTTATTAATTGTTATGGAAATTAAGGGGGGGTCACATCTTTAAAGTTGCTAAATGTTACAAATATTATGCATAAATGTATCCTTTCAACTTGACAGCTCAGGGAAGTTACCTAGCTTTAACAATCATATAAAATCAACTCCTTTGCCAGTTTCCTCCATTTCAACACTATTTTGCCCTTGGAAAAAGGACTCTTTTCTCTGCCACCTCTCCAAGCCTGGGGACATGTATACACACCTCCTACCCCAGGAGGTTCCCAGAGGTGACAATTGCTGAGCTGATTGTTGGCCAAGGAAAGCCTAACCCCATCACCAAACTTGCCAAGGGGCCAGACATGCAAAGGAAGTTCTATTGTACTTTGGGTGGTGGGACTTCAGAGGTGTTTGCCTATGCTAATCTTATACCTGGGTCTTGCCCTGACATGTCTGCTTATGCTAATCTTGTACCAAGGACTTGTCTGGACATGTTTGCCAAGGTTAACCCCTCCCCTTTTGTGAGATGTCAGTTATGTAGCAATGATGCTGTACGAACTGTATTCTGGGATATGGTGGGAAATTTTAAAAGTCCTTGATTCCTCTTTGAACCTGTTGCGCAATAAACTTTGGTCTACAGCTATTTGCTCCGGTTGGTGGCTGGACTCCTTCCTTTATTCCGCAGGGACCCACAGACTCTGCCCAACGAGCTGGTGACTGAGCAGCCTCACACCTAGATTTTTCCGTAACATTAATAAAGGCATAACACAGATGAGCGAAGCTGGACAGAGCAGAAGCACCACTGAGCACAACCTCTTGCCCCAAGGCAACATCCCCATGGCTTGTGACTGCCTGCCACAGCTCAAGAGATGCAACCACAACTCACGAGCCAAGCAGCTGCCTAGAGCAAATGTCCTGTTAAAAGGTGCTCATCCTGGCTAGCTACCTGGCACCATACCCAGGCTGGAATTCCTCCACAGGAAGGAGCAGGCCCTGTGACAGACAAAACAGCGTTAAGACAGACCAAACAGCATTAAGACAACCCTTCTGTCTGGTCAATGGAGCAGCACATCCTGCCTGTTGGGCTCTTGATTCACATTTGCCCAGAATTTCTGTCTCCCATATCCAGCAAGGGACCTTCAAAAGTCTAGATTCAGCCACTGCATAGCCCAACCTGTTCCAGAAAAGTGTGGTACAAAGTTGAACTTTGCATCTCAGCGAGAGTTCAAAAAAGCATCCAAGAAGAGTCTGTGGCAAGAGCACCCTCAGAAAATTGGAGTGGGAGAGAAAGGCAAAGGGGGGGAGCATTGCATTGTGTGGAATTTGGCAGCTTCAAACCATTTCTTTACAAATCTCAAACAAGAACAGTTTCCCCCAAAAAGACCAGATGGAGCAGCAGCCTAGCAGGGATGTGTCTGATGGCAGGCAGAGGTGTACCATGGGGATCACACTTTTTATATACCAGTATAAATAAAAAAGCACAAGAGAATTATTAGGCAATTAGATTTTCTTGTGCCATATTTTATTTTACTGGAAAGCTCATATATCCACAATGCAATAAATACATCGGGCGTCTGTTGCAGAAAGTTTTTCCATGCCCACAGTGGTGCAGAACAAGGAGGTGGTGATGCCTGGCGGGGAATGACAACACGCAGGTCAAGCTCTGGGCTATCTGTTTTTAAGAACCTAATTAAAAAGAGATAAATTGTATACCAACGAGGCTCAATAGGTTATAAAAACCAGAACACAAGGAGGATCTGGCTTAGGGCATCTGTTATGCCTTATCCTGTGTGACACCCTCCCGCCTCCAGGCCCAAATGTAGTGTGTCTTAGTCAAGCTGTGCGGGGTTGAGGTTGCAATGGCCAGGAAGAGGATGATGCCATGGGTACCCCAGCACAAACAAAGGAAGTCTCTTGATCTTAAGCAAATCCACCATAGCACGAGGCAGGGCCCCTGTGTGGTTGAGAGGAGAGTGTGTTAGGGCTGTGACTCAACAGGCAGAGCACCTCTTTCACAGGCAGGTAGTCTCAGGATCACCACACACACATGCCCATAACTTCTAGCCAAAACTAAAGATGGAATAATTTAGAACAGGGCAGTCCAACACAGCCAAGGGCAGTCCAACTGCAGCCCTCAAGGCCTTTTTCTTTTCTATTTTGAGGCCTGTGACAACATTTGACACCCTCTCCCCCCCCCCAGCAGTCCTCATGCTGCCTTGCCAGGCCAGTGAGGAATCCAGCATGGTGGATCACTCTGTACTTCATCTGCCTGCAGCTTTCCTCCAGGTGTTTCTCCAGGTGGCGAGGAGCCCACTCTCCCCAGATATCCCTCTGGTCACTAGTTTGGAACCTGCGGTGGGCTTCAGTCCCAACACATGTGGAAAAAGAAAAGGGGTAGGTGCCGCATCCAACAGGGACTGGCTCAGTGTTCCCCCATATGACCCAGTGTGGTATAATGTTTAGAGCATCAGACTAGGGACCCAGGGTATCAGGTTCAAATCCCCACTCAGCCATGAAACTCCCTGGGTGGCCTTGGAGTCAGTCCATGCCTCTTTGGTCTAACCTACTCACAAGGTTGTTGTGGGGATTAATGAGGAAGTGGGGAACTGTGCACTCTACCTTAAGCTCCTTGGAGAAAAAGACAGGATATAAATGCAACAAAACCAATAAATATGGAAGCGCCACATGTACCCGGCACGTGGTTCTGCCATGTGGAGTTTTGGTGACTTGACACATGCCACAGCTGGGCTAGTGTAGCACAAGAGTCATGATTTGGGAAGCCCTGCACCCAGATGCTGCTGCTGCTTCTCCTAGAAACCTGATAGATGACCTTCTGCAGGAACACCTCCTCTTAGCTTATCACAAGAACCTAAAAACACATGAAGCACTTTGCCCTGAAGATACAAGCCTTTGTTATCCAAGTGAATAAAAACATGGAGCAGGAGACAACTGGGGGCCTCTTACAGCACTGTCATTACGGTTTCTGAGACAATGTGTGTGGAGTACTTTGAACACTCAAGAACAGCCCTGGCCAACCTGATGTTTTGCATTACCATTACCATCACACCCTGCCAGCACAAGTCATTGGTCCATCTACCTCAGTTTTAACTGCACTGACTGACAGCAGCAAACCAGGGGTTCAGAGAGCAGCTCTTCCAGAGCCTGAACCTGGGAGATTCTGTGAATGTTTTTATTTACCGTGACCGGCTAATGGGTTTACGACCCAACTTAGCTTTTAACAACAGCCCGGCACGCTTCCTTCAGCTGCGCGTTCTTGCTTCCTCTGGTCACGGCTAGCAGAGTGAACACAGCGGTCAAAGCTGTCACGTTGCTTCCCACAGACACACAGAGCCTTCTTTTGTGTCTATTTACAGTTGTTTATTGCGACATTTCTCAAAACTCTCCAGGACTCCTTGCAGACATGGCAAAACGCGTCCTTTCCTCTCAGCAACCAAGAGAGAACAGAAAACTCCTCCCAGCTTCTAAAGTTGACGTCAGAATGTTGAGGCATCATGGGACAAACTTAACCTGTTAAGTTCCGACTCCAACACCCCCTCTTGCGTCACATTCTGACAAAACATGCGGATTTACCACATAACTCTCAGGTTCACACTGTGCGAAACTTATCCACGCACCAGTGGCCTGATATCTTTCAGGTGGAATACCCTTCGTTGTGCGACTTGACCGTCTGGGCACAAACTCAGATGTTTCCCTTGACACAACATCACCAGCAGGTGTGTCCTCAGCATCCCAGGATTCCCCCTCTGACTTATAACGACTTCGAGTCTTCTCCCTTACACTTACCGGAGAACTAGGCTCACTCTTGACCTCCCTTTTAACAACTTGTGGAGATGCCCCACCCTGCTCCAGACCTTGGTCTGTGACCTGGTCGTCATCAGCAGACTCAGCCTCTTCTTCCTCCTCAGAATCTGAAAGACATTCTGAGAGAACATCACGCCCAACAGGAGTCTTTGACCTTACCTCCTGTTCATAGAACTCAGCGTGTTTGCTGATCAGCAACTTACTCTGATCACCTGAAGGGAAAGCAAACCTCCATGCACGTGCTGCTGGCTCATACCCACAGAAGATCATTTTCCGGAACTTGGATCCATCTGGCCCTTGCAAAGCCTCAGGCACTGGCACAGATGCGTGCGAACCAAACTTGCGCAAAAAATGAATCTGGGGTTTTCTGCCATGCAACAAACCAAATGGTGTGTCACCTACCATTGAATTGTAGGTACGATTCCAGGTGAAGCTTACATACCTGATTGCCTCCAGCCAAAACTTTGGTGGCAACCCAGAATCTGTCAGCAACACCTTTGCAGTCTTAACCAGAGCTTCACATCTTAGCTCAGCCCACCCCCTCTGATTGGGTGAAGTCACTGTGTGACGTATCCCTTTCTTGTGAAAGAACCTCTGCAAAGCAGATCCTGTAAACTCAGCTCCTCTGTCACTTGTGACAGCTTGCACTTTGGTGGAGAACCTTATTTCCACTTCTTCTACCCAACTTTTGATCAGTTGTGCTGCCTCTTCTCTGGATTTAAGACCGTGAGTCCAGGTGTTCTGCGTAAAGCTATCCTGCATTGTCAGCAGAAACCTTGACCCTCCCAGACTTGGTTCCTTTACAGGACCCAACAGATCTATGTGAACCATTTCAAAGGATTTGGTGTGTACCCTCTCAGTGTGTACTGGGTAACTGCACCCTTTCACCTTTGCCTGTCTGCATGCTTCACAATCTATGACACATCCACATTCGACAATGTGACAACCGTTAGCGACCTCGGGTAGAATCTGTAGTTCTTCTACAGAACCATGAGCTGTTCTAGCATGCCAGAGATGGGCACATTGCTCATGAGCGGGAATTTCAGCACACAGGGCTTGTGCTTTCTCAACCTTCCCCTCACCCTCCAGAGACGTTTTAAGAATGAAAAGATCATTCTGCCCCTTTTTAACCTTGGCAAGCATCCTCCCTCCTTTGGAGATTGTGCAGGTTTCACCCTGAAAACAAACCGTAAATCCCTTTTTCAGTAAATAAGGCACAGATAAAAGACAGCGTTGCATCCCAGGAACAGTACAACACTCCAACGTTTCCTGTAAAACACAAAAATGCAAATTTACAGCATTAGTCACATTATTTCTCTGTTCATTTGCAAACAGTACAGTTCTCCCGGCAGGAATTGCCGTGCAGTCCCACTTCTCGACAGCAGGTGTCTCTGGAATCATATTATGATTAGCTGCAGAGTCTATAACAAAACAAAACTCAGAGCTTTTTTCACAGCTGTTCTCAAACAATGCCATACTAGCAGTTATTTGATAAATCTTCCCCTGGTCTCCGCGTCCACCAGACTCAGTTGCTCGCCTGGATCCTTTCCCAGGCTGATTTCCATGGTAACCCGACTGGTTCCCATGTGAGTTGACCTTGACAACATCCTGCCTTGCCTCCTTGCTCCGGTGGGGGCAATTTCTTCGCAGATGTTCTGGAGAATTACACACGTAGCAACGACGAGTGGAAAAACACTGGGGTGAGCTCTCAGCTGGCAAAGCTTCCGGGACATCAGCTCCGCCCCTCCTGGAAAAGCACTGCCCCTCAGCATACGCAGTGGAAACTTTTCCAAACTTGCTTTTGGGCTTCTCTGCCCCCCCAACACTTCCAACAGCACTCCGTGAGGCTGTAGATTCAGGGCTTCTGGCTGAGCCCTCGGCACCCTCCTGCTTCTGGCCTCCTGCTGAGCTTTGACACAAACCCCTCAGCACATTCCAGGCTTCACAGGCCGACTCAATGCCTTCTAAATACGGTAACAGCTTAGCGTGTACGCTCGCTCTCATCATGCAGATCTCAGCTCTTTCAGCTTCCTCTCTCTGCATTTTCTCCTCCAGAGAAGCAGACTGCAGCTTTCCTGCATCTCTGTCCACCAGCCCCACATTTTCAGCAGCAGCCGGTTTGCCTTGGGACGGTTCCTTCTTTGACACCTCCCACAGGCCAGTTGCCCAAAACCAGGCCCTCACCCTTCTGACCCAGATTTCCCACGACTGGGTGGTGAGCTCTTCAAGCCTCTCAAACGGAGCTTCAAGCACCTCTTGGCCTTCTGCCATCTTCCCCCGGGGCCCAGCGTACTCACGTAAACAAACAGCCGCTCTCCAGCTCCCGGTCTAGCAGGTTCGCTCCCAGCTGAGATCGTCTGCCTCACCACTTCAGGCAGGACTCAAAGCTGTCTCAGGCATCGACATCAGCTTGCCTTCAAACGCTAGGCACAGCTCTCAGCTCTAAGCAGCCTTTTTTCAACAGGCTTTCTGTCCATAGACTCCCGTTCTTCCCAGGTGCCCACAAGCTTTACTCACAAGCTCTTCTGGCTCCTGTCCGTGGAGAAACGATTCCTGGCAACACAGCATCCAGCAACAGCGTCTCGCAGCTTGCTTGCTTGCTTCAGACACAGGCCCCGCTTCCGTCAGCGCCACTGCCTCCGAACGCAGAACTTCAAAGCATTCCAGCAGCCCCAGCGACAGCTTTACAAGCGGTGATTTATGGCTTCCATAACCTGTGAATGTTTTTTATAAATGCAACAAAACCAATAAATATGGAAGCGCCACATGTACCCGGCACGTGGTTCTGCCATGTGGAGTTTTGGTGACTTGACACATGCCACAGCTGGGCTAGTGTAGCACAAGAGTCATGATTTGGGAAGCCCTGCACCCAGATGCTGCTGCTGCTTCTCCTAGAAACCTGATAGATGACCTTCTGCAGGAACACCTCCTCTTAGCTTATCACAAGAACCTAAAAACACATGAAGCACTTTGCCCTGAAGATACAAGCCTTTGTTATCCAAGTGAATAAAAACATGGAGCAGGAGACAACTGGGGGCCTCTTACAGCACTGTCATTACGGTTTCTGAGACAATGTGTGTGGAGTACTTTGAACACTCAAGAACAGCCCTGGCCAACCTGATGTTTTGCATTACCATTACCATCACACCCTGCCAGCACAAGTCATTGGTCCATCTACCTCAGTTTTAACTGCACTGACTGACAGCAGCAAACCAGGGGTTCAGAGAGCAGCTCTTCCAGAGCCTGAACCTGGGAGATTCTACATGCAGGGCAGATGTTCTATCCCTGAACAAAACAGTGAAAGATATTAATTTCTACAGTTCTCTGCCTCATGGGGAGGCGGTGGGATTAAGTTAACATTTGCTGATAAAATCATAAGATTCTCAAATAACACAGAGGGCCATGTGAACATCCAAGACAGATTCTGAACATTCCTAACCATAAAAAGAGCGCATTTCCAATCTGTAGGGGTCTATAGCTCCCATATATTTTAATTATGCACATAAATACATAACACAGTTCCTAAAGCCATCAAGGAAAGAGGAACACAAGGGAAGAGAGCACTTCAGGAAGTTGTTAAAATTAATCCCTTGGCAGGGGAGGAACAAGCCCTAAATGGCCACAGTGTACAGCAATTGCTGCAAGCAGGTTGAGGCAGTTTGGAAGGAAGGGGGGAGCCTGCTCCTTGCTTCTCTGCTATCAAGAGAATAACTTACGGGCCTGAAATAATTAAGAGTGGAAAACTCAATTATGTGGCAAACTAAAAGACCTGAAAACTGCCGCACACTACTAAATGGGGAAGGAGGAAAGCGACCAAAAGCATCATTAGCACCCACTTTGAAATCACATATATATCTATAATGCATACATGCCCAGGAGAAGCCAATCACCACAACAACTCCAGGTTCTGCAGATGCTTTTCACTTAACCCCCTCTCCAAAAGTCTCATTTCTCTGTACCGAAATGTTACAGGTTAATCCTTCCTATTTTTCCAGGAGGGCATCCATATCTGCCACTTTTGCAGAGATGTGCTGGGGAAGCAGCAAGCAGACACAAATGCTGTAAGCCAGGGGAAAAGTCCAAGCAGCCAACATCATCTGCTAGGAGCAAGCTATGAACTGCAATTCTCCTCCCCTTCAGTTCAATTCAGCCTCCAAGGTCTCAGGGAAGAACTCAGCACCTTCAATTTGTTTTCTCCTGCTCTGGAAGGCAGACCTCGAACCCATGGCTTCCAGCTACAAGAAAGGAGATTCCGACTATGCATTCAGAAAAAAATTCTGACAGTGAGGGCTGTTTGGCAGTGGAACAGTCTCCCCCAAGAGGTGGTGGGCTCTCCTTCCTTGGAGGTTTTTAAGCAGAGGTTGACTGGTCTTCTGTCAGGGATGTCCTGCCTTGCAGGGGGTTGAACTAGATTACTCTCAAGTGTACCTTCCAACTCTACAATTCTTTGATTCTATTATCCTAGTTTGGTGCTTCTAGAGACTTAAACGAGAATAATCAACTCAAATAGAGGGAAGGGAGAAGGAGGGAGGGGGAGGGAGAATTTTTGCCCCAAACTTTGCCCCTGCAAAAACCTGCTCTCTAAAGCTGAATTGGAGCAAACATCACTTGAGATTTTCTAGGATTGTGATTTGCTCCTATTGAGCTTTAAAGCTTTGGAACAACAACAGGACACTTGGACATGGAGCTTTAAATTGTGTACGATGCCTGGAAAGTGCAGAGGAAAGGGAAGTGAGGATGAGTCCTTAGTTTGTTATGCAGCTTTACTGACCTTGTTCAATTTCAGGTTTCTGTAGGAGATGCCTCTCTTAAACACAGAGGAGATGCCTCTTTTAAACACAGAGGGGCCCCAGTGCTCCCCCAAATGTGTAAGTGTAACACAGTGTGCATAAAGCAATGGTAGAATAAGCCCAACACAGGTGTACAATCGAAGGCGTATCTATCTACAACTAGACAATGCACTGCAGTTATCGCTTGCTTGTACCAAAGGTGGGGCAAACGCTTGGGTAGGTTAATCCCCTCCAGACTGACACCTGAAGCAGGGCTAAAGCAGCTCCTGCCCTGGGGAAAGCATTGCACCTTGATTTTGGGCTCCATAGCTACACCCTGGAGGGCAGCAGGGAGCAAAGAGAATGAACAGGCCCCCATTTCAACATCATGAACAGGAAGACCAGACTCAAGGCATGTTTAATCTTTCTGGTACTTACTGAATGTCCAAGAGAGAATTCTATATTACTAACAAAATCCTGACAATGTTCTTCTCCACATAATGATAGAATCATAGAGCTGGAAGGGACCCCAAGGGCCATCTAGTCCAACCCCCTGCAATGCAACCAAAACTTTTTTTGTTCAAGACCTTTAGCGGTCACTAGCAGTTGAATGAAACAACCCCAGGTTGAGTGGCCAAATGGCCTGACCTGATTTAAAGCAATTTCCTCTGTTTCACTGCTGGCTTTTCTCAGTCTGTATGAGAGTCACTTGTTTACTTGCTGTCCATGTTGCATTAAATGATCGGGCTTTGCATGCCCCTTCTCCAAAAGCAGTTATTTCAGTATGCACATTTGTGGAAACTCCTCCCCTGTTGGAGTCTCTCTCTCTCTCTCTCTCTGCATATACACTAGCCATTATCTAGTTGGCATATGAGGATGGGTTTGCAAATCCAGGAACTCTTTTGAAGTGGGCTCCTTTTGGAGCAATAAATTGGTGGTAATACCAAGATACAGTGGGCATGCTGTGCAGAAGGCATGGTGTGCTCTCTCTTATGCTCTCTGCAAATGTGAATGTAAGCATGTTACACCTGAACACATAAACTGTTGCTTCCTGTGAACTAGGAAGTGACGCTGTGCGCTGAAGTGGGCTTGCAAACCATGGCTTTTGTGTGTCATTGTTAGGGTTGTTTCCCTGCCTCTATGCTTGCCAAACGGCAGCAAGCCAGGCTGGCTGGCACTTCCCTCTATGTGCCTTTTGGGCTTAACTGGGCAAGCTGAACTTTGGCTTCACTGTATGTCTGGTGATTCTAACCAGGGCTAAGGCCACCGTGGAGGAATTGGGACCCAGCTGTTGAGCTACATACATACATACATGCATACATACATACATGCTTACCTCCCCCTCCTCTGTGGAGATGTTCTTGCTTCCACAAATTCACCCATCTCTAGTCACAAATGTACCCTCAAACACATCTCAGATGAAAATAGGGATGTTTCTCACACACACACCAACTGACCCTCCTTTACTCCCCCACTCCACCCCCATTTTTGTTACCAGCACCCCAGCAGAGCATCTCCTCCACCAATATGACATAATAGGCATCACTGAAACCTGGTGGGATAAGTCCCACGATTGGAATGTAATAATGGGGGGATACAATCTATTTCAGAGAAACAGACCAGACAAGAAAGGAGGAGGAGTGGCGTTATATGTCAGGGATGTGTATACCTGTGAAGAGATCCAAGATTTAGATCCTCAAAGCCAAAGTGAGAGCATTTGGGTCAAAATTAAGGGAGAGAAGAATAACAGAGACCTCATTGTGGGAGTTTACTATAGACCCCCAAGCCAAACGGAGGACATAGATGATGCCTTCCTGGAACAGATGGCCAAGCATGCAAAAGGAAGGGAGATAGTAGTAATGGGGGACTTCAATTACCCAGATATTTGTTGGACGTCAAACTCAGCCAAGAGCATAAGGTCAAACAGATTCCTCACTGGCCTTGCAGACAACTTCATTGTCCAGAAAGTGGGAGAAGCAACAAGAGGAACAGCCATTTTAGATCTGGTCCTAACCAATGTTGATGACCTGGTTAGTGGGGTAGAAGTGGAAGGATCATTAGGCGCGAGTGATCATGCTCTTCTGAAGTTTACTATACAGCGGAAAGGAGCAGCCAAGCATACTGGGACTCAATTTCTTGACTTTAAGAAAGCCGACTTCATAAAACTTAGGGAAGTGCTGGGTGAGATCCCATGGACAACAATACTAAAAGGAAAGGGAGTTCATGATGGCTGGGAGTTTGTTAAGAGGGAGATAGTAAAAGCACAATGTCAGACAATACCAATGAGACGGAAACATGGAAGGTGCATAAAGAAGCCAGGGTGGCTATCTAAAGAACTTTTAACTGAATTAAGATTAATAATAATAATATAATAATAATTTATTATTTGTACCCCGCCCATCTGGCTGGGTTTCCCCAGCCACTCTGGGTGGCTTCCACAGAAACCAAAAAACACTAAAATATCATACATTAAAAGCTTCCCTGAATAGGGCCGCCTTAAGATGTTTTCTGAATGTCAGGTAGTTGTCCATCACCTTGACATCCGATGGGAGGGCATTCCACAGGGCGGGCGCCACCACCGAAAAGGCCCTCTGCCTGGTTCCCTGTAGCTTCGCTTCTCGCAATGAGGGAACCGCCAGAAGGCCCTCAGCGCTGGACCTCAGTGTCCGGGCAGAACGATGGGGGTGGAGACGCTCCTTCAGGTATACTGGGCCGAAGCCGTTTAGGGCTTTAAAGGTCAACACCAACACTTTGAATTGTGCTCGGAAACGTACTGGGAGCCAATGTAGGTCTTTCAAGACCGGTGTTATGTGGTCTCGGCGGCCGCCCCCAGTCACCAGTCTAGCTGCCGCATTCTGGATTAGCTGTAGTTTCCGAGTCACCTTCAAAGGTAGCCCCACGTAGAGCGCATTGCAGTAGTCCAAGCGGGAGATAACTAGAGCATGCACCACTCTGGCCAGACAGTCAGCGGGCAGGTAGGGTCTCAGCCTGCGTACCAGGTGGAGTTGGTAGACAGCTGCCCTGGATACAGAATTGACCTGTGCCTCCATGGACAGCTGTGAGTCCAAAATGACTCCCAGGCTACGCACCTGGTCCTTCAGGGGCACAGTTACCCCATTCAGGACCAGGGAGTCCTCCACACCAGCCCGCCCCCTGTCCCCCAAAAACAGTACTTCTGTCTTGTCAGGATTCAACTTCAATCCATTAGCCGCCATCCATCCTCCAACCGCCTCCAGGCACTCACAAATGTGTACAAAAAATGGAAAAGGGGGGAAACCACCAAAGAGGAATTCAAACAAATAGCCAGCACATGTAGACACAAAGTCAGAAAAGCTAAAGCACAGAATGAACTCAGGCTTGCTAGAGAGGTTAAAAGCAACAAAAAAGGCTTTTATGGGTATGTTCGTAGCAAAAGGAAGAACAAAGAAACAATGGGGTCACTCAGAGGAGAAGATGGTGAAATGCAAACAGGGGACACAGAAAGGGCTGAACTCCTCAATGCCTTCTTTGCCTCAGTCTTCTCCAATAAAGAAAACAATGCCCGACCTGAAGAATTTGGAGCAAATGATTCAGCAAAGGAAACACAGCCCAGAATAACTAAGGAGATAGTACAAGAATACTTGGCTAGTTTAGATGTATTCAAGTCTCCAGGGCCAGATGAACTGCATCCAAGAGTATTAAAAGAACTGGCAGATGTGATCTCAGAACCACTGGCAGTCATCTTTGAGAATTCCTGGAGAACAGGCGAAGTCCCGGCAGACTGGAGGAGGGCAAATGTTGTCCCTATTTTCAAAAAGGGGAAAAGAGAGGACCCAAATAATTACCGCCCAGTCAGTCTGACATCAATAGCAGGGAAGATTCTGGAGCAGATCATTAAGCAAACAGTCTGTGAGCACCTAGAAAGGAATGCTGTGATCACCAATAGTCAGCATGGATTTCTGAAAAATAAGTCATGTCAGACTAACCTGATCTCGTTTTATGACAGAATTACAAGCCTGGTAGATGAAGGGAATGCAGTGGATGTAGCCTACCTTGATTTCAGCAAGGCATTTGACAAGGTGCCCCATGATATTCTTGTAAAGAAGCTGGTAAAATGCGGTCTTGACTATGCTACCACTCAGTGGATTTGTAACTGGCTGACTGCCCGAACCCAAAGGGTGCTCATCAATGGTTCCTCTTCATCCTGGAGAAGAGTGACTAGTGGGGTGCCACAGGGTTCTGTCTTGGGCCCGGTCTTATTCAACATCTTTATCAACGACTTGGATGATGGACTCAAGGGCATCCTGATCAAATTTGCAGATGACACCAAACTGGGAGGGGTGGCTAACACCCCAGAGGACAGGATCACACTTCAAAACGACCTTGACAGATTAGAGAACTGGGCAAAAATAAACAAGATGAATTTTAACAGGGAGAAATGTAAAGTATTGCACTTGGGCAAAAAAAATGAGAGGCACAAATACAAGATGGGTGACACCTGGCTTGAGAACAGTACATGTGAAAAGGATCTAGGAGTCTTGGTTGACCACAAACTTGACATGAGCCAACAGTGTGACGCGGCAGCTAAAAAAGCCAATGCAATTCTGGGCTGCATCAATAGGAGTATAGCATCTAGATCAAGGGAAGTAATAGTGCCACTGTATTCTGCTCTGGTCAGACCACACCTGGAGTACTGTGTCCAGTTCTGGGCACCACAATTCAAGAAGGACACTGACAAACTGGAACGTGTCCAGAGGAGGGCAACCAAAATGGTCAAAGGCCTGGAAACGATGCCTTATGAGGAACGGCTAAGGGAGATGGGCATGTTTAGCCTGGAGAAGAGGAGGTTAAGGGGTGATATGATAGCCATGTTCAAATATATAAAAGGATGTCACATAGAGGAGGGAGAAAGGTTGTTTTCTGCTGCTCCAGAGAAGCGGACACGGAGCAATGGATCCAAACTACAAGAAAGAAGATTCCACCTAAACATTAGGAAGAACTTCCTGACAGTAAGAGCTGTTCGACAGTGGAATTTGCTGCCAAGGAGTGTGGTGGAGTCTCCTTCTTTGGAGGTCTTTAAACAGAGGCTTGACAACCATATGTCAGGAGTGCTCTGATGGTCTTTCTTGCTTGACAGGGGGTTGGACTCGATGGCCCTTGTGGTCTCTTCCAACTCTATGATTCTATGATTCAATAGACCAAGGGAACAGAGCACCCGTACCCTCCTCCACTGTCCTGAGAAAACCCCTTAATCCCAATTTAATTTTATGTTATTCTTTGTAGATTTACAAGAGGAAAAACACAAACAAATAAATTTTTAGAAAGGGGCAAGATTAGGTGCGGATGCACAAAGAAATTTTTTATTTTTTAAAAAAATCTGACTCCTTGCACCCCTTTTTTCCCAGCCAGGGTGGCCCTGCCCTCTGCCTGCACCTCAGAGCCAGGACATCATGCAAGGCTTTGCAGCAGCAGCCTCTCCTCCTCCCCACCCACTCTGCAGGAGCCACCCCAAGCTGTCCAAGGGAGGAGACTGGTAGCAGCAGCCATGCAGAGGCTATAGAGGGGCAATGGGATGTTGCTGTGCAGCCACCACTGCTGCTGCCATGGCCGCCACTCAGGGCAAGCACCAGCTCATCCTCCTCCCCAAGTTCAGTGGCGGTGGCCAGGGGGGTGGGCATGGGCATAGCCAGGATTTTTGTTAGGAGCAGCAGGCCTTTTGTGGTGGGGGGAGAACCTCAGTTTGCTATGTATTTTTATTGATTTGAGGGGGAGCATCTCCCCCCCCCCGGCTACACCCATGTACATCCCAGTATTGAATCAGAAGCCCGAATGGCTTTTGTAATTCCAGGACCGTCCCTGGAAAATACATGCACAGATTCAGTGATCACAGAACTGCCACAGGTTGAGAAATCCCATGGTCACCCTGAGCCTGGCAGCTGTGTGAATAAGGTCCAGACTGGCCCAGAGACAGGAGTGTTTTGCATTTCATTCTTGCTGTGGGGATGCTGGTGGGACCTCCGTTTGCTGAAGACCATAATAACATGTTGCCATAATGAACACAATGGCTGCCTCTTATCTGTCTCAGAATAGGCCCATTCTAGAAGATCTCTGCAGAGTAATTACACTTAGGTGATCATTTACTTTCCAGAACTGACTACATAAATCTCAGGAATCAGGGAGGAGTCATTCTGGAATGGTCGTTGAGCTCTGGCTCCCAGTTTATTGCTCCCTCTCTTTCTCGCCCAGTTTTCTTTCATTTCTCATTTGAGAAAAATACGGTAGTCTGATCCAAGCCCCCTCTTCGCCTCCTTCCTCCAGTTGTATGTACGTATGTCTGCTATGAACTTCAAACAAGTTTGCTTGAAAGGCTTGGCAGAAAATGAGCATTTTCTAATTGAATGAAATAACCTGGTGCAGATACAAAGCAGTGCTAAGGAAAAGGGGGCGAGTGGGTGGCTTGTGAATTGAGAGCCAGTGCAGTGTAATGGTTGCAAGAGTGTTGGACTGTGACCTGGGACACCAGGCTTCAAATCCCCACTCAGCCACGAAGCTCCCTGGGTGACTTTGGAGTCAGTCACTGCCTCTCAGCCTAGCCTCCCTCGCAGGGTAGTTGTGAGGATGGAATGGGGAAGAGGAGAACCATTTATGCCACCTTAAGAGGGGAGTTCCTGCCAACCTAGCAGTTCGAAAGCACGTCATGTGCAAGTGCCGGTGGGAAGGTCAACGGCGTTTCCGTGCGCTGCTCTGGTTTGCCAGAAGCGGCTTAGTCCTGCTGGCCACATGACCTGGGAGCTGTATGCCGGCTCCCTCGGCCAGTAAAGCAAGATGAGCGCCGCAACCCCAGAGTCGGCCACGACTGGACCTAACAGTCAGGGGCCCCTTTACCTTTAAGAGGGGAGTAATCCACACAGATACTGGCCACACAGATTACAGGAGTGTCACAAGGAGTAGAGTTTGTGCACAACAGACTTTGTGTAACAAAGCGTATAGTTAACCTGCGGCACTCCCTCCCACAAGCAGCAGTGGTGATCATCAACCTAGACTAGGTGGGCATTTGGCCTGATGCAGCAGGCTGTTCTTAGGTTCTTAAAAAGGAAACCGTGGGTAGATGTGGGGCTTGAAGGAGGAATGGCAGCATTAACCTCCCCAGGTGAGAGTTGGGGAAGTGACAGAGAGGAAACCCAGGTGAAAGATGGATGAGATGCCACAAATGCCAAGTGTAGCCACCATCCAGCTCATGGAAGTCAACTGAGGATTGCCTTTTGGAACCCTGACTCGCCATCCCACCTCCAGTTCTGCACATCACCATTTTATTCCTGGGTTCAGCATGGTTCTCTCGCCTGTTTACTTGTAAGCCATTAAAATTAGGTTAGCTTATTTGCATTCTTTCCTGAAATGTTGTACAGACTGATTTTTGAACTGTTATTGTTATTCCCTTGATATGCTGTGATCACAATTTTGTGGGAAAGTGGTATTCAGATAAATGGAAGATATTAATGCTGAGCTCCACATGATCAAGGGCATATTCATTTTGAGCTTCCAACTCCTTGCGCCCCTATTCTTACGGGTGCTGAACTGGAGTTCTGGGTGATGTGAAGAGCTGGCCTGGGCTCCCCCTGGGGAAGGTAGTCCTTCCTGGACATTCTGCCCTCTAGGTCACCTAGAATCCCATTCTGCAATCCTTAACAAAACACCTTTTCTTTCTTGAGGCTCTTTTCAGAACTAATTACAGATGCCTTTTTAAGCCAGAATTTGAAATGTAAAAATGTTATGGAGTCAAAGGCAATCGTGTGGTTTTCAGCTCTTTTTGATGCATCTAAGGATATTCAAATTGAACAAATGCTTGTTCCATTTCAAGTGACAGAAAAAGAGAATCTGGTCCCATCCTCACTGCAGACGTAAAGCACATGGCTCCCCACAAAAATCCTGGGAACTCTAGGTTACCCCCACGGAGCTACAGTTCCTGGCACCATTCACAAACTACAGTTCCCAGTATTCTTTGAGGAAAGCGAAGACACTTTGAATGTCTGGAAAGAGCATAAGCTCATTTCTGGTGTCCTTTTTTTCCTCCAGCATCTGCCCAAGCTGGCATTGAACCAGTGGCGTAGCGTGGGTTGTCAGCACCCGGGGCAAGGCAAGTAATTTGCGCCCCCTAAGCCGTGGATTTGCGTCCCCTAACCCGTGGATTTGTGCCCCCTAACCCTAACCCCCAGATGTTGCGCCTGGTGCGGCCGGCCCTCCCTGCACCCCCCATGCTACGCCACTGCATTGAACTGATTGCACTGCTGCTCATCACCCAAATCTCTGTGTGGTACAAGATGCCAGTGGTTCCAGGCAATCCACCAGAGATTGTGTTTCCTTCAGACTGAAGTGCAGACTGAGTGACTGTGGTGTCTTTATGATACATAGCTTGTTCCCTTCTCTTTCAGAGCTAAGGTGCATCACGCCCAGCATCCTGCTTGCATCAAAGACCAACCAGATTCCCACAGGATGTCCTCAAATGACCCTGAGGGGGTCAGTGCTTCAGCATATCCCTATCCTGCGTGCTTCACTCCTCGGCTGACCAAGAATGGCAAGTTGGGCTTCCCATGAAGTGTTCTTTGGCTAGCAGAGAGTGCAGCCTGGAGCCCCGCTTGGTGCAGACATCAGGCTCCCCGGGGTCTCCCCTCCAGGCTAGTACAGGGCTTGACCAGAAGCCTCCCAACAGTTGGGTTTCTTCCAGAGCTCTCTGTTCCGGGGCAAGTTCCAGCCCCAATGTGGTGAAGTTTCCAGCTGAATGGCTGGACTTCCCAACACAGCTTTTCAGTGACTGTTTACAGCTAGTGAAACATAATAAAACCACTTAATAGAAACATAACTGAACACAACTTAATAGTTGCATGTGTGCATCTCCCCAAGTTGCAATCTCAAACAGCTAAATTCAGACATGTGGGGTGCATTGTGTGGCAATACAGCAAAATTGGGGGAAGGGGGGGAGATAAAATCATCTCAATTCCCCCCTCCCAACCACCACAAGGGCAAAAGCTATTGTACATCGGCAATGAATTGCTGCAGTAAATTGAGGGATAGAGATGTAAGGGTAGGAAGGGGGCATGGAGAGGAAGAAATATATATTTAGCATAATCCATACTTTAGCAAACATTTCTTTAAAGCAGTGCTTTGTAGCATATGATCTCTAATCCCAGAAACTGTTTCACAGCTCTCCCAGTTTTTAAATTGCTTCTTTATAAAACACAATCTTGGTGCCCTCCGACAATGAAAAACTATATTGGGGGGGGGAGCAAGCAGAACTTTTGCAGGAGAACTATTCCTGCTTTCCAAATGGAGCCTCACTTTACTGCTTAAAGCACTTGGAAAGGCTTCTAAACACACACACACACACACACACACACAAAAGCCACTTCCAAGTGAGAGTTATACAAGATCGTCTTTGGCACAATGAATTAGTGCGCTTGCCTCTCAGGCATGATTTCCAAGCTAGAGATGCAGGATTAGCATGGGCCATCAACCAGTCACGATTGACTACAGTGGTGCCCCGCAAGACCAATGCCTCGCAAGACGAAAAACTCACTAGACGAAAGGGTTTTTCGGTTTTGCATTGCTTCGCTAGATGAATTTCCCTATGGGCTTGCTTCGCAAGACGAAAACGTCTTGCGCTTTTTTCTTAAAGCCGCTTGAAGAGGCGCAGTTGCGACGGACCGTGCTTCACAAGACGAAAAACATTGCAAGACAAAAAGACTCGCGGAACGAATTCTTTTCGTCTCGCGAGGCACCACTGTATATATTTTGGGTTGCAGTTTTATGTCAGTTGATCCACTGAAGAAGAATGATTCACATACTGTGTCTGGATTATCACATTTCTTTCCTTATTCATTTAGATAACCCATTTCCATTCCATCCACTCTGCAGCCAGGAGCTAGTGCTGGAACTAGCTTTTCCTTCTCCCTTCCAAGCCCTTTTCATTTTGTGACATGTCTTGGATGGTAAGCCTGCAGGCAGGAACCAACCTATTACTGATTTTTACAAACAACTGTGGGAGCCTTTGGGGCAAAGGGGCAGGGTAAAAGATGCTTCAAATAAAATTAAGTATGTACACCTTACTTTCAGTACCTTTGGGCACATCTGTTGGCAGCTGTGTGAGCTGAGGTCACCTTACATTGGAAGAGTGCATCCCGCTTTACCCAGCAGACATGGATGGATGGATGGATGATTCCAGCTAGGGGTCCCCCATCCACACTTCAGAGCCCCCCGGAGCCAGATATTGGGAGCTGCCCCACTCTGCCCCAGGAGCACATGCCAGCTGCCATTCTGGGCACCTTTGACATGGCAGAACATCCCCCTGAGCTCTGAGGACATGCTCCCAAGTAAACACACGCAGGACATGTGTAGCAGCTGCTCTACAGAAAGTCCCTGCAGGATCAGGCCCTGAGCAGAACGAGGCTGTGGTCCAAGCAAGGTAAGGCAGGCGGAGAGGGAGAAGGAGACTCTTGAGCGCCCCCTCGTGACATGAGCGGGCAGTTCACACCTGAAGCGACCTAGAAGCCTTTCAGCCAAAGCACAGCCTCCGAGGAGGGAGAGGAAGAGGACCATGTCGGCCAGCATCCTGTTCTCAAAGCCAGATGCCCTGAGTGAAATAGCCCCCTCCCTGCTACCAATCCCCAGCCACTGACATGCAGAAACAACACTGACTCCAACAGTGGAAGGGAACACTGACAATGCAACTAGGACCCATGGCTAGCTGAAGTTTACCCTGGAGCACCTCAACACACCTGCCCCTTCCCTGTAGAGGAAAAAATACTTCAGAAGCTGCAATCTTGCCAGAAAGGAAAGAGTGGACACACACACACACAATGGGTATAGCCAGAGGGCAGGTAAGGCAGCTGCTGCTCCCTAAATGAAGTAAATAAATAAAAACACTTAACTAAAAGTAGAAATTGTAGAAATATTTTGACAGCTTTTTCTGAGTACCTGTGGTCAAAATTAAGTATTTAAAACAACTGTTGAGACATTTCATTCTGAATCTGCCAGACAGAGGCAGACAGAGGACAATGACAGGTGGCAGTCCCCCCAACATAAATCCTGGCTACGCCCATGACACACACCCCACCACCTCAGTCCCATTGTCACAAAAATCCGTCTTCAGGTTTCTTTTATACGACCATTTTTAAGGTTACCCAACCGTTAACCTCAACTCAAAAGGGACAGGCTGGCTCCCATTTTCAAGCAGACGAGCTAATGCGTTGCTCCTGCCTTGCTTATTCGCACAAAGAGCCAAGGAAGGGACAATGAGCAAGAACCCCCACCCCAAAAAAGAAAGAGAGAGAGAGAGGAGAGAGAAGGGGGGGCGCCCAGGAGACAGGTCTGGCAGCCAGGCCCTCGGGGATTCAAAGAGACTCTTCCTCCTCACCGTTGATAAATGAACACATTCTACGAACATTTTCCAATGGAAGTATAAAGCGCCAGAGAATCTCCCCGATCATGTTGCGCTTTGGAAAACTTTCTGCTGCGCATCCAGCCACCACACCAACTGGGCTCCCCAGAAAAAGCTGTCTGGTCCTAAACCTGACCTCGGCGTCCTCTCGGGCACCCCTGAATTCCCGACGGCGAGGACCAGACGAGAGGCACCCCCACTTCCCCGCCCGGAGACGCCCGCGATTGAACTGGAGCCTCTGCATGCAAAACCGGGTCTCCACGCCCGTACAGCACAGCATTTCTCCCCCTCTCGGCATCAAAGCATCCAGGGCTCACCCTGCTCCATGTACAAGTTCCCCCCTCGGAGTGCGCAGAAATGCGTTTGCAAAGGGCAAGAGCGAAACTGGAGACGGCAGTAGTAGACCGCTCTGCTTTCTTACCTGGGAGTAAACCCAGACAGGAGAGCGGACTTAATTCCGAATCCCAAGTAAGAAAAAGCGCAAGATTCCCTAAAACTCCCCCCGCCCCGCAACTCCAGCGAAATCTGCCCGGGAACGGGACGCTGGGAACAGGACCGGCACCCGCTGGACACGACGAGCAGCGGTGGAACGTGGGGTGCCCTGGCCGGGCCAAGGAAAGGCAGCTTTGGGGGGGCGGGGCACCCAGGTGCCTTCCTCGAGGCTATGCCCGGGCTCAGCCCCAGCACCTGCTGGCCAGAAAAGTCGCCTTTCCCACCCAGGCAGACCCCGGGTCCGTCCCCACAGACGGGCACTTCAGTTCAACCTTCCTTGAGGACCTCCGATGTCCAGAGCCGACCAGACGTCCCCAGAAGCCCCCACCACCTGGGGCCGAGAGCCAGAAGCCAGCTGGGGGGCTCTGAAGTTGTTGCGCAAGCTTCCGGAGCTGCTCAACGCTGCAAAGTTGCCATCCCACCCCATCGGACCCGCCGCCTGCGCCGCGTACACACGCACACCCGCTCCCCGCCAGCAGGAACTCACCTGCCCCGGGACTCTCGGGAAGCCACTTGGCGCCGGGCTGGAGCGCCTGGAAAGCGGCGCGGACGCGCTGGCAGGTGGGCTCCGCCCTGACGCTGAGCAGAGCGGCGGCTAGGATCGCGCAGAGGCGCAGTGGACAAGGAGGGGGCGCCGCGACTGGCGGAGCTGCCCCGCCGCCCTTCATCTTAGCCTCCGGGCGGCTGCCGCGCTCTACCGCTGCCCTCGGTCGTGCATTCCAGGCCCGGAGGAAGAGGAGGAAAGGAGACGTCAGCCAGTCGGCCAGTCAGTCAGCGGGCGATCGAGCTAGAAGCGCCACAACGGCTCTCTGGACCGCAGCGCCAGGCAGACTGAAGCAGCCAAGCCGACCCCGACGCTCCAGCACGAGAAGCCGAGGTCCACGCTGATTGGTCCCAGCGGCACGCCGCCCCCTCTTCACTGGCTCCGCGCAAACTTTCCCCGTCTCTTATTGGTGCGTCCGGGCGTGGAGGGAGGGCGCGGAAAGGAGGTAGGAGGGACTAATACTTGGAACAGCTGGAGCTCTGATGGGCTGGAGCAGCCCCTCCCGCTGGGCTGGTACACTGCTTCTGACCAAGGAAGCTACACCTAGCCATCCTCAGTAACACTGGAATCTTCCAAGGCTATAGCGCGAAAGAAAATCCAGCGAGTTCAAGGGGACTCTACTTCCTATGCTCGAGAAACTAGCTTGGGGGTATTCCTGTATATCTCGTTGTCACTAGAGGTCCAAGTGTCCGTTGGGGCTAGGAGTGCCTGGCTCTTCAACTACAGTCATTCCTGGACAGGGATAGCCATACCCAGGTCCTTCAACCATTCCTCATAAGGCTTTGCTTCCAAAACCTTGATCATGTTCCAGCCTGTCAACCCCCTTCTTAAATAGTGGTGCCCAGAATTGGACACAGTAGTCTAGAACAAAGGGGACTACCATTACTACAACAACTACTGTGAGTCTCCCTGCTGAGCACTGTGGGGAAACCCTTTGGCCATGTAGTTCTCTACATATTACAATCATTTGCTGACAGGGTCTACAATGCAGCTTTAGAGCTCAAAGGTCAGGAGTGGAGGTGATCTTCTCACTGCACCAGATGCATGAGAAATGGCAAGATCAGAGGAGCCCCTTGTACGTTGTCTTTATAGACCTGACATAGGCCTTTGACTGTTAGCAGAAAAGGACTCTTCACACTGCTCAACAAGATGAAATGCTCCACACTATGACTGTGTTCTTCCATAAGAACATATGTGGCACTGTCCAATATGAGGCTCATCCTCAGATGTCTTCCCTATAAAGAGTGGTGTGAAACAGGGTACTTACCCCAATTCTCTTTCCCCTATGCCTTCAGCTCAACTCAAGATAATGTACCGTATATTCAAGGAGCAACGGGCATCTGTTCAATCTGGAATATCTCACACTGAGACAAAAGTGCGACGGGTCCTTATGCAAGATATGTTTTTGTGCAGATGACACAGCCTTGACAGTTCACTCAGAAACTCACCAGAAAGCTCATCAGCTGTTTTGTCCAAGCCTGTACTGAGTTTGGCCTTGCTATCAGCCTGATGAAGACCAAGATCCTGGGCCAGATCTTCGCCAGCACTCCATGTATCAGCATTGATGACCACATGCTTGGTTTTTTCTGCATGGCTCCACCATAACAAGCAGCCTCTCCACGGATGCTGAGCTGGACAAACCTATTGGTAAGGCTGCTATAGAAATGGCTGACCTCTTCAAAAGGGTCTGGGGGAATGTGATGCTAACATCCAATACCAAGATGAAGGCCTACAAGGCTTGTGGGTTGAGCACACTGCTTCATGGTGGCGAGTCATGGGCAACTTACAACCATCAGGAGCGATACCTCAACACCTTCCACATGTACTGCATCGGGAAAATTTTGGGTATCATATGGCAGGACAAAGTTTTAAACAAAGATGTGTTCTCCCAAGCCCACATTCCATTTTTTTTAAAAAAAATTTATTAACATTTTTCACATTTCAAAAAAAGACAAACTAATAACACAAAAAAGAATTTTAAAAAGAATGAAAAAACAGATAAAAGATAGAAGAGATAGATAGATAACAGAATCGACATATCTTAACATTTGTCCCGTACAGAAAAATGTATGTCCTCCCAGCTCACATCTAGGAGCATCCTTCTTTTCTCTCAGCCTCTCACCCTGGGAGATTCCCCACCCCCACCCTGTCTCTCACACAGGGTCCTTCTGACTGTACATCACCTTCATTTGCATGCAGTTCAGACAGATAACATATTATGGACTCACAGCTGTCCATGGAGGCGCAGGTCAATTCTGTATCCAGGGCAGCTGTCTACCAACTCCAGCTGGTGCGCAGGCTGAGACCCTACCTGCCCGCGGACTGTCTCGCCAGAGTGGTACATGCTCTAGTTATCTCCTGCTTGGACTACTGTAATGCGCTCTATGTGGGGCTACCTTTGAAGGTGACCCAGAAACTACAACTAATCCAGAATGCGGCAGCTAGACTGGTGACTGGGCTGCCAAGACCACATAACACCAGTCCTGAAAGACCTACATTGGCTCCCAGTACGTTTCCGAGCACAATTCAAAGTGTTGGTGCTGACCTTTAAAGCCCTAAATGGCCTCAGCCCAGTATACCTGAAGGAGCGTCTCCACCCCCTTCGTTCTGCCCGGACATTGAGGTCCAGCGCTGAGGGCCTTCAGGTGGTTCCCTCGCTCTGAGAAGCCAAGTTACAGGGAACCAGGCAGAGGGCCTTCTCGGTAGTGGCGCCCTCCCCGTGGAACGCCCTCCCACCAGATGTCAAAGAGAAGACATCTGAAGGCAGCCCTGTTTAGGGAAGTTTTTAATGTTTAATGCTGTATTGTGTTTTTAATATTTGATTGGGAGCCGCCCAGAGTGGCTGGGGAAACCCAGCCAGATGGGCGGGGTATAAATTATTATTATTATTAGAAAGGAGAAAATAAGAATGATAGCAAAACAGAAAGAGAGAAATAGAAATAAGGTAAAGAGTGACTTCCAACTATAATAATAAAATAATAATAATAATAATTTTTATTTATACCCCGCCCTCCCCAGCCAAGACCGGGCTCAGGGCGGCTAACAAGCAATAATACAAACAAGTTGAATGATTACAATTTAAAAACAACATTAAAATATTAAAATGTAGCCTCATAGCAGGAGGAGAAAGGAAAAGAAAAAGGAAAGAGAGGGAGGGAGGGAATCAAATTGGCTCCGAGTCAAAGGCCAGGTGGAACAACTCTGTCTTACAGGCCCTGCGGAAAGAAAACAGATCCTGCAGGGCCCTGGTCTCATGAGGCAGAGCATTCCACCAGCCGGGGCCAGAGTTGAAAAGGCCCTGGCTCTGGTTGAAGCCAATCTAACTTCCTTAGGGCCCGGGACCACTAGGGTGTTGCTATTTATGGAACTTGAGGCTCTCCGTGGGGCATACCGGGAGAGGCAGTCCTGTAGGTACGAGGGTCCTAGGCCGTGAAGGGCTTTAAAGGTCAAAAGCAGCACCTTAAATCTGTCCCTGTACTCCACCGGGAGCCAGTGCAGTTTGAAAAGCACTGGGTGAATATGCTCCCATGGCAGAGACCCTGTGAGGAGCCTCGCTGCTGCATTCTGCACCCACTGGAGTTTCTGAGACAGCTTCAAGGGCAGCCCCACGTAGAGCGAATTATAGTAGTCAAGCCTGGAGGTGACCATCGCATGGATCACTGTGGCCAGGTCGGGGCAGGAAAGGTAAGGGACCAACTGCTTGATGCGGCGAAGGTGGAAAAATGTCGCCTGGGCTGTTGTTGTAACCTGCGCCTCCTTGGAAAGGGAGGCGTCAAGGATTACACCCAAACTCTTAACGGAAGGCAATGGCACTAATTGGGCCCCCCAAGAGAAGGGAGTTGGTCCCTCATCCCCATGCCATCCCGACCCAGCCAGAGGACCTCTGTCTTTGAAGGATTTAGTTTCAATCGGCTCCCACGAAACCATCCAGCCACAGCTTCCAAGCATCTGGTCAGTGTGTTAGGGATCGAGTCGGTATGGCCATCCATCAGCAGATAGAGCTGAGTGTCATCAGCACATTGGTGACAACCCAGCCAAAAGCTCTGGATAATCTGGGCAAGGGGGGCGCATAAAGATGTTAAAAAGCATCGGGGAGAGAATTGCGCCCTGCGGCACTCCACACACCAAGAAGTGGCGCAACGACATTTCCCTCCCTAGTGTCACCCTCTGTCCCTGACCAGAGATAAAAGAGCACAGCCAGTTACGGGCTATGCCCTGTATCCCCACGTCTGCGAGGCGCTGGTCCAGAAGATCATGAACGACCATGTCAAAGGCTGCTGACAAATCTAAAAGGATCAGCAGTCCTGACCCACCTCAATCCAGTTGTCTACGGAGATCATCTGTTAGGGCAACCAGAGCCGTCTTGGTCCCAAAACCAGGACGGAAACCGGACTGAAATGGATCTAAACCGTTTAAACTATCAATCCATCAGTTTTGCAGGCATGAAATCAAGTAAATAAATAAAAACTTAATTAAATTAACTGGCCAACTGTGTCGCAGATAACTCAGTTCAGCCCCACCCCACCCCCCAACATAAAGCCTCTCTCCCCAATAAATCCTGGTTATGCCCACATTCACACTCCTCTCTCAGCAACCTCTATGTCCCCAGGATGGAAGATGGCAGGATCCCCAAGGATGTGATCTATGGGGAGCTGGCTTCAGGCACCAGGCCTGTTAACAGATCAACTCTATGTTGCAAAGATGTCTGCAAAGGTGACATGAAGACTGACAACACCAACTCTGCAGTGTGGGAATCCCAAACAGATGACTGCAGCGCCTGGAGACATGCAGTCAGGTCATGCATCCATAAGAGGCACCAGAGGGAACACTGAAACTCCTAGTGAGCCTGGATAGCTCAGTTGGTTAGTGTGGTTCTGATAATGCCAAGGTTGCAGGTTCAATCCCCGTATGGGACAGCTGCATATTCCTTCATTGCAGGGGGTTGGTTGGACTAGATGATCCTCAGGGACCCTTCCAACTCCATAGTTCTATGATTCATTCTCAAGAGAATGGTATGCAAGTTACATAGTGCGGAACCTTAATGTAAACACAACTGAAATCACTCAAAAGAAAGATAATGGAGAAATGCACAGAAAATAGTAGGTCCAGCTGAAAGGCAACCCATGGAGATTTGTATCAATCATTCCAATGCATCCCTAATTATTATTATTGTATTATTAAATATGATAATCTAATCATAGAAGAGGGTATGGCTGGGAGGAGGCTGCCTTGACTATCACAAAGAGACTCTGAGCTTCTGAATCTGCCACCATGCTTCTGAGTCCTGTTCAGTTTCTGTTTCTTCCCCACAAGAACCATTCATGCTCTCAGCTTGCCTGGCAAAATATCCTCCAAGAACTTATTGGGTTGGTTAATATATTTTCTTTTTTAAGGTGCAATGAAAGTCATGCTTCCATAATCCCTTCCTTGTTATTTCAGAGTCTACATTTCCCAGCAAGGCACCTGTAATCGCCTATCAGTGTGTTGCAAAAAGAAATCATTCCAGTCCAAAGGGTGGGGGAGCATCTATGTTGATTGAGGTGGCTTTTCCCACAGATTCATGGGTAATCCTGCTTGGTGTTAAAAAGCCTGCTATATTTTCAGAACTGCCCTGGTGCTCCAAGGACTTCAGAGTGCACAGCAATAGCAGGGAGGAAGCCAGCTTTGCCCATTGACATCTTTCTGACTGCTGCCAGCAGCTTCCCGCATATCAGTGGGAGGGTCAAACCACACATTAAGTGCAGCAAGCGGCATGCCGAAGGCACAACAGTTCCTTTCTTCTAAGGGGAATTTGTGGAAGGAGCTGATTCTGAAAGGAGAAGTGGTGGGTGGAGAGAGGGTTAAGCCCTGCCCCCATGCTCCTCTTCTCCACCGCAAATCACTGCGGTTCTCCAGGTTTTCAGATGGGGATGGTACAACTGTGACATGCAACAGCATTGCCATGTGGAGTGTTCCAGTTTAGGCCAACCTAGAATACCATTCCCACTCTTTCTATCCACACCCCCAACAGTCAGTAAATATTCCATGGTCACAGCTGTTTTTGTTGTCTCCCACCCTCCCATACCTGCCCCCGAGTAAGGAAATTTATTTGTTTGGCCAAACTTGGACTTCCTCCAATTCCCGCTTTGTGTACAAATTGTGCCATTTTGGCTGTCTAAGTGTTGGTTTCATGTAATGAAATAGGATGCTAAGATCCTGGTTCGGGGATGTACCCTTCAGTGAGAGAATTCTAGCAAAGATTTAAAATCACGGGATGTGCAGCAAGGTAAAGCATGGAATTATAGGCTGTTAGACCTTTACAGTATGCCTTACAATGTAGCTTTCCTTCCAAAGTTTCCCTCTTCCCCAAGCATAGAAAAAGACCACACATTAGGTAGGTTAAAAATGGTTTACTTACCAACTCTCCAAAGGTCAGGTTCATTTGCTTTATCCATACAGCATTCAGAAAAAGTTGCAAGGAAAAGTAAAATTTGGCTTAGTCACAGTGGTGAAATTTCCTAAATCATTTATAAGAAGTACAAGACAGAAGTACTGTTTTGGGGGGACAGGTGGCAGACTCCCTGGTCCTGAATGGGGTAACTGTGCCCCTGAAGGACCAGGTGCGCAGCCTGGGAGTCATTTTGGACTCATAGCTGTCCATGGAGGCGCAGGTCAATTCTGTGTCCAGGGCAGCTCCATCTGGTACGCAGGCTGAGACCCTCCCTGCCTGCAGACTGTCTCGCCAGAGTGGTGCATGCTCTGGTTATCTCTCACTTGGACTACTGCAATGCACTCTATGTGGGGCTACCTTTGAAGGTGACCCGGAAACTACAACTAATCCAGATTGTGGCAGCTAGACTGGTGACTGGGAGTGGCTGCTGAGACCACATAACACCGGTCTTGAAAGACCTACACTGGCTCCCAGTACGTTTCCGGCATAATTCAAAGTGTTGGTGCTGACCTTTAAAGCCCTAAACAGTATAACTGAAGGTGCCGAGGGCCTTTTGGCAGTTCCCTCACTGTGGGAAGCCAAGTTACAGGGAACCAGGCAGAGGGCCTTCTCAGTAGTGGCACCCGCCCTGTGGAACGCCCTCCCACCAGATGTCAAAGAGAAAAACAACTACCAGACTTTTAGAAGACATCTGAAGGCAGCCCTGTTTAGGGAAGCTTCTAATGTTTAACAGACTACTGTATTTTAATATTTTGTTGGAAGCCGCCCAAAGTGGTTGGGAAAACCCAACCAAATAGGCAGAGTATAAATAAATTATTATTATTATTATTATTATTATTATTATTATTATTATTATTATTAAACTCAAAAGTGGCTTGTGAGCGCCTGTGGTCTGAACTTGGAGCAATTAGCTCAGACATCCTCATACATTGAGTTTCTCAGGTAGACTGGGGAAACAAAGGCTTCATAACTTAGTCCCTCCCAAAGTGAGCTAAGCCTGGCAGGACAACTTACTCCTCTATGGTTATAACCCCTTCCAGCATTAATTCGACCAGTGGTTCTCAAAGGGTGTGAAGCACCACACTGGTGTGGCCGGGGAGGAAGGCAAGTGTGGCAGGAAGATTCTAGGACAATCAAAGAAACATTTCATCAAAATATTTTTTTTATTTGCAGAATATGGTTAGATATCTTTTCAAAAGCAAGTACTGTACTGCTAGGAGTTGTTTCTTTTTGTTTCCCAATGTATTATTTACCAGTAAAAAAATTAGTGTGGTGTGAGCAAATTTTTATTCTGAAAGTTTGGCCCAGTGAAAAAAGTTTGAGAAGCATTGATCTAGGTTACAAAGCTATTGTCTTTCATCACACATTTTGCATGGAGACTTCCTTTCAAACAAGAGCCTGGAATTTTAGCATGCCATATTAGCCTAATATCAGTCTTTTTATTTTCTGTCTACCTTGTGCAGTGTTTGCTGTTAGCATTCTGTTGGGGAAAGCAGTGGGGAGCATGAGGTGACAAGTACCTTCTTGTTAGCATTTCAGAACATGCAGGCAAGTATCCATCTTCCTATTAACAGAGGATGTTTAAATGAAAGTTGACATGAATGCAAACTTGAAACATTTTGTTGACCTGAGTTGATAACACAGCTGCTATTTTCACATTTTCATCTATTTTAACTCCCATTGAAATAAGTTTTTCTTCTGTTGCTTTTGCCTTTTCATTTACATTATTTTTTAAATCTTGGATATCTTTCTCATCTTCTCTCATATCTAGTTGTTGATCCATGTCAATTACAGAAGTTCTCCTTGTTTGTGAGGCTGAAACTGCCGCAGAACCTGACACAGGTTGTTTTTTTACCAGACATCACTAAGAAGTTCACTTAGCTCACAAGGTAATTTGTTCTCTTTCTTTCTCTCTTACAGATTGGATATCAATTAAATTCTATCTTTCTTAATACAATCGTGACAATATTTCCAATGTGATAATTAATGAATGTCAATTAAATTCAATCTTTCTTAATACAATCACGACAATTTTACCAGTCTGATAATAATCTCCGGCCTATGTATCCACTAATTCTTTATATTCACCAGTTTCACTAAATATATTTTAAATTGATTATGAACAATTATCTAATTAGTTACAGCCAAGCATCAATACAGCAATATCACAAATTCATCAGATCAAATAAATAAATATAATAAATGATTGCAATCCTTGCTTCACTTACTCATTCAGGGTGATAGATCATATATACCCCCAACAACACGTTCTCAGGATGGAGGGGGAGGGAACAGCTGCAGTCGCCTGCGATTCCTGCGCAATGTTTGCCATCTTGCCAAAGGTTGCAGGCAGCTTTACCTGCAGCAATTGCATGTTGATTGCCCTCTTAAAAGACATAGTCCAGCAACTGGAGGAACGTGTAGCTACGCTCCAAAGAATTAGAGAGCTGGAGCTCTTCTTGGAAGCAACAGAGCACACCGTCTCCACCAAGGAGGAGACAGGGGACTCCCCTGAGAAGGAGGCTAGTTCACCAACACAGGAGCCAGATAGATGGAGAAACGTGACTCAAAGAAGTAGGAGGCCCAGGGTTCGCTCTGATTGTTTAGAAATACACAATCGCTTTGAGGTCCTCTCCCCTAGCATGGAAGACGAAGAGCAGACTCCATTTGAGGATCTCTCCCTCATTACAGTCGATCAGGTATATGAAGACGAGCAGCAAAGTCAGTCCTCAGGGAATGTGCAGGCGACCTTGGAATGGACAGCTCACGGAAGAACCCCGACCAAACCTAAGAGGAGGCGTGTAGTGGTGATAGGAAATTCCCTACTGAGGGGAACAGAAGCAGTGATCTGTGGGCCTGACAAGATGTCTCGGGAAGTGTGCTGTCTTCCCGGGGCTAAGATCCAAGATGTAACTGAACGACTGCAAGGAATCATAAAACCCACTGACAAATACCCCTTCCTCTTGGTTCATGTGGGAACCAATGACACTGCAAGCAATAGCCTCCAGAAGATCAAAAGAGACTATGAGGCTCTCGGCAGGAAATTGAAGCAACTAAATGCACAAATTGTCATCTCATCTGTCCTCCCAGTTAAACGACATGGCCCAGGGAGAGAGGGGAAAATAGTGGAAGTGAACAGCTGGCTTCGCAAATGGTGTAAACAGGAACAGTTTGGATTCTTAGATCATGGACTGCAGTTTCTTGAAGATGGACTTCTGGCAAGCGATGGGCTGCACCTCACAACGGTTGGGAGGAATGTTTTTGCCAAAAATCTCAGAAACCTCATCAGGAGGGCTTTAAACTGACTAATGTGGGGGAGGGAGACAGTGCTCCTGAAGGTAGGAGTCTATCAATTAATGAAGATGATCATCCAAATGTCATAGACCAAATGGAGCAAACAGCACGCAGACCTAGTGGTGGGAGGAAAAAATCCTTAAATAAGAGACACGGGGGAATGATTAATGGACTTCAATGTCTGTACACTAATGCGCAAAGCATGGGAAATAAACAAGATGAGCTTGAGCTCTTAGTACAGCAAACTAAATATGACATAATAGGCATCACTGAAACCTGGTGGGATAAGTCCCACGATTGGAATGTAATAATGGGGGGATACAATCTATTTCAGAGAAACAGACCAGACAAGAAAGGAGGAGGAGTGGCGTTATATGTCAGGGATGTGTATACCTGTGAAGAGATCCAAGATTTAGAACCTCAAAGCCAAAGTGAGAGCATTTGTGTCAAAATTAAGGGAGAGAAGAATAACAGAGATCTCACTGTGGGAGTTTACTATAGATCCCCAAGCCAAACGGAGGACATAGATGATGCCTTCCTGGAACAGATGGCCAAGCATGCAAAAGGAAGGGAGCTAGTAGTAATGGGGGACTTCAATTACCCGGATATTTGTTGGACGTCAAACTCAGCCAAGAGCATAAGGTCAAACAGATTCCTCACTGGCCTTGCCAGACAACTTCATTGTCCAGAAAGTGGGAGAAGCAACAAGAGGAACAGCCATTTTAGATCTGGTCCTAACCAATGTTGATGACCTGGTTAGTGGGGTAGAAGTGGAAGGATCATTAGGCGCGAGTGATCATGCTCTTCTGAAGTTTACTATACAGCGGAAAGGAGCAGCCAAGCATACTAGCAGCTGGGTTAGACCTAGAAGAAGCAGAAGTAGCACAAAAAAATAGAAAAAGCATTCAGAGTCAAATCTAATGTAGCAAAAGCAAATAACTGGCCGGCGGACGGTTTAGTCTCTTTTAATTCTATGGATTTCAGAAATAGAATTTTACAAGCTAGTAACAAGAAGAAATTCCAATCGGATGGAAATGATATTATTGTCCACAAGATTATCCCAAATCGGATGATAAAAAAGAGAGAAGCTTACAGACCTCTGGCCGAGGCACTAAAGGCAAAGGCAGTAGGTGGGAGTACCCTTAAGGCATCTCCTTTTTCTTTAAAGGGAAACGTAGAAAGTGCTTGTTGGCACTAGATGCGGACAAATTCTGGAGAAAGTATCGGAAAGAGCTCGGAGGGAAAAGGCAATTGTTGGGAGAATCAGAGGAAATTGAACAAACAGTTGAGAGTTAGGAGACGATCTAAGAAGGGAATTTATTAAACGTAGACTGAGACCTTGAATGTGTGATTTATTTATTTTTTATTTCATTAAACCCGTTGACGTATCATAAGAAATAAAGTATGGATTATAAATTTATTACTTGGAACGTAAATGGTCTAAATGAAAAATAAAAAAGGAATAAGGTGGAACATTTTCTGGTTAAGCAAAAATATGATTTAATCTGTCTGCAAGAAACCCATGTAGCGGAAAAACATAAAAGAGTATTAATAAATAAAAGATTGTGGCTTGAGTTTATTACATCAAGTAAAGAAAAAAAGAGAGGGGTGGTAATCTATGTAAAACCTCAGCTGGAGCCAAAACTGCTTTACAATGATGAAAAAGGTCGAACAGTGATTATAGAGGTTAAGATCAATAACGAAAAAGTGATAGTTACTGGAATTTATGCACCAAATGAAAGAAAATCCGAATTCTATCAATTCCTGGAAGAAAAAGTCATAGAATATTTGGGGGGGGGATATATTATTAGGAGATTTTAATGGAGTAGTTAATCCAAGCATGGACAGAACAATAAAGAAGAAAGAAAAGAGGCAGAACAAACTCCCAACTACATTTTTCCAATTAATAGAACTCCTGAATTTGTTTGACGCTTGGAGGTTTAAGAATCCAACAGAGAAGAATTTACACACTATTCAGAGCCACATAAATCGGCGGGAAGAATCAACGCGATCTGGACAACAAAGGATTTATTAAACAATATTACAAAAGCAGAAATTCATCCAAGAACAATTTCAGATCTCAGCGCGGTCTGGGTTAAAGGAAAAGAAAAAAAGGTTAAAAGGTGGCAACTTAATGAGAGTATGCTAAACGATGAAAAAACTGTACAGAAGGCCAAGCAAATCTTAGAAGAATATTTTAAGTTCAACTTAAATCAAGGAGTAGATCTAGAGACGGTTTGGGATGCGGGTAAAGCCGTCATAAGAGGCTTCTTTATCCAACAAAACGCATTCCAAAGGAAAATAGAGGAGAAGAAGAAAATGGAGATATGGGAGGAAATTAGAAAAAAGGAAAGGATCCTTTTCCAAAAACCAGATGATGAACTAATTAAGCAAAGTATAAAAATTTTACAGACGCAATTCTCCATGATAATAAATGAAGAGATAGAATGGAAGATAAAATGGTTGAGACATAGAAATTTTGAGTTTGCAAATAAACCTGGCAAACCTTTGGCCTGGCAATTAAAGAAGAAAAAGGAAGATAGAATTATCAATAAAATTAAAATTGAAGACAAATGGATTCAAGAACCGAAGGAAATTAGTAAAAACTTTGCTAGTTTTTTTGGAAAACTATATAAAGAAGGTCCAGATACTCTAGAAAAAATAATTGACTATTTGGGCAAAAATAAACTACCAATAATACCTAAGGAAAAAATTGAAATCTTGAACTCACCAATAACAGCTATGGAGGTGCAACAAGCTATACAGAGATCAAAATTAGGAAAGACACCAGGCCCAGATGGTCTCCCAGCTAATTACTATAAAAAGTTAGAACAAGCATTATTTCTTCCCATGAAAGACCTAATGAATAATATTTTGGCAAATGGAAAGCTACCGAAGACCTGGAAGGACAGCTTTATTACTCTTATCCACAAACAGGGAACAGATGCCTCAAACATGGCCAGTTACAGACCCATTGCACTGTTAAATAACGATTACAAGATATTCGCAGACATTCTTGCAAATAGATTAAAAATGGTGCTGAAAGAGATAATTCATAAAGATCAAACTGGATTTCTTCCCGGACGATTTATGCAACCCAATATTAGATGTGTGATCAATGTATTAGAATATTTGGACATTAAAATTGACAAACCAGCAGCTATTATGTTGGTGGATGCTGAAAAGGCTTTTGATAATGTGTCCTGGAAGTTTATGAAAAAATTAATGGAAGAAATGGGACTGGGAGAAAATATTTGTAAAGGAATAAATGCCATCTATTCGGAACAATATGCAAAACTGATCATCAATGGAAGAATTACTGAGGAGTGCAAAATAAACAAGGGAACCAGACAGGGCTGCCCACTGTCACCACTGATATTTATCTTGGTGATGGAAGTCTTGAACAATCAGATAAGAAAGGATCAGCTTGTTAAAGGCATCACTCTGGGAAGCAAAACATATAAAATTAAAGCTTTTGCGGACGATTTACTTATTATGACTGAAAACCCTAAAGAAAGTCTGAAAAGAGTGCTGGAATTGATTAAAGAATTTGGAGAAGTGGCAGGCTTTAAGCTGAATATAACAAAAACAAAAACGCTTGTTAAAAATGTAACCATAGAAGAAAAGGACGATTTAGAAAAAATATTGGGCCTGAAAATCTCCTCAAAAGCGAAATACCTGGGTATTTGGATCACTTCCAAGAACATAAACTTATTTCAGGATAATTACACCAAAACTTGGTTAGAGATTAGAAAAAACTTTGTAACCTAAAGTAAATTAAAATTAACATTTCTGGGTAGGATTTCCATTATAAAGATGAATGTGCTTCCAAAATTAATCTTTTTATTTCAAATGATTCCAATACTGGGCGAAGCAGGTTGTCGCAAGATATGGCAAAGAGAAATTTCCAAATTCCTGTGGGAAGGGAAGAAACCTAGGATTAAACACCTGATCTTAATAGACATAAAAGAGAGAGGAGGCTTTTCCCTACCCAACCTAAAACTTTACTACGAGGCAGCCTGTTTCACCTGGCTAAAAGATTGGTGCACGTTGCAGGATTCGGACCTCCTGGACCTGGAAGGTTTGACAACCATTGGGGATGGCACGCCTACCTAATATATGGAAAAGCAAAAATTCATAAAAACTTTACCAACCATATAAGAAGAAAGTCACTCTTTGCTGTATGGGAAAAATATAAAGACCTGATGGAGCCTAAAGTCCCGTGGTGGACTTCTCCAGTAGAAGCCATAGCAGTAAAACGGAAAAATACTCAGGAAAGCTGGCCAACATATAAAATACTTCTTAAAAATGAAGATAACCAAATAAAATTTAAAAACTTTGAGGAAATAAGAGACCACACTTCAGACAATACCATCAGTTATTTGAAAAATTTAAATCTGACAAACAAAAGGGGTTCTCAACAGAAATTTCCCGATTCAAATCTGATCTTGTAAATTCTAAAAGAAAAACTCTTTCCAAAACTTACCAACTCCTCCTTGACTGGACAGTCAAGGAGGAGGAGGTAACAGTGGCAATGGTGAGGTCGTCCCAGGATTTTGGCCATTCAATAACCATGGCCCAATGGGAAAATTTATGGAAGATCAATTGGAAATTCACAAATTGTTACACGATTAGAGAGAACTTTCAAAAAATGCAACATCGATGGTATCTAACACCATGGAAGCTTTCAAAAATGTATAAAAATGTATCAAGTAATTGTTGGAGATGCGGAGACTCAGGAACATTCTTCCATATGTGGTGGATATGCAGGTATTCTGGGAGAGTATCCATGTAGAACTGCAAAAAATGCTAAAGATCTCTTTCAATAAAAAACCAGAGGCCTACCTCCTGGGAATAACAGATTTGGATATTCCACAAAAGAGGAAGGGTATCTTTTTATATGCGACGGCGGCAGCAAGAGTTTTGATCGCAGTAAAATGGAAGAGTAATGAAATCCCCTCTATACAAGATTGGATCCAAAAGCTGACAGAATATGCCGAATTAGATGGTTTATCAGAAAAAATTAAGAATAAATCAAAACAGGAATTTGTTTCTTAATGGGAGGTTTTGAAAGAATATCTGAAAAATAAATATAGTAGCTTAAATTCTGTTGCAGCATTCGATGAACTTCAGTAATAGTTGTAAGGTAGATATAAGAAATTAGATTTAATGAGAATAAATTTAATTATGAAAAAAAATGTGTATTGGCAATAAGTAATATGAATTTGAAGTATGGAATAGACGGGAGGTTGGGTCTTTAGTGTTAAGACCAATAGATGTTTTATTGTTTGCTAAGAATATTATGTGTCTATGGTTATTTTTGTAATTTGTGTATAATTTGGTATTTGTGTTTTTTGTTTGTTTGTTTTTCTTGTTGTATAAATAAAAAACTTTAAATTAAAAAAGAGAAACATTTCTTGTACACAGAGCAGAAATTCACAAAAACTGCAGCATTCCCTCACAAGGCAGATCTACTTACTTTACAATTTCCAAACCAAAACATTCACCCTTTGAAATCTCCACTTTCCTGAATTTTGTGATGCATTTCTCCAAGCCGAAAACAGATATAAAATGGGGTGTGTTTTATGATACAACATACAAAAATGCTTTTGTGTTCATGAACTTATTTGCAATAATGTGTGCATTGGCAAAATGACACATTCAATGTTACTCCAATAGCTACCTAGTTCAATGCGCAGTGACTCACACTGAGTTCTGCGGATGATGGGCAGTATACAAATTTAATAAATTACTTACTTACTTAACGGCCCACTGAAATTAATGGACATGACTAATGTAGGTCTATTAATGCCAATGGGTCTACAAGAAGCAGAATTTAATTCAATGCATCCCATAGAGTCATGGTGTGTTTTGCCTATACACCACCTTCCAATTCCTACATATCTATGTTATTTAGTACATGGTGGCAGAGGCTGGGTTTGTCTGAAGCAAAGCAAGGAAAGGTTTCTGCATCCCACCTCAATATTAAGCCAAAGGCGCACCTCAAATTTATGGGCTGATTTACAGTCGTGGATAAACAAGGCCCGTTCTGGGTTGTGTTTATTTCCATGCCTGTGTGCATTTCACTTATCCTTAAATGTTACACAGATATTGTAAAGCCTATTCCAATGGGAAGGGATTCACCATAAAGGAGACCCAGCATAGAGCACAATTGCAGTCAATTCACCTCAGATGTTCCACGTGAACTTGGGGCGTAGAACAACTGCCCTTTCGAGAGCTGTAACTGAGGGTCTCTCTTAAAGGCTCCAGTGTGGAAACAGCTAGCTATTTTAAAAAAGTTGGTTTTCTCACACCTCAAAAAGCAAATGTGCAGAAAAGGACTGTTAAAATTGCCAATGGGTTGGAAGTTCCTGCGAAGTGTGTGGCTGCACTGCGCACGTGGCACTTTTCGATTGACAGCAGCCGCAGGAAAACAAGGCTGGAGAAGACTAGTCAGGGGTCAGGGAAGCAGCCTGTGAAGGGTTTGCTTGCAGGATGAGCAGATCAGGGATGAGAAGGCACTTGCCCTTCAGCCATCCAAACTATACTTCAAAAACTTCCAAGGAAGGAGAGTCCACAACCTCCTGAAGGAGTCATTCCACTGTCAAACAGCTCTTAACACTCAGAAAATTATTCCTGATGTTCCGTTGAATTCTCCATTCTTGTAACTTGAAGCCATTGGTTTGAGTTCTTGCAGTATCTTTTCCAGGCCATAACTAGCTCACTCACTCAATCATTCTTCTTAGTTTCCAGACCCTTAATCATCCTGGTCGCCTTCCTCTGCACACTTTCCAGCTTGTCAACATCCTTCTTAAATTGTGGTGCCCAGAACTGGACACAGGTCTCCAGGTGGGGTCTGACCAGGCAGAAGAGAGCGGGACTATTACTTCCCTTGATCTGGACTCTAGACTTGCCCTCAAAAAGTTCTTCCTGGTGTTTAGTCAGAATCATGGGCAGAGGAAGAGTGAAGAAAGACTGGACAAAATCAGTTTTTGCTTTGTCTTCCTTTTGCTGGTTGGATGCAGCTATTTGAGGAAGAAACCATGAAGGAGGTGGTTAGAAATGTTCCCATAGGAAATAATGAAAATTGTCAAATCATTATGCGACCACTCGCTTAATGAACCATTTCCCAAGACTGCATTGTGTTTGGAAAGTGGGAACTGCACATACAAAAGCTATTAATCTTGGGAAATTCTTTGCTGTTTGAAGAGTTCTTTACACAGTGCCAGGATTTCCCCAGTTCTTAAATCTCAAATCCTAATATGTGTTCAGATTCACAGAATTTCATAAGCTTCTTAGTGGTGGTTTATTCTTGTAATTCTCTCCTGAATAAGATGACAGACACAGTTCCCTTTTCAAAACGACGTTTTTCTCCAAGCACATTGTGAGAATATGCTGCTGTTACCAAACAGTAAAGAAGAGAAATGGATCCTGCACAAACATAATTCATCTTAAACTTCACCTTTCCTCAGTTTATTCCCTCGTCACTTGAAAGACTTCAACCACTTCCCTAAACTCCTTCTGCTTTGCTCCTGGAGATGAATTAGTTTCCAAGTTTTCTTTGGAGGTCCACCAGGCTACCAGCCTAGGACTACAAAAGCATCAACAATCAATGCAATAAGCTATGCCTATAGAGCTTGCTAGGGACGCGGGTGGTGCTGTGGGTTAAAGCCTCAGCGCCTAGGGCTTGCCGATCGAAAGGTCGGCAGTTCGAATCCCCGCGGCGGGGTGCGCTCCCGCTGCTCGGTCCCAGCGCCTGCCAACCTAGCAGTTCGAAAGCACCCCCGGGTGCAAGTAGATAAATAGGTACCGCTTACCAGCGGGAAGGTAAACGGCGTTCTGTGTGCTGCGCTGGCTCGCCAGATGCAGCTTTGTCACGCTGGCCACGTGACCCGGAAGTGTCTCCAGACAGCGCTGGCCCCCGGCCTCTTGAGTGAGATGGGCGCACAAACCCCAGAGTCTGTCAAGACTGGCCCGTTCGGGCAGGGGTACCTTTACCTTTACCTTTATAGAGCTTGCTTAGTGAACTGGGGCAGTAGTCCCCATTAGAGCAGGACATCTCTACTCTCCCCGCCCCATAAATACTAAACATGGGCTCCACTAGAACTGAACAGAAGCTCTGAAATCTCCTTTCCCAATTGCATGGGGATGAGAGTGTGGTAAGAGTGCCGCCTCTCCCACAATTCCAGGGTGGACCCCAGCAGGGCCCATGTCTCCAGCATCCTAGAGACACTCAGTCAGCGTGGAAAGTGAGCTTTAAGCCCACTTTAAGAAGCCTTATCACTTTTTGTGCTAGTTCAGAGTGAAAGCAGGTGAGTCAGCCACTGAGGATGGGCTCCTAGGGTCACTCTGGAGAAGAAGGGAAGAGTTGGGAACTCTGAAAGCACATGCAGTCCAACCCTATGGGAGTTTTAGAATATAATTAAAATGATATGAGGACAACTCTAGTAAGAAAGAGCAAACCACTATGAAAATCATTTCCTTTAGAAACAGCCAGTTCCATGAAGCATGCTAGAATAATAATATTTTTATTTTAAAAAAACAGTCTCCACCTGCTGGCAGTAAGACAATAAGGAGGAAGACAATCCATGCCATGTTTTACTTTTAAATGGAAGAAGTATGCGATTCTGCTAAGAAATGTCCTGACCAGGACCACTGGGAAGAAAAGGCTCTGGTGGCCAGAGATTTTGTTTCAAATATATTTATTTATGTATAAAAATGTCTACACCATTCCAGATAAACAAACCCCCTCAAAGCCTTCTTTAAAATACCCCTTCCCTGACCCCCACAGGTAGCTGTTTCTTGAGAGGCTTCCAAGGGGATGGGGAGGCAGCACATGGCTTGACAGCACCTCTAACGGATCACACTGAGCTGATGATGTTCCAGCCAGGAGCACCTTCATAGCCACTTAGGTGGGGGTGCTAAAAGCCATTCCCTGTGAAATAAAATCATCACACACACACACATGCTCGCTATACACAATTGGGGCAGCAACCCATCTCCTCCACCTTTTGGTGCTGAAGAGGTTCTGCAGCCCAGAAATAATAATAGTGGTAGCAGTGGTAATAATTATCATTACTTTTTATATTCCACCCACCTGGCAGGGTTGCCCAGCCAATCTGGGCAGGTTCCAACACATAACATAATAAAATGTCAAACACTATTAATTGTTCCTATTAATAACAGTAATAATATTATAAAATAAAAGTCATAAAAACTTTAAAATAAACAACTTATATCAAACAAGGCAAAATTCAACAATTGTTCTGAATCTAGTAGCAAACAGTAAAATTAAAATATTAGCAAAAATTTAACAGTTCACACTTATCAACCACAATAAAGAATTACCAATCTACAATCAATAAAAATAACAGCAAATCACAATGCATAAAATACCACAAAACATACAAAACCATGTAAAAGGATTAAATTGAGAAACAAAGATACACAACTGAAAAAAGGATTTTTAAGAAGATCTCCTGCTAGTGGCCAAATTCTCCCCACCCGACAGCAGTGTCTGGGTGGGGGTCTAAGCAAGGGAGTTCAATCGTGGTGCAGAAAAGAAGTGAATAGTACACAGCCACTGGGGAGGGGGATTTCTAAAAGCCCCTCCCCATGAATTAAAAGCACCCCCAAGAAGTTCTCCTGCTTTTGGGGTGGGGGGGTCTAAGCAAGGGAGTTCAATCGTGGTGCAGAAAAGAAGTGAAAAGTACACAGCCACTGGGGAGGGGGATTTCTAAAAGCCCCTCCCCATGAATTAAAAGCACCCCCAAGAAGTTCTCCTGCTTTTGGGGTGGGGGGTCTAAGCAAGGGAGTTCAATCGTGGTGCAGAAAAGAAGTGAAAAGTACACAGCCACTGGGGAGGGGGATTTCTAAAAGCCCCTCCCCATGAATTAAAAGCACCCCCAAGAAGTTCTCCTGCTTTTGGGGTGGGGGGGTCTAAGCAAGGGAGTTCAATCGTGGTGCAGAAAAGAAGTGAAAAGTACACAGCCACTGGGGAGGGGGATTTCTAAAAGCCCCTCCCCATGAATTAAAAGCACCCCCAAGAAGTTCTCCTGCTTTTGGGGTGGGGGGGTCTAAGCAAGGGAGTTCAATCGTGGTGCAGAAAAGAAGTGAATAGTACACAGCCACTGGGGAGGGGGATTTCTAAAAGCCCCTCCCCATGAATTAAAAGCACCCCCAAGAAGTTCTCCTGCTTTTGCGGTGGAGGGGGTCTAAGCAAGGGAGTTCAATCGTGGTGCAGAAAAGAAGTGAAAAGTACAAATAGCTGAAGAAGTTGGGGCTTGTTCGGGGGGGGGGACTTTGAGGAATCCTGTGGGAAAACCTACAAATTTTCTCTAAAAACAACAACAACAAAACAATGCTACCATCGCCGTAGCAGATGTTTTGACTGACTGTAAAAGTGTCTGGTCTTGGAAATGACCAAAGACTTTCTGGGTGATGTAGAGGTGTTGAAATGAGAGGCAGAACACAGCTTGACTGCAGGGAGCCCCTTCCCTGCTGAACACACTTTGTGCAGCCACTTGTCTCCTCCTGCTTTTGGTGCTGAGGAGGCTTTCCAGCCAAAATATGCACCCAATCGGCAATATGATTTGCTTCAGGAAGGGATGAAGATGCATCACGCGTCCTTCTTTGCAAATGGTTCATGAAGTCCAGAAAACTGGTTGCAGCCTCCAATTGTGGCTCCATGGAAGCGATGATGCTTCTGTCCCCGTGCCCCCGTGGAAGGAAGTGTGTGGATCCAGAATTGGCCTCCACTGTCAAAACGTGTTTAAGGAAGAGAATCTTACTTGGCTACAAGGGATCACTGAAGAAGAAGACGACGACGACGACGAAGAAGAAGAAGAAGAAGAAGAAGCTTCTCCACCATGAGGCAAAGGTTCTCTCTGGAGCAAAATCTGGCATTTCCAGTATGTGGCAATGTAGGGAAGGCGGGAGCATCACACAGAGGATCCTGGAGAGGGAAGGATAGGAGGACAGTTTAGGGAGAATGGGAGACAGGACATCCACGTGAGGCTTCCACTGGGCCTTGTGAATCCGCTTAGCAATTGCAAAACTTAGAGACATGTATGCTATATCCGTGTGCACCCTCCCCCAAAACAATCTTTTTGTCATTGCTCTGCACCTGGGCCACTCACCGAGACTAGTCTACCTCACAGGGCTGTGGTGACAATTAGGGAGGAGGGAAAAACATGTATGCTATCCAGAGCTCCATTGAGAATATAGGTGCAACTAATAAACCATAAATAAATGAATAAATAAATAAATAAATAAATATTGAGCCAACATGCTGCCTTCAAGGAAGGGCCCCCAATGTCATTTTGCCCCCCACCCGCCCAAGCTCCCTGTGAGCTTCTGTGGTGAAGCTGCCCTCTGAACTTGGTTTTCCCAGGTGCAAAGCCAGGAAGGGACCCTGCGCACCTTGCTCTGAAGCCACCCAGGCATCCCTGACAGCGCACAGGTGTGCATCGCATGCAGCATTTCATAGATGTGTGCAACAAGCTGGGTCAGGCATAAAGGTCACGTCAGCATTAAAGGAGACATTTGTGGCTGCGGATCTAGAGGTCTGGCGGTGTGTGCAACCTTTTTACAATAGATTTGTCTGTCTGGACTGCAGTAAAACTCTGTTGGGCGTCCCTATGACTACAAAGGACACCTTCGTGGATTTCACACAGAGAAAAGGAAGAGCATTTTCTAGGAAGCGCCAGGACTTCCAGTTGCTCAGGGATGTTCTTGGAGCTTGCAAATAAATGCCCCAAGAGAAGCTGCAGCCAGAACATTCATTAACACCTGAATATTCCCTCCGTCTTCCAAGGGAGAACAAGCAGGTGGATGTGGCCGGCTCCTCTCACATTCCTAACCACACAATCGCCCTGTGAGGTAGGTCTCCCAGGCCCAACAGCCTAACCACTACATCACACTGCCTTGCTTCTCCACAACACCTTGAAGAGGGGACTTGTGGCTGCTCTGCTGCAAGGCAAGGATGGGGACTCCAGACGCTGTGGAAATGTGGGCAAGCACCACGTCCCGTGACCAGGCCTAGAAAGATGGCCACTCACTGCACTTTCTCAGAGACAGCCGAGAGCCAGGAAGCTCTCCGTTCAAGTTTCCCCTCCGTTACACATGCAGAGGCCCATCTAGTCCAGGATTCCGAGTCCCACACGTGGCCCGCTGGATCCCTTCCAGAAGCCCACAAACATGGCATGCAAACAACAGCTCTCTCCTCCCCAGCAGCAAGCCCTCCCTGGTAGACTGCCGCTGAACATGGGGTGTTGTTGTTTTTTTTAATAGATATTTATTGAAGATTTTCCATTTTAGTAGATTAAAAAGCCAAAAAATCAAAAAAAACCATATACAGTTTACAATCCTTATTTTTCAATAACATATTTCCCTGACTTCCCCACACCCCCCCTTCTTATATTCCAATTCAAATTGTTAGTTCAACAAGTTCTTATCCCCAATTTTTTAACCTTTTTATGTTTAATTCATTATAAAAAACCGATTTAACCTTATAAACATCAAAATTTATACATCAGTACTCATTCTTAAATCCTTTTTCTAAAGTCGACCCAAATTCCCTTCCACGAATTCCCCATTTTTCATACAAATAACAAAACAGAATAAAAAATAAAAAGACGAGTTATAATTATACACCCTTTGGATCCCCAAACCCCACCCCATCCCCTTTCCCGGTTTCAATCCCCAACAGATGTCCATCAGTCTTAATCTACTATCAGCCTGGGGATCTCACGTCCGAGGCTCTTAATTGTCTCTCAGTTCCTCTCTGCCAGTTTTTTTGATAGTCCTTAGTATTAAACACCAGATCTCGGAGATGCTCTAGCCCGATGAGGACAATGTTTCTTCCAGCCAGACCTCCATGCTTAGAAGTGGAGCCCAAATCTTGTTTCTTACTCCTTTCAAATCCAAATGTCCCCAAAGCTCCAACTTTCACCTTAATCAAATTTGTAATCCTTGGGTCTTCAGATCTCCACAAAGAGAGATCTCTCCATTCTTCAATCACCAATTCAGACCAGATTTTCATCATCAAGTTCTTATTTTCCTTTATAACCATCATGGCAGGCCTCTGGCTCTCCTTTGCCATCTGCAACATTATATCTCCTCCTTCCTTTTCCTCAAAAACAACATGTGTCTCTTTCTCCACACTCTCAAAGTTCTCAAATTTCTCCTCTTGTCCAGCTGCTTGGGCTTCCTGGATCAAATCCTTATCAGATTCAACGAACTTATTTACTGTTAAGTCCAGAGTTGCAACGTTGGTAGCCAAAACATCAATTTGGCCTTGTAACTTTCCCAAGAGAAAGAAAACTCTGTCCAATTTAGCTTGAGTTTTGCCTCCTTCAGCCATTCTTGTAATGTCCCAAAAACCCCTCTAGAGGGATTTTGGTTACTTAGTATTCATTCCAGTTCAAATCCAACAATCAAGTTAGTTTGTGTCAGTTCTTCCCTGTTTTCAACAAAGTATAGCCCAATTGTAACAAATATAACCAGCAGAGACAATAGAAAACAAAGTTTGCTTTTTCCGTCTTGACAGCTAATTTGACAGCTGTCAAATTCTTCAATCTCTCTCCAACAGGCTCTCGCATGGATCACTCCCGGGTCCGGGGGGTGGCGCCTCAGCTCCGAAAATTAGCTCTTATCCTCCAGTAAAATTGCTTAAACTGCCAAATCGTGCAAGTAATATCTTTTGCCCAATAAAAGGGAAGAAATCCTCTCGACTTTAGTTAGCTAGTCCTTGCTTTAGATTATTTACAAGACGGGGAGACGGACTTCCTGTTTGCATCTTCCCCGATTAAAAAAAAATAAAATTCTTTAGAAATCCAATTTCCGTACTACTCACGGGTTGCTGCTTTAAAGTCCAATTGTTCACAAGAAGAAGTCAGCGCTCTCCGACCATGGCATGCGGCTTCACTCTGCAGGAGAAGCAGTCGACTCTCAGCACCGCGTTCCCCCGTTCCGAAGCCTTTAAAAAGTCTCCTTCACGGGTCGGGGGGCGCAAATGGTGCCCGCCGAGTCACCAGGTTCACAGGCTTCCCCGCCTGTGATTTTTAAGGGTCCCCGGTCGCCGCAGCGGCAAGACCCGAATCCTGCGGAGCAGATTCCCTCCGGAGCTCAGAGGGAATCTGCCATTAGCCGGGTTTTTATTCAGCCCTGACTGCCAGCAGCCTTCACTAGATCTGCCCTGCATTAACATGCTTTGTTCTCCTTTTAAAGCCATCTAGGTTGGTGGCCAGCACCACCATCTTGCAGCAGTGAGTTCCACAGATTCAGAGATACATTCAGAAGCCACCACTCTGAGCCATAATTGGGGCCAATCCACACCCGTGTCGGCCTACCTGACAGGAGTGTTGCCAGGATTATGACTGGTGCACAACGGACTTTGAGTATCCAATCTTAAGAATACACCAGCTCATAATTCAACTGTGGCATTCTCTCCCAGTGCCGGATTTATGTATAAGCTAAACAAACTATAGTATAGGGCCCCCACTCTCTTAGGCCCCCCCTAAAAAAATTAAAGGAAAAAAAATCTGGATGTACATTTCCAAAATATAAGATAAGTTCACTTACTTTGATAAAAAACATTTGGTTATGTGTAAATGGCTTTAGATACCTATTAAGTTCATAAGTTACCATATAGCACATATTCAGCACAAAAAACAGCCACAATTTGTTGTTTACAAAGGACAGCTGGACATATAAAGAGCCCCATGACCTGCGCAGACATGATTTCTGGTGTCTGCATGTGCGCAGACATGATTTTCAGCATCTGGGCATGCGTAGACGCAATTTCCGGCACCGCAGAAGTGAGTCCCTGGGCCGTGCTGCGCCGGTTTAGTGCAGCGCACAGGGACTCACCAAGCGGGCGGCTCGATTCGGGGGCGGCTTGTGGGCCGGTTAAACGACCCCCGAGGGCCGCTTGTGGCCCATGGGCCTTAGGTTGCCGACCCTGCGATATGGTAATTTATGGACCAAATAGGTATCTAAAGCCATTTGCACATAAATAGGAGCCTACACAACACAAAACACTGCTGCTGTATGTAGGGGGGGGGGTTATCTTATATTTTGGAAATTTACATCCATTTTTTCTTTAGTTTTTTTGGGGGGGGCAAGAGAGTGGGGCCCTAAGCTATAGCTTGTTTAGTTTATACGTAAATTCGGCACTGGCTCTACATAAAGTCCCTGCAGGATCAGGCCCTGAGCAGAACGAGGTTGCGGTCCAAGCAAGGTAAGGCAGGCGGAAAGGAGGAAGGAGACCCTCGAGCGCCCCCTTGTGACACGAGCGGGCAGTTCATATCTGAAGCGACCAAGAAGCCTTTCAGCCAAAGCACAGCCTCCAAGGAGGGAGGGGAGAGGACCATGTCGGCCAGCATCCTGTTCTTTCTGTGCCTTCCTCGAGGCTATGCCCGGGCTCAGCCCCAGCACCTGCTGGCCAGAAAAGTCGCCTTTCCCACCCAGGCAGACCCCGGGTCCGTCCCCACAGACGGGCACTTCAGTTCAACCTTCCTTGAGGACCTCCGATGTCCAGAGCCGACCAGACGTCCCCAGAAGCCCCCACCACCTGGGGCCGAGAGCCAGAAGCCAGCTGGGGGGCTCTGAAGTTGTTGCGCAAGCTTCCGGAGCTGCTCAACGCTGCAAAGTTGCCATCCCACCCCATCGGACCCGCCGCCTGCGCCGCGTACACACGCACACCCGCTCCCCGCCAGCAGGAACTCACCTGCCCCGGGACTCTCGGGAAGCCACTTGGCGCCGGGCTGGAGCGCCTGGAAAGGAAAAGAGAAAGTTGCAGACAACCGCAGTAGACTGCAGCGCGTTCTTACCCGGGATAAACGCGGCCAGGAGAGCGGGCTTCCTTCCGAATCCCATATAAAAATAAATAAATGGAAAGCGCAAGATGGGCGCCGAAGGGCAGTTGCAAAGTGGATGCCCTGCCCCAGGAAAGGCACTTTGGGGGGCCGGGGGAGGGACACCCAGGTGCCTTCGTCGCCCGGGCTCAGCCCCAGGACGTACTGGCCACACAAAGTCGCCCTTTCGCCCAAGGCAGACCCCGGGTCCGTCGAGCTCGGCGGCCTCCTCCCCACAGACGGGCTTCCCTTCGTCCCGCCCCGCCTGGAAATAGCGGGACTTCAAGGCCAGCAGCTGCTCCACCCCGCGAAACACCCCGCCCCCTCGGGAATCCACGGCGGTTTCCCACTTTGAGGACCCGCGACGTCCCAGTTGGGCCGGAGAGCCAGAGGCGAGTTGGGGGGGGGTAAGAGGGGCTCCGAACTCCAAAGCAGGTCCCCCCGCCCCACCGTCAGACACTCACCTGCCCCGCGACTCCCGGGAGGAGGAAAAGAAGCAGCGCGGCAGAGGAAGGAGCGCAGCCCTAGAAGGCGCGGTGCGAGCCCGCCGCAAAGATGAGAGGCTACGACCTGCGTCGCCGTGGGCGTCCAGAAGAGCACAGCACGGGCGAGTGCCGACCTCGTCCGGAGTGGTTTTTAAGGGCAGCTCCCCCTCCCGGCTTTCCCCTTACAGCACCTGCAAACCTCCTGTGGCGATTTCTGCAGCTCCGACGTCCCTTAAAGGCACCGGCGGCGCGACGGGCTGGCGGGTTTGCTCTGAGGCCGAGCTGCCTCCTCTTCTGCTGCGCTGAACATACTTTACCTGTAGCTGAAAAGGAGGATCGCAATCTAGAGGTCAGGGGATCCAGTGGGAGAGCAGGCAGGAGCAATATAGGGCCCCTGGCTGCGGCTGCTGCTGAGAAGTCTCTTCAGCTGCTTCTCTTCAGCCTCGGTGTCCCTGAACGGGGATCAGCTGTGGTGGAAGGAATTTCGCCACCTTCTCCCCCTTCAGGCTGCTGTTCAGCAGGTGAAGCTGGCTTCTGGCCCCTTGCAGTTGCCCGCTCCGAAGCTGGGTGGCAAGGGCTGGCGTGGAGTGGCAGGCTCTGTGACCCTCCGCTCCCCACCCGTGCCAGGCACACCCTGCTGGCACCCACAAACAACACTATGCTGCTGCTTGGTGAGCCAGACATTCCTAGCCATAGGGGACACTGGGACGCCTAGTGCCAATGTGGTATATTCTCCTACAGAGGGAGGGCAACCCCAGAGGCGGATTGAGGGCAGTGCAACCAGTTCTCAGTGGCGTAGCGTGGGTTGTCAGCACCCAGGGCAAGGCAAATAATTTGCGCCCCCTAACCCATGGATTTTAGCACTCGAGTCTCTTCCGCGCGCCCCCCCAGATGTTGCGCCCGGTGCGGCCGCCCCCCCTGCACCCCCCACGCTACGCCACTGCCAGTTCTGCCACACTGGGCACTAAGACAGAGAGAAAAAAGGAGCCCGAGAGCTGGGGCACATGCCCTGACGGTTAAGCTTCATTTTGTCCCCTTCGTGCCACACAGGTATGTCATGATAGGGCCCCCTTTTTGTGACTATTTAGCAATCATGCATTTGTGATTTCGCTGCAGATCCTCCTACACAAACAAGTACCTGTATTTATGCCTGGTGCCCTGCTCTGTTTCCTGCTTGGCAGGGGGTTGGACTCGATGGCCCTTGTGGTCTCTTCCAACTCTGTGATTCTATGATTCTAATATGCTCACAAGAACCAGCTTCCAGCATCAGACACAGTCTCTGCATTTCAGGGGGCCAAACTCTGCCTCCTCATACTCAGAAACTAGAAACCTCCTGCCAGCCGACTGCTGCGATGCTGCTGGGTTATTACTTCTGGCATTAATAGAAGATGTTGACATTTCACTCTGATGTTCCAGAATTAAATGTCAAGTTATTCCTGTTCAGAATGTAACATTTACATTCCCCCCCCCCCTCAAATACATCATTGCAGCCGTATTTTCACCTGCCTGGCTGCTCAGGGAGGGCGAGGGTAGTTGTGGCCCAGAGATGGAGAGGCAGACTTTTCAGAGGAGCCAGGCCAGCTGATGTGTGGAGGAGCAGGGCTTATATTGTGGCTGCTCCTGTTCTGGGGAACAGCATCCCTGCTGAGATACAACAGGCACCCACTACCTGCAATTTCCAGAAGCTGTTGCAGACATTTTTGTTCCAGTGAGCTTTCCACACTGCATGGATGCGTCTTGGGCAGGGGTCTGCAACCTGCGGCTCGGGGAGCCGCATGTGGCTCTTTTACACCTTTGCCGCGGCTCCGGGGCGGATACTAGCGAGGGGAGGAGGCGCATTGTGCGCCCCGAAACTCCCCACTGTGGCGGGCGCTGTACTGGCTGTGACGTCACATGGGGGCGGTGCATGCATTAGTCACGCACTGTCCCGACGTCACCTTCCCAGTTTTGCGGCTCCCAGTTTTTTTTTCTTTGGAAAAAGGGTCCAAGTGGCTCTTTTTGTCTTAAAGGTTGCAGACCCCTGGTCTTGGGTGTGCATTTATTGGTTGTCATTTTCTGCGCTGCTTTTATTATATCACCTTGAGACATTTATGTAGAAGTAATTTAGTTAACTAATAGCACATGAATACTTTGCCCCACTAGACTAGTATCTTATTTATTTATTTTAGAATTTATAAATCGTTTTGCATTTAAAAATACTGATGAGGCAGTGAGGCATCTAGAGAAAAGTTTTGAAAGAGATGAAATGATAGAAGTTTACAAAAGTTTGCATGCAGTGGAGAAAATGGAGTAAGAAATGTTATCCCCACCCAACTCCTAATGCTAGAACGTGTGGACATCCCAGGAAGCGGAATGTTGGAAAATTTAGGACACATAAAAGAAAGAAGAAATATAAAAATAAATAAAAGGACTTCTTCACTCAGCACATGGTTAAACTATGGAACTGCCTCTCACAGGAGGCAGGGATGGCTGCAAGCCTAGGTGACTTTAAAAGAGTAAACCAATTCATGGAGAATAAGGCCACCAATGTCTACTAGCCAGGATGGCTCTGCTCTGCCTCCACAGCTTCTGAATGCCAGTCTCTGGAAGCCACAGGAGAGGAGAGTTGCTCTGGTGCTCTGGTGCCGCTTGTGGGCTTCCCATTGGCATCTGGTTGGCACCTGCGTGAAGAGGATCCTGGACAAGATGAGCTCCCTTGGGACTGATCCAGCTAGCTCTGGTGGAAGAGGCCTTGCTCAGTGGCAGAGCATTTTCTTTACCTGTACATTCCACCTCCAGTATCTCCAGTTAGGGCTGGGAGTGAATCCAGTCTGATCTCCTGGAGATCCACTGTCAGTCAGTGTGGGCATTGTGGAGATGAATGGAGCCCTGACCTGACTGAGCAGAAGACAGCAACCTAGATGGCTGAGCTCTTGGACTCCAGTTCCCATCACCCACAATCAGCATTACCCAGTGGCCAGTTGGTAGCAGGAGAAGCCCCGCAGAGCCTGAAGGGCAAGCGCCTTCTCATCCCTGATCTGCTCATCCTGCAAGCAAACCCTTCACAGGCTGCTTCCCTGACCCCTGACTAGTCTTCTCCAGCCTTGTTTTCCTGCGGCTGCTGTCAATCGAAAAGTGCCACGTGCGCAGTGCAGCCACACACTTCGCAGGAACTTCCAACCCGTTGGCAATTTTAACAGTCCTTTTCTGCACATTTGCTTTTTGAGGTGTGAGAAAACCAACTTTTTAAAAATAGCTAGCTGTTTCCACACTGGAGCCTTTAAGAGAGACTCTCAGTTACAGCTCTCGAAAGGGCAGTTGTTCTACGCCCCAAGTTCACGTGGAACATCTGAGGTGAATTGACTGCAATTGTGCTCTATGCTGGGTCTCCTTTATGGTGAATCCCTTCCCATTGGAATAGGCTTTACAATATCTGTGTAACATTTAAGGATAAGTGAAATGCACACAGGCATGGAAATAAACACAACCCAGAACGGGCCTTGTTTATCCACGACTGTAAATCAGCCCATAAATTTGAGGTGCGCCTTTGGCTTAATATTGAGGTGGGATGCAGAAACCTTTCCTTGCTTTGCTTCAGACAAACCCAGCCTCTGCCACCATGTACTAAATAACATAGATATGTAGGAATTGGAAGGTGGTGTATAGGCAAAACACACCATGACTCTATGGGATGCATTGAATTAAATTCTGCTTCTTGTAGACCCATTGGCATTAATAGACCTACATTAGTCATGTCCATTAATTTCAGTGGGCCGTTAAGTAAGTAAGTAATTTATTAAATTTGTATACTGCCCATCATCTGCAGAACTCAGTGTGAGTCACTGCGCATTGAACTAGGTAGCTATTGGAGTAACATTGGATGTGTCATTTTGCCAATGCACACATTATTGCAAATAAGTTCATGAACACAAAAGCATTTTTGTATGTTGTATCATAAAACACACCCCATTTTATATCTGTTTTCGGCTTGGAGAAATGCATCACAAAATTCAGGAAAGTGGAGATTTCAAAGGGTGACTGTTCTGGTTTGGGAAGTTTATCTCGTCAATGCAGACTCCAGTGTCCCAGGCCAGTGGCAATTAAGCCTCCAGTTAAGTACCTCTGGTGATGGAGAGGCCAGCACTTCCAGAGACAGCCTCTGTTCCACTGCTGAGCAGCTCTTTCCCTTGGGAAGGGTCTTCTGATAGTCACCGTATTTTTCGCTCTATAAGACGCAACTTGTTTTAGAGGAGGAGAACAAGAAAAAAAAGTTCTCTCCCTCTTTGCACAGCGCCCTTTCAGCGAAGTGGCAGGAGAAACGGAGCCCTTTCCATTTCTCCTCCCGTGTCACTGAAGGGGCGGTGCGCAGAGGGAAAGCTGTGCAGCGCCTCTCCAGGGAAGCAAAGCCAGGAGAGCAAGAGGGATCGATCCCTCTTGCTCTCCTGGCTTCAGCGAAAGCAACGCAAAGCGTCCTGAGCACAGCGGGAGTGCTCCCACTCAGGAGGCTTTGGGTGGCTATCCCTGAAGCTAGGAGAGCAAGAGGGATTGGTGCGCACTGATCCCTCTTGTTCTCCTGGCTTCAGCAAAAGCTGTGCAGCCTGCATTCGCTCCATAAGACGCACACACATTTCCCTTTACTATTTAGGAAGGGAAAAGTGTGTCTTATGGAGTGAAAAATACGGTGACTGCAATCTGACTCCTTTCCATTTTCACCCATCACTTTCTACTCCTGCCTCCAGAGCAACAGAGAACAAGTCAGTGCCTTCTTCAGCATGACACCCCTTCAAGTAACAGTCTTAAGAACATAAACGTAAGATTGCAAGAAAATCCTGGTGGGTCAGGCCATTGGGCACTTAGTCTATCATCCTGTTCTCACAGTGACCAACCAAAAGGGGTTCCCAAAAGCCGGACCTGAGCGCAAGAACACTTTCCCTCCTCCTACGGTTTCCAGCAACCAGCATTCAGAAACGCTGCTGCCTCCAGTGGTGGAAGCAAAGCCCGGAGCAGCCCAAGGCATTTTGGCACCTGAGGCAGATCCCAAAATGGCATCCCTCTCCCTGCCAAGGAAGAAGGGGTGGGGGAAGATCTATACTTGGGTACAAAGGGAAATCTGCTGCCCCTGTGGATCCTGTTACCCGAGGTGGCTGCCTCACCTTGTCCCATGGATGGGCTGGCCGTAGCAAAGACCCTCATCTCCTTGGCAGGTTAAGTGTAGAGATGGTGTAAAGCAGAGGTTAAAGAAATCCTGCATAGCCGCTGCATTACATCATGTACCCTCAGCCTCGCTGGCTGGAGAGATGCTCTCTGGTTTAAAAGGGGAGGATTTCATGGACTGCTGGATGGAAGCCTGGGCTGTCTGTCGCACAGATCAGCAGCAGAGGAGCAGCTCTTTGCCACTGTGACTTGCTTTTGCTTCCCACACTGCTGCCCAAAAAAGGCCAGGCTAAGAGTGCAGCCCCAAAGCAAAGGGTGGGAGGATGGAGGAGGTCTCACTAGGATGTGTCTGTCTGGGAGCAGAGAGGAGCTTCTTCCCCATCTGGGATCAGCAAATCCAGACCTCTTACAGCAGCCATGGCAAGAAGTAACCAGTTGTGCCAGCTGAAATTCACCCACCTATTGCCCCTTGCCCCAGTTCCCATTCCTTCCCCAGGAAAGATGCTGTTGTGCTCATGTTCTGCTCCCTGGTTTCCCACTAGCATCTGGTTGGCCACTGTGAGAACAGGAGGCTGGACTAGATGGGCTGCTGGCCTGATCCCGCTGGCTCCACTTTGGTTTTCAAGTTCTTAACGAGTGGCTCAAGGCACTGAAGAGGTTAAACTGTGAAGCTCAGATATCCCAACATTGTTCCAGACACAATGGAGAGGAAGAGGATGTCGTCAGGGGCAGGAATATCTGTGGCAGGAGCCCAGCACATTCCTCTGGTAAATATGTGTTTTGGGTTGAGGGGGTGGGAGGAGAAAGATGCTGTAACACTCTCCTCCAGCTCCAGGCAGTAGTGACCATAGGAGTCCTCACCCAAAAAGGAGTTTCCTTGCTGGGAAACAAGGTATTTTGGCACCTGAGGTGGACCCCAAGATGGCACATGCAAACCCAGGCAGGGAAGAAAGGATGAGGGAAGATCAGGAACAATGAGAGATTGACATTGGGAACTGCTGCCTCTGTGGACCCTGCTGCCTGAGGCAGTGGCTTCACTTTGCCTCATGGGTGGGTCGATCCTCTCTGGGAAATGCCAGCTCCAGTCTACAAGATGTCTGAGGGGCATGAAGCTGGAGAATTCAGGGGGCAGGCAACTCACAAAGGTCTGATTTGCAAGCAGAAGGCATGGATGTGGCAGCAGAGGAGGCAGGAAGAGACTGGCAAATGGGATACGAGCCCAATAGAACATGGGTGGCCCCTCGCTTTGTGTCTACATATAGTGAAGGCACTTTGCCCAAGAGTACAGAGATCAGAGACTTCCGAGACGCCGCAGCCACGGAAAGGAGCGCGAGGCAACCCTCCAGGGGAGCCTCGAACAACACGGGGTCTAAGAGGGGTCACGAAGGCTCCGTGAACCCCAAACCGCAGGAGGACTATCCTGGGGGATAAAGCACCCAGCGACGCTGCTTGTGCTCGCCTGTGTTGCTGGCGTTTAACAAGGCTGGAGCCGCAGCGTGAAGGGAAAGCACCAGACTCCATGTTGTGAAGGGTCTCTGAAGAAAGGAGCCACAGCAGCCCCCCCCCCCTCCAGCAAGGACTTGTGCAAATAAAGGCTGCACCTTCTCAGGACACGTGTCTTGCTGCTGGCGCTGAGCCCAAGACATTTTGGCACCTGAGGCAGACCCCCAAATGGCGTCCTCCCTCCCCACCAGGGCAGAGGAGGTGAGAGAAGATCTACATCAGGAACAACAACAACAACACATTCATATCTTTATATATATATTTGGTGGGGGGGACTCAAAGCAGTTTACAACCTAAATTAAAACATCAAATAAAACAATCCAGAAGAAAACATTACAGAAGAAAGTCAAATATAAAGTATACATTTAAAGCAACATACAACTATCAGGAAGCTAAGATATCTACATTAGGAACAAGGGGGGAGGAAGATCAACATTGGGATCTTCTGCTCCTGTGGATCCTGCTGCCTGAGGTGGTCACCTCACCTTGCCTCATGGCTGGGCCAGCTCTGCCCTTTACACAGGCAGGGAGCAGGGGGCCCCATCAGCACATGGTGGTAGGGGGGGAGCAGAGGCTGGCTGTACTGGGGGAAGCCCTTTTCAATAATAATGCAATAATTTCATTATTTATATGCCACTCATCTGACTGGGTTGCCCCAGCCACTCTGGGCAGCTCCCAACAAAATATTTAAAAGACAGTAAAATATCAAACATCAAAAACTTCCCGATACAGGGCTGCCTTCAGATGTTTTCTAAAAGTTATGTAGTTCTTTATCTCCTTGACATCTGATGGGAAGGCGTTCCACAGGGTGCTACTACCAAGGCGGCCCTCTGCCTGGTTCCCTGTAACTTCGCTTCTCGCAGTGATGGAAGCACCAGAAGGCCCTCGGGAGAGGGACCCCAGTGTCCGGGGTGGAGACGCTCCTTCAGGTAAACATGGCTGAGGCTGTTTAGGGCTTTAAAGGTTCCCTCACTGTGGAACCAACACTTTGAATTGTGCTTGGAAACACACTGGGAGTCAGTGAAGATCCCATAGGACCGGTGTTATATGGCTCCAGCAGCTGCTCCCAGTCACCAGTCTGGCTGCCGCATTCTGGATTAGTTGTAGTTTCCAGGTCACCTTCAGAAGTAGCCCCACACAGAGCGCATTGCAGTAGTCCAAGCAGGAGATAACCAGAGCATGCACCACTCTGGCGAGACAGTCTGCGGGCAGGAAGGGTCAGCCTGCGTACCAGATGGAGCTGGTAGACAGCTGCCCTGGAAACAGAATTAACCTGTGCCTCCATGGACAGCTGTGAGTCCAAAATGACTCCCGGGCTGCGCACCTGGTCATTTGGGGGCACAGTTACCCTGTACAGGAACAAGGAGTCCCCCACATGTCCCCCCATCCTCCCAAAACAGTACTTCTGTCTTGTCAGGACTCAACCTCAATCTGTTAGCCGCCACCCATCCTCCAACTGCCTCCAGACACTCACACAGGACCCTCACTGCCCTCACTGGTTCCTCCAATTGCCTCTGGGTAGAGCTGGGAGGGTTCGGTGGCAGATGAAGGAAGCAGCGGCCAATCTGCAGTGTGCAAGGGGCTTGCTGCAGCTCCCCAGGCCATGAGGGACCCAGAGAGAGGGAGGAGGAGGAGGAGAATCTGCAAACAGGTCCTCAGCCCCCCCACACACACACACGATTGTGCAGGAAATGAGCAGAGCTCAAAACAACTTGAAACCGCAACTCCCCAGCAAGAGATCTTGATATGGGGAAAGATGAGGAATTTTTTCCTGCCCTTAAACTTGGCAAGAGAAACTTTAGATTGAGGTGCTGGGAGGGGAAGGAGAGGAAGGAGGCAACTGGAACAAAAGGAACTGGAAAGCATGTAGGGGTGCTGTTTCTGTGCTTGAAGCCTCCCTCCCACAAAAAACCCCACCCTTGCAGAGAAGCCACTTCCAGAGGGCAGGGGAAGGGCACAGACTCCTCTGAAGCCACCACAACACATCCTAAGCTTAACATACCAAGGAGAGCTGCAGGACATGTTGCCCTCAAGGGATGTGGCTGAGATTTGTGTTGGCCCATCCCAGTCACCCCACCCCCACCCCTCACAATTATCTCGGTGAAGGAAAGCTAAGATAGGAATAAATTAATTAATTGTGCAGCAGGAGGCAGGAAATGCAAGCCAGGCCTTGGAATAAGTGGTGGGCGCCAGAGGATTATGCTGCTGTTTAGGGGAGCTTGCTTGGCTGGGGGGTTGGTGGCTCCAGAGGGGAGAAGATGGAAAGTTATCCAAGGCACTCAGGCTGCCTCCCTGGGAGTCCTCATCCCAGTGGAGCTCCAGGAATCCCTCCCTCACCTTCCTGAGCAGCTGGTGTCATTGTCTTCCCAGCAAAGCACACTTTGGTTGAGCCTCCAACCCCAGCCATGGAAGAGGAGGGGTGAGGATGCAGTGATCTGGCATAGCAATCTTTGGCAACGATTATAATTGTCCTGAGAGCAAGAAGGCACTGTGAGCACAAAGCCGGCGTGCAGTCCCCTAAGGGAGGCACCAGCTGAATATGAAGTGGTATGGTTGGAGAGGACCCTGAGGGTCATGTAGCCCAGCCCCTGCGATGCAGGAAAGCCCAGCTGGCTTTGGTTAGTACTCCCTGGGCCCCCTGCGCAGGCTCTCCCGCAGGCAGCGCAGCTGCTCCTCACCTAGTTTGATCTTGTCCTCCAGCTGCCGCTGCTGAATGATGAGTGCTGACTTCATGCGCACAAAGTGCTGGTAGTCCTGCAGCTGCTCAGCAGGCAGGCAGCGTGAGACACTGGCGAAGACCAAGCGCTCCCGACGGGAGACATGGTCCTGCAGCTCCTTGGCATCCTCCAGCTGTGCCATCAGCTGCCGCTTCTTCTCCAGGAGGGCCAGCTTGATTTGGGGAAGGGAGAAGAGAGGGAGCTGTCAAAACCCAGAGCAGGAAGACCAGGAAGCAGGCACAGGACACCCAGGCACACATGCCCACCCTCAACAGTGTAGCGCAGCAGCAAAAAAAGCTAACGCTCTTCTAGGCTGCCTCAACAGAAGTCTTCTGTCCAGATCAAAGGAAGTCGTGGTCCCACTCTATCCTGCCTTGGCCAGACCACACCTGGAATCCTGTGTCTAATTCTGGGTGCCACAATTTAAGAAGGATGTTGACAAGCCGGACCGAGTGCTGAGGAAGGCGACCAGGATGATACAGGGTCTGGAAACTGAGCCTTATAAGGAGCAGCTGAGGGAGTTCGGTATGTTTAGCCTGGAAAACGGAGAGGAGATATGATAGCACTTTTCTATCTAAAGGGCTGTCACGTGGAAGGTGGAGTGAGGTTGTTTCCTCCTGCTCTAGAGGGGAGGACCCAAAACACTGGCTTCAAGAAGTTACAAGAAAGGAGATTCTGACTAAACATCTGGAAGAACTTTCTGACAGTAAGAGCTGTTCAACAGTGGAACAGACTCCCTCAGGAGGTGGTAAACTTTCCATCCTTGGAGGTTTTTAACATCTCATACTATCAGAAAGGTCTTCCTGGTGTTTAGTCAGAATCTACTTTCCTACAACGGGATCGGGTCCTGCCCTCCAGAGAAGGAGAAAACAAGCTTGCTCCATCTTCCATGGGACAGGATATCTCCTCTCAACTCTCTCACTCTCATTTTATCCATGCTCAACCTCCTCTGATGTTCCCCATCAGGCTTGGTTTCCAGACCCTTGATCACCTTGGTTGCCACCCTCTGCACATGTTCCAGCATGTCAATATCCTTCTTAAACTGTGGTGCCCAGAATTGGACTCCAGATGTGGTCTAAGGCAAAATAGAGGTGGGGATGAAGAGGAGGCAGCAAACATCTTGGTCTGGGGACAAGGAGCTCCCAAACAGGAGAGAGGGGCCTTTCAGAGCTGCATTTCCAGAGGTCGCCCACCCCACCTGCCCTGTACCTTCTCCTCTTCTGCAGTGGCATCCAAGTCCAGGCTGCTGAGGGCATTCTCCACCCTTGCCAGCCGCCCTGAGAGGGACAACAGGAGGTTGACCACCTTCTCCAGGTCTCCGATGAAGAGGCGGAACTTCTCGTATTCATGGGGCTTGCAGACCCCCTTGACATGGTTCTCCACCTCTCTGCCCAGCACCATGTTGGCATTCATGTCATCATGCAAGCCCCGCTGAGCCTCCTGCAGCACCCCCAGCTTCCGACTGATGCTCTCAATCAGCTGCACCTGGAGGCAGGAGAGATTGCAGTTGGGGTGAGGGGTTAGTTAGGGGGGACAAGTGCCACGGGAAGAGACTGGCTGCAGCAGAATCAGGCCAAAGGGGACCCATGTAGCCCAGTATCCTGGCCAACCAGTACCCGATAAATGGGGGAAGCCCAAAAGAAGATCACCAGCCTAGCAGTAGCACTCTCCCCATCTGCGATTCCCTGCAACTGGGGGTCACCTCAGAGGCACACTGCTCTGGGACGTGGAGGTGCCAGAGAGCCATCATGGCCGGTAGCAACTGCTACAAGCAGATTATACCAGTGAATTCCATCTATTTGCAGGGTTCAGCTTTGGACACCACAGGGCTTGGGCTCTGTTTGTGCAGAACTGCAATTGTTTCGCAGCAAGCACACACTGTACTAGTGATGAACAGTGATGGTCCAAGTTCAACTCGACTTTTCCAGCCCCCACCCCACCCCCCAAAATACAGGAGCCACTCACTGGGGCTAAGTTTGACTCAAAGAGCTGGACAAGTCTGCCCACTAATCCCCAAGCAGCTGAGCAGGGCCTGGAAACTGAAGTGGAAAAGCCCACCTCCCACCTGCTCACCTTCTTCCTGGCCAAGTCGTGGTCCACCTCTTCCTCCTCCGAACTGGCTCCAGCCCCCTCAGGCAACTCCTTCCTCTTGTTCAGTAGCTCAGCCTTGCCAGAGCAGGAGGAGGTGGGGCTGGCAGCTCCTCCACAGGTTGGGGAGACAGGTTGGCTGGGTTGCCTATACCAACAAAGAGCATTGTGGGAGGGATGGCTCCAAAATGGAGAGGAGGCCAAGGCAACACTGTCTGCCTTCACGTGACCATCTTGGCTGTGAGTCTTGGAAAACCTGCTCCTGCCTTGCAGGTCTTCCCCACCTGGCCTGGAAAGGTGGTGTCTGGACTGACTCCAGCTACAAAAGCTGAGGCTGCCGAAAAGACTCCTGGGCTGAGGTAATGTTTGGGAGTTTTGTTGGGGTGTGTTGTTGCTGTGGTTGATACTAATTTCCTGTGTTTTTATTTTAGAGCTTGTTATGATATATGTGGATGGTGTTCAATCATTACACAATACACAACCATTTTTTGGTGTTTCATTTAGAATCATAGAATCATAGAATCATAGAATCATAGAGTTGGAAGAGACCACAAGGGCCATCGAGTCCAACCCCCTGCCAAGCAGGAAACACCATCAGAGCACTCCTGACATATGGTTGTCAAGCCTCTGCTTAAAGACCTCCAAAGTAGGAGACTCCACCACACTCCTTGGCAGCAAATTCCACTGTCGAACAGCTCTTACTGTCAGGAAGTTCTTCCTAATGTTTAGGTGGAATCTTCTTTCTTGTAGTTTGGATCCATTGCTCCATGTCCGCTTCTCCGGAGCAGCAGAAAACAACCTTTCTCCCTCCTCTATGTGACATCCTTTTATATATTTGAACATGGCTATCATATCACCCCTTAACCTCCTCTTCTCCAGGCTAAACATGCCCAGCTCCCTTAGCCGTTCCTCATAAGGCATCGTTTCCAGGCCTTTGACCATTTTGGTTGCCCTCCTCTGGACACGTTCCAGTTTGTCAGTGTCCTTCTTGAATTGTGGTGCCCAGAACTGGACACAGTACTCCAGGTGTGGTCTGACCAGAGCAGAATACAGTGGCACTATTACTTCCCTTGATCTAGATGCTATACTCCTATTGATGCAGCCCAGAATTGCATTGGCTTTTTTAGCTGCTGCGTCATTTATTGCAGAGGTTGGCAGCCTTATCGAAGGATGGGCAGGTCGATGCTCCATCCATCGGAGGATGGACCAGAATGTGTGCGCATGCTCGCTCTTCCAGGTCGGAGGAGCACCCGTGCGCGTGCGCACACGCTATTTCCGGCGCTCTTCTGACCCAGAAGTGCACCGGAAATAGCTTGTGTGCATGCACATGGGCTCTTCCCCCACCCACGGGCGCACACGCTATTTCCGGCACACATTCAGGTCAGAGGAGCGCCCGTGTGCCTGCACACAGGCACCATCAACCCGGAAGGCAATCCCTGTGCCACGCTGCGCCGCACCAGTAACAACGGGCAGCAAGGGGGGTGGCGGCAGGGGTCGCCATGGGCTGGTTAGACAAGCCTCGTGGGCCGCTACCGGCCCATGGGCCTTAGGTTGCCGACCCCTGATTTATTGTTTATGTCATGTTGTAGTTATGTGTTTTTTAATGTGAGCTGCCTTGAGCGTGGTTTGGACTATGGAGAGGTGGTATACAAATAAGATTATGCATCAATGTATACAGAAAACTGATGGCAAGACACTACACATGAAAAATACTGGAAGGGCAGGATATGCCACGTTGAAGTGGGGGGCATCAAAACCTGCAAAACTGAACATCTTTCAGGGGAAGAAGACAGAAGAGGGAGATCAGCAGAATGCTTTTGGAGCCCTTTGGGGACTGCAATGGTAGCCCTTTGCCCAATGCATAATTTCCAGCTTTGGAAGACGTTATGAGGCCTTAGGGCTCATCCATACCTTTTGCCCGACACTTTCCATGAAAACCTGCTCTATAATGCCAAATCAGAACAAACAGCCATTTGGGTTTTCTGTGAATTGCCATTTGCTTCAATTCAGTGGGAAAGAGGGGGCTTTTGTGGGAAAAGCCCGGGGCAGAAAGGCTCAGACATGGTGCTTTAGCGTGCAAACTTGTACTTAGAAACGCAACACAAAAGGAAGTCTGGATTGTACTGGCAGTACTGCTCATCTCCATGCATGCATGTGTGTAAGAGAGAGAGTTTGGTCTCTTTAACTATTTTGTAACTAAAATAAATGCTTATAATGGGTAGGCTAAAGATTTTCAGGTAGTCAACAGGTGTACTTTTCGTTTCCACTTCTGAACTACTGCTGAATTGCTGTTCCCTTCTTGTTAAATCACTTTGAGCATTGTGTGTGAATGGCATACAAGCAAAGTCATGGTGACGAATTAGAACCATCTTATAAGTAATGCAGCTATTGGCTGACAGCAGTATAAAAAATAAGCTGCCCTCAAGCCCTTGTTCTATCATGCACTGATATCATTGTAAATGATACATATGCAATGTATCATTGTAAGCTCCTTCAAACTCTACAAATCCTACTATATGAATTCTCAATATATTTACAATAAAACAGCAACTGTGGTGGGGGTGGGGGTAAGTGGGAGTCGCAGGCAGCAATGAGGTGTCCCAAGAGGGGCATCAGCAGGAGGGGCACCTCCAGGGAGACCCCAGGCTCACACCCACCCAGAGGCTGAGGCTCTTCCTATACATTAGTATCCTACCCTTGGACGGTGGTTTGCACTACTTTCTTCCCCTCCCACAACTGACCCTCACGGCAATCCTGTGAGGTGGGGCAGACTGAGAAAAAGGGAGCTGCATGACTTAGTGGGGGTCTGAATGTGGGTCCCCCACACCCTGGTCCTTCCCCCACCTGTTGTCCTCCAGATGTTAATGGACTTCAGTTCCCATTACCCCCTCCTGACCACGGCTCAGATGGTCTTAATCTCAGGGACGTGGGTTCGAGCCCCACGCTGGGCAAAAGATTCCTCAATGGACTAGGTTGGACTAGATGACCCCCGTGGTCCCTTCCAACTCTACCATTCTATGATTCTATGCTGGATGAGGCTGGTGGGCCCAGGAGGGCTCCTGGCAGGGGAAGGATGCTCTGTGCCAAGGGCCCACATAGCCGCCCCCCAGCCCCCAGATCTTGCTGCCCTACATACCAAGAGTTTTTGGGGGTGCCATTGCAGCTGGTGTGCCTACCTGGCTGAGAGTCCCACGGCACCAGCCTGAGGGGGCCACACAGCACCCTCACTGGGGGAGAAGAGGCCCCCCATCATTTCCGCTGTCGTCACCAGACCCAGGGTGGGGCTGAGCACTCCAGCCAGGGAGCAGTCCCTGCCTGCCACATCCCTCATCAGCTCTTCCGAGTTCAGGCGGGAGGGGTGCACTGAACCCCCTGTACCTGGGGAGCAGGCATCTCCTTCAACCCCCTCTAGCTCCTTGGAGGCTGTGAAGGGGGAAGAGAGAGAGAGACAGAGAAGCCCGTTCAGACGGCAGCATTGCTGGAGAGACAAGAGGCAGGGATACCTGCAGAGGGGAAGCAGAACTCACCAAGGCTGGAGGGGCTGGCTGACACCGGCTCAGGGGTCCTACTGGCCGATCCATCCTTCCCCTTTTCCCACAGGGGCCTGGGTGTTGCTGCTTCCTCCGGGGAATATGCAGGCCTTTAAGCACAAAACCCACCAGACACCCGATTAAAGATAGGTTAAATAGCTTCAAGCTCAGTGGTTTTTCTACCTTTTTCTTCCTGGCCTGGGAGGGAAGGCCCCAGACTGACTCCAGCTACAAAAGCTGAGGCTACTGAAGGAGCACAGGGCAGCAAGCAATAAAACACCTTAAAAGTAATTCCAGTGCAGAGGCTTTTTGGAATAGGAAAGTCCCGGGTGCTGGGAAGACCTCAGGGATGGCACCTGTCTCATATTTAAGGGGAGGGAATGCCAAAGGAGATATGCCCCTAATTCATTTTTGTTGATTTTCCAAATTTTTAACAAATCAGCCACATGAAAACAAATTTAATACAAATTTTCAGAAACTTGGTTTCCTGCACTCCGTTCATGATGTGTCCAAGGTCCTCCTTGTTGCTGCATTATTTCCCTGATTATTTCTAATTCACATTCCATTCCTTACCATTAACCTTATACTACAATAGTTTTTTGTTCTTTTTAAACTTATTGCCCTTAACCACCAGCCATCCACCTGCCAATTCCTGCACCTACAGCCCCAATCCCTATATTGTGTGGAACTGGACCTCCTGATAAGATGGCAAGATGATAAGTGTTGGAGCCTGGCAACATCTGGGCCCGCCCTCCCCTGCTCACAGCTTCTGGGTTCAGGCAAGATTTCAGGAGAGGTCCACAAAATCTCACCTGAACACAGACACAGCTGGTGCCTCTTCTTGCTTCTTTGGTGGGGCACCCTCCCACCACGGGAGAAGTGAGGAGAAGAAGCAACTTCTCGCGAGATCTCACACATACCACTTCTCCAGCAGCGGTCAGGTCGAGTGTCACCCACAGCAGCTTCAGAGATGTGAGAAGAAGTGGCAGCAGTGGCAAAACTTCACAAGATCTCATCAGCAGCTGACCCCCACCACATTCCCTTGCTTCTCCAGCTGCCCCTTGAGATGCTGCCACCTGAGGCAGATGTCTCAGTCCACCTCATAGTTGGGCAAGTCCTGCCACCAGGTCCCCATCTTTGCTTTTGGAAAAACAACTCCACACTACTAGCCCACATGAAGTTACTTGCCATGAGAGTCCTCCTCTTCTGCACCACAGTCTGACCCTCTTGCTGCTTTCTGCCCCCGTCCCAACAAGTCCACTCACAGTAAAGTCTCTTGCTACAGGCTGGATGGGGTTCAGGCTAAGCTTAAAAGGGGGCACAGACTCAAGGGCCATCTAGTCCAACCCCCTGCAAGGCAGGAATCTCAGCTAAAGCACCCAGGACAGATGGCTATCCAACCTCTGTGTAGAAACCTCCACCTGTCCATTGAGTCGTCAGTATGAAGAGGCCTAGGCACTGATCCTGCTCTCTCCTGCCCAGCTAGTCCCTCCTGAAACCACCTTCCCTACTTACCTGCCCCTCTGTACAGACCACCACCCCCATCCCATGCCCACAACTTATGAGCCCCAAGAGGCAGAAAGCAATGCACTACTTGCCTGGATGACTCACTCTGGCTGCTCCCACCTGGCACTGCCCACTCTGGGGTCCGGAGTGGCGAACTGTTATAGTGGTAGGGGGAGTGGGGGGCTTCCTGAGGCCTGGGGCTGAGCTGCTGGCCGGCCTCCCCCCACAGCTCCTCCAGAGGCAGGCTCTGAGACCGCTGCCTTGCCACCTCGCTGCTGCTCTGGCCGTGGGCACAGGCTTCTTCCAGCTGAGGGTGTGGGCCAGCCTTGGGGGGAAGCAGATGGCTGTGGGAAGCACGGCCAGGGCGGTATTTCTCCCAGTTTGGTGGCGGGGGCCGTGGAGGGGGAAGGCCCTTTTGCTTGGCTGCCCGGGGAGACTCCAGCCGGGCCCCCTCCTCCAGCTTGGCCAGAGGGGCTTCTCGTCTCTCCCTCCCAGAAGTACCGGCCTGCTCTGCACAGAGGTGGCTCTCTGAGTGGGCCCTTTCACGCAGGGGGTGTCTGTGAGGGGTGGCAGGGTCCTCTTTGTAGGCCAGGTTCTCAGCTGCTCGCCCAGGCCTCTTGCCGTCCCAGGAGAGGCTGTGAGTGGGACCAGCGTGGCAGGAAGGGTGCCATTCTGCCTCGGAGGCCTCTGAGCAGGTCCAGAAGGGGCTGACCCTCGCAAAGCCCACCTTGTGTTGTGCGAGTTCACTGCAAGGAGAGTGAAAGAAGAGCAACCTGCAGCATACCCACCAACATTTCTCTGGCGAAAATAGGGACATCCTATTCCCCATCTTTTCCCCGTCTGATCTGAAGCATCTTTTCCCCGTCATCTGATCTCCCACAGAAGTCATATACAAGTTTGCATCTGTCACCTCGAGCCAAATTACAACCTCCCCGCTGAACCTACATTGAATACAATGGGACATACTTCTGAGCAGACAGGGAAAGGCTCTCTTCACAATAAAGAAATAAATGCACCATGCCTTTCTTGAGAAATGGCTGGCTGCTGGAGAAGTGGATTGTTGATATTTTCCTTCAAAACTACAGGAAGGGCTTCGTATGACAGCTTCACCATTTCCTTCATTTGGTGCTGGAATTTTATTTTCAGGATAAACAGGATTCCGTTTTTGCCCCTACACACAGACACCACTTTTAACTGTTCTCCGAGATGTGGATGGAAGGAAAAGGGAAAATAAGGGCATTCCAAGATCAAATCAGAAACTGGGATGGCTTCCATCATTCCAGGACTGTCCCTGGAAAATCAGGACACTTGGAAGTGAGTGGCAGCAGCCTCTGCAGACAGGACCAGCCCAAGGCATTCTGACACCTGAGGCAAACCACAGAATGGCACTAGGGAAGACAACCCCCCACACACACACACACACACCATCTCTTGTGTTAACACCAGTTCTGCCTCAGCATCTCGGGAAGAAGCTTCTGACAGGAAGTGGGCTTCCAAAAGGCCAGCAAGGGTATGTTGCTCTCTCCCACCTTCCTGGGTTGCTACAGCCATGGGGCAAACCCCTTCAATCAGAAGGAAGGTTGGGCCAGTTTGCCCTCTCCACCCTGCCCCAGCTGGTTCCTGTGCCACATTCCTGGCTCTGGTTGTTTCAATGCTCAGTTCCCATTCCTCTTGAGGTTGCTGGTGGGTGGTGCTGGGCCTTCAAAGAAAGGCCCTCATTGATCTTGGTTGTGAGGAATGTCAAGGGTGCCTTGAGGAAGTGGCGCCTCTCCCTAGAGCAAGATGGAATGGGTCCAGCCCCAGCAGCAAACACACAGGACTTAGCAGAGGTGGGAAGGCTCTTCTGTTGCTCCAGCCTACAAGAGGTCCCTCTGTGGGCCTATGCCAGCCTCAGAGCCTCATGCAGTTTGGGGTGAGTGCCGATGACGGAGAAGGGCCTAGCATCTTGCGAGGAGGGGCCCCCAGCAGGAGCACCTCACAGACACCTGGGGACATCAAGTGAATCAGGAAATGCTGTGCCACGTTGCCGTTTTTCCTGCTACCCCACCCCACCCATCTGTGGGCACCAACATCTAGCGTTCCTTGCCCACCCCAGGCACCCCCTGTTTACCTCATGGACGGGCTCATCGTCTTCCTGCTGGGTGCAGGAGGCTCCCACTCACCCAAGGAAAAGTCCTGGAAAAAAGGAACAGAGGCTGAGGGTGGGGGCACGAAGGGTCAGCCCACCCATGAAGCAAGGTGAGGCAACTGCCTCAGACTGCAGTATCGTCAGGAGCCAAACTTTCTCTCCCCACACTTTCCCCCCTGATGTCAATCTTCCCTCTCTTCTTCCCTGAAACAGAGGTAGGCCCAAATCTCGGGTCTGCCTCGGGTGCCAAAATGTCTTGAGCCAGCCCTTGGGGAGGTCTGGAATCCACCAGGCAATGATGAAGACTCTCCTTGGAATGGCTGACCAAGGGAGTAGTCCTATGACTGCCCTTCACCTTGATATGAGACCTCTGTTGATGCAGCCCAGACTAGCATTAGCTTTTATTTTATTTTATTTTATTTTTTGCTGCTGCTGCTGCTGCTGCACCACACTGTTGACTCACATGAAGTTTGTGGTCCTCTAAGACCCCAATATCCTTTTCACATGCACAGTGTCCATATAATAAAATCATAGAGTTGGAAGGGATCCCAAGGGTCATCTAATCCAATTCCCTGCAAATGAGGGAATCTCAACTAAAGCATACATATAGAATCATAGGGTTAGGGTTAGGGTAAAAGTACCACTCTATTCTGCCTTGGAGGGAAACCACCTAGAGACCCATGTCCAGTTCTGGGTGGCACAATTTAAGGATATTGACTAGCTGGAGAATGTGCAGAGAAGGGCAGCCAAGATGGTCAAGGGTCTGGAAACCAAGCCTGATGAGGAGCCTTTGAAGGAGCTGGGGATGTTTAGCTTGGAAAAGAGGAGGTATCTCTATCTTATCTTCTCCTGCTCGAGGAGAGGGCACTAACCTATGGCTTTAAGTTACAAGAAAGGAGATTGCAACTAAACTCCAGGAAGACCTTTCTGCCAGAAAGAGCCCTTTCACAGTGGAACAGATTCCCTTGGGAGATCTTTAAGGAGAGGTTGGAAGGCCATCTGCTATGGATGCCTGAGTGGAGATTCCTGCCTTCCCAAGGGTTGGACTAGATTACCCTCAGAGTCCCTTCCAAATCATTCTGCAATCAGTCCTGCAACCCCCCCACACACCCACACCCTCTTACCGCTAGAAAGGTCTTCCTCGCATGCCACGGTCCCCCCTCCTCCAAGAACTTGTGCTGGGCTGGGCAGCAGCAGCAGCCGCGGCAGCGGTTCCAGGCGTGTGAGTGGCAGTGGTGGGCCCAGTGGCCAGATGCTGCCGGCATGTTCCTGTGATGAGCTGCGGGGCACCGATCCCCATAGCAGCAAGCACAGCCTTCCCGGGCAGCACGTGAGCAGGGAAGGGGGCGCCAGTGATCACAGTCTTCCTCACACTGGGCCAATGGCTTGCAAAAGGCAGGCACCTCTGGAAGGAAGTCTTGGTAGGTGTGGGGTGGCGGGGGGTGCAGGAGCCTGTAGGGCTGGTCCACAGAGTGGCGGCGCTGGTCCCTGCGCTCGGAGCTGGCTGGCTGGAAGGAGTCCTGGTCCACCATCCTGGGGAGGGGTACCCCCACTGGCCTGTTGTTCTGGCAGCTGAAGCCCCCAGAGGACAGCGGCTTGCTTGTCTCCTCAAAGAACTTCCTCCGGTCGGCAAAAGGCAGGAGGCCAGAGTCCTCAGGGGGCGGCAAGGGGCTCCCAGAATCAGCCACCTGCTGGCTCTGATGGTGGGGCTGCAGCTTGTGCTCTGGTGACCACCTCCAGTGGCCCCCTTGACTTCCTCCAGGCGGAGGAGCTCCCTGGGGCTTCCTGGGGCTGGGGAAACCACTGTCTGCTGCAAAGACACTCAGCTCAGAGCCCCAGCGCCTGGGAAGTAGCGCTCTATGCTGGGTCAAGCCAGGAGGCCGGCCCTTGGGCATGGGAGGCGGAGGAGAGTGGGGCAGGGAAGGAGGGACAGGGGGGCTGCCGGGGGGCTCCCCTGCCTCCTGGTTGGACTCCCCCTCCTCCAACAGTGGAGTGGAGCCCTTCGCCTTTTGCAGCTGTGCTTTGCGCCACTGGATCTCGTTCCGCAAGTTGGTGGCAAAGCGGTCGCTGCGCCGGCGCATATGGGCTGAGCGGTGCTGAGACGAGCCCCCCTTCCTGGTGCCCACGATGTTCCCTTCCTCCTCCTGCCCCACCTCCATGCTGGGTGCCTCCTTCAGGCCTGTGCTGGCATCTCCAGTGGGCTGCAGATGCGGGGAGGATGCCAGTTCGACAGAGGCACTCCTGGGTCGCTCTGGCCCCATGTGGCAGCAGCTGCTTTCAGAACGGGGGCTTTGCGCCTTTCTGGGGGAGCCCTGGCTCTGCTGGGCCCCTGGGTTGCTCCTTTGCTCCACGTGCAGCGGAGACACAGTCCAGTGAGAGCCCACCTGGGGGCAGGAGACGTGCAGAGCCTGCAGCTGAGCCGCCAGCAGGTGTTCTGGGGCACTGTGACGATGGCTCAGTGCTCCAGCCCAGCAGGCCTTCCAGTGGGGCTGGCAGGCACCCTCGGGGTCCTGGCTGCCTGTGTGAGGCTTGCCCAAGGGGTGTTCCCCACTGCTCTGCTCACCCGGAAGGGAGTTGGCACTCTGGGCTTCCTTCTCCATGGGGGTGGGCTGGTCAGCATGAGAACTCAGCAAGTAGTAGTGCTCTGTGGGCGACTCCTTGCCCAGCTCGGGGTCCCTGCCTCGTACAGAAAGGAGCGTGTCCGAGGTCCAGCGGGCCTTGAGATGAGGGGAGTCCTTCCGACGGCCTTCTGTGTTGGTTGGGGGCAGGTTACAGGCTCGTAGGCTGTCCTGCCTCACTGGTGGCTGGGGAGGGGTGGACACAACAACTCTGGTAGGGCTGGGGAAGTGACTGTCCTGAAGGCAGGGGGCTGCCCTGGCACTGGGGGCAGGCCGGCTGGGCGAGGCGTGCAGGCCCACCGCTGCCACAGCTTCGCCACTGGTCTGCAGGTAACGGGGGTCTGGTGGGAGGCCTTCGGGGACACCGCCGTCCTCGGGCCGCAGGGCAGAGTCGGAGGCGTTGGAGCTGGCCGAGAAGGAGCTGTAGGCAGAGTCCCGCTTGTTCTGGTACATGGTCTGGTCAATGGGAGAGAGGCTGCCCTCGTAGTATGTCTGGCCACTCTGGTCCAAGCTTTCCATGCTCCCAAGGGAGCTGCTCTTGTCTGTGCTGCAGTGGCGAGCGAGGGGGTTCCAGGGCAAGGGAAGATCACTGCGGGGAGAGGGGGGGGATCCCTCATTAGGAGGTTGTAGACAAAAGTGCCTGCTGCCAGTAACCTTTCTTATTCATTTCTAAGAATATTTGCATACTGCTTCATTTATTTAATTATTAAATTTATTCACTTGGAGATCACAGGGTGGTTCACAACATAAAATCACAAAATGGGAACACAAAAGACCGTATTTTTTGCTCTATAAGACTCACCTTTTCCCTCCTAAAAAGTAAGGGGAAATGTGTGTGCGTCTTATGGGGCCAATGCAGGCTGCGCAGCTATCCCAGAAGCCAGAACAGCGAGAGGGATTGCTGCTTTCACTGCAGAGCGATCCCTCTTGCTGTTCTGGCTTCTGGGATTCAGAATTTTTTCTTTTCTTGTTTTCCTCCTCCAAAAACTAGGTGCGTCTTGTGGTCTGGTGCATCCTATAGGGTGAAAAATACGGTACATAACAAAAAACCACAACTGAAACCCTCTATTGAAATGAATCTAGAAAATTGGTTTACTCCAAAAGCACCTAGATCTGGTGTGTGACCACCCTCTCAAGAACCTTGCCCAAGAAGGGGAGACTGTAGCCAGTAGTTAGTTTTTTTCAACTCCAGGGAGGGTTTCTTGCCTGAGTGGTTTCACCACTGCCTCCTTGAAGCGGGCAGGGACCACCTCCTCCTCCTCTCCCAAGACGGTATTAACCACTTCCCTGGCCCAGCCAGCTGTCCCTCCCCTGCTAGTTTCTATCAGCCAGGAGGAGCAAGGGTCCAGAGCGCAAGTGAGTGAGTGCCCTGACTGATCCTAGCACCTTGTCCATGTCTTTGAGCCTTACTAACGGAAACTCATCCAACACAACAGGACTAGACGGTGCTCTGGACACCCCTCGAGATTCACCTGCTGTTAACAGTGGCGTCAAGATCCTGGCAGATGTAAGCAGTTTTATCCAATGCTTTGCAACCAAATCACAATGAATTACTATTGGATCCATCACCTCCTTTGTGTCAGACTGTAAGAGGCCACATACATAGGCGCCGACTCCATGGGGCCTGAGGGGGCCCGAGCCCCTGCAAAAATTCGTTTGGGGGGGCTCTGCCCCCCAATAATCTCGGGCGCCCCTCCAGCAGAGCGCCGCCGCCATCCCCCGCCTCCTCCCCACCTGCTCCCTCGCCAGCCAGCCAGCCGCGCGCCCTAGCCGGAGAGCCCCGGCCGTCCCCGTCGCGCAATCGGCTGGATCTCCCTTCAGCAGGCCGTGCTCACAACTCGGCCCAGGGACCCCCCAGCAGCGGATCTCCGGCCCAGCTGAAGAATCCGGCAACAAGCTCCCTCCTCCCCAATCGCTCCGGCTCCGCCGAAATACTTTAAAACTCACTAATTTTCATCTAAAATTTAGAAAACTTCCCAGGGCAGGACCCCGGTATGGGCCCCCCAATATTTTTTATAAGTCGGCGCCCCTGGCCACATACTACCCAGAAAAGCTCTGCCAGACACCATAATGAGGATGCAATGGAAGCAGAAGAGTATGCCTTCTTTGCTGCCTTCACTGCCAGTAGGTAGGCTTTGTGATGAGCCCTCACCAGTGTTCGACTGCAGTCTACTAGAGTTTTCCTCCACGCATGTTCCTGCCGTCACCCAGGGAGGAAACAAACTGAGAAGGTGCTCAGGAGTGATTGTGTCAATGGGCCAAAAGTCATCCAGATGTTCCACAAGTCAGCCAGGGCTTTGATAGGAACATCAGTCATATCAGCCAGAAAGTCCCCCAGAGCTGTCTAATAGGTAAAGAAGGTAAAGGATCCCTGGATGGTTAAGTCCAGTCAAAGGCAACTATGGGGTTGCGTCGCTCATCTCGCTTTCAGGCCGAGGAAGCTGGTGTTTGTCCGCAGACAGCTTTCCGGGTCATGTCGCAAACATGACTAAACTGCTTCTGGCACAATGGGACACCATGACGGAGACCAGAGCGCACGGAAATGCCGTTTACCTTCCCGCTGCAGCGCTATCTTTTTATCTACTTGCACTTTGACGTGCTTTTAAACTGCTAGGTTGGCAGAGCAGGGACCGAGCAACAGGAGCTCACCCCGTCGTGGGGACTCGAACCGTCAACCTTCTGATTGGCAAGCCCCAGAGGCTCAGTGGCTTAGACCACAGTGCCACCCACTCTCTCACCAGAGCTGTCTGGAAATATATTGGATCCATCAGCTTCTGAGGGCAGACCCTTCTCATAGGTCCACCACCTCTGCAGAGGGGGGAAGGTGCTGAAAACCTAGATTTCAAAAAGGAAGTGATCTAACTATGACATGGGATGGATGTCAATGACACCCACTTTCAGATCACCCTCTTCCCGCCCAATGACATGTTGGGGCAGCCCCATGGTCGTCATGGCAACTATGAAGTACCAAGTGACCGCAGGGCCAACTGTTTTGGTATGGATGTTGAAGTCCCCCAACACCAGCAGTCTAGGAGTCCTCAATACCATGCCTGAGCATGGGTGTGTGTTTTTGGCAAAATGTCTTGGGCAAGCCGTGACAGCACGTCAGAAAATTCAGAAACGACAAAACCCAGCCTTTTGGCAACTTGTGCCCTCTTCCCCACTCCAGGCTGGAGGGAGTTGGCAGCCCTGCCCCCTTCACTCAGACAAGAGGCCTGCAACTCATTACCTCCTCCCTGCTAGCAGCCAGGATGGCTCCCAAGCCGCCTCCCTTCCTGAAGGGAGATGAGCTCAAGCCAAACAAGCATCTGAGGCATTGGGGGGGGGTGGAAGAAATGCCAGGCTGGAGAGCTTCAGCACGAAGCCACTGCCATGTCCCACAGCCGAGCAAGGATGATTGTCCCACAGGGCCCAGGATAGGTCTGGGAAGAAGTCAGTCAGCAAGCAGCAACTCCGGAGCCCAACCCATGAGCAGGAGGTGGGTGGGTGAGGAGGTGGCAGCAGGGTAGTGCAACTAGTAAGGAGCAGTCAAACACACACCCTCCTCCTCCTCCTCCTCCTCCTCCTCCTGCTCTCTGCCCCCGCCTATTTGAGGATGATGGGAATCAGTTTTCCAGATGTTTCTGGACTACAAGTCATGGAATCATGGAATTGTAGAGTTGGAATGGACTCCTGAGGGTCATCCAATCCACCCCCCTGCAAAGCAAGAATCTCAGCTCAAGCATCCATGACAGGTGGCCATAGGGCCCATCGCCCTTGACCACTGGCCATCCTGGCTGAGGCTACCAGGAGTTGGGGGCCAACAACTTTATCCTGAAAACTGCCCTGTGATCTTTGAACAAAGGATAGTGCGTCACATTCCAACCCTTCAATATTATAATTCCATGGTCAGAGAAAGAGCCCCGGGTGCCCCCACCGCCCCCTGCTGCCATGGGGAGAGAGGTGCTGCCAAACCAGACAGATGCCCAAGCCCATCCTGTGGAATGCCCTCCCATCAGACATCAAGGGGATGAGTAATTATATGTCTTTTATGAGACATCTGAAGACAGCCCTGTATAGGGAAGCTTTTTAAGATCTAATGTTTTACTATGTTTTTATACATGCTGGAAGCCATCCGGTGTGGCTGAGACAACCCAATCAGATGGGTGGGGTACAAATAAATTATTATTATTATTATTATTATTATTATTATTATTATTATTATTATTACTACTACTACTATTATTATTATTATTATTATTATTATTATTATTAGTCAGGCAGCCACTCACCTGGGGTCGCAGCCTGAGTGCCAGGAGAGGTTGAAGGCATCGGCCGGGAAGTGCATGGTGGTGTCAGCCTCAGTCCGGACTTCGGAGAGCTTGGCCAGGTGCCATGAGTGGGGCCTGATGAGAGGCACAACCCTCCTGTGGAGCAGATCGAAGGGGGAGGAAATGAGCCAGAGGAAACAGCAGGCACACCTCCCCTCCTCCACCGCAGGAGAAGCTCCTACTGTGAAGCCTCCTTAAGGCCCATCAGAAGGCCGGGCAGGCTACACACACACACACAGCATGAAGAAACAGCTGCATGAATGGGACAACTGGCCGGCCAGTAGTACATGTGAAAAGGATCTAGGGGTCTTGGTGGATCACAAGCTGAACATGAGTGAAGCTTAACATGACTGATGCAGCAGCAATGAAAGCTAAGGCTCTTCCAGGCTGCATCTCCAGAAGTTGAGTGTCCAGGTCAAAGGAAGTCCTAGTCTCAATCTATTCTGCCTTGGTCAGACCCCACCTAGAGTCCAGTGTCCAGTTTTGGGCTCCACCACTTAAGAAGGATATGGACAAGCTGGAAGGTGTACAGAGGACAATGGCCAAGAAGATCAAGGGTCTGGAAACAAAGCCTTATAAGGAGCGGTTGAAGGAGCTGGGTATGTTTAGCCTGGAAATGAGGAGACTGGGAGGAAATATGAGAGGAGATATTGCAAGGGCTTGTTTTCTTCTGCTCTGGAGAACAGGACCCGATCCCATGGATTTAGGAAGACCTTTCTGACAGTAAGAGTTGCTTGGCAGTGGAACAGACTCCCACGAGGCAGGGGGCTCTCCTTCCTTGGAGGTTTTTAAGCAGAGGCTACATGGCCATGTGTCACGGATGCTTGCCTGGAGATTCCTGGGGTCCTGGAGATTCTGACTCTACAATTCTAGGATTCTAAGATACTCTTCTCTCACTCTCTCTCTCTTTCCCTCATCCACTCAAACACCCCTGTCTCTTCTCCCCCATTCCCAAAGCCATCTCAAGGCACAGCCCCCCCCCCCACTGCCAACCCACATGCAGCTTTGCAGAATTTATACAAACTGTGCCGTGAGGCAGGTCTGGAGAATTAAGCAAGATCTCATTCTGGCAGGCAGCATGGGGGAGGGGGATGCCATGCAGAGCAGCATGGGGGAGCTGGGAGCCTTTCTAGCTGCCACCCCATGTAGCCCCCTGCAGAGCTATAGGTCAGGGATGGAGAGATTCCTATAACTTTGGAAGGGCTGCTTCTCAAGAGTGTAATGGGTGCGGGAGGGAGAGGATGGTTCAGAAAGATGCCTAAGCGATATTTCCTGTCTGTTGGAAGAGCCAATTTAATCAAAGAATTGTAGAGCTCGAAGGGACCCAAGGGCCATCTAGTCTAACCCCCTGCAATGCAGGAATCTCAGCTAAAGCATCCCGGACAGATGTCCATCCAAGCTCTGCTTATAAACCTCCAAGGAAGGAGAGCCCCCCCCCCACTTCCATCCCACTCTCAAACAGCTCTTGCTGTCAGAAAGTTCCTCCTGATGTTTAGTTGGAATCTCCTTTCTTCTAAAGTGATGTATCTCCTTTAAAAAACCCAAAAGACACAGCGGGAAGGTTGGGGAGGGAAGGAGTCATTCAGAGGGAGGAAGTCTTCCATGCTTTTGCCCTTGTCTTATACAGCTGCAGCAGCCCCGCTCCCCCCGGCCTCCCTTTTCACACATCCGACCTGGGAAGAGCTGGAGTTTGCAGCACACAAGATCTCATTTTGGTGACAGGGTGGTGGTGACTCACCCTTGTTCAGCCACCAGAGAATGCCAGGATGGGAGCTTTCCCAAATGGAACATAGGTAGCCCCCATAGGCAGAGCCAGGGCTTGCCCAAGACATTTTGGCACAGGAGGCAAATAGAAAAATTGTATCCCCCGCTCCACACCAGGGAAGATCCGCGTCAGGAACAAGGTGGGAGGGGGAAAGATCAGGACCCCCGTGGACCCTGCCGCCTGAGCCCATGGCCTCAGCTGCCTTCATGGGAGGGCCAGCCCCTTCTCCCCCCATCCAGCTCAGCACCACCCAGACTGACCGGCAGCAATGGCTCTCCAGGGTTTCAGGTAGGAGCCTCTCCCAGCACTACCTGCAGATGCTGTGGGGAGTTGCCAGCTGAGTTGCCTCGCCAGTGGGAGCCTGCAGACCCCAGGTAAGAGCAGCACAGCAGGCCTGGCAGCAAGGGTGTCTTCACCCACGCCAGTCAGGGTAGGAGACAGTGAAGAGAGGATTCATCCCACCCCTTCTCTTCCAGACAAGGGACTCACCAGGCACACCAGAAGGAGGTGGCAAATGGGATGGCCCCATGCACCCCAGGCACAGAACACTCACCTGTTCGTGGGCAGTGGGGAGACCTGTGCGAGTGTCCGGCAGGACAAAGAAGCGCCCCAGGACTCCAGCCCACACGCTGCTGGGAGCTGTGGGGAATAAGCAGCTGAGGGGCCGGGACATGCAAGCCATCCCTACTCAAGAGGGAGGGGCTTCTTACTGGGCAGGCGTTTCCTGCCGCCGCCCCCCTCCTGCACTCCCCAAGCCAGACGCCATTCCCATCCCCTTCCAGCCAGGAAGTGGTGAGGAAGTGATGTCCAGGGAGATAAGGGAGCACGTGGAGCAGGCAGTGGTCATGTTGGAGGCCCCAAATGATGCAAAGGAACAGCAAAAGGGCTTCCTGGCTCTGTGGAGCAACGGGAATCTAGGAAAAAGGTCAGCTTGGGGAAGAAAACATCTGTCCGCCCATCAGGCAGGCAGGCCCAACTTTGAGGCAAGGTGAGGTGGCCGCCTCAGGTGGCAAGATAGCAAGGACAGAAGATGTGGATCTTTCTTCCCTCCTTGTTCCTGAGCTAGCTCTTCACCCACCCCTTATTCCCTGGTGGGGAGGAGGGGATCCTTTTGTCTCAGAGGTGAGGAGCTCTCCTGCCCCCCCCCCACTGTGCCCCACAAGATGAGGCAGTCCACTCTAGCCTGGCTGCAGGGGGAGTCCCAGGACTCCTCTGGCTGAAACAGCTGCAGGCCTCCTTGTCCTGCCTTGCCTCCACTCACCCCACCACGCAGGAAGCAGTAGTGACAGAGGGCAGGAAAAGTGAGGTCATCAGCCTCGGGAGGAAGATATACCGCTCTATTCTGCCTTGGTCAGACCACACCGGGAGTCCTGTGTCCAGTTCCAGTGGCCACAATTTGAAAAGGATATTGGCAGGCAGCCAAAAAGGTTAATGCTCTTCTAGGCTGCATCAACAGAAGTCAAGTGTCCAGATCATAAGACCACTCTGTTTTCCCTTGGTCAGAGCATACCTGGGGTCCTGTGTCCAGTTTTGGCACACTAATACTGTGTCAAGGTCTGACACCAGAGTTTAAAAAGGATATTGGCAGGTGTGCGGAGGAGGGCCACCAAGATTATGAATTTCTAAAGAGCTGTCACATGGAAGATGGAGTAAGTGTGCTTTCTGCATTAAATAGGTTTTCACAGCGAAAAACATGCACCTCTGAAACTAGTTAAGAGAGAGGGAAGATGGGGAAAAGGAAGATCTATATCAGGAACAATAGGGGAAAGAAAGATCAACATTGGGATTTGCTGTTCCAGTGGATCCTGCCACCTGAGGCAGTTGCATCACCTTGCCTCACGGGTGGGCCGGCCCTGGCTGGCCCCATAAAAGAAATCTAAGGGTTTAATGATTCCTTAAATCATTATGTAAAAATATTACAACTCCTAAAAAAATTGTTGGTGTTTGATGGGGGATGGAGGGAATGAAATCTAGGCTGCTTTGGACCAGTCCTATGGAATTCCATTTGCAGAAGCAGGTGTGAGAGAGGGGTGTGTGATTTTAAGGGCACATCCACACTTATTTTCATAGTCAAAGAAATGTTTTTATTGGCACAGGTCCACATTTTCCTAGTTCATGCTGAGCTCTTTTTTCTTTTTCTGCCCCTCCACTGTCCCCCAAAAAACCTGCTCTTTAAAGCAGAATTGCAATTTGGATTTTGTGCTGATTGCATTTGCTCTGATTCAGCCACAAACAGTGAGTTTTCAGGGGGAAAGCACTGTAGCAGAAAACCTCCAAGAACTCGGACAGGGAGCTTTAAAGCACAGTCCTGTGCCTAGAAATGCTGCACAAAAGTCTGGATGAGCCCTAAGAAACAAGGCGCCCTGTCATCCACCCTGTTGTTTGTCTGTCGCTAGGCTGGCTGCAAATAAGAGGTGCAGGTCCTAATTCCTGCCACTGGAGGGCAGCAGCAAGTTGGTCAAAGGAGCCCCACATCTGACAAGGAAGCACCAAATCGGATAAGGATCCCTGTCAACTAACCTCTTCGGGTGCGCATTTCTCAAGCCCCCTAAGGAGCACCATCAGCACCTGCAGGTCTTCTAATGGAATCACGGTTAGAAGGGACCCCCAAGGAGCAAGGCAGGAATCTCTACTCTAACAAGGGAGGAAGAGGAGAAGGGCAACAGAATGTGAGGCCAAAGGGAGACCCACGAAGCTCTCACCTCCGGAGGATCATCTTGAGGGTGCGGTAGGAGCCCTTGATAAGGATGAGGGCCTCCTGCCGAGAGCCATACAAGGGCGTCCCGTTGATGTTCACCAGCTCGTCCCCAGGACACATATTCTGCGACAAGAATGCTTTCCCGCCATCCTCTACCTGTGAAGAGACATGGCCGTAAGCATCAGTGCAGGCAGGAAGAGGATGATTCAAAGCTGCAAGCCCAACTGGGATACAGACTCCCAGACACTTGTCTCAGGGGCTACCCAGAACGGTTCGCAGTGCAAGAAATAAGTCATAAAACCCTAGACTCCTAGACTTGGAAGGGATTGTGAGGGAAAGGAATCTCAACACAATCCTCCCTGGCAGATGCCATTCAACCTCTGCTTAAAAACCTCTGGTTAAGGAGTGTCCACTACCTCCTGAAGGAGTCCATTCCACTGTCAAACAGCTCTTGCCATCAGAACATTCTTACCAATGTTTAGTTGGAATCTCCTTTCTTTTGCTTGAAGCCATTGTTTCAAGTCCTACCCTCCAGAGCAGGAGAAAACAAGCTAGTTTCATCTTCCATGTGACAACCCTTGAGATATTTGAAGATGGCTATCATATCTCCTCTCAATCTCCTCTTTTTTTCAGGCTAAACATACCCAGCTGTTCCTTATAAGGCTTGGTTTCCTGACCCTCGATCATTTTGGTTGCCCTTCTCTGCACACCTTCCAGCTTGTCAATATCCTTCTTAAATTGTGTTGTCCAGAATTGGACACATAGTATGCCAGGTGTGGTCTGGCCAAGGCAGAATAGAATGGTACTACAACTTCCCTTGATCTGGACACAAGAATAGCATTAGCTTCTGTTGCTGCTGCATCACACTTTTGACTCACATTAAGCATTTGGTCCACAAAGACCCCCTAGATCCTTTTCACGTGTACTACTGGCAAGCCTGGTGCCCCCCATCTTATATTTGTACAACTGCTTATTTCTGCCTAATTATTCCCACTTGGGAGCTGATTCAAATGTGCAAGCCTGCCAGGAGCGAGCCAGCAGTAAATGACACTGTGCAAGTTGGAATTAATTCTTTACTAGCAAAAACAAGATCTGCACAGGAATGCCAGGCCTAATGAGCACAGCAACTCATCTCTAACAGGTCTTGCCTCCATGAAGCAATTGCTGAGACTGAAGGTTCCCCAAAGCTGCCTAAGTCCCCTCCTTTCCAGGGTTTCCCCCAAGCTATCTGAGACTGTGTCTGTGCCTGTGTGAAGCTGACTTCTCCACCCTCTTCATGCCTTTCCTGGTTCTGGGAAACCAGAGGGAGGGGAGCTTGTCACAGCAGGAGGAGAAAACACTTGTGACTCTTCACCAGTCTGACTCACCTCTTCTTCTTGGCCTCTCTCCTCCCTCCCTCCCTCCCTCCCTCCCTCCTGCTTCAGCTTCTGGACTTGTCTCTGCTACAGACACTCCCTACTCTCTAAGCCCCCTCTGCAGCTTCCAACGCCGCCTCCTCCTCCCAGGTTTCTCCCTCTGACTGCTCGTTTTCATCCCACCACCGATCCCCTGGCTCTGAGCCTCCCTCCCTTGGGGTTTCCCCAGCTGGTTCCCTGCACCGGTCCTCTTTGTCCAACCAGTCCATGATAAAGCCTAGCTGGGATCCAGCCTCCTGGGCACTTGCCACAGGGGCTGGTCAGGCAATTCACACACACCAAACTGGGCCAGCTTCCCCAAAGGGTGAGGAATAAGTCCTTCCCTTTAGCCCAAGCACTTGTGTGAAGAGCCACACAAACCTCAGAAATGAGGCTAGGGCAAATTCCAGCTGCAAAATTGTTTCACCAGGCAGAGTTAGAAGGGTTATACAGAGAGAGAACGCTCCCCCCAATGTTCTAACACTTCCTTTAAACAGTAATTTGAGGACAGGTTTGGAGGATTTGAAGTAGCAAGGCAACCAGGGCTGGGCCACCCATGAGGCCATGTGACACAACTGCCTTGGGTGGCAAGATCCACAGAGGCAGTGGGTCCCAATGTCGATTTATAGTTCCCTTTGTTCCTGATGCAGATCTTCGCTCACCCCTCTTCCCTGGCACAGAGGAGAGGGCACCATTTTGGGGTTTGCCTCAAGTGGTAAAATCATTGGGCTGGCCCTGAGAGCAACAACAAGCAACAAGTCACAATCCTTGCAGCTGTCTGTTCAGCCCTTTCTTCAAACAGTGCAGACAGCGGCATCTACACCCACACAGATGGCAGCAGGGCCCCAAGCCCTTCCATTTGGGGCAAAGCATTCATACAGTGTTGCCCCTCTTTGCTAAGTTCCCCACAGCCACAGGGTCCCCTTCATTCCTAAAAACAGGCTCCCACCAAGAAGCCCTGCAGCAGTCCCATCGTACAGCCACGGAGAGAAACACACCCACTGACCCCCATGAGCATCACCCCGCCATTTGCACTTCAGGAACTGAAGTGCTCACCTGGACTTTGCCCTCTTCCCTCCACTTGCCTCCCTGCTTCCACTCACCCTCAAAGCCCCAGCAAGGGAGCAGGATGCTAACAGGTGTGAAAGAGGTGTCCTGGGGAAGGCTGGCCGGCTGCAGAACTAAGAGAGACCCCCATAGCCAGCCTGTCCTCCTGCCATGGTGCGCTCTCTCACCTCCTCTGGATCAAAGACCCCCAAGCCAGACAGCTCTGCCCAGGAGAAGCTCCAGGGCCAAGCTGGGACAGAGGGGCTGGGCTGGGCTGCCCTTCCCTGCCAGAGTCACATGAGCCCAAGAGCAACTGCAGGGAGCTCCCCCAGCTGTTTCCCTGGATGAGACAAGGGCCCTTTGTGCTGCTCAAATGCCAGCAGGACGGTCCAGAACCCACAGAGCCCTTGCACAGCGGCCGGCAAAGGGCTCTGTCCACGCCAAGGCTGTGCCTGGCAGCCTGTACCAGGGATAACGGTGGAGGGAGTGGGTGGCAGGCTGCAGGCATGCATAAGTGGCGGGGGGGCTGGGATGCCATCACACCCTCCCCCAAACAAAGCACAGAGCCCACTGCACTTTGTTCTAGAGGTTCAGCTGCCAATGTGCAGGTTTGGGCAGGTGGCCTAGTCCATTGCAGCAGTGGCGTAGCGTGGGTTCTCAGCACCCGGGGCAAGGCAAGTAATTTGCGCCCCCTAACCCGTGGATTTTAGCACTCAAGTCTCTTCCGCGCCCCCCCCCCCGATGTTGCACCAGGTGCGGCAGGCCCCCCCCTGCACCCCCCCACGCTACGCCACTGCTCCCACCACAAGTCTTCAGGACAGCCATCCGAAGGCTGGCGCGGGGAGAAGGTCTCTCCGCCCCACCGCCAGGCTTCGGAGCAGCCTTCCGAAGGCTGGCAGTGGGGCGGAGAGAAGCCTGGCGGCGGGAGGAGGTCTCTCCGCCCCACCGCCAGGCTTCGGAGCAGCCTTCCGAAGGCTGGCGGCGGGAGGAGGTTTCTCCGCCCCACCGCCAGGCTTCGAAGGAGCCTTCCGAAGGCTGGCGGTGGGGCGGAGAAACCTCCTCCTGCCGCCAGGCTTCGGAGCAGCCTTCTGCTTAATTCCCAGCAAGCAATTAGCAGGCTCGCTCCACCTCCTCCTCCTCCCGGCTTTGCTGCTGCTGCTGCGCGGCTCTTTTCCGACGGTGCGCTGCGCCTTGGAGAGGTTCCCGCTTCCTCGAGGGGGGCCGGCCAAACGCGCCCCCCCAAATGTTGCGGCTGGCACCCCTGGCACCCCCCACGCTACGCCACTGCATTGCAGGGATGGAGGCACTTTGAGAAAAGAAGAGCCAAGCTCCTCTTAGGAGTCTCCACCTGTGGGGAGGAGAGGGGCTGCCCTGTGCTTCCAGGCTGTGGTCTCCCTCCAGCGATGGCTGTTGAAAGCAGTAAATGCCTCAGAATTGCTGGGAATCACAAGTGGGGAGAGGTCTGCTGTGGAGCTCAGGACCTCCTCGTGGCATTCCCAAAGGAGGCACCTGGTTAGCCACCATGAGAACAGGATGCCGGTTGACAGAAGCGGGCCTTTGAGCCTGATCCAGCTACACAGATGAGCCTTTGGGCCTGATCCGGCTACGGGGCTGCTCCTCTCCAGCCCTGTTCTCTGTAGAGAGGGCCACTACCCAAGGCAAGCGCTTCTCTTTCTCCTTGCACAGTGCAGTGGGGGAGAAGCCACCGCCCTTTCTCTGCTGCCCTTCTTCTGGGCCCGCTGGGTTCCCTCAGGGATCTGGCAGAAGTGAGAGTCCCAAGGTGAGGTGGCTGCCTCAGGTGGCAGGATCCAGAAACAAACACAAGATGGAGAGTTTGTTGCAAATCGGTGTGTATGTGAGGTCCCTTTTTGAGAACCCCAAACCTCAGGAGCGAGAAATGGCAGGACAGCCCCACCTAAGTTCCTAAGCAAATCAGGAAAGGATGCCAGCACAGGATGTTAATAGAATCATAGAATCATAGAATCATAGAGTTGGAAGAGACCACAAGGGCCATCGAGTCCAACCCCCTGCCAAGCAGGAAACACCATCAGAGCACTCCTGACATATGGTTGTCAAGCCTCTGCTTAAAGACCTCCAAAGTAGGAGACTCCACCACACTCCTTGGCAGCAAATTCCACCGTCGAACAGCTCTTACTGTCAGGAAGTTCTTCCTAATGTTTAGGTGGAATCTTCTTTCTTGTAGTTTGGCTCCATTGCTCCGTGTCCGCTTCTCTGGAGCAGCAGAAAACAACCTTTCTCCCTCCTCTATGTGACATCCTTTTATATATTTGAACATGGCTATCATATCACCCCTTAACCTCCTCTTCTCCAGGCTAAACATGCCCAGCTCCCTTAGCCGTTCCTCATAAGGCATCATTTCCAGGCCTTTGACCATTTTGGTTGCCCTCCTCTGGACACGTTCCAGTTTGTCAGTGTCCTTCTTGAATAATACTTAACCACTAAGGCACAGAATGGACCGACTCCCTAAGCCAGAGCTACCACTCCCATCACCTTTGACCGCTGACCACACTGGATGGGTCTGATGGAAGATGGAGCCCCACAAAAGCTCCCCACCACTGCCTTAAGGGAAGGCATACCTTGTCCATGAACAGCTCAGAGGATGCAGCAAAAAAGCTAATGCTATTCTAGGCTGCATCAACAGAAGTGACAACCATTTAGATATCTGAATATGGCTCTCATATCTCTCCTCTTCTCCAGCCAAACATCCCAACCGCCCTCCTCATAAGGTTTGGTTGGTTTCCAGACCCTTGAACAGCTTGGTCACCTTCCTCTGCACACATTCCAGCTTCTGAATCTCTCTCTTAAATTGTGGCGCCCAGAACTGGACACAGTATTCCAGGTGGGGTCTGACCAAGGCAGAATAGAGTGGTACTATTGCTTCCCTTGACCTGGACACTAGACTTCTGTTGATGCAGCCTAGAAGAGCATTTGCCTTTTTAGCTGCTGCATCAAAAGGTAATGCTGTTCTTGGTTGCATCAAGTCTTCCTGAAGGAGTTTTCTATTTCCACCTACCACCAGGCAAACCAGGAGCCTTCAGGTCAGGCCTGGAGGTCTCAGAACCCTAGGCCCCTGGAAGCTGTTCTACCCATCTGAACGCATTCAAATTCAGAAGATCTGGAGGGCATCTCATTCTAGAATCATCTAGAATAAAAGAAACAAACTGTTTTCAGCCAATGTGTGCTGGTCTTCTCAATTTGATTTTTAAAAAAGAAACGCCAAATACTTTTAATGGCATACTCAGCTAGACATGTTGACTATTTTTTAGGGTGGGGTCCACCACCTATCCTTTTTGCAAGAATTTAGACTGGAACTGATGACTGTTTCTTAACCAAGCGGCTTCGGCTCTGCCTTCCGAGACTGTAAGAGCTTTGTTTAAGAGGAGGGAGTGGGAGGGGAAACGGATATGAAATCCCGTTTAGCTGCTGGGTTACTGTTCCACATTTTGAGGCAAGCCCCGATAGCAGGGAAAACCAGCTCTGCAAATAAAGGCCAGAAAAAGTTCCTAGCCTGCAAGGACAGGGCACACTCTCCCTACTCCCTACTGTCCAGTTGGCTAACAGAAGTCTCACGTCTCCAAGAGGAAAGTTTCAGGACATGATGTGAAGAGGCAGGCAAGGCCCTCAAGAGCCATGCAAATAGATCCCCTTCCCAGGCAAACAGCAACAGGAATCCACGCCCTCCCAGAAAAAGCTGGGGCAGCCCATCCATGAGACAAGGTGAAGCCTTGCGTGGCAGATACACCTCCCACCACTGCATTACTGCCAGCCCTGCTGGGGCTTTTCCTGTCCCACTGCGACAGTGCAACCGGCCTCACAGGGATCTGTTTCTCAGTGACTGGGAGCAGAGGTGCAGCAGGGTGTGGGGGGGAAACAGGGAGGCATTTCCATCTGCCCTCCCACTGCTGCCAAACTGCTCTCCCATCCCTCAGGAGCACAATTAGGCACACAACCAGGAGTAACCAGCTGCACAAATATAAAATGACGGGCACTTGGCTTGCCAGCAGTACAGGTGAAAAGGATCTAGCACAAGTCAACAATAAGATGAAGCAGCAAAAAACAAAACAAGACAAAAAGCTAATGCAATTATAGGTTGCATTAGCAGAACTCAAGAGAAGTAATAATCCCGCTCTATTCTGCCTTGGTCAGACCACACAGAGGAGGGCAACCAAGATGATCAGGGGTCTGGAAACCAAGCCTTATGAGGAACAGTTGAAGGAGCTGGGTATGTTTAGCCTGGATGAGACTGGGAGGAGATATGATAACCATCCTCAAATATCTTAAGGGCTGTCACATGGAGGAGGGAGCAATCATCTTTTCTCCTACTCTGGAGGGGAGGACCCAGTGTTAGAAATTCGTCAGCTACCAAGTGTGTTTTGTGACTGGTGTGGATCCAACTGCAAGCAGGTGGAGAATTCTGGATGCCTGGTTTGTGATTGACTTCTCCACCTGGCTGCTCCCTCCAGCTTTCTTAACCAGGTAAAAGGAAGAGCTTATTTACTGCATTCATATCCCAACTTTTTCTCCAAGGAGTACATGGAGGAGCCAAGCCCATGTCTTCAGGTTACAAAGAAGGAGATTCCACCTTTCCACATCAGGAAGAACTTTCTGAGAGTAAGAGCACTGTGACAGTGGAAAATATTCACTCAGAAGGTTGTCGACTGTCCTTCCTTGGAGGTTTTTAAGCAGAGGTTGGATGGTCATCTGTCCTGGATGCTTTAGCTGAGTTTCCTGCCTTGCAGGGGGTTGGAATCAATGAGCCTTGGCGTCCCTTCCAACTCTAAGATTCTATTATTCTATGACCAGCACATTCTCCACAAAGGCCACTGGAACCGAAAAAGAAAACACAGTGCTCTCCGGATGCTGTACCTTCCTTTATTTGGGGAATAAAGTACATATGTGGAAGACAGATAGGCAGTGTGTCCTTGACACTGCACCTCCTGCATGCCTGTACTCTTTCCTCAGCTCCCAGCTGGAGGTCCTCAAGAGCCCAGAAGCAGCTGCAATGGAGGAGGAGGAGGAGAGGAACAGCCAGCCTGGACTGCAGAAGGCTTGGGATGTGGCAGCGGCGGCTCTTTTAAGCTCTGGCCAAGCCTGCCTCAGCCAGGCGGATCATTCCCAGCTGTGTCCCAGAGGCCCTGGAAGCTCTCCCACAATGGCTGGTTTCTGGGCTGCAACATAAACTACGGAACTCACTTCTGTAGGCGGCTTCACAAGAGGACTTGGCAAATTAATGGAGGGCTATCGGCAGCTACTAGCCATGATGGCAATGCCTCTGAGTAAGAGCTGCTGGGAATTGCAGGTGGGCAGAGTGCTGTTGCCATCTGGTCTTTCTTGCTTGCTTCCCATTCGGGCACCTGGGTGGCCTCTGCGTGAACAGGATGCCAGACTAGATGGGGCCCTTGGGTCTGATCCTGCAGCAAGGCTCTTCTTCTTCCATTCCTATGCAGCTGTGGAAGACTCACTCAAAGTTCAGGGAGCTCCTACACCCCAGAAGTGGGCACCCCAGTACTTCCTATGCTGGGCGGCCCTCAGCAAATGAGAGCCAGAGTGGTATAGCAGTTAGAGTGCTGAACTAAGACCTAAGAGTCCAGGGTTTCTAGTTGCTGCTCAGCCATGAAGCTCACTAGGTGGTCTCGGACCTAATTTTGTCTTCTCTCAGCCTTGCCTACCTCACAGGGTAGTTGTGAGGATAAAACAGGTAAGAGGACAACCACGGACACAACCTGGAGCTTTTTGTAGGAAAGAAGGTGGGACAGAAACATAATAAAAAATTAAAAGTGAGCCAAGGTGCAGATATGCTCCCTGGAGGTGGAACGTTTGTGTCACACACACACACCCCTTTGTGCCATTCTCCAGCCTGGCATGTAACAAACATTGCCACTGTGTCTGGCACAGCTCCAGCCAAACCCAACTTCTGGCCAAAGAAAAGCCAACACCTTTCATCCTCCTCCGCAGAAACAGGCAGGCCCTTCAAAAGTCTCATGGGCAGCCTTGGGGTGGCCTTGGGGCCCACTCTGCTCCACTGCCAATCAGAAAGAGAGAATGTGGTCTTTTGCATGGCAATTAAGGCTTCTCTCCATGGCAACAACCAAAGTGTCCCATTGCGCCAGAACATCACAAGACACTCAACATGCACAGGGACAGTGCAAGGCCCTGTGGCTAAAAGGGCTCATCCAGACTTCATTTCATGCCATGCTTCTTGGCACAGGTCTGGGCTTTAGAATTGCCTGTCCAAGCAGGCAAGAACCCACTTCACAACTGAATTGGAGAAAGCGGCAATCTGCAGAAAACCCATTTGTCCAGATTCAGTGTGAAAGAATGAGTTCTTGGAGGGAAAGTGCCTGGCCATAAGAAAAACTGCTTGGAACTCAGACACAGCACTTCAAAGCTTGGGCCTGTGTCTACAAAGCATGGGGTAAAAACAGGATCATAGAATCATAGAACTGTTGAGTTGGAAGAGACCCCAAGGGGTCCAACCCCCTGCAACGCAGGAATCTCAGCTAAACTGCATCCCCGACAGATGGCCATCCAACCTCTGCTTAAAAACCTCCAGGGAAGGAGAGTCCACAATCTCCCAAGGAAGCCCATTCCACTGTAGGGGATAGGATGGGACACGGGTAGTGCTGTGGTCTAAACTACCAAGCCTCTTGGGCTTGCCGATCGGAAGGTTGGCAGTTCAAATCCACTTAACAAAGGTGAGCCCCAGTTGCTCTGCCCCAGCTCCTGCCAGCCTAACACTTTGAAAGTCTACCAGTCTACCAGTGCAAGTAGATAAATAGATACTGCTGTGGCAGGGAGGTAAATGGCATTTCCATGCACTCTGGCTTCCATCACAGTGTCCCATTGCGCCAGAAGCTGTTTGGTCATGCTGGCCACATGACCCGGAAAACTGTCTGTGGACAAAGGCTCGCTCCCTCAGCCTGAAATGCGAGATGAGCGTTGCACCCCAGAGTCAAGTTTGACTATGTCAACTGTCCAGGGATCCTTTACCTTTTACCTTTACCTATCTCCAGTGCCAAATGGGACGCGGGTGGCGCTGTGGGTAAAACCTCAGCACCTAGGACTTGCCGATCGCTTGGTCGGCGATTCGAATCCCCACAGTGGGGTGAGCTCCTGTCGTTCGGTCCCAGCTCCTGCCCACCTAGCAGTTCGAAAGCACCCTTAAAGTGCAAGTAGATAAATAGGTACTGCTTTATAGCGGGAAGGTAAACGGCATTTACGTGTGCTGCTCTGGTGCCAGTTCGCCAGAGCAGCTTCGTCACGCTGGCCACGTGACCCGGAAGTGTCTGCGGACAGCGCTGGCTCCCGGCCTCTAGAGTGAGATGAGCGCACAACCCTAGAGTCTGTCAAGACTGGCCCGTACGGGCAGGGGTACCTTTACCTTTACCTTTATCTCCAGTGCCAACAGAGAAGGGGATTATTAATCAAAGAAGAACCTTCGGACAAAAGAGGGCTCCACTTCTACCAAAAGCCACAGAATACAGGCCAGGCAATAGAAAGCACAGTGCATAGTTAAATTGTGGGTTTCACTCCCACCACAAGTAGGGATGTCCACCAACTTCACTCAGGATGTGCCTAGCAGTGGCTGCCAGCTAACCACAATGGCTCTGCTCTACACCCATTGCCAGTTTCTGTGATTTGCAAGTGTGGAGAGTTGCTGTTGCACTCAGACCCTGGTTGGCGGCCTCCCAGGAGAAGCATTTGGCTGGCTACTGTGAGAACAGGATGTTGGGCTAGACAGGCCCACGTTGACCTGATCCATCACAGCTCTTCCTGCATTCTTATCCACGGAGGAGTGATGGATTACAATGAGATAACGATGAGTTGGCCAGCAGCAAGTCACGTTCAAAGCCAGGCAGGAGAGACAGAGAGAGACAGAGCAACCCTCAGCAACAGTGGGAGAAGACGGCATCTGTTGACATCTCTGCCCAAAGCCAGACAAGCATCCCAGACAGGGGGAGAAGGTAGCTCCTTTACCCATCAGGCAGCTATGCCAAGGGGAAAGGGTGTGAGACACAGTGGGCTCTCAGCCAACAGATCCCTACCGGCAGACATAGATGGCTGCACCCTGTGTCCAGAACCTCCCATCCCTCAAATTTTAAATAAATTCCCCAGACATGAACACATTTACCGTAATTTACATCATTCAACACTGGTTTCAAAGTGTTGCAGACATCAAGGGAGGCAATGCCCTGGACCCCAGGGCTAGCCCCAGAGATTTTGGCACCTGAGACTCCAAAATAGCACCCCCTCCCTACCAGGCAAGAAGGGGTAAGGGAAGATTTACATCAGGAACAAAGGAGAAAGATTGACATCTTCTATCATGGTGGATCCTGCTGCCTAAGGCAGTTGCCTCACCTTGCCTCATGGGTGAGTCGGCTCTGTCTGGGCCTTTTCAGGTCACGGTGGGGAGGAAGGCCATAACCCGACCAGGGTGCTGCTAATAAGCCTCTTCCAGGAAGGCGGAAGGCATCCACAAGCCTTAAGAACATAAGAAGCGCCTGCTGGATCAGGCCCAAGGGGACCCATCCAGTCCAGCCTCCTCTTCTCACAGCGGCCAGCCAGATGCCCCAGTGGGAAACCTGCCAGCAGGACCTGAGCATGAGAGCAACTCTCACCTCTGCAGCCTCTAGCAACTGGCATTTGGAAGCACCGCTGCCTCTGACCATTGGTCGCCATTGTACAGCTTCTGCTGCCGCATTCCTGCTATTCCACACTTTGCTGCAACCCCAGAATATGACAACAGATGTCATACAAGATGGGTGACACCTGGCTTGAGAGCAGTACATGTGAAAAGGATCTAGGAGTCTTGGTTGACCACAAACTTGACATGAGCCAACAGTGTGACGCGGCAGCTAAAAAAGCCAATGCAATTCTGGGCTGCATCAATAGGAGTATAGCATCTAGATCAAGGGAAGTAATAGTGCCACTGTATTCTGCTCTGGTCAGACCTCACCTGGAGTACTGTGTCCAGTTCTGGGCACCACAGTTCAAGAAGGACACTGACAAACTGGAACGTGTCCAGAGGAGGGCAACCAAAATGGTCAAAGGCCTGGAAACGATGCCTTATGAGGAACGACTAAGGGAGCTGGGCATGTTTAGCCTGGAGAAGAGGAGGTTAAGGGGTGATATGATAGCCATGTTCAAATATATAAAAGGATGTCACATAGAGGAGGGGGAAAGGTTGTTTTCTGCTGCTCCAGAGAAGCGGACACGGAGCAATGGATCCAAACTACAAGAAAGAAGATTCCACCTAAACATTAGGAAGAACTTCCTGACAGTAAGAGCTGTTTGACAGTGGAATTTGCTGCCAAGGAGTGTGGTGGAGTCTCCTATTTTGGAGGTCTTTAAGCAGAGGCTTGACAACCATATGTCAGGAGTGCTCTGATGGTGTTTCCTGCTTGGCAGGGGGTTGGACTCAATGGCCCTTGTGGTCTATTCCAACTCTATGATTCTATGATTCTATGATTCTATGTCCCCCCTCAGGAAACAGCTGCTGGCTTGCAGCTGGATGAAGCCCACAGACACCATGCTGTGGGAGGAAAGGCTGCCTCCGCCTCCTCCCCACATTCTGGACCATGCCCCTTCTTGGCAGCTGCTGCCTTTCACTCCAGAGAGTGCCCTTGAGGCAGTGGCACAGACCAACCCTCTATCACAGCCTCCCCTATCCAGGGGCCTTCCAGGTGATTCGACTACAACTCCCACCAGCCCCAGCCATCGCTGGCATGTGCTGATGAGCTGCGGTCCTAGGCTGGGGAAGGCTGGTCTACTCTAGGATATTGTAGGGAAGTGACAAATCAAGGTGGATACTCAGCTTCATCCATGCTTCACGCCTCTCCCTCTGCATGCTTACCTTTTGCCCCACGCACTACATGCACAAATCCACACTTTCCCAGTCAATGTTTGAGCACTTTTCTTTCCTTTCGCCACAATGATTTCCCAACAAAAACTAGCTCCTTACTGATGAATCGGAGCAAAGAGCAATCTGCTGGAAGCTTGAATTGCTGTTTGCTGCAATTCAGCATTGAAGAGTGGGGTTTTCGTGGGGAAAGTGATAAAAAATAAGTGCCTGGACACACTGTTTTAAAGCATGAACCTGTTCCTAGAAACACAGCAAAATAGGAAGTCTGGATGAGCCCTTTGCAACATATCCTTGAGGCTGGAGATGGGAGGGAAGAGCAGCACAGCCACAACTCCCTGCAGGGCTAGTGTTAAATGCAAAGGACTTCTGAGGATGCACAGAGCAGGTATTTGGGTCAAAGCTGGCCAAAGGTGAGAAGAGGAGGAGAAACCAGCATTTGCTAGGCAGGATAGCCAGAGTCTGGGGCTATGTCTGGATGTTTGGCTGGCCTGGGGCAGACCCCAAAATGATGTCCGCCTCCCCACCAGGGAAGAACCAGTGAGGGAAGATCAGCATCAGGAAAAGGGAGGAGGGAAGAAAGATTGACCACAGGGTCCTATGGATCCTGCCATCTGAGGCAGTCACCTAACCTTGTTGTATGGCGGGCCGGTCCTAACTGGCCAGCTATACAATGCCCAGAAGAGAGCAAGGAGAGGAAAAGGCAGATCCAATGCTCAGAGCATGCAGAAAGAAGGGTGTGTGCTGGCAGTTCACTATGGCACAAAGAAGCCCTTGTTCCTGTGCTTGGACTGTGGGCGACTTTGCCAGGGAGCCAAAAAGAAGGTGCTTCCCCAGCCTTGGCATCCTGGCCTGACCTGTTTTCTTCTGCTCCAGAGGGGAAGACCTGAACCAATGGATTCAAGTTACAAGACAGGAGATTCCTACTGAACATCAGGAAGAACTTTCCAATGCTAAGAGCTGTTTGACAGTGGAACAACTACCTCAGAAAGTGGTGGGCTCTCCTTCCTTGGAGGTTTCTAAGCAGAGGTTGGGTGGCCATCTCATAGAATCATAGAAGCATAGAGTTGGAAGAACTTCCTGACAGTAAGAGCTGTTTGACAGTGGAATTTGCTGCCAAGGAGTGTGGTGGAGTCTCCTTTTTTGGAGGTCTTTAAGCAGAGGCTTGACAACCATATGTCAGGAGTGCTCTGATGGTGTTTCCTGCTTGGCAGGGGGTTGGACTCGATGGCCCTTGTGGTCTCTTCCAACTCTATGATTCTATGATTCTATGAATATCAACAGGCCCAGGACAGAACACTGTGGCACCCCACTTGTCCCTATCATCCAGAAGCATCAACCCAGCCTCACGCAGAACCACTTTGTATTAAGCCACTGCATGCTACTCTCCACAGCTGAATCCTGTCGCTGGAACACACAGGGATTGGAAGCAGGCACCACATCCCGAATGGGTACTGAGATCAGGACCAAGGCAGACTATCCCCCAACCCCAGGAACACTTCACAGAAAGGAGAGGCCTCTTCACATCCAGCTCCACCCCCTGGCTTCTTTCCTTGGGGACCAATCCAGCCATGGGGCACGCAGGGCATTCCACTTGGAAAAGCAGCATCTTGCTGCCACTCTGGGAGACCAAAGCCACCAGAACTGGCAGCGGTGGAGGGACAAGGGCAGTTAATCATTCACGGCCAAAGGGCTGTTCTTGCTCACTGCCCAGTCCCAAGGGAGCGCAGTTAGAGACTCAGCCTGGCACCGGGCCAGTCACCCCAGGCCCTCTTGCCTGACAGACAGAGAGAAACTCGTGGAACAGAAATGCTTCACGGCCTGCCCCTAGGCAGGAGGAAGGGGTTTCCAGCCCAAGGACTTGCTCCACCAAAGGCTCATCCTTTTGTGCCATGTTTCTATGCACAGGTATGCCCTTCTTCTTCTTCCCCCCTGTGCTTTCCCTGCAAAAGTCCACTCTTTACTGCTTAATTGAAGCAAATGGCTGAATTTCTGTTTGCTCCAATTCTGTTTGTTCCAGTAAAGAGCAGATTAGTCAGGACAAAAACAAAACAAAATAGCACTTGGACATGGTGCTTTAAAACGCGGATCTGTGCTCAGAAATGCCAAGCAAAAGCTAAGTGCGAGTGAGCCCTAAGACACGCAAGCATGGCGCCACAAAGGAAATGGATGGGGTGGGGGCCCTGTTATGTCTGATGCGCCTCCTGCAGCTGCCTGTCCAGACACAAAATGAATTTCAATGGGGACAAATTTAAAGTTCTGCACTTAGGCAGATGCACAGACAGAAAATGGGGGGGGGGTGGCTGATTTACCAGTAGTATGTGTGAAAAGGATCAAGGAGTCTTAGTAGCTTAACATGATAACATGAGTCAACAGTGTGACGCAGTAGCAAAAAATGCCAATGCTATTCTATACTGCATCAACAGAAGTCTAGTATCCAGATCAGGGGAAGCAACTGTCCTGTTCTGTTCTGCCTTAGAAACCAAGCATTATGATGAACAGTTGAAGGAGCTGAGTATGTTTGGCCTGGACAAGAGGAGACATTCAAAAATCTCAAGGGCTGCCACATGGAAGAGGGTAGGACTCAAGGCATGGCTTCAAGTTACAAGAAATGAGATTCTGACTAAACATTGGGAAGAGCTTTCTGAGGGTAAGAGCTCTGTGACATTGGACTGGCCTCCCTCAGAAAGTGGTGCAGCCTCTTTCATGGGAGGCTTTTAAGCAGAGGTTGGATGGCCCTCTACCATAGATGGTTGAGTTGAGATTCTTGCCTTGTAGACGGTTGGGCTAGATTACCCTCAGGACCCCTTCTACCATTCTGTTATTCTTTGATATCTGTATCTAAAAAGCCTACAAGCTGGAACTTATTTTTTTACGTATAAACTTCGTCCAAAGTTGTTCGTTGAGCTTATTGCTTCTGCAGTAGCGAAAGGTTTGGAGCTTTCTCTGCTTTTAGGTGGTGACTTGTACCGCGAGCAAGATCCACACACTTCCGCTGCGCGGACGTTCTATCAGATTCCCTATAAAAAGCGGGCGTCGCCGGACGGGCAGGGAGAAAAGGCGGAGGACAGGGGCGCCCGGAAGCCGCGCCTCGCCCGGACGGCGACCCCAGAGCGGGGAAGGAGGAGCGCGGAAGGGGCTCACCTTGGAGACGATGAGGGGCTTGCCGTGCTCCAGCCCGCCCTCGAGGGAGAAGCCCCAGGGCGCGCCGCCGGCCAGATGCACGGGCACGTGCTGGTAGGAGACCAGCGGCAGTAGCTGTTGTTCGGGCTCCTGGCGCTGCGCGACCCCCGACGGCCGCGCCATGGCACCATCCCGTAAGGCGCCCAGGCGGACGCAGCCGGGCGTCCTCGGCCGACGTGTCTGGCGGGGCGGGGCGGGGGCGGGCGCTCAGGGTGGGCAGGCCCTGCGCGCTGTGGCGCGCGCTCCAGCGCAGCCAGCCTATCTCTCCTTGCGGTCGGCCTCTCCTCCGATGGCTGGAGCGGCTTCCCGCGCACCACCTTAACATGCCTGCTCAGTAAGCATGGGACGGGATGTCGGGATGTCTCGCCGAAAGCCGAGTTGGCGAAAAGTAGTTCAAAAGCATCTCCTCTGAACCATTCTTCCTCGGTCAGACCCCACCTGGAGTCCTTTTTCCTGTTCTAGGAACCACAATTTAAGAAGGATGTTGACAAAATGGATTATGGGTAGGGTAGAGCGACCAAGGCAGACCCTCCATGTGTCCCTATTTTCCAGAGACGCCCCTGATTTAGAGAAGTCATCCCAGTTTCTGATTTGATCCTGGAATGTCCCACTTTTCTTTAGGATGTCTCTGTTTTCATTGGAGAAATGTTGGAAGGCATGGAGTTATCCCACCCCCAAGCCATCTGGAGGCAGTCCTGTATAGGGAAGTCTTTTTTAATGTTTACTGTTTTGTTCTGCCAGAGTGGCAGGGGCAACCAGTAAGATGTGTGGGGTATAAAGAGTAAAATTACCATTATGGAATGGGTCATCCCTTTTTTCATCAAAGAAATGTTGGAGGGTATGCAAAGGTGATTAAGGGCCTAGAGACCAAGTCTTATGTGGAAGGGTTGAAAGAGTTGGATATGTTAATGCTGAAAAAGAGGAGACTGAGAGGAGATAATGAGAGCCATCTCCAAATACCTTAAGGGCTGTCCCATGGAAGTTGGAGCGAGCTTGTTTTCTCCTGCTCTGGAAGGCAGAACTCGAACCCATGGCTTCCAGCGAAAAGAAAGGAGATTCCAACTATGCATTCAGAAAAACTTTCTGACAGTAAGGGCTCTTTGGCAGTGGGACAGTCTCCCCCGAGAGGTGGTGGGTTCTCCTTCCTTGGAGGTTTACAAGCAGAGGCTGCATGGCCATGTGTCATGGATGCCTTAGCTGAGATTCCTGCACTGCAGTAGGTTGGACTAGATGACCCTTGAGGTCCCTTCCAACTCTACCATTCTATGAGTCTGTGATTCCCCCTCCTCTGGATGTTCCAGATGCTCCACGCAGGCCCATGGCTGGCGCAATAAGCACTTTGGGGCACTGCTACACTACACAAAGGTCCCCACTGTGGAAGGACGTGGGGATCCAGAATTGGCCTCCACAGTCACTTACGGACTCACTGTTAAAACCATGTTCATGGAAGACCATCTTCCTCAGCTACGAGAGGTCGCCAAAGAAGAAGACACTACACCACTTAGACCACAGTGTGGCTGGCAAGGGGGACGATCTCCAGCTGAACCAGCCAGTGAGCAACACCCTCTGCTGGGTCCGCCCCTTCACTAAACAGGCATCTCAAAGTGTGATGGAAACTTTAGCAGTTAAGGCCAGTGCTCTGATTGGGGTCCACAAACCAACTGAGAGCCAGGGCAGTGGGCAAAGGAGTGGGGTAATGCCAGTCTCAGCTGGCAGCAGTTTGCGCCAAAGCCAAAAAGGCACCCAACACTATTTCCCTGGATCCAGCTGACTCCTGGATTACAGTGGATGACCTTCGGGTTCCCTTCCAACTTGACAATTCTATGTTTCGGTAAGTCTGATGACTGGATTTCAGATATCAAGTCTTCTCTCCACACTTGAATGGGATATATGGTTCAGAGAGGAACACACTATTCTCCCACTCCTCCCTTTCTAGGGAAATCTGAGACATCCCTAACCCACAGCAATTTTAAGTTTATGATTTCAGCTTCACTCAAATGACCTTCCCTGTCAGGAAGAAGGGGAAGTTCTACATCAGAAACAAGCAAGGGCGGAAGTGGTGGGGGGGGTAGATAGATCTGCATTGGGATCTGCTGCCCCAGTGGATTCTGTCACCTGAGGCACCCAGTCTCATAGGTGGGCCAGGCCTACCTGGCTCCATTTGCCCCTAGACATCCCTCCCTCCTCTGTTGCCCTCTTCTGCCCACCCCACCTGGACTTCCCTCATTTTAAGATTTCCTGCCAGTTGGAGTGAAGAATTGTCAGATATGAGTTTTGGACCTAGCAAAGCTACCACTGGGACTGGACAAACCAGAAGTGATGCCACCCACAGACCAAGAACAAGCACTGGGAGCAGTCGGAGGAGAAGCAGAATAACCATACAATGTCTCTGCAGGTACTAAGTTGGAACATTCAAGGTTTGAACTCCCCCGATAAGAGGAAAAGAATCTTTCATCTATTGAAAAAGGAAAAATTGGACTTGATATGTTTGCAAGAAACCCATGTGACTAGAACACACAGGAAAGTATTAATTAACAAAAGACTAGGACAAGAATTTATTTCATCAGACAAAGTTTAAAAAAGAGGAGTGGTGATTTATGCAAAAGAAAGTTTATCACCTAAATTTGTCTTTAAAGATGACCAAGGAAGATTTGTGGCTATTGAAATACAATTTCAAGGTGAGAAATTCTTGATAGTAGGGATATATGCACCAAATGAGGGGAAATCAGAATTTTATAAGAAACTGCATGAGACATTGTTAGACTTTATGGACTTTAATATCATTATGTTTGGAGACATGAATGGAGTGGTATCGACAAATATGGATAAGTCAGAAAGACAAGTGGTGACAAAAGACGGAAGACTACCGAAAACGTTTTTTGAAATGACAGATAATATGGACTTAATTGGCATCTGGAGAACTAAGAACGCCCTAGGTAGAGAGGGGACATTCTTTTCTGAAGCCCAAAAGACTTGGACAAGGATTGACCAAATCTGGATAACCAGAGGAATGGCTCCTAAGATCCGAAAAGTGGAAATTTGCCCAAAAACTTGCTCCGACCATAATCCTGTGAAAATGGAAATGAAACCAACATTGACTGGTTCCTTCAGATGGAGGATGAACGACGCCTTGTTTAGAGATCCAGAAATCACCAAGAAGGCCCCAAAAATTATAAAAGACTATTTTGAGATAAATTTGAAGACCACAGTGGAAAAAAGAACAATCTGGGACGCAAGCAAAGCTGTAATGAGAGGGTTTTTGATTCAGCAAAATGCAATAAAAAGGAGAACCCAAAATGAGAAAAAAGAGAAGATTTTGGAGAAAATAAGAGAAGGAGAGAAAAAACTTAGAGCTAAACCAAAATCACAAGAGATTCTGAGAGAAATTAAGTTACCGTATTTTTTGCACCATAACACTCACTTTTTTCCTCCTAGAAAGTAAGGGGAAATGTCTGTGCGTGTTATGGAGGAAATGCCTACAGGTGGCATGCCTACGGATTTTCCTCCTCTAAAAACTACGTGCGTGTTATGGTCGGGTGCGTGTTATAGAGCGAAAAATACGGTATATCAAGTACAATATATGAAAATGATAAATCAGGACATTGAATGGAAAGTTAAGCAGATGAGACAAAAGACCTTCGAATCAGCTAATAAATGTGGGAAGCTGTTAGCATGGCAGCTGAAGAAGAGACAAAAGTTAAACACGGTTACCAATCTTGAAGTGGATGGAAAGAATATCCAGAATCCACAGGAGATCAGAAGCTGCTTCCAGAGATACTTTAAACAACTCTATACACAAGGGCCGCAGATTGAGTCGAAAATTGATCAATTTTTGAAAACTAATGGATTACAAAAAATTTCTCAAGAAAATAAAGTATTATTGAATTACAAAATAACTGAACAAGAGGTGGAAGGCGCGATTCAGAATATGCAACTGGGCAAATCTCCAGGGCCTGATGGACTAACCTCCAAGTATTACAGAACTTTGAAAGACTATTTAATTCAACCATTAAAGGAGGTTTGCAATGAAATTATGGAGGGGGGGAAAGGCGCCGGAGACGTGGAAAGAAGCTTATATCACACTTATACCGAAAACTGAGTCTGAAAAGACACAACTTAAGAACTATCGCCCCACATCCCTACTTAATGTGGATTACAAAATCTTTGCAGACATTTTGGCTAGAAGACTGAAAAAAGTTTTGGCAGAGGTGATACATAAAGGCCAGGTCAGTTTTCTCCCTGGAAGGCACCTATCGGACAATATGAGGAATATAATTAACATTCTAGAAAAGCTGCAGGTGAACATTAACACAAAAGCAGTTTTGATTTTCGTAGATGCGGAGAAAGCCTTCGACAACATTTCCTGGAGTTTTATGAAGAAAAATCTTCAGGGGATGGGGGTTGGACAAAACTTTGAAAATGGTATAGGTGTGATTTATTCTGAACAAAAAGCTAAATTGATAGTAAATAATGTGGTTACAGAAGAGTTTAAAATAGAGAAAGGGACACGACAAGGTTGCCCAATTTCCCCATTGCTTTTCATTTCGGTCCTGAAGGTTTTGCTAAACATGATTAGAAGGGACCATTTGATTCAAGGTATTCAGGTCGGAGTTAAACAATACAAACTTAAAGCTTTTGCAGATGATCTCGTTATGACATTACAGGAGCCGATATCCAGCACTAAGAGGGCCCTAGAAGTAATCCAGGATTTTGGTCAAGTGGCAGGCTTTAAATTAAACAAATTGAAAACTAAGGTTTTGGAGAAAAATTTGACGCCGATAGAGAAAGAAAGGTTTCAGAAAGAGACAGACTTAACATTAGTAAAGAAGGTAAAATACCTGGGGGTGAATATGACATCCAAGAATGTGAACCTATTTAAAGACAACTATGAGAAATGCTGGTCAGAGGTGAAAAAAGATCTAGAAATTTGGACGAATCTGAAGCTTTCCTTGCTGGGTCGAATTGCTGTTATTAAGATGAATGTATTGCTGAGAATGTTATTTTTATTTCAGTCATTGCAAATTATTGATAAGATGGACTGTTTCAAGAAGTGGCAAAGAGATATATCTAGATTTGTCTGGCAGGGCAAAAAGCCCAGAATAAAATTTAAGATCCTTACTGATGCCAAAGACAGAGGGGGGTTTGCCCTGCCAGACTTTAAACTTTATTATGAGTCAGCAGCTTTTTGCTGGCTGAAGGAATGGCTACTTCTTGAGAATACAGATGTTTTGGATCTTGAAGGGTATGATAACATATTTGGGTGGCATGCATATTTATGGTATGGCAAGGTAAGGCATTTAAAAACCATATTGTCAGGAAAGCATTGTTTAATGTCTGGACAAGGTACAAAGATTTTCTGGAGAGTAAAACCCCAAAGGTGGCTATCACCTATGGAAGCGAAAGCTTTGAAAAAACTCAACATGGAAGCTAAATGGCCAAAATATTGGGAAATTTTAGAACAGGAAGGTGACAAACTGAAATTTCAGAGCTATGACAAACTTAAAGAGAAGGTGCGAGACTGGTTACATTACTTTCAAATAAGAGAGGTTTATAACTTGGATAAGAAAATTGGTTTCCAGGTGGAAAAAATAAAGTTAGAAACAGAATTGTTAGAACCCAATGCTAAGATACTTTCAAGAATGTATAATCTGCTGCTGAAATGGAATACTGAGGAAGAAACGGTAAAATCTGCAATGATAAAATGGGCACAAGATATAGGATATAATATTATGTTTGCTGACTGGGAGAAGTTGTGGAACACCGGGATTAAATTCATGGCATGTAATGCCCTAAGAGAGAATATTATGAAAATGATGTACAGGTGGTACATGACTCCAGTCAAGCTTGCAAAAATATATCATTTGCCCGATAATAAATGCTGGAAATGTAAGGAAACTGAAGGCACATTCTTTCACCTATGGTGGACGTGCCCAAGGATTAAGGCTTTCTGGGAAATGATTTATAATGAAATGAAAAAGGTATTTAAATATACTTTCCTGAAGAAACCAGAAGCCTTTCTCCTGGGCATAGTTGGCCAATCGGTGTTAAAGAAGGATAGAACTTTCTTTATGTATGCTACAGCAGCAGCAAGAATTCTCATCGCAAAGCATTGGAAGACACAAGACCTACCCACCTTGGAAGAATGGCAGATGCAACTAATAGACTATATGGAGATGGCGGAAATGACTGGCAGAATCCGAGACCAGGCAGAAGAGCTTGTGGAAGAAGATTGGAGGAAATTTGAAATTTATTTACAGAAACATTGTAAAATTTCTGAATGCTGATGACGTTGAAATGAACTGAAGGTGTTCTAGCAACAAGGTAAAATGTAAGATGGGATTGATAATAGATAAGCTAAATTGGATATGAATTTGCTGAACCAATTTTTAAAAGGGATACAAAAAAGGGAGGCGTGAGGAAGTCAGGAAAATAAGTTAACTAAAGATGAGAAATTAAGAAAGAGGGAATTTTTGTTTTTCTTTTATATGTGTTTTTTCTTTTTCTTTCTTTGTGTTTAATGTCTGTATTTTTGTATTTTGTAATTTTGTATCTTTTTCGTTTTTGTTTTTTCTAAACTTTTCTATTGATAAAACCTAATAAAATATTATTAAAAAAAGAATTGTCAGATAATTGCAATGTACAATACATTAAAAGCATTGTGCTGTTCCTTTTAAAAACCCATGGCTTCCCAGCAACCAAGCACCATGGGAATTGTAGCATGCACAGGGCGCTGAGAGTTGAGCTACAGTTCCCCAGGGCAGGTATAGCTGTGGATTCCTCTTTCCTCTGAGAGTTGTAGCTATGTGAGGGGAACAGTGCCTGCTGCTAACAGCGCCCCACCTCCTGTGCAAACTACAGTTCCCGGGATTCTATGGGATGGGTTTGCAAGGAGCCCGGGGCTCACGCTCATTTTAGTGTTTTGTTTTCCATTTTTAATTATGCCCGCTAACATCACTGCTCTGTTTGATATATGGAGCTGTACATGGGCGTAAGGGGGTGGGGGCAGCTGCCCCCCCCCCATTAAGTACTAACTGATCAATCACAACGGTTCTTTCCCCCCCCCCCGAAGTCTCCCCCTCCACAAAGTCCTGCCCCCTAACAAAAACCTGGCTACGCCCACGGTACTCTAAAATGCATTTTTTTCAGGAAAAGGGACCAGGAAGGCTCCGCCGCAGGAGCCTCGCCCTCCCTTTGCAACACCCTCGGAGAACTACATCTCCCGTCATGCCGCGCCTTAGGAAGTCAGTTTGGAAACGTGCCCGGCCCGCAACAGGCTCCTAGAAGGCCGGTTCCTGGATCTCCCAGGGCCGAGAAGGCGCCGGGTGCTTGGCGCGATGTGGCGCCCTTGCAAAGTGCCCGAGTGGGTGCGTGGCGGGGAGGGGTCGGGGGAGACAGGTGAGGCGAGCCCGCTAAGGCGCTAGTCCTCAGCGGCCTCGCAGCGCCTCATGCGGCAAGAGGCAAGCCGTTCGGCACAGCTGTCAACCTTCCCTTTTTGCGGGAAATTCCCTTATTCCAGCGCCGCTGCTATCCCGCATTGTTAGATATCCCGTAGACCGTCCCCGGGACAGGGGAGGCTGCTGAGCCCTTATTTTCAAATCTGAAAGTTGACAGCTATGCCGTTCGGCGGTGGAACAGATCGCCCCAAGAGGCGGGGGTGTCCTTTCTTTCCTCGGAGGAATTTGAGCCGCGGTTGGACGGTCACGTGCCGTGTATTATCTAGTTGGACTAGATGACCCCTGGGTCCACTCGGCAATTCCGATTCTGTTTGAAGGAATAAAAGGACTGCATCCCAACACGCAAGCAAAATCTCCCTCCCCTTTTTCTGCACTCCCGTCACTTGTCCCCCACAGAGCCCCGTATATCTTGCTGGCTGCGGGCGAGAAGGAGGAGAGCCCCCCCCCTCAAGCGAAGCACGCTTTCCGCACCCCACCCTCCCTGCGCCCTGTTGGGGTTGCCAAAAGATCCCTGCACTTCAGGAGGTTGGGCTAGATTAGGTTCCAACTCCATTCCCTTAGTCTTGGAAGTTTCTAGGCAGAAGTTAGATGGTCACCTGTCACATGCTTTACGTGAAATTCCTGCATTGTAGGGGGTTGGACAAGATGACCCCTGGGGGTCCCTCCCCACTCTATGATTCTGTGTGCAGGGCTAGCAGGTCCTGTTCCCATTTGGCTCAGTTGCCCCCCCCCCAACACACACACACACTTCCCTCCTCCCCTCTGTGGGTTCTTTGGGTAACTTTTTTGACTGCATACTGTAAGTCCATCTAATTTATGGTCCTCCATTGTATTCAAAATCTATGTAACATTACAAGAGTTATTTAAGACCTGCTAAAGAGTCAAGTGTTTAAAGTCATTATCATCAAATCTTTATTGGTATCACTTACAAACATTCAGAATAAACAGGCCAGTGCGATCTCGTCACCATTTCAACAGTACAGTCATTTGCCAAAGGGAAGAAGAGGCGAGCAATCTATTTCATCTAGGTGGGTCTCCAGCAAGGGCAGGATCCTGTGGCGTACTTTGGCGACAAAAAATAAAATAGAGGACCTTAGCTACTGTCTTGGTGAGCTCCTGGTCTCTCCCCTGTAATAAGAAGCGTATAACCTCCATCTCTGGTTTCCATGTTGGAATACATAGATGGTCTAAAAATTGTTGGCGGAGATCATCATACGTTTTACATTCAAGGGCCATGTGAGCTGGAGTTTCCACCAAGTGGGCATCACATGGGCAGAGCCTATCTTCTTCAGCCAAACCCGCAAACCTACCCCAAAAGAGGTTAGAAGGATTAGAATTGAACCTAGCCAGCGAAAAAGCCCTTCTTTCTTGCGGGTTAAACAGAAATTGTAAATAATTAAGGTTAAATTCCTGTGCCCAAGAGAGTCGAAAATAAAGAGGGGAACATGTTTTTTCCGCAGCTGAGATTAGTTCCTGGCGATCTATGTCCCACAGCCTAGTTTTTAACATGGCCTTGGCGATTGGAAAAGCCACAGCGCCCAGGAGATCTCTGAAAGCCCAAGTTGCAAAACAGTTGTAGCCCTGGGGAAGGGAAGGAGTCTAACAGAACTTCGCTAAGTATCTTTGTCTGCTGAAAAACAAATGTTTAGCCAGCATAAAAGAAAAATCATCCAGGCAACTGTCTCTAGCTTATGTTGGCCTCCCTCTAAACACAGGGCTGCGTAAGGAACACAACATGGGACAGCGAAAATCTTAAATCGAAAGGCTGCCTGCACTCGTTCCACTGACTGGGTAAACACTGACATCCAGATTGAAATTCCATAGAGCATTATAAAGATGAACATGCTCCCCAGGTTGATCTTTTTGTTTCAAATGATTCCAATTCTGGGTGAGAAGGCTGCATCAAGAATTGGCAAAAAGACATTTCTAAATTTGTATGGCAGGGAAAGAGACCTAGAGTTAATCATTGGATTCTAATCGATATAAAAGACAGAGGAGGCTTCTCCCTGCCTGATATGAAATTGTATTATGAGGCGGCCTGCTTCACCTGGTTGAAAGAATGGTCACATTGCAAGGATTCAGACTTACTGGACCTGGAAGGGTTCGACAACCAATGGGGTTTGCATGCATATTTGGTCTATGGGAAAGCGTGGTGTAGTGGTTAAGAGAGGTAGACTCGTGATCTGGTGAACTGCGTTCGCATCCCCGCTCCTTCACATGCAGCTGCTGGGTCACCTTGGGCTAGTCACACTTCTCTGAAGTCTCTCAGCCCCACTCACCTCACAAAGTGTTTGTTGTGGGGGAGGAAGGGAAAGGAGAATGTTAGCCGCTTTGAGACTCCTTCGGGTAGTGATAAAGCGGGATATCAAATCCAAACTCTATTATTAGGAAATCATTGTTTGATGTATGGGAGAAATATAAAAGCTTGCTAGATCCCAAAATCTCCCTATGGATATCTCCAATAGAGGCCTGTACAGTTAAGAGGAAAAATACCCAGGGAACGTGGTCATCATATAAATTACTTCTAAAGGAAGAAGAGAATCAATTTAAGTTAAAAAGCTTTGAGGAAATAAGGGAGCATGTAACGGACTGGTTTCAATACCATCAACTATATGAGACATTCAAAAGAGATAAAAAGGTTTTGCCACAGAGACTTCTAGATTCGAAGCCAATATAGTAAATTCTAAATCCAAAACACTCTCCAAAGCATACCAACTCCTCCTTGACTGGTAAGGAGGAACATCTGTGGAAAACAGGTTGGAAATTTACAGCTTATTATTCTTTAAGAGAGAACTTCCTTAAAATGCAGCATCGGTGGTCTCTATCTCCTTGGAAGTTCTCCAAGAGGTATGAAAGTGTATTAAGCAATTGTTGGAGGTGTAAAGAAAAACCAGGTAATTTATATCACATGTGGTGGCAATGTAAAGAAATCAAGGTGTTCTGAGAGGATATCCATTCCGAATTGGAAAAAATGTTAAAAATATCTTTCATCAAAAAACCAGAAGCTTACCTATTGGGAATCACAGATTCCGATATCCCTAAAAAAGTAAAAGAACTTTTTCTTTATGCTACGGTTGCAGCAAGAATACTCATTGCAACAAATTGAAAAAGCAACAAAGTCCCTTCTAGATCAGAGTGGATTCAAAAAATGATCAAATATGCAGAATAAATCAAAGGAAGTATTTAGAACAAAATGGAAAGTCTTTAAAACCCATTTGAAAAACAATAATGACAGTTACTTTTCCTGCTGGGCCAAAAGTCTCTGGCACCCAAAAGTCTCTGGCACCCAAGATTCTGCAACATCCTCTTCTATCATCTGCTCTGTCAGTTAAAAGAAGAGTAACATTGTGATTCCATTGTTTCTTTTCGCATTTTAAAGGAACTAATATTGACAAAATATCTAAAAAGAAGAAATTTTGTTGCTATTGTCCGTAAAAGAAAGAACAACCAGAAGTTCCCCCTCTAGAGGGGAACTGTGAAATTGTAACCAATTCTAGGGAGCTTGCAGCTGCCACAGATTACAACCGTGGGAAAAGGACTTGTGACCTTGCAGGACAATGTTATCAGAAGCACTGTTGGGTGCTTTTTCTAAAATAAATGCCCTATTGGATCAGTTGAGTCGGAGGACGGATTTGATGACTAATGCGGCCAGAACATTTGAACAGGTAGTGGGAAATTATATGGAGCCCACCCAGGAACTTAAACAGGAGTGTGTCCTGACAGAGCAGATGATAGAAGAGGATGTTGCAGAATCTTGGGCGCCAAAGATGGAGGGACTTTAGGCCCAGCAGGAAAATGAGCCTTTGGATTTGTCAAATGAATTTGGAAAAAACCAGATTTGGAAAGACAAATTTTGGATTGATTTGGAAATGGGGGGTTGGACTGACCCCCCTATGCAGGGATGTTTGGACTTTCCAAGTCTGGCAATGGGCCATCAGAGGTTTGGAGCTGTTGGGACTTCCAATTTTAGAGGGAATTTGAAACATGTTTTAAAATACTACATGGAGTCTAGTCTGGACTATGGGAAAGGGGCTGATTTGTTGAAAAGGGTCAAAAACACTACCAAGCTGGAGTTCCCACAAGTGAAAGGAAAATATGAAGAAGAGCTGCAGAAGGGACATGGAAGAGATTTGAAGGCCTCGGATATAAGATCACCAGGTTAATGTGCCAGATTAATGGGATAAAAAGGACTGGCAATCCCGGGATCGGGGGGAGGGGACGCTGGAAGAAGATTGGATTGTTTCTATTCTCTTTTTTATTATTAGAAATGTTTTATGAATGTTGGGAAAATGTTGAAATGAAATTACTTGCCTCTTGTAAAAATGTTTAAAGTATTAGGTAAAAAGGTAATGGTTATGAGAAGCTGGTAAAAATAAGATTTAAGTCTTAAGTTTTAAGTTTTTTTATAAGATAAGATGAAAATAGAGTAAGGTAATGTAATGTCAGAATATTATGAATTATGGAAAGGATTTGCTGTGACAATTATTAATCAAGATACAAGAGATGGGAGGAGGAGGAGTTCATGGAATGAAGGTAATGAAAGTGGAAAATTTGAAAATGGTTTTTTTTCTGCTTTTGTCTTTTGTCTTTTTTCTTTGTAATTTTGTGGTTTTTTTCTTTGTAATTTTAAAAAATTCTTTTTTCAATAAATATCATTATAAAAAAAAATATCATCTGCTCTGTCAGGACACACTCCTGTTTAAATCCCTGGGTGGGCTCCATATAATTTCCCACTACCTGTTCAAATGTTCTGGCCGCATTAGTCATCAAATCCGTCTTCTGACTTAATTGATACAATAGAGCATTTATTTTAGAGAAAGCACCCAACAGTGCTTCTGATAACATTGTCCTGCAAGGTCACAAGTCCTTTTCCCACGGTTGTAATCTGTGGCAGCTGCAAGCTCCCTAGAATTGGTTACAATTTCACAGTCCCCCTCTAGGGGGGAACTTCTGGTTGTTCTTTCTTTTACAGACAATAGCAACAAAGTTTTTTTAAAGATATTTTGTCAATATTAGTTCCTTTAAAATGCAAAAAGAAACCGTGGAATCACAATGTTACTCTTCTTTTAACTATCTGTCAAAAACATTTGTCTCTGGTCAATGAGCTTCAAAACGTCAATTCTGACACCCCGCTCCAGGGTCAGGATGGTGGAAAGTTACTTTACTTTAAACTCACTTCTGCAGGTTTAAACAGTCCAAAAAAGATCCCCCTTCTTCTCCTGCTACCGAAGGGGGGTTCAACGATTTTAAATGGTGAAAAACCAATCCTTTAAAAGTAATTTTCAAAGCTCTAGTTTACGTTGTCTCTGCTTTCTTCTGACTACAAGGAAACGGAAGGCTGACTTCCTGTTTAGACCTTCCCGTTTCAGTGCCAAATTAAGGTAAATTTTTAAGTCCAATTCCTTTCTAATCGCCAGTTCTTATTTGAAGTCCAATTGTTCAATATTTGAGTACTCACGGGTGATTACTTTAGATGCCAAATTGTCCCAGGAAAAAGGCAGCGCTCTCCGGCAACGGCTGTGCGGCTTCGCTCCACGGAAATAGCAGTTGACTCACAGCACCGCGCCACTTCCCCCTCTTCGCTTCGGAGCCCGTTAGTGGGTTCCTTTGCGGGTTGGGGGGGCGCTAAAGGTGCCCACTGAGTCCCATGGTCACAGGCTTCATCCGCCTGTGATTTCTGAAAGGGTCCCCGCTTCGCCGCAGCAGAAAAGACCCATTTCGCGCTGAGCTGGTCCCTCCAGTTCAGAGGGAGTCCGGCATTACCGATGGCGCCACCCCGGAAGTCCCCAACACACTGTAAATTTCAAATCCTCTCTCCACAATTTTTCCCATGCTGCAAGCTGTATATTATACCCAAAATTTCTTGCCCATTGTATCATAACTGATTGGACTTCTTCATCTTTAGTAAACCATTCCAATAGCAGTTTATACATTTTGGAAAGTAATTTCACATTATTCTCCAACAATTCTTTCTCAAACCTCAACGTTTCATTAGAAAAACCCTTTGTTTTATCTGTTTTAAAAACATCTTTCAACTGCTGATACTGTAGCCAATCCGTTAAGAGATCTTTTACGTCATCAATTTTTAAAAGTTTCAACTGGTGTTCTACTAAAAAAATCCCTATATGTCGCCCAACCTTTTCTCATATTCAGTTTCCTCACAGATTGCTTCTAAATTTTTGTTCTAAGAATTTTTTATATTTGAGTATCCTGGGCTAGCAACCAGCCTGCTGTCCAGTGCCATAGAATCCCAGAATTTGAGAGTTGGGAAGATGGAAAATGAGTGAGGTCCCCACCAAAGAAGAATGGCAGCTTGACAGAATATGCACAGCTTGCAGACTTAGAATCATAGAATCATAGAGTTGGAAGAGACCACAAGGGCCATCGAGTCCAACCCCCTGCCAAGCAGGAAACACCATCAGAGCACTCCTGACATATGGTTGTCAAGCCTCCGCTTAAAGACCTCCAAAGTAGGAGACTCCACCACACTCCTTGGCAGCAAATTCCACTGTCAAACAGCTCTTACTGTCAGGAAGTTCTTCCTAATGTTTAGGTGGAATCTTCTTTCTTGTAGTTTGGATCCATTGCTCCGTGTCCGCTTCTCTGGAGCAGCAGAAAACAACCTTTCTCCCTCCTCTATGTGACATCCTTTTATATATTTGAACATGGCTATCATATCACCCCTTAACCTCCTCTTCTGCAGGCTAAACATGCCCAGCTCCCTTAGCCGTTCCTCATAAGGCATCGTTTCCAGGCCTTTGACCATTTCGGTTGCCCTCCTCTGGACACGTTCCAGTTTGTCAGTGTCCTTGAATTGTGGTGCCCAGAACTGGACACAGTACTCCAGGTGAGGTCTGACCAGAGCAGAATACAGTGGCACTATTACTTCCCTTGATCTAGATGCTATACTCCTATTGATGCAGCCCAGAATTGCATTGGCTTTTTTAGCTGCCGTGTCACACTGTTGGCTCATGTCAAGTTTGTGGTCAACCAAGACTCCTAGATCCTTTTCACATGTACTGCTCTCAAGCCAGGTGTCACCCATCTTGTATTTGTGCCTCTCATTTTTTTTTGCCCAAGTGCAATATTTTACATTTCTCCCTGTTAAAGTTCATCTTGTTTGTTTTTGCCCAGTTCTCTAATCTGCCAAGGTCGTTTTGAAGTGTGATCCTGTCCTCTGGGGTGTTAGCCACCCCTCCCAGTTTGGTGTCATCTGCAAATTTGATCAGGATGCCCTTGAGTCCATCATCCAAGTCGTTGATAAACATGTTTAATAAGACTGGGCCCAAGACAGAACCCTGTGGCACCCCACTAGTCACTCTTCTCCAGGATGAAAGGAACCATTGATGAGCACCCTTTGGGTTCGGTCAGTCAGCCAGTTACAAATCCACTGAGTGATAGCATAGTCAAGACCGCATTTTACCAGCTTCTTTACAAGAATATCATGGGGCACCTTGTCAAATGCCTTGCTGAAATCAAGGTAGGCTACATCCACTGCGTTCCCTTCATCTACCAGGCTTGTAATTCTGACAAAAAACAAGATCAGGTTAGTCTGACATGACTTATTTTTCAGAAATCCATGCTGACTATTGGTGATCACAGCATTCCTTTCTAGGTGCTCACAGACTGTTTGCTTAATGATCTGCTCCAGAATCTTCCCTGGTATTGATGTCAGACTGACTGGGCGGTAATTATTTGGGTCCTCTCTTTTCCCCCTTTTGAAAATAGGGACAACATTCGCCCTCCTCCAGTCTGCCGGGACTTCGCCTGTTCTCCAGGAATTCTCAAAGATGACTGCCAGTGGTTCTGAGATCACATCTGCCAGTTCTTTTAATACTCTTGGATGCAATTCATCTGGCCCTGGAGACTTGAATACATCTAAACTAGCCAAGTATTCTTGTACTAACTCCTTAGTTATTCTGGGCTGTGTTTCCTCTGCTGAATCATTTGCTCCAAATTCTTCAGGTCGGGCATTGTTTTCTTTACTGGAGAAGACTGAGGCAAAGAAGGCATTGAGGAGTTCAGCCCTTTCTGTGTCCCCTGTTTGCATTTCCCCATCTTCTCCTCTGAGTGACCCCACTGTTTCTTTGTTCTTCCTTTTGCTACGAACATACCCATAAAAGCCTTTTTTGTTGCTTTTAACCTCTCTAGCAAGCCTGAGTTTATTCTGTGCTTTAGCTTTTCTGACTTTGTGTCTACACGTGCTGGCTATTTGTTTGAATTCCTCTTTGGTGGTTCCCCCCTATTCCATTTTTTGTACACATCCTTTTTTAATCTTAACTCAGTTAAAAGTTCTTTAGATAGCCACCCTGGCTTCTTTAGGCACCTTCCATGTTTCCGTCTCATTGGTATTGCCTCACGTCATGCTTTTACTATCTCCCTCTTAACAAACTCCCAGCCATCATCAACTCCCTTTCCTTTTAGTATTACTGTCCATGGGATCTCACCCAGCACTTCCCTAAGTTTTATGAAGTCGGCTTTCTTAAAGTCAAGAAATTGAGTTCTAGTATGCTTGGCTGCTCCTTTCCACTGTATAGTAAACTTCAGAAGAGCATGATCACTTGCGCCTAATGATCCTTCCACTTCTACCCCACTAACGAGGTCATCAACATTGGTTAGGACCAGATCTAAAATGGCTGTTCCTCTTGTTGCTTCTCCCACTTTCTGGACAATGAAGTTGTCTGGCAAGGCCAGTGAGGAATCTGTTTGACCTTATGCTCTTGGCTGAGTTTGACATCCAACAAATATCCGGGTAATTGAAGTCCCCCATTACTACTATCTCCATTCCTTTTGCATGCTTGGCCATCTGTTCCAGGAAGGCATCATCAATGTCCTCCGTTTGGCTTGGGGATCTATAGTAAACTCCCACAATGAGATCTCTGTTATTCTTCTCTCCCTTAATTTTGACACAAATGCTCTCACTTTGGCTTTGAGGTTCTAAATCTTGGATCTCTTCACAGGTATACACATCCCTCACATATAACGCCACTCCTCCTCCTTTCTTGTCTGGTCTGTTTCTCTGAAATAGATTGTATCCCCCCATTATTACATTCCAATCGTGGGACTTATCCCACCAGGTTTCAGTGATGCCTATTATGTCATATTTAGTTTGCTGTACCAAGAGCTCAAGCTCATCTTGTTTATTTCCCATGCTTTGCACATTAGTGTACAGACATTGAAGTCCATTAATCATTCCCCCGTGTCTCTTATTTAAGGATTTTTTCCTCCCACCACTAGGTCTGCGTGCTGTTTGCTCCATTTGGTCTATGACATTTGGATGATCATCTTCATCAATTGATAGACTCCTACCTTCAGGAGCACTGTCTCCCTCCCCCACATTAGTCAGTTTAAAGCCCTCCTGATGAGGTTTCTGAGATTTTTGGCAAAAACATTCCTCCCAACCGTTGTGAGGTGCAGCCCATCGCTTGCCAGAAGTCCATCTTCAAGAAACTGCAGTCCGTGATCTAAGAATCCAAACCGTTCCTGTTTACACCATTTGCGAAGCCAGCTGTTCACTTCCAATATTTTCCCCTCTCTCCCTGGGCCACGTCGTTCAACTGGGAGGACAGATGAGATGACAATTTGTGCACTTAGTTGCTTCAATTTCCTGCCGAGAGCCTCGTAGTCTCTTTTGATCTTCTGGAGGCTATTGCTTGCAGTGTCATTGGTTCCCACATGAACCAAGAGGAAGGGGTATTTGTCAGTGGGTTTTATGATTCCTTGCAGTCGTTCAGTTACATCTTGGATCTTAGCCCCGGGGAGACAGCACACTTCCCGAGACATCTTGTCAGGCCCACAGATCACTGCTTCTGTTCCCCTCAGTAGGGAATTTCCTATCACCACTACACGCCTCCTCTTAGGTTTGGTCGGGGTTCTTCCGTGAGCTGTCCATTCCAAGGTCGCCTGCACATTCCCTGAGGACTGACTTTGCTGCTCGTCTTCATATACCTGATCGACTGTAATGAGGGAGAGATCCTCAAATGGAGTCTGCTCTTCGTCTTCCATGCTAGGGGAGAGGACCTCAAAGCGATTGTGTATTTCTAAACAATCAGAGCGAACCCTGGGCCTCCTACCTCTTTGAGTCACGTTTCTCCATCTATCTGGCTCCTGTGTTGGTGAACTAGCCTCCTTCTCAGGGGAGTCCCCTGTCTCCTCCTTGGTGGAGACGGTGTGCTCTGTTGCTTCCAAGAAGAGCTCCAGCTCTCTAATTCTTTGGAGCGTAGCTACACGTTCCTCCAGTTGCTGGACTTTGTCTTTTAAAAGGGCAATCAACATGCAATTGCTGCAGGTAAAGCTGCCTGCAACCTTTGGCAAGATGGCAAACATTGCACAGGAATCGCAGGCGACTGCAGCTGTTCCCTCCCCTTCCATCTTGAGATCGTGTCGTTGGGGGTGGCTACAGTGGTCCTCCATCATAAAAAGCGTGAAGACAGGACAAATAACTTCCCCCACAAAAAAACCTAGGTTTCCCCCAACAAATGTTTGAGACTAGCTCCCCTAAATCTAAAAGATGGGTATAACTGCGCGCGCCACTAGGCACGCGCCGCTGCCCTGCAAACTCTGATAAGCTCCTCCCACAGCTAATCCCCTGCCTCAACAGAAACCCTGCCCCCTCTGACCTTTACACAGGGAAAACAGCTAATCAGCCACAAAGAAACACACACACACAAGAAAACCCTTTTTGCTCCTTCTTCAACTGCTGCCCTGCAAACTTCTTTATGTCTACAAAGAAGATGGGCTTTATTTGCTTTCTTTTGATAGTACTGATTGTAAAGATTGTGATGGTGCTGCAGGTACCACAGGCAAGAAGCCTGGCAAAGTCACCAGAGTTTTTCAGCGTGTGTATGCTGATGTGATTGGGCCTCTACCACTTTCTAGAGGAAAAGCCAAGCACTATCTGATAATGGTTGATTGTTTTTCTCAATATGTCTGGGTGTACATGTTGCAGAAAGTGGCCTCTTCTCTGTTTAGCCCCTGGATGCAGCATGCAAGTGCTGCTCCATGCACCCGAGCAGCTATCCCATGCTTGGGAGGGCACCCTCCATGCCCCGCCCCCCTCGGGAGCGTACCCGCCCTGAGCAGCGCGGGCATATGCTCCACAACTGTCCCAGGGCAGGTGAGTTTCTTACGGTGGGCAACTCCGGGGGCTCGCCTGACTTCAGAGTCGTCTGACTCCTTGCCCCAGCTTGGGTGGCAGCGCTTTGGGGGCGTCTGGCCGGCTCTGGACATCGGGGGTCCTCAAGGAGGAAGACCTTCGTGGCTTCCCAAGGAAGGAAGGGCTGTTTGGCAGGACAGGAGCAGCTGCTTGGCTGGTGAGGGGGGCAAGAGGGGCATCTCGCAGTCAGGAGTGGCAGGACTGAAGGAGATGAATCTGAGGTGTGACTTGCTACAAGGCCTCTTTAGAACCTTCTCTGGCCCCTTGTCTGGTTCCCTTGGCCCTCAGGGAGAAGATTGCATTATTTTGCAAGCTGCAATTTTAATAGAAACAAATAAGCTAAAATATATTTAAGAATTGCTTGTTAGTACGCAGTTTTTAAATCCTCCTCTTCAGCTTTATTGTAAGGGAAAAACCAAAACAAAAGTCCCCGGAATGTCCTCAGATTTGCAAATCTGTCCCCAGGAAAGGTGCAGCCTCAGCAGCCTGGTAGCGCAGTTGGCTCTGGCTGCCTTCAGGAGCTGCTCACTGCCATGGCGCCCACCATATTTCCTGCGCCTCTGCAGCAAGCAGCGAGCAACTCCTGAAGCCAGCCAGAGCCAACTGCACTACCAAATATACACCGCAATTTCCCCACCAAATTCCAGCTGTGAAAAGTTAAAGTGCAGCTTATATTTGGAACCAAGCGTTGCACACCCGCCTCCCAGCACTACCTCCCTGAATGGGCGACGGGGTGCAGGTGCCACCGGCTTGGGGAGCTAGTGCTGGGAGGCAGTAGTACTGGGAGGTGGGTGGCACCCTCAAATAAGCCTTCAGTTTTAAAGGTGCTGCTTATTCGCTGGTGCATCTTATATTTGGGCCAATACAGTGTTACAATATTATGATTGTATGATCTGTTTTCGCTCTTTGTGCCTCTTTAGAACACTACATATCACACTTCAATGTTGTCTTCTACAAAGATTCATTGACCTTGCTAAGAATGCCACACAGAATACCTGCAGTCTCATTCTGTTGCAATGGCTTTGTGAAATGATGATGGTGACCATATCATGAAATCATGATTCTGTGATACCAGATTTCACAATATCATGATTTCATGATTTTGTGATTTCATATTCTCGTGGAATCATAGTGTGAAAGCAAGATATCATGATTCAATGAAAGTGCGACATCATGATTTCGTGAAATCACAGTGCGAGATCATGGCATCATGGCATCATGATTGTATGATATCACAATTGTATGATATGATTTCATTATATCGTATCACAAATTCATGATAGCATGAAATCGTGATATTGTGCAAGCATGATATAAAATTGGTGTATGTGGCGTTATGGGAGAGGTACCGTATTGGACCGAATATAAGATGCACCTGCAAATAAGCCGCACCTTTAAAATTGGTGGTTTCTTAGCGGGTGTGGCCTGCCTCCCGACTCTGCCTCCTCAAGCCGGCACTAGCTGCCCCCCCCCCCCCCCCCGTTCAGGACAGTAGTGTTGGGAGCCAGGCAAGCGGTGCTCAGTTCCGAAAGTAAGCCGTACTTTAACTTTTAACAGTTGGAATTTGGAAAAAAAGTGAGGCTTTTATCCAAGCCAATACAATAATACCTCTGGTGGGGGACACGTCATGCTCCTTCTGGGGTGGTTTGTCACCTTTGGTCCCCACCCTGCACTCAGCTCTCACCTGTGGCTCCTGGAAGCTTGTCAGCATGCGACAGCGGCCACACCTGGAAATAGCTTCAACTAGCTGGCTAAGCTGGGTGAGAGCAGCCGATGGGAGAACAAAATTCATTGTCTTTAGTTTCATTGTTCTGTGGTTTGTTTCAGTGAACTTGTCACAAAACTGAGAGCCCACAGTGGCTTCTAAAACAGTTTGCCAGAATACAGCTGAAGCCATAGCTCCACCGCGTAGAGCAATACCCTTTGCTGGAATGACCCAGAAGTTGTAGAAAAAGGAAATGAGCCCATGTCTTCCCCTTCCTTCTCCTCTAGTACTGCTGCATTTTTTGATTTATTATTATCATTACTATCATTATTATCAGCATATGACCCCAAACTTGAAGTTCTTAGTTTTTCTTCGTTAATTCTTAGTTGATTATGCTGTCCATCTGCAGCAGTTCTTCCGTGTGTTCAAATCCCATCCTGAGAAGAGCTTGGATGGAGGCCCACTTTGTCCAGCATCCTGCTCTCCAAAGGGCCAAGCAGATGGGAAGCCTGCAAGCAGCAGGACTCTCCCCTCCTGCGTTTCCAGCAACTGGTGCTCAGAAGCCTGTCTGCCTCTGGCAGGGGAGGCACAAGGTAGTCATTGTGGCTCGGAGCCATTGATAAGTCTTCACCCTTCATGGATTTGTCTTTTAAAGCCATCCAAGTTTGCGGCCATCTGTACCTTTTATGGAAAGGAATTTCATCTTCAGCTTTGAGCTGTGTGAAGAATTACTTTTGTCTCTTCTGAACCTTCCAACTCTCAGTTTCATCGGATGACCCTGAGTTCTCGTTTCATGGGAGAGATAAAAAAGCTTTTGTCTAGCCACTTGATCCTCTTTATGCTTAATATAACATACCTTATGATGTCTTCTTTTACTTACCTTTTGTAAAAATTAAAAAGACCCAAATATTTCAACCTTTCCTTGGAAGGCACAGCCACACCCTCCCTTGATCTTGTTGGCTGCTGTTTTCTGAACCTTTTACAGAACACCCTAAATTGTATAGCAATGTGATGATGTTGGCACTTCATTTTCAGTTCCTTTCCTGGTGTGGAATTTGCCCTTTTCACAGTTACCACGCACCGTTCATTGAGCTATCAACTGCAACCCCAAGGTCTCACCACCAGTTCAGATCCATATATACATATGCATATATGGAACTGGGGGCAAAAATCCACTCCTAATGTGCATCACTTTACATTTGCTTGCACTGAACCACATTTGTGGTTTTACTGCCCATTCACCCAGTTTGGGAGACTCCTTTGGAGCACCTCACAATCGCCTTTCAGAACAAAAACAAAACAATAAACAACACCATCTTGAACAATTTCGCGGCAGTGTCCCTGAGTACTGGCCATGCTGGCTGGAGATGATGGGACCGTAGTCCAACAATATCTGGAGGCTGTATGTTCACTGCCCCTGTTCCACGGAGAAAAAATCATATGTAATGCAACTTGCAAAGATATGTCATTGTAGTTACTATATTTGTTCATTAATTGGTTGTATCAATAGCCATTCTTAAGCTTATGAGGATGAAGAGAAAATGGGTGCATTCAGAAGTGGGGAATATTGGGTGAGTTCTTCTAGGTTCAACACTGGTGCTGGTGCCCTGTTTTCTCATATTCCTTTCACATTGCCGCAGCCATTCAGGTATTTTATTTACTTAACAGTTTTTTTAGCCTTAGCTTCATCACAACTTGATCCAAGTGGGCAGAGTGCAGTCAGCATTTAATACCAGAAATCACACTTGACAGAAACACAGCCACAATTAGAAGAGCAGATGAAATTCACAAATAATCGTAGAACTCTAGATAGGTGCAGTAGGCGTGGTTGTTTTACAGCCCAATTCAGCCACGCTGGGTGAAGCTGCACTCTGTGGAAATTCCCTCCTCCCCTGCCCCACCCATTTTCATCATTGCTGAGACACAGATGCTCCAACTGCCCCTGGTCCCTGCTAAATCTCCTTCTCTTTGTATATCTTCTGCCCACCCCTGGGGCAGATAGCGCGTTCCACATGCAGACTCCTTCCCTGGCAGCATCCGCACTGAGATAGATCCGGGTGTTGGGGAAGGGAAGGAGCCTCATCCCCCCCCCCAGAACGGGAGGGCAGCCTCTGTCCAAAAGCAGATCGTTCTGGTCTGGATGCACAAATAGCACCATCTGGGATAAGGTAGCAGCTTTATGATCAGGCTGTGCGCACCACAACAAATGTGTTGGGCTGTGGGGCGCTGTGTGGGTTCTGCTGCAACAGGGAAGCTTAGCTACTTTTTCTGTAGTTGACTTTTGCTATGTGCTTAATGCTGCTTTTCTGTATATTCTGCCCATTGCAGAAGCCAAAACTGTTGAAATCCTCCAGCAGCACCTAGTGGCAATGGAAAACAATACAATGTTGTTGCACCTCCAGGGGTGACGAGAAACCGCTGCATTAGTGGAACTAATTAGTGGAACACCTCCCTGGGGCACAAGCCTGGGCAGTGTGTGGAGGTCCTGGGCTGCCCAGGTGAGCAGATGTGGTCCAAAGGGAAGCAGAGCAAGATGTTGGGCACCAGCTGGGCTGCAGGAGTTGCCGGAACGAGGTGTAAAAGGCACCATCCAACCCTCTTAGGGATCCACTCCGGATTTGTGTGGTTTCAACACTCCCTACCTTTTTTTGGACCTAGAAATTCATGTGGATCAAGCTAAAATTAAAGTTCGTCCTTATAAGAAAATACAGATAGACACTCCTTGTTACATTATAGTTTGAATCATCCCAAACACCTCCGTGACAATCTTCCTCTAGGTCAATTCCTCTTTTTTTTCCATAAGTTATTTATTAATTTTTTCAAAGCATTACAAAATAAAAATAAAAAGTAAGAAAATACAAAATAAAAATGGTTAAAAACAACTCAATCTTTCCATTACTTATTTTTCATTAGCTTGTTTCCCGGACCTCCTCACGCCTCCCTTTTTTGTATTCCAGTTCAGTTTGTTGGTTCAGCAAATCCTTACCCTCTTTGTTTATCCTAGTTTTTAATCTTAAGCTATTGTAACATTAAATTTTTACCTATTGATAATCCATTTTTCATATTCCCTTATAGTATTACAGCTGAAAACCACTTAATTTCTATCCAACATCATTCTAACATTCATTAATTTTACAATATTTCTGTAGATAGTCTTTAAATTTCTTCCAATCTTCTTCCACCGACTCTTCTCCCTGGTCTCGGATTCTGCCAGTCATTTCCGCCACTTCCACGTAGTCCATCACCTTCATCTGCCATTCTTCCAGGGTGGGTAGATCTTGTGTCTTCCAGTACTTTGCAATGAGTATTCTTGCTGTTGTTGTGGCATACATAAAAAAGTTCTGTCCTTCTTTGGCACCAATTGGCCGACTATGCCCAGGAGAAAGGCCTCTGGTTTCTTCAAGAAGGTATATTTAAATACCTTTTTCAATTCATTATATATCGTCTCCCAGAAAGCCTTAATCCTTGGGCACGTCCACCAAAGGTGAAAGAATGTACCTTCAGTTTCTTTACATTTCCAACATTTATTATCGGGCAGATGATAGATTTTTGCAAGCTTGACTGGGGTCGTGTACCACCTGTATACCATTTTCATAATATTCTCTCTTAAGGCATTACATGCCGTAAACTTCATACCTGTGGTCCATAACTGTTCCCAGTCAGCCATCATTATGTTATATCCAACATCTTTTTTTATATAATATTTTATTAGGTTTTATCAATAGAAAAGTTTAGAAAAATACAAAAACGAAAAAGATACAAAATTACAAAATACAAAAATACAGACATTAAACACAAAGAAAGAAAAAGAAAAAACACATATAAAAGAAAAACAAAAATTCCCTCTTTCTTAATTTCTCATCTTTAGTTAATTTATTTTCCTGACTTCCTCATTTCAATGTCATCAACATTCAGAAATTTTACAATATTTCTGCAAATAAGTTTTTCTTTTATAAAATATTTATTAAAGATTTTAAAGAATTCAAACAGTTAAACAAACTTAAATCAAAAAGAAAAAGAGGCAGAAAAAGAACATAAACAACAATACAAAAAAAACAAGTAAAAATACATTAAAAAGCACAAAAAAGAAAATATTTCATTTTCTTAAATATCATTTTCATAACCCTCTTTCAAGACTCCCTCACGTCTCCTTTTTCTGTGTTCCAATTTACAAAATCATATTCCGCAATACTTCACCTTCTCTTAAAAGTTGTTTTAAATTTTATATTTCAACAATTATGTCTCCAATTTTAGCTTTTGTTATCCAATATTTAAGTATTTAAGTTTGACATAAAGGTAAAGGTAAAGGTACCCCTGCCCGTACGGGCCAGTCTTGCCAGACTCTAGGGTTGTGCGCCCATCTCACTCAAGAGGCCAGGGGCCGGCGCTGTCCGAAGACACTTCCGGGTCACGTGGCCAGCGTGACATCGCTGCTCTGGCGAAGCAGAGCCGCACACGGAAACACTGTTTACCTTCCCGCTTGTAAGCGGTCCCTATTTATCTACTTGCACCCGGGGGTGCTTTCGAACTGCTAGGTTGGCAGGCGCTGGGACCGAACGACGGGAGCGCACCCCGCCACAGGGATTCGAACCGCCGACCTTTCGATCGGCAATTTCATCATAGAATCATAGAATCATAGAGTTGGAAGAGACCACAAGGGCCATCGAGTCCAACCCCCTGCCAAGCAGGAAACACCATCAGAGCACTCCTGACATATGGTTGTCAAGCCTCTGCTTAAAGACCTCCAAAGTAGGAGACTCCACCACACTCCTTGGCAGCAAATTCCACTGTCGAACAGCTCTTACTGTCAGGAAGTTCTTCCTAATGTTTAGGTGGAATCTTCTTTCTTGTAGTTTGGATCCATTGCTCCATGTCCGCTTCTCCGGAGCAGCAGAAAACAACCTTTCTCCCTCCTCTATGTGACATCCTTTTATATATTTGAACATGGCTATCATATCACCCCTTAACCTCCTCTTCTCCAGGCTAAACATGCCCAGCTCCCTTAGCCGTTCCTCATAAGGCATCGTTTCCAGGCCTTTGACCATTTTGGTTGCCCTCCTCTGGACACGTTCCAGTTTGTCAGTGTCCTTCTTGAATTGTGGTGCCCAGAACTGGACATAGTACTCCAGGTGTGGTCTGACCAGAGCAGAATACAGTGGCACTATTACTTCCCTTGATCTAGATGCTATACTCCTATTGATGCAGCCCAGAATTGCATTGGCTTTTTTAGCTGCCGCGTCACACTGTTGGCTCATGTCAAGTTTGTGGTCAACCGAGACTCCTAGATCCTTTTCACATGTACTGCTCTCAAGCCAGGTGTCCCCCATCTTGTATTTGTGCCTCTCATTTTTTTTGCCCAAGTGCAATACTTTACATTTCTCCCTGTTAAAATTCATCTTGTTTATTTTTGCCCAGTTCTCTAATCTGTCAAGGTCGTTTTGAAGTGTGATCCTGTCCTCTGGGGTGTTAGCCACCCCTCCCAGTTTGGTGTCATCTTTGTTCTTATAGTTCAATTATTTTCATATTCCTTTGCACTAGTTTACTACTGCCGTATTATTTTCATATCCTGCATCATTTTAACATTCATAAAGTTTACAATGCTTTTGCAAATAATCCTTAAATTTTTTCCAGTCCTCTTCCACAGTCTCTTCTCCCAGGTCTCGGATTCTGCCAGTCATTTCTGCCAGTTCCATATAGTCTATCAGTTGCATCTGCCATTCTTCCAGAGTGGGCAAATCTTGGGCCTTCCAGTATTTTGCGATGAGTATTCTTGCTGCAGTTGTCGCATACATAAAAAAAGTTCGGTCCTTCTTTGGCACCATTTGGCCAACAATGCCCAAAAGAAAGGCCTCTGGTTTCTTAGGAAAGGTATATTTAAATACCTTTTTTAATTCATTATAGATCATTTCCCAGAAAGCCTTAACCCCTGGGCAATTCCACCAAAGGTGAAAGAATGTTCCTTCAGTTTCCTTACATTTCCAACATTTATTGTCTGGCAGGTGATATATTTTTGCAAGCTTGACTGGGGTCATGTACCACCTATATATCATTTTCATAATATTTTCTTTCAAGGCATTACATGCCGTGAAGTTCACACCGGTGGTCCATAACCTTTCCCAGTCAGCAAACATAATATTGTAACCAATGTCTTGTGCCCATTTTATCATAGCTGATTTAACCGTTTCATCCTGAGTGTTCCATTTTAACAGCAAGTTATACATTTTTGAAAGTACTTTGGTTTTAGGTTCTAAAAGTTCTGTTTCTAATTTCGATTTTTCCATCTGGAAGCCTGTTTTTTTATCCAAATTAAAAGCCTCCCTGATCTGGGCATAATGTAACCAGTCTCGCACTTTATCCTTTAGTTTCTCAAAACTCTGCAATCTCCATGTGTCTCCATCGTTTTCTACTATTTCCCAATATTTTGGCCAGTTGGCCTCCATATTGAGTCTTTTCTGAGCCTTCGCTTCCATTGGTGACAACCACCTTGGGGTCTTGTTCCCTAACAAATCTTTATATCTTATCCAGACATTGAACACTGCCTTCCTGACAATATGGTTCTAGAAAGCTTTATGAGCTTTATCCTTGTCATACCAAAGATATGCATGCCACCCAAATACATTATTGAACCCTTCCAAATCCAGAACATCAGTGTTCTCCAGAAGTAGCCACTCTTTCAACCAGCAGAAAGCTGCTGATTCATAATACAGTTTCAAGTCTGGCAGGGCAACCCCCCCTCTTTCTTTTGCATCTGTTAATATTTTAAATTTTATTCTGGGCTTTTTGCCCTGCCAGACAAACCTAGAGATATCTCTTTGCCACTTCTTGAAACACTCCGTCTTGTCCACAATCTGCAAGGTCTGAAACAAAAACAACATTTTTGGCAATACATTCATCTTTATAGCAGCAATTCGACCCAACAAGGAAAGCTTCAGTCTTGACCAAATTTCTAGATCCTTTTTGATTTCTAACCAACATTTTTCATAGTTATCTTTAAATAGGTTCAAATTTTTAGCTGTCATATTAACCCCTAGATATTTCACCTTCCTAACCACATTTAAGTCTGTCTCCTTCTGAAACCTTTCTTTCTCTGCATTTGTCAAGTTTTTTTTCCAAAACCTTGGTTTTCTGCTTATTTAATTTAAATCCCGCCACCCAACCAAATTCTTGAATCAGTTCCAATACCCTTTTCGTACTAGATTCTGGCTCCTGTAATGTCAAAACTAGATCATCTGCAAAAGCTTTAAGTTTATACTGTTTAGCTCCGACCTGAATTCCTTCAACCAGCCGGTCCCCTCTAATCATGTTCAAGAGCACCTCCAGGACCGAAATAAACAGCAATGGGGAGATAGGGCATCCCTGTCGGGTTCCTTTTTCAATCTTAAACTCTTCTGTCACCACATTGTTAACTATCAATTTTGCCTTTTGTTCTGAGTAAATTGCTTCTATACCGTTTTCAAACCCCCGTCCCACTCCCATCCCTCTAAGGTTTCCCTTCATAAAATTCCATGAAATATTATCAAAGGCCTTCTCTGCATCAATAAAAATCAATACTGCTTTTGTATTGGTATTCATTTGCAAAAGTTCCAAAATATCAATAATGTTCCTTGTATTGTCAGACAAATGTCTACCTGGAAGAAAGCCTGCCTGATCCTTATGGATCACTTCGTTTAACACTCTTTTTAATCTACTTGCCAAAATATCTGCAAAAATTTTGTAATCCACATTTAACAGGGAAATGGGACGGTAGTTCTTAAGTTGTGTCTTTTCAGTTTCAGATTTAGGTATCAATGTAATGAAGGCTTCTTTCCACAACTCTGGTGCCTCCCCCCCCCCCCATAATCTCATTGCAAACCTCCTTTAATGGTTGAATCAAGTAGTCTTTCAAAATCTTATAGTACTTAGAGGTAAGCCCATCCGGCCCTGGAGATTTGCCCAATTGCATATTCTGAATGGCACCTTCAATTTCTTGTTCTGTTATTTTATAGTTCAATATTTTCTTCTCTTGAGATAATTTTGAAAGTCCATAATTTCTTAAAAATTGGTCTATCTGTCTCTTTTTGCGGCCCTTGGGTGTAAAGTTGTTTAAAGTATCTCTGGAAACATTTTCTAATCTCCACAGGGTTCTGAATATTTCTCCCTTCAACTTCTAAATTAGTAACCATATTCAGTTTTTGTCTCTTTTTCAACTGCCATGCTAGCCGTTTTCCACATTTATTTGCTGATTCAAAAGTCCTTTGTTTCATTTGTTTGATTTTCCATTCCACTTCCTGATTTATCAATTTTGAGTATTGTGCTTGATAAAGTTTAATTTCTCTCAGAATCTCCTGTGACTTTGGTTTCAATCTTAACTTTTTCTCACCTTCTTTTATCTTATCTAAAATCTTATCTTTTTTTTCATTCTGAGCTCTTTTCTTTATCGCATTCTGTTGTATCAGAAACCCCCTCATAACCGCCTTACTTGCGTCCCAGATTACTCTTTTTTCCACTGTAGTTTTCAAATTTATTACAAAATAGTCCCTCAGAGTCTTTTGGGCCTTTTTAACAATCTCCTGATCTCTGAATAAGGTGTCATTCATCTTCCATCTAAAGGATCCGGATGTAGTTAGTCTCATGTCCATCTTTACTGCGTTATGGTCGGAGCAGGTTTTTGGGCAGATTTCCACCTTTCTAGTCTTAGGTGCCAGTCCTCTAGTTATCCAAATTTGGTCGATTCTTGTCCATGTCATTTTGGCTTCAGAGAAGAATGTCCCCTCTCTTTCCAGGGGGTTCTTTGTCCTCCAGATGTCTATCAAGTCCATATTGTCAGTTAGTTCAAAAAAAGTTTTTGGTAGTCTGCCTTCTTTTTGTCAAACTTTGATTCTGTGCTTTATCCATGTTCGTAGACACCACCCCATTCATATCTCCCATCATGATGATGTTGTTATAGTCCATGTAGTCCAGCAATGTCTCATGCAGCTTCTTGTAAAATTCCGATTTCCCCTCATTCGGAGCATAAATTCCCAAGATTAGAAATTTTTCCCCTTGTGTTTGTACTTCAATTGCCAAAATTCTTCCTTGCTCATCTTTAAAAAGGAATTTTGGTGACAGGCTCTCCTTTGCGTAGATCACCACTCCTCTTTTCTTCACTCGATCCGATGAAATAAATTCTTGGCCTAGTCTTTTATTGACTAACACTTTTCTGTGGAGCCTAATCACATGTGTTTCCTGTAGGCATATAATATCTAATTGTTCCTTTTTTAATAAGTGAAAGATCCTCTTCCTTTTTTCTGGGGAATTACAGCCATTAATATTCCAACTTAAAAGCTGCAGAGACATCCTGAACGTCTCTATTCTCCCTTTTGTGGTGGTGTCTCTTTCTCCTGGTCTTTAGGCCCCAAAGGTGGGGGTAGCAATCCTGGTGGCAATCCTGGTAGTCTGGAACCTGAGGCTCCCAATTCTGCGGTCCCTTTCTGAAGGTCTTCACCGTAGTCACTCAAAAAAAATTCCTTATCTTCAGCTGTTCTGATTTTCACTTTCTTCCCTCTAAAGTTAAAAGATAGTCCTTGGGGAAACTCCCACCTAAAAACAATTGAGTTACTTCTCAGCAGTTTGACAAGATCTGAGTAGCAGAATCTGAGCTCCAATAGATGTTTCGGAATATCTTTGTAAATTTCCACTCTCAGACCTTGAATTTCAAGGGATTTTTGAAAATGTGAACTCAATATCTTATCTCTTTCCTCCTTCGTTCTCAAAGAAATCAAACAATCTCTAGGCTTGCCCTTTTTCATGACTTTTCCCAATCTGAAAGCACTCACAATTTTAAAGTCTTTTTCTTCCTCCAAAGGCCAGAATTTTGTAAATTCCTTTGTCAAGTAGTCAATTAAATCTCATTTTTCAAGCTCAGAAACTGACCTCAATCTCAAATTGTTTTCCTTGCTTCATAATTCAATCATAGACAGATAGGCCTGCTGTTCACCTATCTGCTTGCACATAGGTTTAACCTCCTCTTGTACGGCTTCTGCTTTCTGTTTAGCCTCCTCAGCTATTTTGCGATTTTCTGTAGTAGCTTCAAACAACTTCCCAATTGATTGTGCATTTAAGGCCACTTGTTTAGTCAAGTTGTCCACACTAGCAGTGTTTTTATCAATTTTAGATGATCGTTCAGATACTTGCCTGCTCAGGCCTTCCAATTTTTCAAAGATTTTATCAAGTATTGAGTCCCCACCTGCAGCCATTCCTTCTGCCCCGGCCTGCTCTGGTTCTTCCTCTTATGGCAATACAGTGGGAACCGATGATCTACGCAGATGTGAAATCACAGTAGTTTGTTGTGTCTTAGCCTTAGCTGATCTTGTTTTCCCAGATCCACTCATCCCAATTCTGTCAACATGCCAAGGTCAGTCAGTGAGCTATTCCCATGGGAATCCACAAGCCGAGAAAAACAAAACAGAGAAGAAAAGAAAAAACAGTTCCCCAAAAGTTATAATCCACAATTCCTCTAGAGGGAGTCTCAATAGATCTTAAGGGAAAAAACAAAGTTGTTGTTCCTATAAGTTCTCTCAAGCTAACCAAATCCCTTAAGGAAACAATGTCCAACAGCTTCAAAATCCCAAGAATCCTTCAGATCTTTAAGTCCTAGCAGAGTTAATCCTTAAGTTACTTACAATGTTCCAAAAAAGTGCCAGATTCCATGAAACAATATAGCAGTTCAGCAGAACAGGCAACAATCCAATGTAGCAATCCACATAGCCAAGTCCATAAACTGACAGCTTTGAGAGTCTGGCAGCCCGACTGTCGGGGTTTCTTGCAAAAAAAAAAATTGTAAATCCACAAAGGAAGAGGTAAAGTAGCATCCAAAGATATAAAGGTATGAATGTAAAGTCAAATATAATCAAAACAAGATCCAATTGCTTGATGCACGATTAGTTCCCTTTTAAAGCGTAACTTCAAAGGCATTAGAAAGATCCAACTCTTTGCTTTGGATCTGTTCAACAGCGCCGGGAGACGGACTTCATGTTGCGTCTCCCGCTTTAGCCGAATTTCACAATTTAGTCCCAAATTCAAGCGTTTCCCCTACTCACGGGTTGTTGCATTTTTCAGCCGAATGTTCCCAGGAAAAGAGGTCAGCGCTCACCGACAGCAGCTTTGCGGCTTCACTCCACAAAAAGAGCGATCGACTCACAGCACAGCGCCAGCCCTTTCACGCTCCGGAGCCCCTTACGAGGTCCCTTCGACGTTTCGGGGGGCGCTAATGGTGCCCGCCGAGTCCCACGGCCACAGGCTATCGCTGCCTGTGGGTTTCCAGCTTGGGTCTCCACTTCGCTGAAGCGGACGACCCTTTTTTGCGGAGCTTCCCCTTCACAACTGGAAGGAGACCGCCATTGTCGTTCGCGCCGCCTCCGGAAGTCTGCCTCTGCAAATAAGTTTTAAATTTCCTCCAATCTTTTTCCACCAACTCTTCTCCCTGGTCTCGGATTCTGCCAGTCATTTCCGCCATCTCCATATAGTCTATTAGTTGCATCTGCCATTCTTCCAAGGTGGGTAGGTCTTGTGTCTTCCAATGCTTTGCGATGAGAATTCTTGCTGCTGCTGTAGCATACATAAAAAAAAGTTCTATTCTTCTTTAACACTGATTGGCCAACTATGCCCAGGAGAAAGGCCTCTGGTTTCTTCGGGAAAGTATATTTAAATACCTTTTTCAGTTCATTATATATCATTTCCCAGAAAGCCTTAATCCTTGGGCACGTCCACCAAAGGTGAAAAAATGTACCTTCAATTTCTTTACATTTCCAGCATTTGTTATCGGGCAAGTGATATACTTTTGCAAGCTTGACTGGAGTCATGTACCACCTGTACATCATTTTCATAATATTCTCTCTTAGGGCATTACATGCCGTGAATTTAATCCCGGTGGTCCACAACTTCTCCCAGTCAGCAAACATAATATTATATCCTATATCTTGTGCCCATTTTATCATTGCAGATTTTACCGTTTCTTCCTCAGTATTCCATTTCAACAGCAGATTATACATTATTGAAAGTTATACATTCTTGAAAGTTATACATTCTTGAAAGTCATTATGTTATGTCCAACATCTTGTGCCCATTTAATCATAGCAGATTTCACCGTTTCGTCCTGAGTATTCCATTTCAACAGCAAGTTATACATCTTTGACAAAATCTTAGTTTTGGGTTCTAACAGTTCTGTTTCTAATTTTGATTTTTCCACCTGGAAACCAACTTTCTTGTCCGAATTATATGCCTCCATTATCTGATAATAATGAAGCCAATCTCGCACTTTGTTTTTTAGTTTCTCAAAACTCTGCAATTTCAGTCTATCTCCTTCTTGTTCCAGAATTTCCCAATATTTCGGCCACTTGGCCTCCATATTGAGCTTTTTCTGTGCTTTTGCTTCCATCGGTGACAACCACCTTGGGCTTTTGTTTTCCAATAAATCCTTATATCTTATCCAGACATTAAACAATGCTTTCCTGACAATATGATTCTTGAATGCTTTATGTGCTTTGACCTTGTCATACCACAAATATGCATGCCATCCAAATACGTTGTTAAAACCTTCTAAATCCAAAATGTCTGTATTTTCAAGAAGCAGCCATTCTTTCAACCAGCAAAAAGTTGCTGATTCATAATAAAGTTTAAAGTCTGGCAGGGCAAATCCACCCCTTTCCTTTGCATCAGTTAATATCTTAAATTTTATTCTGGACTTTTTGCCCTGCCAGACAAATCTAGAAATATCTCTCTGCCACTTCTTGAAGCAATCCATTTTGTCCACAATTTGCAATGTTTGAAACAAAAACAACATTCTAGGCAATACATTCATTTTTATCGCAGCAATACGACCCAGCAGTGAAAGCTTCAAGTTTGACCAAATTTCTAAATCTTTTTTCACTTCGGCCCAGCATTTTTCATAGTTGTCTTTTTTGCTGTCATATTAATCCCCAGGTATTTCACTTTCTTAACTACTGTCAAACCTGTCTCATTCTGAAACCTCTCTCTCTCGATCGGTGTTAAATTTTTCTCTAAAACCTTGGTTTTTAACTTATTCCGTTTAAATCCTGCAACCTGACCAAATTCTTGAATCAGTTCTAAAACCCTTTTAGTACTAGATTCTGGCTCCTGTAATGTCAATACTAAGTCATCCGCAAATGCTCTCAATTTGTACTGTTTAGCTCCGACTTGTATACCTTTAACCAACTGGTCCCTTCTAATCATATTCAGCAAACCTCCAGGACCGATATAAAAATCAAAGGGGAAATTGGGCAACCTTGTCGTGTCCCTTTTTCTATCTTAAATTCTTCCATCACTACATTATTTACAATTAGTTTAGCCTTTTGTTCTGAATAAATTGCACTTATACCGTTTTCAAAGCCTTGGCCTACCCCCATCCCCTGTAGGTTCTTCTTCATAAAACTCCAAGAAATATTATCAAAGGCTTTCTCCGTGTCCACAAATATCAAAACTGCTTTGGTATTTATGTTCACTTCTAGTTTTTCCAAAATATCAATTATATCCCTCAAATTGTCAGACAAATGTCTTCCCGGGAGAAAGCCCGCTTGGTGTTTATGAATCTCTTCCATCAACACTTTTTTCAATCTCTTGACCAAAATGTCTGCAAAGATTTTTTTTTAATAAGATATTTATTAAAGTTTTCAATATATTACAAAAAGAAAAACAAACAAAGTAAAATCAGAAGGGAATACAAAAAATAAAAATAATTAACAGAGTAAAAAGAGAAAGAAAAAAGCAAACCCCTTCCCACCGTGTAAAAAAGAAGAAAAAAGAAGAAAGAAAAAAAATCAATAAAAAGAAAATAAAAAAGTGGCAAAAATACAAAAAACCCTAACCTTTAAAAACATTTAAAAACAAATTCATTGTTTTCAGACCCTTAACTGTCATAGCCTTCTTTCTTAGACTTCCTCCTCCTCCCTTCCTTTATATCCTAGTTGTTAATTATCCCAGCAAATCCTTTCCATTCCATGTTTCATAAAATTCTGTCATTACATTACCCTAGACTATTTTGATCCTATCTTTCTATAATAGAATAAACCTTAAAATTTAAAACTTAAGTCTTAACCTTACCAGCTTCTTATAATCATAATTATAGCTAGCAGGGCAGCAGCTGAAGAAGGTGAAAAAAGGGTTTTCTTGTGTGTGTGTGTTTCTTTGTGGCTGATTAGCTGTTCTTCCTGTGCAAAGGTCAGAGGGGGCAGGGTTTCTGTTGAGGCAGGGGATTAGCTGTGGGAGGAGCTTATCAGAGCTTGCAGGGCAGCAGTTGAAGAAGGAGCAAAAAGGGTTTTCGTGTGTGTGTGTGTGTGTGTGTGTGTGTGTGTTTCTTTGTGGCTGATTAGCTGTTCTCCCTGTGCAAAGGTCAGAGGGGGCAGGGTTTCTGTTGAGGCACGCACAGTTTGATCCATCTTTTAGATTTAGGTGAGCTAGTCTCAAACGTTTGTTGGGGGAGACCTAGGTTTTTTGTGTGGGGGGAGTTATTTGACCTGTCTTCACGCTTTTTATGATGGAGGACCACTGTAGCCACCCCCAACGACACGTTCTCAAGATGGAGGGGGAGGGAACAGCTGCAGTCGCCTGCGGTTCCTGCGCAATGTTTGCCATCTTGCCAAAGGTTGCAGGCAGCTTTACCTGCAGCAATTGCATGTTGATTGCCCTCTTAAAAGACAAAGTCCAGCAACTGGAGGAACGTGTAGCTACGCTCCAAAGAATTAGAGAGCTGGAACTCTTCTTGGAAGCAACAGAGCACACTGTCTCCACCAAGGAGGAGACAGGGGACTCCCCTGAGAAGGAGGCTAGTTCACCAACACAGGAGCCAGATAGATGGAGAAACGTGACTCAAAGAAGTAGGAGGCCCAGGGTTCGCTCTGATTGTTTAGAAATACACAATCGCTTTGAGGTCCTCTCCCCTAGCATGGAAGACGAAGAGCAGACTCCATTTGAGGATCTCTCCCTCATTACAGTCGATCAGGTATATGAAGACGAGCAGCAAAGTCAGTCCTCAGGGAATGTGCAGGCGACCTTGGAATGGACAGCTCACGGAAGAACCCCGACCAAACCTAAGAGGAGGCGTGTAGTGGTGATAGGGGAACAGAGCAGTGATCTGTGGGCCTGACAAGATGTCTCAGGAAGTGTGCTGTCTCCCCGGGGCTAAGATCCAAGATGTAACTCAACGACTGCAAGGAATCATAAAACCCACTGACAAATACCCCTTCCTCTTGGTTCACGTGGGAACCAATGACACTGCAAGCAATAGCCTCCAGAAGATCAAAAGAGACTACGAGGCTCTGGGCAGGAAATTGAAGCAACTAAATGCACAAATTGTCATCTCATCTGCCCTCCCAGATGAACAACATGGCCCAAGGAGAGAGGGAAAAATATTGGAAGTGAACAGATGGCTTCGCAAATGGTGTAAACAGGAACGGTTTGGATTCTTAGATCACGGACTGCAGTTTCTTGAAGATGGACTTCTGGCAAGCGATGGGCTGCACCTCACAACGGTTAGGAGGAATGTTTTTGCCAAAAATCTCAGAAACTTCATCAGGAGGGCTTTAAACTGACTAATGTGGGGGAGGGAGACAATGCTCCTGAAGGTAGGAGTCTATCAATTGATGAAGATGATCATCCAAATGTCATAGACCAAATGGAGCAAACAGCACGCAGACCTAGTGGTGGGAGGAAAAAATCCTTAAATAAGAGACACGGGGGAATGATTAATGGACTTCAATGTCTGTACACTAATGTGCAAAGCATGGGAAATAAACAAGATGAGCTTGAGCTCTTGGTACAGCAAACTAAATATGACATAATAGGCATCACTGAAACCTGGTGGGATAAGTCCCACGATTGGAATGTAATAATGGGGGGATACAATCTATTTCAGAGAAACAGACCAGACAAGAAAGGAGGAGGAGTGGCGTTATATGTGAGGGATGTGTATACCTGTGAAGAGATCCAAGATTTAGAACCTCAAAGCCAAAGTGAGAGCATTTGGGTCAAAATTAAGGGAGAGAAGAATAACAGTGACCTCATTGTGGGAGTTTACTATAGATCCCCAAGCCAAACGGAGGACATTGATGATGCCCTCCTGGAACAGATGGCCAAGCATGCAAAAGGAAGGGAGATAGTAGTAATGGGGGACTTCAATTACCCGGATATTTGTTGGATGTCAAACTCAGCCAAGAGCATAAGGTCAAACAGATTCCTCACTGGCCTTGCCAGACAACTTCATTGTCCAGAAAGTGGGAGAAGCAACAAGAGGAACAGCCATTTTAGATCTGGTCCTAACCAATGTTGATGACCTGGTTAGTGGGGTAGAAGTGGAAGGATCATTAGGCGCGAGTGATCATGCTCTTCTGAAGTTTACTATACAGCGGAAAGGAGCAGCCAAGCATACTAGGACTCAATTTCTTGACTTTAAGAAAGCCGACTTCATAAAACTTAGGGAAGTGCTGGGTGAGATCCCATGGACAACAATACTAAAAGGAAAGGGAGTTCATGATGGCTGGGAGTTTGTTAAGAGGGAGATACTAAAAGCACAACGTCAGGCAATACCAATGAGACGGAAACATGGAAGGTGCCTAAAGAAGCCAGGGTGGCTATCTAAAGAACTTTTAACTGAATTAAGATTAAAAAAGGATGTGTACAAAAAATGGAAAAGGGGGGAAACCACCAAAGAGGAATTCAAACAAATAGCCAGCACGTGTAGACACAAAGTCAGAAAAGCTAAAGCACAGAATGAACTCAGGCTTGCTAGAGAGGTTAAAAGCAACAAAAAAGGCTTTTATGGGTATGTTCGTAGCAAAAGGAAGAACAAAGAAACAATGGGGTCACTCAGAGGAGAAGATGGTGAAATGCGAACAGGGGACACAGAAAGGGCTGAACTACTCAATGCCTTCTTTGCCTCAGTCTTCTCCGATAAAGAAAACAATGCCCGACCTGAAGAATTTGGAGCAAATGATTCAGCAAAGGAAACACAGCCCAGAATAACTAAGGAGATAGTACAAGAATATTTGGCAAGTTTAGATGTATTCAAGTCTCCAGGGCCAGATGAACTGCATCCAAGAGTATTAAAAGAACTGGCAGATGTGATCTCAGAACCACTGGCAGTCATCTTTGAGAATTCCTGGAGAACAGGCGAAGTCCCGGCAGACTGGAGGAGGGCAAATGTTGTCCCTATTTTCAAAAAGGGGAAAAGAGAGGACCCAAATAATTACCGCCCAGTCAGTCTGACATCAATAGCAGGGAAGATTCTGGAGCAGATCATTAAGCAAACAGTCTGTGAGCACCTAGAAAGGAATGCTGTGATCACCAATAGTCAGCATGGATTTCTGAAAAATAAGTCATGTCAGACTAACCTGATCTCGTTTTTTGACAGAATTACAAGCCTGGTAGATGAAGGGAACGCAGTGGATGTAGCCTACCTTGATTTCAGCAAGGCATTTGACAAGGTGCCCCATGATATTCTTGTAAAGAAGCTGGTAAAATGCGGTCTTGACTATGCTACCACTCAGTGGATTTGTAACTGGCTGACTGACCGAACCCAAAGGGTGCTCATCAATGGTTCCTCTTCATCCAGGAGAAGAGTGACTAGTGGGGTGCCACAGGGTTCTGTCTTGGGCCCGGTCTTATTCAACATCTTTATCAACGACTTGGATGATGGACTCAAGGGCATCCTGATCAAATTTGCAGATGACACCAAACTGGGAGGGGTGGCTAACACCCCAGAGGACAGGATCACACTTCAAAATGATCTTGACAGATTAGAGAACTGGGCAAAAATAAACAAGATGAATTTTAACAGGGAGAAATGTAAAGTATTGCACTTGGGCAAAAAAAATGAGAGGCACAAATACAAGATGGGTGACACCTGGCTTGAGAGCAGTACATGTGAAAAGGATCTAGGAGTCTTGGTTGACCACAAACTTGACATGAGCCAACAGTGTGACGCGGCAGCTAAAAAAGCCAATGCAATTCTGGGCTGCATCAATAGGAGTATAGCATCTAGATCAAGGGAAGTAATAGTGCCACTGTATTCTGCTCTGGTCAGACCACACCTGGAGTACTGTGTCCAGTTCTGGGCACCACAATTCAAGAAGGACACTGACAAACTGGAACGTGTCCAGAGGAGGGCAACCAAAATGGTCAAAGGCCTGGAAACGATGCCTTATGAGGAACGGCTAAGGGAGCTGGGCATGTTTAGCCTGGAGAAGAGGAGGTTAAGGGGTGATATGATAGCCATGTTCAAATATATAAAAGGATGTCACATAGAGGAGGGAGAAAGGTTGTTTTCTGCTGCTCCAGAGAAGCGGACACGGAGCAATGGCTCCAAACTACAAGAAAGAAGATTCCACCTAAACATTAGGAAGAACTTCCTGACAGTAAGAGCTGTTCGACAGTGGAATTTGCTGCCAAGGAGTGTGGTGGAGTCTCCTACTTTGGAGGTCTTTAAGCAGAGGCTTGACAACCATATGTCAGGAGTGCTCTGATGGTGTTTCCTGCTTGGCAGGGGGTTGGACTCGATGGCCCTTGTGGTCTCTTCCAACTCTATGATTCTATGATTCTATGATTCTATGTGAAAAGGATCTAGGAGTCTTGGTTGACCACAAACTTGACATGAGCCAACAGTGTGACACGGCAGCTAAAAAAGCCAATGCAATTCTGGGCTGCATCAATAGGAGTATAGCATCTAGATCAAGGGAAGTAATAGTGCCACTGTATTTTGATCTGGTCAGACCTCACCTGGAGTACTGTGTCCAGTTCTGGGCACCACAGTTCAGGAAGGACACTGACAAACTGGAACGTGTCCAAAGGAGGACAACCAAAATGGTCAAAGGCCTGGAAACGATGCCTTATGAGGAATGGCTAAGGGAGCTGGGCATGTTTAGCCTGGAGAAGAGGAGGTTAAGGAGTGATATGATAGCCATGTTCAAATATATAAAAGCATGTCACATAGAGGAGGGAGAAAGGTTGTTTTCTGCTGCTCCAGAGAAGCGGACACGGAGCAATGGATCCAAACTACAAGAAAGAAGATTCCACCTAAACATTAGGAAGAACTTCCTGACAGTAAGAGCTGTTTGACAGTGGAATTTGCTGCCAAGGAGTGTGGTGGAGTCTCCTACTTTGGAGGTCTTTAAGCAGAGGCTTGACAACCATATGTCAGGAGTGCTCTGATGGTGTTTCCTGCTTGGCAGGGGGTTGGACTCGGTGGCCCTTGTGGTCTCTTCCAACTCTATGATTCTATGATTCTAATATTCTTTCATAATTCTTTAAGCATCTTTGCTAAAGCCAGGTAATTTCTTCCAACATTTTTTCTATCATCCATCAACTTTATAAAACATTCTAGTAATAAAAAAAAAGAAAGGTACAAACAAATCCAATTTTTTTTCCAACGTCCCTTCCTCCTGGTTCCGGGTTTTGTCAGTCTTTATTCTCATCAGACTAGCCCATTAAGCTGGTAGCCTTATGTCCGAGGCCCTCAAGTCACTTCCATGGCCCTTCCGCGGCTCTTCTTCATATTTGTAGCTGTAATTTCCCTTATCTCCTGCTCGTGGTAACTCCAGCTTGACAATGTCTCTTGCTCGTGGTAGGTCCAACTTGACAATGTTTTTAACCCTTCTCGACAGATCAGACCCTTTTCCGTATTCGTCGCTGCATTCCATGTAGAATTTAAAAGCATGTTTCAAGGGCCCTCCAAAATTGAGAGCCCCCGTAGCCCCAAACATTTCACAGCCTATTACCATATTTTATAAGTCCAGACATCCCAACATAGGGGGGTCAATCCAGCCCCCCATTTCCACACCACACCAAACTTTTCCTTTCCAGATCTGGCTTTTTCCAAATTCATTTGTACAATCCAAAAGATCATACTCCTGTTGGGTCTGTTCTGTCAAAACACACTCCTGATTTAATGCCACAACCTCCTGTTCTGTCAAAAGACACTCCTGGTTTAAATCCTGAGTGGGCTCCACATGTTTTCCCACTGTCTGGTCAAAATGTTCCACTGCCTGTTGAAGATTTCTAGTCGAAGTCACCATCCAGTTCACCTTTTCATGTAATTCTTCCAGTAGAGCATTTGTTCCCACGGTTATTCTGTAACAGCTGTCGGTTCCCTGGAGTTAGTTACAATTTCACAAGCTTCCCCTAGGGGGAAGACTTATGTTTATTCTTTCTACAGAATCTCCTTTTTTGAGATACTTTGTCCATATATATTCCTTTAAAATGAGAAAGGGAGCAGTGGAATTGCAAAATTTCTCTTCTTTTAACTATCTGTCAAAAAGCAGTTGTCTTTGGTCAATGAACTTCCACGTCGGTCCTGACACCCCACTCCAGGGTCAGGACGGAGGAAAATTACTTCTCTTTAAAATCACTTCAAACAGTCCCCCCCCCCCCAAAAAAAAAAGGTTCACAATTTAAAATGTTGAAATCCAATCTTTTAAAAACTAGAGACTAGGCCAAGAATTTATTTCATCGGACCGAGTTAAGAAAAGAGGAGTAGTGATATATGCAAAGGAGAGCCTATCACCAAAATTTCTATTTAAAGATGAGCAAGGAAGAATTTTGGCAATCGAGATACAAACTCAAGGCGAAAAGTTTTTGATATTGGGAATTTACGCACCGAATGAGGGGAAATCAGAATTTTATAAGAAACTGCATGAGACAATGCTGGACTATCTGGACTATAGTAACATCATTATGATGGGAGACATGAATGGGGTGGTCTCTACAAATATGGATAAGTCACAAAACCAAAGCTTGACAAAAGATGGCAGACTACCCAAAACTTTTTTTGAACTGACTGACAATATGGACTTGATTGATATCTGGAGGACAAAGAACCCCCTAGGAAGAGAAGGAACATTCTTTTCTGAAGCCCAACTGACATGGACAAGAATCGACCAAATATGGATAACTAGAGGACTGGCACCTAAGACTAGAAAAGTGGAAATCTGCCCAAAAACTTGCTCCGACCATAACGCAGTGAAAATGGAAATGAGACTAACTACAACCGGCTCCTTCAGATGGAAGATGAATGACACCTTGTTAAGAGACCAGGAGATTATTAAGAAGGCCCAAAAAACCTTAAGAGACTATTTTGAAATAAATTTGAACACCACAGTGGAAAAAAGAGTAATCTGGGATGCAAGTAAAGCTGTTATGAGGGGGTTTCTGATACAACAGAATACGATAAAGAAAAGAGCACAGAATGAGAAAAAAGATAAGATTCTGGAAAGAATAAAGGAAGGCGAGAAAAAGCTGAGATTGAAACCAAAGTCTCAGGAGATTCTGAGAGAAATTAAACTTTATCAAGCACAATACTCTAAACTGATAAATCAGGAAGTTGAGTGGAAAATTAAGTTAATGAAACAAAGGACTTTTGAATCAGCAAATAAATGTGGGAAACTGCTAGCATGGCAGTTGAAAAAGAGACAAAAATTGAATACGGTCACAAACCTAGAGATTGAAGGGAGAAATATCCAGAACCCTGAGGAAATTTAGAAAGTACTTCCAGAGATACTTCAAACAACTATACACACAAGGGCTGCAGAAAGAGACTGAGATAGACCAATTTTTAAGAAGAAATGGATTACCAAAACTGTCTCAAGAAAATAGGGTAATTTTGAACTATAAAATAACACAACAAGAAATTGAAGGTGCCATCCAGAATATGCAACTGGGCAAGTCTCCAGGGCCAGACGGGCTTACCTCCAAGTATTATAAGATACTGAAAGAATATTTGATACAACCATTAATGGAGGTCTGCAACGAGATTATGGAGAGGAAGAAGGCACCGGAATCATGGAAAGAAGCTTTCATCACATTGATACCTAAATTAGAAACTGAAAAGACACAACTTAAGAACTACCGCCCCATCTCTCTCCTGAATGTGGATTACAAAATTTTTGCAGACATTCTGGCAAGTAGATTCAAAAAAGTGTTAAATGAAGTAATTCATAAAGACCAGGCAGGTTTTCTCCCAGGTAAAGGTAAAGGTAAAGGTACCCCTGCCCGAACGGGCCAGTCTTGGCAGACTCTGGGGTTTGTGCGCCCATCTCACATCTATTGGCCGGGGGCCAGCGCTGTCCGGAGACACTTCCGGGTCACGTGGCCAGCGTGACAAAGCTGCATCTGGCGAGCCAGCGCAGCACACGGAACGCCGTTTACCTTCCCGCTGGTAAGCGGTACCTATTTATCTACTTGCACCCGGGGGTGCTTTCGAACTGCTAGGTTGGCAGGCGCTGGGACTGAGCAGCGGGAGCGCACCCCGCCGCGGGGATTCGAACCGCCGACCTTTCGATCGGCAAGCCCTAGGCGCTGAGGCTTTAGCCCACAGCGCCACCCGCGTCCCTACCTTCTCCCAGGTAGACATTTGTTTAACAATACTAGGAACATTATTGATATTTTGGAACTTTTGCAAACAAATATTAATACAAAAGCTGTGTTGATTTTTATAGATGCGGAGAAGGCCTTTGATAATATTTCATGGAAGTTTATGAAGAAAAATCTTGAAGGGATGGGAGTGGGACGGGAGTTTGAGAATGGTATAGAGGCAATTTATTCAGAACAAAAAGCTAAATTGATAGTTAACAATGTGGTGACAGAAGAGTTTAAGATTGAGAAAGGAACACAACAAGGCTGCCCTATCTCTCCTCTGTTATTTATTTCTGCCCTGGAGGTGCTCTTGAATATGATTAGAGGGGACCGGTTGGTTGAAGGGATTCAGGTCGGAGCCAAACAGTATAAACTTAAAGCTTTTGCAGATGACTTGGTTTTGACACTACAGGAGCCAGAATCTAGTACGAAAAGGGTCTTAGAACTGATTCATGAGTTTGGTCGGGTGGCGGGATTCAAATTAAACAAGCAAAAAACAAAGGTTTTAGGGAAAAAATTGACACCTTTGGAGTCAGAAAGGTTTCAGAAAGAGACAGATTTAAATGTGGTTAAAAAGGTGAAATACCTAGGGGTTAATATGACAGCTAAAAATCTGAATTTATTCAAGGATAATTATGAAAAGTGTTGGACAGAAATCAAAAAGGACTTAGAAAGCTGGTCAAGATTGAAACTTTCCTTGTTGGGCCGAATTGCTGCTATAAAAATGAATGTATTGCCAAAAATGCTGTTTTTGTTTCAGACCCTACAGATTGTGGACAAGGTGGAATGTTTTAGAAAGTGGCAGAAAGATATCTCAAAATTTGTCTGGCAGGGCAAAAAGCCCAGAATAAAGTTTAAAATATTAACCGACGTTAAAGAGAGGGGGGGGTTGCCCTGCCAGACTTAAGGCTGTATTATGAATCTGCAGCTCTCTGCTGGCTTAAAGAGTGGTTGCTTTTGGAGAACACTGATGTCCTGGATCTGGAAGGGTTTAACAATGCTTTAGGATGGCATGCCTATTTGTGGTACGACAAGGTAAAAGTCCATAAGGCTTTCAAGAACCATATTGTCAGGAAAGCAATATTCAATGTCTGGATAAAATACAAAGACTTATTAGAAAACAAGACCCCAAGGTGGTTGTCACCTATGGAAGCTAAGGCTCAGAAAAGACTCAATATGGAGGCCAAATGGCCAAAATATTGGGAAATACTAGAAAAAGTTGGAGAGACTTGGAGACTGCAGAGTTTTGAGAAATTAAAGGATAAAGTGTGAGATTGGTTACATTATGCTCAGATTAGGGAGACCTTTAATTTGGACAAAAAAATAGGTTTCCAGGTGGAAAAATTGAAATTAGAAACAGAATTGTTAGAATCTAAGACTAAGGTACTTTCAAAAATGTACAACTTGCTGTTAAAATGGAATACTCAAGATGAAATAGTTAAATCAGCCATGATAAAGTAGGCACAGGACAAGTCTGACATAATATATGAGAATTACAAAATAAGAATTGAAACAAGGCAACAAATTGCTGTTTATAACTTTATTGTTGAGAATGCAGGAAAGGGTGATGTGAGGAAGTCCAAAGGTTATGGAAATATGTTTTATGGATAGTGGTTTTTGTTGTGTTTTTTCTTGTCTGTTTGTTTCTTTGGTTGTTTCTGTTTTCTTTTGATTGTTATTTCTTGGTGATGGTATTTTATATGTTTGGTGATTTCTTTTTTTGTTAAAAATTTGCAATAAATATCTTTTTTAAAAAAATGAAATAAATTGATAAGAGGAAAGATTTTGTAATCCACATTAAGTAGTGATATGGGGCGGTAGTTCTTACGCTGAGTCTTTTCAGTCTCTTTTTTTGGTATACGTGTAATGTACGCCTCTTTCCACGACTCTGGTGCCCTTTTCCCTTCCAGTATTTCATTGCAGACTTCCTTTAAAGGCTGTATTAACCACTCTTTCAAGGATCTATAATATCTAGAAGTCAGCCCATCCGATCCTGGAGATTTGCCCAATTGCATGTTTTGGATGGCACCTTCTCCTTCCTGTTCAGTTATTTTATAATTCAACATTGATTTACTTTCTTGAGAGATTTTTTGTAATCCATTTGTCTTCAAAAATCGGTCTATGTCCATTCCTTTCTGTGGCCCTTGTGTGTATAGTTGTTTAAAATACCTCTGGAAACAGTTTCTAATCTCAGTTGGATTGTGTATGTTCTTTCCTTCCACTTCTAAATTTGTGATAGTATTTAGTTTTTGTCTTTTTTTCATTTGCCAGGCCAGCAATTTGCCACATTTATTAGCTGATTCAAATGTTTTTTGTCTCATTTGTTTAATTTTCCATTCTATTCCATTCCAAAGGGTCTCATCAATGGTTCCTCTTCATCCTGGAGAAGAGTGACTAGTGGGGTGCCACAGGGTTCTGTCTTGGGCCCGGTCTTATTCAATATCTTTATCAATGACTTGGATGATGGACTCAAGGGCATCCTGATCAAATTTGCAGATGACACCAAACTGGGAGGGGTGGCTAACACCCCAGAGGACAGGATCACACTTCAAAACGACCTTGACAGATTAGAGAACTGGGCAAAAACAAACAAGATGAACTTTAACAGGGAGAAATGTAAAGTATTGCACTTGGGCAAAAAAAATGAGAGGCACAAATACAAGATGGGGGACACCTGGCTTGAGAGCAGTACATGTGAAAAGGATCTAGGAGTCTTGGTTGACCACAAACTTGACATGAGCCAACAGTGTGACGCGGCAGCTAAAAAAGCTAATGCAATTCTGGGCTGCATCAATAGGAGTATAGCATCTAGATCAAGGGAAATAATAGTGCCACTGTATTCTGCTCTGGTCAGACCTCACCTGGAGTACTGTGTCCAGTTCTGGGCACCACAGTTCAAGAAGGACACTGACAAACTGGAACGTGTCCAGAGGAGGGCAACCAAAATGGTCCAAGGCCTGGAAACGATGCCTTATGAGGAACGGCTAAGGGAGCTGGGCATGTTTAGCCTGGAGAAGAGGAGGTTAAGGGGTGATATGATAGCCATGTTCAAATATATAAAAGGATGTCACATGGAGGAGGGAGAAAGGTTGTTTTCTGCTGCTCCAGAGAAGCGGACACGGAGCAATGGATCCAAACTACAAGAAAGAAGATTCCACCTAAACATTAGGAAGAACTTCCTGACAGTAAGAGCTGTTTGACAGTGGAATTTGCTGCCAAGGAGTGTGGTGGAGTCTCCTACTTTGGAGGTCTTTAAGCAGAAGCTTGACAACCATATGTCAGGAGTGTGCTGATGGTGTTTCCTGCTTAGCAGGGGGTTGGACTCGATGGCCCTTGTGGTCTCTTCCAACTCTATGATTCTAGGATTCTAGGATTCTATTTCCTGATTCATCATTTCCATATATTGTACTTGATATAACTTTATTTCTCTCAAAATCTCCTGCGACTTTGGTTTTGCTCTCAATTTCTTCTCACTTTCTTTTATTTTCCCCAAAATTTTGTCTTTCTTCTCATTTTGGCTTCTCTTCTTTATTGCGTTCTGTTGTATCAGGAACCCTCTCATAACAGCTTTGCTTGCGTCCCAGATTACTCTTTTTTCCACATTGATGCTCATAGAATCATAGAATCATAGAACCCTGTGGCACCCCACTAGTCACTCTTCTCCAGGATGAAGAGGAACCATTGATGAGCACCCTTTGGGTTCGGTCAGCCAGCCAGTTACAAATCCACTGAGTGGTAGCATAGTCAAGACCGCATTTTACCAGCCTCTTTTCAAGAATATCATGGGGCACCTTGTCAAATGCCTTGCTGAAATCAAGGTAGGCTACATCCACTGCGTTCCCTTCATCTACCAGGCTTGTAATTCTGTCAAAAAACGAGATCAGGTTAGTCTGACATGACTTATTTTTCAGAAATCCATGCTGACTATTGGTGATCACAGCATTCCTTTCTAGGTGCTCACATTTATCTCAAAATAATCTCTCGAGGTTTTTTGGGCCTTCTTAAGCACTTCTTCATCTCTAGATAAGGTGTCATTCATCCTCCATCTAAAGGAGCCAGTTGGTGTTAGTTTCATTTCCATCTTAACAGCATTATGGTTGGAGCAGGTTTTTGGGCAGATTTCCACTTTTCTTGTCTTTGGTGCCATTCCTCTAGTTACCTATATTTGGTCACTTCTAGTCCATGTCATCTTGGCTTCAGAAAAGAAAGTTCCCTCTCTTCCCAATGGATTCTTTGTTCTCCAAATATCAACTAAATCCAAGTTGTCTGTCATCTCGAAAAATGTTTTCGGTAGTCTACCATCCTTGGTGACTACCCTCTAGGTCAATTCCTAAGATTAAAACGAAATTTATCGAACCCACAGGACTTTAAAGCCCATTCAAAAATACTTTCTGCATCTTTATGAGGCTACCCAAATTCTGTAAAATTCTGTAAAAACAACTGCCATTCAAAAAACACAATTGAGAGAGAGGTTGACCCTTCTTACATCCCGCCAACATGTCAACACAAGATTCGCACATATTTATGCCTCCTTAGAATATAACCATATGACTTTTGAAATTGAGAAAATTATCAGGCAACAATGGCATATTCTTAAGGACATCCCTGGATGTGATATGATTCACCTTTTCACCAAATGTCGCACAAAATCATTAAAGGATATATTGGTGCACACAGATTTAAAACCTACACTCACACAACATACTTTATCTAATCCTCCACTTGGGTTTTTTTAGGTGTGGTCATTGTACCTCCTGTAAATACACACTGCGGGTAAAAGAATTTACCAACAAAGAAGGTTTTAAGTTCTTTTTACAGGTATTTGCCACATGTGCTACTCCACGTGTAATTTATGTGATTAGATGTCCCTGTGGATTGTTATATGTAGGTCACACTCTTAGACCTATTAAAGTAAGAATATCAGAGCACCGAGCTAAAAAAAAAAATTCTTATGCAGAAAGAAACTAGATTTATTTTTCCACTTGACGCCTTGCATCCCCCGGGTTTGAATACTGAAATTGATTAAATTTGCTTTTTATGACTTATTTCTAACGATTGTATGCTTAACACTTGTGTATGGATAAAGTTTGTTTTACATCTGTTGTGTTAAAGGGGGTCACTTTAAGAAGGAAACCTTGCAGTTGCAGACTGCTGTCACCTGTCACTCAAATCAATACTGTGCCTGTCTATATAGCCTTACATTATAATAGTTTTGTTCACTGCAGAAACCACCTTGTCATAAGTTCCATTATGTACCATAGGTATGTACACCTATGGTACAATTGTTTATATTATTCTTATTTGTTAAAATATTTTGAAATACGATATTATATTCATTTATATTATTTAGAACATGTACAACTGATGAAGCCCAGAAGGGCGGAACAGGGCATTATTCCAGAAATCCTTGTCAAGATTCTGTGGAACTGTAGTAGCTCCCATTTGGATTTCATGAACATACAAAGACATATGTGGAACAGAAACTATCAAATATTTGGACTCTATGAATGAACTGATCTATTGGGACTTCTGTTTACATTGTTGCACTTTATGTGTTGATTATGTGCAAGAGAAGTATTTGAGACTGTGATAAAAAATACAGAAGAGAATTGTTTATGTAAATGCACTGCCGGTTACGTTTTGTGTGTTTGTTGAATGTATTTTACGTAACGCTAGGTTTGCTGTTGTTTTGGTTTTATATTGCTGCAAGTCATTGTGATCTAATTTTATGACAGAGTATTATATACGTATTTTGATAAACAAACAAGTAGCAAAGGAGCCAGGGTGTCAGCAAGACTCCCGCTAAAGGTGGGTGGACTGCGGCTCTGAAGGGATCCTCAGAGACTGCTGCATCCTACATGGCCTGCAAATGAGGACACAGAGACAGAGAGAGACTGATAGTCCAGCTTTCCAGCAACAGGGGTTGTATTTCAAGTGCAGTAGAAGAGAAGGCAGTTCTGCCAACTGGTCAGGTCAGAGGGAAACTGACTGACTTGTGTGTTGGTGCCTTTAAAGGAAGCTGAAGCTGCAGAAATCACCAGGTGAGGTTTTCATCTGAGGAAAGAGAAGCCAGGGAACCTGTGAGGGAACAAAGGAACCATCTGGATGCCCACGAAGGGGGAGGGGAGCCAGGCTAGAAGCTTGGTGGCAGTCATGTAGCCTTCATTGCAGGGTTCCTCAGAGTTCATTCCCCCCTCCCATCCTCTTTATCATCCACATGAAACTGCTAAGTGCTGTCTTCTAGATCTTCCCTCACCCCTTCTTACTTGAGGGAGAGGGACACCATTTGGGGATCTGCCTTTGGTGCCAAAGCAGCCCTGCATTCTTGTAACACTTTGAGGAGCATCCATAGGACTCCATGTACATCGCTGCAGTAAACACCCGTGGGCTGAGAGAGGCTGGCTTCTGCATCCACAGCCGCCAAGGCAATGTTTAAAAGGGGCCTGCCCAGTTCAGAGTCTTCACCACTACAAGACACCCAAAATACACATTTCCGAGCCGTCTCCAGAAGCCTTGACCCTCTTCTGAAAAATAGAATACATTTGCAGGAACTGGAGGCATTTAAAACAGTCTCAGCTCAATTAAGGGGATATTCATTGAAGCATCTATTTGTTTGTGAGACTGGGTCGTATATATAGTGCTTTTGTAGTTCTTTCCTTGTTTTGGATTGCAGTATTTAAAGAACTGAGTTTACCCAATGAATTCGCTATCTTCCCCTCAGCTGGCTCTGCTTGGAGTAGCCGATATGCCTATCTGAACAAGAGTTCATATGGAACTTTTAATGCAGCAGCACACCTAGAAATAGGATGGCCTCAGGCTGGAATATGGAAGTGTGGCCTTCTAGGATGTGGACAACAGCCCTGACTGGAAAGTTAATGTGTCAGATTAGAATGGTCCATGGGAACTCCCAATACTCATCTTTTTCATAAAGCATTGCAACCTTTTTTTGGATAATACGCCTCAAGGGGACTGTTTGTTACCCCTGAAATCTCATGGTGATATGTGGAAATATTTGGGGGGGGGGTTGACTTATCAGAAACTGATTTGATATTTCCAAGCAAAGTGGTGGTTAATGTGTTTTATGCAGTTTTATGTATTAACTGGAAGCACTGGCGGAGGAACGGGGGTGGGGTGGGGGGAGTGCACCTCTCCCGGCACCATCAGGGGGTATTATCACGGCCACCCCCAACACATGCCACATGCACCCCCACCACGCTGGGCGCCACACCCCCACGGGCAGCATGCCACGCCTCCGCAGGCAACATGTCACACCCCCTGGATGCGCACCACACCCCCACCTGCTCTCTGCCCCCCCCATGCAGCTTCGTCACTGGAAGTGACCCCCCAGGGCACAGCTGCACCATGGCCTCCCTGGGGCAGAAGCCTGGGCACTTTTATGTGTGATGTGAAAAATCAAGATCAATAAAAATTAATTAAAAAGAAGAAAGTGAAAAGAAGAAAAACGCTTCATTGAAACACTTCATTGGCCTTCATTGAAATGGAAGAAGCTGATTAGAACTATCTGAGGGCAAATGGATGGATTTAGGAGAGGATATTTTATTTAGTAATTATCCTTCCTCTTTTTCTTACTTGTGTGAGAAAGCAAATATCTATTTCAGCAGAGAAAGTCATCATCTGTGCATAGATTTTCTGCAGAAGCTTTTGGGACAAGGTTGCATAACCTTCTGGAACAATTAGGATATCCAAGGATGCTTTAGGGCGGCAGACTTGGATTACCTTTTCCCTGTTTTATGTTTCCCTATTAACAAAGAGGCCGCTCAGGCTGAATAGGAAACAAGAAAATACAAGGGTTAATGACATCAAAAGTCTTGCCAGGATTGAACAGATACAGTAATGAAAATTAGGCAGGTAATAATCCTTAAAGGTTACAAAAATCCATAGTCCAGTTCTAAAGGGAGTCTGGAGGAGAGCCCACAGAAATCCTATCCCACTGCAGGTAAGAAGAAGCATGTGCAGTGACAAGAACAAGATTAAATCACTATTGTTCCCCCTCCCACCACATCGCACAGTCCCCTGTTCGCAACTCTCTAGCAATTATGCATTTGGGGTTTAGCTGCAGATCCTTCCACACAAAGAAACCTTTATAAACCCACATAAGAGAAAACAAAGTTAATTTATCGATGGCATCAAATAACCTTAAGACTTAGCAACATAGACAGAATGTCTTCTCCAGCAGGCCAACAGCACTGCCAGGGGATGCTGGCCAACGGCACAGCATTCCTTATGTAGTGGACAATGAGCTATACAACTGTTGAGGAAATGAATAATAATAATAACAACAACAACAACAATAACAATAACATTAACAATTTAATTATATTCCGCCCATCTGACTGGGTTTACACAGCTACTCTGGGTGGCTTATAACATATCTAAAGACTTAATAAAAACATTCACTGAAATAAGTACCATTTCTCCTGCACAGGGTGCAGGGGCCAAGAGGTCGCCATCTTGCCTCCTTCCCTAAGCCTAGTTCAGTGGTGGCGAACCTATGGCATGTGTGCCAGGGGGGCACCCAGAGCCCTCTCTGTGGGCACATGTGCTGTCGCCACAGCACAGAGTTCATTACTAGAAAGCCAGGATTACACTTCAAAATGACTTTGACAGATTAGAGAACTGGGCCAAAACAAACAAGATGAACTTTAACAGGGAGAAATGTAAAGTATTGCACTTGGGCAAAAAAAATGAGAGGCACAAATACAAGATGGGTGACACCTGGCTTGAGAGCAGTACATGTGAAAAGGATCTAGGAGTCTTGGTTGACCACAAACTTGACATGAGCCAACAGTGTGACGCGGCAGCTAAAAAAGCCAATGCAATTCTGGGCTGCATCAATAGGAGTATAGCATCTAGATCAAGGGATGTAATAGTGCCACTGTATTTTGCTCTGGTCAGACCTCACCTGGAGTACTGTGTCCAGTTCTGGGCACCACAGTTCAAGAAGGACACTGACAAACTGGAACGTGTCCAGAGGAGGGCAACCAAAATGGTCAAAGGCCTGGAAACGATGCCTTATGAGGAACGACTAAGGGAGCTGGGCATGTTTAGCCTGGAGAAGAGGAGGTTAAGGGGTGATATGATAGCCATGTTCAAATATATAAAAGGATGTCACATAGAGGAGGGAGAAAGGTTGTTTTCTGCTGCTCCAGAGAAGCGGACACGGAGCAATGGATCCAAACTACAAGAAAGAAGATTCCACCTAAACATTAGGAAGAACTTCCTGACAGTAAGAGCTGTTTGACAGTGGAATTTGCTGCCAAGGAGTGTGGTGGAGTCTCCTACTTTGGAGGTCTTTAAGCAGAGGCTTGACAACCATATGTCAGGAGTGCTCTGATGGTGTTTCCTGCTTGGCAGGGGATTGGACTCGATGGCCCTTGTGGACTCTTCCAACTCTATGATTCTATGATTCTAGGAATTGAGGCTCGCCGTCATGATGCAAACACAGGGATAGATTTGTATTGGGTGCCTCATTATTATTTTTAATTTTGTTGTTGTAGACTCCAAGTCAGGAAGACAGAATACAGAGAAAAGGGGGGGGGGCAAGAACAGAGTGGAAGATGGTTGAGCACAATCGGGAAGCATTCTGTCTTTTGTGCAATGGAAGTGTTGTGTGTCACACATCAAGTGTCAGACGGCACTTTGACACCAACCACAAAAACGTTGCCCAGCTTGGTGCAACTGAAAGAAAAGAGTTTTTCAAAGGCAAATTGAGGAAATATCATTCCTAGTATCTTAGTTTTTGCAACTCTCCTGCTAGAACAGATCATCTGACAGCTGCCAATTTTCAAATTTCACTGTGCATAGCCAAACATGGTAAGCCCCTCTCTGATGGGGATATTATCAAAATGTCCCTGTTGTCTGGGAGTAATTCCCTTTTTCATGATTTCCCTAATAAAGATAAAATTACTGAACAGACAACCACAAGATGTAGGGGAAACAGCAGAAAGGATGTTTTGTGATAGCAAAACCTTGCAGAGAAAACTGCAGGTTTTTGAAAGAGACCTTGGGCAGCTGAAATATTTTCCTAATCGAAAAAAGTGCATTTAGAAAATTCCACAACATTTGCAGGCAATCCTACAAGCCGTAGGGAAATCTACAAGGCATTTCCTAGCATTGTAGCAGTTGTTTTTTCTAAACTAAAACCTCAGTATTCCAGTTAAATTGCCACATTGGCACTTGGCAATCAAGAAGCTTGTTTTGGGCAATCAGTCTCTCAAAGGTTCTTCATCACTGGCCTAGGAGTGCTTGCCCAGCTTTGGGAAAGAAGTAGAAGGGCTGTGGGACCTGGGCAGAGCCTCATGCCTCATTCCCAAAGCCCCTCCCCTTTGCAGAGGGCCATATTAGGAAACTGCCTCCCCAATCTGTGTACCCAACTTAGGTAGACTGTTTGTTGGCTCCCATCCAGTCCACTGCCAAGCCAATACAACACTTAAGCTGCTGCCTTGTAGGTGCATTCTCTAATTGACCTCCCTTGTAATGTTTCATTTTGAAATATTTAAGACAATGTTTTAGTTTCCTGCTAATAATGTTGCTTTGAATGTATACTTTAGATTTGACTTTCTTCAGTCATGCTTTCTCCTGGGTTGTTTTATTGGATTTTTAAAATGTAGATTGTAAGCTGCTTCAAGATTCCCCCCCCCAAAAAAAAAATAACACAACGGTATAGAAACGAAATAAATAAATAATAGTAATGCACAGCAGGGGGGTGGGCTAGACGACCCTCAGGGTCCCTCCCAGCTCTGCAATTCTTCGAATAACAGTAACACCCCAAAGCTGCTCCCCAAGTGCGAGACAGAGGGCGGGGGGAGTCCTGGCTCCAGGGTTCAAAATAAACTGGTCATTGAGAAGCTGCCCAGGGGGTTCCGAGCTGGACTTAGAGGCCCAAGCAAGCCCAGGAGGAACAGGACCGCAAGGAGGTTTGCAATGGGAGAGAAATTCCTGCGGGATCGTAGCCACGCACCATGCCCGCGACCCCTCCGCCTCCGCCGCCTCCTTCACTCACCTCCTCCCAGGACAGGGCCAGGGTGCCAATTTGAAGAAAACGGAACGGGGGACATTGCACACACAGCATTTGAATGGCACTACCCATCCACTTTGGGGGGGCTGCCGGGGCCGCTGCCCCCTCAAATGTTTTGTTCAGAGTGCCCAAGTGACCTCGGCCCCAAGGAGTTGGCTCGTATGTACATGGTGAGGATCGGGCGCTGCCGCTGCAGCACGTGCTCCAGGCACCAGCGAAGGCGCTCGGGGTCAAGTTGAAGGAGCACATGGGGTTGGCAGCGAGCGATGGCGTCTGCTCCCAGCTGCAGGGCGACAGCATCGTGGCTGAACGCCGCCTAGAACTCCTTCAGCACCCTGCAGGGCGAAAAGGAAGCCCATTGCCCCGACAGCAGAGGGCCAGCCCGATCTCCTTCGTCACGGAGCGGCCCTCGCTCCCTGCCCCTCTGCAGTGGGGCCTGGGCAGCGACAATCCCCGGCCCAGCCTCCAACTTGCCTTTCCACGGGGGAGAGGAGGCTCAGTGTCACTCACGGCAGCCTGCCTCCATCCTCGGGGGCGCGGAGCGCCTCCCTTTGCAAAGCTACCGTGCGAGCCCCACTTTTTGCCAGGTTTGTTCCAGTATGGAAGCCAGCGGAAGCCGGCGTTTTCTGCATTGCAGGGGATTGGGCTAGAATCTAGATAACCCCCAGGGTCCCTTCCAGCCCTACAGTTCTCTGATCCTGCGAGTAATAATAATAATAATTTGTTTGTACCCGAGCACATCTGGCTGGGTTTCCCCAGGCACTCTGGGATGCTTGTAGCACAGATAAAGACAGCGTCAAACATTAAAAACGTCCCGTGCCTGCGTTTGCTCTACACTGGTTTAATACTGGATTTTAAACATTTGGAACCCACCCTGGGACCGGCCGCCAAAGGGTAGGCAAGAAACGCGAAGCCAGCAGAAGCCAGGAGTGGTGTGTGCCCGACGTGAGAGTGTGGGAAAGGGGGCTGAGAGGCCACCGCAACCCGTGGGTGAGAGCAAGTGAAAAAGGCAATGCGGACAGAGGAGGGGGCGCTGGCTGAAACTGGTGGCGCAGTGACCCGTTTGCCCAGTTGGGCCAGTCTCCCCCGTGGCCAAGCCTAGTTCCCCTTCGTTGCTTCTTCCAAGCCTTGCGCAGCTCCTTCTGCAGGCAGTTTCACTAACACTGCAGCCCACCCACCACACTTCTTCTTCCAAACTTGCAACGCACTTTGCTTCATACACACTTATACTTTTAGAGTACATTCGACCCACATTTCCCTGCAGCTTGTTAAGGCTTGGTGGGAATGGTACACGTGTCAGGGCTACACTGCAGTGCCCAGTATTCCGGGAGGAAGGAAAGCAACAATATTTTTGTTATGGCTATTGATAAGAAGGGTTTTCTCACGTCAGAGAGGCAGCGGAATCTGGAGGGGCAGAGAGGCGGGGCGGAGGACAGTTCATTTTCGGCTCTCATTGGCGGCCACTGGTGCGTAATTTTGGTCTTTTCCAGAAGGTTGCGCAGGTTGGGGAACGCGACCTGCGGGGCAGAGCCGGAGCGCCTGCCCGTTAGTCGGCAGGGTAGCTGTGGCCATTGCAGCCTGACGGAGGCCTCTGCGAGAACCCAGGGCGAGAGAACCATGTCTGAGGAGCCGTCCCGCACCCTGGGCTTGTGGGCGATGCTCCTGCAGGGACCTTCGGGAAGTAGCGGCAGCGAATGTCCGCAGCAACCAGGTGAGTTGGCTGGGCGGATGGGCGCTGCGGGGGACCCCTCTGCTTAGGTAACACACGCAGAGGTCAGCTTCAAATCCCAGCTACATAGTCACGTTGAGCCGACTGCAAACCCCCGACCTCGCCCACTTAGCAGGGTTGTTGTTAGCAAGAAGTTGCGGGGGGAAACGGACGATATGCAACATCTCTCCCCTCCCCCCCCAAAAAAAAAGATAAATGGAAGGCAATCGGATTTGAAACACCCACACACACACCATTGCCTTATACAGTGGTATCTCGGGTTAAGAACTTAATTCGTTCCGGAGGCCCGTTCTTAACCTGAAACTGTTCTTAACCTGAAGCACCACTTTAGCTAATGGGGCCTCCCGCTGCCGCTGCGTGATTTCTGTTCTCATCCTGAAGCAAAGTTCTAAACCCGAGGTACTATTTCTGGGTTAGCGGAGTCTGTAACCTGAAGCGTCTGTAACCCGAGATACCACTGTATGTTATACAGTTCAAAACGAGTCACCCTGCCCTAGCACGTATTAATGGTTCCCATTCAAATTGGTGGAGTGGTTTAGATGAAGTGTAACTTATCTCAGGAGTTAATAGCTGAGCTATGAAGCGGGGCTTCGGGGCTCAACTGCCAGCTGCACGCCCTTCCGCACCACATCCTAATCAACTAAAAATGGTGATGATTATAATGGACACTATCATAGCACTGGAAAGGGCTCCCTGGGGAGGTGGGGGACTCTCCTTCCTTGGAGGTTTCTCAGCAGAGGTTGGGTGGCCATCCCTCATGGATGCTTCAGAGTCCTGCACGGCTGCGGGGCTGGATGACCTTCGCGATCCCTTCCAACTCTACCATTCCGTGACTCTATGATTCCTGCACTCTAACGTGACAGGCAGTCAAGATATGGAGGGAGCTGCGTGTCTGAATGACACCCCCCCCGCGCGCCCCACATGAAATAAACCGGGACAGAAAGTAATAGCAGGGCAAGGTTTAGGGCCGATTTCCCTCTGTGTGCGCAGTTAGGAACCTTGGTCATACAGGCTTGTTGCTTCTGAAAGACCTTGTGCAAAGAGCGAGGAACCTGTGGCTGTCCGGGTCTTTTCCAGACTACTGTACAATATCCATTATCCCTGGCCATTGGACACGCTGAATGGGACTGGTAGGAGCTAGGAGACCCAAATAGAGAGGCACAGTGTTAAATGTGTGGTGTTTAAATGCGTAATGTTTTTATTGTGTTTTTATATATGTTGGAAGCATCCCAGAGTGGCTGGAGAAACCCAATATGGGTGCAAATAAATTTATTATTATTATTATTATTATTTACTCGTTGCATTTGAGGTGGAAAAGTAGCCTTTTTAAAAATCCATCTTTAAAGTCTCCAGCATTCAAATCCTTCGCATGTTTCCTCGGAAGTAAGTCCCGTCAAGATCAGCGGAACCTGCTCCCAAGGAAGTGCGCAGAGCACTGCGGTCCCCATCCTGTCGCGCTTGCTCGGAAGCAAGTCTTCCTGTAATCTATGAAGGATTCCTTTGAAATATAGTTTGCACAGGGTTGCAACAGTGAAATTTTCGTTTCCTCGGAAATAAGCGTGCACAGAATTGCAAATTTAGCACCCCTACGCGTTTGCTCGGGAGTAAACCCCGCCAAACTTAAAGCAAGCAGACTTAATCACTATCAAGCTTTTATTACCTCGTATTTTCCCGTTCCCGGCTGAACTTTGTAAGATTTTATTTGTGCGGCAAGGAAACAAACGTTTTTTGTTGCTGTTAAATCATTCGCAATAGGATCATTTTTCGTTGTTGTGATCCCCCTCCCTCCCTTGCTCCCGGACAGTAAATAGCCCTTACACCAAAGTAAGCCTGGTGAAGATCGTGGGAGCCTGCGAATTAACTTGTAGAGCCCCGTCCAGCCTAAGAGCAGAAAAGGGATGGCAAGTTGGGGCGCGGGAGCGACTTTAGCAAGACAAAACTGCAAAGGTGGGAAAGCCTGCATTGGAAAATGTGCATTAGCTGCAATTCCAAACCCATTCCCTGGCCCTGAGCTCGGCGGGGGGAGCTCTGCGTAGCCCCGCCTCTTGAGAAAGCGGCAAAGGGATGGTGGGGGTTTGTGAAGAAGTGAAGGCATAGAATAATTGTAATATGCTGCAAGAATTGGAAGTTTGGGGGAACCATGGATGGAGGCGAAATCCTATGTTAACTGAATGAATGTTTAATTTGCAATGTTGTTGAATTATTGCTTATTTTTGCAAATTTCTATAAGTGAAAAAAATAAAAAGAGAAAGCTGCAAAAACCTGTACGTACATTTGCAGCCGAATAAAGCACCGCAACACACAGACGCACAACCAAGAATTTGTCAATGACCTGCTGCAGGGTACAAGCCCAAGTAAATGATAGTAATAGCCACATATATTGATTCTTTTTAAGAGGGGAGAGGCGAGGGAAAGTTAGCATGGGGACATGGCTAGAGAAAAGGGTAATTACGCATTCGGATGGAAATTTTTCCATTCTAGCTTTCCCTCCTCTCTTTTTACCCCTGAACAGTCAGTCGACCAATTTGTATGGGAATAACAAACACCATACTAACCTAAGCAGGGCTATCAGGATTTCTGAGCTAATGTATGCGGACGCTTTAGGAATGTATAGTATTTCATTGTGGTGGGGGCTACAGAGTGGCGTATACTGACGTTGTGTTTAGCAGTCTGGTTTTGTACTTTCTCCCAATAAAGCAACATTTCTTCCACACCATCACCTCCGTCTCGCTAAACTGGCGGGGGCGGGGCGGGGGACACCACTGCACGGCTTGCCTCGGACCTCTGGCTTGAGCCGCTCCTACATCTTACACATCAAACTGCTCGACTTGGAAGGAGCTTCTGCAATCTGGTCCCCTCCAGATATTGGTTTTCTTCCAGTCAGAGATTTTGCCAATGTTTTAGGATGTCTTTTTTCTTTACAATAAAGGTATGAAAAGACGGTGACAAAAAAACCCACACATACATTAAGCAAAATAGAAACATCGCCCCCCCCATCCACCCTGGCCCCCACCTCTTTCTCCCTTTTCTTCCTAATGTAATACTAATGTCTCAACAAATGAAACTGATTGGTAGAAAAAGTAACTTGAAAAAAGAGACATTGCACATACTTTTGTAAACCAAGAAATCTTTAATAAAAATATTAATATTATTATTATTATTAATAATAATAATAATAATAATAATAATAATAATAATAGTATGAAAAGGTCAGAATTTTGTTTCCTGGATTATTGTTTGGAGGAAACAAAATGTAGGTCTGTACAGATACTAATAATAATTGTTTCTGTGATACTTCATTATGAGTTTTTGGATTTCATCCTAAAATTTAACTAACTTGAGTAACTAGACAAACTGAAGCTAAAGGTTCCCTAGGGATTGAGGCAACTTACAATATTATAAACTTCCTGTATTAAGGATGACATCCCTCCCATGCCCCACGTAAGAGCTGCTCCCTGCTTTGAAGTGGTTGAGGTGTTCCAGGGATTCTGTAAAGGGACCCCTGACCATTAAGTCCAGTCATGGCCGACTCTGGGGTTACGGTGCTCATCTTGCTTTACTGGCCGAGGGAGCCGGCGTACAGCTTCTGGGTCATGTGGCCAGCATGACTAAGCCGCTTCTGGCGAACCAGAGCAGCGCCCGGAAACTCCGTTTACCTTCCCGCCAGAGGGGTACCTATTTATCTACTTGCACTTTGACGTGCTTTCGAACTGCTAGGTTGGCAGGAGCAGGGACCGAGCAGCGGGAGCTCACCTCATCACGGGGATTCGAACCGCCGACCTTCTGATCGGCAAGCCCCAGGCTCTGTGCTTTAACTAATAATTTCTTGTTTGCATGTTCCACCCCTATTGCTACTTCCCATCCAGCTCATCCAGGGGGTTAATTGTGTTTTGTCTCTTGATTTGCTGGGTTCCATTCCATACCTGCAGAGTGGAGAGGGAAGTGTGAATTGCTGATTTCCTTTTGTAGGGGAGAATGATGTTCCGAAAGGTGACATGATGTTATAGCACCACCAGGGGAGAAGTTGGCTCCTGCTGAATTGGCTCCTGTGGAATTTCCCCTAGTGGAAGAGGGTGCTCAGAAGAAGCAAGAGGCTGGTGGGTCTGCAGAAGTGTCTGCAGAGATTTTACCTCTTGGGTGCCCCAAGATGGTCTGTGGGTGAGGGGACCTGTCTCAGTGCTGGGGGCAGGACCCAGGGTCATCCAGAGTCCTGTGGGTTTGAGGGAAGAAAGTCACTTGGGACATTGCATGTCTTTGTTTAGCCCCATGAGTAAGCAAAGAGGCAGCAATATTTTGATTTGGAGTTTGAGGACAGAGGATGAAGTAGAGGTGAGGGGGGGAGAGAGAAATGGAGAAGGGCATTTTTCATGTACCAGAGAGGAAGCAGCAGGGATCCTGAAATTGTGTCTTGGCAATAACTGCTTCGGGAATGGGGTGTGAGTTTGGAGGCCCTGACCTACAACCCAGAAGGAATAGCAGCTGCCCAGAAAGACTGAACCTGTGAATTAACCAGAATGGACTGGAAAATGTAGACTGGACTATTTGATTTACTCAAGAGGAGGGATTCTGTTGAAACCCCAAGCAAGCTACTGCAGCAAGTGAGGGGGTTCCTGCTCTTGGGACTGTGTACTAATTTAATGTGAGGATGATTCTGGAAAGTCTTGTCAGTTTTTTTGCATGTTTATTATGAATGAAAACTGTTAATGAAGGCAAAGGGCTGCTTACCAGGGTCTGGGAAGGACATGGGAGGGCATTGGAGCTTCCTAGGACCCTCCCTCAACCTTCCCAGACTCTGAAAAGTGAGACGGCACTTTCCTTACCATCCTCAGAGATGCTCCCAGAACCCTCATTCCTCCTTCTCAGAGGCTGGTAAGGAAGGCAGCTCCTCGTTTCTCAGGCCACATGAGGGTTAGGGTTAGGAACACTGCCAGAGCTTCACACCGCCTTCCCAAAGACCAGTAGGTGGGTGCATTAGAAGGCAGGGATAAGTAAATGGAGAGCAAAGAGCCATGGGTTTCCCCAGCTCTCCATTTATTTTTTAGTTTCCTCCCCACCCTTGCAAGGTCTCTATTGCATAAGAGATCCAAGTGCAAGTTGTAGGCTTATTGCAATAGGAACTTGCCTTCCACAGTTCTCAAGTTTTGGGTCTGCCTGAAGAGCTGAAACCAGGTATTCTCACTCTGTCACATGCAGGCCTGTGGAAAGCTTGTATGAGGCCTGGGCATGAGTCTTGTTAGAATAAAGTTATAAACTCAAACAAAAAAAGCAGCTGGTTCCTGGCTTAGCTGTCCAAGGGCTGGGGCAAGTATACCTGGCTGCCTCTTCCCTGGTCACATGCACTACTCATTATAGCATGCTGGCTCATGGTCCTTCATTAATCTCTCTGTCTTGTGGGTGCAAACCATGCCCCCCATAGGTTGGGAGACATAGCAAAAGGGAAGATCCCTGTCGTGTGTCACCCTTTGCCTCCCACTTGGCAGTCTACTGCCTGCAGCATGGCAGTCCTCTCCACATCCACTAACAAACCCTCATGGTGTGTAGGGTCCACTTTACCCCCTCCTGTGCAGAAGCAGCTCTGATTAGCACTTTTCCAAGCAGAAAAAAAAATGCTTAAAAGAATTAAAGAGTTGTAGCAGCTTGCAGCTGCAGGGAGCAAAGTTTCTAAAAGCCTCCCTTCCTTCCCTTTCCAAGATAACCTGGCTGCTGTCTCCTTTGTCCTTGATGCATTCCTGTGGTTGTTGTGGGAGGGAAGAAATGCACGCACACCAAATCCTGAGCTTCCTTCCCATCTGTGCAGAATCCTAGCTTCTCCCCCCATAGTTGGTCAAGGAGCTCAAAGCGTTTTGCATGGGTCTGGTTTACTCTTGAAGTAGCCTTGAGAAGGTAGGCTGTGGAGAGGGGAGAGAAGGCAAGGTCACCCAAGGAGTTCCATCGCCGAGAGGGGATTTGTTCTTTATTTGCACCTGGCATTTGCTGGTGCCCCTTGGGACTCGTAGCCAGCAGGAGTCGGGAATTGTGTGTGCCCAATCTGAGAGTAAGGGGAAAGGAACTGATGGGCAGTGCCACCCCATGGGTTAGTGGCAAGTGAGAAGGCAGGGCGGGTGGAGAAGGGGGCACTGGCTGATACTGGTGGGGCAGTGACCCATTTGCCCAGTTGGGCTGGTCTCCCCTGTGGCCAAGCCTAGTTCCCCTTCGTTTCTTTTTGTAAGCCTTCCTCAGCTTCTTAGCGCTTCTCTCCCAGCTCCTTCTGCCAGCATCACAAAGCACTTTGGCTGCATACAAACATGCACCTTTAAAGTACATTCAAAGCACATTTTCCCTCTCAGAGACTTCCAGCCACTGTGGCGTGTTAAGGGTTGCTGGGAATGGTACCTCTGTGGGACTTATACCCCACCCTACCCCCATTCTCCAAGCAGTGTGAGATTCCAGGGGTTCCGCATGGCTACCCAGGGTTCATGTTTCCTTTTGGAAATGAGGCACAGTGGAGACACTGGTGTCTTCATGATATATGGGTTACATATATATACAGCCTGAGCCTACGATGCAGGGCTTCACAGCATTAACACCCCCAAAAGGGTCTTGTTTCTCCACAGCCTTGGATTCAATGAGATATCTGGCATGGCTCTGTCTCTCTGCTTGCTGCTTTCCTCCCCGTCACAACACTGCAGACTCAGCTCTAAACTCTGACTTTTGTCCTTCTCACTATCTGCAAGTTGAGGGAGGGGCCCCACCCATTTGCTGTCTCTCACAGTTAGTAACTTTTCTGTTAGTAACTTGTTATTTCTTTTGCACATCTGCGAAAATATGTCCCTTTTTCTAAATCATTTCTAAAACACATAAATTTTTAAATGGCAATTAGTTACTAGGGTGGCTGAAGCCATCGTGGTCCAACCGAAGGCCTCTCTGAGGCTTGTGTTTGTGGAGCAGTCCTGTGCCTCCTACAAGTCTGAGACGCCCCTACCTGCTTTGGAAGGTAGCAGCATCATATGACGGCAGCTGCCAGGTGAGCTGCCTGGGCAGGTGGCTGCTCAGGGGACTGATCTGCTTAGGGTAATAGCAGGTTTCAGCAAGGCATTTGACAAGGTGCCCCATGATATTCTTGTAAAGAAACTGGTAAAATGCGGTCTTGACTATGCTACCACTCAGTGGATTTGTAACTGGCTGACTGACCGAACCCAAAGGGTGCTCATCAATGGTTCCTCTTCATCCTGGAAAAGAGTGACTAGTGGGGTGCCACAGGGTTCTGTCTTGGGCCCGGTCTTATTCAACATCTTTATCAACGACTTGGATGATGGACTCAAGGGCATCCTGATCAAATTTGCAGATGACACCAAACTGGGAGGGGTGGCTAACACCCCAGAGGACAGGATCACACTTCAAAACGACCTTGACAAATTAGAGAACTGGGCCAAAACAAACAAGATGAATTTTAACAGGGAGAAATGTAAAGTATTGCACTTGGGCAAAAAAAATGAGAGGCACAAATACAAGATGGGGGACACCTGGCTTGAGAGCAGTACATGTGAAAAGGATCTAGGAGTCTTGGTTGACCACAAAGTTGACATGAGCCAACAGTGTGACGCGGCAGCTAAAAAAGCCAATGCAATTCTGGGCTGCATCAATAGGAGTATAGCATCTAGATCAAGGGAAGTAATAGTGCCACTGTATTCTGCTCTGGTCAGACCTCACCTGGAGTACTGTGTCCAGTTCTGGGCACCACAATTCAAGAAAGACACTGACAAACTGGAACGTGTCCAGAGGAGGGCAACCAAAATGGTCAAAGGCCTGGAAACGATGCCTTATGAGGAACGGTTAAGGGAGCTGGGCATGTTTAGCCTGGAGAAGAGGAGGTTAAGGGGTGATATGATAGCCATGTTCAAATATATAAAAGGATGTCACCTAGAGGAGGGAGAAAGGTTGTTTTTTGCTGCTCCAGAGAAGCGGACACGGAGCAATGGATCCAAACTACAAGAAAGAAGATTCCACCTAAACATTAGGAAGAACTTCCTGACAGTAAGAGCTGTTTGACAGTGGAATTTGCTGCCAAGGAGTGTGGTGGAGTCTCCTACTTTGGAGGTCTTTAAGCAGAGGCTTGACAACCATATGTCAGGAGTGCTCTGATGGTGTTTCCTGCTTGGCAGGGGGTTGGACTCGATGGCCCTTGTGGTCTCTTCCAACTCTATGATTCTATGATTCTATGATTCTAGGTTGGTGTGTCTAACTTCAGGCAGGGCTGGCCCTAATCTTTTTGGCACCAGAGGGGAACCACAGAACGATCCAGCTGTCCACCTGCCTGTTTAGGGAGATGGAGGTGGTGGTGTGGGGAGGGGCATGCTTTATGTGGAAAAGTACAAAACTAGACTTCTCAACACAACTCCAGTACACACCACTCTGTAGCCCCCACACAATGAAGTGGCAGTGCTTTGTACTCTCTGGGCTGTTTCAGAGGTGACCTGCTTTTAGCATGCCAATTCCAATACCAAGGGTCACTGCCTGAGCTCTGCATTGCCTTCATCCTGCCTGCCCGATGCACACGGGAACATGCTCAGATGTCAGTTTCAAATCCCAGTTTCCCCATAGAGTCCACATGGTCACACCTTGGGCCAATTACAGCCTCCTTGAGCCATCCAAGTTCTGCTTAAAAACCTCTAAGGAGGCAGAGCCCACCCACTTCCATTCCACCATTGAACACCTCTTACCCTCAGAAGCCTCTTCCTGACCTTCCTGCTTGGCAGGGGGTTGGACTCAATGGCCCTTGTGGTCTCTTCCAACTCTATGATTCTATGATTCTATGATTCTATGACCATAGTCAGAATCTCAGCACCAGGAAGAACTTTCTGACAGCAAGAACCGTGGGTTCTGACACGTACCTTGTAGCAGTGGGGACCACCATCCTTCTCTAAGCCATGAGGTGCATATTTATCGGATCGGAATACAAAACCCCTGTCCTTGGCTTTGAGGTCATAAATACAGATTCATTTGAAATGGTGAGTGTTGCGTGGCCAACAGAAACTACAGTAATATTGTCTCTTTCCTTAAAAGAATCGGGCCTCGGTTCCAAAGAAGGACAAGGTCCACTTCTCCAGGATGTCAAACAGGAGGAGACATCAGAAGGTAGGTGTTTTATTGTGTTGTGGGGCCCCTTTTTGCTCTGGGCAGAGAGGAAAGGGAGGGCTGTTGCCTTCATGTCCTTCTTCTGGACTCCCTATCTGCATCTAGTTGGCCCATTTGGGGTTCTTGGACTAGGCTTGCGGGGGGGTATGTGGTCCTCAAAGCCCCTCTTGATAGCACTCAGTACTTCCCACATGACACATCTCCCTCCCCAAGTCATGACCCTTGCCTTGCCCTGCTTCATGGAACATCCTTTCCTTTGGGGAAAGCCACAGCTCGGTGGAATAGCACACACTTTGCATGTGAAGCTCCCTGAGATATTCAGATGGAGGGCGCTATACAAATTTAATAGTAATAATAATAAAATGCAGAAGGTCCTAGCTTTCTCTGGCCTCTCCAGTACCCTCACCGGAAGCCCTGCAGTCATAGTCAGAGAGTACAGGACTGAGCCTGACTCAGTACCTGGTAGATTTCCATGTTCCTATATTTATGCTGGACCATCACTTTGGACCACAGCCAAATCCATAAGAACCACAGAGGAGTGACCAAGGGTCACTGCCTGAGCTCTGCATTGCCTTCACCCTGCCTGCCCGATGCACACGGGAACATGCTCAGATGTCAGTTTCAAATCCCAGTTTCCCCATAGAGTCCACATGGTCACACCTTGGGCCAATTACAGCCTCCTTGAGCCATCCAAGTTCTGCTTAAAAACCTCTAAGGAGGCAGAGCTCACCCACTTCCATTCCACCATTGAACACCTCTTACCCTCAGAAGCCTCTTCCTGACCATAGTCAGAATCTCAGCACCAGGAAGAACTTTCTGACAGCAAGAACCGTGGGTTCTGACACGTACCTTGTAGCAGTGGGGACCACCATCCTTCTCTAAGCCATGAGGTGCATATTTATCGGATCGGAATACAAAACCCCTGTCCTTGGCTTTGAGGTCATAAATACAGATTCATTTGAAATGGTGAGTGTTGCGTGGCCAACAGAAACTACAGTAATATTGTCTCTTTCCTTAAAAGAATCGGGCCTCGGTTCCAAAGAAGGACAAGGTCCACTTCTCCAGGATGTCAAACAGGAGGAGACATCAGAAGGTAGGTGTTTTATTGTGTTGTGGGGCCCCTTTTTGCTCTGGGCAGAGAGGAAAGGGAGGGCTGTTGCCTTCATGTCCTTCTTCTGGACTCCCTATCTGCATCTAGTTGGCCCATTTGGGGTTCTTGGACTAGGCTTGCGGGGGGGGGTATGTGGTCCTCAAAGCCCCTCTTGATAGCACTCAGTACTTCCCACATGACACATCTCCCTCCCCAAGTCATGACCCTTGCCTTGCCCTGCTTCATGGAACCACAGAGGAGTGATTTGTTCCCAGTTTGGTTTCTCCCGCATTCTTGCTCACATCTATCCCACCCCCAGCACAGTTGCATCCGATGAGGAGGACAAGGAAGCACAGCTGTGCTTAGTGACAGAAGGTGGGAGGCAGAGCAGGAAGAAGCTTGTTTTGTTGTCTTGAAACTTCAGCATATTTAGAAGCTAACCTCAGGTTCAACTGGGCATAGAGAGAAGAAGGGGGAGATGCTAGAAAATTGTAAAATCAGAGGTGCAGGGAACCGGGCCCAATCCATAATGAGAGTCTCTTATTCTGCTTTGCAATTTGAACGACATTTTCTTTTTCTCCCTCCCTCAAAGCAGACAGTGAGCAGAACAGTGAGAATTATGGGGAGCCACACTTGGTGTCATTAGAAAAGGTGAAGACTGAAGAAGAGGAAGATATGTTTGTATATCGAGAACCCCAAGAGCATTTGAAGAGTGATTCAGATACTGACAGTGCAGATTCCTCCTCTTCTGATGTACCCCTGAATATACAGGTGGTAGATTTCAAAGAAGAAAGCCCAGAAACAGATGTCATGCACAGCACACCATATCAGTATCAACCACAGTTTAATGTACAACACAACAGCAACACAGGAGAGAGATCATTTCAATGCCATGAGTGTGGAATACTCTCAACATGCCACAGTAGCTTCATTAAGCATCAAAGAATCCACACAGGAGAGAAACCATATGGATGTCCTTTGTGTGGAAAGTATTTCAATCAGAGTGGATCACTTACTCAACATATAAGAACCCACACAGGGGAGAAGCCATTCAGATGTACTGAGTGTGGAAAGTGTTTCACTCAGCAGGGAAGCCTTACTCAACATCGAAGGATCCACACAGGGGAGAAACCGCATGAATGCCAGGAGTGCGGAAAGCGCTTCACTGAGCGTGGAAGTTATACTCGACATCGAAGGATCCACACAGGGGAGAAGCCATATAAATGCCAGGATTGTGGAATGTGCTTCACTCAGAGTGGAACCCTTGCTCAACATCGAAGAATCCATACAAAGGAGAAACCATACAAATGCAAGAAGTGTGGAAAGTGCTTCAGTCAGAGTGCAACTCTTAAGCAACATCAAAAAACCCACAAGTAGGAGAAACCGTTTTAATTCTTGGTGTGTGGAAAGAGCTTCAATCAAAGTGGATCACTTAATTCAAATCACAGAACAAACACAAGATAATCTGTTGTAATGCATGGAGTGTGGGAAGCATTTCAGTGACAGTGGAACTCTTACTTGACATCAAAGAACCCACCCAGGAAAAAACCATTTAAATTCATGGAGTGTGGAAAGAGCTCCAGTCAAAGTGGATTGCTTACTTCACATCATGGTCTGTGATAAATTATGCTATGTTCCTCATCCCTTCCTCATTCTCCAGAAGGCCCCTAATTTTATTTTATTTTATTTTTGCCTGTCTCTGTTGGAAAGTTATTCCATTTTTATTGTAAAATTATCTGATGTCATTTGCAGCATTTGGATTTCAGATTTGTTAGTTAGTGCTAAATCCATGGCTTTATTGATGCTTTAGTTAAGTCTGCAATTTATCCCACTAGCATCTTGACTTCCTTTTTCAACGAAGCTAAAGCTCCAATCCCAAGCAAAAGTTTGCTGGGTTATATTAATATAGGCACTGGCCTCTCTGTTTTTGTGCCTTTGTGTGTGCAGGTATTTGCCTTTGACATGTCAGGTTCTGGGGGCTCAGCTGAGTCTTCAGAGAAGGCACTGTTAATTTCATCTCTTAAGTCCAATTTTGGCACTTTCTTTTCAGGTCCACAGTAGTCTTGAAGCATTATCTTGATGTTATTATGGTTTATTAGCAGTTGAAATGCTTTTTAGAACCACTCTGAGGGTCAGAGACACTGATTTTTGGCACCATTTAGCTCACTGGCTAACCATACAGCAGGCCTCCTTCCCCTGTGGAGAACTTATTTAAATGTCTGGAGTGTGGAAGGAGCTTCAATCAAAGTGGATCACTTACGACGAAGAAGAAGAAGAAGAAGAAGAAGAAGAAGAAGAAGAAGAAGAAGAAGAGGAGGAGGAGGAGGAGGAGGAGGAGGAGGAGGAGGAGGAGAAGAGTTTGGATTTGATATCCCTCAGGGAGTCTCAAAGCAGCTAACATTCTCCTTTCCCTTCCTCCCCCACAACAAACACTCTGTGAGGTGAGTGGGGCTGAGAGACTTCAGAGAAGTGTGACTGGCCCAAGGTCACCCAGCAGCTGCATGTGGAGGAGCGGAGACGCGAACCTGGTTCCCCAGATTACAAGACTACCGCTCTTAACCACTACACCACATTGGCTCTCTTTGCATCAAAGAACCCACAAAGGGGAGAGACCAATGAAATGTGTGGAGTGTGGAAAGAGCCTTAGTGGGACTGATGGCCTGATTGTGCATCTGAGAACCCACACTGAGGAGAAACCCTCAAAGTGAATGGAATATGAAAAGAGCTTCAGAGGGTGCAGAAAATTTACATCACACAAAAGAGTTTACTGAGGGAGAAACGATCAAAATTCACTGAGTGTGAGGAGAACTTGATTAATAACCAAATTCTTTACTGTGCATGGAAGAAACGGAACAGGGAAGAAACGAGAGTGTTGAAATAAGTGTCTTGTGGCACCTGAAACTGTATTCTTATATAAGGGTTCATTTCCTAGAGTCTCCTTCATCAGATGCTGCACAAGAGTTTACTGTATATATGTTTGGGCAGAAACAAAAACAGTCAACAGTGATGAGGACTGATGCCATGGAACTGCCAGAAGTAGCACATATGGCAACGTATGTTTAAACTTAGATTATATGCCAAGGAATCCCTGGCCATGTACAGAAGCCATGATTGACTAGAAGAAGAAACCCCTAGCACTGCCAGGCTAAGTTCCTGAGGCAGGCAGGCCAGCCCTGGCTGTAATTTGGGAGTTTCACATTGGAGTTTCCTTTTGGCATTCCTTTGACAGAGAATGGCCACCTCTAGGTTGAGATGTTCTTTTGCTAGTTTCTGAATATTGCCCTTGTGTGTGTAGAGATTAAGGGACTGTTTTGTTAGACTTTGGGGGCGGAATTGCATCCCCTTCCCCTATTGGGCCTCTCCTGCACTGGGTGGATAAAAGGTTTGCTGTGACCAATGCCAGCTGCATCAAGGGCAAGAAAAGCCTTTTTGACCTTGGTTGACACGAGCCACAGTACCGAACATAAGATGGGTCCTGAGGCTGAATCAGGCCAAAGGTGGTTAACCCAATGCCCCAAAGGGAAGCCAGGCAGCATCTGACCACAACTACTGGTAATCAGATGCCTAACTCCCTCCTACCATGGAAGCAGAGCAGAGCCATCCTGGCTAGCAGCCATCCATAGTCCTCTCCTCCTCCATGAATTTGTCTAATCCTCGTTTAAAGCCATCTAGGTCGGGGGCCACCCTGCCTCCTGTGGCAATGAGGTACTGCGTAAAGGACTTTTAAAAATCCATCCTGAATCTGTTGACATGCAACTTCATTAGATGCCCCCGAGTTCCATTCTTAGGAGAAAAGGATGAAATCCTTTGACCCTCTCTCCGGCCCATGCATGATTTCATTCTAGCTTAATAATTTTAGTCACAATTGAATTCTAGCATATCACCTGGTACCTCAATTTCCTAAAACTAAAAAGCCCCAGGAGCCCCATGGGACAGTTGCTACAGCCCTTGATAATTATTTTCTGAATCTTTCCCCACTTCTATAGCAATTCCCTTTTAGAGGTGTGCTGACCAGAACTGCACACAGTGCGCCAAGTGCAGCTTCCCCTGTGTAGAACCAAATGGTGGGAATGTCCCAGGAGGCCTGGAAATGCCATGGGACCTATTGGTATGAGGTGCAGATTGAGACCACATGTGCTTATCTGCTTGCTTTGGAGCACTGAAGCCTTAGCTTTTGGCTTAGCTTGGTGGTTCTCAAAGGGTGTGGCAGGAGAGGATGGCAAGATTGGCGGGAAGGTTCAAGGACAATCCAATAAACATTTAAACATTTCAGTGTGGTATAGTATAGTATATAGTATGGTATACAGTATAATATCAAAATAGGTGTGGGGTTTTTTTTAGAAAAAATGAAACACGGCAGTATGCCTCTGGCCTTTTTTCCAATATACAACCGGAAACAGTCTCCACGTCTCTCTTCAAGAGCAGTGGCCAGTCTTCTGCTGTTCTCCATGACTTATTGTTGTGAACAAGGGTTTTCAACTCTAACAAATATTTAAAAAATCAGAAAAGAGAGAGGTTTCTTTGTGTTGATGAGGAGATGAGAGTTTGTCTCAAATTAGACCTAACGTAAATGAGATCACAATCATACCTTTGCTTTTGAACAGCTTAGTTCTTGAACGTTTTGGCTCCTGAACGCCACAAACCCAGAAGTGACTATTCCGGTTTGCAAGCTATTTTTGGAAGCCAAACATCTGATGGAGCTTCCGCGGCTTCCGATTGGCTGCAGGAGCTTCCACATTTTGGTTTCCAAACATTTTGAAAGTCAAACGGACTTCCAGAATGGATTTTGTTCAACTTCAGGGTATGACTATACCTGGTTCAAGGACAATCTCACATCTCTCATTGAGTTTGTATATATACTTAACATATGTGTGTTAGAGGCTCCTTTATAATTATATTTTGAGAATGATTCATGTTCTTAAGTAGCTGCCTGGTTTTATAATTTCCGGGTGTCCCATGATCATATTATAAAGTAGTTGTGTTCTATACTGTATAAATCAAGCACTGTTAGGAGTGGTTTCCTTTTGTTTTCCAGTGTATTTCTTATTAATAAAAAAAATTCAGTGTGGTGCAAGCAAATTTTTATTCTGAAAGTGTGGCCCACTGGTTTAGCTACTTGGGAGAGGGGAGGCTTCTCACGCTGGCTTGTCAGCTACTCCCTTGTTTGAAAGATGGGTGGGAGTGGGGGATGGGCCAGGGGTGGTTAATTGGGCTACTGTTGCCAGTTTATGTAGTTTGCTTCTTGTATAAGTAACCAATTTATGCTGGAGCAACCCAGCCAGATGAATGGTGTACAATTGTTGTTGTTATTGTTGTTGTTACTGAATGCCTTTCACAGGCAAAGCCATGATGTTTACCACTTCGGCATCTGGGCTGAGGCATAGTGGCAAGGAATCCTGCACTGTTTCTTGCTATATCTCTATAATAAAGCACTATAACTGATCACTCTGGTGTTTTGTGTGTTTTTCTTTGGAATCTCTGCAACTGGGTCCTTCAGGGCATCAGTCAATTCTTCTCCCGGGTCTGTATGTGGAACTACAGGACAGAAGAGCGCCATAGATGTGTACGTTGGCATCACGAGTTAAGCCCCTGGAGAGAGGGTTAACCCATAGCAACCCTTTTAGGGAATTTATCACATTAGCATCCTATCGGCAACACATGGTTGAGGGAAGGCTCCTTTTATCCACCTGAAGCAGCAGCTCCCAACTGAGGCTCCATCCTCCAACCCTTGGCCCCATTTATTTCCAGAACATGGCAGTCACCATGCTCCATCGCAGGGAGTTCCAAGAGTTGTCCTGTGTGGGTGAATGAGCAGCATATCTCAGCTTGAGTACTTTGCAGGAAAGGCAACGTATGGTCCACAACCACATCTCTTTCTACATTTTTACTGTGTTTTGTTGGGAGCAGCCCAGAGTAGCTGGGGCAACCTAATCAGATGGGTGGCATATGTAAATATGTTGTTGTTGTTTATCTGGGTAGGCTTGCCTAAACAAATAAGTTTTTTGCAAGCCCCAAAAAGAGTGAAGTGAAGGCATCTCCCTGGTGTCAATAGGCAGGGTGTTCTGCTCAGGAGTTCATGAAGAAGACCACCTTTCAGCTGAGCCTTACAAAGAATCTCAGCTACTAAGGTTGTATGCTGAAGTGCCATTTTCTCAGACCACAGAGCCTAAGACTTGCCAATCAGAAGTTCGGGGGTTCGAATCCCCACGATGGGGTGAGCTCCCGTTGCTCAGCAGTTCGAAAGCACATCAAAGTGCAAGTAGATAAATAGGTACTGCTCCGGTGGGAAGGTAAACGGTGTTTCTGTGCGCTGCTCTGGTTTGCCAGAAGCAGCTTAGTCATGCTGGCTACATGAACTGGAAGCTGTACGCCGGCTCCCTCGGCCAATAAAGCGAGATGAGCGCTGCAACCCCAGAGTCGGTCATGACTGGACCTAATGGTCAGGGGTCCCTTTACCTTTTTCCCCTGCCTGAACATTTTCCCTCGGATTTGGAGAACTGGGAAATAGATGGTGGCCATGGGCTGCCAGAGAAATTTGAGTCCCAAAGTCAAACCAGCTGCCACAGCAGAAAGGGTGGTCTTTACTGAACCACTTCCCCACCCCCCGAACTTTCCAGAATGATGTGCTTATTCACAGCAGCCTCGACCTGCCCCTCACTCCTTGCATTCTTCTTCTTCATGGGCTTTATTTACCATCTTTGCAGGAGGCTCGAATTGTTTTGACTAGAAGCCTTCAAAAATATTCTTCTTTTTATTTCTACTCTGCCTTTTTATCCTGAAAGGGACTCAGTGTCCCTAACAGTCACTCTATGAATTGTGCATTTAATTATCTATATTCAATTAAATATATCAATTGTGTATATTAAACAATGTTAACTATATTGTGAACACACATTTATGATGTGGAAGTTTAATTCCAGATGTGGCCCAAGGATTCTGTGTCCAAGTAACTCTCGTGGTCCACTTGGTCTGAGAGGCTGGACTGCCCTGATCCAGAGGTTGCAGTCAATCTCCACCCTTGCCATGTTAGAAATAAAAGGCCACCACGCTGCATCAAATTTTACTCAAACCACCCAGTTATGGTAAGCTGATCTTTCTGATGTCATCTCCCATATTTTGTCCACCCAGCCTTCCATCGGAAACCCAGTGGGTGGCCATCTCAAGTCACGGAAGGGCCACCCAGTCACCGTGGTTGAGCTGAGGGTCATCAGCAAACCATTTAAAGTGCAGGTCTGCATGTAACAGAATTAGGGCACCAACCACGAGTTGTGAATTATTAGTAACAGCAACTCAGCTCTCACACCTTGCAGCTCTCCCTGCCTGGCCTGCCTCTGCACAAACACCACACTTCAGCACTGCATGAGTCGGTGTTGCTGTGCTGTTACCAGTTTCGAAGCTGCCTCTCTTGACATTCCAGGCAAATTGGCCCTCCACCCTCAACCCAGGATTTGATCTCCTCTAGGCAGATGTATCTTTGGGATGTTCACACCATCCTGTGTTGTTCAGCATCCAGACAATGTAGGCATTTAAGAAGACAATTTCTATCCTATTTGGGGAGGGCACCCCCCCCTTCTTCCTGCCCCACATACATGTCTGCATAATAAATCCCTGCTGTTTGGGAATCAGAGCACAGCTGGAATTGTATGGAATGGTTTGTTACTATCCTGTCTCCTTCTCCATAGTTCGAATTCCTCCGATGGCTGCATGCAGTTGTTCCACCTGTTGGTCTTTGGGATCTACATCTGGGACGTTTCTAGAGGTTGTGGAAAGCTTGGTCTGCAGAGAGTCTCCCACGCTACTCATTTGGAAATGGAGTTTAACTGCCATAGTCCTCATCATGTACAGAGCACATTTCAGAGCAGAAAGCACTCTGTATCCGCACATTTGGTCTCACACACCCCTGGCAGGATGAAGGACACAATTTAGGCAAGAGACGGTGGTGGTGGTGACCCAAGTAGGCAATGTTGACCCGTGTTCCCTCTCCCTAGCCCCAGCCCAGTTCCCTGCATGCTGTTTGAGGTGTAAAACTACAGTTCCCATGACTCTTTGGGGGGAAGTCATGCACTTTGATCGGGCTTTAAATGTAAGGGCGGGGGCGGCGGGGGGGGGACCAGAGCAATAAAAAAAACCTTACTCAGACCCCTTCATGATATGGAGCAATAATACATATCTAGGCACTGCGCTATTTACAACAGAAACTTTTCACTGAGTTGGAAGGGTCGCCGAGGACCCCTGCAATTCAGGAACAGTTATATGTGGAATATCCCACAATTCGAAGCAGTGCAGTCAGAAAGCCCCTCTCCTGGGAAGATGGATCCTTAAGTGCCTGCAGAAGCCGGGAGTATGCCGAAAGTTTTCCGCAGGTGTTTGAAATGTGATCCCCGAAGCTGCCTGTTGAATGCCTATTGGTGGAGCCATCCTCAGATTGGGCCAATGACACGACAGGCTTTGCTTCTGCGGCTCAAAGGAGCGCCGATCAGGTCTGTCCCGCTGCTGAGCGCTAAGATTGAAGCAGGTCCTGCCGACGGTGATTCGGAGCGCAGAAAAAGGTGAGCGGTGGGCTGCGGGACCCTCCTCGGCTCTCGCGGGCTGACTCCCGTTCAAATCCTGCCCCGGGGCGTTCCAGAGGTGCATTTGGAGAGGGCAGGAAAGGGACCCCGCTGCTCTTCTGCTCCTAACGGGAAGCCTCCGAGGGGGAAATGGGTTCAACACGTAGCTCGTCCCGGGCGGAGCATGCTGGGGGTTTTTCCCGCACCCCGAACCCCGGTTTTGCAGCCCCCCGGGAGCCCTTGCAAAGATGCCGTGTCATCTACGGGTTTGTTCCGAGGTGTACTCGCGTGTGCGCGTGGAGCAACTGTGGTGCTCCATCCTTTGCCATTGCAAAGGTTTTTGCGTGTCAGAGCTGGAAAGGATACGCGTGCGTGGGAACAAAACGCTGAAGTCGGGCTTGCAGGGCGGCTTGACAGAAGACTTCTGCTGTAGCCGCGAGTCCTTGGGTGGCCATACCTGGGAGGAAAGGGTTAACTGTCCGGACCTCGGCTGTCACCCCCCCCCCGAAACTGCCCCTTGAAAACGCTGCTCTCAAGCCTCATAGCAACAGGGAAGGGGGTTGCGGGGGGGGGTTGAGACTGGTGGAGATAACTCTTTCCCTCCCCCAAATGCTCCCTCCTTCAATTGGGTTTAGAAGGAGCCTTCCCAGCCCAGCACTCATGGCGCCGTTTCGGGCTTGTTCTCCCAACCTTTGGGAACCGGGGGGCTGGTGGAAGTTGTTCTGCAAAGCCTCTGGAGCGGGCGGCACGCTGGCCCAAAGTCTGACTCTTGTGGACCAGTTCAGTTGGCTCCCTGGCAACGGTGCAGAAGTCGAGGGCATGGTGACATGCGAAGACCTTGAAAAAAGAGAGCGCGTGAGCCTGTTTTGCTTATGGTAAACTCAGGCTGGTCCAGGCAGGATAAAAGTGAAGGACTATATTCATCACAGAATTGCAGGGCCGGGAGGGACCCCAAGCCTCATCTAGTCCAGCCCCCTATTGATGGGACGTGTCCGTTGAAGTCGTGCAAGTCGTTCTGGAGCCAGATGCAGAGAATGGCAGTAGAGAAATGTTCAAGTAAAATGCATTAAATACAATTGGGGGAAGCTACCACACTCTGTGACACTGCTCAAGAGTTATTTTGCTTTGGTAATTATGAGTGAACACAGTTAAAAACAACTATTCAAACATTCAGAAAATTAAAATCAAGAATAAGCTAAAAACATTTCAGGATTGCGTAAACAAACATGCTTTTTCTAATGTTTTGTTTTGATCTTTTTCAAATCTTCAGCATATAATAGAAAAAAGAATAAGAAAACAAGACCAGATATACAATTATACAAAATAATGGCTGAAAACCGGTAATAATAATAATAATAATAATAATAATAATAATAATAATAATAATAATTTATTATTTATACCCCGCCCATCTGGCTGGGCTTCCCCAGCCACTCTGGGCGGCTTCCAAAAGAATATTAAAATACTATAATACATCAAACATTAAAAGCTTCCCGAAACAGGGCTGCCTTCAGATGTCTTCTAAAAGCCTGGTAGTTGTTCTCTTTGACATCTGGTGGGAGGGCGTTCCACAGGGAGGGCGCCACTACCGAGAAGGCCCTCTGCCTGGTTCCCTGTAACTTGGCTTCTCGCAGTGAGGGAACCGCCAGAAGGCCCTCGGTGCTGGACCTCAGTGTCCGGGTAGAATGATGGAGGTGGAGACGCTCCTTCAGGTATACTGGACCGAGGCCGTTTAGGGCTTTAAAGGTCAGCACCAACACTTTGAATTGTGCTCGGAAACGTACTGGGAGCCAATGTAGGTCTTTCAAGACCGGTGTTATATGGTCTCGGCGGCCGCTCCCAGTCACCAGTCTAGCTGCCGCATTCTGGATTAGTTGTAGTTTCCCAGTCACCTGGGAAGCCCCACGTAGAGCGCATTGCAGTAATCCAAGCGAGAGATAACCAGAGCATGCATCACTCTGGCGAGACAGTCCGCGGGCAGGGAGGGTCTCACCTGCATACCAGATGGAGCTGGTAAACAGCTGCCCTGGATACAGATTTGACCTGTGCCTCCATGGACAGCTGTGAGTCCAAAATGACTCCCAGGCTGCGCACCTGGTCCTTCAGGGGCACAGTTACCCCATCAAGGACCAGGGAATCCTCCACACCTGCCCGCCTCCTGTCCCCCAAAAACAGTGCTTCTGTCTTGTCAGGATTCAACCTCAATCTGTTAGCCGCCATCCAACCTCCAACCAAGATCACTTTTTTAAAAAAATTGCTGAGGTTTTTTAATACCGTTGTTCTTTTACTTTCTTTGTTACAGGGTTCAAAGGTGTAATTGCCAGCCTGAAAATAAGTCTTTAATTATGAAACTATGCCAAAAAACTGAGGGGACTCCTATGTTATGTACCCCATTACCTGAACCTCATTAACTTTCTCTGTTTTAAATTACGATTGTAAATTTTATAGTGATAATTTTATTGTTTATCTTTTTTGTAAACTTCTTTGAGGTTTTTTCTATGATCAAGCAGTATACATTTTATGAAATGAATTTTAAAAATAAGCAGAAATAAATAGTTATATCAAAAAGCATAGAAATTGCTTTGACCTCTTGCAACTTTAAGTTTGCATCATAATTTTTCTAATAGCACTGTTTGCCATATTATAGTGTATCATTGATCAATATTTAAGTAATTCAAAGTTTTCCAAGATGCCATTGTGGCTTCAGTTAACAGATGTTATATAAGTCCTTACTTCCTAAATTCATCCCCTCTCGTGTAAACACATCAGGTAGAGCCAAATAAAGGCAGAGAGGGCTATTTTGTGCTGTGATCAGTGAATATATCGTGCACACACACAGCAGTTCACCCTCTATGGATTAACCCTTAACAAGGTCTAATTGACACAATTTCCACCCATAGATATTACATGTCCTGAATTATTCATTCTGAAGCAGGAGGTGATATTGAGGAGGACGAATTGATGACAGCCCAGGAGCTAAATATTTAGACCACTTAGTCTGTTCTTTAAACATTCAAGATAAAGAACAGAACTTGTTTTTCCCCAAAGCTCATGTACTTAAGGGAACATTGTTTTCTTCTTCCTGGTTGCAGGTGAACACTTATTTGTTCCAACAGCCTTTTGGAAACTGGCTGCTTTTAATGAAAGGGGCGCTGCGCTGCCTCTTCTTTCTTTGTAATTATTTGCATTTTTAAAAAGATTATAAATGTATATAGTTGTACTTTCATTGCTTAATTGCCTTTAAATTATTTTTATAGCATTTCCTTTCTTCCTTTTATGGTTCCTTCCCTCTTAAATATACCATACTGTATTAGTTATTGTTATCTCTGTTACTCTTATTTCACGGTGAAGAAGAGAGAGGAGCGATGGAGACTCGCTAAAGGCCTTCTGAGGGGGGGGGCCACTGGCTTTGGTGCTGAACCTCCAGCTGAGGGGGTGCAAGTTAGGCAAAATAATTCATCCTTGGAATGGCAATGGAAGCAGAATTTGAAAAACTAGACGAACAAGCAAAGAAAGAAGAAGAGAGGATATTGGCATGGTTAAAACGCTATTATAGAGAATGTGGTAATAAACCAATATGCTTCTTTAAGTTTGTGACTGATCCAAACACTTTTGCGAGAACCATGGCAAACATGTATTATGTTTCATTCTTAATAAGGGATGGGCTTGCAGAGATAATAGAGGAGGACAAGATTCCTGTCATAGCGCCTTTAGATCCCAGAGTAAGCAGAGGCAAACCTTCTCAGCCGCAAACCACAACCATCATTGACATGACTCAAGCCTTCTGGCGGGAGATTGTGAAATCTCGTGAAATCTCATAGCCCATGATTCCACAGAGGCATAATCCCCAATGCCACAGGGGGTGGGCAGGAGATGCACCAATTCGAATGCATTCCTCTTCACTTTCAAATTTTAGGGAAAGTTTCTACATTTTTCATATAACATGTTCATCTTTATTATATCATTGCATCTCAGAATCCATCTTCTTTTGTTGCCTACCATAAGTCCATTGTTCGACAGTGGAATTTGCTGCCAAGGAGTGTGGTGGAGTCTCCTTCTTTGGAGGTCTTTAAGCAGAGGCTTTACAACCATATGTCAGGAGTGCTCTGATGGTGTTTCCTGCTTGGCAGGGGGTTGGACTTGATGGCCCTTGTGGTCTATTCCAACTCTATGATTCTAAGTCTTTTCATCCAACTTAATTGTAAATGAAATAACCACTGGAAGTTATAACCTTCCACTGTTGATTGTTCCTTTCTTTTAATTTTACAATTTCATAAATCTCCATAGCCTATATGCTTCTTTAAGTTTGTGACTGATCCAAATCCATGGAAAACATGTATTACATTTCATTCCTAATAAGGGATGGGCTTGCAGGAATAACAGGTGGGTGAGATTTCTGTCTGAGGGCCTTTATATTCTGAAGTAAGCAGTGGCAGATATGTTGTAGAAAATAATAGTTTCATTTTGATGATTCCATTTTCTTTTTAGTTTATGGCCTAGCTAAACCAAAAGGGTATGTACCTGCCTTTTGCAGTACAGAACTAGCTTCTTTTAAGTCCTGCACATAGTGAATGTCCATTGCAGGACACTGAAAAGAATAAACTATTAGAGTCTATGCATGAAAAGAGAATTGGCTAGACATGGCAATAGTGATTAATCATGAGTTGTTTTGTAGACAGATGAATGAGGATCTTGGAAGACATTTAACGAACAGGAAAATTAGTCAAATCTTAATAAAGAAGGATGCTGAAAAATGGTTATATGTAATCACATGATATTATGATGAGTGCTGATCTGAAGAGCAAAATGATTTTGATTGGTCCAGGATGACGACATTGGGTTGCAGCTGCTAACATTGCTATGATTCTTTGAGCGGTGAATAGAAATGACATGTGTAAACTGGGAGTGCATAAAAAACATTGTTTGGGGTGTGGTTCTTTGCAGCCTCCTCCTTATTTTTGAGGCTTCCCTATGTTTGTATTTTAATAAAGGCTTGGGGTCTGCATCCTTTTTCTTTTAGGTTACCCTCACGGAAACACCCTTTTAAATTTCTCCAACAGTTTTTCTTGGCCACAGACCACAGGCCACAGCTGTCACTGAAATAAATCAAGCATTCTGGTAGGAGACTGTGGAATTTCAAGAAATTCCATAGCCCATGATTCCACCTGCCACAGAGGTTCAGGCAGGAGATGCACCAATCTGGATGCATCCTAAAGAGCACAGGAATGACCAGTTTCCTGTTGCAGGTTTGCCACGATGCACATTAGCTAGTAATAATAATAATTTTATTATTTTGGTCACAGACCAGTTCCAGCTCACATACAATATCAGGGAAGGCATAAAACACGATAGGGATACATTTGAATTTACAATTGGGGATAACAGGGACAATGGGATGTGGGTGGCACTGTGGGTTAAACCACTGAGCCTAGGACTTGCCGATCAGAAGGTCGGAGGTTCAAATCCCTGCAATGGGGTGAGCTCCCGTTGCTCGGTCCCAGCTCCTGCCAACCTAGCAGTTCAAAAGCACGTCAAAGTATAAGTAGATCAATAGGTACTGCTCTGGCGGGAAGGTAAATGGCGTTTCCGTGCACTGCTCTGGTTCGCCAGAAGTAGCTTAGTCATGCTGGCCACATGACCCAGAAGCTGTACGCCGGCTCCCTCGGCCAGTAAAGCGAGATGAGCGCCACAACCCCAGAGACAGTCACAACTGTGTTAGGATATTTCCGTTCCACCTTAAAAGGGAGCAGGCTTTGTGAGTCATAGAGTCTGCATATTTCCTGTTCACAGGATGTTTCTAGAATCATAGAATCATAGAGTTGGAAGAGACCACAAGGGCCATCGAGTCCAACCTCCTGCCAAGCAGGAAACACCATCAGAGCACTCCTGACATATGGTTGTCAAGCCTCTGCTTAAAGACCTCCAAAGCAGGAGACTCCACCACACTCCTTGGCAGCAAATTCCATTGTTGAACAGCTCTTACTGTCAGGAAGTTCTTCCTAATGTTTAAGTGGAATCTTCTTTCTTGTAGTTTGGATCCATTGCTCCGTGTCCACTTCTCTGGAGCAGCAGAAAACAACCTTTCTCCCTCCTCTATGTGGCATCCTTTTATATATTTGAACATGGCTATCATATCACCCCTTAACCTCCTCTTCTCCAGGCTAAACATTCTGTTGTGTCTATGCTTTCCGTTTCTCTCTCTGTGCCTGAGACACCGAAGCAGGCAGTCATTTTTTCTTTGTTCTGACCAACGCTGAATAAAATTGTAAATAATGCTCTCCTGTGTGCATCTTTCGCTGTGCATTATCTGCTGATAGAGTGTGCATCAGCTCTGGAATGTGGCAAGCTATTTCTGGAGCTCATGTCACTAATTGCTGATACTGCGTGTCTACGGGAGATTGATGGACGTCCGGAGGTGACGTGGAGTCTTGATGGATGATGTCTCCATGGCAGTATCCCAACAGACTGGACCTAATGGTCAGGGGTACCTTTACCTTTATAACAGGGACAATACAGATACAGCAGCAGTTTAAAATATCTAATTTAAATCTTTATCACTAAAATATAACCTAAATTTGTCATTTAAGAGCTTAATCATTTTGTTAGCACAGCTTGTTCCCTAAGTTTTATGGCAGTCGCACGGAATTTGGCCACCCTGAGCGTGATCTCTGGATCCTTGTTCTCTACCAGGAGTTTTAGACATTGAAGTTTGGACCCATTTGGAGATTTTTGTATAGCAAGGGGTGATAAATGCCAAGCGTAACAAGACATGAGAGACGGTTTCTACCTCCATCAAGCCGCAGGGGCAGACTCCTTCTGTGTATTATGGATTACCTGCGAATCTGCCCTGCAATAAGGCAGATGGCAGCATGTTGAACCTGGCGAGGGTAAACAACCGTCTGTATTTAGGTATTTGTAATTTGGACAGATATATTGTTGAGGTAAACCCTCCCCCATTGTCTTTTATTGCTGGGTGTTTATTCATCTCACTCATGTGGCTTTGCAGTTTCACATCCCAAATTCGTTGACGGATTATTGCTCTAGCTTTCTCTTAATCTACAGCTATCAGGGCCTGTGGGGAAAACCCCAAGCCTCTTAGCTTTTTGCACTGGTGGAGGAAGAGGGGTGCAGGGGGAGTGCACCGCCCCCGGCAGTGCAATCCTGGTGGGTGCCATCGTGCCAGCTCCCCCCGCCTGCACTGGGTGCCATGCCCCTGCGGACATGCAACTGGGGTGCAGCCTCGCCCCCACCTGCTCTCTGCCCCCTGATGCCGGAGCATGAAGCTCTGCGACTGGCTTTTTGTGTAGTGTAGCTTTCCATTTGGATTGGTAGGAATCCAGTAGGGTTAAGGGAGCCAACTCGACTGGGGGGGGTAAGTTTTAACCAATAATGGATCTTCAGGATCCATATCCGAGCCTGACAGGGATTTGCCCAACCTCCAAGTGAACAGCTATGTTAGACACGCAAGAAGGGACCCCTAACAGTTTGAAAGGATTCTAAGGGAGCAAGAATTAGGAAGCTGCAAATCTGGGAGCCATATGTCAATTGTGTTAGTACTTTTGCAACAAAGACCTGAGAGGCTGCCAGAATATATTGGCCCCCTTTTCCATAGAAAAACCTTATACAGTAGTACCTCGGGTTAAGAACTTAATTCGTTCTGGAGGTCTGTTCTTAACCTCAAACTGTTCTTAACCTGAGATACCACTTTAGCTAATGGGGCCTCCTGCTGCCGCTGTGCTGCTGCTGCGCGATTTCTGTTCTCATCCTGAAGCAAAGTTCTTAACCTGAAGCACTATTTCTGGGTTAGCGGAGTCTGTAACCTGAAGCGTATGTAACCTGAAGCGTATGTAACCCGAGGTACCACTGTAATAGCTTTGGTAGATCTTTGGGCATTTGCAGTAGTATTTTTAACCTGGTAATGCCACGAACCCTTTTCCTAGAAGGTTATGCCCAGGTATTTAAAAGACAATACCTGTTGATTATCAATTCTCCATTTGACACATTAGCTAAGCTCTTCTATTTTCAGGATTGAATATTTGATATAAGGTGGGACTTGTCTGTTGTTTTGAAAAATGTTATGTAGAATATTTCTTTGAATGTGAAATAAATGATGAGTCATGGAACCTCACTTTTAAGTTGGGGACTTAAGGCAGAATACTTTGGACACAATCCCTTTACGCCATTTCCCCTGGTAATCATTGGGTTCCTTTCTCTGCTCTTTTCCATGAGGAAGCCACCAGGGGGAGCAAGAGCTTCCAGATCCAAAGCCCTGGAGGGAGGGAGGAGTCTGACTGCTGGGGCGGGAGGCAAATTTGCTCAGGTGCAATCCCCAGGAAGGTGGGGGCTAAGAAACAAGAGCAGCACCCAGTGAAGCAGCTGACTGGCTAATTAAGTATAAATGTTTGCACCTGCAGCTCAAGGCTATGGGCACAAGGACTCCTTTTGCTGACCTGAGTGAACATTCAGGTATATTTCTTCTACATCTTATAGTGATCCACAGAGTGTACATGCTCTGTTGATGTTTGGTCATTTGTGAGATACAGATAGCACAGAGAGGGGGTTTTAGAGACACCTGTACAGCTGATGTTGAATGGGCACAGCCTGTTGTAAACTAGCTTAGCATCTTTTACATTTGAGGGATGCCTTACACCATGTGTGCCTACTCAAACAATTCAATCTGCAGAAACCTCCACTGTTACAGCTGCCACATAATGCTCGTTCCACACATGCATGAAATCTTCTTTTTTTTTTACTGCAGTAGCTTTGAAACTCTCTGCCTGTGGATACCAGGCAAGCACCTTCACTGTGTTCTTTGGATTTCTAACATGAAAACTGGATGGTCTTCTGTCATGGATGCTTTAACTGTGATTCCTGCATTGCAGGGGCTGAGATTACATACCCTTGGGTTCCTTCCAGCTCCACAATTCTAATATTCTATGAGTTTGTGATTTTCAGCACCTTCTTAAAGAATTCTTGTTTAGCAAGCCTACCCAGAAATGCAGAATGTTCATAGGCGCCAACTCCATAGGGCCTGAGGGGGCCCGAGCCCCCTCAAAAATTCGTTTGGGGGGGCTCTGCCCCCCAATAATCTCCGGCGCCCCTCCAGCAGAGCGCCATCGCCGCCCCTCCCCCAGCCCAAAATGCACAGGGTCGGGCTGCCTGCATGCCTCCTGCCCTCACTCCCGAGCAAAAGCTCCACCCAATTTCCTTCGGAGCTGATTAATAGGCGCAGCACGCTCTCCCCTATTCGCTCACGAGGAGGCGGCGCCACTTTATTTGCATATTCATGAGCTTATTTATTATTCATGAGCTTTCATTTATTATTCATTATTTATTATTCATGGGCTCCCCCAATATTTTTTATAAGTCGGCGCCCCTGAGAATGTTGCCTTTTGCTTACTGTTGATTTTAAATATCATTTGAATGTTTTAAAATACATGTTTTTCACTGTTTTAGTAACTGTGTGTGCGTGTGTTTTGTAAACTGTTTAAAGGTTTTATGACAATCAAGTGGCATATACATTATATTGGATAAATGAAATGAAATTAAAATGAACTCAACCAAAGTTGAATTGGAAGCACTGGAGCTCTGGCTCCCGCTTGTGATTTCCGTTGTCCTTGTGTTTGTGCATGGTTCTGATGCCATCTTGTCAGGGAGTGGGCGAGATAAAAGCCACTCAGGTTACAGCCAGGGAAATGTTCCTACCACAAGGTCTGTAACCCTTTCCTATCCAGCCTCTTTCTCTCCCCCCCCCCCCGGCATGGTAGTTGGTCCCTCTGTGGCTGAGCTCCAAAGCATTGCTTTTCTATCTGGCCTGGTGCTGTTCAGGGCTAAATAAAGATAGAAAAGTGTCCGTCGAGATTGTCTGTCCACAGGAAAACTCCCCTGTTGTGCACATGTGTTGTTCTTTCTTTTAGTTAGATGGGCATGCCAGTTTTGTGGCTATGAGGCCAGTATACAGGATACAAGCAGAAAATTGCGGAAAAGGTTTTGTTCTAAATCTGTCTGTCTCCTGGGCAACAGCCTTGTGTCCTCTTGTGAACGTGAGCTGCTGAGAGTGGAAATAAGACTCCCACCTTCCTCAAACAAGTTGTAGATATGCTGAAAAATTAGAAATGTGTAAAAAAAATGGTGTAAAAAAGTACAATGATGGAAGTAATCTACATTAGACAACAATTTAGTAAGAGTAAAAATTCTGAGGTCTTAGAACAAAGGAAGGGAGTCAATATGTGTATATGTATGTAATGACTAGATTAGAATGACGATATGGTTTTATTTGTAGATGTGCGCTTTTTTGTTGTTCTTTTTTGTTTTCCTTTTTTGTGTTCTGTTTTTCTTTTCTTGTTTGTATGTATGGTATTATTTTGGATTCAATGTTTGTAATTTTTGTTATAATTTTGCATTGAAATAAAAAGAGAGAGAGAGACGGTCTTTAAACCTCTTTTGTTGACCACCAGCATTACACTTTCCATTTTTAAGTTCGGAATAGAGCAGTTACTTTGGAAGACAATAATCAGGCATCCGCACAACAGGACCAGTCCAATGAAGACGATGTTGAAGAATATTGCTTTGACACTGATCTTTGCTTCTTCCAGGACAATGGCATTATTTTGCCTGTCTTCCCAGGTGATGTGTAATTTTGTTCAGCGACACTGTTGATGGAATCTTTCGAGGAGTTGGAGATGGTGTTTATAAGTTGTCCATGTTTCACAAGCATACAGTAAGGTTGGTAGTACAAGCATTTTGGTTTCCCTGCGAATGTCCCAGTCCTCAAACATTCTGCACTTCAATCGGGAGAAAGCCGCACTCGCAGAGCTCAGGCTATGCTGGATTTCAGCATCAGTGTTGGCCCTTGTGGAAAGATAACTGCCCAGGTAGAAGAAATGATTGACACTTTCCAGCGTTACACCACTGAGTTGGATTTGTGGTGCTGAAAAGGGGTTGTTTTGTTGGTGGTGCAGCACTTTGGTTTTCAGGATGTTGAGCGATAGGCCAAGCTTATTGTAAGCTTCTACAAAGATAATTAGGATGATTTGGAGGTCATCCTCTGAGCGTGCGCACACACAGCATATTGAAGCTTTATGACGGAAGTGGCAGTAACCTTGCTCTTTGTTTTCAGCCTACGCAGATTAAAGAGATTTCCATCTGTTGGATATTTGATTTCTACTCTGGAGGGGAGGTTCCTTTCGACAAAGTGTTGGATCATGGCAATGAAAATGAATAGAGTTGGGGAAATAACACAACTCTTTTTAACACCTGGTTCCACTGTGAATGGTTCACTTTGAGAGCCATTGCTATCTGTGATTGTTGCTGTCATATTTGATGTTCACAAATTTATCTGGGCAGTCCACAGAGCATTATGATTTACAGTGTCAAAGGCCTTAGGTCAATAAACACCATATGTAAGGGTTGGTTTTGCTCTCTGCATTTTTCTTGAAGCTGTCGAGTGGTGAAAATCATGTCCACTATCCCCCTGGAAGGTTGAAAACCATTTTAGGATATAGAAAGGGTAGTCTCGAATATTGTAAGGAGACTTTTGCTATGATCTTTGCAAGAATTTTGCCAGCCGCAGCTAATGAAAAGATGCCTCAATAGTTTCTGCAATCTGTTCTATCACCTTTTTTTAAAGAGGTTGATAATTTTGGCATCCCTAAAGTCTGCTGGGATCTCCTCTCTCTCATACACCCCTTCTAAGATGATACAACCTTCTACGTACCATTATACAAGTTTAATATATAAATAATAAATGAACACAAGAACCTTACAATTATACAATATTAATCATTAGGGGTGCATTGCAACAATCATTGCAGATCTCCTTGTGTTGCCTTTCGGCCAGATCTTGCACAATGCTCTCTTGAAATTGAAACACTCTGCGTTTCCAGTGTTTCTGAGAAAAGGAATTAGCAGGGCCTCTCAGGGTGACCTTGAGCCACTTGCTATCTCAGTCCCAGCCTATCTGCACCTGTGAAGGCTGAACAGCCATACACAGATTGTCCATACTTTACAACTCAGTTGAATGTAAAATATAGTAATATCAGGAGGGTCGTGGCTCAGTGAGAGAGCATCGGTTTTGCATGCACATGGTCACAAGTTCAGCCCTTGGCCTTTCCAGGTAGCATGGGACTCGGGGGAGACCAATGCCTGAAATCCTGGCGTGCTGCAGTCTTGGCCCATGAGGGTGTTTTCCCTAAACCACATCCAGGGCAGGTGAGAGAACAAAGCAGCCTGAACCAAGCAGATTTCCTTCTCCTCTTCCCCAACACTTGCTTTAAAAAGCAACCCAGAGATGCTTCAAAGAGGACTTTTGACAAGTGCTTTAAGACAGTCTCCCAGCAAAAGCCCTCTTTCAAAGGGTGTTTAGGGAGACAACAGAAATCCCTGGGTGAAAGCTGACCAAAGGTCCAGAGGTAGCACTATTATCAATTTATGATGGGATGGAAGGAAGGTTTGCAGGCTAGGAAGGACTTGCTCACAAATTTATTGACAGCTGCACACATTATTCTAGCTAGGAAGTGGAAGGGGCAAGCAGAATATAAAATGGAAGAACAGTATAAAGAGGTGTGGGATATAGCTATTAATGATAAATTAACATGTGCTATTAAAGTAAGATGGGGCATATGCCGGAGAAATGATTTTGAGGAGATATGGAAGGTGTTTGTAGAATTTGTAGTGTTAAAACGGAAAGGGGTCAAACCATCACAAGAGGCGTTGAAATTTTGGGGGGTCGGATAGATACAATAAAATGATCTCAGGGGTGGGGTGCACATTTTATTATTATTTGTTTATTATTATTACTTTGTCAAAGTAATAAATAAAATAAAATAAACAAAGTCCTCTTTGAAGCGTACTCCCCACACCCTTTAGACGTTGGTTGATTCTTTGCCAACCAAGTGCCCTCCAGATGCTTTTGACTACGATTGCCATCAGCCAGAACGACTGAGACCAAGATTTGCTCTAGGCTTCCACCTTACAGTTGCATGCAAAATGAGCCATGGTGGGGTTTCCCTGATGGCAGAACATGGGCAAGAGCCCCCTCTGAAGCTCTTATACATTGGTAAATGGAGAGGCATTCTTTCAGGTTCTTGGACTTCCTAAGGTGGGCTCTGAAGCATGTTCAAGGAGAGAGCTCTTGACTTCCTCATTCAGAGTGAAGGACATCAGAAGCCTGTCTTTTCTGTCTGCTGCTCTCCCTGGGTCAGCCTTTGCTGGTGCCTGGTGTCCTGCAGATTTTTTTGACTGTAACTTGCACCAGTCCCACCAGGGAACTGTGAGAGTCCAAAATATATGGAGGGCACAAGGCTGATGAAGGCTGGCCCACAATGAACCATGATAAAAAAGGTAAAGTACCCCTGGATAGTTAAGTCCAGTCAAAGGTTTATCTTGCTTCAGGCTGAAGGAGCCGGTGTTTGTCCACAGACAGCTTTCTGGGTCATGTGGCCAGCATGACTAAACTGCTTCTGGTGCAATGGGACACCGTGATGAAAGCCAGAGTGCGTGGAAATGCTGTTTACCTTCCTGCCACAGCAGTACCTCTTTATCTACTCACACTGGTGTACTTTCAAACTGCTAGGTTGGCAGGAAATGGGACAGAGCAAAGGGAACTCACCCCGTTGCAGGGACTCAAACCGCCAACCTTCTGATCAGCAAGCCCAGGAGGCTCAGTGGTTTAGACCACAGTGTCACCCATGTCCCTTTACTTTACGTGAACTATGGACAAATGGGCAGATCTCTAGTGCAGAAAAGGCTAATCCAGCAGAGGCTGGTTGGAAGAGAAGGCCATGTCTTATCTCTGCTGTTGGAAGCAGGATGCCTCTGAATACCAGTTGCAGGGAATCACAAATGAGGAAGAGTGGGGTGCTGTTGTACTCATGTCCTGCTGGTGGGCTTCCCATCCTGGCATCTGGCTGGCCACTGGGAGAACAAAAATGTGTGCACAAGTCAAAACAACCAGGTGTTAAAGAAACCTCAGGGATGGGGATGTTATGACTCTCCAGATGTTGTGGGGCTGATGGGAGTTCTGGTCCAACCACGCTTGGGAGGCCACAGACTAAGCACCCCTGCGCCAACACTGCATATACAGCATACATGGAAAACACATTTAAAGCACATTCATGCCTCACACAGGAATCCATGGAACTGCAGAGCTGCATTTACCAGCATCCTTAGCAAACTTCAGTTCCCAGGATTCTGTGTGTGTGTGTGTGTGCGCGCGCGCACGCTTTAAATGTATGGTGTGTATGTAGCTGGAGACTACAAAATCTGTGTTGCAGTGCAACTGCCTCAAGATTACAACTGCATCTGGGATCCAGAGCAGGTCCAGAAACTGAGAAAAAAGTGAGGTATAGATGTACAGAAAGCATCAAGTAATTTTTTATTTAAGCAATGGGTTTTCTGCAGAAAGCTATTGCATAAATGAAATGGGAACATATTTACTCCTTATAGGACCCACATGGGACTAGATCGGGGGTCGGCAACCTGCGGCTCCAGAGCCGCATGCGGCTCTTTAAAGCCTTTGCTGCGGCTCCGGGGCGGAGGCGAGGGGAGGAGGCGAGGGGCGGAGGCGAGGGGCGGAGGCGAGGGGCGGAGGCGAGGGGAGGAGGCGAGGGGAGGAGGCGAGGGGAGGAGGCGAGGGGAGGAGGCGAGGGGAGGAGGCGTATTTTCTCAGCGGAAACACGCAAAAAGCCGCTTATGATTGGATCTACTGGGGGCGCCTTGATCGCGCCGAAAACCTCTCCATTTGGATTGCTTGCTGCCTATCCAAGTCGATTCGCTGCTGGGAGCCCAGCGCGCTACGCAAGCTCATCGCCGCATTTTACCTTTCCTGGGGAGGACTCGGCGCACCTGGCGGATCAGGTTGTGGGTGGATCAAGTCGCGGTCGCGTGGAATTTGTGCTTTGTGACTGTTTGAGGTGGGGGTTTTTTCTTGGGAGGCTGGGCGGCGCGAAGAGAGGGATTATTTTTATAATGACGAGGATGACATTGGGCCCTCATTATTAATTATTATTTACATCAGGCACTGATTATGATTTATGGTTCACTGGGGCCCTGGTTAATTTTCTATGGCATTTTGTGGCATTGATTATGCAGTCGCGGTCACATGGAATTCCACATGGAGTTAGTTGCCTGAAGCCCCTTTTTAGTTGCTTGAAGCCCCTTTTTAAACTTAAGCAGGGGAAAGTTTGGTGAAAGTTTGGTGAATTGCTGCCAAGGAGTGTGGTGGAGTCTCCTGCTTTGGAGGTCTTTAAGCAGAGGCTTGACAACCATATCTCAGGAGTGCTCTGATGGTGTTTCCTGCTTGGCAGGGGGTTGGACTCGATGGCCCTTGTGGTCTCTTCCAACTCTAGGATTCTATGATTCTATGAATAGCTAACGAAGAAGTAAAGAAGTAAAAACCTTCCTGGCCAGCAAAGAGCTTACCTTTGCTGAGCTGGAACAGCCAGAGTGGCTGGAAAAATTACATTTTATGGTAGACATGACAGCCCATCTAAACACGCTAAATACAAGCCTTCAGGGGAAAGGAGGCACAGCCCTGCACATGCTAGAGGAGGTTTTGGCATTCGAGCGCAAGTTGACAGTGTTTGTCAAAGATTTCCAGAGAGGTACACTGTCTCACTTTCCCTCTTTGAGAGAGTTCAAACAAAGTCATGATACGATAAATTTGGAATATTTCAAGTCTGCAATCACCGCAATGCAAAGCTCGTTTGGGAAACGATTCTGTGGGTTCAGAGAGGAAAAAAACACATTATCCTTCCCTGTCACTCCCCTGGCGATCGACCCATCCCTATTGAATATGACTGCATTTCCAGGTGTAAGTCAACCTGATCTTGAGCTGGAACTGGCCGATATAGCCGACAAAGATATATGGGTGTCCAAGTTCAAATGCTTGACCGCTACTCTTGAGGATGTTGCCCGTCAGAAGGCCATTCTGGCTCAGAATCATAAATGGAGTGATATTGAAAACCTTCCCAAACAGGACAAACTTGTATTCGAAACATGGAATGCCATCCCCAACACTTATATAAACATGAAAAAGTATGCATTTGGAGTCCTGTCGATCTTCGGTTCCACATATGTATGTGAGCAGGTCTTCTCCAACATGAACTATATTAAAAACAAACACCGATCACGCCTCACAGATGACAGCTTGCAAGCCTGTGTGAAAATGAAGGTGACGTCTTACAGCCCTGATGTGCAGACACTGAGCACTGAGGTTCAGGAGCAAAAGTCCCATTAACCTGGTTACCTGGTTGTAAATTAAATATTTTAATTAGCTATTAATTTGTCCTTTTTTCTTGAGATTGACAGCTGACTGCACGATCCTGTATATATAGCATTAAGGCCAGAAACAATATATGCAGTGTTATATTTGTTTTAAATGTTGCAATGTTTTTGCGGCTCCCAGTTGTTGTTTTTTCGGAAACGGGTCCAAGTGGCTCTTTTTGTCTTAAAGGTTGCAGACCCCTGGACTAGATCATACGATTTTAATACGAATCCATCCCAACAGACATGCATAGTTGGCACTGCCAAATATGTCTCTCTTAGTTTCACTGAGACATTTGCAATCTAAAACCTAAGAGCTAAAAGCATTCCTGGAAGGGGGGACTGGGGAACCTGTGGCCTGCAAGGGGGGGGCGGAAGAGAGGGGTATCAACCCAAGTAATAAAGTGACTGTAATCATAAAATTCTACAGTTTGCACTATTTGGGGTGAGCAGTACAAGTGTGTCTTGGAAGAGAGAAAGAACTGGTACATAAAATTCTGCATGTTTCAGGCAAGAGGTTATGGATATACACAATCCATCCATGGGGTAACTGGATGCCCCCCTTGTTCTCTTATAATGGCAATGGTGCTTACCTGAGATGTGCTGGAACTGAGTTCTGGTGAGTTCCAGCTGGGGGGGCAGCCTGGTTCTCCTCCTCCCCATTTCATCCTCGCAACAACCCTGTGAGTAGGCTAGGCTAAGAGATGGCGACAGGAGCTCCATGGCTGAGTGGGGGTTCAAGACCTGCTCTCCCAGGTCCTAGTCAGACACTCTAACCATTGTGCCCCACCTTGATATCTGTAGCAAACAAACACAGCTGAGGAAACTGTTGCACATTTTTACACTATCAAAACAACTCATTGCAATGTTTTCTCATCAATGATACATACAGTACATATTTCAAAAGAAACATTACTATCTTCTGTTATTTAATAGAGATGAATACACATCTTAACATTTTTCATCTTTTTCTGCTGTCTTCGTTGGGTGCAGAGGTGCCATCTTGGGGAAAAATTGGGAGGGCAGGTAAGCCCCATCCTGCATAATTGATCACAAGACATGCAGATGAACACCATCTGAATCGCAATGCCCATTAAATCGGGGGGGAGCAGCCCCCTCAAATATGGGGGGGCAAAGGGACCTTAACCCCCAAGAGTTGGTTCCTATCGTTGGGTGACTCTGCACACCTATTTTCAGGTTTGCTGCTTTAAAAAAAGAGTATCTGCCTTTCCCCACATCTTCCACATGGTAACATCCCTTTACTGTGTAAAACTGAATAGGTCCCATTTTAGTTTCCTGTTACTTTACATAAAATTACAGTCTAAACTGTAACGGGCTAGCTGCACCCAGGATTTTTTAAAAAATAAATAAATTTGAGAAGCTGAAGGAACATGGGCATAGCCAGGATTGGGGGGGCAGGTCTTTTGCTAGGGGGGATGAACCTCAGTTTGCTGTGCATTTTTATTGATTTTTTATTGATTATGGAGGGCAGCTGCCCCTCCCTGCCCCCCTTGCTACGCCGGTGTAAAGGGACAAAATAACGTTGCTGAGAATGTGTTGAAGTGCAGAGTGTTTGAGGACTGGGACATTTGCAGGGAAACCAAAATGCTTGTTTACAAAGATATTGTACTCCCAACCTTACTGTCTGCTTGTGAAACATGGACCACTTATAAACGCCATCTCCAACTCCTCGAAAGATTCCATCAACAATGTCTCTGAAAAATTTTACACATCACTTGGGAAGACAGGCGAACTAATGCCAGTGTACTGGAAGAAGCAAAGAGCACCAGTGTTGAAGCAATGATTCTTCAACATCATCTTTGTTGGACTGGTCATGTTGTGGGGATGCCTAATAATAATAATAATAATAATTTATTATTTGTACCCCGCCCATCTGGCTGGGTTTCCCCAGCCACTCTGGGCGGCTTCCATAGAAACCAAAAAACACTAAAATATCACACATTAAAAACTTCCCTGAACAGGGCTGCCTTAAGATGTCTTCTGAATGTCAGGTAGTTGTTTATCTCTTTGACATCTGGTGGGAGGGCGTTCCACAGGGCGGGCGCCACCACCGAGAAGGCCCTCTGCCTGGTTCCCTGTAGCTTTGCTTATCGCAATGAGGGAACCGCCAGAAGGCCCTCGGCGCTGGACCTCAGCGTCCGGGTAGAACGATGGGGGTGGAGACGCTCCTTCAGGTATACTGGGCCGAGGCCGTTTAGGGCTTTAAAGGTCAACACCAGCACTTTGAATTGTGCTCAGAAACGTACTGGGAGCCAATGTAGGTCTTTCAAGACCGGTGTTATGTGGTCTCGGTGGCCGCCCCCAGTCACCAGTCTAGCTGCCGCATTCTGGATTAGTTGTAGTTTCCGGGTCACCTTCAAAGGTAGCCCCATGTAGAGCGCATTACAGTAGTCCAAGCAGGAGATAACTAGAGCATGCACCACTCTGGCGAGACAGTCCGCGGGCAGGTAGGGTCTCAGCCTGCATACCAGGTGGAGTTGGTAAACAGCTGCCCTGGATATAGAATTGAACTGCGCCTCCATGGACAGCTGTGAGTCCAAAGTGACTCCCAGGCTGCGCACCTGGTCCTTCAGGGGCACAGTTACCCTATTCAGGACCAGGGAGTCCTCCACACCAGCCCGCCCCCTGTCCCCCAAAAACAGTACTTCTGTCTTGTCAGGATTCAACTTCAATCCATTAGCCGCCATCCATCCTCCAACCGCCTCCAGGCACTCACACAGGACCTTCACCGCCTTCACTGGTTCTGATTTGAAAGAGAGGTAGAGCTGGGTGTCATCTGCATACTGATGAACACCCAGTCCAAACCCCCTGATGATCTCTCCCAGCGGCTTCATATAGATGTTAAAAAGCATGGGGGAGAGGACAGAACCCTGAGGCACCCCACAAGTGAGAGCCCAGGGGTCTGAACACTCATTCCCCCCCCCACTTTCTGAACACGGCCCAGGAGGAAGGAGCGGAACCACTGTATAACAGTGCCCCCAGCTCCCAGCCCCTCTAGACGGTCCTGAAGGATATTATGGTCAATTGTATCAAAGGCCGCTGAGAGATCCAGCAGAACTAGGAAACAATGATGATCTTCTTCCAAAGCAACTACTCTATTCCGAACTTAAAAAGGGAAAGCATAATGCTGGTGGTCAACAAAAGAGGTTTACAGACTGTCTCAAGGCAAATCTAAAAAAAGTATAAACACCATCAGCGGGGAAGCACTGGCCTGCGAGCGCTCCAGTTGGAGAACAGCCTTTACCAAAGGTGTCCTGGACTTTGAAGACACTCGAACTCAGGACACAAGTGAGAAACGGGCGAAGAGGAAGGCACGCTTGGCAAACCCTCACCATGGTCAACTCCCGCCCAGAAACCTATGTCCCCACTGTGGAAGGACGTGTGGGTCCAGAATTGGCCTCCACAGTCACTTACGAACTCACTGTTAAAATCCGTGTTTATGGAAGACAATCTTACTCGGATACGTCGGGTCGCCAAAGAAGTCTTCAACTAGCTTTTTCTCAGAGTAGACCCATTAAAATTAATGGACCCATTAGAGAAGGTTGGAAAACGTTTATTGAATATATGGGAAATAACTGAGTACAGCTGAAAATGCTGGCAGCATTAAGAGAAATTTAACAGTGTAGATAAGTTTTGATGGATGTACAGTAATAATGGAATACTGAATGGTATAGGGTATAGTTTTCGTAAAACATGCAGGGATTTATGATACCATTGAACGAGAAGGGGAGTCATTGATATTGTAAGGATGTAAAAATGAGTGCTTTAAATTGTAAAACAGAAATTTTAATAATACATTATATATATATATATATATATATATATATATATATATATATATATATGCTTTCGTAGATTTTCACGGGTATAGGAATGCAGGTTTTGGTGTCTTCGGGTGTCTTCCCGTGTAAGAGTCGGGGTGTCTGTGCGACGTTTCGACGAGGTCTCACTCGTCATCTTCAGGCTGGTGCTTTCGGCTTCTTGTTACTGGAACAGAGCAGAGTCTGGTGTTTGAGTTCCTATAAATACTGTTGAGGGGTGTGGTGTATAGCCTCCAACGTTCTGGGCAGAGAGGAAGTTCCTAGATTAGTGTGCCTCTTCTTCTTTTGTTCCTTAATTACTTGAGGGATATCCTGAGTGATTTCATGAGTGATATTCTGAATACCACTGGGTGGGTCATTAAGTGTAGATTAGTTGCTAAAGCTTTTGTGTCTTGACCTCTTGAGCTTGTGAAGAGTTTTTCTGAGAAGATGGCTGTGCTGCATTTAGTTGTGCTCTGGCTTGGCTTCGTGTATAGGGGCGAGCTGTGGTTTTGTGCCTTGTGCCAGCCAGATCTGTGTAGGGATTGCAGGGGGGTGCAGCATCCGGAGGTGCCACTATAGTTTGGCTACTGGATGGAGTCTGTAATATGTCTGTGGAGAGGGTCTGGGTTTGGGTCTGGTGTGGTTGATTGGTGACGGCGTTCTGTGTGCCTCTGGTTCTGGTGTCGGTTTTTGTGGGGAGGGCTAATTTCCAGATGTCTGGCAGGCGGGACGTGTCGTCACGCTTGTTCATGTTGTGAGGGTGTTTCTCTATCTCGATGGCTTCCATGATTATTCTCTTGTGGTGATGTTCGATGTTAAAGAGCAATTTGGAATCTGCAAAATTAATTTCGTGTCCTGTTTCTTTCATGTGTTGGAAAAGAGAGGAAGTTTTTTCTTCTTTTTTGACGGCATTCTTGTGTTCTGCGATACGTGCATTTATTCGTCTGTTTGTTTGTCCAATGTACGTGGCTGGGCAGACTTTGCAGGGTATTTCATAGACCCCTTGGTTTTCCAGCTGGATTTTGTCTTTTGGGTTTCTGAGGATATTGGCTATTTTTTGGTTGGTGCAGAAGGCTGTTTTGATATTGTGTTTATGGAGGATTTTGCTGATTTTGTCTGTAGTGCCCTTGATATAAGGAAGGAGGGCCATGCCATTGTTTTCTTCTGTGTCTTGGTTTTTGGGGGGTGTTTCTTTTTGGATTAGCTTCGTAACCCTGTTTTTCTGGTATCCATTGGCGATTAGCACATTTGAGAGATTCTGTAACTCAGTTGTCAAGTGGTCTTTGTCAGCCAGGCGTTTGGTTCTGGAGATGAGAGTCTTGGCTACGGAGTTTATTTGTGCAGGGTGGTGGTGTGATTGTGCATGTAAGTAGCGGTTGGTGTGTGTTTTTTTCCGGTAGATAGTGTGTCCTAGGGAGCCATCAGGTTTTTTGTAGATTAGGACGTCAAGAAAGGGGAGTTGGTTGTTGTCTTCTATTTCCATAGTGAATTGTATTTTGGGGTGTAGGCTGTTGAGATGTGTGAGGAAGCTATCTAGTTTTTCTTTCCCGTGTTGCCAAATTACAAAGGTGTCGTCAACATATCTGAGCCAAAGTTTGGGTTTGTGTTCTGACTTGTCTAAAGCATTGGTTTCAAAGTGTTCCATGTACAAATTTGCGATGACCGGTGAGAGGGGTGATCCCATAGGTGCTCCTTCTATCTGTTTGTATCTTTGTCCATTGTGGATGAAGTACGTGTTGGTTAGGCAGTGGTTGGTCAGGTCCAGGATGTATTTGGGGGGGTTGTATTTGTTTTGAATGGCTGTCAAGGCTTCATTAATGGGCACTTGAGTGAAGAGAGATACAACATCGAAGCTCACAAGTAGGTCATCGGGATGTAGGTATTGCTTCTTTATTGTTTCTATGAACTGGAAGGAGTATTGTCAGGGTTACTTCCAGATCCTAGCTCACAGAGGATCACGCTAGCCAGCGATCGTTAAATAAAAGTCTTTATTGAGTTACAGTCTCCATTCTCGAGCTGCTGCGTGCAACCCTACGTCTTATGCTTTGATCGGCGAAGCTCCGTCTGAGTCTCCGCCCCTTGCGCACCAACTTAATATCCTAGCCCTGCTCCACCTTTTCCGCCTGACAGTTCTCCTCTGGGTCCCTCTGCCCCCCTGGGTCTCTTCCTTCTGGGATTCTTCTGACGCTGACCCCCCTGACTCTCCTGTCTCCTTGCGCCGGGCTTTAGGACCCGGCTCCCTTTCCGGGCTGCCTACTGCGCCACCTTCCTGTGCATTTGAACTTGGCGCGCGCGCCCAACCTTCCACTTTCCGTCTAACCGTCACTTCGCTCCCTGATGGAGGTGTGGCCACTCCTGACTCGTGCCCTCCCCCCTGTTGCGAGCTGCCAGCGCTTGATCCCTGGCGCTCTTCCTCTTTCCTACTCTCTGGCGGTGACGCTGGTCCCGATCTCCAATTGCTCCCCTCTGAGTCCCCTCTGGCTCTATCTTCCTGGGGTGTCCCCCTAGTCTCCCCCCTTGCCCTGGCCACTGGTGCTCCTTTTTGTGAATCTTCTGATTCACTGGAAAGACTCGGAGATCTCGGGTCGTCGTCATCACTCATCCTTTCTTCTGCCTCCTCCCCCTCGCTCTCTGTTTCCTCCCTTGCCCTCGCCTCTGCTCCTGAACCCCTGACATATGTATATGTTAATGGCGCTTTATCGTAGTCCACTGCGCCTTTGTAACCAGCAGGGAAACAAAGCAAAGCTGCAGCACGCACTCCGCCCCTTTCCAGGCCAGTACTGGAAAAGTAATCATATCCATTTTCTGCCTTTTAGTAACAATAGTTTTCTTGCGATCCAGATGCGCCAAGAAGGGGCGGTGGGAGGGAGGGAGGGAGAACAGCCCACTTTCTCCTCTCATTGGCGGCCGCTGCACCGCGAGCTCCACCTTTCCCCGACGGCTCCGCTGACTTAGAGAGCGGTGGGGATCTCTGCTCGCGGCAGTTGTGCGCGGACCTCAGAGCGATCCAGGAGAGCGCTTGCTGGGCTCCTAAGCAGAGGCCAGCTACAGCAGAGAGAGGACTTGCCGCCGGGACAGCTGCCGCGCCTGTAGGATGCAACGGAACACTTCGCCCGAGAACCCAGGCTCCGAGTCGGACGTGCCTGATTCTTCTCTGCCCCCTTGGCCACCCTCGAGCCTTTCGCCCTCCGCGCCCCCATTACCCGCTCCCACTCCTGCCGTGGAAGGCGCTGCTGCCGCTGGGCCGGAAGAGTCGGGGTCCCGGGAAAAGTTTCGCGGAGGCGCGAAGCTGCCACGCTTCTCCGTCTGCCCTCAGCGTACTGCAGGGTCCGGGCTGGAGACGGTTTTTGTCGCCGCGGCTTCGGCTCTGAAGATGGCTCTGCCCTCGGAGAAGAAAACATCTCCGGGCGGAGCTGCTTCGGCTCTGAAGATGGCTCTGCCCTCGGAGAAGAAAACATCTCCGGGCGGAGCTGCTTCGGCTCTGAAGATGGCTCTGCCCTCGGAGAAGAAAACATCTCCGGGCGGAGCTGCTTCGGCTACTGGTGGCCAGTTTCCAACCAGGGTAAGTACAGAGGGAGAGGCAGGAAAGGGGTGTTAGGCTGTAATGCCCACCTTGAGTCTCTCCAGCTCAAGGTGGGCATTCTACCTGGAGGGCACCGGCCGGGGAAAGATGTTGTAAGGTGAAAGGCAAGAAGGCGAACTGGTTTAAATAACTGAACTTTGCAGAACTTTCTGAGTGAAAACCATAGCTCTCTGTTGCTTTAGGCAACAGCTCTAAGAGTGCAAAACTGAGTCCAGCCTGTGGCTTGTGCAGACAGGTGCAATCCACTCTTTCCCAAGAGGCTGCCAGTCAATTTAATGTCTACTTCTGGTGTAAATGTTTCCCAATCCCCTGTCCTCTCCAGGAATATGAGGCACTGAAGAGGGCAATCAAACGACTTGAGAGGGTGCTGGACAGACTGTATAAGAAGAATGAAATACTCCTCAGAAGGAAACAGCTGATGGAGCTAGAAGGTAATTTTGAGAATCCTGTATTTGCAAATCCAGGGATGTGGCCGTCCAAATTTTGTTGGGCTACAAGTCCCATCCTCCATAATGACTGCTGGCCATGTTGGCAGGGGCTTATGGGAGTGTGAGGGCTACAGCCCCCACCACCCACCCCAGTGTGGAGCACAGCTCAAGACGCCTTTGTGGGGAGGAGGCAGACCTTGGCAGGGTTGCCTTTGCTGGGCGGACGTCTTGGCAGGGGTGTTGTTCCCCCACGCAGGAGGCCATAGCAGACTGTGCGTGTGCCTCTGAAGGGCACAAAGGTTTGCTGCCTCCTTGTGGCCCAGATTTCCTGTCTTCCTTGTGTGCCCATTTTTTTGCCAAAAAGAATGAACACACGGCATAATGAAAATGCAGCACATGGTATCACGTACCAATTTTAACTGGTGGTTATTTGACTTTTCCCTCAGCTTTTGCTTCAGATGAAGAAGAGAAGGAAGAGAAGGAAGAGAAGGGAGAGATGGGAGAGACGGAGCCCCCACAGAAGGAGAAATAAAGAAAACCGGAGATTGGGAGAATATTGCTGTCTATGTATTTCTACATATTTCATTAGATCATTTAAAAAGATTAACAGCAATATATGTATTTGCTTTAAATAAAGTTTCTGAGAACATGCTGTGAATATGTCTTCTTAACAGTTTGAATGAGACATGATAGAACTAACATCAGCAGGAGTTGGCTTTAACTTCCTTCTAATAAACTACTGTTGTTGTTGTTGTTGTTGTTGTTATTATTATTATTATTATTATTATTATTATTATTATTATTATTCCTTCTAATAAACTACTGTTTCTTTTGCCTGCCCTACTTCACCTTTTTATTGTAATCCTGGGCATAGCTGTCTACAGCAGTTTTCTCACGATCTCGGTAGTGGCGCCCGCCTTGTGGAACGCCCTCCCACCAAATGTCAAAGCGATAAACAACTACCTGACATTCAGAAGACATCTGAAGGCAGCCCTGTTCAGGGAACTCTTTAATATGTGACATTTTAGTGTATTTTTCATCTTTGTTGGAAGCCGCCCAGAGTGGCTGGGGAAACCCAGCCAGATGGGCAGGGTACAAATAATAAATTATTATTATTATTATTATTATTATTATTATTATTATTATTCTGTTGAAGTTTCTTCCCCACCCCCCAAATTTAGACTCTTAGCTTCCCAAGTATTTAACGGAGTTGGAATTCTGTATGATTCTACAAAATTGCCCATAACGCTTCCCCCTCCATCACAAAGAGGAAATATCAAATGTTCCCCTAGGTATGGAACTGTTTCTGTATGCGATGTCTCCTACCTGTGAGATCTCCTTGGCTCCTAGTCACCTGGAATTTGTTGTGGCTCTCATATTGAAAAGATTTAGCTAAATTAAGGACAAAGCCCAGAATAGAGTTGTTATGGAATCTGGCACCGCAGTCCTTATCTACCCCCTCCTACATGCATAGTGTAATCGTTGAGCTTTTGCTGAAATTCCAAGGATTTCGCAGTCCAAAGAAGAGTAACCTGCTTTGCACAAGAAAGTCTTCATATCATTCTGCAGAAAGGGGCATGACAAAGTGTTAAAGTAATTTCTTGCAGTATGGTGTAGATCAGGCATGTCCAAAGTCTGTTTTGGGGGCCTAATCCAGCCTGCCGGTCGGTTAAATCCGGTCCCTGTGGCAGTTTATTTCCTGGGGTACAATCCTAAAAAAACTTCAACATCTTCAACACCTAAAAAAAGCTCAACAACTCCAACCCTAAAAAAAGCTCAGTCCTAAATTTACCTACGTTCTTTAAAAAGGTCAACAACTTGGCTGGTGCTTTGGTCAACCCCCACAGCCCTTCACTTCATCAAATCTGGCCCTCTTTGAAAAAAGTTTGGAAACCACTGGGGTAGATAAAAAGCTGCTACTCATTAGGTAAAAGGTAAAGGTAAAGGAGCCCCTGATGGTTAAGTCCAGTCAAAGCCCTGGATGGTTAAGTCCACTCTGGCGTCACTCATCTCGCTTTCAGGCTGAGGGAGCTGGTGTTTGTCCACAGACAGCTTTCCAGGTCATGTGGCCAGCAGGACTAAACCGCTTCTGGAACAACCAAACACTGTGACGGAAACCAGAGCGCATGGAAACGCCATTTACCTTTCTGCTCCAGCGGGACCTATTTATCTACTTGCACTTTGACATGCTTTCGAACCGCTAGGTTGGCAGGAGCAGGGACAGAGCAACGGGGATTCGAACCGCCGACCTTCCGATTGGCAAGCCCAAGAGGCTCAGTGGCTGAGACCACAGCACCACCTGCTCCTAGTGCTACTCATTAGCTCACTGCTATTACTCTGTTTGCCAAGTTGATTTTCTTTTTCTGTTTTAGTTTTTACTTAGATCCGTTTCTTTTAATGTATTATGAAAAGTTTTTAATAACATCTTAGGGGGGGAGGAGAAATATGTCCCTGATTTTTTTATTTGGGAGAGTTAAAAGAGTCAAGGGAAGAAGAATGGGGCACAAGAACGAGAGGACTGCCAACAAAACTAAAGTAAAGCCTGAGTTTATTGCACCTTTTTAATAACCTGGGGCTGGGGGGGGAGGGGGAGCATGTTCAGTGCCAGATTTAGGGTGGTGTGGGGAGTTCCACTGCACAGGGTGCCAAGCAGAAGTGGGGAATAATAATAATAATAATAATAATAATAATAATAATAATAATAGAAGTCTATATTTATATGGGTATCCACTGAGAAGATCCATTAAAATTAACTGCACCAAAAGAAATTATAGTGAAAATAAGGATGGGGAGGCAAATTTTCTCCTCGTTCTGAATGCCATATTACCAATGTCTGCCCCTGGCATGTGCTTTCCACAAAAAAAATGCACCCCCAGCTTGGAGCCAGGGGCTCTTAATTAGCTTATTTTGCAGAGTGCTTTGACAGCAGATAAAGATCTGGCATCCATCTCACCCACGCTCTGGCCTTGCCAGCTGCTGAGCCTGTTGTTCCCTCCTCTGGCTCCACAGGCAACCACATCATATACGCTCAAGGGCACTCTTAGCTGGGAGCTCTCTCTGGAGCTCAAGGGCGCTCTTATCTGGGAGCTCTCTCTTGTTTCCTTCCCAGCAGGATAAGGCTCCCTACTCTGGAAAGCAATACAGCAAAAGCAAAAGTTCACCAGGCATCCTGAGTAAGGTACCCCTGCCCATACGGGCCAGTCGTGTCCGACTCTAGGGTTGTGCGCTCATCTCACTTAAGAGGCCAGGAGCCAGCGCTGTCCGCAGACACTTCCGGGTCACGTGGCCAGCGTGACAAAGCTACTCTGGTGAGCCAGCACCAGCGCAGCGCACGGAAACGTAGGGACCCTCTGTTGACAAGCGTCAGTTTCACAGCCGCAGCTTTTGAAAGAGAAGTGGGTTCTGCTTCTTGTCATCATCTGCCTGAGACTTCCCTCTCCATCCTAACATTGATCAAGAACAGGGTTGTGAGCTCCCAATTTCTTTCTGGGGCAGTTCACTAGCCAAATCCAGGCCCCGTCTTAATTTCTGTTGCACTGATCTGTCTTTGCTGCACTGGGTGATATGTGACTGGGAGGAGCAGCAGCAGCAGCAGCAGCAGGTGATTCCATTCACTCTCACAGGTTGTTAGGTTTTCAGTAGGGAACGGGATGCCTATTTGAATGCAAGAGGTGAAAAAAGCAGCAGCAGCCTGTTTGGCTTTTTCACCTCCTAAGACCTAAAGGGATCAACAAATAAGCCATGGCAGGGAAACTGCATCATTTTGCAAGTCAGTGTTGCATTTTGCTACTTTTCCCTGTAAAGGATGGGTTTGTTCAGGGAAGTTTTTAATGTGTGATGTCATATTGTGCTTTTATTATTTTTTGTTGGGAGCTGCCCAGAGTGGCTGGGGGCAACCTCGTCAGATGGGTGCATATTATTATTATTATTATTATTATTATTAGCATCATCATCATCATCAGGCTGCATAGGGTAGACTTGAAATATTTCCCATCATAAGGAGAATTATTGTTCCCTAACCATTAAACAGTAAATTTATACAGCTTGCAAAAAAGGTGAAAGTGTTAAGTAGAGTGAAGAGCAGCAGGGCCATTGTAGTAAAGATTTCAAGTGTGCCTTGCTATTTGTAATGCTGTGCAATGCACTATCATTTAAAAGTGCTATAGTAGCAAGAAAGTGGCCCTTGCCTAAAGCTGTAGAATGGTTGGCTTGTCCTGGGGCAAGGGAGGGTGGTTTATTCTGCCGTTAAAGCACAACCAAGTTTGCTTTACCAGTGTGGCCTCTGGCTAAGAAGCGAGCCTGGGTAAAGCAATTGAAATTTGAGACCCTGGGATAGGTCTCAAACAGCCCCGAACCAAACCTCTGGCAAGAGGAAAGATGTTCCTTTGCAGTGGAACAACATCCATTCAAGTGCTTCTGCCCCAGCCCTCCATTGGACTACTGAATGGCCAAAGACAAGATTGCCAGAAGCCCCGGAATAATTGTGTGTTTTATGGAGGCATGTATTTTAGCTCTTCTTGAAAAGAATCACCTAAAATTGCATATAGGGGAAGCTATTCTCCTAATGGTGCAGCATTAAAACTGCTATCATGTTTAGTAAAGCTAAGCAAGGTCTGGTATGGTTCTAAATGGGATGGGAGACTGTGTGTTGAGATTCCTGCATTACAGCAGGGTGTACTGGATGGGTCTTTCTCAACTTGATTAATAAGAAAGTCCATTTGGCATGAAGTACAGCCAATATAACAAAAAAAACCACCTTTGTTATTTTTAGGAAAAGTTTCTTTGGAGTTTTGATCATACAAACTCCAATATTTTAACCGCATTATACAAACAAGGGAAAAGAAAGGAAAACATGCTCATAGATAGAGGGCACAGAGACCCATTCTTGGACCATAGACTCTGTGGACTATAGAGAAAGGCAACCTCCAGCTAATAAGGCCCAAACAGGATAAATATAGACATTCTAAAGCTAGACAGTACTGTCTTGGAATTCAAGTTGAAAGAGAAGAAGACGGTTCATTTCTTCTTAGCCAAAAGCAAAAGATTTCTGAAATTATCTAAAGCATGCAGATGCAAGAAATGTACCCAGTTGCCACACCCATGACTACTGACTTTTTAAAGAATCAAGATGATTCAAAGCTATTGCCAGACAACAATGAGTGCAGGTCAGTGATTGGAAAGCTTTTGTGTCTTGTTACTACATGTAGACCTGACTTAGCCAGTGCCATAGAAAAGTAAATGTTCCCACTGAATGTGACTGGATGGTTTGGTGGTTTGGTACTTACGGGGTACAATAAACTGTAAATTAAGATTACCAGCTGTTAATAATCCTGAAATGATTGGTTTTACTGATGCTGATTGGGCTGGATATAAAACTGATTATAAATCCACAGGTGGATATGTATTTATATTTGGAAATGGTCCCATTTCATGAGGCAATTATAAACAGAATTGTATAGCCTTATCTTCCACAGAGTCTGAATACATTGCAGCTACAGTAGCGTGCAGAGAGATGGCCTGGTCAACTTAGTCAACTAACCAAGGACTTTGGGTTGGTGAGAAACGGGCCTGTTAGCCTAATGGGGGACAACCAGAGCTGCCTAAAGCCTTTTCCCCAAGAGCAGAGGAATTGGCACTCCCTTGAGTCTACCCCACCTCTGCAGCCACTCAGTTAGAATCATACAATCATAGAATCATAGAGTTGGAAGAGACCACAAGGGCCATCGAGTCCAACCCCCTGCCAAGCAGGAAACACCATCAGAGCACTCCTGACATATGGTTGTCAAGCCTCTGCTTAAAGACCTCCAAAGCAGGAGACTCCACCACACTCCTTGGCAGCAAATTCCACTGTCGAACAGCTCTTACTGTCAGGAAGTTCTTCCTAATGTTTAGGTGGAATCTTCTTTCTTGTAGTTTGGATCCATTGCTCCGTGTCCGCTTCTCTGGAGCAGCAGAAAACAACCTTTCTCCCTCCTCTATGTGACATCCTTTTATATATTTGAACATGGCTATCATATCACCCCTTAACCTCCTCTTCTCCAGGCTAAACATGCCCAGCTCCCGAGTCGTATCTTGGAAGATGAACACCTTGTGACTTGAACGTTTTGGCTCCCAAATGCCACAAACCCGGAAGTGACTGTTCCGGTTTGCGAATGTTCTTTGGAACACGAACATCCGACGCGGGTTCCGCCGGTTCCGATTGGCTGCAGAAAGTCATGCCTTGGTTTCCAAACATTTTGGAAGTCAAACAGACTTCTAGAATGGATTCTGTTTGACTTCCGAGTTATGACTGTACTACTTGTCTGTACCTCTTCCTGGCCTTCTCTCTCTCTCCTCTGACCTCTCCAAACAGATCATCACTTTGTCTGTTTTTCTGGCCTCAGCAATACACAAAAGTCAAGTGGGGAAAGCAGCATGCATGGCACTGGGATGTCAGAGCTGGCCCACAGATGAGGTGGGGTGAAGCAGCCACCTCAGGTGGAAAGAAGGAGACCCCCACCTGCCCTGCCACAGGCAGAACCCAGCACCCGTCCCCACTGGACAAGATGATTGGGAGCACTTTACAGAATGCCCCTCCTCTCGCTGAGTTTGGTGACAGGATGTCAAGCAGCCTTGACACAGGAGGACATTCCGACACATTGCATTGCTCCTTGTCTTCCTGCCCTTGAGGTGGCGAAGGCATTTGGGAATGCTTTGCTAAATGCTTTGCTGAGTTTAGCGGAAAGGGGGACATGTGCCAGTGAAAGTGGGGGGGCCAGGTCACAGCAGTGAGGCCAGAGGAGCCACATCCCTGTTTCCCCTCAGATGGTGAAAGATGCTGAAAGAAGAAGCAGAGGAGCAGACTCCAAATCGCAGCACCAGCAGAGGGAAGGAGACTGATTCCGAGATGCCTGCACTGGAGGGTGATGAGGGAACTGAGAACTGGTGGCTCCAGAACCCCATGCATAAGGAGGGACAGAAATAAGGAGAGGGGTTGCAGTAGACCACCTGGCAGCTGGGTGGGATGTCACAGGTAAAGGTGCATTGGGAAATAAGAGCAGAAGCGAGAGGCAAAGTACCAGATGCACCAGATGCAGTCTATGCCAGACTGAGAAGGCACCTGGGTACAGTGGTACACTTTGGGGACAGACTCCACTAACCTGGAAGTAGTACCTCGGGTTAAGTCAGAACCTTGCCTCAGGATGAGAACAGAAATCATGCATTGGCAGCAGCGGGAGGCCCCATTAGCTAAAGTGGTGCCTCAGGTTAAGAACGGTTTCAGGTTAAGAACGGACCTCCAGAACGAATTAAGTACTTAACCCGAGGTACCACTGTATAGTCACATGGCGGGAGGAATAAGAAGCTTCGGCTTTGGAAGACCGTGGCATGATCATAGCTCATTGGTAGGAAGCATACATGTCTTACAGGCAGAAGACTTACCTCTCGGCATCTTCAGTGAAAAGGGTCTTGAGTAGCAAGGTGTCTGCTCTGTGACTTGCTGCTATTCTTATTTATTATAGTTTAGAAATTATTTGTTGTAATTGTTAGTGGTGAATTTCTGTTTAATTGTTATTTGCTGATATTTAATTTTATTGTGTACTATTATATACTAATGGATTATTGAATATCACTTTGATATAAGTTGTTTATTTTAAAGTTATGTTTTTATTATGACATTTTTGTTTTGGATCAGATTGTTATAAGGTCTTTGTTGTTATAAGGTCTTTACTGTTACTGTCAACAGTATAGTATAGTATAGTATAGTATAGTATAGTATAGTATAGTATAGTATAGTATAAAAAGGTAAAGATACCCCTGCCCATACGGGCCAGTCGTGTCCGACTCTAGGGTTGTGCACCCATCTCACTTAAGAGGCTGGGGGCCAGCACTGTCCAGAGACACTTCCGGGTCACATGGCCAACGTGACGAAGCTGCAACTGGTGAGCCAGCACCAGCACCGCACACGGAAACGCCATTTACCTTCCCGCTATAAAGCGGTACCTATTTATCTACTTGCACTTAGGGGTGCTTTCGAACTGCTAGGTGGGCAGGAGCTGGGACCGAAAGACAGGAGCTCAGCCCGCCACGGGGATTCGAACAGTCGACCATACGATCGGCAAGCCCTGGGCACTGTGGTTTTACCCACAGCGCCACCCGCGTCCCTATAGTATAGTATAGTATAGTATAGTATAGTATAGTATAGTATAGTGTATAGTAATATAGAAAGGTGGTATACAAATTAAAAGTGAAATGAAATACATACATTCTTTCTGTTTTCTATGAAATTTCCTTGCCATCATGGTTGTACTTTATTTGTCCAGTAATCTCACTCACCTCTGTTTACCTGAAGGAGCGTCTCCACCCCCATCATTCAGCCCAGACACTGAGGTCCAGCTCCGATGGCCTTCTGGTGGTTCCCTCCCTGCGAGAAGTGAGCTTGCAGGGAACCAGGCAGAGGGCCTTCTTGGTGGTGGCTCCCTCCCTGTGGAACCCCCTCCCATCAGATGTCAAGGAGAGAAGTAACTACAGTATATAACAACTATCTGACTTTTAGAAGACACCTGAAGGCAGCCTGTTCAGGGAAGTTTTTAATGGTTGATGTTTTATTATGTTTTATTATATGTTGGAAGCTGCCCATAGTGGCTGAGGCAGCCCAGTCAGATGGGTGGGGTACAAAATAAAAGTATGATGGTGATGATGACGACGACTAACTTTTAAGATACCTTTACCCTCTAAGCCAATGTGGTGTAGTGGTTAGAGTACAGTGGATGTTCGGGTTGTGAACGTATCTGTGTGGGATGCACGTTTGCAACCTGCAGTGTTTGCAACCCGCAGCAGCTCGTCTGCGCACATGCGGGTTGCGATTCAGCGTTTCTGCACATGCACAAAACGTGATTTAGTGCTTCTGCGCATCACGACCACCGAAACCCGGAAGTAACCCGTACTTCTGGGTTTCGGCGGTCCATAACCAAAAAAAGGCAAGCTGAACCGTCTGTAACCCGAGGTATGACTGATAAATGAGAAGGAAACACTTGGGACCCAAACATTATGTTGGTTTGGAGGACATAGGGGAAATTTGATTTTATTTCAGTTAGTTACCTAGTTTATTTGTTATATTGGTTCTGTGTTTGCGCAGTTTGCCAAAGTATCACAGTGTAATGCAATTGCAACAGACTGTTTCATTCCACTGAAGTCAAATGGGCCTTAGAAAGCACTGCTAATAACAAGGCCAGTGGAAGTGATGATATTCCAGCTGAACTATTTAAAATTTTAAAAGATGATGCTGTTAAGGTGCTACACTCAATATGCCAGCAAATTTGGAAAACTCAGCAGTGGCCAGAGAATTGGAGAAGATCAGTCTACATCCCAACCCAAAGAAGGGCAGTGCCAAAGAATGCTCCAGCTACCGCACAATTGCGCTCATTTCACACGCTAGCAAGGTTATGCTTAAAATTCTACAAGGCAGGCTTAAGCAGCATGTGGACCGAGAACTCCCAGAAGTGCAAGCTGGATTTCGAGGGGCAGAGGAACCAGAGACCAAATTGCAAACATGCACTGGATTATGGAGAAAGCTAGAGAGTTCCAGAAATACATCTACTTCTGTTTCATTGACTAGGCAAAAGTATTTGACTGTGTTGACCACAGCAAACTATGGCAAGTTCTTCAAGAAATGGGAGTGCCTGGTCACCTCATCTGTCTCCTGAGAAATCTCTATTTGGGACAAGAAGCTACAGTTAGAACTGGAACTGGAACAACTAATTGGTTCAAAATTGGGAAAGGATTACGGCAAGGCTGTATATTGTCTCCCTGCTTATTTAACTTATATGCAGAATTCATCGTGCAAAAGGTGGGCTGGATGAATCCCAAGTTGGAATTAAGATAGCCAGAAGAAATAGCAACAGCCTCCGATATGCAGATGACACAACCTTGATGGCAGAAAGTGAAGAGGATTTAAAGAACCTTTTAATGAGGGTGAAAGAGGAGAGCGCAAAATATGGTCTGAAGCTCAACATCAAAAAAACGAAGATCATGGCCACTGGTCCCATCACCTCCTGGCAAATAGAAGGGGAAGAAATGGAGGCAGTGAGAGATTTTACTTTCTTGGGCTCCATGATCACTGCAGATGGTGACAGCAGCCACGAAATTAAAAGACGCCTGCTCCTTGGGAGAAAGGCGATGGCAAACCTAGACAGCATCTTAAAAGCAGAGACATCACCTTGCCAACAAAGGTCCGTATAGTAAAAGCCATGGTTTTCCCAGTAGTGATGTATGGAAGTGAGAGCTGGACCATAAAGAAGGCTGATCGCCGAAGAATTGATGCTTTTGAATTCTGGTGCTGGAGGAGACTCTTGAGAGTCCCATGGACTGCAAGAAGATCAAACGTATCCATTCTTAAGGAAATCAGCCCTGAGTGCTCACTGGAAGGACAGATCGTGAAGCTGAGGCTCCAAGACTTTGGCCACCTCATGAGAAGAGAAGACTCCCTGGAAAATACCCTAATGCTGGGAAAGATGGAGGGCACAAGGAGAAGGGGACGACAGAGGACGAGATGGTGGGACAGAGTTCTCGAAGCTACCAGCATGAGTTTGACCAAACTGCGGGAGGCTGTGGAAGATAGGAGTGCCTGGCGTGCTCTGGTCCAGGGGGTCACGAAGAGTTGGACACGACTAAACGACTAAACAACAACAACATTTCATTCCACAGGCAGGCATCTGCTTCTTATGCACCTTCTTATTCTTGAAAGCCAAAGAGAAGCTGCTTGTTTTGTCTGCATATAACCTTGAGCTTCTCTTGTAAGCTTCTCCGAGAAATGTGGAGCAGGCAGCTGATAAACTGTGGGTTTCTTCCCTCAAGTGCAACATGGACCTACAGTATTTTTCATCTGGTAGAGGAACACTTGCAAATATTGCACAGTTTTGTGATCAAAACTACGCAATCGGCATTTAACAAACAGTGTCATAATAAAAATGTGTGCATGGGCACAACAAAGAAGCATGACGAGGGGAACTGGTGTTGTCCCACACACTTAAGGGAAAGATTCCTTCTTGCCAGTGATTTGTGTGCTGTTCAAGAACTGCAACAGAGAAGATCAAAGTCTCAGAGAAGAGTGACCAAGATCATGAAGTGCCTTAGGATGAACAGTTGAGGGAAGTGGGTACATTTGTTTAGCCTTGGAAAGAGAAGACAAAGAGGTGATATGAGAGCCATCTTCAAAGATCTGAAGGGCCATCATGTGGAAGAGGAAGCAAGCTTGTTTTCTCCTGCTCCAGAGGGGAGCACCCAAATAACAAGAAAGGAGATTCCAACTAAACATTGGGAAGAACGTTCTGATGGCAAGTTCTGTTTGACAGTGGCGTGGACTACCTTGGAAGGTGGTGGACTCTCCTTCAGTACAGGTTTCTAAGCAGTGGCCTTCTGTCAGGGATGAGATTGAGACTGAGATTCCTGCACTGCGGGGGCTGGAATAGATGACCCTTGGTGTCCCAGCTGCAATACTATAATTCTATGACCAGCTAATTCAATCTTTTGTGTTGCTTACAATGGCTTCTGTTCTGAATGGGCCTGACTGCACCAGTGTACAAAACATTTTGAGATTCAAAGGTTTTTAAAGAAAGTTAAGGAATGGTTTTCAGACCTGGGTGTGGGTGTGCAAAGGAAATAACAAATAGTGGTTTCTTTGCCCCCCCCCCCTTTACTTCTTGTGAGCTTAGAGACATACTTCAAAAGCCAATGTTTATTAAAGTTCTCTTAATCGCAACTTGGTTTGTGTCTTCTGAGTTGCCCTTCAATGCCACCTCTGTAGGTACTTTAACATCTTTCTTCCTCTATCCCCCTCCCCTCCCAAATCAACTCTGAACACCTCCTGCCCTTGGAAGCCTAATAAGAAGCTGTTGCAGGAGAGGGACTGTGAGGAAGATGAGGAAGAGAGTACAAGGGATCTTTTCACAGGTTTTGTTCTTTTTTTCATTATGAATACAACCTGGTACTCCCAGATTTCTAGTCTCCGAGCAACCAATGACGATGAAGGCAGCAGTCATCTCCCCAAGGTTTCACTGCTGATTTCCAGATTATATCGGAGCTTTCACAGGACATAAAAGCCACTTCCACTAATGGAAATCTGATGCCCACTTCCATGGTGTTTTATTCGGGGGGGGGAATCTGTTAACAGTTTCCCCCTCCCCAAAAAATCTGGAAAATCACAGGAGTAAAGTGAGGATAGTGAGGGCAGTAGATGAGGGCAGAGTAAAGTGAGGGCAGTAGATGAGCAGACAGTTCTTTCCTGCCCTTTCCTGGGGGGGAGAGGGTAATGGTGAGGGGGAGACAGAATCCCACATGTGTGGAAAGGGTAGGGGTCCAATGGGGCTTATGGCTGTGTCACCATAGCCACTGGTTGAATGAGAGCGCCACATGCTGCTCTCTCAGCCAGAAAAGCCACAATTCCGTAAAGCAAGAGTTGCTGTAGTGTGAAAGAAGCATCAGAAAAGTGCAAGCATTATACTCAAGAAAACTAATGAAAACTTGAATGCCACTCATTAACTGAATTTTGTTTACTGCTGGAGATGTGTAACAGCTCCTCGCATTATCCTCAATGAATGGGTTGCCTTACTTCTCATCAGTACATAGGGGGAAATAAACATAAAAATAATAGATCCATATTTCATTTTCTCTCTGTGGCTTTTTTTATTGCAAAGTCTGTGTGCAGTCTGCCAGAATCTGATTATAGGGGGGGACCTGGGTGGCTTATTTAAAGAGGGGAAAACAAATTGAGAGAGAGAGATGAGAACTCCTACTGGTAGCATTGCAAAGGTTTGTGTTTGTTAAGGCTGACCCCAGCTGGGTGCTTCACAGCTTACAACTAATCTGCCTAAGAGTTTCCTTCAGCCTGAAGGGTATATACTGCCTCAAGCTGTCTCTTTAAACAAATAGCTGAAAATACCAGGAATCAAGCAGCAGCCATAGTTTATGCATGTCACCAGAAAGTCCATGAGTGAAGAGAGTCCTCCTCCTTTTCTTTTGCTTTTGAGAACTCTACAAAGCAGGTAATTGTGGCAGGTGCATTTTTTAAACTCTACAATTCAGCCACGCTGGGTGAAGCTGCACTGTGTGGAAATTCCATCCTCCCCTGCCCCACCCATCTTCATCATTGCTAGAGAGACAGATTCTCCACCTCCCCCATGTTTTGCTTTTGATTTTTTATTGGGTCTTATAAACAAGAATAATGTTATACAAATAAGTATACCAAGATTTATCATGTCATTTGTATATCACAAAAATAGCATAATATCAGCACTTCGCAAAATTCAGAGCATGGGAAGTCACACAAAGATATAAAATTTGGCATTTATATTTGGATTTTTTTATTGTATTGTAATTTGTAATATTTTAATGTGGCTTTTATTGGATTATTAAATTGGAAAACTTTAAAAAAAATAGCACCATAAATGTGGAAAAATATCTACCACATATATTTCATTATTAGTGGTCAATGTATAAGTTATTGGTTCATGAATTGGTTTAAACAATTAGGAAGAGGAAGAAAAAAGGGGAAAAGGGGAAGGGGGAGTGGCAAGGGGTGTGTGGGCGGGTGGTTATGCTTCTATTATTCAACTGGAGTACTGTGTCCAGTTCTGGGCACCACAATTCAAGAAGGACACTGACAAACTGGAACGTGTCCAGAGGAGGGCAACCAAAATGGTCAAAGGCCTGGAAACGATGCCTTATGAGGAACGGCTAAGGGAGCTGGGCATGTTTAGCCTGGAGAAGAGGAGGTTAAGGGGTGATATGATAGCCATGTTCAAATATATAAAAGGATGTCACATAGAGGAGGGAGAAAGGTTGTTTTCTGCTGCTCCAGAGAAGCGGACACGGAGCAATGGATCCAAACTACAAGAAAGAAGATTCCACCTAAACATTAGGAAGAACTTCCTGACAGTAAGAGCTGTTCGACAGTGGAATTTGCTGCCAAGGAGTGTGGTGGAGTCTCCTACTTTGGAGGTCTTTAAGCAGAGGCTTGACAACCATATGTCAGGAGTGCTCTGATGGTGTTTCCTGCTTGGCAGGGGTTGGACTCGATGGCCCTTGTGGTCTCTTCCAACTCTATGATTCTATGATTCTATGATTCTATGAACTTGGGGGTGTCAGCGTTACTTGTATGTGTTACTATTCACTTGTTGTATTTCCTTGGTGGTGAGAGAGGTTTGGGGTGGCTTAAGGTGTAGTTGGCGGCTGTAATGAGAATTATTCTTTTGTGTGAGAGGGGTTTGAGTGTATATTTTTGAATTACCGGGTAGGTGCAATTTTTTTCTGCCATTTGTGAAGTTGGGCTAGGGGAATCCAGATTGGGAGTATTTGAAAAGGAAGGTTAATTTTGGGAGGGTGATCATTTGCCTACAGGTAAATTTTGCAAAGTCTGAGGCTATGTGCTTCAACACACACCCCAATACAATTCTGCTGCAACAGGGAAACTTAGCTACTTTTACTGTGGTTGACTTTTGCTATGTGCTTAATGCTCCTTCTATGCGTTGCAGAAGCCATAACTGCTATGGTGCTCTAGCAGCATCTAATGGTTGAACACTTACATGATAGTGAAGTAGTTCAAGTGTTATAAGTTTATTGTTCTACCCAAGGGCCATGACAATGTTTTAACAATAGTATTAAAATAATAATACAGAACATACATATGTAATATAAGCCAACATACTTTTTCCTTATATGTTTTGCAGCTCGGGCCACTCTGTGTTACAAAGCCATTATAGGCAGTGAGGGTTGGGCTGCCATTGTGTTTCCAAACCATCCATGCCCAACCCTTGGTCCTGCACATGCACCCCATCACCAGCCCAGAAGACCCTCCAAGCTCCTCCTAGTGGCAATATTCTCCCCACCAGAAAGCAAAGTTTGGGTGAGTTTTCAAGCTAGGGATGAAATTCTGCTGTAGAAAAGAAGCTGAAGAAGTTGGGACTTGTTCCTGGGGGAACTTTGGGGAATCCTGTGGAAAAACCTACAACTTTTCTTTTAAAAAAATAGAATCCTACCATTACAGGAGCAAATGTTTTAACTGACTGTAAAAGTGTCGGGGGGGGGGGGATGATCCAACCAGGAGCATAAAAAACATTACAATTGTTCAGTAGAGCTGGTTGTGTAACACAAATGAATTGGATAAAATTGCACTGGCTTGTATTCAACACAGCACCCCCTAAACCTGTTCTAGTGGCTCCCTCAACCACCTGGAGCAAATTTGGGGAGGGCAGGTGGAGCCCATGGCGCAAACTGAAATTGCTCCACTCACACCTTCAGTTGAATACTGCCCACTGCATTGAATGACTTCTAAAAAGAAAATATTAAAAGGATGTGCAAGCTCCACAATACTGGCTTTGGGAAGGACATGACTGAGGAAGTGCTACGTCTACCAATTTTTATTTTTATTTAATTTTATTGGCAGTTGCCAGCTATACCAAGTTGAATCTTAGGGAATGCTGACCATGATGAGGGTTGTGTAAACCATCAGAAAAAAGAAGCTTATTTCTATACCAGGCTAAACTCATTTACTAATAATAATAATAAAAAAATTATTTATATCCCGCCCTCCCCAGCCGAAGCCGGGCTCAGGGCGGCTAACAACACTAAAATAGTGCAACATTATAAAAACATCATAAGAATTCATTAAAATCAAAATTGATGGCAACCATAAACTAAAGTATTGTAAAGATTGCCAAAGGAGGGAGTCAGGCTGTGCCCTAACCAAAAGCCTGGTGGAACGGCTCTGTCTTGCAGGCCCTGCGGAAAGATGTCAAGTCCTGCAGGGCCCTTGTCTCTTGTGACAGAGCGTTCCACCAGGTTGGAGCCGCAGCCGAAAAAGCCCTGGCTCTAGTTGAGGCCAGCCTAACCTCTCTGTGGCCTGGGACCTTCAAGATGTTTTTATTTGAGGACCGTAAGTTCCTCTGTGGGGCATACCAGGAGAGGCGGTCCTGTAGATACGAGGGTCCTAGGCCGTGTAGGGCTTTGAAGGTTAAAACCAGCACCTTAAACCTGATCCTGTACTCCACCGGGAGCCAGTGCAGCTGGTATAGCACCGGATGAATGTGATCCCGCAGCGAAGACCCCGTAAGGAGTCTCGCTGCGGCATTCTGCACCCACTGGAGTTTCTGGGTCAGTCTCAAGGGCAGCCCCACATAGAGCGAGTTACAATAATCCAGTCTGGAGGTGACCGTCGCATGGATCACAGTGGCTAGGTCAGGACGAGAGAGATAAGGGGCCAACTGCTTAGCTCGGCGGAGATGAAAAAATGCCACCTTTGTTATAGCTGCAATCTGCGCCTCCATAGAGAGGGAGGTATCGAAGATTACACCCAAACTCTTAACGGACGGTGCTGGCACTAATTGCACCCCCGCAAGAGATGGGAGTTGCCCCCTCAATCCCATATCATCCCGTCCCAGCCAGAGGACCTCTGTCTTCGAAGGATTTAACTTCAACCGGCTCCCACGTAACCATCCAGCCACAGCTTCCAAACATCTGGTCAGTGTGTCTGGGGCCGAGTTAGGATGGCCATCCATCAACAGATAGAGTTGGGTGTCATCAGCATACTGATGGCAACCCAGCCCAAAACTCCGGACAAGCTGGGCGAGGGGGCGCATAAAGATGTTGAAAAGCATCGGGGAGAGAATCGCACCCTGAGGCACTCCACACACCAAGGAGTGGCGGGATGACAATTCCCCCCCAAGCGCCACCCTCTGTCCCCGACCAGAGAGAAACGAGCGCAGCCATTGAAGGACTGTGCCCTGGATCCCCACGTCGGCGAGGCGGTGGTCCAGGAGTTCGTGATCGACCATGTCAAAGGCTGCTGACAGATCTAGAAGAATCAGCAGCCCTGACCCGCCTCGATCCAGCTGCCTGCGGAGATCATCTGTTAGGGCGACCAGAGCCGTCTCGGTCCCATGACCAGCGCGGAAGCCGGACTGGAATGGATCCAGAGCAGATGTTTCATCCAGAAACCCACCAAGCTGTTTAGCAACCGCTCTCTCAATCACCTTACCCAGGAACGGAAGATTCGAAACCGGGCGGTAATTGGATAGATCTGAGGGATCTAATGATGTTTTCTTTAAGAGCGGACGCACCACTGCCTCCTTCAGTTCCCCTGGGAATATCCCGGTGCCAAGGGACAAATTGATGATATCCCCCAGGGGGCCCCGCACCTCGTCTGGACACGCTCTAATCAGCCATGACGGGCATGGGTCAAGAGGACAGGTGGTGGGCTTTCCAGCTTGGAGGAATCTGTCCACATCGGCTGGAGATATCCGGTCAAAGTGGTCCAATACTGGACCCGAGGACAGTCGAGGGGCCTCCAGTTCCTTTATTGTATCCAAATTGGCAGAGAGGTCATGGCGGAGCAACAGGACCTTCTCCGCAAAAAAGCTCGCAAATGCCTCACAGCTGTGTGTCGAATTGTTATTTAAATTTGGCTGTCCTTCGAGGGACGTTAAAGACCGAATTATACTAAATAATTGTGCCGGGCGAGAGCTAGCGGATGCAATGGAGGCCGAGAAGTAGGACTTCTTAGCAGCCTTCACCGCCATCTCGTAGGTTTTCATAAAAACCCTATAAGATGTTCTTGAGGCTCCGTCACGGGCACCCCGCCATACTCGCTCTAGCCGTCTGAGGTCCCGCTTCATTTTCCGGAGCTCCTCAGTAAACCAGGGAGCCCGGTTTCTGCGGGGTCGCAGAGGGCGCTTAGGTGCGATCTCATCGATGGCTGCCAGGAGCTGGGTATTCCAGCCCTCAACAAGCTCAGTCAATGAGTCGCCAGGGGGAGAAAGGTCCCGCAAGGCTTGACGGAATCTATCAGGGTCCATCAGCCTCCACGGGCGAGCCCAAATCGGCTCACCACCTAAGCAGGGTGGGGGCGGAACATCAATCCTGGCTTTCATAGCATAGTGATCAGACCATGGCACCTTCATCGAAGGAAACATGATCACATCTATACCGACGCCAAAGATCAGATCCAGCGTGTGGCCTGCTTGATGTGTGGGGCCCGAAACAAACTGGGAGAGCCCTAGTGTCGCCATGGAAGACACCAGGTCCAGAGCCTGTGAGGAGGGAGTGGCATCAGCATGGAAGTTGAAGTCTCCCAATACCAATAGGTTAGGGAACTCCAAGGCCCAGCCGGCCACCGCCTCCAGCAAGGAAACAAGCAGATTCCACAACTTGCATACATTTAGGCAAACATCCACATATATTTTGCCAATGCCCATCTGCACACCAAATTAAAATCTTACTTAGGCCTTGCTTCCAATTTTTATCAGTAATTTACAGTCATACATTATTATCTAGAACAGAGGTTCCCAAACTGTGGTCCATAAGCTTCATTCAAATGGTGTGCCTTAATATCCACTTAATTTTTTAATTGTAATTGTTGTTGCTTCTTTTATTTCTCATACTGTAGTTTATTTGAGTTCTATGGAATGCAAACTGCAATACAATGAAACACAAGAAATAAAAGCAACAATAAAAATGCAATTAAAGATCATACATTGTCTCATCGCAGCATGTTACAATTGCTACAGCAGGCACAAAGACCATCAGCAATTTTCAAGTGATCCATGGAAGTTTGGAAACCACTGATCTAGAAACTTAAAAAAAAAAATGAATATGTTTTGTCTATGGCGGGCTTACCAACGGGGCCCTGGAAGCGAACATGTGCTGTGTGACTCACCACTTGGTAACCTTGAGTTGCCTGTCTTATCTCAGATTTAGACTTCACATATTTTTACTTCTTTAGAGGAAGGATGAACCAGTATCAGTGGAGCTGTCATTCCAGACAAACACTCAGGACAACAGCTTTCTACCATCAGGAAAAGTGTTTGTAGGATGCACAAGAGGCTAATACCTGCCATGTAATAGGGGAGGGGGTTCACTTGAGAATACATGAGGGGATCGTGCTGGATAGCTCAGTCCCATCTCAGCTATGGGAAGGGCCCTATGCATTCATCAATGCACACGCATGGAACTCCTCTTTGTAAAGGGGATCCTGGGATACTCAAGACCGTCTCTTGCATGAACTGGCAGGGGAAACTGATGGATTCTTCTTGCTGTGGCAAGTGACTGAGGTGATAACAAGGCTTTCAAAGCTAGCATAGAGGAAATGGGAAAATATTTGAGCAGACGCTAGAGACTTCCTTTAACGGGATTTCTGCTTCATGCTAACCATTTAACACTTTGCAAGACTGCTTGCTGGCTAAAGACCTTTGTTTAAAGCTCTACAAGCTGAGCCTATGTTATTCAGAAGCAAGCACCGAGTTAAATGGAGCTAACTCTCCACGGAACAGTGCACAGGGCTGTAATCATAATAACCCAAATCCAGGCCATCTGATCCAAATTCCAGCATGCTGACCACTATACAGTGGTACCTCAGGTTACAGACGCTTCACGTTACAGACTCTGCTAACCCAGAAATAGTGCTTGAGGTTAAGAACTTTGCTTCAGGATGAGAACAGAAATCGAGCAGCAGCAGTGCGGCGGCAGCAGGAGGCCCCATTAGCTAAAGTGATGCTTCAGGTTAAGAACAGTTTCAGGTTAAGAACAGACCTCCAGGACGAATTAAGTTCTTAACCCGAGGTACCACTGTACCAGCTTTTGCCAGCTCAGGGATCAACTACAGCTTGTCATGATGAGCTCACACACATCTCAATTTATCTCTATACCATCAAACTTTAGAAATATGACTTCCGTTTCAACAACAGAAATATCTGTGCAAATGTTTTTTATTTATTCTTTTAAATAAGTGTGCAGAAGTGAAAAAGTGAAAGCAGCAATCCCTCTTGCTGTTCTGGCTTCTGGGATAGCTGCGCAGCCTGCATTCGCTCCATAAGACGCACACACATTTCCCCTTACTTTTTAGGAGGGAAAAGGTGAGTCTTATAGAGCTGTTTAAATAAAAATGGCTGCAACCAAGTACACGTTTTCAAGACATCTGTAATTATTAGATACAACCAGAAGGCAAAACCATTGTTCAGAAGAGAATGACCATTTGTGGGTAGAGGCCTCTGGGCCTTTGTATAAAGCATAGCACAACACACACCATTAATTGCTGTGATAATTGAAGCTCATAAGATGTACTAATTCAAAATGGCAATGAGCTGAACTTGTGTCATTTAAATTTGTTGGTTAGAGTAGAGGTGGCTCTGCTGGATGGATGAAGCCACCTACCTGTCAATCACCTGACGGTCATTATGAAAACTTTGCCCACAGAGCAAAAATGAATTCAAAACCATGCCTGCAATTGGACAAAGCCAATGGGAGAATTCCTGAGTGCCGCTGATGCCAGTGGGGCTTGCCGAGCGGCACTCTCTTTAAAAATAATAATAATAATAATAATTATATTTATTAATAGTTTCAGAATAATAGAGAAAGAGAAAAAATAAAAAAACACTACAATATAGAAAGAAGAAAAAACAAAACATAAAAACCAATACAGCAATGCAACAAAAAAAAGAAAAAGGAAAAAAACACAAATCCCAAATTACATATCTTTAACTTCCATTTGCTTGTTTCATTGACCTCCTCACACCTCCCTTTTTGTATTCTAGTTTAATTAGTTATTTCAGCAAATTCTTTCCATCTTTCTCGATTTTTGTTAAATAATTTATCTTAACATTTTAACCTAATAGTTTACTCAACAAATCCTTCCCATCTTTCCCCATATTCTGTTATTTAAATTACCTTAATTTATTTAACCTTATCTTACCCTAAAATACCTTAAAGCTTGAATCTTAATGCTCAAATATACATAGCTCCTGATATCATTTCTGCTAGAGTCATATAGTTTCATTCCAACATTTTCCCTAATATTCATTTATTTTAGGCTAATTCCCCAAATAAAATTTTTCTTTATAGATTTTCTTCCAATCTTCATCCAACGTCTCTTCTTCCTGGTCTCGGGTCGTGTCAGTCCTTACTGTCCATTCCATCTAGTCCATCAACCTGGAAGTCTTATGTCCGAGGCCCTTAAGTCTCTTGTTCTTGTTTATACTTGCCCTTTTCCTTGTCATTTGTTGGTCTCTTTCTTAATTTCTTTCCTTTCTCATTGAGGTCTCTGGGGGGTTCCAACCCAAAATTGTCTCCATCTCCCTTCATCAAACCCACCCATTCCCCACAGTCCCACTCCCCACAGTCATCAGTATAATCCAAAAAGTAGTTAAAAACGTATTTCAAGGTCTCTCCAAAATTAGGAACCTCCTCAGCTCCAGACTCCCCCTGGCCCAATCCAACTTCCATCTTCAATGGCAGCAGCTTATGCTCCTGTAGGGCCTCGGGTTTCTCCATTTGTATTATTTGAGGTGCAACTGCATCCTCCTCCATTATTTTCTGCACTTGCCCAATCAGTACAGGTTCGTGAGTTGGTCCCTGAATGGTTTCTGTATCAATGTTCCCTGTTTGTCCAGAGTTGTTAACCACAACAGTCATCAAGTCCATTTTCTCATTCATCAAATCCATCTTCTCGTGCATCTGTTCCAGCAAGGCACTTGTCTTGCATAAAGCAAGCACCCAATCTTCCTCCCAGCTCATCTTTAGTCAAGGTCAGAAAAGACTAGTCCCACGATCTTAATCTCACAGCTGTTGATTCCTCATGTAGACTGCAGCAACAATTTAACAAGCTCCCTCTAGGGGAGACAATTTCTATTTGTATCCATTTTTTTTAAGGCAAGTCCAACAAAGGAAAATTACTTACATTTTTCATATATTTTTCAGATATTTTGTTTCTTTAGAATGCAAAAGGCAACATTGGAATCAGTTTATTTCTCTTCTTTAGCTATCTGTCAAAGTATTCCATTCACAGTCAATGAACCTCTCCAACTATTTCTGTCTCTGACACCCCGTTTCCAGGTTAGAGACGGTGGAAACTTATCCTTCTTCACTCCCTCTCCTGCAGGGGTTATACAAAGTTCTCCCTCCTTTTCTCCTACTTCCAAGGGGGTTTCAGTAATTATAGATGAAGGAAATTTAGACTTTTTAAACGGCTTTCCAGGCTTTAGCTTACAAAGTTTTTGCTTTAGTCTATATACAGAAAGCGGAAGGCGGACTTCCTGTTTTGAACCTTCCCGCTTCGGTGCCAAATTAAGATATTTCTTGATCCAATTTTCCATTTCTACTCACGGGTACTTGTTTTAAATCCAATTGTCCACAGGAAAAAGTCAGCGCTCTCCGGCAATGGCTGTGCAGCTTCACTCCGTTAAAAATAGCAATCAGTTCGCAGCACCGCGCTGCTCACCCCACTTCACTCCGGAGCTTCCTCCGCCTGGGATTTCTAGCGGGTCCCCACATTCGCCGCAGCGGGAACTCCGCCATTCGTCGATGGTGCTGATCCAGAAGTCTTGCCGAGCGGCACTCTCAAAGAACAACCAGGAACACAGTTTGAGCTTCTGGCTGGTCTTTTCCGGCTGCGTCTGTCTGCCCCCCCCCATCCAGTATCACATATGACATTGGGTGTGGGACAGGGTCTGATCTGACCTGCGGGGCAGAGGTTCCCAATGCCTGGGTTTGAGTGCTGGCTTTGGACCAGGGAGATCAAGGTTCAAACCCCCACTTAGCCATGAAGCTCACAGGGTCACCTTGGGCCACTTACTATCTGTGAGGATAAAACAGAGGTGGAGGAAGACATGCATGTTGCCTGGAGCAGATTGGGGAAAAGGTGAGTAGAGGGAACATAAAATGTTGTAACCCAATATTAGGTCCTTTGGAGAAGCTTCACTTCCACCTGCAATAGAAAGCAGGAAAACATGAAACGGCTCTCTTAGGAAGTCAGTGCATACCTTGAGAGTTTGTTGATCTGAGAGTAGAGTTTTTAAGGAGTTCTCCATCTCCATTAACACAGCCCCAAGATTCATTCATGCACGCTTGCACTTTAAGCTCTACAGTGGTACCTTGGGTTACATACGCTTCAGGTTACAGACTCCACTGACCCAGAAATATTACCTCGGGTTAAGAACTTTGCTTCAGGATGAGAACAGAAATTGTGCAGCAGCAGCGGGAGGTGCCATTAGCTAAAGTGGTACTTCAGGTTAAGAACAGTTTCAGGTTAAGTACGGACCTCTGGAATGAATTAAGTTCTTAACCCGAGGTACCACTGTATTGCCAAAAGGGCTAGCCTTATTTTCTCCTGGAAATTTCTTAATTCACTCATGACATTTTCCTGCTCTTGGATTTTCAGCTTCAGACTCTAGTTTGAGAAATGAACAGAAGTTGGAGGCATCACTGATGACAATTGGAATTGCCATTGAACAGGTGTGTGACCATGCTGTGGACAACCACTTCCCTCAAGTTACTAAACCAGAGTCCAGAACAGAGTTGGGGAAGACCTGACGTAATGCCACCATGATGTTTTCAAGTCCTGATCTTTGGGACTTCGAAGCACAGCAAAGAACTTTCAGGCGGCCCTTTGAATGCATCCTGCACTGCTTCCTAGGTGTAGTTTCTTCAGTATTGCATTAAGCACTCCAACTTGCAATGAAGCAGCAGCAGCATGAGGCTGTTTGAAAGCCCTTTCCCTCAAACACCTCCCTGCTGCTCCTGAAACCTCTTTCAAGCAGAGACTTCGTGAGGGGCTTTGTTTGGGAAAAGACTTTATAACAGCCCCACATTGTTCTTTAAACCTCCAGTTTTCAGAGAACAGCATCAGGAGCAAAAAGTGGTATCCCCTGAATGTATGATGCAAGACAGGTGGGTCTTCACCACATGTGAAGTCCTGGTTGGTCACATTGGGCCCACAGCCCAGAGGCTCCCAACCCCTGATCTGAAAGGTGCTTCATAGATCTCATAGAATCATAGGGTTGGAAGGGAGTGGGACCCCAAGAATCATCTAGTCCAACCCCCTACAATGTAGGAATATGCCGCTGTCCCTTACTGGGATCGAACCTGAAACCGTAGCACTGCCAGCACCACGTTCTAACCAACTGAGCTACCTAGCCTTGTTCATGGCAACTCAAAATATTTCTCAGAAAGCTCAGCTTTTAAAAAGAGAGGATGACCTAACAACAATACAGGTGATCAGGGGGGACACACAATGACCCACTATTTGTACTCCCAGCCTCTAATGTCATGGTAAAGAGTTCCAATTTCAAGCCAAAGAATGGATTTAACAGCAATCCATTTACATCTGTACACTTCTTAATTAGAAAGCAACTCAATGCCATTTCACACATTGTTATAAAATCACCTTTTCTATGTGTACATGTGGCACTGAGCTGCCATCAGTTAAGAGTTTCCTGCAACATGAAGCCATTATTTCACATGGGAGCATAGGAACCTGCTTTAAACCAAGTCAGATCACTGATCCTTCTAGCTCAGAATTGCAGACAGTGACTCACAGCAGCTCTCCAGGATTTCATAGGGAGGGCATGTGTCTCTGCTCGCCCGCCCTGAAAATGAACACGGGAATCACATGTTTCCTCTTTTTCCCCCACCAGAGGATGCATGAGAACACAGCATCCAGTTTGCCCACTTTCTCAATCGCCAGCAAACAAAAATGGAGTGGGGCAAAGAAACAACATGAGGTAGTTTTTGCATTTGGTAGACTTCAAAGGAGGGGGTGCTGGGATGCTCTTTTGAGCAGCAGTCACACACACCCTACAACATCTGGGCCTGGCACCCATCACTATGTTTAACGGGACTGGCTTCTTTCACACAAGAGCCAACCCCAGTGAAAGTCACATTAAGCAAATCCTCAAAAGATAGGCATCAACGGACTGTCTGTTTTGTGTCCTCTCGCAGTCCTGAGAAAAATCAGAGTATAAGGTAAATAAAAGCACACCTTGCGTTCTTCTTCCATTGCTTTTATCCTCCAGTTCCAAGATTTCTTCTTTCAATTCTAGGAGCAGTTCTTCAGTTTCCTCAGATATATTCAGCTCATCTTCATCTTCTGGCCAGTACTCAGTCTGTTTAGTATGGAGAGATTGAGATTCAAATACGGTGTGCAATGCAACATCATCCATATGGATCATTCTTCTTTTTTAATATTATTTTTTAATTATTATTTATTTATTATTAATGTTGAAATACATAGTGATACACATACATTATATTTGTAAATTCGCATTTTCACATTTCATTATGTACCAACATTCTTCCATTTCTTTTGCTTTATTTCTTGCCCTGTCTCTTCCCTCCATCCGTGCGTGACTTCCTCACTATTATTTTGTAACTTTATTATTGAGATTGTATTTTTGTATCTTAATAATTAAACATTCATTCTTATATATCTGCTTGACTTAACCTAACTTAACTTTGTGAAATCAGTTTATACATATCAATAAATTCTTGTTGGTGCATCTTTTGGTCATGTATTCTTCTACACATTTCCATTCCTGTTTGTGATTTTGATTAGATTGTATTCTAATTGTTGCCGTCATTTCTGCTAATTCAATCATTTCAAAAAAAAATTGTTGCCATTCCTTCAATGTTGGTACTTCTGATTTCCAATTTTTTGCAATCAGTAACCTTGCGGTGGCTGTTGCATATAAAAAAATTCTCTTCGTGTCTTTAGGGATGTCATTTGTTATCATTCCTAAAAGACCAACTAAGTTTGTGATTGGTATGAGCTTTCGTGTGCATGCACATTTCTTCAGATACACTGAAACATAAGTCACCAGACCCTTATATATAGTGAGAGGGTGGGGAGGGGTATTGCTCAGAAGGGTGGTGGGAATGGGTGATTGGCTGATAGGTGTGGTAAACCTGTTGACGACTGTTAACGACTGCAATTGATCTTACAGGAAAAAGCAAGGGGTGAGATGGCTAAAAATAGCTTTATCATGTATAATGAGATAAGAATCCAATGTCTCTATTCAAACCAGGTCTCTCCATGGTTTTAAGTTTGGTAATAAGTTGCAATTCAGCAACTTCTCTTTCCAGTCTATTTCTGAAATTCTTTTGTAACATTACAGCTACTTTGAGATCTTGTATAGAATGACCTGGGAGACTGAAGTCTTCTCCTACTGGTTTCTCTGTCTTGTGATTCCTGATGTCAGATTTATGTCCATTTATCCCTTGGCGCAGGGTTTGGCCTGTTTGTCCAATATAGAGAGCTGAAGGGCACTGCTGGCATTTGATGGCATACACAGTGTTAGAAGATGAGCCATTCAATAGGCCTGAGATGGTATGTTTGATGTTGTTGGGTCCAGTGATGGTGTTGTCTGGGTGTATGTGGCAGCAAAGTTGGCATCTGGGTTTATTGCAGGCTCTGGTACCAGTGTCCATGTTAAGTCTGGTTGTATTATTGTGGGTGAGGAGTTGTTTAAGATTGGGTGGCTGTCTGCAGGCAATGAAAGGTCTTCCTCCCAGAGCTTGGGAAAGAGAACGGTCGTTGTCTAGGAAAGGTTGTAAATCTCTGATGATGCATTGAACTGTTTTAACTTAGGAGCTGTATGTGATTACCAGTGATGTTATGTTATTTTCTCTTTGGGATCTGTCTTGCAAGTTCTCTCTGGGTATCAGTCTGTTTGTTGATCTGTTGTTTAACTTCATTGGGCGGATATTTTAGTTCCAAGAAGGTTTGCTATAGATCTCTTAGGTGAGAATCCCTGTCTGTAGAGTTGGAACAGATGCTGCTGTAACATAGAGTCTGGCTATATACAACTGATTGTTTGGTATGTTTGGGATGGTAGCTGGAAGCATGTAGATATGTTTGTCAGTCAGTTGGTTTTCGGTATAAGGTGGTGTCTATGCACCCACCCTGTATTTTTATAGTAGCATCCAGAAAATGTATTTTTTGCATAGATTGGAATTGCAATGAATTGTTAGGTTGATGGTGGGGTGAAGGTCATTGAATGTCTGGCGGAAGGTGTCCAGGGTCTGCTGACTATGTGTCCAGATAATAAAAATATCATCAATGTATCGCAGGTACAAGAGAGGTTTGAGTGGGTAGGAGTTTAGGAAGCGTTGTTCCAAATCTGCCATGAAGATGTTGGCATACTGTGGGGCCCCTCCCCACCCTCTCACTGTATATAAATGTCTGGTGAGTTCTGTTTCAGTGTATCTGAAGAAGTGTGTATGCACACAAAAGCTCATACCAAGAACAAACTTAGTTGGTCTCTAAGGTGCTACTGGAGAAATACACACACACACACATATGTATATTGTCAGGGAACTGACATCGGAGCTAGAGGCGGAGGGAAGCCTCTCAAATGATGCTGGAGAAGGGCCCAGCAGGGAGAGAAGCAGCTCAGCAGATGGGGAAGCAAATCAGCGCAACACCAGGGATAAAGGGGGGCAGATGGGGGAATCGGCGAGAGGGCTCCAGGACTCTTCATCGGACACCAGCGGGGAGAGCACGGGTCCTCCACTACCCACGCCCACCCTGCGCAGAAGACTTCCGCACAGGGAGAGTAGGAGGAGACTTGGCGTCAAACAACTTTTATGTTGGAAAAGGTTTAAAAAACGCCCACTGACGGATTCTGCTAGCAACTGAGGCAGCCACGAAGTGAAGGGCTGTCCAGACAGAAAGGTTTAACAAGGCAACACAGCCAGGAGTGGCGGTAACTTACGCACGAGCAACCCATACTCATCACAGCAATCCGTCAGTCCTTGACGTTGCTTGTGCGCAGCGGCAGGCAGGCAGCATCATGAGCCAAACCGGAGAAACCGGTGCCATGGAGGGAGCAGCTGGAGTGCAAAATCTGGTGGAGAGGAACCGAGATTTGGAACAGCATGTGGCTCTTCTGACGGCGCAGCTGGAAGAAAGGCGGGCTCACGATGCACAGGTCAGACCCACCCCCGTGGCAAGGAAGGTACCAGGACTGGTGCACAACTTTGGGGGGAAGCCCCAGGACTACAATGCGTTCCGAACGGAAATAAAGTACGCTTTGGAACTGCAACAGAATGATTTTGCAGAGGATGGGGAACGGGTGGCCTATATTGCAGGACATCTGCAGGATGGGGCCAGGGAATGGATCAGTCCCCTAATGGCAACGCAGAATGCCGCCTTGAAAGACCTGAGGAAATTCTTCCAGGTGATGGATGCGATGTATTCCAGTGATATACAGCAAAGTGTGACTCGGCGGGAACTGATGAACTGTAAACAGGGGAACCAGTCAGTTAGAGACTACTGGTCACGCTTGGCCATGTTAGTCCACCGGCTAGGGTGGTAATTGGACTCTGAACCCATTCAAATGTTGTTTGGGGGGGGTTGTCCCCAACGGTGAAGGACGAGCTTTCCCATGCGCCCCGCCCGCAGTTGATGAATCAGCTGACCAAGGCTGTGCTTGCGATTGGTGTAAGACAGGAAGTGCCTGCCCAGGAGAAGCGGGAAGGGAGAGGGGAACATTACCATGACTACCGCATGCCTGAAATACCAAGGCAGCCCTCCCCGCTGGCGGAGCGAATGGAAATAGATGGGGTGCGCGCACGGGAGGTTTCAAACTCCAGTGAAGGTCGCAAGAGGGAGGGAAAGGATGGGAAAACCACCAAGAAATGTTTCCTCTGCCAGTGGCCAGGACATTTTGCCAGGGTCTGCCCTCAAAGAAAGGCCTGGCAAGGGATGGTGGGAGCTGCAGGAGGTGAGGAGGAGGTGGAAAAGGAGCAGGAGCAGGGAAACGCTAATGCTTGGCTGCCACTCAGCAGCCAGGCCAGCAACCAATAGAAGTGTCCCAACCAGACCCCCCCAGGGCGGCTATAGCCATAGAAGTGGTGCTAGAACTCCCAAATGGGCACCCAGTCAAGGTGAAAGGGCTGGGAGGGGGACGAATGGAAGACCACAATGTTCACACCCCTGGGGGCCTTTGAGTACCTAGTTATGCTTTTTGGATCACAGTCAGGCTCCACCTGTTTTCAAGCTTTCATGCACCATGTGTTGGGGTCCCTGCTGTACAAGAACTGTGCAGCCGTCTTGGAGCAACAATGAGGAGCAACATGTCAGAGACGTCAGGGAAGTGCTAAAACGACTGCAGAAGCACCAGTTGTGGGTAAAGCTGGGAAAATGTCAGTTTCACGCCAAAGAAGTCGAGTTTCTGGGGTACAAGTTGTCAGACAAAGGCCTAGCGATGGACCCAAGCAAGGTGCAGGCAGTGCTGGAATGGAAGGCCCCCAAAACCTGGAAGGACGTGCAAAGGTTCCTAGGGTTCAGCAACTTCTATAGGAAGTTCATCAAGAACTTCGCCCACTTGACAGCGCCCATCACAGATTGTCTCAGTAGCAAAAGGAAGTTCGTCTGGACAGAGGGGGCCCAGCAATCCTTTGAAAGACTGAAGAAGGTGGAACATCGGACTCTTCCGGAGGCGGCGCGAAACAGCAATGGCGGTCCTCTTCGGTCTCTGAAGAGGGGCTCCGCAGAAAAGGGTCGTCTGCTGCGGCACAGCGACGACCCACCAAGAAAAACCACGGGCAGAGTGAGCCCGTGGCCGTGGGACTCGGCGGGCACCAGGAGCGACCCCCAAAACGAAGAAGGGACCCTGTAAGGGGCTCCGGAAGCGTGAAGGGGAAGCGGTGCTGTGAGTTCATCGCTCTTTCTGCGGGAGTGAAGCCATGCGGCTGCTGCTGATGAGCGCTGACCTTTCTTCCTGGAACATCGGACTCTAAATTACCTACTCGTGAGTAAGGACCATTCTCTTTGGGATTACAAATTTTGAATTTGGCTGAAAGTGGGGGACGAAAAACAGGAAGTCAGTCTCCCGGCAATGCTTAAAGATCAAAGGCAAAGAAATTGACAAGCTGGAAGCAATTTAAAGGGACTATAAATTTGGAATTATCGTGCATTGGCGGAACTGGTATTTAAAAGGGAAAAGGCAAGTTTCTTCTTTTTTCTTATTGTGTTGGATTTTAACTAGGACTCTCCTCTCTATGGATTATAAAAGTTTAAGACACCAAATATCGGACTGACAGGAGAAAAGAGAACTGTCATTGCGGAAACTGTATCTAAAATAGAAATTGCTACAGTTGAGCGTTATTGGAAGATACAATTAAGGAACTGTAACCTGCACCTTTTAGATGAGACTTTGTGGCAACTTGGGAAGTGCTCTGTAAGTTAAAAAAGTTTGTGGGACTATTGTTAAACTGTTTGGGACTGCAGGGACTTTAATGGCGGACAAACTTCTTTCCTTCTTTTCTGAACTGTAACAACACTCCCCCTAGTGGAACTTTGGATTTATAAGTGCCTGGGAACAAACTTTATTTTGACTCTCTGCTGTTCGGTTATTTACATTCGGGAACTGTCCTTCCCATGGGATAATAGACAATTTGACCTTGACTCATAGACAAGTGTGGAATGAGTGGCCCACCGAAAACAAGATCTGCAAAAACGAAAGCAGGGAAAGCTCAACTTGTGCAAACAACTTTGACTACTCAGTCACGTAGATCATCCGTCCCAGCTGTATTAAAGGAAGTTGAACAGCCAACAACAGAGGATATGGCTGTAGGAGGATCTGATACCCTCTTAAAAGAAATGTTAGAACAATTTGCAATTTTAAACAAGAAGGTGGACGACCAAACGGCAAAAATTGATCTAGCCACATCCTCTATTACTAAACTATCTGAACAAGTAGCACAGCATTCACAAGCAATTGGGAATCTTAAAGAAGCAACTGCGGAGAATCGGAAACTGGCTGAGGCTGCCAATTTGAAGGCAGAGCAAGCAGACCAGAAGGTTGAGGCTATAAAAGGGGAGGTAAGGCCACTCCACAAACACATCAGTGACCAGCAGGCCTACCTGTCTATGGTGGAACTGAGAAATCAGGAAAATAATTTGAGACTTAGAGCTATTCCAGAGCTTGAGAAGGAGGATCTGATTGTTTTTTGACAGCGGAATTTTCCAAGTTCTGGGATATAGAAGTAGACAAAGACTTTAAAATAACAACTGCGTTTAGATTGGGAAGAATTGCAAGGAGGGACAGACCCAGAGACTGTTTGATTATTTTGAGATCTAAACAGGAGAGAGACAAAATACTAGACCTCCATTTTAAGAAACCACTTGATATTCAAGGCCAAAAGGCGGAAATTTACAGAGATATCCCAAAACAACTCTTGGAACTTAGAACCGCATATACTGATCTAGCAAGACTATTGAGAGGCAACGCGATACCTTACAGGTGGGAGTTCCCTCAAGGTTTATCCTTCAATTATAAAGGAAAGAAAGTTAAGATTAAAACAATAGAAGATAACCAGAAGTTTCTGCACGACCACAGAGAGGACCTACAGAAGGGAGCAGCAGTTCCTTGGCCATCGCCACTGTCTGGAATAGAACCAACACCCACACCCTCGGGTCCGGACGAAAAGAAGGACACCCCTTAAAGAGGAACAACAGATTGATTCAGGATGTCTCTGCAGCTGTACAGCTGGAACATTCATGGAGCAAATTCCCCAGAAAAAAGAAGAAGTTTCTTTCATATTTTGAAAAAAGAACATTTGGACATTATTTGTCTGCAGGAAACACATGTGACCAGACTCCACAGGAAAGTGTTAATTAACAAAAGGCTAGGCCAAGAATTTATTTCATCAGATAGAGTCAAAAAGAGAGGCGTGGTGATCTATGCAAAGGAGAATCTGTCACCGAAATTTTTGTTTAAGGATGAACAAGGAAGAATCCTGGCAATTGAAATACAAACTCAAGGAGAAAAAGTTTTGATATTAGGAATTTATGCACCAAATGAGGGGAAATCAGAATTTTATAAGAAGCTGCATGAGACATTGCTGGACTATCTGGACTACTCCAACATCATTATGATGGGAGATATGAATGGGGTGGTTTCTACTTATATGGATAAGTCGCAGAATCAAAATCTAACTAAAGATGGCAGACTACCAAAAACTTTTTTTGAACTAACAGACAATATGGATTTGATTGATATTTGGAGGACAAGGAACCCCCTAGGTAAAGAAGGAACTTTCTTTTCTGAGGCCCACCTGTCATGGACAAGAATCGACCAAATTTGGACAACTAGAGGGCTGGCACCTAAGACTAGAAGAGTGGAAATCTGCCCAAAGACATGCTCCGACCATAACGCCTTGAAAATGGAATTGAGATTTACTCCAGCCGGCTCCTTCAGATGGAAAATGAATGACAACCTACTAAGAGATCAAGAGATTGTAAAGAAGGCCCAAAAAACTTTAAAGGACTATTTTAAAATTAATTTGAACACTTCGGTGGAAAAGAGAATAATCTGGGACGCAAGTAAGGCTGTAATGAGAGGGTTTCTGATACAACAGAATACGATCAAGAAAAAACTCTGGAATGGAAAAAAGGATAAGATATTAGAGAAGATAAGAGATGGAGAGAAAAAATTGAGATTGAAACCAAAATCAAGAGATTCTAAGAGAAATTAAATTCCATCAGACACAATACACGAAATTGATAAATCAAGAAGTGGAATGGAAAATTAAACAAATGAAACAAAGATCTTTTGAATCGGCGAATAAATGTGGAAAACTGCTAGCATGGCAGTTGAAAAAGAGACAAAAATTGAACTATGTTACCAATCTAGAGGTTGACGGGAAAAACATTCAGAAACCAGATGAAATTAGAAAATGTTTCCAGAAATATTTTTTAAAATTGTACACGCAAGGGCCCGAGGAAGTGTCTGAGATGGAGCAATTTTTAAAAGTTAATGGTCTATCAAAATTATCTCAGGAGAAGAGATCAATCTTGAACTACAGAATAACACAACAGGAAATTGAGGATGCCATTCAGAATATGCAGCTGGGCAAATCTCCAGGCCCAGATGGACTTACCTCCAAGTACTATAAGATGCTAAAAGACTATTTGATACAACCACTAATGGAGGTTTGTAATCGGATTATGGACGGAGGGAGGGCACCGGAAACGTGGAAAGAAGCTTTCATTGCATTGATACCTAAAGTGGAAACTGAAAAGACTCAGCTTAAGAACTACCGTCCCATCTCACTCCTAAATGTGGATTACAAAATATTTGCAGACATTTTGGCAAGTAGACTCAAAAAGGTATTGAATGAAGTAATTCACAAGGACCAGGCAGGCTTTCTCCCAGGTAGACATTTGTTTGACAACACTAGGAATATTATTGATATTCTGGAACTCTTGCAAACTAACATTAACACCAAAGCAGTGTTGGTTTTCATTGACGCGGAGAAGGCCTTTGACAACATTTCTTGGAAGTTTATGAAGAAAAACCTGGAAGGGATGGGAGTGGGACGGGGGTTTGAAAATGGGTTAGAAGCAATTTACTCAGAAAAAAAAGCTAAGTTGATAGTGAACAATGTGGTGACAGAAGAGTTCCAAATTGAAAAAGGAACACGACAGGGGTGCCCTCTCTCCCCCCTATTATTTATCTCAGTCCTGGAGGTGCTCCTGAATATGATTAGGGAGGACCAGCTGGTACAAGGAGTACAGGTCGGAGTGAAACAATATAAACTGAAAGCTTTTGCAGATGATTTGGTTTTAACACTACAGGAGCCAGAATCGAGTTTTAGAACTGATTCAGGAGTTTGGTCGGGTGGCGGGATTTAAGTTGAACAAACAAAAAACTTTTTGGGGAAAAACTTGACACCTTCAGAAACAGATGGGTTTCAGAGGGAAACAGAGTTAAATGTGGTTAAAAAAGTGAAATACCTGGGGGTTAACTTGTCTTCCAAAAATTTGAACTTATTTAAAGATAACTATGAAAAATGTTGGTCAGAAGTTAAAAAGGATTTAGAAATTTGGTCAAGACTGAAACTTTCCTTGTTGGGCCGAATAGCAGCTATAAAAATGAACGTTTTGCCAAAGATGTTGCTTTTGTTTCAAACCTTACAGATCGTGGACAGAGTGGAATGTTTTGGAAAGTGGCAGAAGGATATCTCAAAGTTCGTTTGGCAGGGCAAAAAGCCCCGAATAAAGTTTAAAATACTAACTGATGCAAAAGAAAGAGGGGGGTTTGCCCTGCCAGACTTAAGGTTATATTATGAAGCTGCAGCCTTCTGCTGGATGAAAGATTGGTTGTTGTTAGAGAACACTGATGTCCTAGATCTGGAAGGGTTTAATAATTCGTTAGGATGGCATGCGTATTTGTGGTATGACAAGGTAAAAACACATAAAATGTTCAAAAACCATATTGTCAGAAAAGCAATATTTATGGTCTGGACAAAATATAAAGACTTATTAGAAAGTAAGACCCTGAGGTGGTTATCACCAGTTGAGGCCAAGGCTCGGAAAAAACCCAATATGGAGGCCGGCTGGCCGAAATATGGGGAAATAGTAGAAAAAATTGGAGAAAATTGGAGGTTACAGAGCTATGAAAGACTAAAGAATAAGGTGCAAGATTGGTTTCATTATGCTCAAATTCAGGAGGTGTTTAAGATGGATAAAAAAACAGGATTCCAGGTGGAAAAATCGAAACTAGAGACAGAATTGTTAGAACCAAAGACTAAGTTATTATCAAGAATGTATAACTTGCTGCTTAAATGGAACACTCAGGATGAGACAGTTAAATCAGCCATGATAAAATGGGCTCAAGACATTGGGTACAACATTATGTTTGAAGACTGGAAAAGGTTATGGACCACCGGTATGAAATTTACAGCATGTAATGCCTTGAAATAAAATATTATGAAAATGATATACAGGTGGTACATGACCCCAGTCAAGCTTGCTAAGATATATCATCTGTCGGACAATAAATGTTCGAAATGTAAGGAGGCTGAGGGGACATTCTTTCACCTATGGTGGACATGTCCAAGAGTGAAGGCCTTCTGGGAAATTATTTATAATGAGTTAAAAAAGGTGTTTAAGTACACTTTCCCTAAGAAACCAGAGGCCTTCCTCTTGGGCATCGTAGGCCAAAAGGTGTCAAAGAAGGACAGAACGTTTTTCATGTATGCAACTACAGCAGCAAGAATTCTTATCGCCAAACATTGGAAGACTCAAGATTTGCCCACACTGGAAGAGTGGCAAACGCAACTGATGGACTATATGGAATTGGCCGAGATGACTGCCAGGATCCGAGATTTGGGAGAAGAAGCAATGGAGGAGGACTGGAAAAAATTTAAGGACTATCTGCAAAAACTTTATAAATTATATGAATCATAAGAATTCGCATGATTTGTAAAGGTTAGCTCCAGCAATGAGAGTGGATGATATATGAAACTAAATAAAATTAATGAAAGGACTAATGTTTAAATGTTTAAAATGACATTATATTTGTTTTTAGAGTAAATCGACAATAAGTAATTTAAACTTAAAATGCAATGATTTGAAAGTACAAAAGAAACGCATGAAACAAGGTTATAATTTGCTGACATTTTTATTGTTAAGAATGCATCGTGTGCGAGATGTGGGGAAGTCCGGTAGAAGACTGAAATAAGCTTTGAAATGATCCATCTTTCTTTTTCTTTTCTTTTCTTGTTGTTTCTGTTTCTTTGTATATCTGACTATATATCTTTATGGAAAAAATGCAATAAAAATATTATTTAAAAAAAATGAAAGACTGAAGAAGGTGTTCGCATCGGAAGAGCAGCTCCTGCACGTGGATCTGGAGAAACCCATGAGGCTAGAGACTGATGCGTCCGACAGAGCCATTGGGGCGGTTCTTTTGCAGCCAGGGAGAAGCAAGCAGGAATGGAAACCGTGTGACTTTTTCTCGAGAAAGCTAAGCAAGTCGGAGCAAAACTATACTGTGTATGACCGCGAACTGCTTGCGATCTATGCGGCGTTTCGTCGGTGGCAACATCTACTAATAGGGGCGCAGCACACCTGCACCACAACATACCCACTCCTCCCAAACTAAAGAAAATTCCCACAACACTTAACAGGTACACACAGACCATGCTCAAAGCATGGAAAACACAAATAGGCAAACTATCCCCAACCCCATCCCCACTAATCCCCCTGGCGTACCACCCATCATTCCACCATGCAGCACAAAACCTCAAGATAAAAACCTGGCGAACCAAAGGCTTATATCGCCTAATAGACTTTTATAAAAATAACAAACCCTTGTCAACACAAGAAATACAAGACAAACTAGAAGACACCCAAATGCCCTGGTTAACACAACACCAACTACATGCCCTCTTAAACAACCCAACAGTAAAATCAGCAGCAACTAGGCCCCTGACAACCTTCGAAAACCTCCTCCTAATAACAAATGGAAACGGTAAAGGAACGGTATCCGCAATATACAAAATACTACTCCAAAATCCCGCAAATCCTCTAGACGCAATCAAAAAACAATGGGAGAATGACATAGGCTATGAGATTAACCCCACTCAATGGACCAGAATGTGGTCTAAACCCCCCTTTAAATCCATATCAACGAAAAGAAAAGAACTCACACTGAAACTCACCTACAGGTGGTACCTAACACCAAGGAAACTAGCGCTAATACACCCAGGAACCTCACCAAAATGCTGGAGAGGGTACACCTCCACAGGCACATACCTCCACATGTGGTGGGAGTGTCCCAAAATCCAACTATTCTGGACAACAACCATACAAGAAATATGTAAAATAACTAAGCAAGTAATAGACATCACCCCAGAATTGGCCCTACTAAACATCTTCCAAGACAACAATGCCCAATTACACCACAAAGAACTTATAACCCACCTGCTCTCAGCAGCCAGAAACACCATAACCAGACACTGGAGAGACCTGTCATGAGTAAGCATGGATCAATGGTACCAAATAGTATGGGAAACAGCCCTACTAGAAAAATTAACTAATAAACTGAAACTGACACGGGGACAAACAGAAGAAGACGCCTTCACCCCGGTATGGCTCCCCTTTATCACATACACAGCCCAACAGGACAATGACAATAATCCACCAACAGCATACAAATCAATATGGCTAACCTGATCCAAAACACCCACCCACCTCACTCACACACGAAAACAAAGATCACCACAGCCAATCACAAGCAAACAATCACACCCTAGGCCAACCCCAACCTCTCTCACCACCAAAGGAACACAAGTGAACAACACAAGCAACACTGACACCAAACTCTAAATACATTAAACATAATAGAAACACCGCCACCCGACCCCACCCCTTTCCATCTTCCCTCTCTCCACCCCCCTTTCTTTTTTCTTTTCTTCTCCCCCTAATGCCTCAACAAATGAAACGGATTTGTAAAAATGTTACATGAAAAAAAATTAAGAGGCACTGCACTTCTGTAAAACAAGAAAATCCTTAATAAAATATATATTTAATAGGGGTGCAGCACAAGATCCAGGTTTGTACTGATCACAAGAACTTGGAATACTGGAGAACCGCACGAGTGCTCAACCAGAGACAGATTTGATGGGCACAAGAATTCTCCAAGTTTTCCTTCGAAATCCGATACGTGCCAGGAGAGGAAAACGTGAGAGCAGATGCTCTCTCCCGGAAACCGGAGTACATGGAAGGAGAGGGGCCGCCGGAGATACGACACATGATCCCCAAGGACCGATGGGGGTGTGGGGGAACCTTGGTGGGGAAACGAGAACTGGCCGGACTCACTAGAAATGACGTGTTCACACAAACTAAAATCTGGGAACTCCGAGACGGAAGAGAAACCCAAGGAGGGTTTGAGGAGAAGGAAGGGGTGCTGTACTATAAGGGGGCACTGTATGTACCGGGGGAGACCCTACGGGGGAAGGTACTCAAACAACTCCACGACAACCCCACAGCGGGGCACTTTGGACAGCACAAAACCATGATGCTCGTCACCAGGCAGTTCTGGTGGCCCAGGGTGAGGGAGGATGTATGGGAATATGTACGGGGGTGCGACCGCTGCCAAAGGGCAAAGGGGAGCGGGCTGCCCCCACAGGATTACTGGAACCCTTACCCACGCCGGAGAAACCTTGGGAGGTGGTATCCATTGATTTTATGACCGATTTGCCAAGTCCCGAGGGAAGACAGCGGTCATGGTAGTGGTCGATCTACTAACAAAAATGTGCCATTTTATAGCTTGCTCACATGCGGTCACGGCAGAGGAAACAGCCAGGTTGTTTTTAGATCACATCTTCCGGTTGCATGGGGCTCCTTCGAGGGTCATCTCCGACCACGGGAAACAATTTACTTCCCGTTTCTGGAGGAAGCTCATGAGCCTGCTGCAGGTCAAAGTGGGCTTCTCAACGGCGAGACACCCGGAAACCAACGGGCAAGCAGAAAGAGCGAACAGTATTCTCCAGCAATACCTACGCTGCTACGTCAGTGAGAGGCAGAACGATTGGGTAGAGAAACTAGCGCTGGCTGAATTTGCGTACAATAATGCTGAACATGTGTCCACGGGAATGAGCCCGTTCATGGCCAATTATGGGTGTCACCCCAGGGCCTTCCCGGGGAGTGGGGAGGAAGGTTGAAGCGTACCTGCGGCAGAGCAGTTTGTGGAAGAAATGGAAGCCCGGCACCAGCAACTTAAGATGAACTTAGAGCGGGCCAAGGAAATTTACAAGAGGCAGGCAGACAAGCGCCGTAGGGAAGGGGAGACCATACGGGTGGGAGATCGGATGTGGTTGTCAACCCAAGGGTTACCTTTTAAGGGGGGGTGCAAGAAGTTGCAGCCCAGGCGGCTGGGACCGTTTGAGGTAACACAGCAGGTGAACCCCGTGGCATTCAAGCTCATATTGCCTGACAGCATGAAGATACACCCGGTGTTCCATAGGTCCCTACTCTCATCGTACAGGGAAGGACGGTGATTCCCGGGGCGAGAGGGAGAAGTCACCACACACCCGCAGGTAGAAGAGAGGGAGCACCACAACTTGGCCATGGAAATACTTGATTCAAGGTGGCGAGGACGCCAGGTGGAGTACTTGGTGGCTTGGGAGGGAGAACCCGGGTCGGAAAACACGTGGGTTCCCACGGAGGCAATCACTGACGGGTATCTGGTGGAGGAATTCCACCGCCTGCTCCTGGACAAACCCAAAGCACTAGCGAGATTCTGGGAGGAGCAATTTGGAACCACAGACGATGAACAGGATTTTGTGGGTTTTTCTGCCTCCAAAGGGGAGGGAGAAGAGGCTTCGGAGGAAGAAGAATCAGACTGGGAGGCCCATCCCGCGGGAAGGGATCAGAGCAGGTGGGAAGCGGGTTTTGAATCCTCAGAGGATGGCGACAGCTCCTTCCGTGGGTTCCCCGCATCGTCGGCCGAAGAAAGGGACAAAGTTGGGTCAACAGGTTGGGCCGGGGGTGGAGGGGGTCCTGGGGGGGAGGTGGATGTCAGGGAACTGACATCGGAGCTAGAGGCAGAGGGAAGGCTCTCAAATGATGCTGGAGAAGGGCCCAGCAGGGAGAGAAGCAGCTCAGCAGATGGGGAAGCAAATCAGCGCAACACCAGGGATAAAGGGGGGCAGATGGGGGAATCGGCGAGAGGGCTCCAGGACTCTTCATCGGACACCAGCGGGGAGAGCACGGGTCCTCCACTACCCACGCCCACCCTGCGCAGAAGACTTCCACGCAAAGGGAGTAGGAGGAGACTGGGTGTCAAACAACTTTTATGTTGGAAAAGGTTTAAGAAATGCCCACTGACGGATTCTGCTAGCGACTGAGGCAGCCACGAAGTGAAGGGCTGTCCAGACAGAAAGGTTTAACAAGGCAACAGAGACAGGAGTGGCGGTAACTTACGCACAAGCAACCCCACACTCATTACATATATATTATACACACTGCCTCAGACCAACACGGCTACCTACCTGAATCTAGAACCTTCTGCCTCTGCTTCTCTCACAGAGAAGCTTCTAGTAGCTTCTAGAATTAAACAGAATAAGAAAGAATAGGAAAGATATTTACACATGAGATCAGTACTTTCTGCACTAAGAAATGCTGTGGGAGGAGCTTATCAGAGCTTGCAGGGCAGCAGCTGAAGGAGGAGCAAAAGGGTTTTCTTGTGTGTGTGTGTTTGTGGATGATTAGCTGCTCTCCCTGCAGTTTGATCCATCTTTTAGATTTAGGGGACCTAGTCTCAATTGTTTGTTGGGGGAGACCTAGGTTTTTTGGGGGGGTTATTTGTCCTGTCTTCACGCTTTTTAAAATGGAGGACCACTGTAGCCACCCCAACGACACATTTTCAAGATGGAGGGTGAGGGAACAACTGCAGTCGCCTGCGGTTCCTGCGCAATGTTTGCCATCTTGCCAAAGGTTGCAGGCAGCTTTACCTGCAGCAATTGTATGTTGATTGCCCTTTTAAAAGACAAAGTCCAGCAACTGGAGGAACGTGTAGCTACGCTCCAAAGAATTAGAGAGCTGGAGCTCTTCTTGGAAGCAACAGAGCACACCGTCTCCACCAAGGAGGAGACAGGGGACTCCCCTGAGAAAGAGGCTAGTTCACCAACACAGGAGCCAGATATATGGAGAAACGTGACTCAAAGAAGTAGGAGGCCCAGGGTTCATTCTGATTGTTTAGAAATACACAATCGCTTTGAGGTCCTCTCCCCTAGCATGGAAGACGAAGAGCAGACTCCATTTGAGGATCTCTCCCTCATTACAGTCGATCAGGTATATGAAGACGAGCAGCAAAGTCAGTCCTCAGGGAATGTGCAGGCGACCTTGGAACGGACAGCTCACGGAAGAACCCCGACCAAACCTAAGAGGAGGCGTGTAGTGGTGATAGGGGATTCCCTACTGAGGGGAACAGAAGCAGTGATCTGTGGGCCTGACAAGATGTCTCGGGAGGTGTGCTGTCTCCCCGGGGCTAAGATCCAAGATGTAACTGAACGACCGCAAGGAATCATAAAACCCACTGACAAATACCCCTTCCTCTTGGTTCATGTGGGAACCAAAGACACTGCAAGCAACAGCCTCCAGAAGATCAAAAGAGACAACGAGGCTCTGGGCAGGAAATTGAAGCAATTAAATGCACAAATTGTCATCTCATCTGTCCTCCCAGTTGAAAGACGTGGCCCAGGGAGAGAGGGAAAAATAGTGGAAGTGAACAGCTGGCTTCGCAAATGGTGTAAACAGGAACGGTTTGGATTCTTAGATCACGGACTGCAGTTTCTTGAAGATGGACTTCTGGCAAGCGATGGGCTGCACCTCACAACGGTTGGGAGAAATGTTTTTGCCAAAAATCTCAGAAACCTCATCAGGAGGGCTTTAAACTGACTAATGTGGGGGAGGGAGACAGTGCTCCTGAAGGTAGGAGTCTATCAATTGATGAAGATGATCATCCAAATGTCATAGACCAAATGGAGCAAACAGCACGCAGACCTAGTGATGGGAGGGGAAAATCCTTAAATAAGAGACACGGGGGAATGATTAATGGACTTCAATGTCTGTACACTAATGCGCAAAGCATGGGAAATAAACAAGATGAGCTTGAGCTCTTGGTACAGCAAACTAAATATGACATAATAGGCATCACTGAAACCTGGTGGGATAAGTCCCACGATTGGAATTTAATAATGGAGGGATACAATCTATTTCAGAGAAACAGACCAGACAAGAAAGGAGGAGGAGTGGCGTTATATGTCAGGGATGTGTATACCTGTGAAGAGATCCAAGATTTAGAACCTCAAAGCCAAAGTGAGAGCATTTGGGTCAAAATTAAAGGAGAGAAGAATAACAGAGACCTCATTGTGGGAGTTTACTATAGATCCCCAAGCCAAACGGAGGACATAGATGATGCCTTCCTGGAACAGATGGCCAAGCATGCAAAAGGAAGGGAGATAGTAGTAATGGGGGACTTCAATTACCTGGCTATTTGTTGGATGTCAAACTCAGCAAAGAGCATAAGGTCAAACAGATTCCTCACTGGCCTTGCAGACAACTTCCTTGTCCAGAAAGTGGGAGAAGCAACAAGAGGAACAGAAAACAATGCCCGACCTGAAGAATTTGGAGCAAATGATTCAGCAAAGGAAACACAGCCCAGAATAACTAAGGAGATAGTACAAGAATACTTGGCTAGTTTAGATGTATTCAAGTCTCCAGGGCCAGATGAACTGCATCCAACAGTATTAAAAGAACTGGCAGATGTGATCTCAGAACCACTGGCAGTCATCTTTGAGAATTCCCGGAGAACAGGCGAAGTCCCGGCAGACTGGAGGAGGGTAAATGTTGTCCCTATTTTCAAAAAGGGGGAAAGAGAGGACCCAAATAATTATCGTCCAGTCAGTCTGACATCAATACCAGGGGAGATTCTGGAGCAGATCATTAAGCAAACAGTCTGAGCACCTAGAAAGGAATGCTGTGATCACCAATAGTCAGCATGGATTTCTGAAAAATAAGTTATGTCAGACCAACCTGATCTTGTTTTTTGACAGAATTACAAGCCTGGTAGATGAAGGGAACGCAGTGGATGTAGCCTACCTTGATTTCAGCAAGGCATTTGACAAGGTGCCCCATGATATTCTTGTAAAGAAGCTGGTAAAATGCGGTCTTGACTATGCTACCACTCAGTGGATTTGTAACTGGCTGACTGACCAAACCCAAAGGGTGCTCATCAATGGTTCCTCTTCATCCTGGAGAAGAGTGACTAGTGGGGTGCCACAGGGTTCTGTCTTGGGCCCGGTCTTATTCAACATCTTTATCAACGACTTGGATGATGGACTCAAGGGCATCCTGATCAAATTTGCAGATGACACCAAACTGGGAGGGGTGGCTAACACCCCAGAGGACAGGATCACACTTCAAAACGACCTTGACAGATTAGAGAACTGGGCCAAAGCAAACAAGATGAACTTTAACAGAGAGAAATGTAAAGTATTGCACTTGGGCAAAAAAAATGAGAGGCACAAATACAAGATGCGTGACACCTGGCTTGAGAGCAGTACATGTGAAAAGGATCTAGGAGTCTTGGTTGACCACAAACTTGACATGAGCCAACAGTGTGACGTGGCAGCTAAAAAAGCCAATGCAATTCTGGGCTGCATCAATAGGAGTATAGCATCTAGATCAAGGGAAGTAATGGTGCCACTGTATTCTGCTCTGGTCAGACCACACCTGGAGTACTGTGTCCAGTTCTGGGCACCACAGTTCAAGAAGGACACTGACAAACTGGAACGTGTCCAGAGGAGGGCCACCAAAATGGTCAAAGGCCTGGAAACGATGCCTTATGAGGAACGGCTAAGGGAGCTGGGCGTGTTTAGCCTGGAGAAGAGGAGGTTAAGTGGTGATATGATAGCCATGTTCAAATATATAAAAGGATGTCACATAGAGGAAGGAGAAAGGTTGTTTTCTGCTGCTCCAGAGAAGCGGACACGGAGCAATGGATCCAAACTACAAGAAAGAAGATTCCACCTAAACATTAGGAAGAACTTCCTGACAGTAAGAGCTGTTTGACAGTGGAATTTGCCGCCAAGGAGTGTGGTGGAGTCTCCTTCTTTGGAGGTCTTTAAGCAGAGGCTTGAAAACCATATGTCAGGAGTGCTCTGATGGTGTTTCCTGCTTGGCAGGGGGTTGGACTCGATGGCCCTTGTGCTCTCTTCCAACTCTATGATTCTATGATTCATGATGGCTGGTAGTTTGTTAAGAGGGAGATAGTAAAAGCACAACTTCAGGCAATACCAATGAGACGGAAACATGGAAGGTGCCTAAAGAAGCCAGGGTGGCTATCTAAAGAACTTTTAACTGAGTTAAGATTAAAAAAGGGTGTGTACAAAAACTGGAAAAGGGGGGAAACCACCAAAGAGGAATTCAAACAAATAGCCAGCACATGTAGACACAAAGTCAGAAAAGCTAAAGCACAGAATGAACTCAGGCTTGCTAAAGAGGTTAAAAGCAACAAAAAAGGCTTTTATGGGTATGTTCGTAGCAAAAGGAAGAACAAAGAAACAGTGGGGTCACTCAGAGGAGAAGATGGTGAAATGCAAACAGGGGACACAGAAAGGGCTGAACTCCTCAATGCCTTCTTTGCCTCAGTCTTCTCTGATAAAGAAAACAATGCCCGACCTGAAGAATTTGGAGCAAATGATTCAGCAGAGGAAACACAGCCCAGAATAACTAAGGAGATAGTACAAGAATACTTGGCTAGTTTAGATGTATTCAAGTCTCCAGGGCCAGATGAACTGCATCCAACAGTATTAAAAGAACTGGCAGATGTGATCTCAGAACCACTGGCAGTCATCTTTGAGAATTCCTGGAGAACAGGCGAAGTCCCGGCAGCCTGGAGGAGGGCAAATGTTGTCCCTATTTTCAAAAAGGGGGAAAGAGAGGACCCAAATAATTATCGCCCAGTCAGTCTGACATCAATACCAGGGAAGATTCTGGAGCAGATCATTAAGCAAACAGTCTGTGAGCACCTAGAAAGGAATGCTGTGATCACCAATAGTCAGCATGGATTTCTGAAAAATAAGTCATGTCAGACTAACCTGATCTCGTTTTTTGACAGAATTACAAGCCTGGTAGATGAAGGGAACGCAGTGGATGTAGCCTACCTTGATTTCAGCAAGGCATTCGACAAGGTGCCCCATGATATTCTTGTAAAGAAGCTGGTAAAATGTGGTCTTGACTATGCTACCACTCAGTGGATTTGTAACTGGCTGACTGACCGAACCCAAAGGGTGCTCATCAATGGTTCCTCTTCAAAGGCCTGGAAACGATGCCTTATGAGGAACGGCTAAGGGAGCTGGGCATGTTCAGCCTGGAGAAGAGGAGGTTAAGGGGTGATATGATAGCCATGTTCAAATATATAAAAGGATGTCACATAGAGGAAGGAGAAATGTTGTTTTCTGCTGCTCCAGAGAAGCGGACACGGAGCAATGGATCCAAACTACAAGAAAGAAGATTCCACCTAAACATTAGGAAGAACTTCCTGACAGTAAGAGCTGTTTGACAGTGGAATTTGCTGCCAAGGAGTGTGGTGGAGTCTCCTACTTTGGAGGTCTTTAAGCAGAGGCTTGACAACCATATGTCAGGGGTGCTCTGATGGTGTTTCCTGCTTGGCAGGGGGTTGGACTCGATGGCCCTTGTGGTCTCTTCCAACTCTATGATTCTATGATTCTATGATTCTATCAGGCTATCTGGGAAAGCTTCTACAAAAGGCCTTCTAGGTACTATTCTTGAAAAATAGTTGCCAAGAAGCCAATTGAAAGTCAAAATGTGTCCATTTGACAGAAGGGAAAGGCGGGTGAGAAAAAGTTGTGACCTTCATGCAGAACAGGTGGGCTGGCAAGACAAAATAAATACCGTATTTTTTGCACCATAACACTCACTTTTTTCCTCCTAAAAAGTAAGGGGAAATGTCTGTGCGTGTTATGGAGGGAATGCCTACGGGTGGCATGCCTACGGATTTTCCTCCTCTAAAAACTATGTGCGTGTTATAGTCGGGTGCGTGTTATAGAGCGAAAAATACGGTAGATATTTCTGCTGGCACAAATGGGGAAGTGATAGCAACATATTAAAAGGCAACAGGTAAAATTGCAAAGGAGACACACTGAAATGTAAATAAAGACACCTTGTAAACCAGATGTCAGGTACACCTTTGAAGGGAGGGGGTTCCAAAACTAGGTCATCCCCATCAAGAAAGCCTGCTCCTTTGGCATATGGAATCTCAGATGACGACAAAAGGTTGCAGCATTTGAGACCTTTCAGGGGAAAGGCAATAGGAGACACGAGAGACGTTTATAAAATTATGTAGTACATGGGAGTTCCATCTAGCTCACTGCTTCCCCACTTGCTCTAAGGCAGCATCTCTCAACCCGGGGTTCCCAGATACAGTGGTACCTTGAGTTAAGAACTTGATTCATTCTGGAAGTCTGTTCTTAACCTGAAACTGTTCTTAACCTGAAGCACCACTTTAGCTAATGGGGCCTCCTGCTGCTGCCACGCCGCCGGAGCACAATTTCTGTTCTCATCCTGAAGCAAAGTTCTTAACCCGAGGTACTATTTCTGGGTTAGCGGAGTCTGTAACCTGAAGCGTCTGTAACCTGAGGTACCACTGTATTGTTGGACTACCACTGCCATCATCCCTGACTGCTGCCCCTGCTAGCTATAGATGATGGTGTTCTAAACAGACGGAAGGGGGAGGGTTGACCTTTTGGAATTTTGTATGGTAATGTTCAGTTATGCCATCGGAAGAACAGTTGCACTATGGTCCAAGGTCCTATTTCATTGCAGGGAATCACACCCATAGACTCTAATGTGTTTGTAGCCATGCCTGTACTCCTTAACATTGTTTCCGTTAAAAGAGTCACACAAGCAAGACAAAATAACAACCAGCAGGGCAGTGATAAGGAAAAAACACACATTTTATTCACACCCCCTATCAGCAAGGATGTGGGCTTAAGCCTGAGATAAATGGTTATGCAAAACACTAGCATATGCCCAGACTTGTTCCAAACAGGAAAAACAATTAGTGCCTCCAGCAGGCTTTACACACAAGAAAACCACAAGTTGCCTCATGGTATGCTTGTTATGAACACTTACCTGCTATTATCCTAAGGTAAGGCTGATATTAATAAATTTGTTATTACACGGCCCCCATACATAAGAGCAGCTAGTACCACCAAATGATCACAGAAGTGCCACTGATTCAATAACGTGGGTAGACCGTTTGTGCAAAACACTGTATTCAAAATGATCTGTCAAGCTTTGGCCAATCAAAAGTTAGCAGCCAGCGCCACTTGGGGTACAAATCACGGGTACTGCAGCCTTACATCGCAACAGACTAAGGTAAACTAATATAAATTCACTAAAAATCAACGTTCCAACAGATCTTCTCCATTCCACTTTTGTTCCACTCTGAAAAGGGATTGGGAAATATGACTCTAGATGCCATGGATCCCAAAGCATGAAGTCACGTACTCAGTGAACCTCGCCCTAGAGAGAGTGTCAAGTCCAGGTGTCAAGCTGCCACCCATCACAATCACAAAGGTGGTCAAACCAGGAATGGATTCAGACTAGGACACAAAGAGACTGTGATTTACTTAGCTCAAGGGTAAATAGCTTTGTTTTCTATCATCAGTGGGTGTCTGGTGACTGTCAGGAGGGAGGGGCAGGTACCTGAAACTCAGGTTACAACCCCTGGACCTCCCCTTGTGTGACAAATTAGTGATGTAGCAATGATGTATTGATGATGATGTCTGAACTGTATTCTGGGATATAGGGAAAACTTTTAAAAGTCAATGTCTTCTTTTGTTTGGGGTCTTGCCTCTCCGTTGGATTAGGTAGGACCCTGCTATAGTACAGTTACCAGATATTTTTCAATGAATCCGTGGACTTTTCACTGTCAATGGATTTTGTATGGGGACTGATTTGTAAATCCAGGGACTGTCCCCAGGAAACAGGGCTGTCTGGTAACCTTATGCTATAGCAGTTTGCTTTATACCAAATAAAGTTCAGGCTTCTTAAGCCACTTCGCTTCAGGTTACTCTGGATGGTGTCCGTTTTTACTCCTCTCTGGCCGCGGAAACCACACAAGGATGCACGGGAGAAACGTACTGAAAGGAAGGCACACCCACACCGTGATCAACTCCGCCCGGAAACCAATGTCCCCACTGTGGAAGGACGTGGGGATCCAGAATTGGCCTCCAGTCACTTACGGACTCAATGTTAAAACAGTGCTTATGGAAGATAATTTTACTCAGCTACGAGGGATAGAAGAAGAAGAAGAAGAAGAAGAAGAAGAAGAAGAAGAAGAAGAAGAAGCGTGTCCCGTAAGGGCCAGAAGCAGTTATTGCCGTGTCTTTTTCAGTGGGAAAGATTGTCCAACATCTGGGAACCCAAGGTCAAGAAAGGCTGTTCTCAAGTTTTCATTTCAGCACTGCAATGAGTTTTCTAGGAATAGACTGCCATCGTGTGGCAGAAAGGAAAGAGACCTTGAAGGGAAACTGCACTTGTATGGCATCTTTCATTATTTTAAACACTTTTACATCTTCCTTCCAATTCCCAGTTCAGAAGTTTGCTATTTAAAATGGAATAGATGCAGCCTTCATATTTATTTCCCTCTGTTTATTTATTTATACATATACACACATATTCAAATACTGTAGGTATTATAAACAAAACACATTCTTCAACTTTAACATTACAAATTACATACAGTGGTACCTCGGGTTACATACACTTCAGGTTACATACACCTCAGGTTACAGACTCTGCTAACCCAGAAATAGTGCTTCAGGTTAAGAACTTTGCTTCAGGATGAGAATAGAAATTGTGCTCCGGTGGCACGGCGGCAGCAGGAGGCCCCATTAGCTAAAGTGGTGCTTCAGGTTAAGAAGTTTCAGGTTAAGAACGGACCTCCAGAACGAATTAAGTACTTAACCCGAGGTACCACTGTATTCACATTAGTCAAGTGTTTGTACACATTTCCCTTTTCACATATTCCCTTGTGACTTCCCTCCCCCCTGTGCATGGCATCTTTAATTCTATTTTATAATATTACTATTGTGTTTATATTTATTATATTTATTAGAAGAGGAGGTTAAGGGGTGATATGATAGCCATGTTCAAATACATAGAGGAGGGAGAAAGGTTGTTTTCTGCTGCTCCAGAGAAGCGGACACGGAGCAATGGATCCAAACTACAAGAAAGAAGATTCCACCTAAACATTAGGAAGAACTTCCTGACAGTAAGAGCTGTTTGACAGTGGAATTTGCTGCCAAGGAGTGTGGTGGAGTCTCCTTCTTTGGAGGTCTTTAAGCAGAGGCTTGACAACCATATGTCAGGAGTGCTCTGATGGTGTTTCCTGCTTGGCAGGGGGTTGGACTCGATGGCCCTTGTGGTCTCTTCCAACTCTATGATTCTATGATTCTATGATCAAGCACATTCAAAATTCCTTCTTTCATTTCATAAATCTTATCTTTCTGGGATGAATCTATGCTTATCAATAAATTACTGTTGGAACATCTTTGTGTCATGTAGTCATCAACACATTTCCATTTCTTTCTAAGATTCTGGTTGGATTGTATTGATTATTGCTGTCATTTTTGCCAATTCAAAAAATTCAAGTTGCCATCTATCACTGAGGGTATTCTTCACACTTCAAATTTCTAGCAACCAATAATCTAGTGCCAGCTGTAGCATACAAGAAGATTCTAATTTTATCTTTTGGACTGTCATTTGAGACTATCCCTAAGAGAAACACCCAAAATTTACTTTAAACATTTTTTTCAATTCCTCATATATGTTATTCCAGAATATTTTTATTTTGGTACAATCCCACCACAGGTGGTAGAGTGATTCTTCTGATATTTTACATCTCCAACACAAATTTGATGGCAATTTATAAACTTTTGCTAATTTAACGAGTCATGTACCACCTGTTAACACATCTTCATATATTCTTTAATAGTGTAACAGGCGGTAAAATTGGTAGGTTTTCCAAAACTTTTCCCATTTGTCTAGCCAAATCGCGTAACCAAACTCCTGTCCCCATTTAATCATGACTTCTTTAATCTGCTCATCTTTTAATTCCCATTCAAGTAATGTTATACATTTTTGATAGATTCTTCTTAGAACTATTCAGAAATTCTGACTGAAATTTGGACTCATGCAGAGATGAATTTATCATTAAGTTTGTAATATTGTAACCAGCTGGTACAAAACTGTTTAAGTTCTTCATAAGGTTTCAGCTTTAGGTCTTTATAAGTAACTCCAATTTTCCCCCATGTTTTTCTTTTTAACTGAAATCATTTCAAGTGGTGCTGCCCACCAAGGGGTCTTGGGTTCTAATAAACTATACTTCCTCCAAATTTTTATTAATGAGTTCCCAATTATATGATTCATAATCATTTGTCTTGTACCTTTGACTTGTTATCTAAATGGCAGGCATGCCACCCATGTCTATTGTTGTCCCTCTAGATCTAATATATCAGTATTGTCCAATGAAATCCATTCTTTGATCCAGCGGAGGCAAGAGGCCTTGTAGTAGATTTTCAAATCCGGGAGTCTGAATCCCCCCCCCCCTCTTCTATTAGTAAGTTATTTATATTTGGTACGAGGTCTCTCATTTCTGTTTTAGTGTGTGTTTTTTATCCTATTGTTTTAAATGCCCTGGTGCTTCTTTAGGAGGAAAGTGAGAAATCAAAAATAAAATACAGTACTTTAAAAATGTTTACTTCAATCAGTTAATGAAAGCATATCCTATTGGCAGGTGCGTGCTTACACAAACAGGACACACAATGACCAGTCATTGCAACTGCCATTCTGCTTGGGCATTTTCTTTACTGCTAGGCTGTTTAAAGCAGAGCTTTCCAAACTGTGACGCAACGCTGTGTGCAGGTGTGTTGCACAATCGCTCGCTTCGCTAGTAAAACTGAATAACTGTGTTGCAAAATGATGAATGTCTAAAAAGTGTGTCACCAAAACGAAAAAGGTGGCAAAGGTGCAGAGCTGTGCATCCTGTGAACCTCTTGAGAGACCTGTGGGTATCAGGGGAGCTATACAAATTGAATGATTAAATGGTTGGCAAGCAGCCAAACAATTGCAGCTGCCAGTTAACACAACAGATTTAAAGATGCAGGACATTTCGAATTCAAAGAATTTACTTGCACCTTCTCCAAAACTGGTAAACTTCTGCTAGATCAATGAAAGGCATTATGCCACCATTGCAAAGCCCTCTGCGAGGTTTATCACATCTTGGCACCTTCATTTTTAATCTTCCAGTGGCTTGAGATGGCAACCTCCACAAGGAATAGTCCTGAAATGGTAGAATGCACTGTGCCACCTAGGAAGAGCATCACCCTTGTCAGGAAACCAGAACCTTTATTAGGACCAACGAGAATATGTGGTAATAGAGTATATGCCCCAATAGCCTCCATATGAAAAGATGTAAAAGAAAAAAGAATGTGTCTGCCTTCAGCAAGCCTGATAGAGGGTGGACCCCCAGTTCTCCTCTTCCAGGTCGGATTCTGGAAGCATGCTTTTCCTCTGAGAACATTGGTTACTCTCTATGCATGTCTAAAGCCAAAGGAAATGTCTCTGCATAAGCCTGTGTGATTTATAGGCAAGTGGTTCCCCAGCAGCCCAAGCTGCAATGACAGAGTAAACCCATCTCAAACATCAGTGCTGTAGTTGCTAAAGAAATCCACTAGTCAAGCAAGCTTTCAGATTCTGCAGAACTCTTCAGCAGCCTGCCTATGATGACTGCACTGAAAAAGCATCATGCAGCAGCAAGTCTCAAGCAGCACAGGCTGACTGTTCTTTTCAACACCTTCACTTCTGCTGGACATCAATGCAGTGCTCTTGTTCCAAGAACACTCCCAACTCCCATCAGCCCCTGCAACCAGGGCCAGCGGCCAGGAAGAATGGATACACTGGAGCCTAAAAATCTTAAGGGCACCAGCTTGCATAACGCCGTTGGAAGGTTTTCTTTCTGTGCAGCTCTCCTCTTGACGGGGTTTTGATTTCTAAAAATATCAGCATTTCAGAACACATGCAGCCACCAACTACATGGAATCAAAGACGTCAGCAGGAGAAAGTTTCTGTTGCCTCCATCCCTCATTCAACATCACCTTTTCTGGGAGAATGGAAAGCTTTAGGGATAGCGCCCTTTGGTTTGGCAAGCTACCTCCTGCTTCAAAGTTACTGATTTGCTCAGACTGAAGAGGCACAAGATCCCAGCTCAAATTCAACAGGCAGAAACCATTTTTTTTAATCTCCACTTTATTTTTTGCAACAAATAACCACATGCAGCAGTCTTACAAATTCCTTTCTGGTATTTCAGCAGCAGCAGCACAGCCATTGCTGCAATTTGTTATTTTTTTATTGGATTTATACCCCACCTTTTCCTCCAAGAATCACAAGGTGGCATACAAGGTCTTCCCCCTTCCTCACCTAATCCCCACCAACAGACCTTGAAGGTAGGTTAGAATGAGAGGTGGTGACTGGCCTAGGATACATCCACTGGTGGGCTTCATGGTTGAAGGGATCTGAATCCAGGTCTCCCAGATCCTAGCTGGGATCCCCAACCACTACATCCCACTGGCTGTCAAACACATTCAGGCCTCTCTCCACAAGGACAGCCCTCAACTCCTCTTCCCCCTTCCAGCCTAGAGAAGACTAGAGAACACCAAAGGTCCTGCGGTTTACAGATGGATACCGTGCAATTTTCGTCCTGCTAGTCTAATCAAAATTGCATCGTAATCCACCCGACAACAGCAGAACACGGGCTCCCGGTCCTCTCCTCCCTCTTACCCTTCTGCTCCCGAAGAATTTCTCTCCCTCTCCACAGGCCGGGACAAGTGCAATACTGTCCAGAGAACCCACAAGTAATGCAACAAATCCCAACCCAGGGAGAAGCCAGTTTTCTAAAGCTGCCTTTGAAAGCAAAGCGAGAATAAAGAGGACGGGGGGGAAAGCCTGTCCCGTCTCTTCCCTCCCAGCCCTGGGGGGACGGAGCTCCTCTCTGCTCACACCACCACCGTCAGTTTTGCATGGATTTGCACAGCAATGGACACCAAGCTGGGATGCAAACCTGCAAAACGGACTGTAGATCAGCACACAGTCTTCTCAGGCGCTACTCCGCCCCCCACCGGCCCCAACATGGCGCTTGGTGTCCAACAGTACTGTAAGTGCCCATATTACAGTAGATCAAGATGCACAACTACCTGCACTATGAGCACTTTGCCACTGCTAAGACAAAGCAGAGGTTGCTGGGAATCCTTCGGGAAAGCATTTTGGATAGGGAGGCTTGCAGGTGACTCTACTAGTCTTCTCAGCTAAGGCTTTGTTTAGACAAACTTACCCAGACATGCAGACATGTATTTTAATCTGGTGTTTCACTTATCACATAATTTTTTAGTACAGTGGTGCTGTTGTTGTTTAGTCATTTAGTCATGTATGTCCGACTCTTTGTGACCCCCTGGACCAGAGCATGCCAGGCCCTCCTGTCTTCCACTGCCTCCCGCAGCTTGGTCACTCATGCTGGTAGCTTCGAGAACACTGTCCCACCATCTCGTCCCGTCGTCCCCTTCTCCTACAGCGGTACCTCGGGCTAAGTACTTAATTCGTTCTGGAGGTCCATTCTTAAGCTGAAACTGTTCTTAACCTGAAGCACCACTTTAACTAATGGGGCCTCCTGCTGCCACTGCACGATTTCTGTTCTCATCCTGAAGCAAAGTTTTTAACCTGAGGTACTATTTCTGGGTTAGTGGAGTCTGTAACCTGAAGCGTATGTAACCCGAGGTACCACTGTAGCTGTTTTAACTGTTTTTATTGAAAATTTTATGACATTGGGGTTTTTTGTAATTCACTTCCGAGGTTTTTGGGTTGTTATTTTTTACAAGGGAGAAAATTTTATGAACAGAAAAAAATCACCAGACAGGGCTGGGAAGGACCAGGTCTAAAAGTGAGGAAAGCCTGTTACTCAATGCAGACCACAGTGAGCTGGGTGGGCCTTTTGCCTGACTTGGTGAAAAGGTCTTCCTGTGTTCCCAAGATGCCAAGGCACTTTCAAAAGCTAGTGTGGAACATGGAAGCCTATCTGTCTGGGCACTGTGGCAAACAGGATGCTAGATGAGCACTGAGCCCTAAACCTGAGAACACAAGTGACTTCTGGAACAGGCCAATGGCTCATCCAGCCCAGCCCAGGGGAAGCCCTCCCCCTCCCATGGTTTCCAGCCAAGCCTTGCTCCCTCCATAGATTTATCCAAGCCTCTTTCAAAGCCATCCAAGGGGGTGGCCATCCCTGCCTCCTGCCAGGGAACTACGCACTGTGTGTATCCTGAATCTTTCAACACTCAGGTTCATTGCCTACCTGTGAGTTCTACTCTCAAGAGCTCTTGTGCTTGTCAATTAGTATCAGTAAGCCTTCTAAATCAATTTTGGGAGACCTGTGGCCCTCTAAATGTTGACAGGCTCTAAGCTCCCTTATGCCTCACCCAGTGTAGCCAGTAACAGGGATAATGGGAATTGTGGTACAGGAAAATCACAGGTTTCCCTATCCCTGTCCTAAATGGGCAGCGATGTGTTTTAAGTCCTCACCCTATGCATCTTGAAATGAACCAAAGGTTTTTTTTAAGAGTGGAGAAAGCACACTTTAGTTATTTTTGCTTTCCCCCATATGAATTATGGAAAGAGTTTTGCAGACTTGAATTTAAACACCCTAAACCATGGACCTGTTTCAGCTTTACATGGGATATGTTTGTGAATTCTGCCAGGCAATATTACTGTTTCCATTCTCCTATGTCCACGTATCTGAAGGCCACAGCTCAGCAGCAGAGCACCTGACGTGCATACAGAAGGCCCTGGATTCGATCCCCAAGGGCCACTCCAGGTGGGGCTGGGACAGACTCCCTGCCTGAAACCCCAGAGAGCCGCTGCTGCTGCCAGTCAGTGTAGAGAACGCTGAGCTAGATGGACCAATGGACTGGGGCAGCATTAAGGTAGCATCCTCTGTTACAAGGCAAGGTTTTGCATCAATTAAACGGCATATAAATTTCATTAAATAAAATATCAAGTGAAAGGGGCAAAATTGTTTCGATTCAGAGTTGGGTGACCTACACTGCAACACCAAAAATGACTTTTGCTATCCCACTGGATATTAGACTGGATTATTGCAATGCACTGCATGTGGGTTCTATGTGGGGCTTCAGCTGGTGCAGATGACATGAACATGCTTCCACCAACCCATGGCACCAAGGTTAAAAGATCTGGCACTGGTCACTGAGCCAAGCCCTCTGTCCTCATGTCCATGAAGAGTCAAGCCTTCGGTGTTGTGGGTTCAAAGTTATGGCATATCCTCCCACAAGAAGTTAAGCAGGCACCACCCCTGAGATTCACACACCTGGTCAGAACTGTTTTGTTTCAGGAGACTTTTGATCCCTAAATGGTTCTCAGGTGTTTTATGTTTATTTATTTTTAAACAGATTTTAAATTCATTAAGTTTAAAATTTTGGAGGTTTAATTGGTTTTAAATTTTGTATATTGTGCAACCTATTGCTGTAAACCAATTTAAATTTAAACGAAACAGCATTTGTTGTATCAGAAAGTGCAGGTGGTATCCAAATACCATTAACTTTTCATACTCCTGAGAAGCTAGGCACACCAGATTTAAAAAAGAAAAATGCACACCCAATAGAATTTAGGCAAGCTGGTGAAGAGTCTCAGTTTCTGCAAAACTCCCAAGGGGCTGAAGCAGCTCAGATATAAAAGGTCTGCGATACCAAGTTCCCAGTTTATTGCATAAAACCATGCAAAACATCACACAAAAATACAAACATAAATAAAAGAATGCTTTAAAAAAAAATCAGCCCTCCATAACCATTTCAGAGGCGAGCAATAAAAAGGGAGAGCTCATGGTGGTGCAGTGGTTAGAGTTTTGGACTAACCTTCACTCATCCAGGAAGCTGACTGGGTGACCCAGGGCTGGTCATGGTCGCTCAGCCTAACCTCCCTCACAGAGTTCTTGTGAGGACAAAATGAAGAGAGCCATGTGCACCACCTTCGGCTCCTAGGAGGAAAGGTGGGGTAGGAATACAGTCAATCTACAGAAGCCAGAGAAACCAAACAGGGTCCAGGACGCAGCTTGCAAGTTAAGGTGCATTTCTACGGGATATGTGGATAGGAGCAATTACTGCTTACAGTTTCTATTAGGCAGTTGTTGTTCTGCAAGAAAACTGAGAACGTGGTGCATATCGGGTAGGGGGCAGATGTAGCTTCGAACCCAGCAGGTTGGAGTGCCAAAGGTTCCCCACTCCACTCTTTTCAATAACCTTTCATTCAGCATTCAGAATTCACCAGGCACATTTTCCATCTGGCTATTGGCCACTTGTAGCCAAGTGAAGGTGACTGGGCGCCAGAATGGCACCTGCCATCTCCACCATGCCCGGGGATCCTTGGATTTTCCCTGTTTTCACACACTAATACCCCATCCTGTAAAATTCTATCCATCTGCACAATCAGAATGAATTTCTGGAACCAAACAGTTGAAAAATACGACTTTCAAGCTGACTGGCCCCAAAATGGTAACTAGGCATTCCGTTTTGGAGAGTGTAACCCTGGTTTAAGGAGCCATTTGGCACCTGGCTTATATACCTGAGTTTCTAACAGTGCTTCCACTGGTGGAGTAATGCTGCACTCCCACATTTTCTGCAAGGTTGACTTAAAGGCATCTGGTTGTGCACAAGGCATTCTAAAAGACGGCAGCTGTCTTCCTGTCCCTGTGACTTCAGTCGAGACTCACTGCCAGCTGCGTGTGCCAGAAGGCGCATCCAGGGCAGTAGATTCTAAGCTATTCCACTCACTGCACTAGATGCACCTTAACACAAACAGCCTTAGAGTATCCCCAGGCAGATGGAAAGGGAAAGAGGGCCAGCCTGCTCCTCCACCTGAGCAAGGGGGGGCAGCCATCACACAGACTGCCACAGTGATGCTGAAGTGCAAAAACTGCAGTAGGTGATGAAATACTACCTGCACTATAAGCACTTTTGCACCACTGGCGGCTCGTGCAGAATGCAGAAGACTCAGAAACTTCCTTGCTGCAAAATTCTTCTGCAAACACTGATAAACTGGCATCCGTTGGTCGTCCGAAGGACCATTGCTGCTCTATTCCAGGGAATAACTGTTGGGGTCTTTTTAATAAAAAAAGGGGAGGGTGAGAGAAGAGAGAAAAACAGAACTAAGTTAGCACTAACTTGCACTAAGAAAAAAAATGCCCAATAAACTCTCAAAGACCCTCTCCCCCACCCAAATACTAATTTTCAGTAAAAGGGAAATTTGCAAGAAATTGGTTGCAAGCAGTTTATCAAGGGTCTGAGCTCAGTACAGTGGTACCTCAGATTACAGACGCTACAGGTTACAGACTCCCAGAAATAATACCTCGGGTTAAGAACTTTGCTTCAGGATGAGAACAGAAATCATGCTCCAGCGGCACGGCAGCAGCGGGAGGCCCCATTAGCTAAAGTGGTGCTTCAGGTTAAGAACAGTTTCAGGTTAAGGACAGACCTCTGGAACGAATTATGTACATAACCAGAGGTACCACTGTATCAACAGGCAGCTCATAACACTTTGACTGACCTTCTCCTCTCTATCAGCAACTGATTTTCAAGTGCAACTGGTCCTGCAGCAGACGACCTCTTGCTGTTTTTTTAACAACTGTTACCAGGAGAAAAATATAGGGTGGTGGTACTCAAGGTTTCCAGTTGAGTTGTTATTTATACATTTCACAGGAGATAAATCAGGTTTACAAATCATTCTGGAGCCCTGAATGTTGTTTTAGGCTAGGATTCAAATCCCCACTCCTGCATGAAACTCACTGTGACCAGGTCCTATCTGCAACAATCCCATGAATCTGCCCTGTGCAATTGAGTTCCTAATCAGAGTCTCCTTCTCCTGACCCATTTTTCCTTGTCTATAACAGCTTCTAATGGTTAGCAACAGTTGTAAGCTTGTGCCTTCCTTAGGGGCAAATGGCAGGTACTGATATTACTGTATTTTTTGCACCATAACACTCACTTTTTTCCTCCTAGAAAGTAAGGGGAAATGTCTGTGCGTGTTATGGAGCGAATGCCTACGGATGACAGGGGGATCTGCAGTCGTGAGCAGAGGATCCATGGTTACAGCCTGCACCCAAAAAAATCACGCACCCACTGTTTTGTGGGGCCACAATGGTGCAAAAACGTGCTTACAAAGCATGGATCCACATGGATCCTCAGGATTTTTGCATTGGGCTACCCCAAACTCACCGTCAGATCACATGTCTGTGGCCGCAGCATGAATCACAAAAATCATACATCCACCGTTTTGTTTAGAATATTTTTTTTCTTGTTTTCCTCCTCTCAAAACTATGTGCGTGTTATGGCCGGGTGCGTGTTATAGAGCGAAAAATACGGTATATTATAATCATTGAACTGGCAATCGTGTCATTAAGCTATGACAAAATGCAAACACGCTTTGTCTTGGAACATGCCCATTTATAGTTAGATGTTTCTTTGCAAAAAGAACTAGATGAAAGCTTCTACTTCCATTGTAAGTTTAGTACAAGCCCAATGTCTTTTGTTCAAGGCTTCACAGGACCTTTTCCAGCCTTTATTGCAAGTTACACCTGCGCACTCCAAGGCTCAGTTTCACCATCTTCGTAAGAGAAGTGGGAGTCAAGGCAAAGAAGAAATTCAGAATTATTCTGCACTACATTTTAGCTATATAGCATCACTGCACACTTCTAATATTTTCCCTACAACATGGAGATACGGAATTGCTTCTTCTGAAAAGATTATAAAGTTTCTTGCATACAATAATTAAAGATGATGCCAAAGACCAAACCAGCTCTCAGATCCAAAACACCAACCTCAGGTCAATCCTGTAGGTTCTGCTTAGAGAATATGAAGTCTACAGATCAATGAAGGGGTGTCGCATTTTAGGGAGATTATAAACCCAATCACAAACTCCTCTTCCCTGCACAAGTAGCATTCTGCCCTCTTAATGCTGCTGAATTTGTTCTTTTTAATATTGACAAAGTGCATAATTCCGACAAAAGCTCAATCCTTTGAATAGGCTGCCTGAATTAATCAAGCAAGATTCATAATTGTACACCCTACTAAGGTTAATTGAGCTGCGTTTCTGGGCTTCCTTCAAAGATTCGCATAACGAATCAACAGAAAACCTAAACGAAAAATACATCAACTCTGCCTTCTTTCCTCCCCCCCCCCGCCCCCCAATCAAACTGCAATAAAGAAAGAAAAAGCTTTTGCAGCTTTCAAAAATGTTGAAGCTTCACGATCTGAGTAGTTAAGGAAACTGTGAGGGGAAGGGAATTAAAAGGTCAGGCACCCTGCCCCTTTGCAGCCCCCTCCGCATCTGGCCAGGTCCTTAAACGAAGCGGACAGGGGCAGATTCATTATGAGGGGCTCTCACCGCTAGTTCCTGGGAGAGCTTGGAAACGGTATTTCGGGGGGGGGGGCATCCGTAGCCCTTTCCTCCAAAGCCCACCACGTGCAAACGGGGACGGAGGGCAAGCTGAAGCGCGCGCCCGGGCTTGCGCCCCTCGTGCTGCGATTAAAGAGAAAGGGGCCGCCGAGGCATTGTGGGAAAGGGAGCTCGCTATTCAAAGTGCCAAAAACGCGCCAAGCCCGGCCTCCCCCGCCTCGACAGCCCGCAGCTCACTCGCGCGAACCCACGCGGGCTAAGAGGCTGCGAAACCCACCAACCGCCCGCGCGACTGAGCTCAGGGGAGCCCCCCCCCCTCGTACCCCCCCGCCCCTGCAGTCAAACCCCGCCGATCCTCGCTGCAAACTTCCACTGCGCGTTCCTTTCCTCGGCCCCCCCCAGCCGAAAAATGAAAGGCCGCGCCATGCACGCGCTCCCTCTGGCTCTGAAGAGGCGACGGGCGCAATCGCATTGCCCCCAGGAAGGCTCGATCTCGCTCCTGCCGCCCTGCAAACTCCGAAGCGCGCAATGCTAAAATAAATAATTATAAACTTCCTCGGGGACTGTCGCTGTATAGCGTTTGGCTTTCGTTATATATATATATATATATATATATATATGCTTTCGTAGATTTTCACGGGTACAGGAATGCAGGTTTTGGTGTCTTCGGGTGTCTTCCCGTGTAAGACACCCCGACTCTTACACGGGAAGACACCCGAAGACACCAAAACCTGCATATATATATATATATATATATATATACACACACACACACACATGCATATACTTTTGCAAAAGTTTCCCGCCGCCGATCCCTGCCTGCCTTCCTTCGCAGGGCTTTGCAACTCCCGCCCCTGACCCAAAGCCGGAGCGAGAGAAAGGAGGGCGCCTCCGCGGCCAGGGGCCCCTTTGTCTCCATGCCTGGGCTGCAGAAGCGGGCGGCAGCGTCGGTGCGCCAGCCCAGTTCTCCTCCTCCCTCCCCCCGCCTTCCCAAAAAAGTTTGCGCACCCTTTGCGCTGTTACCCCGCAGGCGAGATGCTCGGGGCGGCGGAACGACGAAGACACCGGGTGCGCGGCTGCCTCCCCTGCGTGCGCGGTGCGTGCGCGGTGGCTGCAACCTGGGCTCCTCGAGTCCCGGGCGCACCGCTTCCTTCGCCTCCAGCGCGTGGTGCTGCGAGCCTCCTGCCAGGGAACTACAAGCCCCGGCATACCTCGCGGGCAAAGCACATGCGCGGTGGGGCGGACGCTCTTCTTGCTCCCCCTCCCCCCCAGAGAAAGAGGGGAAACCTCCCTTCCCACCCACCCTCCCACCCCCGCCATGTGCACGAGCAACAATGCGTCTTTTAAGAGATGCAAGGAAATAACGTTTTTAAATGAGTATTTTTTGTTGGGGCGGGTGGGAACCTGCAGAAGGAAGCGATGCGCTCCTCGGACGCGTGCACGCGCAAAACCAATTTAATACCCCTCACTCTCCTCCCATCTAGCCGGGCTCTTTTTTTTATTTTTAGGGAAGGATCCCAGGACAAAGGGAAGGATTTTGCAAATGATGGAAGGATCTCGCGCCCTCACCCTGCGCAAAGAAAGGCAGCGCCTGCATTGTTGCTGCGCTTGCTGGAGACCCGGAGACGGCAGCCATGAGCGTCATGCGAGTTTTGCAAAAGTGGTATCTGCCGCCGCCCCCCCCCTCCCCGACCTTGGGCGGCTGCACTCGTAAGAACGGACTTTGCAAAGAAAAGCACGATCCCGCGCCCCCCAAAGTCAGCAGATCCACGCGCAAAATGTGTGCACGCGCTCAGTCCCACTCCTACAGGTGGCTTTTCACAGGAAAGAGGCGGCCTTTGCAAAAGGCTGGATTTTGCAGCCGCTTTTGCACAGATTTGCAGGGAGGAAGCTGCAAAGTACGTGGAAGCGCCAGAGATCAAAGGAAGGAAGGCGCTTTAAAATCAAAGGTGCGCGCGCGCTTTGCACCACCGCCCCGCTTGTTCTGCTGGAAAGACCAAGAGAGGAAGATAAACACGTTACCTTTAAGTCCTGGTGCAAAAGGCTGCTATTAAAAAAAAGAAGAGAGATTTACGAAAGTGGCGCGAAGACAATGTCATGTGACCACCACCCGAGGCGTCCCCTTTTGCCAGACAGCCAAATGAAGAAGAGGGGGAGGAGCACATCCGCTCCCCACGCAATTAGCATAATTAATTGTGTCCTGCAGTTGAGCCCACTTGGCCAATAGGAGCCCAAGGAAATCCAGCCCCGTCCGCGCATCTTGGAGGAAGAACAACTTTTTTATTTGGCGGCACATCGTTCTGTGCAATGATATAAGCATTCTGCAAAGTTTTCAGCAGTTTCATTCACAACCTTGTGGCCGAAGAGAGATTTGAAACCACGTCTCCCTCGTGTATTATTATTATTATTATTATTATTATTACATTTTTAAAAACTTAGTTTTTGATGCTCCTTCCCAAGGTAAAAATGTAAAGCCATCTCCGGATATTTAAATAAGGCTATAATCATAAACTTACTAAGTTGTGCCAAACATTTTGTCATCTTTATGATTACAGTACAGACTTATTAAAATCTCCAGTTAGAGGATTCTAAATTAAGATGGCTTTACATTTACTGCTTAATATGTAAATGAAAACAAATGTATATACAGCATTTAAAACCAAGAATACAAAGAAACACGTCCGAAAGAACAGAGAACCCATCAACGGAACATTCAGCTTAATATCAAAAGACAATAAAGCAGAAGCGTGTAGTGAACCTTGTAAGCCCGGGAATGCCTGTTTAAATAGATGGGTCTGTAGGAGTTGTTTAAAGCTTTTCAGTTTCTGCCTCGTGAACAGAGGGTGTTCCAGAAGGAGGGTGTTCCAGACCGGATGAGACCCCAGCAAAAGCTGTGCAGTGCCTCTGAATAAACACACTTGGGATTGAACTATTAGTGCTTTTCGTTCCTTAGACGTCCCTCTCCTTTTATGCCAATATAATTTTAAAGTAGGGATTGATTGATTGATTGATTGATGATTATCATTTTGCAAACACCTCTCCTTGTCAGAAGGGATTGATACATATAGTGGACTGATCCACTCTGCAGCCCCAAGTCAGTCTGCATTTATTTTCTATTTCAATGTATTTATTTGGGAAGCTTTGCATATCAGATAATCAAACAGCTCTCTTAAGTGGTGCACATGATAAAACTGTAGATGAGGCACAGCTAAAATCCACAGAATCAATTGGTAAAAAGCAAATATACATTAAATAATGGTCATTGAAATAGAGCTAAAATTAGTAAAACTAAATTATTATTATTATTATTATTATTATTATTATTATTATTATTATTATTATGTATTTGCTGCCCTTCATCACAACATCTCACGATATAGATGGCTAAATTATATGTCTGGACAGGCTTACTGAAATAAGAAGCTTAAGCAACAGCAGGAGGGGTCTTATGCCAAGTGTCAATAGGCAGAGGGAGAATGTACATCCTCATAGCAACTTTGGGCTGCGAGAGAGTAGCTGGCACAGGGCTCACCCAGTGAAGCTCATGTATGAGTGGAGATTTGAACCCAGATCTCCCTACCCCATGTCCAACACTTGAACCACTACCCCACAGGGGCTGTACACATAACGAGGACGGCATTTCACACATTGGATGAAGTAGTAGACTCTCTTACAAATTGGTTAGCCATTAAAGTGCTACAAGACTATTTGTTGTTGTTCTTAATAAAGGAGCAATTCAATGTCCCTCCACCTCAATTGCCTGAGTCCTCAGCACCTTTCGCCACATTTCGTGGAGTTTCACAAAGATCTAACCATATTCAGAATGTACACCACTGGTGTCCAGATCGATTTTTATGCTAGACACAGATTATTCTTCTTCACATGTTTTATGTTTTGTTTCATTTTTAATATACTGCATAGCACGCAGAAAATATTTGCATTTGCAGTCTGTAAATTATAATAAATAAATTTGTTTTGGGTTTTTAAAATTCTCTTATTCACACTGAAATAAAAAAATTACAACATATTTAAAAAAGGAGGATTGGATTATTTCAGGGAATGGAGATCTCTACAGAACAAAAGGTAGCCTCTCCCTCCACATTCTCTACTCTTCCCCCCCCCCCCAAGAACAATGTGTTCAAAACAGCTACAGCCCGCAAAAAGCATGTGATCCCCTTCTGTTCTTTTTTAACCAACCCTGTGGTCAAGCTGAGGCTAAAAGCTAAGAGCTTGTGACCCCTCAGTCTCTCTCCCCTCCCTCCTCCCAGGCCACTACTGCCCTGAGCTCCAAAACGAAAGGGAAAACTTAGTGATGGTTGTCTTTTAAAAAAATTGTTAGGTGAACAATGTTTAGCTTTTGCTCTCTCCCTCTTCTGCAGTGCAATCCTATATACATGTACTCAAAAATACCGTAACTCTCACCAAGTTCAGTGTGAATTCCTCCCAAGCCAGGGCACGGAGGAGCACAGCCTTAGACAACTGCGCACCAGAGGGGAGAAGGGCCTTGTTTAACCAAAATGTGTCAGAGGCTGTGGAGTCTTTGGGGTATTGCTGGTGTTCCCCTCCAGTTTCCAGTGCTAAACTGCCTGAACATTTTCTTTCCAATCTAGGTCTTTGCTTCTAATTACCCACAGTGCTTTCAATAAATGCATTTCAGGGGTTCAAATTATTTTTCTCATCTCACTGTATCAGGAACTACCTGAGAAACAGTAAATACCTAGGAAAGTGGAAGCAAGGAGGCCACAACTACCTATTCTCTTTAGATCAAAAGTTTTTTTAAAAGATCCCATTCACCCTTTTTTCTGAGAGGGACTTCTAAACCTGATTCAGATCACAGGGTCTGAAGAAGGAATGCCAGCTCAGTCAACAACATGAGAAGCATATTTATAAAGAAATTTGTGTGCATAATTTGCAGCTGATCTTAAATGTGCATTGGCAGGCATTGAGAGAGGATTAGATGCAAGCAGTACATATATACATGGTGTATACAGTATTCTACAATTAACAAACCTCCCATTTGATTCTGAAATAAAATTAAGTGCCTCTTCTAACCTCAACTATTGGCAACTTAGATTCAAACAACAGCAATGGGGGGGGGGAGTCAGTCCCCATGGAAACCAGCAAGCTTTGTTTGTTACACAAGAAGAAATTAGCTTTTCTACAACTGTTATTTACTACAGTTTATTTACAGTTCACTACTGTTATTTACTACAGTTAATTTCTCTTTTTACAGTCTAGAGGGCCAACTTAATTTATATTTTAAGGGAGAGCCTTCTGCAGTTGTATTATAGTTGTTGTTTTGGCCAGTGTGCATATCTGAGATTAAGAAAACAGGCATCAAATGCAGCAGATTCCACAGATGAGGTGGGAAGAGGCTATTTTGTCACTGGATACATTTGCAAAAACGATCTGAGTCCTGAAACAATTTGAGCAGACATGTTCCTTTTTGTTGCTCAGAGTGTGGTGTTAGATTTCCCACAGCTAGATGAAATGTTTACTTGCTGCTTTATACACACACCCAAAGATCTATGTGTCCTTATTAAGTGAAGTAAATTATTTAGGGAGCCCAGAGTCCCAAAATGGAGAAGAATTTTAAACACTGAAATTGAAAACTGTATTTTTAAAGTTATTTTTATTCATGGCAATTTGTCAATTTTTGAGAAAATCAGCATTGTGGTGAGCAAATGGAAACAAGCAGTGTATTTGCTACAGTGGGTGTTTTAAGAATGTGCAGTAGCAAACAGAAAACTACTTTAGAAGTTAGGTGTAGTTATTTACCTGATTAAATAGTTACGGTAATTCGGTTTTTAAAAAGATAACACCCGCTAAAATATTTCTCAGAAAGATGTACATCCCAGGGAAAAAAATATTTGTCCCCTGTACAAGCTATTTGAAGATATTTTAGAAGAATGCTCTGCACGTTTCAAGAGATAAATTTTCTGGCTGCATTTAAATATATATTAAAACAGTTTATGCAATACAATTTAGGAATCAATTAAGCAGTTGTTTATGTCAATTTAATAAAGACAGCATGTGTATTTCTGTAACTTTATATGCTTCCCAGACCCTTTTGGCTTCTAGTTGAGCATATCATCCTTTGGGTTTGCAAATGAAATGGAACCTCAGTTTAAAAAGGTGTTTAATATAAATATAAGTTACCCTTTTTGTTTTTACCCAGTTAACAAGTTAGCAGAGAAAACCAAGTAATTTTACTAATTTGTGCTTATTTTACTAATCTAATCTATGCTATGTGAAGGGTTTTTCAGAATGCATAATTTGCACTCTTCTTCAAAGAACACGTAATGATATTAACACATTAAATTTTAAGAAGTTAAGGGATATATACACAATACACATACAGATTTTAAGCACCTTTTCCTTACTTATTTTCTAGTTATTCTGAGTGTCTCTTTTCTAGTTTTTAATGTGCTTTTTCCTGCTGGATTCACACTCTTTTAAGTATTGTCTTGAGTCTTCTATTCCAGTCTCAGAATGAGAAGAATATATTGACAGTTTTAGTGCTGGGGAGAACTAGTCTTGGTGAAATCTTATTCATATTAAGGGAACAAAAGCATATAAAAAGCAGCAAAAATAAAGGCAACCTCGCCTCACTATCACAATATTGCAGGGAGGAAAGTTTTTCATATAAAAACCTATAAAGATTCCCTATTCAAAGAGGGGAGCAGAAATAACCCCCAAAGCTCTAGAACCCCGTGGGAATCTTTGCTGCCATTAAAAATAATTTAGAGGTTCAGAATACTGTATGAAGGCAATGGATGAGCAGCTACTAGAGGGTATTCAGGATTGTGTAATGTAATTCTTTAAAAAAAAGTGAGATGTCATTTTCTTGAAGCCTTTCACATTTGATGGGGGGGGGAACCTTCTGACAGCCACCTTAGGTATTGCTGACTCCAGTAAAATAGCTGGTGAAATCACTTCCCCACCCCCTACCAATTAAATTAATTTATCACAGATCGCATAAACAGCATCTTCAATATCAATAGCAGAAGAGTATTCTAATGTCTTGATGACCTATGCATTGTGTAAAGTTAAAAAATGCAAAATGTTAGCCATTATTTCCATAGGTTTAAATATTTATCAACACATTTTGTTAAGACTATATTTGCAACATGTAGAGTTTATTCTCCTTGTGTTTGCAACAGAGTCCTATCATTTTAATGTTTTCGCTTCTGAGTCATTTTTCTTTTTTGTTTACTTATACCTCATTGTGGGAGCTTACTATAGATCCCCAAGCCAGACAGAGGACATAGTTGATGCCTTCCTGGAACAGATGGCCAAGCATGCAAAAGGAAGGGAGATAGTAGTAATGGGGGACTTCAATTACCCGGATATTTGTTGGACGTCAAACTCAGCCAAGAGCATAAGGTCAAACAGATTCCTCACTGGCCTTGCAGACAACTTCATTGTCCAGAAAGTGGGAGAAGCAACAAGAGGAACAGCCATTTTAGATCTGGTCCTAACCAATGTTGATGACCTGGTTAGTGGGGTAGAAGTGGAAGGCTCATTAGGCGCGAGTGATCATGCTCTTCTGAAGTTTACTATACAGCGGAAAGGAGCAGCCAAGCATACTAGGACTCAATTTTTTGACTTTAAGAAAGCCGACTTCATAAAACTTAGGAAAGTGCTGGGTGAGATCCCATGGACAGTAATACTAAAAGGAAAGGGAGTTCATGATGGCTGGGAGTTTGTTAAGAGGGAGATAGTAAAAGCACAACGTCAGGCAATACCAATGAGACGGAAACATGGAAGGTGCCTAAAGAAGCCAGGGTGGCTATCTAAAGAACTTTTAACTGAGTTAAGATTAAAAAAGGATGTGTACAAAAAATGGAAATGGGGGAAACCACCAAAGAGGAATTCAAACAAATAGCCAGCACATGTAGACACAAAGTCAGAAAAGCTAAAGCACAAAATGAACTCAGGCTTGCTAGAGAGGTTAAAAGCAACAAAAAAGGCTTTTATGGGTATGTCCGTAGCAAAAGGAAGAACAAAGAAACAGTGGGGTCACTCAGAGGAGAAGATGGTGAAATGCAAACAGGGGACACAGAAAGGGCTGAACTCCTCAATGCCTTCTTTGCCTCAGTCTTCTCCAATAAAGAAAACAACGCCCGACCTGAAGAATTTGGAGCAAATGATTCAGCAAAGGAAACACAGCCCAGAATAACTAAGGAGATAGTACAAGAATACTTGGCTAGTTTAGATGTATTCAAGTCTCCAGGGCCAGATGAACTGCATCCAACAGTATTAAAAGAACTGGCAGATGTGATCTCAGAACCACTGGCAGTCATCTTTGAGAATTCCTGGAGAACAGGCGAAGTCCTGGCAGACTGGAGGAGCGCAAATGTTGTCCCTATTTTCAAAAAGGGGAAAAGAGAGGACCCAAATAATTACCACCCAGTCAGTCTGACATCAATACCAGGGAAGATTCTGGAGCAGATCATTAAGCAAACAGTCTGTGAGCACCTAGAAAGGAATGCTGTGATCACCAATAGTCAGCATGGATTTCTGAAAAATAAGTCATGTCAGACTAACCTGATCTCGTTTTTTGACAGAATTACAAGCCTGGTAGATGAAGGGAACGCAGTGGATGTAGCCTACCTTGATTTCAGCAAGGCATTTGACAAGGTGCCCCATGATATTCTTGTAAAGAAGCTGGTAAAATGCGGTCTTGACTCTGCTACCACTCAGTGGATTTGTAACTGGCTGACTGACCGAACCCAAAGGGTGCTCATCAATGGTTCCTCTTCATCCTGGAGAAGAGTGACTAGTGGGGTGCCACAGGGTTCTGTCTTGAGCCCGGTCTTATTCCACATCTTTATCAACGACTTGGATGATGGACTCAAGCGCATCCTGATCAAATTTGCAGATGACACTAAACTGGGAGGGGTGGCTAACACCCCAGAGGACAGGATCACACTTCAAAACGACCTTGACAGATTAGAGAACTGGGCCAAAACAAACAAGATGAATTTTAACAGGGAGAAATGTAAAGTATTGCACTTGGACTTGGGCAAAAAAAAAATGAGAGGCACAAATACAAGATGGGTGACACCTGGCTTGAGAGCAGTACATGTGAAAAGGATCTAGGAGTCTTGGTTGACCACAAACTTGACATGAGCCAACAGTGTGATGCGGCAGCTAAAAAATCCAATGCAATTCTGGGCTGCATCAATAGGAGTATAGCATCTAGATCAAGGGAAGTAATAGTGCCACTGTATTCTGCTCTGGTCAGACCTCACCTGGAGTACTGTGTCCAGTTCTGGGCACCACAGTTCAAGAAGGACACTGACAAACTGGAACGTGTCCAGAGGAGGGCAACCAAAATGGTCAAAGGCCTGGAAACGATGCCTTATGAGGAACGGCTAAGGGAGCTGGGCATGTTTAGCCTGCAGAAGAGGAGGTTAAGGGGTGATATGATAGCCATGTTCAAATATATAAAAGGATGTCACATAGAGGAGGGAGAAAGGTTGTTTTCTGCTGCTCCAGAGAAGCAGACACGGAGCAATGGATCCAAACTCCAAGAAAGAAGATTCCACCTAAACATTAGGAAGAACTTCCTGACAGTGAGAGCTGTTCGACAGTGGAATTTGCTGCCAAGGAGTGTGGTGGAGTCTCCTTCTTTGGAGGTCTTTAAGCAGAGGCTTGACAACCATATGTCAGGAGTGCTCTGATGGTGTCTCCTGCTTGGCAGGGCGTTGGACTCGATGGCCCTTGTGGTCTCTTCCAACTCTATGATTCTATGATTCTAATAGTTGATTATTTATACCCCGCCCATCTGGCTGGGCCTCCCCAGCCACTCTGGGCGGCTTCGAACAAAACATTAAAATACAGTAATGCATCAAACATTAAAAGCTTCCCTAAACAGGGCTGCCTTCAGATGTCTTCTAAAAATCTGGTAGTTGTTGTTCTCTTTGACATCTGACCAGGGAGAGTTCCTCTTTTCCTATTCCTCATAAATTCCCATTTTGTCTTTTTTGTTGTCTTTTGGGTGATGACTTCTTAACATTTTGTGAGTGTAAACTCCCATAGCCGTCCTCCTTCGGCGTTCAGTTCCCTTTCCCCATGGTCACTGCAGGTGGATGCCTTATGTCTCTCATGCACATGCTTACAAATACTCGCACATGAACTCTTAAGTCATCACATAGTCTACAGCCTGCCAGGCCACGTACACATTAACAAGGCTTATTTTGAATGGTTCATAACAGAATGTAAGGCTATCACTCTCATGGCTTTATGAGAGTTTGAAGAAAACAGAAACAGCAGCAGGGTAAAGATCTTCAGCAATATTTAAGGTGGCAAGGGAGCTGTGGGTATCCAGCACTGTTCCTTGCTATGCAAATAAGAGTGTTGCAAGTGTGTATCTGTGAAATTTGGAGGGGATGGTGCCCCCCCCACCGCCAACTGGCACTCTGTGGGAGCACCCAATATGCTCTTCCCCTAAGACCCCTCCTGTCTCAGCCACCTCACATTTAAAGATACAACTACCACTCTGAAAATACTTTATATCTGTCCACTCCCACAAAATGTACCCCCCCAAAAAAGTCCCCTCTATGAGGACTGAATGGGGGCAGTAGAGAGCACATGGTGGCTGGGAAAGAGCAGCATTAATAATCCAGTCCATCCAGACGCTCAATAGATAGCACTCACCAGCAAATAACACCTTCCCCAGGCTTTTACCTGTTTTTGGATCACAAAAAATACCACAGCAGTTTACAACAATATCTGTGTACAATATAAACCATACTGTATAAACATGTAAAATCACTGTCAACTAGCAGTTTATTGCCTGCATAAGCCTTGCAGCATAGACAAGTTTTTGGCAGGTGTTTTAAGGCTGAAAGAGAAGGCATCCAGTGAATCTCTAGTGGCGGAGCCTTTCCCAGGACTGGGCCGATGATGTGGTCAAATAAGCCTCGTCAACTCAGGGGGGGGGGGCAACCACAACAGTCCTGCAGTTGTTCTCAGTGGTGGGACGTAAGGGTCCAGGTTGCCCCTAAGGTACCCTGGATACAAGTTGTAGAGGGATTTGTAAATTAAGGCAATTATGCAATTTTTAATCTGAACCTATGCTGGACTCAAGGAACACTCTTGGGAGCAGATGCCTGTGTCACACAACCAAGTCTTGAGAAGCCTCAGTTAGCTGACATCCACTTCCCTGGCTCTCTGTTTACCTTGTTCTTAGACATTTCGCATCTTTAAGAATCTGTGCATTAGGAGGATATTCCATTTATCTTGACTGATTTTTTTTTCATGGAAATGCCCAAGTTTTCTTGCAAACAGGGATGTTATTGTGGAATCCTGGTGCCCCTTGCAGAAGCTCATTTGGCGGGACAGTGGCCTCCCTTGGTGTCACCCCCCCCTTTTGATTTCACAGTGGTCACAGGATCCAAAGGTCGCTGAAAGTGCATCCTTTTGTTACAAGGAATCAAGAATGTTGTGGCAGGGAGGGGAAGGGGAAACAGAGGTCTAAAAAATATTACAGAATTTGGGTTAGTAACCTGAAACTATGGTTAACTTGTATAAATCCTACTCTGCCTATAAATTATATGAGTACAGCTAATTATTTTAATTTTAACTTTAAAGCAGTTACTGATTTCTGTCCCCTCCTGGCCATTATAAAAGGACTGTAACACACACAAAAACCCTCAATGCCCCAAAATTTAATTTAATAATCAATTTAATAATCATCATCATTATTATTCATGTAGTGTCATCCATGAATATGATGCTTTTCAAAGAATGAGAGAGCATCTTGCCCCAAGGGGCAGAAAGCAGAGAAGCCTCTGGGGGTCTTGGAAGGGTGGAGCTGGGGGGAGGCTGTTTCAGCAGTGATGCAGCTCGGACTGGGGTCTTCTGCAGGAGCTGTGGGGGTTCCGTTGCTCCTGGCTCTCAACCTGAGTGAGCAACGAGCACCAGGAAGGCTTTATCCATTCCTCCCTCAGATGCCTAGGTCCATTACATTAAGCCTGCTCCTCATTCTCATTCCCCTCTCCCTGGACACCTGGGTCCTTCACTCATCCATCTAGAGACTGAAATGGAGGGTTGGAAGTGGCCTTCTTGAACACCTTGCCCCCCACATTCCCTGAACATTTGTAAATTTCCACCTGTTTAGTAGTGCTGTGTCTTTTTTATCCTCCTGGGTGTGTTTTTTTTTATTCATTTTAAATACTTTAAAAAGATGGTTGTTGGTTTTCTTAATGTTCTTGTTATTAATACCTGTGTGTATGTATTTGGGGGGTTTCGGGGGTGCCTGCACATGTGTGAGCCACTTCAAATGTTTTGAAGAGCAAGAGGTTATAAAATAGTAATTCTGTTTTAATGACAGTTGTTATTTTCATAACTGGTTTTTATATTTTATAAACTGCTTTGAGCACTCTCTTTTTGGAGGGGACAACCAGGGTATAAATATTCCATAAACAAGCTGCCTTATACTGACTCACAGCCTAGGTCTCTCTGCCGCTGCATTGTATTCCCTGATGGGCAGCCACTCTCCAGGGTCTCAGGGGGCAGGTCTTTCTTATAACCTGCAACCTACATACACACAGCTTTTTAAAAAATACTGTTGTAAAAATTGATAAGATCAATAAAAGGAGAATAAAAGCACAACTTGTTTACAACATCTTCAATATTAAGAAATAAACATGGAATGATTGGTCAGGGTTTAAATCACTCTGTAACAATTCACTCTGAAATAAGATCAGGCACTACAGTGGTACCTCTGGTTACGTACTTAATGCGTTCTGGAGGTCCGTTCTTAACCTGAAGCACCACTTTAGCTAATGGGGCCTCCTGCTGCTGCCACGCTGCAAGAGCACGATTTCTGTTCTCATCTTGAAGCAAAGTTCTTAACCCGAGGTACTATTTCTGGGTTAGCAGAGTATGTAACCTGAAGCGTATGTAACCTGAACCGTCTGTAACTCAAGGTACCACTGTATTAGCAAGAAAATTAATTGGCTGAGGAAGGAAGCTGTCTGCAGGAGGTCTAGGCTAGGCAAAAGGAACTCCCATGAGGGAAGACAAATGCCTCCTCCGGAGGGATGCATGAATCAATGGAGGTTTGTACAATACACTATTATTGTTTATAAAAGTTATAAACGGGAGCCACACTATGTCAAGGTGATATTGTTTAGTCATAACTTGCACAACTCTGTGATAGTGAGTCAAATGTCAATGTTGCGCCTTTCAGGTGAACTTGTGGACTTAAGCATGGGGGAGTTCCCTGGGAAGAGGGAACCAATTTAGAAATTGTAGCTCTGGAAGGAGAACAGGGGCCGCCTAACAACTCTCAGCACTCTTAACAAACCACAGCTCCCTGAATTCTTTGCGGGCAGCCCTTACTGTTTAAACTGGCATAATAGGGCTTTAAATGGATGATGTGAATGTAGCCAGTATTAGGTGACTTCCTATAGAATATGAGGAGACACTCCTTGTTGTACAGTAGAAGTAACTGCATGGACTTGAACTGAATCCTAAAGCTAATAATTGTCAGCCAATGCAAAGTTGCTAGAATCTGCAAAATGCACTACATGCTGGTAACAAGCAATTTTGAAGATTTTTGCCTATGAAGCTTCAGAGCCATCTTCAAGAGTAGCCTCTATTGTAAAGCACTTTACATGGTGTAATGAATCCTTGAAGTTACCAAAGGAGGGGTGGCTATGTCAAGATCCCTCCTCTCCAGCAAATGACAACACTGAAAGGCAATTTCCAAATATCAAATACACTTTTTTTAGTCCATTGCATGCTCCCCTTCTAACTAAATACAGTGGTACCTCGGGTTAAGTATTTAATTTGTTCTGGAGGTCCGTACTTAACCTGAAACTGTTCTTAACCTGAAGTACCACTTTAGCTAATGGGGCCTCCTGCTGCTGCTGCGCTGCTGCTGCGCGATTTCTGTTCTGATCCTGAAGCAAAGTTCTTAACCCGAGGTAATATTTCTAGGTTAGCGGAGTCTGTAACCTGAAGCGTATGTAACCTGAAGGGTATGTAACCCAAGGTACCACTGTATGTACATTCCAAAAGTGTGCTTCATGTCATAATTTTCAGGCACTGAAAAGGATATACAGTGGTGCCTCGCAAGACGAAATTAATTCGTTCCGCAATTCTCTTCGTCTTGCGGTTTTTTCGTCTTGCGATGCACGGTTTCCCATAGGAATGCATTGAAAATCAATTAATGCGTTCCTAGGGAAACCGCCTTCAGACCAGGTCCGGGGACAGTCTGTCCCCGGACCTCTTCTGAAGGCTGGGGGGGGGACAAGGGCTTTTCTTCCCACCCCCAGCATTTTAAAAAACCCTGGGACAGCGGAGGACTTCTCTGCTGTCCGGGGCGATCTTAAAAGCCCCTGGGAAGGCAGGCAGGGGGGACAAAGACTTTCGCCCCCCGCCCGCCTTCAGAAGGTGTCCCCTCCCCGCTTCGGAACAGCGGGCTAAGCGGGACCTTCCGCCGGGCATGCGAGGCTTGCCGGCCTCTCCCCCAGGCAGAGGACGGGCTCCGCAGCTCACCCCCTGCTTGGGGATGCAGGCTGCCGCCCCGAGCCTTGCGCGCACGGCTTGCCGGCATGGGTTGGGAGCGAAGCGCTCCCGACCCCCAGCATTTTAAAATCTCCCCGGGACAGAGACTTCTCTGCTGTCCCTTGGAGATTTTAAAATGCTGGGGGTCGGCAGCGAACGCTTCGCTCCCGCCCGCCAGCATTTTAAGATTGCCCGGGGCAGGCGGGGGGGGAGGCAGGCGGGGGGAGCAAAGACTTTTGCCCCCCGCCGGCCTTCAGAAGAGGTCCTCTTCTGAAGGCCGGCTGTGGGCGAAAGTCTTTGCTCCCGACGGCCAGCATTTCCCTATGGGCTTTCGTCTTGCGATGCAAGCCCATAGGGAAATTCGTCTTGCGAAGCGCCTCCAAAACAGAAAACCCTTTCGTCTTGCGGGTTTTCCGTCTTGCGAGGCATTCGTCTTGCGGGGTACCACTGTATCAAGAACTCTGGCCAAAAGTTTCAATATAAGGAATAATTCCTACTCAAGAGTTGAAACAATATAAAGTTGTAACAATAGTCTATCAATATTTCTCCTGGTATATAAAGTTGTAACAATAGTCTATCAATATTTCTCCTGGTATATAAAGTTGTAACAATAGTCTATCAATATTTCTCCTGGTATATAAAGTTGTAACAATAGTCTATCAATATTTCTCCTGGTATATAAAGTTGTAACAATAGTCTATCAATATTTCTCCTGGTATATAAAGCGTATATAAGGCGTAGCGATGGGCTCTTCCTGTGCCCCTTCTATTGCGAATATTTACATGATACACTTTCAAAAAACTTTCATCCTTCATGACAACAATCCTTTTAGATCTAAAATAATCAAATATTATTGGTTTATAGATGATTTGTTCTTCGTTATACAGGATCGAGACACAGCAACACAATTCCTCCAATGGATCAACGACCAAGATCCAAATATACAATTGTCTGGTACCATTCATGATACATCAGTTAATCTTCTGGATGTTACAGTCTTTAAAGATCATTCCCAACAACTTAAGATCCGCCCATACCATAAACCGACCGATCAAAATTCATTATTACACGCTTCATCCTTTCACGCTCCACATTTATTGAATAATCTACCATATGGACAGTACTTAAGACTAAAAAGAAATGCATCGTCCCAACATGACTACAAAATAGCGGCCTACCAACTCACACAGTCCTTATTACAACGAGGATACACATCACGGACTCTTGCTGCGGCTCAAGATAGAGCGGAAATGAAGAACAGGAAAGATCTTCTTGCCATAAAAACCTCGGATAAACCCAAAGAAGATCGTATTTGCACATCACTGCAATTAACACCACATACTTCTAGCATTAAGAAACTCATATATAAACTCTGGCAAACTCATATATAAACTCTGGCATCCAGGGCCAGATGAACTGCATCCAAGAGTATTAAAAGAACTGGCAGATGTGATCTCAGAACCACTGGCAGTCATCTTTGAGAATTCCTGGAGAACAGGCGAAGTCCCGGCAGACTGGAGGAGGGCAAATGTTGTCCCTATTTTCAAAAAGGGGAAAAGAGAGGACCCAAATAATTACCGCCCAGTCAGTCTGACATCAATACCAGGGAAGATTCTGGAGCAGATCATTAAGCAAACAGTCTGTGAGCACCTAGAAAGGAATGCTGTGATCACCAATAGTCAGCATGGATTTCTGAAAAATAAGTCATGTCAGACTAACCTGATCTCGTTTTTTGACAGAATTACAAGCCTGGTAGATGAAGGGAACGCAGTGGATGTAGCCTACCTTGATTTCAGCAAGGCATTTGACAAGGTGCCCCATGATATTCTTGTAAAGAAGCTGGTAAAATGCGGTCTTGACTATGCTACCACTCAGTGGATTTGTAACTGGCTGACTGACCGAACCCAAAGGGTGCTCATCAATGGTTCCTCTTCATCCTGGAGAAGAGTGACTAGTGGGGTGCCACAGGGTTCTGCCTTGGGCCCGGTCTTATTCAACATCTTTATCAATGACTTGGATGATGGACTCAAGGGCATCCTGATCAAATTTGCAGATGACACCAAACTGGGAGGGGTGGCTAACACCCCAGAGGACAGGATCACACTTCAAAACGACCTTGACAGATTAGAGAACTGGGCAAAAACAAACAAGATGAATTTTAACAGGGAGAAATGTAAAGTATTGCACTTGGGCAAAAAAAATGAGAGGCACAAATACAAGATGGGTGACACCTGGCTTGAGAGCAGTACATGTGAAAAGGATCTAGGAGTCTTGGTTGACCACAAACTTGACATGAGCCAACAGTGTGACGCGGCAGCTAAAAAAGCCAATGCAATTCTGGGCTGCATCAATAGGAGTATAGCATCTAGATCAAGGGAAGTAATAGTGCCACTGTATTCTGCTCTGGTCAGACCACACCTGGAGTACTGTGTCCAGTTCTGGGCACCACAATTCAAGAAGGACACTGACAAACTGGAACGTGTCCAGAGGAGGGCAACCAAAATGGTCAAAGGCCTGGAAACGATGCCTTATGAGGAACGGCTAAGGGAGCTGGGCATGTTTAGCCTGCAGAAGAGGAGGTTAAGGGGTGATATGATAGCCATGTTCAAATATATAAAAGGATGTCACATAGAGGAGGGAGAAAGGTTGTTTTCTGCTGCTCCGGAGAAGCGGACACGGAGCAATGGATCCAAACTACAAGAAAGAAGATTCCACCTAAACATTAGGAAGAACTTCCTGACAGTAAGAGCTGTTCGACAGTGGAATTTGCTGCCAAGGAGTGTGGTGGAGTCTCCTTCTTTGGAGGTCTTTAAGCAGAGGCTTGACAACCATATGTCAGGAGTGCTCTGATGGTGTTTCCTGCTTGGCAGGGGGTTGGACTCGATGGCCCTTGTGGTCTCTTCCAACTCTATGATTCTATGATTCTATGATTCTATGATTCTATGATTCTATATCCTTTTCAGTATAATTTTCAGGCTGCATTAACAATAGGATAATTTCAAAGTTGTAAGAAGAAATAATTCAATGTTATTTTGCAGACATGAAGTCCTCTTCTGGGACAGTGGCGTCACTAACTAACTCTCTTTTTCCCTATCAGCAATTTTTAGGCATCCTAAAGCACCGTGAGTCCCAGTGAAGATAGTTTTTGCAGGAAACGCTTCCCACCTTATCTTAAGCAGCAAAAGAAGAATTGCTATGGAGCTATCTTAATTGTCAGGGAACTGACATCAGAGGAAAGGGAGGTGGTAGGGCTCCCAGAGACTGGGAGAGAGTCAGCAGCCAAAGCAGGGACCAGCAGGGGGAGCGAGGGGTCTCTGGAGGAGGATCTCAGTAATGCTGAGAGAAACGCAGCAGCCAAGGCAGGAAACAGCAGGGGAGAGAAAGGGGTGAGAGACACGTCCAGCGAAAACAGCGGGGAGGTGTCAGAAGCAACTGCAGGGAGACCCATGCTTCGCCGGAAGCTGCCACGTCGTGAGTCCAGGAGACGCGTTTCCGTTAAGGAGCTTCTTTGCTGGAAGCGCTTCCGCAGGCAGCCACTGTCAGACTCTACTAGTGACTAGAGCAGACATGTCTGAGGAGCTCTGTCACACACAGAGGTTTGTGGAGCCGCACAAACTCTGAGGGGGCACAATTTTAAGCACAAGCAGCTAATCATCCCCTTACAGCAGTCTGACCGTCTTTGTACGCTGCCTGTGCAGGAGAAAGCATCATGAGCAACCCAGCCGGAACCGGAGAGGCAGGGGTTGGAGCTGGTCCAAGCTTGGAAGAAAGGTATCAAGCTCTGGAGGTCCAACTTGCGCTGCAGACGGCGAGGCTCGAGGAGAGAAGGGCTCAGGATGCAGACAAGAAGGGGAGAACCACTCAGTTCCCCAGAAAGGTACCAGGATTGGTGCAGAAGTTTGGGGGGGACCCCAAGGATTACCATGCCTTTAGGACAGAGATGCAATATGCCCTTAATGTGCAGTTTGATGAGTTCCCTGATGAGGAATCGCGAGTTGCTTTCGTAATTGGGCATCTTGAGAAGGGGGCGCGAGACTGGGTTCGACCCCTGATGGCAACGCACAATGATATCCTAAAGGACACTATGAAGTTCTTTCGTGCAATGGATATCATGTTTTCCAGCGATATTGAGGAAGGGGTGGTGCGCAGACAGCTAATGGCTTGCAAGCAGGGAAGCAGATCTGTCCGTGAGTACTGGACTGAATTTACCATGCTGATTCACAGATTGGGGTGGGATTTATCGGCGGCACCCATTCAGATGCTATTTGAAGAAGGTCTTTCTTCGGCTGTGAAAGACGAGCTGTCCCGGAGCCCCAGGGCGGTGTCTATGGATCAGCTGACCAAATCTGCGCTGACCATTGGAGCGCGCCAGGAGGCAAGAGCCTTGGAGAGGCGGGAAGGGAGAGGGGAACGTTGGAAGGAGTTCAGCATTCCAGACATTCCTGAGCCAGCTTTCCCGCCGGCAGAGCCGATGGAAATCGGAACAGCCCGCGCGCGCGCAGTTTCAAAGCCCAGTGAGGGGGCTAAGAAGGAGGGAAAAGGAGCCCGGAAATGCTATCTCTGCCAACAGCCAGGCCACTTTGCCAGAGTCTGCCCCCAGAGGAAGGAATGGCAAGGGATGGTGGGAGCTGTTGAGGGGGGAGAGCAGGGAGAAACGGAGCAGGTAAAAGCCAACGCCTGGTTGCCACCGTCAGGGCACTGCAGCCAGGCCAAAGAGCAGTGAAAGTGCCCGTGCCAGAAGCTCCTCGACCTGCTCTAGTGATTGAAGTGTCGCTAGAGCTGCAAAATGGACACCCCCTAAAAATAAAGGCGCTGTTGGACTCAGGCAGCTCCTGCAATTTTATGAGCAAGGAGTTTGCTGCTGAACACCAGATACAGACGATCCCTTTAAGCAACCCCCTTCAGGTGACCACGATCGATGGCAGGGAACTGTTGGGAGGAGGAGTCAGCTTGCAGACCGTCCCAATGATAATGAGGGTGGCAAGGCACACAGAACTGATAGCGTTTAATGTGGCCACCTTGGGAGGCGCTCCCATTATTTTGGGAATGAGCTGGCTAGCCCTACATGATCCGCTGGTGGGCTGGCATCAAAGAGTGGTTTCCTTCGGTTCAGCACATTGCTTAGAACACTGCAGGGGGGAAAAGGGGTCAGCAGGGGCCCAAGCCACCCTGGCAGGGACTGAAGTAATGGAGAAGGGGAAGGTGCCACCACAGTATGCTGATCTCAGCGACGTGTTCAGCGAGAAGGAAGCTGACCAACTACCCCCGCATAGGCCCTTTGATTGCCAGATCAATTTACTCCCTGGAGCACAGCTTCCTGTAGGCAAGTTGTATGCCATGTCAGACAGGGAAATGCAGGAGTTGCGAGAGTTCATTGACAAGAACCTGAAGAGAGGCTTCATCAGAGAGTCCAAGGCAGCGGGGGGTAGCCCAGTGTTTTTTGTGGATAAAAAGCACACGGACAAGCCGAGACTTGTATGTGATTTCAGGCGGTTAAATGCAGTGACAGAGCCGGCGGCTTTTCCTATGCCCAGGATTGATGATATTTTGACCAGGGTGCGGAAAGGAAAGATTTTTACAAAGCTGGACCTAAGGGGGGCGTACAACCTGATACGTATAAGGAAAGGGGATGAATGGAAAACCACCATGTTCACCCCTTTGGGGGCATTTGAATACCTCGTGATGCCTTTTGGATTACAAACAGGCTCCGCGTGTTTTCAATCATTCATGAACCACGTACTGGGGCCTTTGCTCTACAAGAATTGCGTGGCCTTCCTAGATGATGTGTTGGTGTATTCGGAGAATGAGGAGCAACATGTGAGAGACGTCAGAGAAGTGTTGAGCAGGCTGCAAGCCAACAGGCTGTGGGTGAAACTGGAGAAGTGTCAGTTTCATACCAAGGAGGTGGAATTCCTGGGGTACCGCTTGTCAGACAAGGGGTTGGCCATGGACCCCGGCAAGGTTCAAGCAGTGCTGGAATGGAAAACACCCAAAACCAAGAAGGATGTGCAGAGGTTCCTAGGGTTTGGAAACTTTTATCGTAAGTTCATCCGAAACTTCGCCCACCTGACGGCGCCCATCACGGACTGTCTCAGCAGTAAAAAGAAGTTTGTTTGGACGGCGGAGGCGGAGCGAGCGTTTGAGGAACTGAAAAGGGCCTTCGCCTCTGATGAACAACTTCTGCATGTGGATTTACAAAAAAAGCTGAGGGTCGAAACAGACGCATCTGACAGAGCCATAGGGGCGGTGCTTCTTCTGCAGCCGGGGAAGGAGGAGTCAGAGTGGCGACCGTGTGCCTTCTTTTCGCGAAAGCTGAACAAATCCGAGAGGAACTACACGGTGTACGACCGGGAACTTCTTGCGATTCATGAGGCTTTCCGGAGATGGAGGCACCTGCTAATTGGTGCACAACATAAGGTGCAAGTGTGCACGGACCATAAGAATCTAGAGTATTGGAGAACTGCGCGAGTGCTCAACCAACGGCAGTTGAGATGGGCCCAGGAGTTCTCCAAATTTAACTTTGAGATTTGTTACGTGCCAGGCCCAGAGAACGTTAGGGCGGATGCTCTCTCACGCAAACCTGAATATTTGGAGGGGGAGGGAGCACCCAAAGAGACCCATGTCATTCCAGAGGACCGCTGGGTGTGTGGGGCGGCATTGGTGGGGCAAAGGGAACTGGTAGAGGGAACGGTGCAGGATGAATACGCCCAGGACAAACTCAGGGGTCTCAGGAGGGAGGGAGACAAACCCGGGGGTTTTGAGGAGAGAAACGGGGCGTTGTACTACAAGGGAGCGTTATATATACCTGAAGGGGAATTGAGGGAAAAGGTACTCAAGCAACTGCACGATAGCCCCACAGCAGGGCATTTTGGGCAACACAAAACCATGTGGCTGGTTACCAGGGAATTCTGGTGGCCCAAGGTCAGGGAAGATGTGCGGGAGTATGTGAGAGGGTGTGACCAATGCCAACGAGCCAAGGGGGAGAGGCGGGCACCGGCAGGTTTATTAGAACCACTACCCACGCCGGAAAGACCATGGGAGGCAGTGGCAATAGATTTCATGACTGATCTGCCAAGGTCCAGAGGGAAAACAGCCATCATGGTTGTGGTAGACCTGTTAACCAAGATGGCCCACTTTATAGCCTGCTCACATGCGGTCACAGCGGAAGAAACCGCTAAATTGTTTGTGGAAAATGTGTTTAGGCTGCATGGCGCCCCCTTGAGGGTGGTTTCTGACCGAGGGAAACAATTTACTTCCAGGTTCTGGAGGAAGCTCATGAGCTTATTGCATGTAGAGGTGAATTTCTCAACTGCCCGTCATCCAGAAACCAACGGGCAGGCGGAAAGAGCTAATGGTGTCCTCCAGCAATATTTGAGGTGTTATGTGAATGACAGAGAGAATGATTGGGTGGAGAAGCTGGCGTTGGCAGAATTTGCCTACAACAATGCAGAGAACGTGTCCACGGGGATGAGCCCCTTTTTGGCTAATCACGGGTGTCATCCCCGAGCCTTCCCAGGGGGGGAAGGGGAGAACTGGAGCGTTCCAGCTGCAGAACAGTTCGTTGAAGAAATGGAAGCGATCCATCGCCAGCTCCAACTTAACTTAAACAGGGCTAAGGAGGAATATAAGAGGCAGGCAGACAAAACCAGAAGGGAAGGGGAAAGCATTAGGGTGGGGGACCAGGTGTGGCTGTCCACCCAAGGGTTACCATTCAAAGGGGGTTGTAAGAAGTTAAGACCCAAAAGGCTGGGCCCATTTGAAGTCACGCAGCAGGTCAACCCAGTGGCTTTCAGACTCCGGTTACCGAACCACATGAAGCTGCACCCAGTGTTCCACAGGTCGTTGCTGTCACCGTATAAAGGGGACAGAGAAGGGAGGGTCAATAGGGGACCAGCTATGGAGGAAAAAGAACACAGCTACCATGTAGCGGAGATTCTCGATTCCAGGTGGAAGGGAGATCAAGTAGAGTATTTGGTAATGTGGGAAGGGGAGCCGGAGTCGGAAAACACCTGGGTCATGGCAGAGGATGTAGATGACGAGGTTTTGATAGAAACTTTTCATCAGAGATTCCCTCGTAAACCTCAGCCAGTGGCGAGGTTCCGGAGGGAATACTTCACCACCACCGACGAAGAAGAAGAGTTGGAGGGGTTCTCTGATTCCGAGGCGGAGGAGGATTCAGCGAGCCGGAACGAAGACCGATGGAGGGAAATGTTCGAGACGTCTGAAGATGAAGAGGATTCTTTTCGGGGTTTTAGCTCCTCACCGCCCAGAGGAGAGAGTAGGGGCGGGGGGGAAGGGGGCCCTGGAGGGGAGGTGGATGTCAGGGAACTGACATCAGAGGAAAGGGAGGTGGTAGGGCTCCCAGAGGCTGGGAGAGAGTCAGCAGCTAAAGCAGGGACCAGCAGAGGGAGCGAGGGGTCTCTGGAGGAGGATCTCAGTAATGCTGAGAGAGACGCAGCAGCCAAGGCAGGAAACAGCAGGGGAGAGAAAGGGGTGAGAGACACGTCCAGCGAAAACAGCGGGGAGGTGTCAGAAGCAACCGTAGGGAGACCCATACTTCGCCGGAAGCTGCCACGTCGTGAGTCCAGGAGACGCGTTTCCGTTAAGGAGCTTCTTTGCTGGAAACGCTTCCGCAGGCAGCCACTGTCAGACTCTACTAGTGACTAGAGCAGACATGTCTGAGGAGCTCTGTCACACACAGAGGTTTGTGGAGCCGCACAAACTCTGAGGGGGCACAATTTTAAGCACAAGCAGCTAATCATCCCCTGACATTAATGCTTGAGGCAGCACTGGAAAAGCAGCAACAGGTGATGAAGAAATAGGCCCAACAATGGCCCAGAAATCTGCACACTTTTCTAAAGAAAAGTGTGCCTTTCTAAAACATTGTGAAGCAATTCCAGAAAGATCTCACAACAGAACAGAACGCTGCATTCAAGGACTTCAAAAGCAAGACCAACATGGAATGGAAAGACCTATCCATAAAGTTCACAGACCTATCATTAGCCTTAGCTAATGAAGCCCTGGAAAGAGGAACGTGTCACAAATCTGCCATTAAAAACTAACCAATATGGCTTCAAATCTGCAAGTTTGCATGGAGGCCTAGGAGGTCTGAAGAACCAATTTGCAGGTAAGAGGACCTCCATAACGTACTACAGGGTGCAACATGGCATAAACTGTTGTGAACTGGTTAAACCAGCAATTTCCCACTCCAAATGTAGTTCTATATGATGCAGAAAGTGTTCACAGAGCGGTGGTACTTCCACCTCCAAGATGTCCTCATGATATTTAACTGAAAATTGTGCATTCCTCACTAAAAGAAGGAGTTATGAAGGTAGCCAGAGAATCAGCAGATGTAAAGGGCAAAAAGTTTAAATTTTTAAGTATTTATGTGCAGAAATACTGCAGAAAAGAAGAGAGATTTTAAAATATATATCACTCTGCTATGTGATGCTGGAGTGAGATATAGGTGGGGATTCCCATTTAATTTAAGCTGATTATACTCAAAGGCAACAATAGCAACTATTCATGCAGAAGCCAAATAAGCATTGGAAAAGCTGGGAATTCAAGGCACAGAGCAAGAAGACAGTCAGGAAGAGACAGGAGGAGGAGGAGGAGAGCAATGCCATGGCAGCACAAGTCAAAGAAAAGCAAGAAAGCCATGAAAAGCATGGACAGCATTCTCCTGTATCCTGACTGTTTGGGACTATTTAGTTTGTATCGCTATCATTTGCATTATATGCTGAAACTTTCGACTGCAGTTGCTAGAAGAGATAGGGAGGATGAGCCAGATAAGCTATCTCATTTCTTAACGTTGCTGTATAAGTTGAACTGCTTGGATGTTGTACAGGGGTGGGTGGGCAAGTAGTAAACGTTATTTTTCTCATTTCCTTTATAAACTTCTTACCCACGGACACTTAATTAGGATCCACACTGAGTCTCTCCCGAGAGGCTCCATGGAGGTCACTGTCTTGGTTACAGTCATATTTTGTTGCTACAGAGTTTTTTTGGAGGCGGAGGGGAGGTAGAGAACAGAACGGAGACCAAACAATTTTTGCTTATGCCACCACAAAAATAAGTTTTTGAGACTTCCAGGTCAGTGCCATCGGTGAATGGCGGAGTTCCTCCGATCGGAGGAACGGGCTCTGTAGAAACTGGGTCTTCCCGCCGCGGCGAAGGTGGGGACCCGGTAGAAATCCCAGGTGGAGGAAGCCTGGGAACGTGGGGTTCGGCAGGGCACCAGGAGCACCCCCCCTACTCACCGGGAAGCCCTTTTCAGGGCACCGGAGCGAAGTGGGGTGAGTTGCGCGGTGCTGTGAACTGATTGCTATGTTTACAGAGTGAAGCCGCACAGCCATTGCCGGAGAGCGCTGACTTTTTCCTGTGGACAATTGGATTCAAAACAAGTACCCATGAGTAGAAACGGAAAATTGGATCAAGAAATATCGCAATTTGGCATCGAAGCGGGAAGGTTCAAAACAGGAAGTCCGCCTTCCGCTTTTTGTATATAGACTAAAGCAAAAACTTTGTAAGCTAAAGCCTGGAAAGCCGTTAAAAAAGTCTAATTTCCTTCATCTATAATTACTGAAACCCCCTTGGAAGTAGGAGAAAAGTGGGGAGAACCTTGTTTAACCCCTGCAGGAGAGGGAGTAGAATCATAGAATCATAGAATCATAGAATCATAGAATCATAGAGTTGGAAGAGACCACAAGGGCCATCGAGTCCAACCCCCTGCCAAGCAGGAAACACCATCAGAGCACTCCTGACATATGGTTGTCAAGCCTCTGCTTAAAGACCTCTAAAGTAGGAGACTCCACCACACTCCTTGCCAGCAAATTCCACTGTCGAACAGCTCTTACTGTCAAGGAAGTTCTTCCGAATGTTTAGGTGGAATCTTCTTTCTTGTAGTTTGGATCCATTGCTCCGTGTCCGCTTCTCTGGAGCAGCAGAAAACAACCTTTCTCCCTCCTCTATGTGACATCCTTTTATATATTTGAACATGGCTATCATATCACCCCTTAACCTCCTCTTCTGCAGGCTAAACATGCCCAGCTCCCTTAGCCGTTCCTCATAAGGCATCGTTTCCAGGCCTTTGACCATTTTGGTTGCCCTCCTCTGGACACGTTCCAGTTTGTCAGTGTCCTTCTTGAATTGTGGTGCCCAGAACTGGACACAGTACTCCAGGTGTGGTCTGACCAGAGCAGAATACAGTGGCACTATTACTTCCCTTGATCTAGATGCTATACTCCTATTGATGCAGCCCAGAATTGCATTGGCTTTTTTAGCTGCCGCGTCACACTGTTGGCTCATGTCAAGTTTGTGGTCAACCAAGACTCCGAGATCCTTTTCACATGTACTGCTCTCAAGCCAGGTGTCACCCATCTTGTATTTGTGCCTCTCATTTTTTTTGGCCAAGTGCAATACTTTACATTTCTCCCTGTTAAAATTCATCTTGTTTGTTTTTGCCCAGTTCTGTAATCTGTCAAGGTCGTTTTGAAGTGTGATCCTGTCCTCTGGGGTGTTAGCCACCCCTCCCAGTTTGGTGTCATCTGCAAATTTGATCAGGATGCCCTTGAGTCCATCATCCAAGTCGTTGATAAAGATGTTGAATAAGACCGGGCCCAAGACAGAACCCTGTGGCACCCCACTAGTCACTCTTCTCCAGGATGAAGAGGAACCATTGATGAGCACCCTTTGGGTTCGGTCAGTCAGCCAGTTACAAATCCACTGAGTGGTAGCATAGTCAAGACCGCATTTTACCAGCTTCTTTACAAGAATATCATGGGGCACCTTGTCAAATGCCTTGCTGAAATCAAGGTAGGCTACATCCACTGCGTTCCCTTCATCTACCAGGCTTGTAATTCTGTCAAAAAACGAGATCAGGTTAGTCTGACATGACTTATTTTTCAGAAATCCATGCTGACTATTGGTGATCACAGCATTCCTTTCTAGGTGCTCACAGACTGTTTGCTTAATGATCTGCTCCGGAATCTTCCCTGCTATTGATGTCAGACTGACTGGGCGGTAATTATTTGGGTCCTCTCTTTTCCCCTTTTTGAAAATAGGGACAACATTTGCCCTCCTCCAGTCTGCCGGGACTTCGCCTGTTCTCCAGGAATTCTCAAAGATGACTGCCAGTGGTTCTGAGATCACATCTGCCAGTTCTTTTAATACTCTTGGATGCAGTTCATCTGGCCCTGGAGACTTGAATACATCTAAACTAGCCAAATATTCTTGTACTATCTCCTTAGTTATTCTGGGCTGTGTTTCCTTTGCTGAATCATTTGCTCCAAATTCTTCAGGTCGGGCATTGTTTTCTTTATCGGAGAAGACTGAGGCAAAGAAGGCATTGAGGAGTTCAGCCCTTTCTGTGTCCCCTGTTTGCATTTCACCATCTTCTCCTCTGAGTGACCCCACGGTTTCTTTGTTCTTCCTTTTGCTACGAACATACCCATAAAAGCCTTTTTTGTTGCTTTTAACCTCTCTAGCAAGCCTGAGTTCATTCTGTGCTTTAGCTTTTCTGACTTTGTGTCTACACGTGCTGGCTATTTGTTTGAATTCCTCTTTGGTGGTTTCCCCCCTTTTCCATTTTTTGTACACATCCTTTTTTAATCTTAATTCAGTTAAAAGTTCTTTAGATAGCCACCCTGGCTTCTTTAGGCACCTTCCATGTTTCCGTCTCATTGGTATTGCCTGTCGTTGTGCTTTTACTATCTCCCTCTTAACAAACTCCCAGCCATCATGAACTCCCTTTCCTCTAAGTATTGTTGTCCATGGGATCTCACCCAGCACTTCCCTAAGTTTTATGAAGTCGGCTTTCTTAAAGTCAAGAAATTGAGTCCTAGTATGCTTGGCTGCTCCTTTCCGCTGTATAGTAAACTTCAGAAGAGCATGATCACTCGCGCCTAATGATCCTTCCACATCTACCCCACTAACCAGGTCATCAACATTGGTTAGGACCAGATCTAAAATGGCTGTTCCTCTTGTTGCTTCTCCCACTTTCTGGACAATGAAGTTGTCTGCAAGGCCAGTGAGGAATCTGTTTGACCTTATGCTCTTGGCTGAGCTTGACGTCCAACAAATATCCGGGTAATTGAAGTCCCCCATTACTACTATCTCCCTTCCTTTTGCATGCTTGGCCATCTGTTCCAGGAAGGCATCATCTATGTCCTCCGTTTGGCTTGGGGATCTATAGTAAACTCCCACAATGAGGTCTCTGTTATTCTTCTCTCCCTTAATTTTGACCCAAATGCTCTCACTTTGGCTTTGAGGTTCTAAATCTTGGATCTCTTCACAGGTATACACATCCCTGACATATAACGCCACTCCTCCTCCTTTCTTGTCTGGTCTGTTTCTCTGAAATAGATTGTATCCCCCCATTATTACATTCCAATCGTGGGAATTATCCCACCAGGTTTCAGTGATGCCTATTATGTCATATTTAGTTTGCTGTACCAAGAGCTCAAGCTCATCTTGTTTATTTCCCATGCTTTGCGCATTAGTGTACAGACATTGAAGTCCATTAATCATTCCCCCGTGTCTCTTATGAAGAGACACGGGAGTGAAGAAGGATAAACTCTCTAACCTGGAAATGGGGTGTCAGAGACAGAAATAGTTGGAGAGGTTCATTGACTGTGAATGGAATACTTTGACAGATAGCTAAAGAAGAGAAATAGACTGAAAAATATCTGGAAAATGAAAGTAATTTTCTTTTGTTGGACTTACCTTAAAAAAATGGATACAAATAGAAATTGTCTCCCCTAGAGGGAGCTTGTTAAATTGTTGCTACAGCTTACTTGAGGACTCAACAGCTGTGAGATTAAGATCGTGGGACCAGTCTTTTCTGACCTTGACTAAAGATGAGCTGGGGAGAAGATTGGGTGCTTGCTTTATGCAAGACAAGTGCCTTGCTGGAACAGATGCACGAGAAGATGGATTTAATGAATGATGAAGATGGATTTGATGAATGAGAAAATGGACTTGATGACTTTTGTGGTTAACAACTGTGGACAAATAGGGAATATTGATACAGAAACCATTCAGGGACCAACTCATGAACCTGTACTGATTGGGCAAGTGCAGAAGATAATGGAGGAGGATGCGGCTGCACCTCAAATAATACAAATGGAGAAACCTGAGACCCTACAGGAGCATAAGCCGCTGTCATTGAAGACTGAAGTTGGAGTGGGGCAGGGGGAGTCTGGAGGTCAGGAGGGTCCTAACTTTGGAGAGACCTTGAAATATGTTTATAAATATTTTTTGGATTACATTGATGACTGTGGGGAGTGGGGCTGTGGGCAATGGGAGGGTTTGATGAAGGGAGATGGAGACAATTTTGGGTTGGAACCCCCCAGAGACCTACTCCTCAATGAGAAAGGAAAGGAATCAAGAAAGAGACTAACAAATGACAAGGAAGAGGGCAAGTATAAACAACAAGAAGAAGATCTGCAGAAGGGACATGGAAGAGACTTAAGGGCCTCGGACATAAGACTTCCAGGTTGATGGACTAGATGGAATGGACAGTAAGGAATGACACGGCCCGAGACCAGGAACAAGAGACGTTGGATGAAGATTGGAAGAAAATTTATAAAGAAATTTTTTTATTTGGGGAATTAGCCTAAAATCAATGAATATTAAGGAAAATGTTGGAATGAAACTATATGACTCTAGCAGAAATGATATTAGGGGTTATGTATATTTGAGTATTAAGATTCAAGCTTTAAGGTACTTTATGGTAAGATAAGGTTAAATAAATTAAGGTAATTTGAATAACAGAATATGGGGAAAGATGGAAAGGATTTGTTGAGTTAATTATTAGGTTAAATTGTTAAGATAAATTATTTAACAAAAATCGAGAAAGATGGAAAGAATTTGCTGAAATAACTAATTAAATTAGAATACAAAAAGGGAGGTGTGAGGAGGTCAATGAAACAAGCAAATGAAAGTTAAAGATATTAAATTTGGGATTTGTGTTTTTCTTTTTTATTATTATTATTTTCTTTGTTGTATTGCTGTATTGGTTTTTATGTTTTGCGCTTTTTCTTCTTTTTTAAGTATTGTAGTGTTGTTCTTTTTGCATTTTTTCTTTTTTTTCTATTACCCTGAAACTATTAATAAATATTATTTTTTTAAAAAAATAAGTTTTTGAAACCAAGGCTAAACAGTTTTTGCATGTGCGGCAACCAAAATATTTTTTATGGAAACAAGTGTTTAATATAAAAAGCATTCGTCCAAAATGTTAGCGTTGTTAAAATGCGCATGTCCTGGCCATCCTAATAAAAAGGAGAATGGGATGGAAACCCATTTTAAAAAGCAATGAGAGTCAGCCACTGATAAGCATATCCAAAGGGACCTGGCACTCAGCTGCAGGTTTAGCAAGCTGCTCTGTCAAGCCTCCTCTGAAAGGGAGTGGGGCTGGGGGGTGCTGTGAGAAGAGCGGAAGGGAAGGAGGGGTGAGGGTATAGAGGGGGCTGAGATGTAAAGGGCAGTGGATGGGAGGCTTGGTCAGGGCTGAGAGAAGGGCAGCTGGCAAAGGGGTTGGCAGGTAGAGGGGGTGGGGAGGGGGGCGGCCAGTGTGTTTGTTTTTATTCTTGCAGTAGACTCTGCAGTCAACACATTTTGAGCATGCTGCCCCCCTTGCTAAACCACAATGACAGCAAACTACTTTGCAAATGGGACTCTTTACATCCTGTGTAGATCCACAAGATCACTCCTGATCAGCAAATGCAAAAGTAATTGCACTTGGGGGGGTATCTTTAGGCCTGTGGCCATTGCTGCTGCTGCTCTGCCTGTGAGTATTGGGGAGGACCGCTCCTCCTTGAAGCCCGTTTTCCACCTTGGGCCTGGGAGTGGGCCCCATACTCACCACCGCAGCCTATAAGGCTCCAAGGAGGCCTCGGGTGTGTGCGGTGGGATGGATGTTTAGTCAGGTGTAGGAATTTAATTTTGGTGAGTTTGTAACTTTTACTGGTTTTGGTTTTAATTTGATTTTGTTTTATTTTGTTACTTCGTTTTTTGTATAGGTTTTAATTTGATTTTAAAGGGAGGCGTCAGGGGTGCCTGGGAGTGAGTCCCAGTCAACAAAATAGTCGAGGCATGTTCCACAGGGGGGATGCACTGGGACAACTGATCTCAGTGATCACAGGTAGGAGGAGGAGTTACGCTAAGACCAGACCATGTCATTGCTGAGGAGGCAGGTTTAGTCGTTGTTTGAGGACTATCCCTGCCTCCAGGTCTGGTCTTGTCCGGACAGATACTGGAATCAGCAAGGGATACCCACACGACCTGAAGCTGCTGCTGTGCAATGCCAGGTCAATGATCCATAAGACCACTGCCATCCATGACTTAGAATCATAGAATCATAGAATCATAGAGTTGGAAGAGACCACAAGGGCCACCAAGTCCAACCCCCTGCCAAGCAGGAAACACCATCAGAGCACTCCTGACATATGGTTGTCAAGCCTCTGCTTAAAGACCTCCAAAAGTAGGAGACTCCACCACACTCCTTGGCAGCAAATTCTACTGTTGAACAGCTCTTACTGCCAGCAAGTTCTTCTTAATGTTTAGGTGGAATCTTCTTTCTTGGAGTTTGGATCCATTGCTCCGTGTCTGCTTCTCTGGAGCAGCAGAAAACAACCTTTCTCCCTCCTCTATGTGACATCCTTTTATATATTTGAACATGGCTATCATATCACCCCTTAACCTCCTCTTCTCCAGGCTAAACATGCCCAGCTCCCTTAGCCGTTCCTCATAAGGCATCGTTTCCAGGCCTTTGACCATTTTGGTTGCCCTCCTCTGGACACGTTCCAGTTTGTCAGTGTCCTTCTTGAACTGTGGTGCCCAGAACTGGACACAGTACTCCAGGTGAGGTCTGACCAGAGCAGAGTACAGTGGCACTATTACTTCCCTTGATCTAGATGCTATACTCCTATTGATGCAGCCCAGAATTGCATTGGCTTTTTTAGCTGCCGCTCACACTGTTGGCTCATCTCAAGTTTGTGGTCAACCAAGACTCCTGGATCCTTTTCACATGTACTGCTCTCAAGCCAGGTGTCACCCATCTTGTATTTGTGCCTCTCATTTTTTTTGCCCAAGTGCAATACTTTACATTTCTCCCTGTTAAAGTTCATCTTGTTTGTTTTGGCCCAGTTCTCTAATCTGTCAAGTGTGATCCTGTCCTCTGGGGTGTTAGCCACCCCTCCCAGTTTGGTATCATCTGCAAATTTGATCAGGATGCCCTTGAGTCCATCATCCAAGTCGTTGATAAAGATGTTGATAAAGATGAATAAGACCGGGCCCAAGACAGAAACCTGTGGCACCCCACTAGTCACTCTTCTCCAGGATGAAGAGGAACCATTGATGAGCAACCTTTGGGTTCGGTCAGTCAGCCAGTTACATGTATTGCTCTCAAGCCAGGTGTCACCCATTTAATACTGTTGGATGCAGTTCATCTGGCCCTGGAAACTTGAATACATCTAAACTAGCCAAGTATTCTTGTACTATCTCCTTAGTTATTCTGGGCTGTGTTTCCTCTGCTGAATCATTTGCTCCAAATTCTTCAGGTCGGGCATTGTTTTCTTTATCGGAGAAGACTGAGGCAAAGAAGGCATTGAGGAGTTCAGCCCTTTCTGTGTCCCCTGTTTGCATTTCACCATCTTCTCCTCTGAGTGACCCCACTGTTTCTTTGTTCTTCCTTTTGCTACGAACATACCCATAAAAGCCTTTTTTGTTGCTTTTAACCTCTCTAGCAAGCCTGAGTTCATTTTGTGCTTTAGCTTTTCTGACTTTGTGTCTACACGTGCTGGCTATTTGTTTGAATTCCTCTTTGGTGGTTTCCCCCATTTCCATTTTTTGTACACATCCTTTTTTAATCTTAACTCAGTTAAAAGTTCTTTAGACAGCCACCCTGGCTTCTATAGTCACCTTCCATGTTTCCGTCTCATTGGTATTGTCTGACATTGTGCTTTTACTATCTCCCTCTTAACAAACTCCCAGCCATCATGAACTCCCTTTCCTTTTAGTATTACTGTCCATGGGATCTCACCCAGCACTTCCCTAAGTTTTATGAAGTCGGCTTTCTTAAAGTCAAGAAATTGAGTCCTAGTATGCTTGGCTGCTCCTTTCCGCTGTATAGTAAACTTCAGAAGAGCATGATCACTCACGCCTAATTATCCTTCCACTTCTACCCCACTAACCAGGTCATCAACATTGGTTAGGACGAGATCTAAAATGGCTGTTCCTCTTGTTGCTTCTCCCACTTTCTGGACAATGAAGTTGTCTGCAAGGCCAGTGAGGAATCTGTTTGACCTTATACTCTTGGCTGAGTTTGACATCCAACAAATATCCGGTTAACTGAAGTCCCCCATTACTACTATCTCCCTTCCTTTTGCATGCTTGGCCATCTGTTCCAGGAAGGCATCATCTATGTCCTCCGTTTGGCTTGGGGATCTATAGTAAACTCTCACAGTGAGGTCTCTGTTATTCTTCTCTCCTTTAATTTTGACCGAAATGCTCTCACTTTGGCTTTGAGGTTCTAAATCTTGGATCTCTTCACAGGTATACACATCCCTGACATATAACGCCACTCCTCCTCCTTTCTTGTCTGATCTGTTTCTCTGAAATAGATTGTATCCCCCCATTATTACATTCCAATCGTGGGACTTATCCCACCAGTTTTCAGTGATGCCTATTATGTCATATTTAGTTTGCTGTACCAAGAGCTCAAGCTCATCTTGTTTATTTCCCATGCTTTGCGCATTAGTGTACAGACATTGAAGTCCATCAATCATTCCCCCGTGTCTCTTATTTAAGGATTTTTCCCTCCCATCACTAGGACAGATGAGATGACAATTTGTGCATTTAGTTGCTTCAATTTCCTGCCGAGAGCCTCGTAGTCACACCACTTCACCTCTGCGGGGATGTGGGACTGATTCGGATGGTCCACCCCCGCCACTTAATGGAGCCAAATGGTTTCCAGAGAGTGGTAGGGGATGTTTTATCCCATGTTGATGGCCTTTCAGCTGATTCCCTGGTGGCCCGCTGGAATGTGGAGTTAAACAGGACTATTGACTATTTGGCTCTGAAGCGCCCTCTCCGATTGCATGGAGCCCGACAGCCCCATGGTTTTCCATGGATCTGAGGGCAATGAAACAATCACTGAGACAGCTAGAGCGCCGCCGGCAGATAACTCATTCTGAATCTGACTGGACATGGGTTAGAGCCTCAATGTTGAGGCTGCTTGGATGAGTAAAACAAACCACCTGTCTCCTTGATCCTTGCCCATCCTGGCTTATAAAAGCTAGCTAGGAAGGGCTGGGAAACGGGCTTCGCAGGGTGATGAATGCTTCTCTCTGTGAGGGAGCCTTCCCAGACCCGCTGAAAGACGCGGTTATCAAACCGCTTCTTAAAAAACCATCTTTAGTTGCGGCCATTATGGCCAACTATCGCCCAGTCTCAAATCTTCCATTCTTGGGCAAGGTGATTGAGTGGGTGGTTGCAGAACAACTCCAGGCTCGCCTGGAGGATGCGGACCATTTGGATCCCTTCCAGTCGGGATTCAGGCCTCATCATGGGACTGAAACTGCCTTGGTCGCGCTGGTCGATGATCTCTGGTGGGCTAGGGACAAAAGTGAGAGCTGTTTCCTAGTTATGCTGGATCTCCAAGCGGCTTTTGACACCATCGGCCATAACATCCTTCTGGACCGCCTAGCGGGGCTGGGAGCTGGGGGCACTGTTATACAGTGGTTCTGCTCTTTCCTCCTGGGCCGTGTTCAGAAAGTGGTGGGGGGGGATGAGTGTTCAGACCCCTTGTGGGGTGCCTCAGGGTTCTGTCCTCCACCCCATGCTTTTCAACATCTACATGCAGCCGCTGGCAGAGATCATCAGGGGGTTTGGGCTGGGTGTCCATCAATATGCGGATGATACCCAATTCTACTTCTCTTTCAAATGAGAACCAGTGAAGGTGGTGAAGGTCCTGTATGACTGTCCGGAGGCAGTTGGAGGATGGATGGCGGCTAACAGATTGAAGTTAAATCCTGGCAAGACAGAAGTACTGTTTTGGGGGGACAGGAGGCGGGCAGGTGTGGGGGACTCCCTGGTCCTGAATGGGGTAACTGTGCCCCTGAAGGACCAGGTGCGCAGTCTAGGAGTCATTCTGGACTCGCAGCTGTCCAAGGAGGCGCAGGTCAATTCTGTGTCCAGGGCAGCTCCATCTGGTACGCAGGCTGAGACCCTCCCTGCCCACAGACTGTCTCGCCAGAGTGATGCATGCTCTGGTTATCTCTCGTTTGGCCTACTGCAATGCGCTCTATGTGGGGCTACCTTTGAAGGGGACTCGGAAACTACAACTAATCCAGAATGCGGCAGCTAGACTGGTGACTGGGAGCAGCCGCTGAGACCACATAAGACAGGTCTTTAAAGACCTACATTGGCTCCCAGTACATTTCCGAGCACAATTCAAAGGGTTGGTGTTGACTTTTAAAGCCCTTCAGGCAGTCCTGTTTAGGGAAGCTTTTAATGTTTGATGCATTACTGTATGTTAATATTTTGTTGGAAGCTGCCCAGAGTGGCTGGGGAAGCCCAGCCAGATGGGTGGAGTATAAATAATACGGTAAATAATAAATTATTATTATTATTATTAATTCAATGCCGACAAAGCCTTCATCTGCAGAGAATTTGGACCATATGACCTTTACATGTGTAGAATGGACTTCTTCTCATTAGATGTTCATGAACAGTACATGAAATGTTCTGCAGATTACATATGGAAAAATTGCCATCTACAAAAGGTTATTTTAGTTCCCTCTCTCCAGAAAAAAAAAAAAAATCTGAATTCCTTTCAAAACTTATTGCTGACAGGAAAGTATGTGGAGGAGGCATGGTTCCACTATGATCTTCCTGGGAAACCGTAGTCATAAAATCTCTCCCTGAAGTGAGCACAGGAGATCAAAGTTCCTCAGAGGCGCCATCTGCCACGCCTGTATGCTTAGTTTCTGAAGATGCAGTGGCACCTGCAAACATTATACTTTCTTGAGGAGATTGTACGTCTTTAACTTTTGTCATAGGCGGGTGCAGCAGCAGAATCCTGATGACACAAGTCACAGGCACGAACAGCTACACAAAGACCGCTGGGTTACATTGTGAGCTTCTGGTGCTCTTTGAGGACCCTTATTGGCCTGGACAATAGCCTGCCTCCATGCCCCCACCCTTTGGGTCCCCCAATGGCCACAGAGTTCAAAGGTCAGGGAGAGTGCAACCTTTTGTTGCTTTCCCTTAAGTATCCTATATAAAAAGGCAAGCTTGAAAGGACACCAAAGGTGGGTAAGAAACAGATACCATTTTGCTCTGCAAAAGTTTGCAAGGAGAAGGACTTTAAAAGCAGTTACAAGTCATTAAATAATCAGTCTATATTTGCCACAAATGCAAATTTTGGCAGAAGAGTCAGGAAATGTTTGGTGCCTTCTTTTGCTGAGAAAACTAAAGTTTGAACTGCATTGAACAGTATGCTTTTCTCTTAAAAAACCAACACTATGTTAACTACACAGGAGAAAAACTTATAGAAGTGCAGGTGTGCAGCTAAAAACTGCAGTCAGGTTTTTGCTCATTTCAGATGTAACAACGGCAGGCAGCTAGCAGCGGGACTGCAGGGGATGCAGAGTAAACAGGATCATTTACACGTTCTGGCCTCCAAATGACCAACTAACAAAAAATCAACAGAGTGTGCCCCTCCAAACACACTGAAAAGGGACAAAAATAAGGGGCAGTGATGATGGGGTCAGGAAAGAGTAAAACGGGGACATGTCCTGTTTGCATTTGAGACACATTCATAGCCCTAACCCTGACTTTATGCAAAGCCTCGTTCACAACATACATTTAAAGCTTTCCACTTTCAAAAGCTGTTCAGGGGTCAGCAAACTTTTTCAGCAGGGGGCCGGTCTACCATCCCTCAGACCTTGTGAGGGGGCAGACTATATGGGGGGAAATGAACGAATTCCTATGCCCCACAAATAACCCAGAGATGCACTTTAAATAAAAGCACACATTCTACTCAAGTAAAAACACACTGATTCCCAGACTGTCCGCAGGCTGGATTGAGAAGGCGATGGGGCCGCATCCGGGGGCCCTGGGCCTTAGTTTGCCTACCCATGGTTTAAAGAGTCCTGAGAGCTTAAATTTGTTAAGGGTGCTAAGAGTTGTTGAGAGACACCATCCCCACCCCCAGCCTCCTGGAAATAGAGATTGACAGTTGGACGAGACCTCTGAGAATTGCCATTCTGTGAGGGAAATGGGTCTCTTAACAATTCCTGGCACCCTGAAGAGACTACAGTTCCCAGGATCCTTTGGGGGGAAACCCTGACTGTCAAAAGTGGTACCATAGTGCTTTAAAACCATCCCTCTGGACCAGACTTTGCAAAGCCCCAGGGGGAGGAGGAGGCTGCTTTGCAAAGGCAGGCAAGCAGGCAGGCAGCGGGGCTTCTCTTCAGAGCAGGGGGTGCTCACTCCCTGAGAGATGGGAGGCCCTTCCTCTCTCAGCACAGCCTCGGCGCTGTTGCTATGGGAGCCCTAGCAACCATTTGCAGCCTCTGGGGCAACAGTGAGAATGGAAGCCAGCTCCAGGGGCAGCAGGTGAGTCCTTTGAGGTGGGTGTGGGCAGGATGGCGTTAGGGCATCTCTCTAAGTTTACACCTTTGATTTGCCATAGCATCATGTGAACCGGGGTCCTACCATTCTTCTCATTTCATCTTTTTACTACTCCTTAGCAGCTGCAGCATTTTGGCTTGACACAATATCATCCCCTTCAGGACTCTCACCAGCATTGTTAGCATGCCCTTTTGTTGAAATTATATATCTATCTATCTATCTATCTATCTAATGACAAGATGTTATGTCGCAGACCAGCTGCAGCCATGATGGTGCTATGACATCCATGTACTTACTTGTATAAGGATTGATATAATGTATCAGCCTGGTGGACAGAGATAAAGCATCAAATTTTTTAAAGAAAAGTGCAAGACAGTCATTAAAATGGCTGGCAAATCAAAAAAGGCTTCAGGTATAGGCCTGTAAGCTTTAGAAAATGTGTGTGTGTGTGTGTGTGTGTGTGTGTGTGTGTTTATCACATGCCTCCTCCATTCACAGAAAAAGATGGATGGGTGCAGCATTATTTTAACAGTAACAGGAGCATGTGGGAAAGAGGGGCTCAATCACCCCCTGCCACTGTTTTTAAAAGCGCTACATAAGAATATATGATAAGCATAAATGTCTGTAATGAACATTAACTTACTAGGTTGCCAAATACACAAGTTGGCCCTAGTGTTTCTGCTTCTTAGCATTGCCGACTTACTAAAACGATGTTTAAAGGTACAAGATACATTTTAATTATGACACCACCCCTTAATCTCTCCTCAGTCAGGTGTAACAACCAGTCCTACTGGTTCTGAGAACCCTAATCCCTTCTCTAGCATTAAAGCAAGGGCCAAGCTAGAGAAGACATGGAGCTGCACAGTGAGATCTCTTGTGGAAAGCTGTGGGGCGAGGGAGAATGAATCAGGACTGTGACGCCGGGGAACAAGGCTAACCATCCGGCCCCCACCCCTCTATATTCGTGATGAACACCCCAATCCCCAAAGAGCCACTTCCCCCATGCACCTAAAGGTTTCCCCAGACTGGCCAAATCATAGCACTGAGGAGCGTATAGCGAGGGGTTGGGGAGGAGTGCGAGGTGACACTCCCCAAAGTGTTGCAGCCCTGAACCAAATCACCCTGTCCCGGGGCACCATCTGGTGGGTGGGGGACCAGGGTCCACCAATATTTTCAAGGCGGGGGCCACCCTCCCCAAATTCTACAGTGATCCTCAAAAAGATGCGCCAGGGTGAAGCATCCTCATCCTGCACATCCCTTTCACAAAGGTAAGGTGGTGGGCTGGGGCCCAATTTGGCCTGGCCAGGTTGGGAGGAGGGGGTGGCACACATGTGATGTCATTCATGCATGATGGCCCCTTCCATGTCTGGGGCAACTCAGCACGTCTGCCCCCATCTCTACTGCATATGCTAAAAAAAATTTTTTTAAGGGATCAGAGATCTGACTTTGGCTCTCTGTCATCTCATCTAATTTGGCCCTCAAGATGCATGCACACAGCATGAATGAGGAAGACATGTGAATGATAGCTCCATCAGGTGGTGTGTGACTCTGTGTTCGTTCATTGGCTTGTAGTGGGAGAAATGCCCAGGGCCAGAGATTGCAGCTGGCCATGCAAAGCTTTGGCTGAGGGCCTCACTGCCTCCAAAGGGTCCCTCACCAGCTCAAACCACTTAATGTGCTCATTGTTGGGCCCCAGACAACTATTTCAGCAGTGTCTCTCTGTGTGTGCTCCCATCTGGCTACTACAGTGGTACCTCGGGTTACAAACTCCGCTAACCAGGAAGTGGTTGCTCCAGGTTAAGAACTTTGCCCCAGGGTAAGAACGGAAATCGTGAGCCAGCAGTGCAGCAGCAGCAGGAGACCCCATTACCAAAAGCATGCCTCAGGTTAAGAACCGTTTCAGGTTAAGAACGGACCTCTGGAACGAATTAAGTTCTTAACCCAAGGTGCCACTGTATTATTGTGGCAACATGCTCAGTGAAGCCATTTTGAGAGTTAAAATGTTAAGCAAGGAAGCCATTTTGTTGATCTAGGGCAGGCCCCCATATCCAGTACATACACTCAGATACCCACGACCCAGAGACACACAGAGATAGGCTGATAAGGATTACCAAGTAAGGACAGGGAAGGGTCATGTCCAACTCCTCATGCCCTGTCTCTAGGTTGAACCTAATGTATCTATCTGGAACATACTCTCCAAGCACCAGGGGCCTGGAGATAAGTGGTGTCGCTGCCACTGTCGTGATGGCAGCAGCTAAAGAAAATAAGGGTGGCTGGATTGGAGCGGGGCTTCGGTGGCCCCATGCCAAGGGTTCTTCTAAAGGGGATTTTTTTGCAGGGCCTGCCATGTTGTTTTTCAGGCAGGACTTTTGTGCCTTTAAAAGATGCACCTTCAAAAGTTGCTCTCCAGTGCTAGAAAAACCTCCACCTGTTGAATGTGCAACTGTCAAAATTCTTCTAGGAACAGAGAGGAAGGAAGAGAAGGAGCTGTCTCAATTTTTCTGCCTTTGTTTTATCTTGTGGCTTAGAAGAGGGGGAGGGGAGCCACAGAAAATACTTTACACATAAATTTTTAGAGGTCTTTAGCAGAAAATAGGAACAACAAGGAAATAAAACAAAAGTTTAAATTTAGCCACTGAAGAATCAGTCTGCGTCACTGGGAAGATTCACAAAACTCGCAAGGTGAAGAAGCGACAGATACACAGAGAAAGAGAAGAGAAACTATTGCATACGGATTTTCAGTTAAAGGACCTGGAGAGAACTTCTTGCTCTCCCCTAACCAACAGAACAAGGGAATAGTTAGTCCTGGGAAACCTCCTCTTCTGGAGCTGGAATTCATGCACAACACACACACACACACACACACACACACACACACACGGAGGGATGCCCTGCATTTTAACCTCTTGAACCTGGCAAGCCAGGTGGTGCTTGCAAATCATAACCTATAGGCATCCCATACTATATAACTCAAGGCATCATATTAATTCAAATTGCTTTTTCCCCCCCCCACAGCCCCTTCCAGCTATATTAACAGCTAGAAATAAATAAATCATAGAATCATAGAATCATAGAGTTGGAAGAGACCACAAGGGCCATCGAGTCCAACCCCCTGCCAAGCAGGAAACACCATCAGAGCACTCCTGACATATGGTTGTCAAGCCTCTGCTTAAAGACCTCCAAAGTAGGAGACTCCACCACACTCCTTGCCAGCAAATTCCACTGTCGAACAGCTCTTACTGTCAGGAAGTTCTTCCTAATGTTTAGGTGGAATCTTCTTTCTTGTAGTTTGGATCCATTGCTCCGTGTCCGCTTCTCCGGAGCAGCAGAAAACAACCTTTCTCCCTCCTCTATGTGACATCCTTTTATATATTTGAACATGGCTATCATATCACCCCTTAACCTCCTCTTCTCCAGGCTAAACATGCCCAGCTCCCTTAGCCGTTCCTCATAAGGCATCGTTTCCAGGCCCTTGACCATCTTGGTTGCCCTCCTCTGGACACGTTCCAGTTTGTCAGTGTCCTTCTTGAATTGTGGTGCCCAGAACTGGACACAGTACTCCAGGTGTGGTCTGACCAGAGCAGAATACAGTGGCACTATTACTTCCCTTGATCTAGATGCTATACTCCTATTGATGCAGCCCAGAATTGCATTGGCTTTTTTAGCTGCCGCGTCACACTGTTGGCTCATGTCAAGTTTGTGGTCAACCAAGACTCCTAGATCCTTTTCACATGTACTGCTCTCAAGCCAGGTGTCACCCATCTTGTATTTGTGCCTCTCATTTTTTTTGCCCAAGTGCAATACTTTACATTTCTCCCTGTTAAAATTCATCTTGTTTATTTTTGCCCAGTTCTCTAATCTGTCAAGGTCGTTTTGAAGTGTGATCCTGTCCTCTGGGGTGTTAGCCACCCCTCCCAGTTTGGTGTCATCTGCAAATTTGATCAGGATGCCCTTGAGTCCATCATCCAAGTCATTGATAAAGATGTTGAATAAGACCGGGCCCAAGACAGAACCCTGTGGCACCCCACTAGTCACTCTTCTCCAAGATGAAGAGGAACCATTGATGAGCACCCTTTGGGTTCGGTCAGTCAGCCAGTTACAAATCCACTGAATGGTAGCATAGTCAAGACCGCATTTTACCAGCTTCTTTACAAGAATATCATGGGGCACCTTGTCAAATGCCTTGCTGAAATCAAGGTAGGCTACATCCACTGCGTTCCCTTCATCTACCAGGCTTGTAATTCTGTCAAAAAACGAGATCAGGTTAGTCTGACATGACTTATTTTTCAGAAATCCATGCTGACTATTGGTGATCACAGCATTCCTTTCTAGGTGCTCACAGACTGTTTGCTTAATGATCTGCTCCAGAATCTTCCCTGCTATTGATGTCAGACTGACTGGGCGGTAATTATTTGGGTCCTCTCTTTTCCCCTTTTTGAAAATAGGGACAACATTTGCCCTCCTCCAGTCTGCCGGGACTTCGCCTGTTCTCCAGGAATTCTCAAAGATGACTGCCAGTGGTTCTGAGATCACATCTGCCAGTTCTTTTAATACTCTTGGATGCAGTTCATCTGGCCCTGGAGACTTGAATACATCTAAACTAGCCAAATATTCTTGTACTATCTCCTTAGTTATTCTGGGCTGTGTTTCCTTTGCTGAATCATTTGCTCCAAATTCTTCAGGTCGGGCATTGTTTTCTTTATCGGAGAAGACTGAGGCAAAGAAGGCATTGAGGAGTTCAGCCCTTTCTGTGTCCCCTGTTTGCATTTCACCATCTTCTCCTCTGAGTGACCCCACAGTTTCTTTGTTCTTCCTTTTGCTACGAACATACCCATAAAAGCCTTTTTTGTTGCTTTTAACCTCTCTAGCAAGCCTGAGTTCATTCTGTGCTTTAGCTTTTCTGACTTTGTGTCTACACGTGCTGGCTATTTGTTTGAATTCCTCTTTGGTGGTTTCCCCCCTTTTCCATTTTTTGTACACATCCTTTTTTAATCTTAATTCAGTTAAAAGTTCTTTAGATAGCCACCCTGGCTTCTTTCGGCACCTTCCATGTTTCCGTCTCATTGGTATTGCCTGACGTTGTGCTTTTAGTATCTCCCTCTTAACAAACTCCCAGCCATCATGAACTCCCTTTCCTTTTAGTATTGTTGCCCATGGGATCTCACCCAGCACTTCCCTAAGTTTTATATATTGTGGCCAAACTCAGCACGAGAGTGTTCCTAAGATGGGGGAGATGATAGGGTGCTGCGTGTCATATAGATTATGATGCCAGACCGAAATGTGACGGTGCCCATTGTTTCGGCACAGGTGCACCTGCCACTCGAGATATCACTGCCAAACATAGCATAAGGGTTCCTGGGGTGGGGGCTGGTGCTCTTTGCCTAGATACCAGGTGTCATTTTGAACTGACATGGTGGACCAAAACATGACTCTGGGGTGGCTTAGCCCAAGACCTTGCCTGCCAATAAGAAGGACCAAGTTGGTTGGTACTGGGGAATGTACATACCTATGTGGGCATTTATACCCATTTTCTTGTGTGTGTGTTTCTTTGTGGCTGATTAGCGGCTCTCCCTGTGCAAAGGTCAGAGGAGGCAGGGTTTCTGTTGAGGCAGGTGATTAGCTGTGGGAGGAGCTTATCAGAGCTTATCAGTAGCCACCCCCAACGACACGTTTTCAAGATGGAGGGTGAGGGAACAGCTGCAGTTGCCTGCGGTTCCTGCGCAATGTTTGCCATCTTGCCAAAGGTTGCAGGCAGCTTTACCTGCAGCAATTGTATGTTGATTGCCCTCTTAGAAGACAAAGTCCAGCAACTGGAGGAACGTGTAGCTATGCTCCAAAGAATTAAGAGAGCTGGAGCTCTTCTTGGAAACAACAGAGAACACCGTCTCCACCAAGGAGGAGACAGGGGACACCCCTGAGAAGGAGGCTAGTTCACCAACACAGGAGCCAGATATATGGATAAACGTGACTCGAAGAAGTAGGAGGCCCAGGGTTCACTCTGATTGTTTAGAAATACACAATCGCTTTGAGGTCCTCTCCCCTAGCATGGAAGACGAAGAACAGACTCCATTTCAGGATCTCTCCCTCATTACAGTAGATCAGGTATATGAAGACGAGCAGCAAAGTCAGTCCTCAGGGAATGTGCAGGCGACCTTGGAACGGACAGCTCACAGAAGAACCCTGACCAAACCTTAGAGGAGGTGTGTAGTGGTGATAGGGGATTCCCTACCGAGGGGAACAGAAGCAGTGATCTGTGGGCCTGACAAGATGTCTCGGGAGGTGTGCTGTCTCCCCGGGGCTAAGATCCAAGATGTAACTGAACGACTGCAAGGAATCATAAAACCCACTGACAAATACCCCTTCCTCTTGGTTCATGTGGGAACCAATGACACTGCAAGCAATAGCCTCCAGAAGATCAAAAGAGACGAGGCTCTGGGCAGGAAATTGAAGCAATTAAATGCACAAATTGTCATCTCGTCTGTCCTCCCAGTTGAAAGACGTGGCCCAGGGAGAGAGGGAAAAATAGTGGAAGTGAACAGCTGGCTTCGCAAATGGTGTAAACAGGAACGGTTTGGATTCTTAGATCACGGACTGCAGTTTCTTGAAGATGGACTTCTGGCAAGCGATGGGCTGCACCTCACAACGGTTGGGAGAAATGTTTTTGCCAAAAATCTCAGAAACCTCATCAGGAGGGCTTTAAACTGACTAATGTGGGGGAGGGAGACAGTGCTCCTGAAGGTAGGAGTCTATCAATTGATGAAGATGATCATCCAAATGTCATAGACCAAATGGAGCAAACAGCACGCAGACCTAGTGATGGGAGGGGAAAATCCTTAAATAAGAGACACGGGGGAATGATTAATGGACTTCAATGTCTGTACACTAATGCGCAAAGCATGGGAAATAAACAAGATGAGCTTGAGCTCTTGGTACAGCAAACTAAATATGACATAATAGGCATCACTGAAACCTGGTGGGATAAGTCCCACGATTGGAATTTAATAATAGAGGGATACAATCTATTTCAGAGAAACAGACCAGACAAGAAAGGAGGAGGAGTGGCGTTATATGTCAGGGGTGTGTATACCTGTGAAGAGATCCAAGATTTAGAACCTCAAAGCCAAAGTGAGAGCATTTGGGTCAAAATTAAGGGAGAGAAGAATAACAGAGACCTCATTGTGGGAGTTTACTATAGATCCCCAAGCCAAACGGAGGACATAGATGATGCCTTCCTGGAACAGATGGCCAAGCATGCAAAAGGAAGGGAGATAGTAGTAATGGGGGACTTCAATTACCTGGCTATTTGTTGGATGTCAAACTCAGCCAAGAGCATAAGGTCAAACAGATTCCTCACTGGCCTTGCAGACAACTTCCTTGTCCAGAAAGTGGGAGAAGCAACAAGAGGAACAGAAAACAATGCCCGACCTGAAGAATTTGGAGCAAATGATTCAGCAAAGGAAACACAGCCCAGAATAACTAAGGAGATAGTACAAGAATACTTGGCTAGTTTAGATGTATTCAAGTCTCCAGGGCCAGATGAACTGCATCCAACAGTATTAAAAGAACTGGCAGATGTGATCTCAGAACCACTGGCAGTCATCTTTGAGAATTCCTGGAGAACAGGCGAAGTCCCGGCAGACTGGAGGAGGGCAAATGTTGTCCCTATTTTCAAAAAGGGGGAAAGAGAGGACCCAAATAATTATCGTCCAGTCAGTCTGACATCAATACCAGGGGAGATTCTGGAGCAGATCATTAAGCAAACAGTCTGAGCACCTAGAAAGGAATGCTGTGATCACCAATAGTCAGCATGGATTTCTGAAAAATAAGTTATGTCAGACTAACCTGATCTTGTTTTTTGACAGAATTACAAGCCTGGTAGATGAAGGGAACGCAGTGGATGTAGCCTACCTTGATTTCAGCAAGGCATTTGACAAGGTGCCCCATGATATTCTTGTAAAGAAGCTGGTAAAATGCGGTCTTGACTATGCTACCACTCAGTGGATTTGTAACTGGCTGACTGACCGAACCCAAAGGGTCTCATCAATGGTTCCTCTTCATCCTGGAGAAGAGTGACTAGTGGGGTGCCACAGGGTTCTGTCTTGGGCCCGGTCTTATTCAACATCTTTATCAACGACTTGGATGATGGACTCAAGGGCATCCTCATCAAATTTGCAGATGACACCAAACTGGGAGGGGTGGCTAACACCCCAGAGGGCAGGATCACACTTCAAAACGACCTTGACAGATTAGAGAACTGGGCAAAAACAAACAAGATGAATTTTAACAGGGAGAAATGTAAAGTATTGCACTTGGGCAAAAAAAAATGAGAGGCACAAATACAAGATGGGTGACACCTGGCTTGAGAGCAGTACATGTGAAAAGGATCTAGGAGTCTTGGTTGACCACAAACTTGAGATGAGCCAACAGTGTGACGCGGCAGCTAAAAAAGCCAATGCAATTCTGGGCTGCATCAATAGGAGTATAGCATCTAGATCAAGGGAAGTAATAGTGCCACTGTATTCTGCTCTGGTCAGACCACACCTGGAGTACTGTGTCCAGTTCTGGGCACCACAATTCAAGAAGGACACTGACAAACTGGAACGTGTCCAGAGGAGGGCAACCAAAATGGTCAAAGGCCTGGAAACGATGCCTTATGAGGAACGGCTAAGGGAGCTGGGCATGTTTAGCCTGGAGAAGAGGAGGTTAAGGGGTGATATGATAGCCATGTTCAAATATATAAAAGGATGTCACATAGAGGAGGGAGAAAGGTTGTTTTCTGCTGCTTCAGAGAAGCGGACACGGAGCAATGGATCCAAACTACAAGAGAGTAGATTCCACCTAAACATTAGGAAGAACTTCCTGACAGTAAGAGCTGTTTGACAGTGGAATTTGCTGCCAAGGAGTGTGGTGGAGTCTCCTTCTTTGGGGGTCTTTAAGCAGAGGCTTGACAACCATATGTCAGGAGTGCTCTGATGGTGTTTCCTGCTTGGCAGGGGGTTGGACTCGATGGCCCTTGTGGTCTCTTCCAACTCTATGATTCTAGGATTCTCCAGACCACCTAGTTCAGTATTCCACTCACTACACCATGCAAAACATGTTTTTTAAATAATGAATTGACCCCAAAGCCTCCAATCAGTTACTGATTTAATTTTATTGCTTTTCTCTTTTATTCAGTGCAGAAGCAGCCTTTGCGATGGAGAGCTCAAACCAACTTTGGCTGGAGAGGCTGTTTCCTCCTCATTTCAGTAAGGAAGATTTCTTCAGTGGGTCCCATCAGCCAGAACCTCTGATTTGTGAAAAGTTTGCTTTGGAGAGGGCAAGAAGGACTGAGCAAATCTACAACAAAACGGCTAAGGCCAGTTTTCATGAGGATCAACAGTTCCAAAGGAAAGGATCTCCCTCCAAACTCCTTGTGAGTGAGCAGGAGTTGAACTTATGGGGAAGAAAGAGAGAAAATTCAAAGGAGTTTAAAGATGGGGATTCCACCCGCAGGGGATCTGCTAATTTAGATGTTGAATCAGGAAAAAGGATAGCTGAAACAGGAGGTCATTGTACCTGGAATACAAAGGAACTGGCAGTTTTCAGACAAGAGGTGTGCAAGGAACACTTGGAAAATATCTCTTTAAAGCTTCAGGTGTCCCTTCTCAAGGTGGAGCTGGTGGAACTTAAAGCCAAATACAAAACATTAGTGGCAGAATCTGAACAAGCGATGCAAGAGCTGAGCGACTACAGAACAGAAGCTTGGTGTAAAACTGTCTGGCTGGAGCAGATTCAAAGGCAAAGATTCGAAAGAGATTGCAAGATTGAAGTGTTTAAACAAGGCCTACTTGAGAAATCAGAAAGCATCAGAAGTTTAAAGGAGGAACTGAAACAAAGAAGAGGAGAAGTCACGCATTTAAAGTTGCAGAAGAAGGATTTACAAGAAGAGTTAAAGGAATTCAGAGAGCAGCAAGGTTTTCAAAACAAGTTACTCACAGAAAACATGAAGCTCTGTCATGATATGGAAATGAGAAAAATACAAAAAGAGCTGGAGGATGCTAAAGGAGAGCTGGATGCAGAGAAAGCCTTGAATACAAAGAGTGCTAAAGATCTAGAGATGCTGAAAATACACTTTTCAGGCCAGCCATCACATGATTTACTTCAAAATTTGAGAATTTGTTTTATTTAATGCAAATCCAAATTAAAAGATTTATTTTAGTTAACTAATCTATTATGCTCCACCTTTCCTCCCCTGAGTTCTCCCCATTTCTCCCTTTTATCCTCATAACAACTCTGTTAGGTAGTTCAGGCTGAGAGAGCATGGCTGACCCAAGGTCACCCAGTGAGCTTCCTGGCTGAGCAGAGGTTTCCATTTGGGTCTCCCCAGTCCTAGTCCAACACTCTTAACCACTATGCAAACTGCTTGCAAATCCCAAGTTTAATGCCATGGACAGTCTCTCCTCTTTTCCTCTAGTCTGGGGAACTTTTTTTAAAAGGCAGTCATCTGTGATGATAAAATAGTGTATCTTTCATTTAGTAGAGTTTTGGTTTGGGGGAGATTCTGGTTTGATTCCATCTTGAGAGCCCATGTAAGTCTTAAAGTCACAGACCTCTGTTACGTCACCCCTGTTTGCAATACTAGGCTATGATTTTCAACAAGAGAACAACTTTGCCAATGAACCCTCATTCTTATTGAGGGAATCATGTCTGAGATGCTGAGTTCAAATGCACCATTTTATATCTCTCATTGTCTATTATTGTGTGAATTAACAAAGGATGGATAAACTTGATTGTAACATGCTGGAATTTGCCTGTAAATTAAAGTCGCGGTAGTGGAGAAATTGCCCCAGATTAAACTGCTGCTAAATGATAATAAGGGACGCGGGTGGCGCTGTGGTCTAAACCACAGAGCCTAGGACTTGCCGATCATAAGGTCGGTGGTTCGAATCCCTGCAATGGGATGAGCTTCCGTTGCTTGGTCCCAGCTCCTGCCCACCTAGCAGTTCGAAAGCAGTTCGAAAGATAAATAGGTACCGCTCTGACGGGAAGGTAAGCGGTGTTTCCGTGTGCTGCTCTGCTTTGCCAGTAGCGGCTTAGTCCTGCTGGCCACATGACCCAGAAGCTGTACGCTGGCTCCCTTGGCCAGTAAAGCGAGATGAGCGCCGCAACCCTAGAGTCGTCCACGACTGGACCTAATGGTCAGGGGTCCATTTACCTAAATGATAATAAAGCAGGCCACCATTATTTCTGTAACCTGATTTCAGGCCAATCTTTTTTCTTTTTGCAGTTTTTAGGGTGTGTTGCTGGAGTGTGTTTGGCAGCAGCACATGCAATTTTAATCCTTACCCAGTAGGGGGCAGTCCTTGCCCAGCTGTTTTTGGTTTTCATAATGTGCTTTTAGCCTCTAGTGCAGACAAATGAAAGGAGAGCCTGTGGATACGCAGGTTTTAGTCTTACACAGAACTTATCAGCCAGAAGTAAGTGGTAGGTAAAATAACTGAATCCTGTACAACTAATTCCAGTGAGCAAGTTTATTATGGCAAAATCTTTTGTAGACTTCATCATCTACATGTAGTATTACCCTTGGATGCGGGACTTGTGGGTCTGTAATTGTTGCTGGACTGCAACTCCCATCATCCTTGATTACTGGGGCCAAGTTGGCTGGGACTGATGGGAGCTGGAGTCCAACGACCCTTGGAGAGTCAGATACCGGTAAATAGTGGGATCACATAGCAACCAAAGGCAAAGTGTGCAGTTGTCTGTGACAATTCACTTATAGCTCAGATATATGCAAAGTAGGCTTAGGGAACATTTGCACTAGCAGCAGTAATGATAAACTGTGATGATAAATCAACAACAGTGGAGCAGGAATCCATTTGACCTGTTTTCTGTCTAAGGGAGCAGCTAAGACAATGCATTATGTCATGTGTATCTCTTCTAGAGATTTCAAGGTGGCAAGCTTGGGTTATCCCAATTTATCTTCCCAACTGCCCTGTAAGGAACACTGAAAAGGAGTGGCTGTCACAAGTCACTGAGGAAGTTTCATACACAAGTGAGGAATGTGCACCCAGACCTTTTAATCCAAATCTTCACCCACTCTTATCTCCTGCAATAGAGTATTTTCACCCTCTCTTGTCTTTTCTTGTTGTTTAGCACCCAGAAACTTCATCATATTCAAGGGAGTGGGAAAACAGGCTTAATTTGTTGGCTGCATTGTCTGTGGTCAGCTTGGTTCTAATGGGAAATTGCGGGGCAGGGTGTGAGGATGTCCTTGCTTTATACAAAGACTTCTGGAGGGTGCTGGATATTCCAGCTCTCCTGTTAAGACTTGGATACAGAGCAAAACAAAAGAAAACAACAAAACACAAAAAAAGGAACAACCACCTTCCCAAACTACTGTATTTGGTCAAATGCAAATGTATTTGTTATTTATTCTAACTTAGACTATAGAAGAATGATACGTCTAAGCAAATGGTATCCAATTTGCACTTTACATCTTTTTATATTCCTGATGTCTGTGGTGAAATACGAGAAAAGAAATGAGGGAGTGGGCCATGGATGTTGTTTGGGTGTTCGCCCTTGCAGTGAAGAGCCATTTAAACTAATGGGCATGGTTTATTGATTTTCACAGGTCTGCTATATGACATAGTTCAAAACAACCATAAATGCTTCATGATACAAACTTATGCACTCTTACCTGGCAGCTGAGCTGATAAACTTGAAGCTGAATGGCACTGAGGGTGAATGATGGTCCTTGGGCCCAAGCATTGGGAAGGTGACCGGTTTTGCTAGTGGGTCAGCATGCTCCCAGGAGCAGCTGCATAGCTTGGGGAGCTCCTCAGCTTCCAACGATCACTGCAACCTTATGTAGCCTCTGATGCGAGGGTCACTTTTGCCTGGCTACAGCTGATTCACCAGCTATGACTGTTTCGTAGTCCCAGCACCACATGGTAACTTCTGGGATAGACTGCTGCAATACGTTTTCTGTTGAAGATGGCCCAGAAGCTGCAGCCCGGCAGGTGGCCCAATGAGGGTTCATGCCCGGCCAACCTTGGACGTGCTGTTCTGGCTTGCTGGTAAGCTACTGGGCCCGGCCTTGCCATTAGCAGGTAAGAGCCTAAACTGTCCGGGGTTGTCTACCAGGATATTGACCCCCCTGTGCACTGCGGTCATCAGGAGCGGCTCTGCTCGCTGCCCGCCCGCCATAAGAAGCCACGAGGCGGGGAGCGCAAGGGGGGTCTTGTTCAGTGGTGGCCCCTCTCCTATGCATCTCTCATCTGAACATGCACCAGAAGCACTTCTCCCCCCCCCCCGCGCGCCTTCAGGGGCCATGATGCGATAGTTCACAGTCCTGGTTATTTTGTCCCTTGGAGAGTGAGGTTTTGCTTTTCTTTTCTTTTTTACAAAACTTTGGCTTGGCGTATTTTTCTGAGGGGGGGTGCGCAAACACATTCCGTGCAACCAGTGCTTAAAACACTCCCACATGCCCCTAAGCGCTGACGGGTCCAGCTGCGTTATTCCCACTAAATGTCCGGGGTGGAATTAAACACATTCATAATCGGGAGAGGGGCGCGTGCTCAAAACTGCTCAACCCTTTCAAACAGCCGGACGCGCCGCCGCCTCTTTAACAAAATCGAACGAAACAAAACCTGCAGCGGCGGCAGCAGTAGCAGCAGCGCATGCGCGGGACGCCTCCATTGAAAACGAGCGCGCGCTAGCCACTCCGCCTCTTCCCGCTCCCTTTTCTGCGCAGGCGCGAGATTGGTTAACCCCTACTATTCCTTCCATCCCGCCACCAAAGGCGCGTGAGGGAAAGTCGAGTCCCTCGCAGTCGCCATATTAGTTGGGTTTTTAAAAAACCACCCCAATCAGGACGCATGCGCAGTAAGCGGCCGCCGCGGCGGCCAAAAGGGCAGGCGAGCCGCTTGGTTTGGCTGAGGGCGTGGCATAAAACGCCGGTCTCGCGGGCGTCAGGCGCCGTTCGTGCGTGCTTGCGTCAGGCTTCGCGGCGGCGGCGGCGTCTTTTTCCTCCTGCTGCTGCTGCTGCTGCTTCTGCGGAGCCTCCGGAGGAAAAGGGCGGTTGACGCCGAGCGAGGAGCTGCGCCCGGCCGAGAGGCGCTCCTTCCTGCCCAGCCGACCGGGTGAGTCCCACGCCCCCTCCCGGAGGGCCGGGTTGCCATGGGAACCGCTCCTCGCTGCCCTGGGGCGGGGGGCCTCGGGGGGGGCTGCCGCCCTCGCCCCTCCGGCGGCCCTCAGAGGAGCCGGGCTGGGAGGGTCGCCCAGGGGTCATCTAGTCCAGCCATCCCCAGAGGGGGTGCTGCCTTTCCCTCCCTCTCTCCTTGCCCAGGAACTAAAGGGGAGGCTGCTCCCCCCACCCCCCACCCCAGTGGCCATTGCGTCCCCTCGCCGGCCTTTCCGGGGGGGGGCCCTGCAGCCGAGTTGCGGGTCAGCTGCTGCTGCTGCTGCTGCTGCTGCTGCTGCTTCTGCTTCGCTGGGTCGTCTGCTGAGGTTGACCGCGCACTTTTCTCTTCCAGGGGGCTCGGCGCCAAGTGCAAGGTTCCTCTCCCCCCGCTCTTCGCAGGAGCCTTGTGAGATGGGGCTGCAAGGGGAAGGGGCTGCTGGGCGGGGGGCGGGGGAGCGGTGCAAGGTCAGTCAGCTACCAAGTCCCACCTGGGCGGAGTGGGCCCACGTGTCCTAAGTCTTCGTGTCTACACCTGGGCGCTCCAGGCCTAAACTCGCGGTTTGGGGATGGGACTGACTTACAGGGAAACTGCATTGAGGTCGCTGGGGCTGACACCCAAGCAAACCTGTACTGAATTCCACCGATACATACCCATGCACAAGCAGAATATCTGACTAGTAGAGCTGTTGCGTTAAGCACCTGTTCTTGGAAGGAAAGCCCATAGCATTCAGTGAGACTTATTCCTTGATACCCTGTGTTGCCTTGCTGGCTTCATAAGGATGTCATCATAAAAACAAGAGTTCATGTGTTTGTAATACAGCAATGCTTCAGAATTCCAGTAGATGGAAACCACAGGAGGTGGAGAGCGCTTTTATGCTAGAATCCTTCTTACAGGTTTCCCACCCTGGGCATCTGGTTGGCCACCGTGAGTAGAGGATGGTGGACTAGGTGAGCCTTTCACCTGATTCACCAAATTGTAGAGTTGAAGGGGACTCCTGACGGTCATCTAATGCAGCCTCCTGCAACGATTCAGCAGGCTCTTATGTTCACAATAGCTTCATTGTTAGCTGCACTAAGCTAGCACATTTTCAGATGCCCAGGGTTTTGTGTGTTATTCAGTTGTCCTTGCCCTGCACGGCCAGTTGGCTTCCCCCTTGTTGCCAATCTGAGTGTTAGGGCACAATGGTTTGCTTTAAGCTGCCCACCCATGTATGTTTACCTGGGAATAAGCCCTGAGATGTTCAGTGTAGTTTACTTTCTAGTAGATACTCAGGATTGCAGCTCTAATGAGTTTGTGGCGGAGGTGAGATGAATGTGGGACTTCCAGCTCTTAAAATGTGCCTGCTGTCTCTGCTGTAGAAGGGTTGGGAAGGGCTGCAGCTTTGCAGTATAGCTTCTGCTTTGTATGCAGAAAGTTCTAGGTTCAAGTCCCAACAACTCTGGGTATGATTGGGAAACATTCCATGTCTTTAGCACTGGATGGATGCTGCCAATCATTATAGACAGCACTGAGCTGCTAGATGCATCAAGGATCTAACTGTACAAAGCAGCTTTCCTATGCCTGCCATTACAAGTTATCCTATTGCTCTCTGCCAGCCAGCCACTATAGGAATGAGTGTTTAGAAACTGGTGCCTGAGTTTTTGTTGTTATTTTCCTCTTCCCTTCCCATCCTTCTTCCCTTGTATATCGCGTTTTTTTAAGATTCTAAGCCTGGAACTATGGACTGCCTTGTTTTGGTTGTATGTTAGCTGCTCTTTGACTAAAGATTGGGGTACAAATTCAATAATACATCCTCTCCTGGTTTCAGGCATAGTCTATTGGAAGTGCATTTATCTGTAAAAAAAAGGTACAGCAAGGAGTTTGGTGAGATGATGTTGCTATAGTAACATTTCTATCTGGGCACATAGTGTCCCATGTTGGTTGTGGACCAGGGGAGTTCTATGGAAATGAATTTTTCTGATCACCCTGCCTGTTTCTATTTTCATTTCAGTATTACTTTCCTGTAGCTATGGTGTGTTTGCAGAGCACTCAGGAGGAGAGAAAAGTACATTTCCTGAGATCTTGAAAAATATGTATGGATATGAATAGCTGCCCAGTAGGCAACATGAAACATACACATCCAGTTCCATATGAAAGTTCTTAATGTTCTCTGTAGCCTCTTCACATTTGGGTTTTGTTTCACTGGCCTTTGGTAGAAGACAAACACCTTTGGAGAGCTTTGACCAAGTGTCACCGATTCTCTGAACATTCTGAGTCTTGAGTAATTGTCTTGCTTCATCTTGAATAACTAAAAGCTCATTCCTTATGGGACCGACAGTAGTTGTCACTTGTATTAAATTCTCGTAATGTGTAAAACTTGAAAGGGGCTATTTATATAGAGAGATGTTTGGTTCCCAGGCCATCTCCTAAAACTTTAAAAAAATCAAGCTTTTGTCATCTGCCTCCACCTCCCCAAACCTCTGCAAGAAATTTCTTGGTTTGATAAGCACACAGGTATTGGTGAGAGCAATTAGAATGCTTGTACTATTCTGTCTTAACTTAGGTTCCGTCAAAATGTGACTATCCCATTAGAAGATGCCTTACTCAAACTGCCAGGGTGTACTATGTTGTGCTCAGCTGATGATCTTAGCTGGGTGGATTTAGCAAACAAATAATGGAAGGTAAAATATATTGTACCAACGCCATTTAGGGACTTCAAGGTTGAATTGTGCCTGACTGACAATGGAGAACAAGCACATATGTTGAAGAACTGGCACAGAGTGTGCCTGGCTAATGCCATTGTCAATTGTATGTACACAGCAGAAGTGGAAAAAGCACAGGTGCTTATTTGCCTGCTTTGGATATCTGTAGCGCTCTGGCTTGTGATTTGCGGCTCCCATTGTTGTTTCACCCAATAAATACACCCCAAGTGTTTGAGGCCCATTGCATATAATTGTTTTGGATGTGCAGATAAAAATTCTGCACATACTTGTGAAGATATAAAAGCATGCCAGTGGGCAATGTGTGTCTGCCAGCTTGTCTATCAAAAGGATGAACATGTTAGCTGGGATTGACCAAAGTTCCCTGTTGAGTGCACTGTAACAAAACTAGGGTTTCTGTTGCACAAATATCTTTAAGTGGCAACACAGTTTTAAAGTCTGCTATTTTTACATAGGGCTGGAAGCCTAAATCAATCTGACTTCCATTTACTGCTTTGAATCTGACTATTAATCTTTTCCTACAAACACACACACACAGCAGAATCCAGGTCAAGTTAAGCACTTCTATTCTCTATTTTCTAGTATTTTGTTACAGGGCTTTAAAGGGGAATGCCATAGTATTCACAGTTGGCACCATGGATGCTAACCCTTTTCAGACACATTCTTGGAGCATTAATTTGCAGTCCCAAAAATAATTTTGCCATTTATTCCATAGTTACTTTGTTCACATTTCTGAAAGCCAAGCATAAAGATTTCCAGTGATCAGTTTCAGAAATAATGCTAGTGCCACAATTTTTTTCAGTCCAAAAGCACCTGCTCATTTGCCTACATTCCTCTTTGTATGTTGCTACTGCATTACTTCTCAGTTGCAAGATCTCTTGCAAACCCAGGAAATCCTAAGCATGTTTTTGTTATAACGTAAATGTGAAGTATACCCAATCATACTAAAATGTTTGGTCGTTTTGAGACCTCTGAAGCCCTGTCCTCTTGGAGAAATGACAGGCTAGGACTTGACTCTAGCAGCTAAATGGAGCATGAAGACAAGCTCTTGAATTTCCCTCCTTTCCATGGCTTAGATGACATCACTGCTACTTTTCCTCCTGTACTTAATAAATAGCTTGCTTCTTGAAGCTTTTTTTGAGCCAGCCTTCCCCCCCCCCATGCCTTAGAAATGAGCCATTTAGAAAAATGCAGTGGGGCCACAAGAAGGGCTTAAGACACAATAGGCATTTATAGGGGGAAATGGTCACATTTCTGTCTTTGTTTGTACCCATAAAGCCATGCTATGGAGAAATAAAGCCTTGAATATTGTTTTGAAAGGAGGTGGGGTTCCCTCCCCAGTTTTATTCTGCTAAATACAGCATGGTAGTTATCAAACCTTCATAAAGAATCCACTAGAACATATTGGTGAGGCTTAAGGCCCTGATTCAGTAAACATACATGTTTAACTTGATTCCTGAGTAGTCTTGCAAGTAAGAAGTTAGGATTCTGGGTTGGCGAATTAAGTATCTTTGGAATGCATTTATAGGCAGTGGCAATCTTTAGTCTGAAACCATTGTGTTGCTACTGTTGATGTTTCTGGAAGAAACTGACCGAACCCAAAGGGTGCTCATCAATGGTTCCTCTTCATCCTGGAGAAGAGTGACTAGTGGGGTGCCACAGGGTTCTGTCTTGGGCCTGGTCTTATTCAACATCTTTATCAACGACTTGGATGATGGACTCAAGGGCATCCTGATCAAATTTGCAGATGACACCAAACTGGGAGGGGTGGCTAACACCCCAGAGGACAGGATCACACTTCAAAACGACCTTGACAGATTAGAGAACTGGGCAAAAACAAACAAGATGAACTTTAACAGGGAGAAATGTAAAGTATTGCACTTGGGCAAAAAAAATGAGAGGCACAAATACAAGATGGGTGACACCTCGCTTGAGAGCAGTACATGTGAAAAGGATCTAGGAGTCTTGGTTGACCACAAACTTGACATGAGCCAACAGTGTGACGCGGCAGCTAAAAAAGCCAATGCAATTCTGGGCTGCATCAATAGGAGTATAGCATCTAGATCAAGGGAAGTAATAGTGCCACTGTATTCTGCTCTGGTCAGACCACACCTGGAGTACTGTGTCCAGTTCTGGGCACCACAGTTCAAGAAGGACACTGACAAACTGGAACGTGTCCAGAGGAGGGCAACCAAAATGGTCAAAGGACTGGAAACGATGCCTTATGAGGAACGGCTAAGGGAGCTGGGCATGTTTAGCCTGGAGAAGAGGAGGTTAAGGGGTGATATGATAGCCATGTTCAAATATATATATATATATATTTATAAAGATATTTATTAAATTTTCCATTTTTTTACAAACAAAGAGAGAAAAACAGACATAAAAAGAAAAAAGTTAAAAACACATAAATTTCACAACTTATTTTCTCATATTTCCCTGACCTCCTCATACCCCCCCTTCTTGTATATCCAGTTCAAATTATTTGTGCAGCAAATCCATATCTCAAAGCATTACAGCATTACAAAGACAAAAAGAACACCTTGTTTTCTCTCCATCATCTTAGGCTATTATAACCTTAAATTCTTACTTATAAAAAGAAAACCATTTTATCATATTCCTTAATACCATTACAGCTAGAAACCACTTAGTTTCAATCCAACATCATTCAACATGCCTTAATTTTACAGTATTTTTGTAGATAGTCCTTAATTTTTTTCCAATCTTCTTCTGCCAACTCTTCTCCCTGGTCCCGGATTCTGCCAGTCATTTCTGCTAGTCCCATACAGTCTATCAGCTTCATCTGCCATTCTTCCAAAGTGGGCAATTCTTGCATCTTCCAATACTTTGCAATAAGTATTCTTGCTGCTGTTGTAGCGTACATAAAGAAAGTTCTATCCTTTTTTAACACCAACTGGTCAACCATGCCCAAGAGAAAAGCCTCTGGTTTCTTCGAGAAGGTATATTTAAATACCTTTTTCAATTCATTATAAATCATTTCCCAGAAAGCCTTAATCTTAGGGCACGTCCACCAAAGGTGAAAAAATGTACCTTCATTTTCTTTACATTTCCAACATTTGTTATCGGGCAAATGATAAATTTTTGCAAGCTTGACTGGGGTCATGTACCACCTATATATCATTTTCATAATATTCTCTCTTAAGGCATTACATGCCGTAAATTTCATACCAGTGTTCCACAACTGTTCCCAGTCAGCAAACATAATGTTATGTCCAACATCTTGTGCCCATTTAATCATGACAGATTTAACAGTCTCATCCTGAGTGTTCCATTTCAGCAGCAAGTTATACATTTTTGACAAAATCTTGGTTTTGGGTTCTAACAGTTCTGTTTCCAATTTTGATTTTTCCACCTGGAAGCCAACTTTCTTATCCAAATTGTATGCCTCCATTATCTGATAATAATGAAGCCAATCTCTCACTTTATCTTTTAATTTCTCAAAACTCAATTTGTCTCCTTCTTGTTCCAAAATTTCCCAATATTTCGGCCATTTGGCCTGCATATTGAGCTTTTTCTGAGCTTTTGCTTCCATCGGTGACAACTACCTTGGGGTTTTATTTTCAAGTAAGTCTTTATACCTTGTCCAAACATTGAACAATGCTCTTCTGACAATATGGTTTTTAAATGCTTTATGTGCTTTAACCTTGTCATACCACAAATATGCATGCCACCCAAAAACATTATTAAAACCTTCTAAATCCAAAATGTCTGTGTTCACAAGAAGCAGCCATTCTTTCAGCCAGCAAAATGCCGCTGATTCATAATAGAGTTTAAGGTCTGGCAGGGCAAATCCACCTTTGTCCTTTGCATCAGTTAATATTTTAAATTTTATTCTGGGCTTCTTGCCCTGCCAGACAAATCTAGAAATGTCTCTCTGCCACTTCTTGAAACAGTCCATTTTGTCCAAGATTTGCAATGATTGAAACAAAAATAACATTCTTGGCAATACATTCATCTTTATAACAGCAATTCGACCTAGCAAGGAAAGCTTCAAATTTGACCAAATTTCTAAATATTTTTTGACTTCCGTCCAGCATTTTTCATAGTTATCTTTAAACAGATTTCCATTTTTAGCTGTCATGTTAATCCCCAGGTATTTCACTTTCTTAACCACAGTCAGACCTGTTTCATTCTGAAACTTCTCTCTTTCCATCAATGTTAAATTTTTCTCTAAAACCTTAGTTTTTAGCTTATTCAATTTGAATCCTGCCACCTGACCAAACTCTTGAATTAATTCTAATACTCTTTTAGTACTAGATTCTGGCTCCTGTAACGTCAAAACTAGATCATCTGCAAATGCTCTCAATTTATACTGTTTGGCTCTGACCTGTATACCTTTAACCAATTGGTCCCTTCTAATCATATTCAGCAGGACCTCCAGGACCGATATAAAAAGCAATGGGGAAATTGGGCACCCCTGTCGTGTCCCTTTTTCTATCTTAAATTGTTCCGTAACCACATTATTTACAATTAGTTTAGCCTTTTGTTCAGAATATATTGCACCTATACCATTTTCAAAACCTTGACCTACCCCCATACCCTGTAAATTCTTTTTCATAAAACTCCAGGAAATAAAAATCAAAATGTTTATTCGGCTTTACGCCCATCATAAAGCACAACACACAAAACAAATCAAATAAAACAGCGGTCTCGTACAAGCCACAAGTAATATAACACAATTCACAGCTCACAAGGACAAATGTTGGCAATTCAAAAGAAAAATTTAAGATTAAGATTAAAAAAATTAGACACTACGCTAAAATCAATATCTGATGTCATTATCGAAAATTCTTATAGCTATCAATAATCAGCTAACATTCCATTCCGTCTCTTGTACGAGAGGACGGCTGTTAGGAATTTAGCAACCTGTAGGGTAATATAAGGATCCACATCTTGAAGAACCCAGGCAAGCTGTAGGTCTACTGGTTTGTCAGCCATAGGCTGGATTATGGAGTTTAGTATACTAGCACGAGCTGAACTGTACATAGGGCAGATAAACATAACATGATGTAGAGATTCAGATGTTTTCATTTCACAAGCACACATTGAAGGGACTTGGCCTTTAGTGAATCTATGTCTCAGCACGTTTGTTGGAAAAACATTGAACCTAGCTCTAATGAAGGCATATCGGTGAGATGCGGCCATAAGCGATGTTAAGTAGGACGGAGCACGGTAGATAGGGATTATGCTGAGATTTAACGGCGAGCAGGCTCCACCACCAGCTAAGAAATTTTGGTATAGCTCCGCATCATCCAGCCTTTGATTTATACACCTTTTTGCCACGTTTAGATCCAGTTTGAGCAATTCAGTGGGCGAGATCTCATAGGATAGCAATTTGGCATGGATTTTTCCTGACCACAAATTTGTGAAGTCATCCCGCCACATGCATTGAATGAGATAGTGGTTCGGGAGTTTATGCCATAGGGATATCCAATAAATCAAAACTCTCCTCCATAAAGCTAACTCCACTGAGGGGATCTTCATTTCTAAGCGAATAGCCGCATTACTTACGCATGTTGGTAGTTTTAGAAGTCGGCGTAAGAATTGGCTTTGAAGCGACTCTAAAGGTGAGAGGTTTGCAAAGGCAGCCCATAAAGGTGCAGCATAGGCCATTGTGGCCATCACTTTGATGCTATACACTTTCAAGGCCGCAGGGATGAATAAGGCCCCCTCAGAGTAGAAAAAACGGAGGAGGGAGTGTGTTAGGGCTTTTGTCTTGTTTTGAAGATATTCAACGTGCGCTTTCCACCCTAAATTATATTGAAAATAAATTCCTAAATATTTAAATTTATGAACTTGTTCGATTTTCGTGCCCTCCAATTTCCATGAATATAATTTTTGACTCCTTGAAAATATCAGTACTTTGGACTTGGTGTGGTTGATAGACAGATGATTAGAATGGCAATATGACACAAAAATCTTTAGTGCCCTCCTTAAACCCACTCTGGAGTAAGAGAGTAGTACCGCATCATCTGCGTAGAGAAGTAAAGGACAACGATAATCTGCTATACGGGGGGTGTGGATAAATTTTTTGTGAGTCGATTAATGGGTTCCTCATATCACTGATAAATAAGTTAAAAAGAAGTGGCGCTAAAATACAACCCTGGCGTACACCCTTATTTACTGGCACTGGGTTAGTTAGGTCTCCAGCAGGGGATACTCTTACCCTCGCCACGGACCCGGCATGAAGTTGGGAGATAAGCCACAGGAGCCTTCTATCTATTCCCCAGCAGGCAAGTTTATCCCATAGTAATTGCCTCGGAATACTACCAAACGCAGCTTTCAAATCTATGAAAGTTGCGCAAAGTTGGCCCCGTCGAGGTGTCGAGTATTTCCGGGCTAAGTGATAAAGGATAATTGCCTGGTCTGTTGTGGATCGGTTTAATCTAAATCCAGCTTGCTCATGCCCAATCCGGTCAGCCTCAACTGACCACTTCATCAACCTTGCCAGCAAAAAACGGGCATATATTTTCCCAATGGACGATAGCAGACTGATATTCCGGTAATTCCCTGGGTCACCGGGAGGGCCTTTTTTGTAGATAGGAATTATAATGGCCTCCTTCCACGTTCCTGGTATTAAGCCCGTGGCATTTATTGCGTCGAACATTTTAGCTAAAATCCCTGCCCACCATGCAGAATGTAGCTTTATAGCCTCAACAGGGACCAAATCTGGTCCAGGGGCCTTACCAGTTTTCAGCTCAGCTATCAATTCTAGGATTTCAGCAGGGTCGGTATTGGGCCAGACGGGAAGGGGATTAGAAGGTCTCCAGTGAGTGGCTGGAGCTTCTGCCACTGAGAAATATTTTCTCAGGAACTGCTCCCATGTAGGGGCCGGGATCACCGTTAAGGGGTATTTCGTGTTTCTTCCCTTTATTAAGGACCAAAATTTCCGGGAGTTATGAGATTTTGAGGCAGAAATTATAGTCTGCCAGCGATTTAAATGCGATTCCTGTTTGGCCGATTTCTGGGCCTGTTTGTATGCCTTTTTAGCCAGGGAATAAGATGGAGGTAAGGCCAGAGCGCCGGAAAGTTTATAGTCATTATATATTGTATGTAGATGGAGTCTGGCTAGTTTACAAGCAGAGTTGAACCAAGGGGCGCCAAATTTAAAATAATTGTTTTTAACTCCATAGGTTGGAGAAGTAAAAAAGCGAGTTAAAACTTCTATCAGGCAAGAAAAAAAATTCATACAGGTAATAGGATCACGCGGGACTATTCCTACGTCCGGCTGATCACCAGGAAACTTTTCTCGGATAAAATCCGTGTATCTATGGGCGAGGGCAGGGGACCACCTAATCCCCTTTGTTTTAGTGGACGGCTCCACAATCACCGGGATTGGGTGGGAGCGCTCGAGCAGCTGCCAGTCAACACGTAACTTGGTTGTCAGGGGAAGATGGTCACTAAATTGGGCATTATCAATTTTAAAAGAGGTGACATTCAAAAACAGATCCTGGGAAACCAATACATAGTCGAGAACACTGTTTGATTTTAACCCCAGGTGGGTGAACTCTCCTGGTATATCTGGAGGACACCTGCCATTTAGTATAATTAAATTAAGGCGTAAAGTCATCTGATAAAGCATCACTCCCGCCTTATTGACTTTTACATCCTTTGATATTCTAGTGGGGATATATACTAGATCGTAGGGTTGAGCTCCGGGGTCGACCCACCATTTAGACTTTATAAGAGCCTCCCGATTTGAGGCTATCCGAGCGTTAAAATCGCCTCCGGTAATGGAGGGGACATTAGGATATTTAAGATAACAGGAAAGTAAAAACCCTCTAGGGATTCCCATCTAGAAGTAAGATCAGCTGCTAACCCTCCCGGGGGAAATAGACATTTGTAACCAATAAAGAGAAGTTTCCACCAGAGATCAGTCCGGTAATAGCATAAGGCGGAAATGCGTGCACTAGTGAAAGTTTAGCCCGAAGTTTAAGGGAGATACCAATTGTAAGGCCACCTTTAGGGTGGCCACCATTCGTTGACGGGCTAGCAGGCAGACATACAAACTCAAAGCCATTTAACTCAATTTCCTCCTCCACCCAAGTTTCTTGTAATAGAATGATAAGAAAGGAATTAATATATTTTTGGAATTCTGGATCTGATTTTTTATTTTTCCATCCAGCAATGTTCCAACTTAATATTGAAGGCTGGGGTTTCCTCGTTCCTCCAATTGACTGTCATTCGGAAGGTTGGCTCGACTTTAATGCGGGAAGAGGGGAGCCAATAAAGAAATCAGTTATCTTCCTCTGATGAAAAACCTCTCGTAAAAGCTGAGTGGGAGGATTTACAAGGTTGTCTGACTGTTGAACTTGGCCACTCGATCTACTAGGAGTAGGACCTTGAGCAGGGGAGGACCCCTTTTCCAAAAGAGTTTGGTGGGCCACCCGGTGTGGTCCATTCTATCTCGTCAGAAGTTTGGTCTCTCTGTAGCCTGCTACTGGTCTTTTGGGCTACTTGATTTATGTGGCCTGTTGGATCTTCAATCAGTTCCGTCACTGGTCTTGCTGTTGAATCCATGATACTCCGCAAAGAGGGATAAGGCTGAGCGAGTGGGCTATTTGGGAAGGTTGGCAAAGGCACCTCTTCTCTTGATTGGTCAGTGCTATAAGAAGGTTCCAGGTCTGGCATCGATGAATGTGTAGAAGGGGATTTTTCCTGTTGTGTGCTGCTTTCTTCAGGTATGTTTATCAAGGGACGGTCATGTAAATCTATTAAGAGCATGGAGGGTTGTTCTGGTTGGAGGGAAGGACTGGTAGTTGCTTCTTGGGGTTGTATCTTATCCTCCATTACCAACATACATTTAGCATTAGATATTGCGAGATCCATATGAACTGGTTCTTCTAGGATGTCATGATCGCTGTACATGGGTATTCTGGTGCTGAGCCTCCTGATAAGTTGGGTTTTAAGCGATTCGAGCCTATTACCGTATTTTTCGCTCTATAACACGCACCTGACCATAACACGCACATCGTTTTTAGAGGAGGAAAACAAGGGAAAAAATATTCTGAATGAAACAGTGGACGTATCATTTTTGTGCTTCATGCTGTGGCCACAGACATGTGATCTGATGGTGAATTTGGGGTGACCCAATGCAAAAATCCTGAGAATCCCTGTGGATCCATGCTTTGTAACCACGTTTTTGCACCATTGCAGCCCCAGGCAACAGTGGGTGCGTGATTTTGGGGGGGGGCAGGCTGTAGCCATGGACATGCTATGTGCTCTGATGGTGAATTCTGGCTGACCCAATGCAAAGATCCTGAGGATCCATGTGGACCCATACTTTTTAACCACGTTTTTGCACCATTGCAGCCCCAGGCAACAGTGGGTGCGTGATTTTGGGGGGGGCAGGCTGTAGCCGTGGACATGCTGTGTGCTCTGATGGTGAATTTGGGGTGACCCAATGCAAAGATCCTGAGGATCCATGTGGATCCATGCTTTGTAACCACATTTTAAGTGGGGAGGGAAGGAAAAACACAGAAGGCTAAGAATGCAGGAGAGGGCTATAACGTGAGGAAAGGAAGGCAAAAGTTCCCCCCCACCCACCCACACAAGCCAGCCACTGTTTAAGGATTTCATCCTTTTAAATGGAAGAAAGCATATTTGAATGCTGTGTGTCTCCAAAAACAAAAAGCAGGAAGTCAAATCAGAATTTTAAGCCGAACCTGTAATCTCTCTTCCCTTCACAAACATTGTTCCCTCCGGAGCAGGGAGAGGATAGAAGGACGGACGCTCTGCTTTTCCCCTCTGCTTGCCTGGAGGGGAGGGGCTTCCCCTGCTCTTTGTTCCGTTTGAGCAAACACAGTAACGAAACAGAGAGGGCGGGCAGTAAGACCCTGAGGCAGAATGCAGGAAAGCTGCCACTTCCTCTCTTCAGGCTTCCCTTCTCCCTGAAGCGCGGTTTGATTTTTGCCTCATTTTTCGGCTCCAGGGACCACACATTCGCTCCATAACACGCACAGACATTTCCCCTTCCTTTTTAGGAGAAAAAATCTGCGTGTTATAGAGCGAAAAATACGGTAATTTCTTTTTGTTCCACCGCTGGTAAGTCTGCAAAGGAGGCAATGAGTTTGATCTCTTCTGGTGGGGTCAGGCCACTTTCCGGATGGTCATTGTTCTTTGCTAGGGGAGTGGAGGCCACATAACTCATCTCCTGGGGTAGAACACCCACTCCGGTGTCCACTGGTGGATCGGGTTTAGCAGATTTTAAGCCCTCTTTGGTTATTGCCTCCAACAGTAGGGGTTTAGGCGTAGGGTCTATAAAGGCTCTCGTTGGTGCTATCCCACAGTGAAACAAAAATGCTTTCCTTCGTAATATGATAGTGGGAATTTTTGTGGATTGGAACGCAAGCAGGACTCTCTGGGATTTATGATGATGGACAAGGGGGAGGACTGCACAGAGGTCAATTTGTGTTACTTCCATATTTAAAAGCCCCATTAGGAGTTCCTTGGCACCGCCCAGAGTTCTCCATCTTGGGTCCCCATTTTGTATAGTTAGGCACACTTTCCTAGGTGTTAAAATCAAGGATTGATGACCTAATTGAAGGTTAAGGTTGTATTTAAATGTGTCAGTACGTTTGCTATTTAAGGACAAACGCCTCGTCCCCTTCCTCTCTTCAAGAGACTTGACACCGGCTGACGCTGGAGAAGTAGTAACTAGCTTTTGTTGGAGGCTGTGCAGCTGGGACGAAAGATCATCTAGTCTTTTGAATATACAGTGCAAGGTTTTGATTATTAAATGGGACTGTTCAAATGTCATATGATTGGTAGTGCCAAGGACCAGTTCCTCCTTCTGAGGAGAGACTACACTCTTACTGTTGCCCACATCGCTTGTTATTTGAGGTATTATTCGCTCTTCGTCTTTAAGTGCTGACACGCAATCAACCAGAGGGTTAAAACGGTTCTGAGTTTCTACCGTGTAGGAACAATCTAGTAGATTACTCCCTTCCTTAAAGTGACATGGTTCCACCCTTGTTTGCTTTGATCTCGGAAAGGGAACGGGGGGTGTCTCCTCAGAATCTCTAAGACGTTTCCCATGACCCATAATTCGGATATCGAGTAGAGGGGGGATAGTATTTTAACGTCAACTCAGGTGATAAATATTTCCTTCAAGCCTGCCAACACTTGCGGTGGGGGGATATTTCACTGCCTGTTCATATGAAAGTCAGCGTCTTCACCTTCACCCTCACAGTCCGGCAATTTAGTTCTACAAGGAGAACACCCAACACAGACCATTCCTTTGAAGTCCTACTCCCACCAGGACTAAGACTAATATAAAAATTCTCCTTCGGAGCTTATCGCAGGGCCCACCGCGGGTCGGTCTCAGATAAAAGGGAAACTCCCAAAGGCCTCACCAGTAGTGTTGGTTTGACTTTCTTCTTCTGTTCGGCCAGCGCTCTGTTCGGAGGTAGATAGTGGCTTCCCTCGACCCACTGCTCTGCTCCGCCGTACTCCAGTAAAACAATAAAACAATAAACTAAAAGCAAAGGGAAGCGAGGAGGTGATAAAACAGCTGATAAGACGTTAAAACTGAGAGTTTAAAACCAGGAAGTGGCTAAAAACTACTTTAAAACTACTTAAAAGCTTAACTAAAAGCAGAGGAGTCTGACTAGGCTGCTGTGTCCGTCGCCATCTTGGCTCCTCACCAGGAAATATTATCAAAGGCTTTCTCCGCATCCACAAATATCAGAACTGCTTTAGTGTTTATATTCACTTCTAGCTTTTTCAAAAATGTCAATTAGATTCCTCAGATTATCAGATAGATGTCTTCCCGGAAGAAAGCCCGCTTGGTCCTTATGAATCTCTTCAATCAGTACTTTTTTCAGTCTCTTAGCCAAAAGTATCAGCAAAAATTTTGTAATCCACATTTAATAAGGATATGGGACGGTAGTTCTTAAGTTGAGTCTTTTCAGTCTCAGTTTTCGGTATAAGTGTAATATAGGCCTCTTTCCACGTTTTTGGTGCCCTTTTCCCTTCCAAAATTTCATTACAGACTTCCTTCAAAGGTTGTATTAACCAGTCCTTCAAAGATCTATAATATCTGGAAGACAGCCCATCCGGTCCTGGAGATTTGCCCAATTGCATGTTTTGAATGGCCCCTTCTATCTCCTGGTCAGATATTTTACAGTTCAACATTAGTTGACTTTCTTGTGAAATTTTTTGTAATCCATTTGTTTTCAAAAAACGGTCAATATCCATTTCATTCTGTGGCCCTTGTGCATACAATTGTTTAAAGTACTTCTGGAAGCAGTTTCTGATTTCAATTGGGTTGTGTACCTCTTTTCCATCTACGTCCAGATTTGTAATGGTATTTAATTTTTGTCTCTTTTTCAATTGCCAAGCCAGTAATTTCCCACATTTATTCGCTGATTCGAATGTCTTCTGTCTCATTTGTTTAATTTTCCATTCTATTTCTTGATTCATCAATTCCATATACTGTACTTGGTATAATTTTATTTCTCTCAAAATCTCCTGTGACTTTGGCTTTACTCTCAATCTTTTCTCCCCTTCTTTTATTTTCTCCAAAATTTTATCTTTTTTCTCGTTTTGGCTTCTCTTCTTTAATGCATTCTGTTGTATCAAGAACCCTCTCATCACAGCTTTACTTGCATCCCAGATTACTCTTTTTTCAACGTTGGTAGCCATATTTATTTCAAAATAGTCTTTCAAAGTTTTTGGGGCCTTTTTGTAAACTTCTTCATCTCTAAAAAGGGTGTCATTCATCCTCCAACTAAAGGAGCCGGTTGTTATCTGGTTCATCTCCATCTTTACAGCATTATGGTCAGAGCAAGTTTTTGGGCAGATTTCCACTTTCTTTATCTTTGGTGCCATTCCTCTAGTAATCCAAATTTGGTCAATTCTAGTCCATGTCATCTTGGCTTCAGAGAAAAAAGTTCCCTCTCTTCTTGGTTCTCCAGATGTCAGACTACCCAAAACTTTTTTTGAACTAACTGACAATATGGCCATGTTCAAATATATAAAAGGATGTCATATAGAGGAGGGAGAAAGGTTGTTTTCTGCTGCTCCAGAGAAGCGGACACGGAGCTATGGATCCAAGCTACAAGAAAGAAGATTCCACCTAAACATTAGGAAGAACTTCCTGACAGTAAGAGCTGTTTGACAGTGGAATTTGCTGCCAAGGAGTGTGGTGGAGTCTCCTACTTTGGAGGTCTTTAAGCAGAGGCTTGACAACCATATGTCAGGAGTGCTCTGATGGTGTTTCCTGCTTGGCAGGGGGTTGGACTCGATGGCCCTTGTGGTCTCTTCCAACTCTATGATTATATGACATGTTTTGCCAGAGCTGGCAAAAAAATCACTTCAGTCATTTGCCACAAAACTAGTTATCAGTTCCTAGAAATTTAACATACTTTTTCCAGCTCCAAAATGTTATTTTGTGGAAATGCAGAGAGGTGGAGAAACATGTACACCAATGGTTCCCAATTAGCTAAGTACAGTGGTGCCTTGCAAGACGAAAAGAATCCGTTCTGTGATTCTCTTCGTCTAGCGGTTTTTTGTCTTGCGAAGCAAGCCCATTGACGGATTAGCGGCTTTTAGCGGCTGATCGGATCAGCTGATAAGCGGCTTAGCGGCTTAGAAAAGGGGGGGTGGGGGGAAACCGCAGGAACTCGCAAGACATTTTCGTCTTGCGAAGCAAGCCCGTAGGAGATTCATTTTACGAAGCACCTCCAAAACGGAAAACTCTTTCGTCTAGCGAGTTTTCCGTCTTGCGAGGCATTCGTCTTGCGGGGCACCACTGTACTGTGGACCCGTTTTTCTAAAGCCAAGCTTTTGAAAAAAAACCCTACTTTTGAAAATTTTGATATCTGTATGGTAGTTTTTGTTATGTGAATGGTGCTATGGACCCCCTGGGTGGGTTACAGACCCCCAGTTGGGAACCACTGATGTACACCACCTGGAGGAATAGTGGGATATAACTGAAGAAGATGGTGGTGGTAATATGTTTGAAGTCATCCCATCTCAAAAAGGATACATTAGAGCTGAGATAAGGCAACCAAAATTATTATGAAGCTAAACCCACTCTGCTAAAAGGAACGTTTCCAAAATCTGATGCTTTCCAGATTTGGGGGGGGGGCACCCTGCCATGATGCTGTGGGGAAAGTGAGTGGTTGTTGTTGTTGTTGTTATCTGCACCTGTCATAATACTAGAATAATACTAATAATACTAGACTGGAGCATCAAAAGAAACTGATTCAGGCTAGACAAAGAAGCACCAGTTCTTAGCATCTGTCTCAAGAGACAATAAAGTGTGCCTCCAGGAGTGAAGTCAATCTGCTATGTTAGTAGCACTGAAGTGACCTTCCCAGGCACAAGCCTGGGCAGTGGACATGGAGATCCTGGGCTGCCTAGGCGACAAGACACACACACACACACACACACACACACACACACGCCTCACTGATGTGGTCCAAAGGAAAGCACATTGCACAAGCTGCCACAAGCTGTGGTGTTGATGGCCTCTAGCCTTAAAACAGGATTAGACAAAATAATGGAGCATTGTATCAAAGGCTTATTAGCCCTGGTGGCTACAAGGAATGCCCATGTCCATATGCAGGATGCCACTGGACCTTGTTGCAGGGGAGCAACAATGAGAGGGCAGTTGGCTTCAAGCCCCAGTTATAGGGTTCCTGGAATGATCTGCCCAGCCATTGTGAGAAGCAGGATGTTGGATGAGGTAGGCTCTTTGTATGATGCAACAAATAAGTTACTTTATTTGGTGGGGGGAATAAAACGTGTGTGTGCCCCGTGGATGAGCAAATTAAATCATTCATCAGCAGTTTGCCACAAGATGCATTTTGATCCTCTGTTATTTACAAGCAGAGCCTGCAAATGATGCAGTGTTGAGTGCTTTCTATTACAATATTTTCTAAAATTTTGTATTAAAATACAATTGACTTTCCTAGGGCAGCTGAAAATAAATCAATAGCAAAAGCAGGGTGGGGCTCAAGACTAATTTATAGCATTCTAAGTTCAAGATGGTATGATATCCATTCTTCTCAAATGCTCTTTGTCTTTTTTCAACTTTCTTTATTTGGGCACTCTTCCTGTTGTGGTTTTTGTCAGTTTTCATTCCTTGCAGAAAGGGCTGCTTTGGCAACATGCAGATTTACTTGGAAGCACCATGGTCCACCACCAGGCATTTTAAATCTTGAAGATGCCTTTGATAAGGAATGCTAAATAGCTGGTGAACTAGAGAGAGGCTAACATGATTGTTTGTACCCTCTTTTTTGCTGTTCTGTGTTGCATTGGCAAGGCTTGAAGTAGCATTCTTCAAACTGCTGTAAGAAACATGTCGGCAGCAGCTGGACAGAAAAAGGGACCTGGCAGGCAGCGCAAGTGCGGCTTCTGCAGATCCAACAAAGATAACGAATGTGGGCAGCTACTGCTTTCTGAAAACCAGAAGGTGGCAGCACATCATAAGTGTATGGTAAGTGCTCCCAAACACTGCTGGAAGCTGCTCTTAGGGCAGAACACTGCTGCAGTGGGCTAAGAGTTTAACAGGTGGGAGGGGGTACTTGAGTCTTCCTCCACCCTGATAATTCTCCCCTCAATTGCCTCTCATTGTTTTTAGTGTGATCCCCCCACCCCCACCCCCGGGAGGTGTCAACATTGTTGAATTCATAGGACTGATGTCCAAGTAAGCTTATGCATAGGATCATACTGCCCATTAAAATGCTTTAGAACAGAACATTATATATTCATAACTTCCTATAGTACTGCATGTTAAGAAACCTCTCTCTAATGTAGAAGTTCTGATATTGTCTTTAATTTAATCAGTCCTGAAGTCACAATTTGCTCGTTCTCTCTTTTGGTCTCTTTTTAGCTTTTTTCATCTGCTTTGGTATCTTCACACTCTGATAATGAGAGTCTTGGAGGCTTTTCCATTGAAGACATTGAAAAGGAAATAAAAAGAGGTACCAAGCTGGTAAGGTGGCATTTCTAGCTCTTGAAGGTGAAAAAGCTCAACTCGAAATGAAATTTTGTTCAGTAAGTTGATAAAACTGCCAGCGGAGAAGCAGCAGTGCCAGTTTCCAGCAAGGTCTCACTGAAATCTTGTGAGCTCTTCCAGAGATTGTGAGATCTCACAAGGTTTTGCTGGAAGGTGATACCACTGCCAGCGCTTTGCACCTGCATGCAATTCAGGTAAGAGAGACATGACGCTGGCAGCAGGAAGGGGGCAGCACATTTCCATTTCATCTCCAGTTGCAAAACAGGATGCAACACCCCTGGGTCATTCTGCTCCATCCTGTGAATGTATTTTCTGGCACAGCAGGGTCTGGGAGCTTTAAAGTGAATTGCCACTGTTCTTGAAGAAACCCCCTCCTTTGTGTGTGTGTGTGTGTGTGTGTGTGTGTGTGTCTATACCACTGCACTGTAATGTATTTGTGTAGAAAGCTGCCATAGGAGAACAGCTACTGCAACAAAACAGTGTTTGGAGAAGGCAATAGGCACACTCTCTTATGCTGCTTTTGTGCTCAACAGTAGTTTTGCAGCTGTTTTCAGTAACAGAATTGTCTGCATTACCAAACATCTGATCTTGAAAAGATTTTAATAGAAGTTGTTTTGTACACTGATAAAGATTCTCCTCCTGCAAGAGAGTGGAGTGGTTGTGGTCGGGATCCGGACTCCGCCTCAAGCAGAGGGCGTTAGCCCCCTGCCTCCCACTCACCTGGCTGGTGCCCACGCCCACGGGCAGCCACCCAACCAGGTGCCTGCGAGGGGGCGTGTTTAGCAGCCTAAATTGCTGCGGCACCAGCCTTCCGGCCTCACTTTTCGTCGTCCCGTCGCGAGTCACCCACCCTCCACTCCCTTAGAGCTCAGGGTCTCAGTTTTCTTTTGGCCTTGCTATGGACCTTAGGTTGGTCGCCCTGGTTGTCCGGGGGGCCTGGTAGGAATTTTTCCATTTGGCATTAGGCTTTTTGGTTTTTTCGCCTACCTCATAGCAATCGTCACAACTTTCGTGGTATTGGTGGGTAGGTTAGGCATTGGAATAATGTGTTGTGGTGTGTGGAAGGGCTAGGTGTGGCCATCGCCTGCGCCTTCAATTTTGGGTATTCCGTTAAAGGAATCCGGCGGTCATGTATTCTGTCTGATGCCTGCGTGGTGGGAGGCCATGGCACGACCCTCGGTGACATCGGGGGAGAGCCTATAGTTGGATTAGCATCAACAGGCTCCACCTACTGGTGAATAATCCCCCCTCTTTTAGACTCACCCCTCTCTGAGGGGGTGGAGTCAGCTGACGTAATCCAATGCCTAAGCCAATACCTTTTCACTTGCTGTAATCAATAAAGTTGTGGCCTTTTCTTGCCCATTAACCTTATATCACGTGTCCTTTTGTTTTCATTCTACTACGTGGGGATCGGGTCCTCGAACCACAAGTTTCCTAAAGTGATTGGATTGTGTTGCAAATCATGGATTAATTCGGCAGCTACTTAAATACAGACTGTTTCACTTCTTGCCTAACATACAAAGCTAGTTGTATTTGGGGCTTCTGCATTTCCTCTTGATTTCAGTGGAGTGTCTGAAGATCATGTGTGTGCCAGATAGATACACACAGTGTAACTCAGAAGTGTAGCTTTGCTACTTATCCGAGTTAGTAGGTGATATATAAGTGTAGAATATCTCAGAGTCTAATGGCACCTTAGACCAACAATGGCATAAGCTTTCATGGACCATAGTGCTCAAAAGCTATTATACCATAATTAGTTGGTTTTTAAGGTGCCTTTAACTTGTGTTTTTGCTGTAACAGACTTAACATGGAAACTGAAGTACAGTATAATCCCTTTTTATTCGGACTGAATACACATTTCCTCTGCCTTTAATTTGGTGCAGCTTCCTTTTCACATTCTAAAGTATCATGCAAAAGAAATAGCAGTACCAATTCAGTGCAATAAGCTTCCTTTCCCTCAGTTCTGCTCTAATTGCCTTTGCTGGTAAGAAGAAAGGTTCCAAATGTGTGTCTTTTTCCTGCTTTCAGATGTGCTCTTTATGCCACTGTCCTGGAGCAACTGTTGGTTGTGATGTAAAAACCTGCCACAAGACTTATCACTACTATTGTGCGTTGCATGATAAAGCTCAGATCCGAGAGAAACCTTCTCAAGGCATTTACATGTAAGGACCACTTGCATTTCTCCACCATTAAAGGAACCAACTTTCGTACTTAAGCAGAGATTTTCTGAGGTGGATTTCTTTCCGTGCAAAGTGCCTTGAAGTCTTGTTAGTGATGGTATAGTTCTAAGCAGATATAAAAGCTTTTCCTTTGTGGCTGACTTTGCTCTCTCCAATGTTCTATCCCTAGGATATTATGTCGAAAACACAAGAAAGCACCACACAACTCTGAAGGTAAAATTATTCATAGCTCATTGTTTTAAGTAGTTCCGCATCAAAAAGTACACGCTTTCCAGTCAAGAGAAAATAGGATGAGGGCAGAAGCATATTAATAAGAAATAAATTACTCTTTGAGTAAACCTTCCTTGATCACAAGCATAAGCAAAGAAGAGTCCTTAAACAAGCCAAAAGCCAGCTCAGCTAATCAGGGTTTGAGCCAGAATTCCTGGGTCCTATGACATGGCAAGTCACTATTCTTCTAAAGTGACACTAATCTCTGCTGAAGTGGTAGAAGGAGGAGAATGGGAGGCTTGTCCACAGATCACTAAACCAGAGCTTTCCAAACTGTGTCGGGACACACTAGTGTGTCAGCTACAGTGTGTGGGTTTGTCGCATGAATGCTCCCCACACTTCTCACCAGGCTAGAAAGGGGTTAGTTTAACCCCTAGTTTGCTAGCAAAACTGAATTACTGTGTCGCAAAATGATGCATGTCCAAAAAGTGTGTCACCAACGTGAAAAGTTTGGAAAGCTCTTGCGCTAAACCATAGCATAGCATTGCCTCTGAAAACTGAGGTTGCACATGGGCCTATCATCCTCTCTGAATTTGTCTTTTAATGCCATTTAAGCAATCAGCACATCTTATTCTAGCAACCAGTAGCACATTGTGTGATGGTCTAGTATTATGGGAGTAGGAGGAAAAAGTTCTCTTCACACTTTCAACACTATTTGCAAGAGTTTATAAACCTTATGATGTGTTGCTTTCTTTCTGAACTAAATCCTAACACTACAGAGACAAGTTCCTCAAAGTTTATCTGCAGGTGTGGTGTCTAGCTTTGTTTCTGATTTGAATGAATTAATTTGCACACTAATGTTGTAAAAAAGAAAAGAAAAAGGAATTGGCTGTGTATAACATGTTCCATAAAGCAAGATGAGCGCCGCAACCCCAGAGTCGGTCATGACTGGACCTAATGGTCAGGGGTCCCTTTACCTTTACCTAACATGTTCCATTATCTGGCCTAAATTCCACTGTGAATTCTAACCTGTCTGCACACGTGGAATTACTTTTCCCTCAAAAATACCAAAAAGGCTGTTCCCCCAGCCTTTGGTGTGTTCCCTCACTATTGGTGTGTGGCTGAAGTTGGGCTCATTGAAAAAGTGTCCACATTTTTAATCAAAACTCCATGAGCAGAGTGTGCTTTGACCTCTAGAGAAATGGGAGCCTGCATGTTTTCTTGTCTCAAAAGACTTATTAGCAAGAACAGAACAACATTCTATTCAGTGTACAGTACATTGAACAAGCAGAATAAGCAAGCCCTAATGGTTTGAGTAGACATTCTAATAACTGCACTGTTTAATTCAAGGAACACTGTAAGAAAATACTTGTTTTTGCTCTTTGGCTGCTTATTCTGGGAATCTGTTATGTATATTCACAAGTAATGGGAGAAGTGAACATGGGAGAAGTTAGCCGTATCAGTTCCTCCCTCCCTATAACTGGAAGTGAGCTTACATAAGGTATTTGGAACTTGCTTTCCCAGGTTATTGTGATTCTGGCAGTGGGGAACATTGGGGTCTTATAACACAGGTTTTCAAATAATTAAAAAGTAGCCTGGGTTTAGCCCAATAAATTGCTGCTGCCATGTCAAAGCAAGCCCTGCTTTCCTCCCCAGGCAATCTTTTGTGCCAGTGGGTTTGTACCCTACAGGAGCTTGTGAAAAACCATTCTAGCCTTTTTATGTGTGGGGGTTTTCTTCCTTCAGATTTAGGAGAAGGTTTAAATGAACTAAATGAGTTGGAAACATCCCCTCCCAAAAAGAAGGGGCGCAAAGGAAGGCCCAGAAAATTGAGTCTCAAAGGGCAGCCAGAGGATACTCGATCCACATCTTCACATGGCACAGATGATGTAGAAAGCAGTTCTTATGTAAGTGCCTTCTATGTTTGTTTATAAACCTCTCAAAGAAGTCTAGGTCTCTTTTTTATAATGAACTTACTTTGTTGCCTTGTGTTGAAACCATATTTCTTGTTCTGGCACATTTTAGAAAAGTTTTTTTCTTCCAGAGAGACAGATCGCCACACAGAAGCAGCCCCAGTGATACAAAACCTAAATGTGGATTCTGTCATGCAGGTGAAGAAGAAAATGAAGCTCGAGGGAAGCTTCATATATTCAATGCCAAAAAGGCAGCTGCACATTACAAGTGCATGGTGAGAAAAGTCATTTTGTCCTTATTCTCTGGGAGTTCAAACGTTTTCAGTGAAACTTTTCCCATGACATAGTATCATAAGCTGGATGTCCACCTCCTCAGAGCTTCACATTAATTTGAAATATAGCCGTCTACCAGCCAGGGCTTGCCCACTTCCCTGTCCACACAACCTCTTGCACACTTCACGGGGCCACCTAGTTTAATGACATAAAAAGTGCTTCAGGGTCAAACCAAAGGTTCATCTACTCCAGCATCCTCTTTCCCATAGTTACCAGCCAGATGTTTCCAAGATGCCTTTATAAACAAGCCTTGAAGCCAAGACGTATCCCCTCACTGTGTACTGCCTCTGAACCTATATAGCTAGCATACTTAGTAGTCATTGACTGATCTCTTTTCCCCTCAGTGAATGTGCCCATACCCCTTTTAAAGCCTCAGCACATCGCCATCGGCCTGTCACATGTCCTTTTTTGACGTCCCACACAGCCAAGGTTTCCCACATTCCTAATATTTTGCCTCTCCTTTCTTCCTAGCTGTTCTCTTCTGGCACTGTACAATTGACAACAACTTCAAGGGCAGAGTTTGGTGATTTTGATATTAAAACTGTACTTCAAGAAATCAAACGAGGGAAAAGAATGGTATGTCCTTCTTGTCTGAGCCTGACATATCCACCCACCTGGCTTTTACCCTGCCTCTTCTCCAAAGAGCTGAGTGCTGCAGACATGATTCCTTGCAACCTTTCTTCTCACAGCAACTGTAGACTTGAGAACAGTGACTGACCCAAAGTGACAGAATAAGCTTTGTAGTAAAGCAGAGGTTTGGAGCCAAGTCTCCCCTGGTCTCTCACATTAGCCACTACTGCAGATAGAAAGTAATGCATGTTGAGCGGCTGTATCTACTTTTAAAAGTTTTAATAACATGAATTCCCCAGCAAACTGCTTGCATGCTATTGAAAAATGTTACCAGAAATGAGAACTTTAAGAATATGAAATTTATTGTGAAGCAGGAAGATATAGATTAATACCTCTCTCTCTCTCTCCCCTACCCCCCTCTCTCTCTCTGTGTGTGTGTGTGTGTGTGTGTGTGTGTGTGTGTGTCTGTCTCCTCCCTCTAATGTCTCTGTGTAACAGAAATGCACCCTTTGTAGTCAGTCTGGTGCAACTATTGGATGCGAAATCAAAGCCTGTATCAAGACTTACCATTACCACTGTGGAGTGCAAGACAAAGCAAAATACATTGAGAACATGTCACGAGGAATTTACAAGTAAATGCCATTCTCTTTTACTTTGCCACACACTTTACTGGAGCATAGGGCAGGCTGGCCATGGGGTTTTCATTTCTATGTAGTTGAACTGATGTGAATAGCATATATGTTTTGGCCAACAGGAAACTCACATGAGGCAGTATATTTCAGTTTGTTCCACTGAAGACTGTAGACTTCTTCACTATGCTTAACACAGGATAATGTTTTCAGTAAGCGCTCTGTTTTGAAATTAGCAAGGCATTCTGCCAAAGTTAAACTTGTGTGTTTTAATGTATTAAAAAGCATGCTTTTGAAACGTTGCTCTACAACCATGTTCTTTGTGTTCCTAAATGTAGTGCAGGGGTGGGGAGTCTGCAGTCCTCAGTTGTAGGTGGCTTCTAACTTCCATCAACCCTGCTGAGCATGGCCAGTGGTCAGGGGTGATGGGAGTTGTAGCCTAGCAACATCTGGAGAGCCACAGGTTCCCAACCTCTGACTTAGTGGGTCTGTATTAATAACGTTGTCTGTACCTGGGATGGGGAAACTGTGACCTTCCTTGTAGCTGAACTACAACTCTCATCATCTATTGGCCATGCTGGCTTGGGCTGAATTGAGTTTACTTACATCTGGAGGGCTACAAGCTCCCCACTCCTGTTTATAATTAGCTGAATAGTTCTTATGCAGTTATTTCTTCGCACGCGCCCCCCCCCCCAAAGCAAATAGCAAATGGAAGCTGAGAAGGGATTTGCTGAAAGTGACGGCCAAAGTGAGATGACAGCACACCAGGCTGTTTGTCCAGCCCAGTGTTGTCTCTCTGGGAGCTCAGGCCATCACTTGCCTTCTGACCCTTTCTAGGTGGTTTCAACACCAACTGCAGTTTCCTATGATAGTTCTTCTTACGGATGACTGCTCTCCAGCACCCCAGGTTCACACCCAAATTGCCTAATGGCCTTATTGCCATTGTGTCTGACCCCAAAGGTTGGTTACAAAGTGGCATTTCCTGAACAGTGTGGTGCAAGTTCTGTCTCTTCAGATTTGGTGGTTTGGCTTCATGTCGCCTTATTTGTTTTTCCTTCTTTGAGTGTCTTAGCTTGATTTACCTGGAAAGTGCCTTCAGACGTCTTGAGCACAGTCTTGTTGAATTGCTTTGCAGTGCAGGGAGGATAGAATGATACTTAGTTCCGGCTTTTTGTGCCCAACTGATTCAGTTAGTTCCTCCTAAAGAATTTGCAGTATTAGGAACCTGGAAGGAAAGCCATGGCCAATGGACTGAGTTCAACAAGTGCTTTTCACACCCAAAGACAGCATCTTAACAAGCAGTGGTGTGAAGCAGAAAAGCTCCCACAAAGCTTTCAGCTGCTATGTATTTTTTGTTGGGACTTGGAAAAAACATATTCCCAATATAAAATTAATAAATAACTTAATAGATTTTTAGTTGTATGCTTATTGCTATTGTTAGCCATGCTGGGAACAAGAATACGTACTGAAGTATTCATTGGGGGGATACATTATGTATGCAAATAAATATATCTGTACATGGACAGCTTGAGAATTGTAGTGAACTTTATTCAGGTGGCTGTGATATATTTATATATGTATGTGTCTGTGTGTGTGTGCTTAGGGCTTTGTGCAAGGTTAGAATTAGTACTCTAATGGTTTTCGGTGCCTTCATTCTGCCCCCCCCCCAAAGCTCCTTAATTTAAGCCACATAAACTAACACATGCCATGAGTTGACATGGCTTATAATATTTACAAGTGTTTCAGTAAAATGTGTTTTATAAATAAGCTTTGAAATGGATTGAGTATAACGCAGAGTGATCATTTTTGTATCTAATTAGAAGTAAGATTCATTAGGTTGTTTCTGTACACATTTGATGAAAAATAAGTCCCATTGAGTAAAGGAGCCGTTTACTTCTGAATAGACATGCTTGGATTGGGCTATTAGTGTAGTTCAACAGTGCTTATTTTTCTCCCTAATCAAATATTCCAGTACAAATATTTTGGCTACTGGGAAATCTTGAGAGATTTTAAATAGCATATAAAATTTAAATGCTATACTTCTTTTAGTTTTGTTGATTAAATCAGTGCTAAGTAAGTGCTAAATGAGATTTCAGTAGACATAGGGCACTGGAAAATTTTCAGGGGGAAAAAGATTTAAAATATTAATGTACATTAATTTCAGTTGGTTAACTGTGAGTAGGACTTGTCTCCATTTTACCCCTTATATGCTACTGAACAGAGATGAATACTTTCCACACTCCCTTATGTAACTACTCAAATAAATGGCAATGGTCCATTGTATTTCACAATTGCATATTAGGCTTTTAGATTAGCCTGGCTGCTCTGAAGGGGTTAGGAATTATTGTGGGATCTGCATGTGACATTATATGTATGTATAAGAGACCCATGAAGGACCAGCAAGAACTGGATTAGCACAGATTTGGTCAAACACTCCAAAGTCTTTATTCTCTGGACAGTAGTTTGGTGGAAGATATTTTGCTGCAAGGGAAGAAAGGGTTTTGGTCAAATTCAGCCTCACTACTAATACCTTCAGAGATCAGTCCCATCCTACTCTCCCCCCCCCCAAATTAGCTTTACAGTGATTGAGGAACCTTAGCCCCATTTATAGATAGTTGGTGACAACAACAAGGAAGCAATGCACAAGTGAGAGACATGATAGCATTGCCTATCTCAAAGTTAGAACCACTAAATCTGTTTGGCTTGCCCTAAGGCCAGAATATTTACCCATTCATTTAGGTTATTTAAAACATTTCTATCCCTGGTCTTAAATTAAACATTTTCAGGTTGGTTTTACAATAGCTCATAAGACGCAACTGGTGAAATACATTAAAAAGCAAATGTAAACATAATCACAATGGCACGCCCTGGACTAGATGAACACCCCGTGACATGGGCTGTTCCCCCCCACCCCTACTTTGTATTGTCTTCTTAGGCTTTACTGTAAAAACCACAGTGGGAACGATGAGCGAGATGAAGAGGACGAAGAGCGAGAGAGTAAAAGCCGCGAGAGGTCAATAGCTGACCATAGTGGAGTTTCGCAGCAGCTCAATGGAAACTAGGTATGGAAGTTCTCACCTGCCAGCCCTCCAGGGGTGCCACAGTTAAAATAGTGTAGTTATTTGTGGTGTATTTTAAGTTGAGCAATTGCCAATGATTAGGTTAATTTTTGTTACTTTAAAAAAAACTGGAGCCCTGTTGCAAAAGAATCCAGGGATATTTCTCAACCTTAGCTAACTTTACGAAAAACTCTGCCTTTCTGCCAGTAAACGTAGCTGTCATGTTCAGTTAAGTAACCTGCTTTTCTCTCTTTTTTTATTCTGTACTATTTTAAAATCTGTTCTCTCCCTCCCTGTCATCTTTTAAACAGGTTGAAGTTAAACGGAATGAATAAGACATCCATGATTACTAATTTTTGTTTTTGTTTTGTTGTTTTTTTTAAAAAAGGCTTTATAAAGTCTGAAAGGGGTTGGGGACCCCCCTTTTTTCTTTTTCTTTTTTTACTGCCTGACTGTTAGAAATGTCATTGAGCTGCCAGAAGTGTTCATGTGTGAGCCTTCGATGAGCGGCATGTCAATATTATGTAGTTAGTTAGTCTGCAGTGTTTGGAGAGAACAACACACCTACCCTGAAACACTATACAAATGAGATGTAAATGTGTACAGTGTCAAAACAACAGCAAACATTGAAATAGTAAGCATGGTTTCTGGACTAAATGAATCTTCCAAGATGCGGAATATGTTAGGTTCAATGATTTTGTGCAGCAAGGGAAAGACAGAAGGTTTAACGTGCAAAGCAGACATGACTGTGCCATAGGAAGACTGTAAAGAAGTGCATTTTGCATTTACCTTCACTTAAGAACCATGGAGGGAAACTGTTGTCCTCTCTTTTGCAAAAGCACACAGTGCATAGGAAAAAAAGAAAAGAATCCTGCAGCTCCAAGAGCATGTGCTGAACCATTTGGATCTTTATTCCTGTTAAGATGGTTTCTACTGCCTAGCATTCCTTGCTGGAGATGACTCAAGCTGCTGTTGACTATAAGCTGTGAGCTTCAGTACTCATGCCAAAGGGCTGCGGTTCATTCTTTCCCCCCTGCTCCCACCCACTCACCACCTCTTCTAGTCTCCCTGTTTTACCTGTGGCTAATGGCAACTGAAAACCGAGTCTTCACTTCTGGAGGCTGCAGAAGTGGGGGGAACACTCAACCTGTCTTAGATTTAAGAGTTCCTGCTTAACTCTCACTATGGAATTTAGCCACCTTTATTGGACACCATACCTCATTTGCTCTGCGCTGCGTGGAACACATCATGTTTTGTCCAAAAATAAAATATGTACAGATCCCGTATGCTGTAAGAAGAATGCACAATAAGATTCTGGGTTTTGGTTTTTTGTGTTCTTTTTTAATATAGAAAGAGGTCAGTATTTATTTTGAGTCTTGTGACCACTATATGAGAATGTTCTAGTATTTGATTAAGGCTTCCTGGCATATCGGCAAGTTAAATGCTGTTAAAATCTTCCAAATGCTCTGCTGGAGCCTAATTTATGCCAAGTCTTAACATCCCAGTTATGATGTCATTGAATCTTGGTATTTCTATTCATTTCTTCTGTTGTCCTAGTAAAGCCTATTGTTTTCAACACAACCAAAATATATATATATATACTTGTTTGCAAGCTAGCAAGTTCACTCTAAATGTTGTTATCTCTTTTGAATTCGAGGCAAAACTGCAAAAGGAAATATACTGACTATTGGTCAAAAAACCAGAAAGGTTCACTAGCCATGGATGTGGCAAAAAGCACTCCATGAATATGATTTATGTTTCTGACTTCCGTTTCTGAAGCCTTTTTGAGTTTCATTTTATTTTTGATCCTTTATTGTTTTTTTAAATGCATTTAATTGATGTGTTGAGGGACTTAGCTATTGTGTATAAGAACAAATACTCCCTCAAATTGAAATTCAATCCAGTTGCATTTGAAAACTTCCTGGAGGAATGCAGTTTTCGTAGAAAAGTTGTGTATAAAAGTTAACTGCTCTTATGCCATTGACCAATTTTTATTATTATTATTATTTTTTGTATTGTAACATTTAAGATTAAAGGCGCAACTTGTACTGAAATAGATTTCTGCCAGGCTCTGCGCTCTTTCAAAAGCATGAGTTGTGTGTGTCTGTTTATTCCTGTAATCATTTCTAAATACACTCATAATTTATTATATTAGACCAGTGTTAGGGTTATTTTACTTCTTTTAGGAAGCAGTTTCAAAGTCTAGTGTGAGTCGTGATGCATTCAGAATGGACATGAAAAATGCCAGCAAAATTCCAAACAATTCTTTTAAAAAGCCTGCAGCCACACCACTCTGAAAGCACCCAATCCCATCTGATCTTGGAAGTTAAGCAGGGTCGGGCCTGGTTAGTACCGTATTTTTCATCCCATAGGACGCTCCGTCCCATAGGACGCACCTAGTTTTTGGGGGGGAAATAAAGGGAAAAAAAATTTCCTTTATTTCCCCCCCAAAAGCAGGTCGGGGAAACTGAACCAGGTCGAGGAACAGCGGGATGGTGGCACTGCGCCTCCCTGCTGTCCCCCGAGCTTGTGGGGCTGGCCCATGTCTGCCCGGCGCGAGGGGCGCTCTGCATCAGGGCGCCCCTCGCGCTGGGCAGCAGGCTGCTATCCGCAGCGTGGGGAGCCTTCCGGGGAACTCCTGCAAGGCTCCCCACGCTGCGGATGTCTGCCAGGCGCGGGGGGCGCTCTGCTTCAGGGCGCCCCTCGCGCTGGGCGGCAGGCTGCTATCCGCAGCCTAGACATCCCTGCGGGACCTCCCGCAGGGCTGCCTAGGCTGCGGATGTGTTCCCGAAGCCTGGAGAGTGAGAGGGGTCGGTGCGCACCGACCCCTCTCGCTCTCCAAGCTTCAGCAAAAGCCTGCATTCACCCCATAGGATGCACCCAGGTTTCCCCTTCATTTTTGGAGGGGGAAAAGTGCGTCCTATAGGGCGAAAAATATGGTACTTGGATGGGAGACAAAGAAAAACACATGCTTCTGTCAACCTCCAACCTCTGTAATGACACCCAGGGACAAAGAATGTTGACCATGTCAGAGTTCAGAGTGCCTAGGAAGGCTCATCTATAGATCATTGATAAATGGGAATAAGCTTAAGTTGAAACCCATGATCATACTCAGCTTTTCTGTGAAATAAAGGGAGAAGTCTCGGAAGTAAATAAACTGTTGAAGCTTTCACTCTGCTCGGGAACAGAAGCACACTTGTTGGCAGCATCTGTTTGCTTTTCGGCCAAAATTGGCTAACAAACCAGCTTCCACTGAAGAGGTACAGCATATTTTGTGTGGGGGTGGTGGTCTCTTCTGAGCCTAAATATACCATAAAGGCACTTTCCTCTAGAGCAGGGGAAGCTGTTGTGTGGTCCCCTTGGATATTGGGACTACAGCTCCCATCATCCATTGCCATTTGCTGTGGCTGATAGGAGTTGTAGTCCAAAGCGGCTGGAGGGCCTGTGTTAGCTACTCCTGCTCCTAAAGGGAAGAAACAGAAGAATTTAGGGACTGGCTGATCAAGATATCAACTGAGGAGCAACCCATTCATTGATATGGGCAGTTGCTGATACCATCCAGTTTCTAGAACGTGGGGACAGCTCTGTCTCGCTTGGGGAAGGTTTAAAGCTCACACAGGGTATGCCTGCCAGTTCACTTATTTCATCACTTCAGCTGAATTTAATAACTATAAAGTGCTTTCCCCACAGCATTAGCTACCCAAGGGCCAAGTATCTGGCTATGGACACCCAGAGACATTTTTATGGTTGTTGGAAACACGAATTGCCATGTATTAAAGGTAGCCTTAAAAAGTATTTTTGCTGGATCCTTCAGTGTGTGAGAGAGATCTGATTCCAAGTGCTTTTAGGGAATACAGTGGTACCTCGGGTTACATACGCTTCAGATTACAGACTCCACTAACCCAGAAATATTACCTCGGGTTAAGAACTTTGCTTCAGGATGAGAACAGCAATCGTGCTCCAGCAGCAGTAGGAGGCCCCATTAGCTAAAGTGGTGCTTCAGGTTAAGAACAGTTTCAGGTTAAGAATGGCCCTCCAGAATGAATTACAGTGGTACCCCGCAAGACGAACGCCTCGCGAGACGGAAAACTCGCAAAACGAAAGGTTTTTTTCGTTTTCGAGTTGCCTCGCAAGACGAATTTCCCTATGGGCTTGCTTCGCAAAACGAAGCTTGCCCCGCAAGCTCCGGGGACAGCGGGTCTTCCCGCTGTCCCCGGACCTCTTTTGAAGCAAGGGGCGGCGGGGAGAAGCGATCTCCCCGCAGCCCCTTGCTTCAAAAGAGGTCCGGGGACAGCGGGGAAGAAGCGATCTTCTCCCCCCGCTGTCCCCGGACCTCTTTTGAAGCAAGGGGTTGCGGGGAGATCGCTTCTCCCGGTGCTCCGAAGCCAGGCGGGGGGGAGAGAACACCTGCCCCCACCGCCCAGCTTCGGAATGCTGCTCCAAAGCGGGGCAGGGGGGCGGGAACACCTGCCCCAGCCGCCCCGCTTCGGAACGCTGTTCCGAAGCGGGGAGGGGGGCGGGGACACCTGCCCCAGCCGCCCCGCTTCGGAACGCTGCTCCGAAGCGGGGGGCGGGAACACCTTCTGAAGGCGGGCGGGGGGCGAAAGTCTTTGTCCCCCCTGCCTGCCTTCCCAGGGGCTTTTAAATTGCCCCGGACAGCGGAGAAGTCCTCCGCTGTCCCGGGGCGACTTTAAAATGCCGCCCGCCAGCACTTTAAGATCGCCCGGACAGCGGAGAAGTCCTCCGCTGTCCCGAGGTTTTTTAAAATGCTGGGGGTGGGAAGAAAAGCCCTTGTTCCCCCCCCCCAGCCTTCAGAAGAGGTCCGGGGACAGACTGTCCCCGGACCTGGTCTGAAGGCGGTTTCCCTAGGAACGCATTAATTGATTTTCAATGCATTCCTATGGGAAACCGTGCATCGCAAGACGAAAAACTTGCAAGACGAGACTTGCTGAACGAATTAATTTCGTCTTGCGAGGCACCACTTTAAGTACTTAACCCGAGGTACCACTGTACAGACAGTATATTCACACAGCACCTCCCCAAGGGTGGCAGTGATAGGGTTAATATTTAGATGTTCTTGAGCAGAGTTTGTCTCATATCCAAAAAAGCAGATCCATTTCATTAAAGGTATGTGTGGCTTTAGGGCTGCCTGTATATTGTAACTCTACCCCCTTGGGGTACAGCTTTCTCTCTCCTGCCTCCTTTAACAAGCACGCCACACAGTTTAGCTTTAAAAACACAGCATCTAACAATTTAGCACAATGTTATATGGGGTGAAATAGGCTGCTGTCATTGTAGAACTTTTATTTATGTCTATAATTCAGTAACTCCTTTATGCACAAGCTATAGGCCAAGGGTGAGAAACCTGGTCTCCCCTGTGTAGACTCTCATTTGCACAAGCACTCCAAGGTAATGGGAGTTGGAACTGGAGGGGTGTAGGTTCCCTGTCTCTAGTCAGGACCAGGAGAGCACTGACTATACCTTTTAAAAAAATAGAGGTAGGCAATAAAATATAGCAATCAAGATAGCATATGAAAACCAAAGTGGGAGGCTGTATCGGTGACCTTGTAGTGGGGAGTGCAAATCAAAATAAAAATGCCGTTACTGTGCAATGTGGAGTGGAAGGCAGTGCCAAGGCCTAGGTGGTACTGTGGAGAAAGCCATTTCTCATGTCAGTGTTAACTGGTCTGTGCTTATCACTATCAAATAAGGGCTGGGAGGCAGCAGGGCTTCTGAAAAACAGTTGCTGGAAGCCTGGGGAGGGGAGGGGGCCGCTTGCTGTTTTCCCACAGGCAACTGTCCAGCCACTCTGAGAGCAGGATGTTGGACTAGATGGCCACTGACCTCATCCAGCAAGGTTCTTCTGATTTATGTTCTTAATCCTCTGTAGATTTTAATTGCTAGGCAGTTCTTCAAGCACACTATTTTCTCAAGCCTTTAGAGCTTATAATCAGCATTTTCAGTTGGGCTTTGAAAGCAATTGGAGCCCAATTATATTCCAAGTAACTGGTACCTGATAATGCTGTCTTGCCAGCAGCATTCTGAAAAGACATTTCAGAATCCACGTTTCCCCGGCTTGGTGTCTTCCAGATGTTTTTGCTGGAGATGATGGAAGTTCTAAAGCAGGTGGATGTCACCCAGCCAGCAAGGGTTGGTCTAAGCCAGACTTCCTCAGCCTCCGCCCTGCAGATGTTTTGAGACTACAATTCCCATCATCCCTGACCACTGTTCCTGCTAGCTAGGGATCATGGGAGTTGTAGGACTAAAAACATCTGGAGGGCCGAGGTTGAGGAAGCCTGGTCTAAGCTGATGAAGAAATAGATGGTGCTAGGAAGTTCAAAAGTTCATTAAAAGTTAAAATTATCAATAATGATTAATTTGGAAGTTTGGAAACTACCAGCAAATAAAAGGTGGGAACCGTTTTCTCCAAAGTAGCATGCCTGGATATCAGAATATGTTCCCTATTCCCGCATAGGTGGGTTCAGAGGAGAGCTACTTCTTAGCAATGGCTCCAGGCTTTATGTGGTGTAGAGGTTTTTTACATTTTACCACATGTAATATGTAACATGCAATATGTAACATGTAATACCACCATAATATCACAGTAAAACCATTTGTAATGGACAAGGCATTAGCAAATGTTGATATGCAGTATTTAAACTAGGATAATTGAGGTGGTTTTACTTTTTCCCTCAATCCCTACTTCTGCATTCTTCATAGTGACAAGTGATGCACTGCTGTTTTGGAAATGAGGATTGTCCAGAATTGCTGCATGTGTGGCCTGTTAAGCAAAGCAGCTCAAATGCAACTGAAAGGCACTAAGGAATGATGGTTCTAGCTGTAGCTGTTATTTAGCTGAGTCAGAGCTTTCCAAATTTTTCATGTTAGCGACACACTTTTAGACATACATCATATTACAACACAGTAATTCAGTTTCAAACCAGAGGTTAAACTAACCCCTTTCCAGCCCCAGGAGGAGCGCAGGAAGCATTTGCACAGCATACTTACACATTGCAGCCGACACACTAACATGCCGTGAGACAAGTTTAGAAAATTATTTAAAATGTATTTATTTTCTGGATGAAAATCTCATCCTCTTGTTCACTCCAAAAAGCAGTGTGGCCTGCCTACGTGTAGATGGCCTGTGCTGTCACTTACAGGGACATTTCTTCCTCTGCAGAGTTGTTGTTGTTGTTTAGTCGCGTCCGACTCTTTGTCGGACCAGAGCACGCCAGGCACTTCTGTCTTCCACTGCCTCCCGCAGTCTGCTCAAACTCATGCTGGTAGCCTCAAGAACACTATCCAACCATCTCGTCCTCTGTCGTCCCCTTCTCCTTGTGCCCTCCATCTTTCCCAACATCAGGGTCTTTTCCAGGGAGTCTTCTCTTCTCATGAGGTGGCCAAAGTATTGGAGCCTCAGCTTCAGGATCTGTCCTTCCAGTGAGCACTCAGGGCTGATGTCCTTCAGAACGGAGAGGTTTGATCTTCTTGCAGTCCATGGGACTCTCAAGAGTCTCCTCCAGCACTAGAATTCAAAAGCATCCATTCTTCAGTGATCAGCCTTCTTTATGGTCCAGCTCTCACTTCCATACATCACTACTGGGAAAACATAGCTTTTGCTATACGGACCTTTGTTGGCAAGGTGATGTCTCTGCTTTTTAAGAAGCTGTCTAGGTTTGCCATCGCCTTTCTCCCAAAGAGCAGGCGTCTTTTAATTTCGTGACTGCTGTCACCATCTGCAGTGATCATGGAGCCCAAGAAAGTAAAATCTCTATTTGCCAGGAGGTGATGGGACCAGTGGCCATGATCTTCGTTTTTTTGATGTTGAGCTTCAGACCATATTTTGCACTCTCCTCTTTCACCTTCATTAAAAGGTTCTTTAAATCCTCTTCACTTTCTGCCATCAAGGTTGTGTCATCTACATATCTGAGGTTGCTATTTCTTCTGGCAATCTTAATTCCGATTTGGGATTCATCCAGCCCACCTTTTGCATGATGAATTCTGCATATAAGTTAAATAAGCAGGGAGACAATATACAGCCTTGCCGTACTCCTTTCCCAATTTTGAACCAATCAGTTGTTCCAGATCCAGTTCTAACTGTAGCTTCTTGTCCCAAATAGAGATTTCTCAGGAGACAGATGAGGTGACCAGGCACTCCCATTTCTTGAAGAACTTGCCATAGTTTGCTGTGGTTGACACAGTCAAATACTTTTGCCTAGTCAATGAAACAGAAGTAGATGTCTTTCTGGAACTCTCTAGCTTTCTCCATAATCCAGTGCATGTTTGCAATTTGGTCTCTGGTTCCTCTGCCTCTTCTAAATCCAGCTTGCACTTCTGGGAGTTCTCGGTCCACATACTGCTTAAGCCTGCCTTGTAGAATTTTAAGCATAACCTTGCTAGCGTGTGAAATGAGTGCAATTGTGCGGTAGTTGGGAGCACTCTTTGTCACTGCCCTTATTTGGCATTGGGATGTAGACTGATCTTCTCCAATCCTCTGGCCACTGCTGAGATTTCCAAACTTGCTGGCATATTGAGTGTAGCACCTTAACGCCATCATCTTTTAAAATTTTAAATAGTTCAGCTGGAATACTATCACTTCCACTGACCTTATTATTAGCAGTGCTTTCTAAGGCCCATTTGACTTCATTCTCCAGGATGTCTGGCTCAAGGTCAGCAACTACACTACCTGGGGTGTACAAGCCATCCATATCCTTCTGGTATAATTCCTCTGTGTATTCCTGCCACCTCTTCTTGATGTCTTCTGCTTCTGTTAGGTCCTTTTTTTATATATAATATTTTTTATTAGTTTTACAAAAGTTTTTATAACAGACAAACACAAAAAAGAAAACAAACAAACAAACAAATATAATTTCATAATGTCATTTCATAAACTTCTTTCCTCGGACTTCCCCATACCTCCCCTTTCTGCATCCTCATGTCCAAATTTTATAGCAACTTATAAATGTTTTTTCCAACTCTAATTCGTCATAGTCCTTTCTTATTCTAATCTTATATTACTGCAACCCTTTCTCTCTATAGAATCTCGACATTCTAAACTTCATCAAGTTTATAGTAGTCCTTAAGATAAATCTTGAATTTCTTCCAATCTTCTTCCGCAGTCTCCTTTCCCTGGTCTCGAATTCTGCTCGTCATTTCCGCCAATGTCATATAGTCAATCACTTTCATCTGCCATTCTTCCACGGTGGGTAGATCTTGTGTCTTCCAATACTTTGCGATCAGTATTCTTGCTGCTGTTGTTGCGTACATAAAGAAAGTTCTATCCTTTTTTTGCACCAATTGGCCGACAATGCCCAAGAGAAAGGCCTCTGGTTTCTTAAGAAAGGTATATTTAAATACCTTTTTCATTTCATTATGTATCATCTCCCAGAAGACCTTAATCTTCGGGCATGTCCACCAAAGATGATAAAAAGTACCTTCAGTTTCCTTACATTTCCAGCATTTATTGTCAGGCAAATGGTAAATTTTTGCTAGCTTAACTGGGGTCATGTACCACCTGTATACCATTTTCATCACATTTTCCTTTAAGGCACTACATGCCGTAAATTTAATTCCGGTGTTCCACAACCTTTCCCAGTCAGCAGACATAATATTATGACCAATGTCCTGTGCCCACTTAATCATAGCTGATTTAACTATTTCATCTTGTGTGTTCCATTTCAACAGCAAGTTATACATTCTTGACAAATTCTTAGTATTGGGTTCTAGCAGTTCTGTCTCGAGTTTTGATTTTTCCACCTGGAAGCCAATTTTCCTGTCTTGTTTAAAAACCTCCGTTATTTGATAATAGTGGAGCCAATCTTGTACTTTGGGTTTTAGTTTTTCATGGCTCTTTAATTTCAGTTTCTCTCCATCCTGTTCTAAAATCTCACAATACTTTGGCCATCCGACCTCCATATTAACTTTCTTATGGGCCTTCGCCTCTAAGGGTGACAACCATCTAGGGGTTTTGTTTTCCAACAGGTCTTTATATCTCATCCAAACATTGAACAACGCTTTCCTTACAATGTGATTTTTAAAGGCACTATGCACTTTGATTTTGTCATACCATAAATATGCATGCCAACCGAATGCGTTATTGAAACCTTCTAAGTCCAAGATATCTGTATTCTCGAGGAGCATCCACTCTTTCAGCCAGCAGAATGCTGCTGCCTCATAATACAATTTTAAGTCCGGCAGGGCAAATCCCCCTCTTTCTTTTGCATCTGTTAATATTTTATATTTTATTCTGGGCTTTTTGCCCTGCCAGACAAATTTCGCAATATCTTTCTGCCACCTCTTGAAACAGTCCATCTTGTCAATAATCTGCAAAGTTTGAAACAAAAATAACATTCTAGGCAATACATTCATCTTAATTACTGCAATTCGGCCTAACATTGATAATCTCAAATTTGACCATATTTCTAAGTCTTTTTTAATTTCTAACCAACATTTTTCATAATTGTCCTTATATAAATTCAAATTTTTAGATGTTAAATTAACCCCTAGGTATTTCACCTTCTTAACCACCATCAAACCCGTCTCTTCTTGAAACTTATTCTTCTCCATATCTGTCAGGTTTTTCCCTAAGACTTTAGTTTTTTGTTTATTCAATTTAAATCCAGCTACCTGGCCAAATTGTTGAATTATCTCCAACACCTTTTTCGTGCTAGTGTATGGCTCTTGTAAAGTCAGAACTAAGTCATCTGCGAAAGCCCTTAACTTGTAATGTTTTGCTCCGACCTGTACACCTTTAACTTGCTGGTCCTCTCTAATCATGTTCAGCAACACCTCCAGGACCGAAATAAAAAGCAATGGGGAAATTGGGCACCCCTGTCGTGTTCCTTTTTCTATCTTAAGTTCCTCAGTTATTACATTGTTTACAATCAACTTAGCTTTTTGTTCGGAATATATTGCACCCATACCATTCTCAAAACCTTGTCCTACCCCCATCCCATGAAGGTTCTTTTTCATAAAACTCCAAGAAATGTTGTCAAAGGCTTTCTCCGCATCCACAAATATCAAAACTGCTTTAGTATTTATGTTCACCTCTAACTTTTCCAAAATGTCTATTATGTTCCTAACATTGTCTGAGAGGTGTCTCTTTGGGAGAAAGCCTGCTTGGTCTCTATGAATCTTTTCCATCAATACTCTTTTAAATCTTTTTGCTAAAATGTCTGCAAAAATTTTGTAATCCACATTGAGTAACGAGATTGGGCGGTAGTTCTTCAATTGAGTCTTTTCAGTCTCTGTCTTTGGTATGAGTGAAATATATGCTTCTTTCCACGATTCAGGTGCCTTTTTTCCCTCTAAGATCTCATTACAGACATCCTTTAACGGTTGTATCAACCATTCCTTTAACGATTTGTAATATCTGGAAGTCAGTCCATCTGGCCCTGGAGATTTGCCCAATTGCATGTCCTGAATGGCACCCTCTATCTCTTGTTCTGTTATTCTCTGGTTTAGATCCACCTTACTTTGAGGAGAGATTTTTTGTAATCCATGTTTATTAAGGAATTTATCTATGTCTTCTTCATTTTGTAATCCTTGGGAATAAAGTTTTTTGAAATAACTCACAAAACAGTTTCTTATCTCATTTGGTTTAGATATGGTCCTTCCATCCACTTCCAAACTTGAAACTGTATTTAATTTCTGTCTTTTCTTGAGTTGCCATGCCAAGAGTTTGCCACATTTGTCTGCCGACTCAAATGTCTTTTGTCTCATTTGCTTTATTTTCCACTCTATCTCTTGGTTCATCAATTCCATATATTGTGTTTGATACAATTTAATCTCCCTCAAAATCTCCTGGGACTTTGGTTTTGACCTTAATTTTTTCTCTCCTTCTTTTATCTTTTCCAAAAAATTTTCTCTTTTCTCCTTCTGCTTTCTCTTCTTTATTGAGTTTTGTTGAATCAAAAACCCTCGCATCACAGCTTTACTTGCGTCCCAGATCACTCTTCTTTCCACATCGCCCCTTAGATTGATTTCAAAATAGTCCTTTAAAGTTTTTTGGGCCTTCAAGTGGAACTCTCTATCTCGAAACAGGGTGTCATTCATTCTCCATCTAAACTGACCAGTTGTTGTAAGTTTCATTTCCATCTTCACGGCGTTATGGTCGGAGCAGGTTTTTGGGCAGATTTCTACCTTCTTAATCTTCGGAGCCATTCCACTAGTAATCCAGATTTGGTCGATTCTGGTCCAGGTCATCTTTGCTTGGGAGAAAAAGGTTCCCTCTCTTTCAAGAGGGTTCCTTGTTCTCCAAATGTCTATTAAGTCCATATTTTCAGTCATTTCAAAAAAAGTCTTCGGGAGTCTCCCTTCTTTAGTGAGTATCAGTCTTTGTGTCTTATCCATGTTTGTAGAAACTACACCATTCATATCTCCCATGATTATCATGTTATATTCCAAATAGTCCATCAGGGTTTCATGAAGTTTTTTGAAGAATTCTGCTTTACCTTCATTTGGTGCATAAATCCCAATTATCAAAAATTTTTCTCCTTGTGCTTGAATCTCCACCGCTAAGTATCTTCCTTCTTCATCTTTAAAAATCATTTTTGGGGCCCACTTCTCTTTTACATAAATCACAACTCCTCTTTTTTTCACTTTGTCCGACGAGATAAATTCTTGTCCCAATTTTTTATTCATAAGCAGTCTCCTGTGGGCTCTGGTTATGTGAGTTTCCTGTAAACAAATCACGTCCAGTTGTTCTCTGTACAAAATGTGGAATACTTGTCGTCTCTTCAAAGGCATGTTCATCCCATTACAATTCCAACTAAGGAATTGCAGGGCCATCTTGTTATTTTTCTGGTATTCCTCCAACTGCTCCCAATTGTTGTTCCTCCTCTGTTGGTGGTGGAAGGTTCTGTCCAAATGAGAGGTTCAAGATATCTAATACACTCCTTTGCTCAGCAATTGGGTCTACAATTCCTTTCTGTAGATCTTCTTGATTTTTATGCAGGAAGCTGTCTTTATCCTGTGTCGTCTTTATTTTCACCTTCTTCCCCCTATAGTCAAAGGACAGTCCCTGTGGAAATTCCCACCTAAAACGAATGTTGTTCTTCTTGAGCAGGTAAACCAGGTCCTTATAAGAAGCTCTCAAGTCCAGAATATGTTTAGGGATATCTTTAAAGATCTGTATCGGTGAATTCCCAATTTGTAAGGCCTTTTCAAAATGCAGTCTTAATATTTTGTCTCTTTCCTCCTTCGATCTCAAGGTGATCAAGCAGTCTCTCGGTACCTTTCTATTCTGTCTTCTGCCCAGTCTGAATGCCGTTGTGATTTTGATTTCGTCTTCCTCTAAGTCTTCCCAAGCATCAGCAAACTCCTTCGTTAAAAAGTCCGTGAGATTGTCTCCTTCGTCCTCTGGAATTGATCGTAATTTCAGATTCCTTTCTTTTCTTTGTAGTTCCCACAGTGCCAGAGTTGCATCGTGGTCATAGACCTTCCTGGCAATCGGTTCTAATTTTTCCTGAGTCTCTCCAGCAATAGTTCTGGCTTCCTCCGCAATTTGACGTGTGGCAGAGTTCTCTTGCGTAAGCTTATTTATAGATTCTGTATTCAAATCAAGTCTTGCTGTCAAGTCTGTCAATTTCTGTGAGTTCTCTGTCAATTTCTTAGTGTTCTCTGCCGTTTGCTTTGTTAAATTCTCCAGGGATTGATTTATCTTAAGAAGGGCTTGCGATACTGCATCCATGGAGACTGCTGTACCTCTTTCTTGTCCTGTTGTCACTGTAGAAGTTATTCCTGAGATCGAGCCTCTTTTCTTGTGTTGCTGCAGCTGTTGTTGATATTGCCTTGTCTTGGCTCTCGTGCTTATCTCGTCTGCTGGGCCACTCATATCCCAAGGTCGTTTCCCACAAGAGCCTTCTCCTAAGAAAATTCCACTGTCCCAAAGCGTAGCAACTTTTAGTTTACCCTCTAGAGGGAGCAAATCAGAATGTCCGCAAACCGAAATAAAGAGTGTTAAAAAGCAAATTTATCAGGGGGCTTCTATAAGTATAATGCGACACTTTCCCAGTAAATAGAGTCCCAGCCTTCCCTGATATAATGTATCCACAAAGTCCCAAAACTTTGTAACAAATAAACAATAAAGCTTCCACTTTGTTACTTTCACAGGAATCTGAAGTCAGTTCAGTGTTCCTTTTGTTTTATGAGCAGTTCGTACCAGGTTGGAGGCTGCAGAAAGTTTCCTTTTCCTTTAAATTAGTCATGCAGCTTATAAAGTCACTTTTTCCTCCCCTCTGCCCTGCAAGCTGGAGGGGATAGTCAAAGTCCAGATGTCGGGTTCAAGCATTTAAAAACGATTTTCCCTTACGGATGCAGCTTAGTAACTTTCGTTGCTTTGATTATCATGCAGTCGGGGGAAGGCAGACTTCCTTAATTTTTGCCTTTCCCGTTTTCAGCCTAATTTCAGGTAGTTTTAATTCGAATAGAGGTTCAGTCTTACTCACGGGTCTTTTTTGTCCAGATTATTCAGGAAGGGAATCGGCGCTCTCCACTAATGGCGACGCGGCTTCACTCTGCGGGCTGGGTAGCGATTCTCAGCACCGCGCTCCCCCGTTGTCGTTCCGGAGCCTTTAAAAAGGCTCTTTCTGCGGTAAAGAGGGGGCGCTTCGGGTGCCCACCGAATCTCCTTGTTCACAGGATCCGTTCCTGTGATTTTAGGGGTCCCCCGCTTGCCGAAGCGGGTCAGACCCGAACTCGCAGAGCCGTCCTCTCTCCGGAGCTCGGAGAGAGAGCAGCCATTAGCGCTGGCGCCGAACCGGAAGTGTGCTTCTGTTAGGTCCTTACCACTTTTGTCCTTTATTATGATAATCTTTGTATGAAATGTTCCTTTCATATCTCCAATTTTCTTGAACAGATCTCTGGTTTTTCCCATTCTATTGTTTTCCTCTATTTTTTTGCATTGCTTGTTTGAAAAGGCCTTCTTGTCTCTCCTTACTATTTTTTGGAAATCTGCATTCAATTTCCTGTATCTTTCACTATCTCCCTCACATTTTGCTTGCCTTCTCTCCCCCGCTATTTGTAAGGCCTCGTTGGACAGCCACTTTGCTTTCTTGCATTTCCTTTTCATTGGGATGGTTTTCGTTGCCGCCTGTTGTATAATGTTACGAGCCTCCGTCCATAGTTCTTCAGGCACTCTGTCCACCAAATCTAAATCCTTAAACCTGTTCCTCACTTCCACTGTGTGGAATTTGATTTAGATTATATCTTACCGGCCCAGTGGTTTCTCGTACTTTCTTCAGTCTAAGCTTGAATTTTGCTATAAGAAGCTGATGATCTGAGCCGCAGTCAGCTCCAGGTCTTGTTTTTGCTGACTGTATAGAGCTTCTCCATCTTTGGCTGCAGAGAATATAATCAATCTGATTTTGATGCTGCCCATCTGGTGATGTCCATGTGTAGAGTCGTCTCTTGTGTTGTTGGAAAAGCGTGTTTGTGATGACCAGCTTGTTCTCTTTACAGAACTCTATTAGCCTTTGCCGTGCTTCGTTTTGATCTCCAAGGCCAAACTTGCCAGTTGTTCCTTTTATCTCTTGATTCCCTACTTTAGCATTCCAGTAATGAGAAGAACATCCTTCTTTGGTGTCACTTCTATAAGGTGTTGTAAGTCTTCATAGAATTGGTCAATTTCAGTTTCTTCAGCACCAGTAGTTGGTGCATAAACTTGGATTACTGTGATGTTAAAAGGTCTGCCTTGGATTCGTATCGAAATCATTCCTTCATTTTTGAGATTTCATCCCAGTACAGCTTTCACCACTCTTTTGTTGACTATGAGGACCACTCCATTTCTTTTACGGGATTCTTGCCCACAGTAGTAGATATGATGGTCATCCGAACTGAATTCGCCCATTCCCGTCCATTTTAGTTCACTGATGCCCAGGATGTCAATATTTATTCTTGCCATCTCATTTTTGACCACATCCAACTTACCTAGGTTCATGGTTCTTACCTTCCAGGTTCCTAGGCAATATTTTTCTTTACAGCATTGGACTTTCCTTTCGCTTCCAGGCATATCCACAACTGAGCGTCCTTTCGGCTTTGGCCCAGCCTCTTCACCAGCTCTGGATCTACTTGTACTTGTCCTCCGCTCTTCCCCAGTAGCATGTTGGACACCTTCCGACCTGAGGGGCTCATCTTCCTGCATCATAACTTTTATATGCCTGTTGTCTTTGTCCGTGGAGTTTTCTTGGCAGGGATACTGGAGTGGCTTGCCGGTTCCTCCTCCAGGTGGATCACGTTTGGTCAAAACTCTCCACTATGACCTGTTCATCTTGGGTGCCCTGCTCGGCATAGTTCATAGCTTCTCTGAGTTATTCAAGCCCCTTTGCCACGGCAAGGCAGTGATCCATGAAGGGGTCTGCAGAGTTAAGACCTTGCAACAATGAAATGGAAAGGGTAGTGGGCTGCATGGCCCAATCGTAGGAAGGTTTCCTTGGAGGCAAGTCCCACTGTGGGCAAAAATTTTTAAAAATGACATGGGGAAATGGGAAGCTGCAGCCTTTGAGGCACAGTTGGTGGGATTTGGGTCCCAAATGCACACACACCTCTGAAGCCTGCCTTTCTAGCTGTAAAAGTAAGGAGAGCTCCTGGAGGTAGAAGTGGGGCCATGGCCAAGTAGTAGCATGTACAGAACAAGGGAGGCAGGGAGCCTTTGGGCATATGGGGGTCTGGTTCCCGTGGGATGCGGTGCAAGCAAAGGCTTCCTTGTGGTCTGTAAGGAGAAGCCCAGGAGCAGGCACTGAGGCAACAGCCAAGGGGCACACCTCCTGGTCCAGCAGGAGGACACAGCATTCTTCATGGATAGGAGAGAATGTGGAAAGAAACCTGTCCCCATTTCAAGGGATACTCTAGATCCTCGCTGGATGCACCAGCTCACCAACCTGATGTGTGAACCAGGCTAAACAGAATAGTCAACAATGCTATGCCCAGCCTGCCCCCACCCAACTCTGTTGGAGACGCCCACTGAGCATTTCCTGCTCAACAGTTTTTTGTGGGGAGAGGAGGAAAGTTCAGGATGAAGCCTATATTAGCCAAACCCAAAGAAAAGGTGAGATGAAAGGGAAGATTGCGAAGCTGATAAGGACCAAGGCCTCTTGAGAATCGCTCTGCAGGACACTGGCTCAATAGCTGCTGTTTGCAATCAAAAAACAATGGGAGGATGACATAGGCTATGAGATTAACCCCACTCAATGGACCAAAATGTGGTCTAACCCCCCCCCACTTTAAATCCATATCAACGAAAAGAAAAGAACTCTCTCTAAAACTCACCTACAGGTGGTACGTAACTCCAAGAAAACTAGCATTAATACGCCCAGGAACCTCACCAAAATGCTGAAGAGGGTGCACCTCCACAGGCACATACCTCCACATTTGGTGGGAGTGCCCCAAAATCCAACTATTCTGGACAACAACCATACAAGAAATAAAATAACCAAGCAAATATTAGAAATCACCCCAGAATTGGCCTTACTAAACATCTTCCAAGACAATAATGCCCACTTACACCACAAAGAACTCGTAACCCACCTACTTTCAGCAACCAGAAGCATCATAGCCAGACACTGGAGAGACCTGTCAGGAGTAAGCATAGACCATTGGTACCAAATAGTATGGGAAACAGCCTTATTAGAAAAATTAACCAATAAACTGAAACTGACACGGGGACAAACAGAAGAAGACAGCTCCCCTTTATCACATACACAGCCCAACAAGACAATGACAAAAACCCACCAACAGCATACAAATCAATATGGGTAACCTGATCCAAAACACCCACCCACCCCACTCACACATGAAAACAAAGACCACCACAGCCAACCCCAGATGAACAACCACATCCTAGGCCAACCCAAACCTTTTCCCCTTTTCTTCCCAATGTCTCAACAAATGAAACTGATTTGTAAAAATGTTACATGGGGGGGAAAATACGAAAGAGACATTGCAAACACTTCTGTAAAACAAGAAAATCTTTAATAATTTTTTTTTTAAGCTGCTGTTTGGGGCTTCTGGGTGTTGCAGCCCAGAACATCTGGAGCCAGCCCCTAGAAGACTATACTAAGGCAAACTCCCTTTGATGTTTGAGGGGGTCACTAGAACAGTGACAGAATCCTTCCCATGAGGTCCATTTTTATTTTTGATTTGCTAGAGGCATGGGCGTAGCCATGGGGGAGCGAGGGAGCAGCAGCTCCCCTAGATCAAGCAAAACAATATAAATACTAAACTAACTGACCAATCATGTCAGTTCTGTCCCCCACCTAACAAAACTCCTGCTCTCCCCCCAAACAAAAAACCTGGCTACGCCATGACTAGAGGTCTTCTGCAAAGCAATCTCAGTGCTACTCACAACAGAGTTAAACCCAACAGGAATGAAAACAAGAAATGCAGGAGACAAAAAACCAAGTCAAAATGCAAAACTGTCCTTTTGCTCAGAAATAAAACTCGCCACCAACTCGCCAGTTTACAAACACCACCCACCACCACCATCCATTCAGAAAAATATAGTAGCTGGCTCGCATCCCATCAAATGCTTTTCACCAACAGGGTAATAGTGTTGTGCTTGTTGGATCTCCACAGTCAGTCTCTGGTGGGGGGTGGAGGTCAGAGGGTCACAAACAAAAAGGTGTTTGTTGCCACCTTACAAAACCTTCTCCCGAGGGCCCTCCAGAATGTGTTTTGTTCCGTATGGAAATAGCTAATGAGAAAGGTGCTAGCAATCCTAATTAGACACTGGCAATTCTGACTTCTTTTTTCAACCAGTTTGCAGAGTTTCTCTGTGACAGAAAAATAGGCAGCAGAACTGAAGAAACATCAAAGTTATGCATGCACTTAATGACTTTTACTTCAAAAAAGTTTGCAAAGAGCTTCTCTGTGATAATAGAGTTGAAGAAACATCAAAGTTATGCCTGCACTTAATGACTTTTACTTCAAAAACTTTGGCATTTGTCAGTGAAAAGAAGAACTACATCAAGAGGGGGAGTAGTTCAACATTTTCTGCAAGAAGCAGGTTTTGTTCTTTTGTATTAATTGTACTGGTTCCCTTGAGTATTGTTTTCAGAAGGGGGGAATGATATGCTCAGTTTCTGTATCTCTTAAAGCCACAATATTCAACAATTGATTGATGTTGTCAGCTCCCATTTTTATTAGTTTTTGAAGAAAAATACTTGTTAGAACTCTAACATTCTAGGTCCTGTGGACCTGAAGGCCTCACATCTTCACTGTAATTCAGCTTCCTGTTTAATTAGTGCTCATGTACAAGAGAAGCTGACGGCAATGGAAACAGCTTATTGTGGACTAGATTAAAAATAGGGTGATGCTATACATGCAATTTCAGTAGGAAATTATCTTCCCAGCCCCGTTTCAGCCTGCAGTAACTTTCCATCATGTGAACTTCATGAAGTCTGATTTTCAAAAGGCCTGCTCCTGTTCTTTACCTGAAACAAACGTGCTCAATACAAAGTTTGTGAAAATCTGGGACCCTGATCCAGGAACACAACCTATAGTATGAGTTGTGGAGGTCTTCTAATAATAACAGACAGAGTGACAGGAGCAAGCCAGCAGTAAATCAAACAAAGTAAGTGGAGTTAACTCTTTATTAGCAAAAAAAAAGTGTTCTGAACTGGAGTGCCTGGCCAAATGAGCACAGCAACTCATCTCCGACAGGTCTTGCCCCCGTTAAGCAGTTGTTGGGACTGCCTTCCCACAACTGCCTAAGTCCCCAGGGTTTTTCCCAAGCAATCTGAGACTGTGCTTGCATGATGCTAATTTCTCCTCTGCCATATTCATGCCTCTACTGGTTCTGGGAGACCAGAACCCCAGGGCATCTTCACCAGCCTGACTCATCTCTGCCTCTTGGCTTTCCTCCTCCCTCTGCCTCTGCTTCTGGACTTTTCTCTGCTACAGGCTCCCCTTGCTCACTAAGCCCTCTAACCTCTTCAGCTTCTGAAACCTTTTCTCAGTCTTCTCCCTCTGACCACTCATTGTCATCCCACCACCAATCCCTGGGCTCTGACCCTTCTTCCCTTGGGGCCTCCCCAGATGGTTCCTGCAGTCATTTTTATGCATCCAACAAGTCCCCGACACCCAGCAGTTTTCTTGCTTTTGCTGCGGATTCTTAGACTAAGGCTACCCCTACAGCAGAAAAACAAGGTGGTAGGAACCTGGACTGCACTCCTTCAGACTGCAGCTGGAGCATGGATGGGGAACTTGTGACTCCCATCATCCTTGGGCATTCACTGTGCTAGCTGAGAGTGATGGGAGTTGTAGTCCAACAACATCTGGAGGGTCACCATTCTCTATTCCTGAGCTTGGTAGATGCCATTTTTTTAATGCTCACCTACATTTTTTTAAAGAAGAAATCCCTGTATGCACACTCCCTGCTGTACATGTGTTCTGTTCTGCATATGTTTTTCCATAGGGTACCTTTCAAAATTGTGCTTCCTTAACTGCCCTCTGAAGTTATATGTTGAATGGATTGAAAGTGCAAGGAAGCAAATACCAGCAACACAAAAGGAAAAGCTTTCCTAAAGGCCACAGGGTCTGCCTTGGAGGGAGTGGGTTCTTCTTTGCTGGGTGATGGTCTGCTTGGGATGCTGCACTGAGCAGGTGGCTGCTGCATTGGTCAAGCCTTCAAGCAACGGTGACTGGTGCACATTAGCACTGGTCAGGCAGAAGGCAGGGAGCCCAGCAGAGCCAAAACAGGCTCAGCCAACTAGCTCTCGTTTTGTCCGTCTCCTCCCTGCTGAGCTCTGCAAGGGCAAAGCAGGCTGAATACTCACCAAACCTCTAAATCACATATGTCCCCTCAAAGAATTATGGTCACTGTACCTTACCCCTCACAGAGTTGCAATATCCAGCAACCTTTAACACACTTCAGTAGCCCAGAATTATTTGAGGGCTATGAATATACCGTATTTTTGCTCTATAAGATTCACTTTTTCCCTCCTAAAAATTAAGGGGAAATTTGTGTGCGTCTTATGGAGCGAAAGCAGGCTGCGCAGCTATCCCAGAAGCTAGAACAGCAAGAGGGATTGCTACTTTCACTGCGCAGTGATCCCTCTTGCTGTTCTGGCTTCTGAGATTCAGAATATTTTTTTTCTTGTTTTCCTCCTCCAAAAACTAGGTGCGTCTTGTGGTCTGGTGCGTCTTATAGAGTGAAAAATACGGTACTTTAAAGGTACAGTGTGTACACAGTCTAAGGGGGAGGGGGCGAAGCTGACTGCTAGGACAGTCAGGCTAGCTGACAGCTGTGGCCTAGATGAGGGCAGACTGAGATTGGTGGAGCAGACTCCATTGCCTTCAGAGTCTCTTCCAGCTCTTCCATGATTCTCAATAATGATCAGGCTTCAGTTGGGAGCTGCTTTACCCTGTCAGGCCAGCCAGCCATCCAGCTCAGTAGTGACTACACTCTGACAAGGCGTGCCTCGACAGATCTTCCCTAGCCCTGCCAGGAAATGCTGGGCATTCAAAATGTGTTCCACCCGCCCCAAAGTCTGCTTTTAAAAATTGTTTTATTTTTAAACACATAGTTCTGCTGGAAGAACTATACAGGATACTCCCCCACCGCTACTCTTGCACAGGGCTTTGTATCTTTTGGAAACATGTTTTTGGTTCTTCACACAACCTACAGGCTTTCATGTTTTTGTTCCAGTTTAAGCCACAGAAGCTGCTCCCCCTCATTGGAACACAAGAGGAATGAATGCTCAGTTCATTACTAGATAAGCTCTTCCTCCCTCCCTCCCTCCCTCCCCACGTCCTGATTGCCTGCTTATCTAATTACTACAGTGGTTAGGCAAAAGCAGCTTTTAATTGTGTTTTGCATTCTTTAGTATTAAAAAAAAAAAGCCCTTATCAATACCAGCGATGTCAGTGCAACCTTGTAACTAAAGATCCCCTTAGCAACCGTTCAAGAAAGGAGGAAGCCTGTGCTATTTTTTCCAGGGCAATATTGATATAGCAGCTGTACTCTACTTGCATATCAGTTGAAAACACACTCAACAGGAATCTGGAGGAGAGCAGTATAAAATTTTAAATTGCATCTGGCATGCTGCAGAGCAGGGAGCTGAATCTACTAGCAGGAAATAGAATAAGAGGATGGGGAAAGGACAAGATGTTAAAGGTTTTCCTGTCTTTTTGCAATGTTTTAATTATAACTAAGGAATTTGTGTTCCAGTCTTCAATTTCCCCCAACCTTGAGTGGCTTTATGACATGTAATAATAAAATACAACCAGTTAGTAGCCTGAATAGCTGGAGAGGGTGCATAGCCCTGATTTTTAGCTGGCCCATCTATCCTCCAAGGTGACCACGAACTCCTCCTGCATGCAGTGACAATGAAACCTGTGGCTTAGGGCAACTTTCTTCAGTTTGCTGCTCTCCACATGTTGCCTATCAGCCCCAGCTAGTACAGCTGTGCTGGTTGCAACTGTCCAAAACTACAGGGGAGCACCTGGCTGGGGAAGGCTGCTTTAAGGCATGCAGGAAACAGACCACTATAAGGCTTCCTTAATCTGAGCGTCCAGAACGTTTTACTTTCTATAGAAAAATAAAGTTTGCTGGTAAGGTCTGTAGATTATAATCTGGGGCAACCTCTCCTTGGGTTTAAGTGGCCACAGATACTTTCAATGCCAGGATTCCCTCCTTGATTCAGTTCTGTAACTTTGGTCATTATAGAGGCAAGCGCTTGAGCAAGGAAGACACAACACAGAGGAGACAAACTGCATGCTCTCTCCACACAAGGAGACCTTGCAATCTATATTTGCTCTGCCAAAAGAAGTCCAAAAGAGCACATACAAAGAAAATAGTAGCATTGTGTACAACTCACGCCACTAGTTCCCGTGGGACTCAAGCTACAGAAGGTTGTGCTGGCAGCAGACCAGTTTCCTCCACTCATAAGTGCACCTTCTCCTTTAAAAAATAAAATGCTGTAACACAATGTTCTCAATAGTTCAGTACAGAACGATGGCAGAAGAATGACCAGCACAGCTCAGAAGGATGATTGTTCTGATCTTTCCTGATTGCCCATTCACCTCCCAGTTGAACTTTGGTGAGGAAGGACAACTACTTCTACCATCTGAATCTACCTTCTACTGCAGGTCTGGGAAACAAGATCCAAGCAGTGGATTGTAGCCTTATCTTCCCTACCCACCCTACAGGCCAAGTTTGACCAATGAGTGGGACTGCCTACCTGTCAATCACTTGACATCACCATCACCTGACAACCCTTTCCCCCCCTTCTTTAACAATCCTGCTGATCACCAGGCATTTCTTGCATAACACTGTACAGAGCTATGCAATTCCTGACAATAAGCTGGTAGTTGGGGCTTGCAATGCACTGCCAACCAGCTAGTTGGTGGTCCCTGCCACATCTCTTTGATCCAACTGCATTTTTGCCACAGAGCCTACAGAGCTGTGTCTTGCCCAAGACAGTTTTGCTGGTTTCACCAACCCAGCAGAATTAGAGGTTATCTCTGCATGGTATATGACTCTTCATCAAATACTAAATTGCATGCAATATGCTGATATAAATTGAAGGGGAGACCCCCACCAACCCAAGAAATTAATGAATGTCAGTATTCAGCTAATATTTGGAATAGGAAGAGAAAATGCAAGCTACAGAACTGTGCCACACAAGGAATCCCTGGGCTGGCTCATGCAAACCAACCTAGATAGCCTAGTGAAGTACAGAGCCCTTAAGAAACAATCGTAGGCCATTAAGGGCTATTGGCAATTCAAAAGAACTGTCCTCCCCACTTCCAGCTATGAGGAATGGAGACAAGAGAATTGGCAGGTTACCAAGGTGATGGTGGTGTGTGTGTTGACAGAAAGAGTGGGAACAAGAAAGGAAAACAAAGGCCAGAAGGATCTTGGCTGCCTGACTACAGAGGCTGCAATCCAGAGACTGGACCCAAGCTGCCTCAAGCTGTGAGAGAAGCAAGTAAAAACACTCTGAATATGTAAATGCTGTGAACTCTCTTCTTCATGTAGATCCAGGTGTATATAGGTGTAAAACAAATCATATACCTTAAAACACTACAGCTTCCACTGTGCCCTGAATTCAGAATGCCCCTGGGTGAGCACCTGGAACCCCTGGAATTTTGCTACTGCTTAGAAGAGAATGGGACGGCATTTAACAATATATTATATAGCTGTCTCCTCAAAAGATTCCATCAACGGCATCTCCAAAAAATTTTACACATCACTTAGGAAGACAGGCGAACTAATGCCAGTGTACTGGAAGAAGCAAAGATCACCAATGTCAAAGCAATGATTCTTCAACATCAACTTCATAGAATCATAGAATCATAGAGTTGGAAGAGTACACAAGGGCCATCGAGTCCAACCCCCTGCCAAGCAGGAAACACCATCAGAGCACTCCTGACATATGGTTGTCAAGCCTCTGCTTAAAGACCTCCAAAGAAGGACACTCCACCGCACTCCTTGGCAGCAAATTCCACTCTCGAACAGCTCTTACTGTCAGGAAGTTCTTCCTATTGTTTAGGGTTGGACTTCGTTGGACTAGTAATGTTGTGCGGATGCCTGATTATCATCTTCCAATGCAACTACTCTATTCTGAACTTAAAAATGGAAAGTGTAATTCTGGTAGTCAACAAGAGAGGTTTAAAGACTCTCTCAAGGCAAATCTTTAAAAATGTAGTATAAACACCAACACCAGCTGTTCGCCAGTGGAATTTGCTGCCAAGGAGTGTGGTGGAGTCTCCTTCTTTGGAGGTCTTTAAGCAGAGGCTTGACAACCATATGTCAGGAGTGCTCTGATGGTGTTTCCTGCTTGGCAGGGGGTTGGACTCGATGGCCCTTGTGGTCTCTTCCAACTCTATGATTCTATGATTCTATGATTCTAACTGGGAAACACTAGCCTCCAATTGGAGAACAGCCTTGACCAAAGGTGTCATGAGCAAACTCAAGACGAAAGGGAGAAATGCGCTAAGAGGAAGGCATGCTTGGCAAACCCTCACTGTGATCAACTCTTGCCTGGAAACCTATGTCCCCACTGTGAAAGGACGTGTGGATCCGGAATTGGCCTCCACAGTCACTTATGGACTCACTGTTAAAACCGTGTTTATGGAAGACAATCTTACTTGGCTACGAGGGATTGAAGAAGAAGAAGAAGAAGAAGAAGAAGAAGAAGAAGAAGAAGAAGTTGAAGAAGGAGCAAAAAGGGTTTTCTTGTGTGTGTGTGTGTGTTTCTTTGTGGCTGATTAGCTGTTCTCCCTGTGCAAAGGTCAGAGGGGGCAGCGTTTCTGTTGAGGCACGCACAGTTTGATCCATCTTTTAGATTTAGGTGAGCTAGTCTCAAACGTTTGTTGGGGGAGACCTAGGTTTTTTGTGGGGGGGGAGTTATTTGTCCTGTCTTCACGCTTTTTATGATGGAGGACCACTGTAGCCACCCCCAACGACACGTTCTCAAGATGGAGGGGGAGGGAACAGCTGCAGTCGCCTGTGGTTCCTGCGCAATGTTTGCCATTTTGCCAAAGGTTGCAGGCAGCTTTACCTGCAGCAATTGCATGTTGAGTGCCCTCTTAAAAGACAAAGTCCAGCAACTGGAGGAACGTGTAGCTACGCTCCAAAGAATTAGAGAGCTGGAGCTCTTCTTGGAAGCAACAGAGAACACTGTCTCCACCAAGGAGGAGACAGGGGACACCCCTGAGAAAAAGGCTAGTTCACCAACACAGGCGCCAGATATATGGAGAAACGTGACTCAAAGAAGTAGGAGGCCCAGGGTTCGCTCTGATTGTTTAGAAATACACAATCGCTTTGAAGTCCTCTCCCCTAGCATGGAAGACGAAGAGCAGACTCCATTTCAGGATCTCTCCCTCATTACAATTGATCAGGTATATGAAGACGAGCAGCAAAGTCAGTCCTCAGGGAATGTGCAGGCGACCTTGGAACGGACAGCTCACGGAAGAACCCTGACCAAACCTAAGAGGAGGCGTGTAGTGGTGATAGGGGATTCCCTACTGAGGGGAACAGAAGCAGTGATCTGTGTGCCTGACAAGATGTCTCGGGAAATGTGCTGTCTCCCCGGGGCTAAGATCCAAGATGTAACTGAACGACTACAAGGAATCATAAAACCCACTGACAAATACCCCTTCCTCTTGGTTCACGTGGGAACCAATGACACTGCAAGCAATAGCCTCCAGAAGATCAAAAGAGCCTACGAGGCTCTCGGCAGGAAATTGAAGCAACTAAATGCACAAATTGTCATCTCATCTGTCCTCCCAGTTAAACGACGTGGCCCAGGGAGAGAGGGAAAAATAGTGGAAGTGAACAGCTGGCTTCGCAAATAGTGTAAACAGGAACGGTTTGGATTCTTAGACCACGGACTGCAGTTTCTTGAAGATGGACTTCTGGCAAGCGATGGGCTGCACCTCACAACGGTTGGGAGAAATGTTTTTGCCAAAAATCTCAGAAACCTCATCAGGAGGGCTTTAAACTGACTAATGTGGGGGAGGGAGACAGTGCTCCTGAAGGTGTTTCCTGCTTGGCAGGGGGTTGGACTCGATGGCCCTTGTGGTCTCTTCCAACTCTATCATAGAGTTGGAAGAGACCACAAGGGCCATCGAGTCCAACCCCCTGCCAAGCAGGAAACACCATCAGAGCACTCCTGACATATGGTTGTCAAGCCTCTGCTTAAAGACCTCCAAAGTAGGAGACTCCACCACACTCCTTGGCAGCAAATTCCACTGTCGAAGAAGAAGAAGAAGAAGAAGAAGAAGAAGAAGAAGAAGAAGAAGAAGAAGAAGATATAGCTGTCCATACAAGAATGCAACAAACATTTCCCTTTTGGCCCATCACAGAATGGCACCAATTAAAACATGTCTTCTTGGCAAACACAGGGGCTGAAACTACTGGTCCTGTATGCACAGTCTGGAGTTTTCGGCATCAAAGCGCTTGCATGCATGTTTACTTCTTCCCACTCCTTTCAGCACCACTCCAAGACCTTTTGCTGCCTGAGGCAAAGGACAATGGTTAAAATTTCTTTGTGGATGGGTTACCGCATATTGCCCGTCTAGAGTTCAGGGCAGGGTACAGTGATTATAAAATCACTGCAATCAAAAGCAAAAACAACGGGAAAAGCAATATTGGAAGTGAGCTGCCAAGAAGGAGTCAGAGTCTTGTGTTGTTTCCGGCAAGCAGAAGGCTCAAGAAAGAGACATTATACAGTACTCTCGCCTCCTAAACCACTGCTTCTGACAGCAAAGAAGAATAGGGGTTGCTTGAAAATATGCAGCTTAATATTGAATATGCTCCCTTATGTTACAAGTAGCCCGCTGACTCCAGGGTCCATAGATGCATGTGTCCCGCATGTGTCCATAGATGCAGGCACTGGAGCTGTCAAGGCCTGGGAGTCCACCTCCTCTTCTGACATGTTGTTTCCTGAGGTTGTTCTTTGGGTATCAGTCCAGCAAACCCCTCAAGGGGATCATCATGGTCTTCTACCCGTGGGGTATCCAGTTTGTCCTTTGACACCTACATTTTCATTTCATTTCATTTGCTTTTCTGAAATTAACAAGTACCAGTCCTGGCACTGGCCAATTTTTCAGCTTTTCTGTCGCTATGTCCCACATTGAGTCTGAAATCCCAGTGATTTCTGCACTAATGTTAATAGATCATTTAAGTAAACCTCATGTTTTTAAGCCAGCTAATGAACTTCCTGTAACTTCAACAATTATTTCTGCTTTTGGAGTGCTGCCCTACCAAATGCTGCCAGAATCGAGAGGTCTTTTAAATTGCTGTGTGGCTGAATGATGATAATGTTAACCACCCACCCCAACAAAGCTATCAGTCAACCAGAAAGTGGGAAGTGGAACTGAGATTCAATTATTTTCCTGACGCAATGAAATACTGGCAACCAAATTTCATGTGTAACCACTAAGGTGAAGTGGGAGGGTCTGTAACACATGACTTATTTGCAGATGATCCCCATGTTTCAGCATTTCCCACTAGTAGGATGAATAAACTGCAAGAAATGGCAGAACCAGTGGGGTCCCCAACTGAGTTTCTAGGGAGTCACTGCCAGTTATATCAGGCAATTTTATCTCACCTTTCCTCCAAGTAGCTCAGGGTGGCATACATAGTTCTCCCCTTAAAATTTTAACCTGTGGGGCACATCAGGACAAGGGAAAGTGGCAAGCACCTGATGGACCACTGTGGATAACAGGATGCTGCTCTGAATAGGCACATGGTGTGATCTAGGAGGGTTGAGTGGGAGTTTCGTCCAGCACGTTATCCTCTGCTGCAGAAGAGCAATATTAGCCTAGATGGGGCTTGGGGAGCTTCTTGACCTCTGACCATGCTGTCTGGGGCTTTGAAAAGGTCCCCCTCCTACAAGCTCCGTATAAACCATCTTTGCCATCTTCTGCAAAAGTCAAAGGCATTGCCTAGTGAAAGGTCAAAGTGGAACACACACATGCCAGTTCTGCATAACAGCTAAAAATATTTAGGGGTGGGAAGGAAATAAGGGAAGAAGCAGCCCAGGGAGAACTCAACATGCTCAGTGGGTGTGGAATACTGACTGATAGTCAACGTGGAAGAGGAACAGGACAGGGTATCCTGGAGCACATTCCACACTACAACATTTTGCTGCAGTTCCTTTTTGTATGTTTTTTTTAAAATACCTGATTAATATATGGCTACCCTACTTAGTTCTCTGATAAACAATGCATGCCTCCTATCTCAAACATGCTGAATATAGATTTTCCTATTACCCTCATATAACCACTGCAGAGGGCAAACACAAAAAATTAATATATGGATGTGCCATCTGGAAACACTGCAATCCTTCGTTTGCTTTTTGGTGGTGGGAATGGAGAGACTTGCTCTTAGCTACTTTTATGTCTGCCAAATGTTGCTGGAGCAGTTTTAAAGAAGTGCATACATCTGAATCCATCACCAGGTGATGCAATTTTTTTGGGGGGTGTTGCCCTTTCTGTTTTGTTTCTCTTAAGCATCCCAAGTATAGCCAATAGCCTTTTTAAAACAAAAAACAAAAACATGCATTTTGTGCTTACTTTGTGACAGCATTATTATTATTTATTAAATTTGTATACTGCACTTCATCCATAGTTCTCAGGGCAGTTCACAACACAAAAATACAAGGATATAGGATGTTTTAGTCAGTCAAAGGCCTGGTTGAAGAGGAATGTTTTCACCTGGTGCCTAAAGGTATATAATGAAGGCACCAGGTGAGCATCCCTGGGGAGAGAATCCCACAAATGGGGAGCCACTGCAGAAAAGGCCTGTTCTCCTGTTGCCACCCTGGAGGTTACCAGAGCATAGACATAACATAGAGCAGTGTTTCCCAACCGGTGTTCCGCGGCACACTAGTGTGCCGCGAGACGTTGCCTGGTGTGCCGTGGGAGGGAGGCGGGCGAGGCGGGCGGCGAGAGGCGGGGCGGCGGCGGCGAGGAGAGGCCGCCCAGCGCGGGGCTCTCGTCGTCTGCCTGCCTGGCTGCGTGCGTGGCGCTGACGTCACGGGGCTGTAACGTGCCCCACATAGGCACACGCGGGGCGGCGAGCGAGCTCCCTCCCACATCCCATCGCCGCTTGCTTCGGCCGGCCTACTGGGCTGTCGCAGGCGGAAGGCCTGCGCATGCGCGAGGTTTTCGCGCCTTCGGGATTCCCTTCACGCCTTCCTCCTCCCGGGTCCTTGAGAGCGCGGGAAGCGGCAGCGCGAGACCGGTGTTGAGCCTGGTAGGTATTGCGCTTGCCAAGGCAGTCATTTGGGAAATGAAAACTTGCAAAGCAAGCAACCAGTTCAATCTGAAGTACGTGTATGCTTAATATCCTGTATCTGAAACCTGTTCTGCCCCCTCCCCCACACTTGGTGCCATTTTCATCTACACATGCAGCAGAGTAAGTTGACCCAGAATAGTACCAATTCAGATGGCAGATGGGAGAATGACAGTGCTGAATGCTTTCCCATGTAGAACAGTCCCTGCAAATAAAAACCTAGCATATTTGGAAGAGGGATGCTAGCCTAACCATTACCTTCTATGCTGTTACTATTTTTTTATTTTTTTTTTACATAAGTAAAAAGTGACCTTTCCCCATCTGGCATGGTGGTGTGCCTTGAGATTTTTTTCATGAAACAAGTGTGCCTTTGCCCAAAAAAGGTTGGGAAACACTGACATAGAGCATAGGCTGTCCATGTCCAGATGGGGGGGGGGGAACTGGTCCAGCAGCCGAAGATGATGGAGGGCACTCCGCATCACTGAAGCCAACTGAGCCTCAAACGACAGCAGAGAACGCAGAAGGACCCTCCCCCTCAAGCTGCCAACTAGTAAGAATAGAATAATAATAATAATAATAATAATAATAATAATAATAATAATAATAATAAATTTTTATTTATACCCCGCCCTGCCCAGCCAAGACCGGACTCAGGGCGGCTAAAAACCAATAATAAAAACAAGTTGATTAAAATACAATTTAAAAGATTAAGATACAACATTAAAACAATTAGGGAGCAATCTCATCATAGGAGGAGAAAGGAAAATGAAAAAGGGGGAGGGAATGAAACTGATTCTGAGCCCAAAGGCCAGGCGGAATAGTTCTGTCTTACAGGCCCTGCGGAAAGAAATCAGATCCCGCAGGGCCCTGGTCTCATGAGGCAGAGCGTTCCACCAGCCGGGGCCAGAGTTGAGAAGGCCCTGGCTCTGGTTGAGGCTAATCTGACTTCCTTAGGGCCTGGGACCTCTAGGGTGTTGTTATTTATGGACCTTGAGGCTCTCCGTGGGGCATACCGGGAGAGGCGGTCCCGTAGGTACGAGGGTCCTAGGCCGTGAAGGGCTTTAAAGGTCAAAAGCAGCACCTTAAATCTGACCCTGTACTCCACCGGGAGCCAGTGCAGCTGGAAAAGCACTGGGTGAATCTGCTCCCATGGCAGAGACCCCGTGAGGAGCCTCGCTGCTGCATTCTGCACCCGCTGGAGTTTCTGTGACAGCTTCAAGGGCAGCCCCGCGTAGAGCGAATTACAGTAGTCAAGCCTGGAGGTGACCGTCGCATGGATCACTGTGGCCAGGTTGGGGCGGGAAAGATAAGGGACCAACTGCTTGATGCGGCAAAGGTGGAAAAATGTCGCCTTGGCTGTTGTTGTAACCTGCGCCTCCTTGGAAAGGGAGGCGTCAAGGATTACACCCAAACTCTTAACGGAAGGCAATGGCACTAATTGGGCCCCCGCAAGAGAAAGGAGTTGGTCCCTCATCCCCATGCCATCCCGACCCAGCCATAGGACCTCTGTCTTTGAAGGATTTAGTTTCAATCGGTTCCCACGAAACCATCCATCCACAGCTTCCAAGCATCTGGTCAGTGTGTTCGGGGCTGAGTCGGTGTGGCCATCCATCAGCAGATAGAGCTGAGTGTCATCAGTATATTGGTGACAGCCCAGCCCAAAGCTCCGGATAATCTGGGCAAGAGGGTGCATAAAGATCTTAAAAAGCACTGGGGAGAGGATTGCGCCCTGCGGCACTCCACACACCAAGGAGTGGCGCGACGACAACTCCCTCCCTAGTGTCACCCTCTGTACCCGACCAGAGATAAAAGAGCACTGGCACCTGCTGCCATACGGGCACGTCTTTTTTCTTTTTTGACCAAAAAATAAAGCACTGCATATAGTTATTGAGGCTCCAATGCTAAATATGTTTTCTAAAGAATAAAGAAGCCTAGTATTGGACTGGAGCAGAATCACAGAACTATAGAGCTGGAAGGGATCATCCAGTCTGACCTGCTGCAGTGCAGCAATCCTGGCCACAGCTGCCCCTGAGTGAGCTTGAACCACCAACCTCCTGGTTAACAGTAAGAGAAACTGACAGCTAAAATACATATAATGGTGCTTCCAGAAATTGTAAAAAAGTGGCTGAGATGTCACAAAGCAGTTTTGGGCCACATGTACCTTTGTTCTTTTTAGTTTATCAGCTTTCCCCCAATTCTAGATTCATGTAGGTAGCCCTGTTGGTCTGTCGCAGTCAAAATAAATTTAAAAATTGTCCAGTAGCACTTTAGAGACAGTTGGTTTGTTCTGGATATAAGCTTTAGTGTGCATGAACACTTTTTCAGATACACTGAAACATGCACACAAAAGCTTATACCCAGAACTAAGATGCTACTGGACAATTTTTTAATTATTTTATAGCTTTCCACCAAGAAAGCGTAAATTGGGGTGGAATTGAGGGAGAACGGGTACAGGGTGGCATTCTGATGGCAACCACACTGTGCGGATGTTGCAGAAACAGAAGAAGAAAATAAACCAACCCCTTGCCTGCGTGAGGCATATCTGGAGCAGACCTGCCCCTTGCGCCCTTTCAGGCTTACTCATGAGCAAACTGGGAGGGTTTCTTATCAAAGCAAATAGGTGGAGAAGGGAAAGGACCGCCAGGGCTCTTGTAGGGAGGAAGAGGGAGCTGCGGGTTGGGCGACCCCAGGCGCCTTCTGTGGAGGGGGGGGGATGAAGAAACGCTGTCCTGGCGGGGGGGGGTGCTGCTGCAAAAAATAGGGGATCTTAACAAAAAAACACTACCCCCCACCCCAGCCCTGTTGATCTCGGCGAGGGTTACTTTGGAGTAGCCACATATAAAATGGTCAACTGAACTCAAAGCAAGCAGGCTGTCAATAAGGGGCAGAGTGCTGGGGTCCTTCCCATTGTTATTAAGGGAGGGACAGGTCTCATTTTAAGTATATATATAATAAATGAATAATAAATGAATAAATCGAAAATAAGTACTCGTAAAAAAGGAGGGTGCTGACATATACAGATACAGATACAGATACAGATAGATAGACAGATAATCTCAGCACCGTTAAGTGCATGTGTGTGTGTGTCAGCACCCTCCTTTGCGAGTACTTACTTTCGATTTATTTGATTGTTTGTTTAGTATTATTTGTTTGGGGTGGGGACCGCCCTCGTTTTTATACGGGGGTGATGAGTTTTCCTTGCCCTTGTTAACGGAAAAATCTGAGGGCTCCCTTGGACAAAAAGTAAAGACACCAACCAGGATAACTTGGAGCAAAACAGCAGCCTGTAGGCTTGGCCTTTATTGAACTGTTGCAACAGGGTGTTCCCCTCACTTGCAAGAGAGAGGAAAGACCCAGGAAGATGGTGTGCAAGGCCTTATAAAAACTTTTGAAATTCCCCTCCTCTAGGTCAAGCCCACCCCCAGAAACATCACACCTTCATCACAGAAAGGAGGGGTTGAGGGAGGAGTTGTGGAGGTAACCTGAGTGTCCTGTCACCTGGCTGGTTCTTCCTTTCCCCCCCCCCATGAGTCACTTCCAGGAGACAAAGGGGAGTTTCCAGTTTCCTGCCCCCAGAGGGAAGAGCTGATCATTGTCCTTTGTTCCAGTCCATGCTGAATCCACTCCCATATGCAGGTTCTTTGTGATTTTGATTGTCTTCTGTCTGGGACCATCAGGGTCGACATAGCAGCTGGGCAGGGCTCCTGCGGATGTGCTGGGATGCTCAAGGGATTATGGCTGACCAGAACCAAGCCACCACCCCCCCCCTTTGATAGTCCTTGTCACATGGAGTAAAATAAAATGGAACAGTGCAAATCCAATGTATGGTTGATTTTTCTATGAATTTATAACAGAAATGTGGCGTATGTAGTGTGTGAGTGTGAGTGTGTGTGAAGTTTGTGCAAACAGAATGATTGGGGTGGGGGGTTCCTGCTACACCCTCCTCTATGAACACACACACACACACACACACACACACATATGCGTACTTCATCTGTGGGCGCTGTTGTTCTTTTATATCTATTTATGTGTGGCGGGGAAGGGGGGCGTTGTTTCCCCTCACCTTATGTGGAGACCTATGGGGGTGACATCCCACCGGGCTTGTTTCTCGTGAGGCCTTGAGGCGACGACGCCGCCGCCGCCCCCGCCCCCGTGCCCCCTCCCTTGGTGGCGGCGGCGGCGGCCATGTTGCGCGCGGCGGGCGTCGCGGGAGGCGTCCTCCTCCCGAGCAGCGCTGGGCTGGGCTGAGGCGGTTGCTGCCGGCCCGCCCGCCCGCGCGCCGCTCCCCTTCTTCCCTCTCTTCTCTCCGGGACGTCTCTCCGCACCGCCGCGCCGGCTGCCGCCCAGCAGCCCTTCCCCGCTGCCGGAGCCCCGCGACCGAGGAGGGACCGAGGAGAGCCTCGCCGGCCGGCCGGCCGCCCCCTCCCACGCCGCCATGGCCGGGCACAGCGCTCAGCCCCGCGCCAGCGCCGCCTGCATCGTGGTGAGGGGCCGAGAGGGGAGGGGGCTGGGAGGGGGGGCTGCGGGCATAGCCCCACGTGAGGCGGGGGGGGCGACCCTCAAACCCCCGCCCTGCAAGGCATGGGGGCATGGGGGCTTTCTCACACGCCCCCCCCCGCCAAGTGGGTACCTGGGGACCCATAATGTGGGAAGGTGCTGGAAGGCCAAGGGCCTGGGGCCTGCGGTGGGGGCCCTGAGGGTGTCTGGAGATGTGGGGTCCGCTTAAAAGGAGGCAGTGGGGAGAGGCCCTTGTGGACCTCCACCTCCCTCGCAGTTATCGCCTCCACGCCACCCCCAAAATGATTGTGATGGTTTGCAGATATTATTTCATAAAATTCATACACCAATTGATGGCCCCCAAAAAGAGAAAAACACATTTAAAAGCCTCAGATCGGTTTACAAAATGTGATAAAACTGTAAAATCGGGGGAAGGGGATGATTGCAATGCATTATAATGTACAAGAAGTTTAAAACACTCAAACAGATAAAGAGGCACACCACCAGCATTTCTAAGAATCTGGCTATATAGGTAATTCCAGGTTTTGTTAAGGGGCAGTTGGTTGACATATGAAGAGTGTGCTGCCTTTGGGAGTGAAGCCTTGGAGGGTTTCAGCTGTGGCTGCAGAGCCCAAAAGGGGAGAGGCATGTTTTGTTGCAGGCTGGGCAGGCGAAGGAGCGTTCAGTTGGTCGTGCAGCTGAATTTGGGGAGGCTGATTTGAACCAGGGTCAGCCCTCCTCCCCACATCCCTACTTTTTGAAGGGGTGCTGGGGGAGGGCAGGGTTAGCTCCTCCTCAGGAAACTCTGGAGAGGAGAATGATAACCTGGAACAGAAGGAAAAAAGATTTTGTTACATTCAGAGAGTTGGGGGAATTAATATGCACCCCCAGCTAATAGGGTTCAAAGAGGAAGGAAGGAGAAGGTGAATGGCTTTAAACTGGAGGTTAATCTGGGGAGGGTTGAAGAGTTTAAAGTGGAGGGGGGATATTCATTTGGTGTCTCAAGGAAAAACAGGTTTTTAAAGGGGGGAAACAAAGTTTTCCAGGAGTGTTACTGATAAAGGATAGAAGGCTTAACTTGTACAAGCACTCATAACCCTGACCATAATCTGTATTTCTAATATACTAGGGATGATTTTTTGAGGTATAAGACAACAATAAAGAATCAGGTTTCTGGGCATATTCAGAATGCCTTCATCTCAAGTTATGCCTTTTGCGTCAAACCATTACAATAATTTATCTGTTTGTATATGGATATTGCCAGAGTTAATATCTACAAAAGTATGCAACTATTTTTTGTGTTCTTAAAAAAATATATTAGGCCTACTGAGGTCAATCAGCTTATTTCTAGGTAAGTGGTTTAATGTTGCAGCCTTAGACACATTTGGGCTGCAATCCTAAACCCATTTGCCTGGGAGAATTCAGTAGGACTTACTTCTGCATTACATGGTTAGGATTGTGCTGTGCAACCTATTGAACTCAGTGGTGCTTACTTCCTAGTAAATGTGCATAGGCCTGTGCTCACCAAGCACATGTGAAGATGAGTAATTTCCTGTTCAAGGAGTCTAGTTCGGAAATATGTTTCTTGTGTGTCCTTGACTTCATTAGCTTGAGCTCGCCATATTTGGGTTTGATGCAAATAAAAAGGACTCCAACTGATTTCTGTAACTAAACATGTCAGCACTATTTAGAGTTGGAAAAGACAACACCATAAGTTTGAACATTTTTCATTAAATTAACCCAATGCCTTACTTACTATGAAAGTGGTTTTTGAATTTCAGTTTTCCTCATCTCATGATAGTTAATCTTTCTTTCTGCAATACATAAGTATACAGTATACAACTGTATACAATACTTATACCTATATTATATTATATTATATTATATTATATTATATTATATTATATTATATTATATTATTATAACTTGAGGGGTAGAATTAAGGTGGGGTGTCAAAAGCCAGATTTAGTACGGAGAGAGAGAGACATCACCACAAGTCAGGGAACCTCAAAGTTTCCTCTGGTGAAATACTTTGAAATGTCAGCAACATGGCATCTTTTATGTTATCATTTGAACCCAGGCTTTCTAAACTGATGTTCATAGAGGAACCGCTACCACTGCCTGAATCCTACTTCTTGAATTGAAGGGGTACAAAAGTCTGGATTGATCAGTTGCTGCTTAACACTGGTCAAGTTCCGTGCAAGGAGCTTGGCTCCCTGATATACTGCAGAGCTTAGGGCATAGACAAGCTTGGAGGTGGCTTGAACGCAAATGAATGAAAACTCCAGTGGAATGCAATTGAACACTGGCGAGCGATCATCATCAAGCTTACTTAGTGGCAGTGAATGATAGCAAAGTATGCCTCCTCGCTGTGCTGTCCAGTACAGAGCTTTTCTGGGTAGTACCGGACCTTTTACAGTTGGGAGCAAAGGAGGTGATGGATCCAATAGTAATTCATTGTGATTTGGTTGCAAAGCATTGAATAAAACTGCTTACATCTGCCAGGATCTTGACGCCACTGTTAACAGCAGGTGAATCTCGAGGGGTGTCCAGAGCACCGTCTAGTCCTGTTGTGTTGGATGAGTTTCCGTTAGTAAGGCTCAAAGACATGGACAAGGTGCTAGGATCAGTCAGGGCACTCACTCACTTGCGCTCTGGACCCTTGCTCCTCCTGGCTGATAGAAACTAGCAGGGGAGGGACAGCTGGCTGGGCCAGGGAAGTGGTTAATACCGTCTTGGGAGAGGAGGAGGAGGTGGTCCCTGCCCGCTTCAAGGAGGCAGTGGTGAAACCACTCAGGCAAGAAACCCTCCCTGGATTCAGAACATTACTTCTGTTGTCTATGCTCTGGTAACCTCTAGGTTTGATTGCTGTAATGCATTATATGTGAGGCTTCCTCTGAAGACGGTTTGGAAACTTGGTGCAGAATTCAGTGGCCAGGTTGCTCACCAGGGCAAGCCAGTTTGAGCATATTACACCAATCCTGGCCTGACTGCACCAGTTGCCAATTATTTTCCAGGCTCAGTTAAAACTGCTGCCTTCTGACTCAGAACTGCAATACCTCAAGGACCACCTCTCCCCATATGAGCCTGCCCAGACCCTGTGATCATGATGGGATGCCCTTCTTTGTGTGCCTCCTTCATGAGAGGTCCAGAAAGCCACAACATGAGAATGCCTTTTCTGTGGTGGCTCCTTGTTTGTGGCATTTAAGGGAGGCTCACCTGCCACCTTCATTATATATCTTTAGGTGCCAGGCAAAAACATTCCTCTTCTCCCAGGGCCTTGGCTAGTTTAGAATCTACAGCCTTTTGAATTGTTGTTTTTGTTCTTTACTATGTTATGTATTTGGCCCTTCACCTGTGATCCTCTGCTGAAGTGCAGTATAGAAATTTTAATAAATAAATAAATTCTCTCATAGTAGGCACTGCAAGTAGGGGAACCCAATCTGGGGTCTTCCAGACACCAGTAATGCCCACTGATAGAACCTCTATCTCTGGCAGATGAACTGAAATGCTCAGTTCAGTGGAAAGATGAGAAAATGTTATTTGAGGAACCTAATAATAAATGCAGAGCCAACAGGGTTCTGCACAAGCCTTCTGATAAATCTAAACATTTGCTGTTTATGGATTGCTGCAGCATATTTATTTTAGCCCTTCAGGTGTTTTTGACTAGAGGGTACCAGTTGGGGAAGGCTGTTCTGTTCCAAGTGCTACAATCTCCGTGGAATATTAAGACACATTTTCAGCATCTATTTATCATAAGCCGGGTTCAGTTTCTTTCTGCCATGTGGGTGTTAACCAATTGGTTTATGAAGAGGCAAAGGAGCATGGTGTTCCTCTCAAGGCCATTGCATAAAAGCGCGTTTGGCTTGCTGCTGCAATCAAATTAGTTGTTTCTACCTGCAGAATGTTTCTCATGAGACTATAATTCACAGCGAGGGATTCTTTAGTTGTATTGCTGCTCAGTAGCATACAGGACAGCCAAGTGTGGTTGGTAGCAGAAGCAATTAAAAAACCACACACACATAATCAGTATGTTGATCTTAGCTTTGATAAGGGCAACATGCACCTCTCCATGCCTTTAAAAGTCGCCAAATGTATCTCTAGGACTAATAAGGTCTAGTCACTTACTGCTGTTTGAAACTGAGGTTTTCAGTATTCTCTAACAGATTTTAAACATTCCGAACAGTGTTTTGTTTTTGATATATTGGGGTTATATTATTTTAGGAGCTGCATGTAGTGGAGTATCCTGGCTTTTTCTCAAACTTTTAAAATCAAATTCCACCTCCAAAAAAAAGTCTGCTGTTGCTGTTTTCAAAAAAGCCTCAGAAATGTGGAAACTGAAAGGGTCAGCATAATGTTGTTTAGTCGTTTAGTTGTGTCCGACTCTTCGTGACCCCATGGACCAGAGCATGCCAGGCACTCCTGTCTTCCACTGCCTCCCGCAGTTTGGTCAGACTCATGTTTGTAGCTTCGAGAACTCTGTCCCACCATCTCGTCCTCTGTCGTCCCCTTCTCCTTGTGCCTTCCATCTTTCCCAACGTCAGGGTCTTTTTCAGGGAATATTCTCTTCTCATGAGGTGGCCAAAGTATTGGAGCCTCAGCTTCACGATCTGTCCTTCCAGTGAGCACTCAGGGCTGATTTCCTTAAGAATGGATACGTTTGATCTTCTTGCAGTCCATGGGACTCTCAAGAGTCTCCTCCAGCACCAGAATTCAAAAACATCCATTCTTCGGCGATCAGCCTTCTTTATGGTCCAGCTCTCACTTCCATACATCACTACTGGGAAAACCATGGCTTTAACTATACGGACCTTTGTTGGCAAGGTGATGTCTCTGCTTTTTAAGAAGCTGTCTAGGTTTGCCATCGCCTTTCTCCCAAGGAGCAGGCGTCTTTTAATTTCGTGACTGCTGTCACCATCTGCAGTGATCGTGGAGCCCAAGAAAGTAAAATTTCTCACTGCCTCCATTTCTTCCCCTTCTATTTGCCAGGAGGTGATGGGACCAGTGGCCATGATCTTCGTTTTTTTGATGTTGAGCTTCAGACCATATTTTGCACTCTCCTCTTTCACACTCATTAAAAGGTTCTTTAATTCCTCCTCACTTTCTGCCATCAAGGTTGTGTCATCTGTATATCGGAGGTTGTTGCTATTTCTTCTGGCAATCTTAATTCCGACTTGGGATTCATCCAGCCCACCTTTCGCATGTTGAATTCTGCATATAAGTTAAATAAGCAGGGAGACAATATACAGCCTTGCCGTACTCCTTTCCCAATTTTGAACCAATCAGTTGTTCCATATCCAGTTCTAACTGTAGCTTTTTGTCCCACATAGAGATTTCTCAGGAGACAGATGAGGTGATCAGGCACTCCCATTTCTTTAAGAGCTTGCCATAGTTTGCTGTGGTCGACACAGTCAAAGGCTTTTGCATAGTCAATGAAGCAGAAGTAGATGTCTTTCTGGAACTCTCTAGCTTTCTCCATAATCCAGCGCATGTTTGCAATTTGGTCTCTGGTTCCTCTGCCTCTTCGAAATCCAGCTTGTAGAATTTGCTTAATAACCTTGCTAGCGTGTGAAATGAGTGCAATTGTGCGGTAGTTGGAGCATTCTTTGGCACTGCCTTTCTTTGAGATTGGGATGTATACTGATCTTCTCCAATCCTCTGGCCACTGCTGAGTTTTCCAAACTTGCTGGCATATTGAGTGTAGCACCTTAACAGCATCATCTTTTAAAATTTTAAATAGTTCAGCTGGAATACCATCACCTCCACTGGCCTTGTTATTAGCAGTGCTTTCTAAGGCCCATTTGACTTCACTCTCCAGGATGTCTGGCTCAAGGTTAGCAACCACACTACCTGGGGTGTACGGGACATCCATTTCTTTCTGGTATAGTTCCTTTGTGTATTCTTGCCACCTCAGCATAATGCCTAATCACAAATACTGTATTGTCTTCCTCAGGGTTTACTTCTTCCCCACAGCCTCTCCCAAACTACTTCCTCCCCTGCCACTTGATTCCCCTCAACCCTTCCCCACTTTCTCTCCCTGGTCCCTGGTCAGCTGTGAGTTCTGTACAGTGCCCAGCATTCTCTTGGTGCTAAATTATGCCTGTAGCAGAATCACGATTCCCAGTTCAAAGATGGGAGGAGATTGTAGTTATCTGCAGTTTTCAACTGGTGTATTCCTCCCAGAGTCAATGAGTCTCTGAGTAGGATGTGAAGGCTGTGGTGGCAGGTAAACCCATGAGTAGCAGCAAATATACATCATTCAGCTTGCCTTCCTGGAGGAGCCCTCTTTGCTGGAGGGTGGGGAGGAGGAAACTGTACTTGCATGCTCTGCTGTGGAGCTTTGCTGTCATGTATTTTGAGGATTCAAGTCAGAAATGGTGCGCCATTGTCCTCTATTGATCCCACTGACTCTTCCGTAGCTCTGAAAGTTCTCATTGCCTTGCCTAGTCCTTAGATGATATTTTCTCAATATTATTTTTATTTAACTTTCCCCATTTTTCCATTATAAATGATAACCCACCCCCAACTACACAAACTATCTTTGCATCAAAATATTTTTCCTTCATCTCAAAGCTAATTAACAGAATAAAATCCATTCCCCAATATATTTTTCACTGGAAATACCATAGTTGAAGCCCCCTGGAGCCTCACGCAGGCAAAACATACACTCTGCCAATAGATTATAGTTTAGGATTTTTTAGTAATCCCAGATTATGAGGCTTTTAAATATATTTTTGTTCTCTGGGAGGATATGTAACACATTGTACCTGACCTCACCTTTTCTGTTTTCCTTTTAGATTGGAGATGATGAACAAGGATATGACCTAGACTTGTTCTGCATACCAAAACATTATGCAGAAGATTTGGAAAAAGTATATATTCCTCATGGGCTTATTATGGACAGGTTTGTTTTACTCTCAGCAATATTCAAAAATGATTATTTGCATGCAAGCCTCTGCATGTTTGTCCTAAGGAGGTTTCACTTTGTGGTGGCTCTTGCAGCTTGCTTGGAAGCAGTGTCTGGTTTACTGGAGTGTAGATAAATTTCCTCTGTACACAGTAAAGGCAGTTGCTGTGGAAGGGAACATTTCCTATGCCAGCAACACAATGCTCTGAGGAGCAGACAGCTCCTCCTGGGTTGGACTTCCTAGGTCAGTGGAACCCAAATTGTGGTCTGCGGATGACTGCTCCATTCAGCCTGTCCACAGCATTTATGTAGATTGTGGCTGAAGACAGGAGATGGCGCATCCATCACATTAAATATTGATACTAATTTGTAATAGTATCTTTATTGTGTCTTTTAATTCTTATATTGGGTTTTAATTTATAATACAAAAAGTACAATATATAAGAAGTAAAAATGCAATTGCAAATCAAATGGCTTCTAGTGGAGTACATTACCATTGCTACAGCAAACAAAAATCCTTAAATGGTCCATCAGCAATTTTGAGGTGGTCTAAGGGGTGGTGAAGTTTGGGAACCATTGCTCTAATATTCTGCACCTCTAGCAAATTGTTACCAGTTCCTGACCCATAAAAAGACAGGCAATTTGCCCATAATTCATATGTTAATGAGAAAAGGGTTATAAGGACATACTGTAAATTAAGTGTGTGCATGTGTATATATTAGGTAACAAGTTTCCTCACTGACACACTGGTGTATAAATCTTGAAAGCACAGAACTTTAAAAATTTGAACAGCTTTCTGTTTCCTTGTTTCTGAATTTCCGGAGTGTATTGTTGGTGCCTTACTAATCCAAGCTGCAATATGCTTTAAAAAGTGAATTAATTTACCTTCTGAAGACCTGTATGCTTCATATCTTTTGAAAGTTGTCCAGTAACTAGGCAGAGACTGAGATTTACTTTGGCACATGCTGCCCTGTAAAATCAAGGGAGTTTGGCAGTACTGCTATTAGATTAACCTTGACAAGTGAGAAAAAGCAGAAATGTCACTGACCAGTAAATAGCCCTATTTTGTCAGATGGGAGATAAATACAATATCAGGGAAAGATGCTCTGTTGGCTTTATCTTTACATGAATGCTTACCATGGTTTGTCCAAGCCAGTGGGGGTGAATAATAACATGATATAATGAGAATAATTTCCAGTCTCAAGTGCTTGAAGGAGGGCCTCTCCTGTTACTTGTCAGTCTGGGTGTTGAAATCTTATTGGGACACCCTTCTTGAAATCCCACTGGTGATTTCTACTCAGTGGGCAGTTGTGTGGGGAAGAGTCTAAATAGTCTTAAGGCCCCATCTACATATATTTTTTCTCCTCTCTCGAGAACTATGGCTGACTTCTTTCTTACTGAGTTTTCCATGTGGTGTGAAGACACATCTTTTTGGGCAGGCCTTAGAGTAGCAGTTTGATTTTAACTCATGTTCTGACTGTTGGTCTTTTGGAATAGTTTTATATTTTTATGTTGTAATTTATTATTCTTATGATATAGATTTGTATATGCCCTGGAATCTCCTTGGAGGAAGGCTGGTTTAGAAATGGTACAAATAAGTGTGTGTGTGTGTGTGTGAGAGAGAGAGAGAGAGAGAGAGAGAGAGAGAGACCTGGCACTGGGCTTGGTGTGGCAAATTAGTTTGTTTCTCTTTCCACAGAACAGAAAGACTGGCACGAGAAATCATGCAGAGTATGGGAGGGCATCACATCGTGGCTCTCTGTGTACTTAAAGGGGGCTACAAGTTCTTTGCTGACTTGCTGGATTATATCAAAGCCCTGAATCGAAACAGTGACAAGTCTATCCCTATGACCGTTGACTTCATCAGGCTGAAGAGCTATTGCGTAAGTGTGTCTGCAGTCGCTCACACAGATGGCTATCCAACCACTGTTTAAAAGCACCAATGAAGGAGAGTCTGACACCTTCCAAGGCTGCCTGTTCTACTGTTGAACGGCTCTTACTGTCACAATGTTCTTCCTAATGTTGTGTCAGGGTCCCCTTTCTTGTAATCTGAACCTGCTAGTTCTGGTTCTGCCTTCTGGAAACAAGCCTGCTGCATCTTCCATGTCCTATTCAAATGGTGCTGGAGGTTTTAAAGCAGAGGTTGGATAGCCATCTGACAGGAATTCTTTAGTTGTGATTCCTCCATTGTGGGGGGTTGGGCTACATGACTCTTGGAGGTCCCTTCTGTGGGGATGTTTGAGAGGATATATTATTTTATTATATCCTTCCTAACTTGCGTTAGCAAGTTCCATAACTTAGCAGAGTTGTTAAACAATCTCCCTTTTAAATTACACAGCAGTTAGCTAGTTGCAGGCTTGTCTGAGCCTCACTATTTAGGATTCCTGGTAAGATCCCTTTTTATATCCCTCCTAAAAGAATAGACACAACCATATGATTAAAGTTAACATAAAAGTAGTTTACTTACAATCATCTAGTTCACAATAAGATCCCTGAAGGCAGACTTAATTTACAGAACAGCCTATAACAATGTGAACTATCCCATAAGGGAAATAGTCTCAAGTGGCTGCGATTTAGCAGTCACTTCTCCTAACTCTTAGGAACACAAAAAATGGAGAACAAAAAAGGCAGAACATGGAGGCCATGTGCTCATCTGTCCAAGAACAGACCACACCCACACTAAGTCACATGCAAAGGAAGTCTGTCCCAGCTCAGGAGGAACTAGCAAGTTTTTTCCTGAGTGATACATTGCATGTGCATTGTGGGAATGTTGTATTTGACTACAATACATTTCTACATCCTACCCCTTCCAACTCTACAGTTCTGTGATTCTATGAGGAATACCATTGATGTTAACATTTAGCTGAGGCTTAGGTCCAAGGAGGATAACAACTTGCTTTTGGAAATTATGTGTTTGGTTTTATTTATTTTTTATAAAGGTTTTTCTTTTACTTTAAGAAGGTAGGTGATTGTTCAGTGTAACATTATTTATCATTGAGGAAACAGAAAATACTTGGGAGTTTAAAGTCATATAAGAAAAACTTAAACTAAGAATTTGAAAACCACATATGGAGTATATTATTTCTGTGATCAGGGCACTATACTTCTGTGATCCCATTCCCCTTAACTAAGGACCTGATTAAAGTACACAAAAAGAAGGGGAGATATGTAGAAACAATCTAATTGGAAACATAAATTTATAATTTGCTTGAGTTGTCTGTGAAATTAGAAATTAAATTGTTTACAGAGTTTTGAGGGTTGGGATTAGGCAAGTTTACAAAGTAGGGTATTGGCATCACATGAGTGATAGTATATTTCTTTTTAGACATCAATTTTTAAAGGCAATTCTTGTTTGCTGTCAAAAGCACAGATACAAGTATGACAGCTTCCTTCTTCTTAAAACTACAAATGGAAACATTAAGTGCCTTCTTTTCTAGATGTTTTGTACCTTTACACTTTGGCATGTCCTCATATTTAAAAATAATGTAGATGTACTTTCAGCTATCTATTCTGTCAATCACCTTTTTAGTCCCTGGTACATCCTTGACTGTCTCTTCCAGACAGACAGCTTTGTGTTCCACTGTGGGTGGGAGTGATGTTTTATGTTCATTTTTAAGAGGCTTAGTCAAGGTGGGGGAAAAGCACTCCTGTCTTTGTAAGTCGCTTTGAGTTCACATTTCTGAAAAAAACCTGATGGGAGGAGGAGGAGGAGGAAGGAGAAGAAGAAGAAAGAGGGAGCCTTATTCTGTGCAGGATTGGGAAAATTTTCCTCTTCCTCTGTTGTATGGTGAATGTTGCCAGCCAGGATTTACAGTGGTGCCCCGCAAGACGAATGCCTCGCAAGACGAAAAACTCGCTAGACGAAAGGGTTTTTCAGTTTTGCATTGCTTCGCTAGACGAATTTCCCTATGGGCTTGCTTCACAAGACGAAAACATCTTGCGCTTTTTTCTTAAAGCCACTTGAAGAGGCGCACCTGCGACGGACCGTGCTTCGCAAGATGAAAAACATCGCAAGACGAAAAGACTCGCGGAACGAATTATTTTCGTCTTGCGAGGCACCACTGTACAAACTTTTTAAAAGCTTCATTTTTCAAGTAGGGCTTTTGGCTTGTTTGTTTGTTTGTTTGTTTGTTTGTTTGTTTGTTTGTTTTTGTGTTTAGTGAAGATTCACTTTATTGTTATTCTCCTCCAAACCCTTTCTTTTTCTTTTCTCTCTAAAATCAGAATGACCAGTCCACTGGTGATATAAAGGTAATTGGTGGGGATGACCTCTCAACCTTGACTGGCAAGGTATGTAATAAATGACGATAGATAGATAGATAGATAGATAGATAGATAGATAGATAGATACGGAAATTTCTGTGAAGCACTTTTGTATGCTACTAATTTTCCATCACCAATTAGTTACACTTAAAGACAGAGCACAGTTGAATCCATTCTGTGAGATGCAAATAAAGGTGAGAGTACACATGTACCAGGTTGCAAGGTCCTCTTCTCTCGCTGGCTGTATTTTGCAACAGCACATTTGCTGTGTATGTTTTTGTCGCCCCTTCCTTAGGGGCTTAAAAAAAAATCATAGAGAAAAAACACATCAATTCCTATTAGCTGTTATAGCGAAGTAGAACTTCATTATACAGAAGCAGCAGAGCTCTCTATACCAGATGCTGGGGACAAAATCTGGGGAAGGTTATTATCTTCATGCGCAACTTGTAAGTCCCCAGAGGCACCTGAGTGTCACTGCTGGAATGAGGACTAGGCAAGACTATTGTTTTGATCAAGTAGCCACTGATGGATGTGGCTTATGTTGTCTTTTGTAAATGGTAGCACTTGCTACTAAGAAACATTATAATAGAACATGGCCATATCAACTGCATGCAACACCTTAGGAGCAATTTCCCTCATTTTTGTTCCAGTGTTCCATGCTGCAAAGTCTGTTTGTGGAAGGCAATCTAAATTTGAAAAAAGTAAACTGCAAATACTCTTCGGGAGTCTTGTTACTTTAGAAGTGACCAAAGAAACATAATGCTACAGTAATCAAGTCAAGGAAACAATTTTAAAAACCAAAGTATAAGACTTGAAATCTGAATCAGTGAAGTGCAACCTGTGAACAGAATATGCCTGGCACAGATGTAGGCATATTATGTTTATTTGTGGCATTTTGTTGGTTCAGGTTTCAAGTTTTTTATTTCCCCTGACACTTTTGTTTCTAGGATTAGCTCTTGCAGTCTGACACATCTTCAAAGGAACACAGGAAGCTGCAGGTCAGACTGCAGGCATGCCTCCTTTCATCACGCCTCACTTTGTTGCACTCCACAGATACTGCTCTTCACGAGGACCAGGCAGCCCACTCACTTCCAGTGGAAGAAAGCCCCCCCCCCCTTCTGGCCACAGCAGTGGAGCTGGCCAGGGCTGGGGCTGGGTTTTTCTCCTCCTGCCCTTGGTTGCAGGGGCCCCTTGCCTAGACTACAGCATAGTGTAAACATAGCTTTTATATCCAAATGGAAACAACAACAACAAAAAGTGTGACTTGCTTTATTGTAACACTAGCTTTATTGTGGTGGTATGGAACCGAGCCTGCAATACAGTGGTACCTCACGTTAAGCACTTAATTCGTTCCGGAGGTCCATTCTTAACCTGAAACTGTTCTTAACCTGAAGCACCACTTTAGCTAATGGGGCCTCCAGCTGCTGCCGCACCGCCAGAGCATGATTTCTGTTCTCATCCTGAAGCAAAGTTCTTAACCCGAGGTACTATTTCTGGGTTAGCGGAGTCTGTAACCTGAAGCGTATGTAACCTGAAGCGTATGTAAGCCAAGGTACCACTGTATCTCCAATGTGGTATGTGTATTTGTCCCCCTAACCCAGCATTGTTTGCTCCAGTTAGCAATGGTTCTGCAGGATATCTGGCAGCAAAGAGTCTCTTCCAGTCACCTGATCACCTACCAACCTGACCCAGAAGGGGCTTGGAGGGTGTTGAACTTTAGGCCTTTTGCATGCAATGCAGCTGCCCTACCACTGAGCCCTTCCCCTTATCTTTACAGTATTGAGAAGATAAGACTTCTTAAAATATAATTCTGGGCTGGGGAGCTTGTGCCCCTCCAAATGCTGCTGGATTACAACTCCTTGTGATCATCCTTGACGGTTGGCCATGCTGGCAGTGGCTGATGTGGGTTGGAGTCCAACAGTCTCTGGAGGGCCACAGGTTCCCCACTCCTGCACTCGAACATCTTCTGAAGTGCATCTTGTCGTCTTTGTAGTGCTGCTTCTGTCTAATAGCAGCATTCATCTCATCCTCTATTTTGTGCCTACTGCTGTATAGAGCAAGAAATGTCCCTCAAAGGCTGTTGCAATATTCTGTTACGTCTCCCCTCTCCTGGTTCTGCCGTACAAACAGAGCTGCTTGTCAAGACATTCAACTTTCATTTGTCATGTAAGGTGTGAAACGTTTCACTTCTAACAGTAAATATTAATGACAGTAGCAAGTAATGCTATAAGGATCATACAATTTTTTTGAAACCCTTAACCCCTCCCCTGCTATCAGTTATTCTCTAAGCTTTCATAGAAGGCTTCCGATTGTGCCTCCCAGTAGATATAGAGATGTAGGATTGCACAGGACGTCTTGAGGTTCTGTCTGCAAGTGACCATACCAATGATGCCTCTAGGGCCTTGGGTGCTCCCTTACTTGCACTCTGCAACCTCTAGGCTTTGTTTATGTGGGGGTTCTTCATGGATAGATAGCACATTCACATTTAGGTACGTGATTCAGTTCTAAATCACTCTCTACTTTAAATATGAAGACAACTCATGAAAATATGAATGAGTACTCCCTGTTCTGAATTCTAATGTGGCACTGGTTATAAAAACTGCCTTATACATAGTCAGGCCACTGATCCATCAAGCTCAGGATGGTCTTGCCTGACTGGCAGTTTCTCGGCAGGGTTTCAGATGGGACATTTCCAGCCCCTCCTGGATAGCCAGGCATTGAAATTGGGACCTTCTGCCACTGATCCAGGGCCGTCCTAATTTTTACAAAGCTGTTCTGATGATGAATGTTCAATATTTTTGTTGTTGTTAGCTTGCCCTTGAGAAGGTGCGTAAACTAGCTAAGCAATATCAGTGCGTTAGAAAGAATAGGATGTGGCACATGTTGTATTTCCTCTGGTACTAATGCTTCCCTGCCCCCTCAGTTGGTTCTGAAACTTGTTGCATTGAAATTGGTACTTTATTTCTGAACTATGATAAACTTTCAATTTTGAGTTTGTGCTAATGAGCAGTAGAAACCTGAGTCGTTTAACCACAGGGCATAATTTTGTAGCCATTTTCTGCTGGTTTGCTTCATAGTTGAAGTATCCACCTATATTTGTGTGCTGGTTAATCAGGGAAATGAAAAATGAAAAACAGGCATCCTGAAAAGGTTTGGATAAATATAAATTGGAAACCAAGTGTTGACTTAATTAAACTCATGAGCAATTACTCATGAGTTTCTATTTTTCTCTTTCTCCTAGAATGTCTTGATTGTAGAAGTAAGTACAACAGTTTACATTTTCCTTTTTTAGTAGGTATGATTTGGGGTAATTCTGTGAAATCAGTACAAATAATGTAGCACCATTTTACTCCAGAACAACAACTATCCCTAAGCTAAAGTATGGATTAAAGCTCTCTCAAAAGAAAAAGCAATTTCTCTTCTACAAGCAGCTGCCATCAGGGGGACACTTACCGTATTTTTCGCTCTATAACACGCACCCGACCATAACACGCATGTAGTTTTTAGAGGAGGAAAATCCGTAGGCATGCCACCCTTAGGCATTCCCTCCATAACACGCACAGACATTTTCCCTTACTTTTTAGGAGGAAAAAAGTGAGTGTTATGGTGCAAAAGATACGGTAATTCGCATGCAGGGTTTTTTTACTACTAAGATGGATAGCCAAGAATGCATTGTTGAACTGATTCTGCTTAATTGCATTGTGACTTAATTCAGCTAGAGCTTGTTAATATTTTACACAAAAATGCTCTTGTTCTTGTGGAGGCCATGTAAAGAGCTGATCAAGTATTGGTGTGCACTTCAAATTCTGGGACCATATCCATTTGCAGATATGTTCCCTTCATTCCCCCCCCCCATAATTACTGACAGACACAAATGAGCACCAAATGACCCTGAATTTTATTCCTCCTCGTATGTATGATTTAGTTAATTATGAACCTGTAAGAGGTACTTGGCTGCAGCTTCACTTCACAAGGCTCTTTTTGTTTTAAATGTCAGGATATAATTGACACTGGTAAGACAATGAAGACTCTTCTGTCTCTGCTTAAGCAGTACAACCCAAAGATGGTGAAAGTAGCCAGGTATGTTTAATTCCTGCATGTGCTACAATTTGCTTTCTCAGGAACTTTTGCAGAATGATGAAAAAAGGTGGTACAGTTACACATCTTTTTGTATCCTTTTGAGGTCAGTTACGTTTAGGAGTTAATAAGTGCAAGGTTGGGGGCGTTAATTTTTCTCCATTGCTTGTGCTGGATATTGATCGTTGCCTTTGTGATGAAGGTGCCCATAGTTAAAAGCAGTGGGCTCTCAACCCCCCTCTGTGCTTCAGCTGCCCAAGACTAAATAACAAAGAGAACTAGTCTAAGGGAAATTGCTCTATTAAAAGGTTTTAACAGTTTAGTCAAAATGAGTGTCATCTTGGATCACTTCTCTCTTAAACACCCACATATTATACTTACTCTTAGTAGACCTTCTGCATTCTTAGTACAACGACTCTTGCATCTCACCCAGTAGCTAGCTTAAATACTAATTTTTAACTTTAATTATCAGAATAACCCTGCCTTCCTAAACAAGCTTCTTTATTTATTCTGTATATTTTGATGAAAGTCTCCCACTGTCCACAGTATATTTTGAGCATAGGTAAAGTCACTTTTCTGCTGCACAAGTTTCATGGCAGTGCAGGGGCCTAGGCAGGGGGCAGGTGCTTCAGGCACAGAACGGTGATGTGCTGAATTTCCCCTTCTGGCACCACTGAAGGAGGAAGAGAATACTTTTCAATGCCTGCTCCTCCTCATACAAAATTGGTCAAAGAGCAGCCTTTGTTGTTGTTGTTTAGTCGTGTCCGACTCTTCGTGACCCCCTGGACCAGAGCACGCCAGGCACTCCTGTCTTCCACTGCCTCCCGCAGTTTGGTCAAACTCATGCTGGTAGCTTCGAGAACACTGTCCAACCATCTCGTCCTCCGTCGTCCCCTTCTCCTTGTGCCTTCAATCTTTCCCAGCATCAGGGTCTTTTCCAACTACCACACAATTGCACTCATTTCACACGCTAGCAAGGTTATGCTTAAAATTCTACAAGGCAGGCTTAAGCAGCATGTGGACCGAGAACTCTCAGAAGTGCAAGCTGGATTTCGAAGTGGCAGAGGAACCACAGACCAAATTGCAAACATGCGCTGGATTACGGAGAAAGCTAGAGAGTTCCAGAAAGACATCTACTTCTGCTTCATTGACTATGCAAAAACCTTTGACTGTGTCGCCCACAGCAAACTATGGCAAGTTCTTAAAGAAATGGGAGTGCCTGATCACCTCATCTGTCTCCTGAGAAATCTCTATGTGGGACAAGAAGCCCAGGATGTCAATATTTATTCTTGCCATCTCATTTTTTACCACATCCAACTTACCCAGGTTCATGGTTCTTACATTCCAGGTTCCTATGCAATATTTTTCTTTACAGCATTGGACTTTCCTTTCGCTTCCAGGCATATCCGCAACTGAGCGACCTTTCGGCCTTATCCCAGCCGCTTCATCAGCTCTGGATCTACTTGTACTTGTCCTCCGCTCTTCCCCAGTAGCATGTTGGACACCTTCCGACCTGAGGGGCTCATCTTCCAGCATCATAACTTTTATATGCCTGTTGTCTTTGTCCATGGAGTTTTCTTGGCAGGGATACTGGAGTGGCTTGCCGGTTCCTGCTCCAGGTGGATCACGTTTGGTCAAAATTCTCCACTATGATCTGTCCATCTTGGGTGGCCCTGCATGGCATAGCTCTGAGCTTCTCTAAGTTATTCAAGCCCCTTCGCCATGGCAAGACAGTGATCCATGAAGGGGAGAGCAGCCTTTATGCTCACTTAAAACTTGGCTGTAGAAAGAACCCTCTGACTGCCACTGTAATCCAGATTCAGTGTTTCCACTGTGATATAGCAGTGGGGGAGTACAGAACTTAGTGGCTTCGCATGCAGGGAGCATGGAGTGCATTTCATGAGTTAATTTCTACTCACAATTTACTTTTTTTGCTTTGGGGTCTTTTTAACAGCTTGTTGGTCAAAAGAACACCTCGAAGTGTAGGATACCGTCCTGACTGTAAGTGAATTGTTCAGTGCACCTTAAAATATATACATTTTTAAAGCAATGTAAAAATCTCTATATTCAGATTGAAAGTAGATGAACTTTGACTGCAGGGAGTCACTGGCCTAAAGAACAACTGTAATGTTACAAAATGGAGAGGGAGGGATAAATGAGGACAGAAAAGAATTATAGGAGCTGGAGCAGAATTAAGGAGAGTGACCTGGCCTCTGTGGATATGTACTATACTTTGTTTGCAGTGTGTTTAAGTAGAGATACCTGAAGCACTTAAAAGTGAAATGGGTAATGGTGCAATCCTGGGCATATTTACTCCAAACTGTGTTCAGTGGGGCTTTCGCCCTATTAAATGTGTTTAGGATTGCAGCTTAAATTGCAGCTTTTGCAATAATTTAACTCCTTTCAGTGGTATGTGTTTTTCCACTCATTTGGGGCCTTGTCACCTAGTCCCTACCGTGACGCGGGTGGCGCTGTGGGTTAAACCACAGAGCCTAGGACTTGCCAATCGGAAGGTCGGCGGTTCGAATCCCCGTGACAGGGTGAGCTCCCGTTGCTCGGTCCCTGCTCCTGCCCACCTAGCAGTTCGAAAGCACGTCAAAGTGCAAGTAGATAAATAGGTACTGCTCTGACGGGAAGGTAAACGGCGTTTCCGTGCGCTGCTCTGGTTTTGCCAGAGCCACATGACCCAGAAGCTGTATGCCAGCTCCCTAGGTCATTAAAGCGAGATGAGCGCTGCAACCCCAGAGTTGGCCACGACTGGACCTAATGGTCAGGGGTCCCTTTACCTTTTACCACCTAGTCCCTACTGTCTCACTCCTTTGGACATGGTGTAGCTTTTCCCTGCATCAAAATGTACTGTCAGTTTTATGTCTCCCTGTTTTATCCTTGTTTCATTTTTTAAACAATGCCAATAGGCAGCATTATCAAATAAGAAACTGGTTATGAATAGTCCAAATAATGTAATATGATTATCTAAACATTGCCCAAATGTAACATACTGATGAATTCTGGCTCTTTTTCAGTTGTTGGGTTTGAAGTACCAGATAAGTTTGTGGTGGGATATGCTCTAGATTACAATGAATACTTCAGAGATCTAAATGTAAGTAATGAACAAAGATTGTCTTCTGTATAAATTGCGGAAGAGTATTCCCCCCCCCTTCTGCCTGACGTAGGAAGCTGGCTTATGCAGAGTCAAACCACTGGTCCAGTATTTTCAGTGCTGACTGACAGAACTTTCCAGGGTTCAAGGCAGAAGGTCTTTTCCATTCATAACTGGGGATACTGGGAATTGAGCCTGGGGCCGTCTGCATGCAAAACAGATGCTCTGCCACTGAGCCACAGCCCCCCTTCCCCTTCGTGCAACATTTCCTTTGCTTCTTTTACCGGTGGGTAGAGAAATGCCAGAATGATGTTTTCGGCAGATGCAGCTAAAAAAGCCAATGCAATTCTGGGCTGCATCAATAGGAGTATAGCATCTAGATCAAGGGAAGTAATAGTGCCACTGTATTCTGCTCTGGTCAGACCTCACCTGGAGTACTGTGTCCAGTTCTGGGCACCACAATTCAAGAAGGACACTGACAAACTGGAACGTGTCCAGAGGAGGGCAACCAAAATGGTCAAAGGCCTGGAAACAATGCCTTATGAGGAACGGCTAAGGGAGCTGGGCATGTTTAGCCTGGAGAAGAGGAGGTTAAGGGGTGATATGATAGCCATGTTCAAATATATAAAAGGATGTCACATGGAGGAGGGAGAAAGGTTGTTTTCTGCTGCTCCGGAGAAGCGGACACGGAGCAATGGATCCAAACTACAAGAAAGAAGTTTCCACCTAAACATTAGGAAGAACTTCCTGACAGTAAGAGCTGTTCGACAGTGGAATTTGCTGCCAAGGAGTGTGGTGGAGTCTCCTACTTTGGAGGTCTTTAAGCAGAGGCTTGACAGCCATATGTCAGGAGTGCTCTGATGGTGTTTCCTGCTTGGCAGGGGGTTGGACTCGATGGCCCTTGTGGTCTCTTCCAACTCTATGATTCTATGATTCTATGATTCTATTCTGCTCTTGGGGAACCCCAGGCTCTGCTGTCCATAAACTTACAGGCACATAATGGGGTGGAGGGGGCTTACGCACACTCCCCATGCAGAAGGACTGTTTCCTGTATTTCCCACCAAGATCCGTTGGGCTCCCAAACAACCCCATTAACCTGACAGCAGTTTAGGTTCTCCTCCAACCTCAATTCTATATCCTTAAGCCTTATTGGTCAAGTGTGGCATTTCCCAGGAGAGATGGGGAGAGAGCCTGTCTCAAAGCAGTTTTTGCAAGAAAGGCTAACTAGTATCTACTGAATTTCTATTGATGTTTTTAATTGTTTACTTATATATATATTTATATTTTATTATAGTTTGTATGTTGTAAGCTTCCTTGGTATACTTTATGAAAGTGGAATATAAACATAAATATTAACAATATATAATAATAAATAATAATATATAAAATTTAATAATAATAATAACAATAAATTAAAAAAGGCCATTTTAGAATCTACTGAGGTGGGCAGGTGAGACAGCTGACATAGCTTCTTTTGTTTTAAATATCCATGCAGCCAAGCTGATTCTAGTGTTACAGAATATCATAATTTTGTGGCTTGCTGTAATTAGACTGAATAGCTGCCCCTTCAGGTTCCATTCCTGATGATAATGAGGTAAAAGGAGCCCTGCAGCTTCGTCAGTGAAAGGTCCATTTCTCCATCACCCTGTTTCACACAGTGGTCTGTCTCTAGGCTTCCTTCTGCGAAGCCCACCAGGCACTAGGCTGTTTCTGCTGTGGCCCCACCCCAGGCAGCTGTAACTCAGAGATGCGCTGCCTCTGAACCTGGTTATGATGAACTGCCATGGACTTTGCCTAACCCCCTTCTAAAGCTGTTTGAGCTACTTGCCATCCCCATATCCTGTTGCTGTGTATTTGGAAAGTTAATTATGTGTTTTGTAAAGAAGTCTTTTACTTCTTTGTCTGTCCTGAATTTATTGTCAGTTTTATTAGGGGATCCAAAATTCTAGTATTATGAGCTGAGGGGAGATTTTCTGTACTCCAAGCTTAATTTTATGAACCTCTCCCACAATGTTGTGTTTCCCCACCAACACCACAGTAATGTTTTCCCCTAAACTAGAAATAAGAACAGAAGATTTTTTTAAAAAAAAGTACTGTCCTTTTCACCTCTCCTGTGTCAGCTTATCCAGGGTTTGCAGCTGCTGTCTCTCAGACTAACAGGTTCTGTGCTTCACTCTCCACCATTTCTTTTTATCATCAGCTGTCAGGGGTCTTTTCCGTTACCTTTTTTTTTTTTCTTACACAGAAGGGTAGTCACCTTGAGGGGTAAATTTATACACATTAATTAGTCACGGACACAATTCTAAAAGAATGTGAAATGTTGCAGTTGATTTGGAAAAGAGTAATTCAGAATCAAGGACTTGTGCAGCTCTCAGTTGCTCCTAAATACAAGTTTCAAGAGTTGGAAATGTTGGATTCTTTTAAAAACTGAAGGATTAGTTATTTGGAAATAAATTCACCAAATAATTTGTCACTGCAGGGAATAGAGCTACTTACCCTGGGAGTCATTAGTGGCTGATAAGATGGTGGTTATATTCTGTGAACTCTTCCTGTCAGCAAAAGGATTACCCTAGCAAAATGGGGCTTCTCCCCCACTGCTCCCCAGATCTTCTCCAGAGGGTTGGGAAAACCCCTAGAACTGATTTAGGGGACTCATGGGGGAAGGGAGGAGGGGAAGTTGTGTTGCAGAAGAATAAATATTTGAGCTGATTGAACTTACTGTTATTCTTATTATTTATTAAATCTGTATACTGCTCTATACCTTCAGGTTACATAGCCCTACATTGAAAGCATCCCAAGAATTCTAAGGCAATTCTAACATAGAAAGGAAAGTGTATGGTGACAGGACTTTATAGTAGGAAGGATAGGCCCTTATTTGAAGGACCCCCTAGAAATGCAGAGCCAACTCTTTGGGCAGTGTTGGAGAGGAGAGAGAGGCGCCCCGTGCTGGGGCAGGGAAGGAGCTATGCCAGGACTGCAGTAATGCCTCCACTCACTTCCTTTTCTCCTTCCAAAAAAAGAGGGTGCTCTGCTTGGGGCATCTACTGGGGCAGTTCCTCACGCCCCCAGTGTATTTATGAAGAACGGGATGAGCTTCTCTCATGTTGAAGGCCCTAGTGGGAGATGTCCCCTGGGTCCTATTTCTTGGTCACACTCAGTGGTAACAGGCTCTGCAGAGTGTTTGTTCATCTCCTAGCTGTTAAACTCCTAATCCACACAGTGCTTTTACCCTCTCTCTTTCAGCACATTTGTGTCATAAGTGAGACTGGGAAACAGAAATACAAGGCATGACAGCAGTTGCTCCAGCACCACAGTTACGGGACTTTGAAATGTGCATCCACAGTGTCCATTTTCCTCTGCCTTTGGCTCTGGTCACCAGCTTAAAATTGTAGAGTTCTCCAACTTTGTTGTCATTTGCTTGCTATAACTTATTGCATGTACAGTATAATAACCTCGTCTTGTTCATTTACATTTGAGAAACAAAAAGGGGGTGCCGTTGTGTGTTCTCTCTTTCTCTTTCCTTTAAGAAAATTGCACTATGAATCTACTGATTCTAGCTCCTTTCCTAGTGGGATTTGCTGTGTGTTTGACCCCCAAACATATTCCTCCCTCCCCGCTTTTAAACTTCAGAACTCAAATAGTTTTAAGTACTGTAAATGTATAAGGCATTTTAAGATGGGAAATTATATTAGTAATATTTTTTTAAAAAAACCAAGTAATTTAAGTTTTATATAGTAATGAAAGCAGAAATTAAGGTGATTATTGGATATCCAGGGTGTGCCACCACCCTACAACAGAGGCATGATGCTCTTGAAGGAGTATGGATAATGTTATGCTAAACTGCTTTCTCTGTAGTTGCCTTACTTGCCTCTTAACAGGAGCTCTGCACAAAAAATAATGCCATTTCAGCCTGAAAAGAGAGCAAGTGACATATAGAATGTTGAAGCAGCTACCAGGCTTTCCACCTCCTATAAAATTAATTGTATAGTCCACCTGGAACTTCTCTTACACAAACCCAAGGGGAGAAGAAAATGGGAATTGATTCACATCAGGATTGCCCCCTCCAAGCTCCAGGTGGATTCTGTCTTAATTTTCCTTTCCCTTCTCCATCAGTTGAGCAAAACTGCCTTTCAGAACTATCTTCCTGTATTTCACCTCAATGAAAAATGATTGTAATGTTGACTGTATGCACAACCAACATACTTTTAAATAAAGGCTGTTTCTCCAAAGGTAGCACCTTGATGACTGCGCTGGCCTCTTCCATCTGCCGAAACATCTGCGGTACACCTGCCTCCTCAGGGTTCGCTACACCTTCCCTCTCTGTTGAAGGAGGCGAGGTCTGTGGAACCCAGGCAGAGGGCACAGCACTCTAGATGAAACCAGTGCAACCAGCGCCCTGGCAAAGACCAGTTGTTCACTAAGCACCCATGTGTGGGCCATCAGAGGATGCTTTGCAAGTTATCCTTTTATTCTTTTTCCCCTTAGCTTGTTTCTTTGTGGTCTTTTTAAATGGGTGGTTGGTTCTCTATTGCTCTTTCCAGGTAGGAATTTTATTGAGCCACATCAGAAATGCACTGAAGTGCTGGGCAACCACAACTATCTTTTAGTTTACTTCTCCCCTCTCACAGGTAAATTCGTGGTTCTGTGTCTTTTTAAGTCATTCAGTTACTGCTGTGCAATGAAGATTTAAAGTGTCGTGTTTTGCTCTTGCCAGGCCATTGTTTCAAAAGAGTAGAGGTGGTGCTTTGAAACTGCAGTTCAGGGTTGCCCCACCTCTGACCCCCCTGCATTTTACAGAGACCTCCGCCTTCTGTTGAACCTTGCAAAAGCAGCTGATATGTTGATGCATTTGAACGTTGCTCTTGCCTCAACTGGCAGTAAAGCTTCAGTGGGAAGAGATTAAGATGATGGCTGAGCATCAAACTTCAGTGTAAAATTAGTAAATTACAGTACAGTACAATCCACATCTCATTGCAGCCAAATTGGACAGATCAGAAAGGTTAAAAATCATCACCAAAATAATTGTTTGGTTAATTTAATGCAAAATTGCTCCTCCATTTGGCAAACTGTATGTTTTCACCATCCATTTGGTTGTCAGTTTGGGTCACTGCTTTTCAACCTAGTCACCCTGTCTTTTGGGTCATGGCCCCATTGGTCTTGTTTCTTTACACTTACATTTTGGCCTTCAGCACTGTGGATTTCTTCGGAGGGCCCTCAGAGTCTCAGTTACCTAGCTTCTGTGCTCTTTTGCTCATCTTTCTTCCAAAAGAATAAATTACCTATTCTGCACTTTTCCTTTGAACTTCATTGTCTCTCCACAATCTGCAACTAGACTTATGAAGCTATTTCCTCAGACCTGTATGAAGATCAAATCCCAGCCTCAGTAGAAACTGGACTGCAAAATATACCTATGGCTTTTACCTGAGCAATTTTTAAGTTGTTGAACAATCTGTGCCCATCATAGCTGCTCATCAGGTCAGTGTTGAGACCCTTCATGTACCACGAACGCAACTTGTGGCAGTGTGGTGTGACAGAGTGTTGGACTGTGACCTGGGAGACAGGTTCAAATCCCAATCAGCCACGAAGCACACTGGGTGACCTTGCACCTGTCTTTGTCTCTCAGCCGAACTCACCTCACAGGGTTGCTGTGGGGATTAAATGCACACTGCCTTAAGCATCTCACAGGAAAATAATATGTATAAATTCTAGAAATAAATAATAAATGAAGTGTTAAACATTTAAGGGACCAATTAAATTTGAAATGGCTGCTTCTGCCTGCCTAGACCAAATGAAGTGCCCAGAGTATTGTTGATAAATGCAGCATCCAGTTCCCTCCTCTTAACATCTGCAAAGAAGCCTCGGATGGGATAAGAGCTGGTATGAAGAAGCAAAGATGAAGAGCCACTGGGTGTAATTATTTGAACAAGAGGAGAGTTGTGCTTCTTTCAGCCCCCTCTGTGTACTCTCATTTCCATGGCATCTGTATATTGAAACTTGAGTAACCCTCTCCCCATTTTCCTGCCATATGCATTCTTTTTCTTTTAAATACGATTTTTATTGAAATTTTCAAGGTACAAAAATTCATAATAACAAGACACATTTTTTCCATTTCATTTCTATGTCCCCATTTCCTCTGAAGAGCCCAAGGTGGTGTGCACAGTTCTTTCTCTCTCCCACTTTCATCCTCACAACCAGTGCTGCTTGTAAATGCATAGGGGGGGGGGGACCAAATGAACTTGGCAAAGATGTAGATGCAGCAATCTGGAAGACAAATAAAGATGATTTACCATTTGCATTTTGTGCTAATACAATTCCCTGGAATTAAAATGAATATGTTAATGGTAGGAAATAGAAGTTTACTCAGCTACTGATGTTCAGGGGAAATCATTAGGACTCCCACCAATGCTAGTTTTCCTGGCTTTACCTGAAACTAGAACCTTGGGGATTGTTCTGCTGTTGCGCCTGGGTCCTGCTTTTGAACTTCCCGGAGGAATCTGGCTGACTACCATGAGAGCAGCTTGCTGGTCTAGATGAGATGTTGGCCTTATATTGTTACTAATGGAATCAAAGACTGAACTGCTTATTTTGTTCAAGACACTCTTGTGGGGGGGGGGCGGGACCAAGAAGGCATATTTCCAAGGTTGTAACCACAAGCTTTTTTCCAGTAAGGACAGTAAGGAAAAGATTGATCCACCTGGCCATCCTAGCAAAGCAAAGCACAAGGTCTGAAACACATCTGATGGCTGCGCACACCTGGGGCCAGTGGGCATGTAAGTTGCATTTATGCATGACAGGCCCACATATAATGGTAGAAAGAGGGGGAAGAGTGTCTTGTGCCACTTCAATCCACAAATGCAAAAACCATGTTTTTGGATGCTATGTTGTCTTTGGAACGAAAACACCCAGCAAATAAGAATTCAGCAGAATGCAGAAGTCTCTTCAGCTTAGAACCCTTTTTTGTGGTGCTTGAGTATAATTTCCTTGCAAATGAGAAGCCCACAGCAACTTGACACAAAAGGAAGTTCCATAGTGTGCTTCTGTGCTCCTTGATAATTGGTACAATTTACTGCTTTGAGGGTCCCCCCCCCATCAGAAATTGCTTCTTGCAACTTGGCCAAGCAGTGACTTACCGGTAAGTGTTTGCTCACCCTTGGGGGAAGGGATGGACATATATTAAAATATGGATGTAAAGGCCAAGGGGTGCTCTGCTGTTCACAGCAACACCACCTTGGGCTCAAGGGGAGGTGCTGCCTCCCATAAGCCTTGAAAGCTGGCAGGGAGGGTTACCGGTAATTGCAAGGAGCAACTGTTCACAATCCTGAAACTCTTGCTCAGAGAAGGGAGTGAGGAAGCCCACCGGTGCACCACCCAAAAGGGGAGGCTAAGAACGTGGATGGAGCCTCTCAGAGAAAGGGCGGGAGGCCAGTGGCGACTCCTTGCAATCGTCAATCGCCCTGATCCTTGTTGCTATGCCGCGAGGGGAAAGGCTGCGCTCTCTTCTCGGAGGCGAAGCTGCCATCCCCCCGCGGGAGCCGTCGCCCGCCTTTCTTCTGGAAGGTTAGGCAGCAGAGCGGACTGGGAGGAAATGTAAGGAGAGCCCCCTGGCGCTTCGGGTTCTTTGCTTGCCCTGTTTCTGGGCGGGGGGGGGAGGGCTCTACCTGCTCGCTCGCCATCTCTCGTCCGGGGTGTAGGAGGAGGGATCACGGCCAGGGAGCAGAAGCCAGGACTTCTTTCTCCTGAGCGAAGTTGGAAAAGTTGGGCTCGCGGGACCCAGTCCCCCACCACACTGCACCAGGTACTGGCGAGCAGATGAAAGAACGAGGCGGACAGGACTCGAGCGAGCACCTGGCCTTGTAGACTGGCTCGAAAGTCCTTTCCTTCTGAGTGCCGTGGGGGCGTGGATTGAGTCCTCTGCGCCTTTCTGGGCATTCCCCAGAGACCCGACGGGATCCCAGACCTCGACGCAACTGCTGCGGTGGCTCGTCGGCGAGAACTGGGCAGCCTGCGGAGCGAAGAGAAATGCCCCCCACTTCCGCGACCCCTAAACTGGAACTGTCTCTAGCACAAAGCACATACACACACAACATCTCCAACGAAGCGACCGGCAGCAAGAGCCGCAAGACCGTAGGGCCAGTGTTGGGGGAAAGGAAGGCGTGCATTTGCTGAGCGGACGGCGAGGCAGGGGATATTCCTCAGTATTAATTCGGATAAATTTTTGGAGAAAGGAGCGGTAAAGCAGCACAAATCCCTCTGCGATTTAGCTTTGCTCCCGGCGGGCCAAGGAGATGCTTGCTGGCAGCACATTAAGGAACTGGCTCCGCGCGCGCTTTGAGCACCCGCGGTTTTTCCCACGGCAGGGGGAAAGCGCCCAAAGCCACGCGCTTTTCCAGGGTCCCACCCCGGGCTTCCAAGTTAAGGTGCGGAAAGGCGCTGTGGCGGTACTTTGGATTTACGCCAGAGTAAGCACAGAAAGTATAAAACTGGGCTGGAAGGCAAAGAGCCTCTGCTCCCAGAACTCCGGCTGCTACTGCCTTGGGCCATGAGGAACCGCCGCCGCCGCCGCTTGGGTCCAGGGAGCCGACACGCGGGGCTTGCTTTGCGGGGTTTTACTGGCTAAGGCGCCAGGCGGGCAGCCAGGCCTCTCTCCTGAGAAAGGACGGAGATACATCCCAATGGCCGCTCTGCCCATTCCCGGCCGCCCAGGCAGGCAGGGATCCTGAACGCGGCGCCGAGTCCCAGCCCGGGCTGGCAGCATGCAATGTGCCCGGGAGCCGCTAGGCAGCCTCCGAACCGGCAGGTGCCTGCGCAGTCATTCCTCTAAACCCCAGGGGAGACCCAAGAGCTGCGTCCCATCCTGGCAGTGCCCAGGACTGCACTGGCCTTAAGCCGCCAGGTCGCTCTCTTGGGCCAGCAGACTAACTTCACGAGGGGAAGCGCCAGGAATCCTTCTCGCCCCAACCCAAACACGTGCAGATCTATTAATGCAAAGAAACATCAGGCCCACGGGGATCTAGGTTAGAAGATGCGCCCCGCGAATGTGCTTCGTGTAAGCCCGTTAAGCCAGAGGATGGGCTCGTGGTTGCGGTGCGTATCTTGCGCGCAGGTAGCCCCAGGGTTAGTGTACCGGGCATCCCAGGGAAAGCCGGGAAAGACCCCTGGAGAGGAGGGTCTCCGAGACCAGCAGCAGCCGCCGCCTCCGCCGCCGCCACTCAATGTAGTCGGCAATGCAGAGCGAAATTGACCGAAGGTCTGACTCTGGGAAAGACGGCTTCTACCGCGCCTAAGCACTGCTTGCAGGGGTGTGTTTGGTTCTTGCTAGCGGGTTTATCAAAAATTGTTTTAATCACTACCAAGCTCTGTAAGCCCTGTCTCAGCAGTCTGCATTCTGCGCTTGGATTTGCACACACAGCATCCACCATGTTCATGACATAACGTTCGTTACACACCATCTAGGCGAAGTTTAAAAACGCTTATTTAAATTTGTATTTCTAAGTACTGTACAGGGGCGGGGTGAGGTGGGGGTCATTCAACTGCACAGCAATTTCTCGCTGGAAATTGCCGCGTATACTTGAGTATATATGACTTCACTCCAATTACGGAACATGGAACAGACTAAGAGAGGATGGGACCCCACAGAACAAGAAGAGGGCAGACCGAAATTAAGCTGGGGCGGAGATTAGAAGGCTTTCACCTTTTAGCCTACGCTCAAAATGACTTGTTGCCATGTGGCACTTTTAAAGTTTTTTTAAAAAAAATTTTTTAAAGGTAATCTCAATGGACTCAATAGGGCTTACTTCTGAGTAGACAAGATCAGACTTGCACTGTAAGATGGCAAGGAGAGCCCTACTGGATCAAACCAGACATCCTCTTACAGATCCAAATACTCCAGGGCCCTTAGGCCATGCCAGATGGTGTAAAGGGATGTCATCAGAGGAATCTGGAAGTCACCAGGTTGGGGAAACGCTGTGCTGGAGTTTTTACCATACTATTAATAATTTTGCAAAACTCTAATCATGTCACACCCCACCAGTTAGTTTTCTCCTGCCCACCCAAGTGAGAGCCACATAGCACAGTGGGGCTTATCAGTGCATTCATGTCACTTTTGTTGAAAATGCGCTTCTGGTGCAACAGGACACTGTGACAAGTGCCAAAGCGCACGGAAATGCCATTTACCTTCCCGTCATACCAGTACCTATTTAGCTACTTGCACTGGTGTGCTTTTGAACTGCTAGATAACAGGAACTGGGAAAAAGCAACTGGAACTAGTCCTGTTGTGCAGATTTTAACCGCCAACCTCCCAATCGGCAAGCCCATGCAGTTCAGACCACAGCGCCACCCGTTCCCAGTCCCTCATAACAACCCCTAAAATAAAAGATGTCCTCCGCATTGCCTCTCCACATTCTTCCAGGGAGCTTGCTAGATCAGAACAGTATCTAAAACCACCACTCAGAGGCAGTACATGAAATTGGTCACTTAGTCCCTGATGGGTTCAACACTCCTGGATGATAGTAGTATTCCTAGCTCTTTTGCAATCTCAGTAGCATCTATGAAAAATTGTTGAAAATCTTCACCACACCTGCAGCCTATAACGTAATTCTTGGTCACTTGGTCTGCTGAACCAAACTGCTTCCAGATAACATTTAGCACAATCATTGACTACTTAAAGAGTGTAAATAGCAGGGCTATTTGCATATGCTAAAATGTTATGCTTTATAGCACTGACTAGAAGATATATAATTTCATTTTGGATATCTTTTTCTAGGTAGTGAACCATCGTTTCTTGATCTTTCACTCTGTGCAAATAAATGTTTATTCATGATAGATCAAAAAGGGCCAGATATTCTACAAAATTCAAAAAAGTTGAATAGCTAGCACAGCACAACTTTTCAGCTGTATCACAGAATGCAAAGTTTTGCATACCATGAACTCTGAGCAAAGCGATCAAGTGGTCCAAGATTTGTCACCAATATTGTTTTTCTTGCCTAATTTTCTGCTGGTTAGTATCATCAATTATTTTTCAGTGCAATTCAAGTTCTCTCCAGATCTGATATTTTCCTCTCATGTGAAGACAGAATTACTTCAACGTTCTTACAGTCTTTTGAACCTGTTCTGTGTAGGATTAATGCACCATGTATTTTTTGCTGAACAATAGACAGCAAAAAACTCATCTTTTGAAGCTGAACATGTCAACCATTGATAGCACACGTCACCATTTGCTAGTCTCCTCATAGTGTATAGGGGAAACGTATGGTTTTTGAGTGTTTGTGGAATTCATGTGATACAACCTGCTGTGGTCCATGTTGTACTGTAAGCTGTCACAAAGTTGTGAATTTTTACTTTTTATGTGATATATATCTCCAATCAACTCTACGGTTAGTCTATTTTATGAATATTCTAATGTATGAATTACTTCAAAAATTACTTCAAAGATGATAAAAGAGATATAACAAAAACTAATTTGTGAAAAACTGTGCCCATCCAAGTTTGGTCCTGTGCCCTGCTGAGGTCTGTGCTGCAGGCAGCTGCCTAGTTGTCCTGAGCTCATCTCTGATCTCAGGATCCTGTAACAAATACTTCTGTTGTTCTACATGTATTTATAGAGGGGTTTCCCCAAACTTCTGAGTTAATTGACCCCTTGGTGAGCTTATAAAGTTGTCACCAAGCCCAGCCCAAGGAGTCTAAATGAAACAAAGTAAAGGAATCTCAGTATATAACCAATATTTATTGAGCAGCAGTCACCATTACAAGGAATCATAAAATGTAAAAAAACACAAAGTAATACAAGTGAAAATAACACCACACTTTTAATATCCTATAATGAGACAGGATGGGTTTTAACTGTTATACTGAGAAATCATTTTATTCAATACAGAGGTTCCTCATTGGCATGAGGCTGCCCTCTGCACATGCCCATTATTTTTGAGGCTTATAGTTCCTAATTAAATGATTCACAGCATACCTCATAAACTTCTTTTTCACCCCAGTCCCCTTTCAATCCCCTTTCTATACTAAGGGGTTCATTCACCTCTTGCTCAGCTCCACTGACCCTCAGAGGGTCAATATTGAACAATTTGGGGAAAACTGACTAATAGGTTGTTGTGGGGTGGGTTTTTGTTGTTGTTGTTGTTTTGCCCATAATTTCTCAAATCTTGCAGGCAAAGAGCCTCAAGAGCGCATCTGATGATAATTTTGAAAAGTTGTAGCCAACAAATCTTTTTAGCGCAAGCCCATCTACCCACCCAAAAACCCCCAAACTTACCATATTGGAGAGGGAATGTTCAGAACTCAATCTTTGAAACTTTCACCTGGTATCCCCAACATGCTGATACTGGCGCACCAAACAAGCAACCCAAAAGAGCTTCTTTTCCTTTGTTTTGAGAGGTGTTCTCTGTGGAGCTTGTGCCAATGTCCAGCTGTGCTAAAGCAGCAAAGCAATACTGGAGGCAATTTTAAACTCCAGTATTTACGTGCTGCTAGAGCACAGCAGACAGATGTTCCCGTTCTGCAGTCATCTCTGTGAGGCTCAAGGATGGCATGATGCTCCCCATCTGTCTGAGCAGGTAGTTGTGAAAAAGAAATGTTACAGGTGGCCTCTTATTTCCTTTAGCACAGAAACAGCTGTGGGCAGTCTTCAGACTGAATTCCATGGGACAATTAAAGCAGATTTTGAAATGGCTTTCACCAATTCCAAACGCCCCTTTATATCTGCAAAGGCTCCTCCCATTTCCTGCCCCCCACCAACATTCTAAACTTTGAAAAAGAAGGCTGGCTCTGTGTCTACGTGAGCATCCTCTAGAGGATTAGGGAATAACATGCAACAATTTCCCCAAGATTTATTCAACCTTTGTGAATGCTAGAATGCTTTTAGACAAAAATAAAACCTAACATGCTTTTAGTAAAAATCATTATTTGTGGGGGAAACTTGCAACTTAAAAAACAACAACTATTTCTAAACATACCTGGCTGTGCAATCTACGAGTTCAGTTAGACTGGGAGCATCTTGGCTCCAGCCGTGCTGATAAATGTGTGGCTGGTTTTGTCTTAGCCCTTGAGGTCATGAGGCAGCCCAGAACGGTCTGTATCTCCTTGTCCCTACAAACCATGTCTTGCTGCTACACCTCCTCAAGGAGAATTATTTGGGCAACTGTTCCAGAAGGAGACCCTGGCTGCAAAGTCAAGCTATGGAGCAGGGTTACACAAGTTACTGGCCCTCCTCTCCTCTCCTTTCTGCCCCCCCCATATCTATGGGAAGAGTGTTGGAACTATAAATAGAACCAGTAATTACAGTAGAACAGTTGCAAAAGGAACCAATACACAACACACACACATCCTTACAAATGGTTGCAATACATATTTTAGATAAAAGTGGTGAGTACAGAGGACAACCAAGGAGTGCTCCTACCCTTTAGACCGGGTATTCACAATTAAACAACAAAGGCTGTTAGAGGAAGTTGCATGTGCTAATTTCTTACATGGGGAAAACCCTACTCTCCCAGATGTAAGTGTAGCACAAAAAGCAAGAAATACAGACAGTTCATCACACCCATCAGTTTGTTCTCCACTTTTATTTTATTTAAATAAAAATTAATCTGTCAAAACACAAAAGCAGGCAATTGGAACTGGGGTGTGATCCAGTGCAATTTAAGCACCATTTAAGTCCTGTTGTTGCCAATGGGAGAGTTATACTTAGGCTTAATGGTCTTCCATAAAATAAATGAAAATGATTTAGCAATGGGACCTAGAAGTGCTTAACTTTGGCTGAGATGCACCCAGCACACCTGGGGCACTGATTAGCAGTAGGACTGTGCACAGCTGCCTTTGTCAACCTTGTGCCCCCCAGATGTTTTGCACTTCAACTCCCTATGCCCCCAGCACGGATGGGAGGGCACCTAGTTGGCAAAGTTGGCTGCCATACCATTTCCCAAGCCCTGCAAAGTAACCTCCAAAGAATACTCAACATGAGATAGATCTGCCAGATGCAGGGGCAACTACCAACCAGTTTCTTAAGAATCCAGAGAGCTCGCTCACACACAATGGGGCACAACCTTTTTGCCACGCAAATAATAAACTGACTGTCCATTGTGAATTGGAGAAACATGTTTTGAAAAGGTATGGGAAACTTCCCCTAGCAGCAACAAACATTCACCAAAGAGAGTGGAATACAGCTCATCCTGTGAATTCAGCAAGAGGCAAAAGAGAGCACACTTCAGACACGATGCCTGCTGCTGCCCCCCCCCCCGCAAATTCTGCATGGTACTCTCACTGTTGCGATGGAGATGCAGCCACTGAGTAGAACTGCTGCCTGAAAGTTTAGAAAGAGGAAGCAGACTTAATTGATGCAGGTGGGGCTCCGTTAAAATTAAATAGGGTTAAATGCAGATTGTGTTTACAGATGTGGAACAGGAGCTGGTACCTCACTCAACCCTTAGCCCAAGGAAAGGGCAGAGAAGAGGCTGTTAGTTATACGCTCTGGCTGCTGACCAGCCCCCACCAAGCAAACAAAGGCTGGTGTTTGTGGCATCTTCCAACTTTCCCTCCTCCGCAGACTCCACAGCAGAAAATACACCATAATCATATAGAAAGAGAGAAGTGTGTGCGTGGGCCCACAGAGGCTCCCTTTCCCCTCACTTCAGAAGGCACAAAAGACCTTAGAAGTTATCAGAGAAAACTAATGGCCATGGTCCTTGCAGTGTTTTAATAATTCCTTTTTAACAGACCGATACTTTAGTTTTGCAACGTTAATGGCTAGCCTATAACTTTATTTGCATTAGTGAAAGGATGAACCACAAGGTTATATAAATCAGCTGGAAGCAACAAAGCCTGCATTTCAACACGGGATGACACAGCTGCACTTTTTACAAGGGTTTTTGTTACCAAAAATACTTTCACGATCACAGGATATTACAGGGTCAATTCACAACAGCGCTCTCCTAACTCGTGTTGAGAAGCTTGGTCCTGTGAATGGTTCAACTGGTGAGGCCGCAGGACAACCCAGACCTGATACAACTCTGATAACTTCATGCACCAAAACCACATAAATTCGAGCTTCCACTAGACTGGATCTCCAGCACAAAAAAATGGCTGTAAAGATTCATTAGTGGAAGGTAAAAAGAGTTGTATGAACCCATCTACACATGTCCAGCAGTTGAACCCTATATTTTAAGGGTTTGTCAATCTACCCGTTTCTTATATAAGTGAACACACACACACACACACACACACACACACACACACACACACCTATACCTTTGCATGCCAGTTATATACTAAGCTGTAGGGAACTTAAATAATTACATAATACAGAAACCACAATCTACAGAAATACAAGACACATCCTAGCTAGACTATCAACTGGGCACAATCCACCAGGAAAGTCTCCTGTGGACATTGCACAAGAACAGAGTAAGGTTCTTGTGCAATTCTCCTCTAAATGGAGATTGTGCGGGAGAACTTCCCATTGACTTGCCTATCCCCAGCCTGGAGCCTCTAGAGGTTTTGGACAACAATTTTCATTATTCTCCATTACTGGCCATCTCCATACTGGAGATGATAGGTGCTGTAGACCAAATTGTCTGGCAGACACCAGGTTGAGCAAAGGTGTCCTATATCCAAACATTGCAGCTACATTTAATATTTCCCATTTATGTTTGTACATGGAATGTTCACCTTAGCACCTACCTCAATAATGCACTACAGCAAGTCGTAATCATATTTTGAGTGGAGTGGGGTAAAATACTATTGATTTGTGAAGAAATACCAAAAACATTATCCATTTTTAAAAAAACAACAACAACCTTTTGATATAACTTTCCTCCTTCCACTTGCAGCTGGAAAATACACTATCTAGATATGCCTTGCCTGATTCCTGTCCACCCCAAACTCCTCAGAATGCAACTTTAAGCAATCTCTATACTTTTATTGTTTCAATTTAGGGGAAAGCAGGATAAACATTTTTCAAAAATAAATCTAAATAAATGGCAGCAAAAAATTGTTTCCACTGTAGTATTAGCTTAAACAACAGAACCAAAACACCAAATTGTCATAAATATTAAAATTGTCAGTTTATTAGCAACAGCACTCCCAATTTGATAGACAACTGACACGTTTTTCAGTTTTACTCATCCACTCAACACAAAAGTGCACACACACACACACACAAAGAGAAACCAAAAATGCAGAAAAAGTTATCTACAAGTCAATACTAGGTTAACATTTGCATATAATTAAGTTTACACTTACACTTTAATGTATGGTCCTGCTACATATACACAGCTTAAAGAGGGGGAGGGGAAGTCTTATGCTACATTACTCCATGTTAAGAAGCTTTTTTCACAGAAAAAATAATAACGCAGAGAAAATAAGGGCTGAGCTCACTGGAAGTTAGAATGCTAAAGTTTTCTCTCAAAACTGCTGACGATGAACTGTATCTTACTAGGGGGAGGTGTTTCAGTTTGGGTAGTGTCGCCTCCTTCAGATTTAAAAGCTACATGGCAGACCTGAAAATGGAATTTCTAAAAAACATGAATTCATTATGTACAAGAGGCGGGGGTTGAAATCTGTCCTGCATCAGCGTTCATTCAAAGTCAGCTGCATGCACAAGACCAGAACAGCTTTCATTAAGTTCTGCAACCAGCTTTTCGAAGGCTGTAAGAAACCCTATAACTAAAAAAAGGTCTCTTTTAAAAATTGTGTACTGTATACACCTAAAATGTCAAGGGCTTTCTCCAGATTTCTCATGCCCCCCCCTTCAGACACCACTGCACAACTGAAGCAGGCAAATGCTAACATGCACACAACTGAGCCTTCTTGCTGTAACCCCCCCCCGCCCCGCCAGTCATGAAAGCGAATGCCCCCCTCACTTAACAGCATTTGCAGAGTTTGAAACAAGAGTGGGGGAGGAACTGTCTTCCTAGGCAACCCCCCAAGATAGTTTTAACTGCTGTTTACACATGGTAAATAGAGTGCATTATAAGACAGTATTCTCTGCTATAAAAAAGAAAAAGTACTATAGTCATGTACGGTATTCAAGACAACACAAAAGATTGTATGTCAGTCACTCAATTTTCCTGTGCAAAACACAGCACAAAATATATAGAAAAACATACATTGTTATTCCCGCCTCCCACCCGCGAAAGTATGAAAGTTGTTGGGTTTTGCTGAGCTTTTATACATTTCATTCACACACACACACACATTATTATTTCAGTGTTTGTTGTTGAAGGGATGAATATTTGAGCAAAGTGCATCAATGGAGTTCATTTAAAATGTAAGATTAAAGCCATGACAATTTTAAGCAGCATTACAAAATATTAAATTCTATATGAATTTTTAAAAAATCATGACATATAGTGTTTTACAAATAACCATCAGTACAAATAGTTTTAAATCATATTAAGTAAAGTAATTTTTTAAGCCATAATATAGAAATTGGCTAGTAGTTTTAGTAATTATAATTAAATTTTCTAAACATATTAAGTGTTGACTCTCCAAAGCAGAATAGCATATTTTTATATTCAAAATATAATTTAAGAACTTATTTTCACAACACCTGTAGAATTAATACATATTAAAACACATACATAATTTTAATATATATTTTTTAAAATAAAGTATTTCTCAAAAGGTGAGTATTTGAAGTTTTGGTGGAAAATTGTAAGAATGTTGGTAAAGGGTGTTTTTTTCTTGTTTATTTAGTTTTTATGTTCTTCACTGTAATTTTAAAAACATCCAGATTTTATGTTTCAATTTCAAAATGTCTTTTGTGTTTAAAAAATGATAATGATATTAATTAAACATTGGGCCAACAAAAAGAGAACAATATGTAGTAAAAAATAGAAATAAATTTAAGACATGTTGAGAAACAACAACACAGCACCAAATTAAAGTTTCTGCCCCCCCCCAGCCTAGGAGGGTCAGCCGTTAAGTTTATGCTTTCTTCCAAATCCTAAATATGACACAGCAGCTAAAGTGACAAGTGTCCCAGGGCAGCTCAAACTTATTTTCTTTCCAATTCACTTTTGTGGAAGGGCGGGCGGGGAGATGCGGGGAGATGTGTGTTTGGGAAGAAATCTTTTTGGTACAATTACATTTCTCTTGGGAACGAATCTTGCACCTTTTTAACCCTTTCTCTGCTGGTACCCTCCTTTCGCAGAGGGTGGGGGAAGGGAGAGAAGGGGAGACAGAAGTCAACCAAAAAAGGGGGAAGGAGCATCCCTAGGCTTCCCCCCAGGTTCCAAAGTGTCCCCCTGGCCATTTCAGAACTGCGTCATTTGCGCTCTCAGAGGCAACCGCCCCTCCCGCCCAGCTCCGGTGTGTGTTGAGAGGGGGGCGCAAAATTGCATTGGGGGAAAAGTGGGGAAATTAAGGGAGCGGCTGAACGGCAGACTCAGAGTCAACCTAGGTTGTTGCTTTTAGGAAGAAGAGGAAGAAGAAGAAGAAGACTGGGGGAAGAACAGTGGGATATGAAATACAAAAGAGGCAGAGAGCGGGGAGGGATTTTGAAGTTGAAGAAAGAAGTTTTTTTAAAGAAAAAGAAATCCCCACGAAACTTAACTGTAGAGGAAGCTACGTGCAGATCTGAAACGAAATAAATGATTTGCCATCTTCTCAACAGACACACACACCAATAATAATAATAATAATAAGCCATTTTTTGTAGCTTCGTTTGTATCCGTTTTTAGCTAAAAAGTAGCAGGAGGAAGAAGAAGAAAGGAAAAGAGAGCGGGTGGGAAACGGGCCAGCTCCTTTTAAATTCGTCCGTCCTGTCCCCCCGCCCACATCCCCGTTTCTCCACTTTTAAACCAAAATTATCTCCAGGCTTCAAAAGGGAGCGTCATTTAGGTCCTCAGAGCCAAATTTCCCTATGCTGGAATTGGGGGGGGGGGGCGCACTTCTTCCTCCTCTCCAGCTGCTGGGGGGATAAAAACCCGTGCTACTTTCTATTCTTTTTGCCCCCTCCCCACTTTTCCCTCTCCCCCTCCCTTAAAAATAAATTTGGAAAGGGAACCTACCTTAACCAATTGCCCTCTCCGGGGTCCCAAATTTAAAAGTTTCCCCACATGGGGGGGGAGGGTACTATTTTAATGATACATCATTTGTTTTAAAAAATTATCCCACTGGTGGGTGAAGGAGAAATTATGCTGGGGGGCAGTAGCCGGTGCGCCCCCCTTCTCCTCCTCCCCCGCGACGCCTCCTCTTCTCCCGGCCCGTCCGGTCCTTTCCCGGCCCTCCGCCGGCCTCCACGGGGCCTCCCCGCCCAGAGGGGATTTTTAGGGATTTTTTGGTGATTTTTGGGGCGCCCCCCGCTTGCCCCCCCTGCCTCAGGCGCCCTCCTTTTCCCCGCCCTCCCTCCTCACCTCCGAGTCCACTCGAAAATGGCGCCGAAACCGAAAAAACTTTGCAAATTTCATTGTAGCGAGAGTGCAAAGGCTGCTGGGAGCGGGGGGGAGACGGGGAGCAGGCACCGCCCAGAGCTTGGGGGGGGGGCATCGGCCAGGGCGAGGCCGGGCTTGGCTGAGCTGAGCGGGGCGGGGGGCGCCCTCTCTCCCTCCCCATCTCCCTGCGCCCCTGGAGCCTCGCGGAGCTCCTGGCTCTTGGCGCGCGCAAGTCGGGGCGCGCGGGAAGTTTCGCGCGGAGGCTGCTCTTGTGTTTTGTTATTCGGACGGATGGATGGACTGGGGTGGGGGGGCGTGAGAGCGAGGGAGGGAGGGGCTCTCGGGGGCACTGCCCGAACCTCCTCGCCTTGCTGCGCCCTTGGAGAAGTAATAGCTTCCCATTTATTGCGGACGCGAAAGGCTGAGTTTATGCAACAGATGCTGTCGTTCTCTTATTCTCCTCCGCCTCCTCCTTCTTCCATTGCATTATGGATCGCGGGCGGGGAGCCGTCGAGGCAGTTCTGCGCGCGCGCGCGCCTGCGATACTCAGTGCGGTTGTTTTTGAAGAGGAAAACGTTAAAATAGCACACGCTCACTTCAACCATCCCAATAAATGTGTGTGGGGGGGTTCTTTCCCCCCCCCCGAAAAATGCGAAGTGGGGGTGAATTGCATCGCGTTCTTGTCTCAGGGAAGGGTAAGTTGAGTCCGGATGTTCCGTTTTCATTTTAAGATGTCAGGACTTGTGAGCTGAGCCCTTCAGACCAAAGCCCTTTTTACTGTGTGGCTTATTTTAAATGAGTGCGGAGCCTTGTGCATTGACAGCACTGTACTGTATAAATAAAAGTTAATAAAAAAGGCGATTATGTGCGAGGCAGGGCGTTCAGGAAGGCTACCAAAGGCTCTCTTGGGTGGGATCATTCTGGCCAGGGGGTATTCTGCTCTGGAGGGCAGCTTTCCGGAGAGGGAGCTGGTCGGGGAATCTCTGATATTTTATTCCTTCCTTCTGCACAGAATGGACCACTCCTTTGCTGGGGGAGTCCCGGGAGAGAGCAAAGGGCCTGTGCCTTGTGGGTCCAAAGTGGGGAGCAGTCCTGATTGAATGTTAATGCTACCTTTCTCTTTTCTGGCTCTGGGGCAGAGATGTGTGCCATCCATTTAAATCACGTCCAACACACACACAAAAGATATTTTTTTGCTCTGGTTGTATGGTGTATGTGTTGCACCAAACATTGAAATAACATTCAAAGTGCATGACTTTACCCAAATAGTCCTGGAAACTGTAGTTCATCCCACAAAGCTACAGTTCCCACACCCTTACTAAACTACAGTCCACCATGTTCTCTGGGGAAAATAATGTGCTATAGATGTGTGCTGGATGTGCCATATGGTGTCAGGGGCAAGGGATAAAAGACAGGACTGAATGGAAGAGGAAGGTGACTCAGAGAAGGGAAATCCTGTGGTCTTCCAGATGTTGGGCTCCTAGCAGCCAGAAGGACCAGTGGCCAGGGATGAGGGGAGCTGGGAGGTCACCAACATCTGGCTGCTCCCCCTTCCTGTTGTCAGAGATATTGTGCATTTGGAGCAACTTCGATCTGAGGCCCCCTGGCTGTCAGCAACGTGGCAGGAGGGACATGGTGCCCTGTGCAAAGATACACTTTTGCTTGGCTGAGAATCATGGATGCAAGAAGTGACAAGCATTGCAGGAGTCACAGCCTGCTCCTTCAGGGTGTCTAGTTGTTCCTGGACTGCCCCATCACATTGTTGCATGTGGGGGTCATGATGGGCAGCCAAAGATGAAGCTGCCGTGGTGCCCAGAGTAAACTGAAAAACATTTCATTTCTTTCAAACTTAATTAATCACTACTATTTTAACACTTGGTACAGATAGGACACCCAGCTCTTAGAATCCAGTGCAATGTGAGGTAAAACAGAGCAGACAGAGGTTATGTTGTTGTCAAACCAGTGGTCAGAAATGCTGGGAAGTCAAGGGCCTTTTGCGAAATCAGAGGATGCAAGCTAGCATTTTGTTTATTAATAGGAACAATTAAGGGGTACCAGGTAATTAAGAAAGATCTTTGGGTTTGGGGTCCTGTCTGTTGCGCCCTGTCACTTTCCCTGTCCCTTCCCCCACCTGATCTCCACCTACTCGAGAGAAAGACTGAGCGCTCGGCACTGTGGAGTTGCCCCCTGGTGGGGTGGAGAGGGGAATGCAGTTACCTGTACTTTACTGGGATTGACTGGTTCCTGCTTTGCAGGGTCAGATCCGCACTGGAGGGTGGAAGGCAATTCCATTTTTTATTTGCGTGTTAATTCATCACTGCTTCTGCTCAGTAAGCAGCAAGCACGCTTGTGGCCTGGGATTTTTAATTTGCAATTGCATTTTAACTGGCAGAGTTACAGGTGCCACAAAGTACCCATTCTACATTTATAAGAATTCAGCCTTTTAGTGTGGCAGCACCTACACTGTGGAACTCCCTGCCTCTTGAAATCAGGTAGGCACAGTCACCATATGCTTTACAGTGTCTGATAAAACATTTTAGTTACAAAGTTGATGTGAGTTTAAATCTATTTTTAGTCTACTGCTATTTTATCTTTTCAAAAATCTAAAATTACTGTATTGTTGTTATTTTTTCTTATTGAAAGCTGATTTGAGCTTTGTTTTGTTTTGTTTCTACAGCCAAGCAGTGGAAACTTTTAAAGAAATAAGTAAATATATAACTCTGTGAACTGAGGTCACTGTTGTTCCCATTTTACAAATGGCAAATCAAGGCTGACAAGAAGAGAACCATTCTAGGCAGAAAGCCTCCATGTTTGGTGATGCAGGGGCCCGGGGTAAGAAGAGAAGGTTTTATATGCCTTTACTTCTGTGGTAGGAGGGTTGCGTTGTCCTTGATTTAATTTTATGCACTCTATTGGAGTGCATTGCCTTTTGGGGTTAGCCTTTGTGTAGGGGTCATTGAATTTAGATTCCATCAGAGGTGCGAGGAGGGGTACCGTATTTTTTGCTCTATAACACGCACCAGACCATAACACGCACGTAGTTTTTAGAGGAGGAAAACAAGAAAAACATTATTCTAAACGAAATAGTGGATATATGATTTTTGTGGTTCATGCTGTGGCCACAGACATGTGATCTGACAGTGAGTTTGGAGTAGCCCAATGCAAAAATCCTGGATCCATGTGGATCCATGCTTTGTAACCACGGAGGAGGGAAGGAAGGGGAACCATGGATCCTCTGCTCATGACTGCAGCAGATCCCCCCACCATCCGTAGGCATTCGCTCCATAACACGCACAGATATTTCCCCTTACTTTCTATGAGGAAAAAAGTGAGTGTTATGGTGCAAAAAATACGGTAATTGATCTGACTTAAGGAGGGTAGACAAACAGTAATAAAATGTTATGTTTTGCATTCTGTCGTGGGGACAGGATTTCAGTTCTTATTTGAATTAAAAGCATGTATTTGAGTGTGTATGCCACTCAGAAAGGGACGAAGGTGGCACTGTGGGTTAAACCACAGCGCCTAGGACTTGCCAATCAGAAGGTCGGCGGTTCAAATCCCCTTGACGGGGTGAGCTCCCATTGCTCCGTCCCTGCTCCTGCCAACCTAGCAGTTCAAAAGCACACCAGTGCAAGTAGATAAATAGGTACTGCTTTATAGCGGGAAGGTAATGGCGTTTCTGTGCGCTGCTCTGGTTCGCCAGAAGCGGCTTAGTCCTGCTGGCCACATGACCCGGAAGCTGTATGCCGGCTGCCTCAGCCAATAAAGCAAGATGAGCGCCACAACCCCAGAGTAGGCCACGACTGGACCTAATGATCAGGGGTCCCTTAACCTTTACCTATGCCACTCAGAAGTATGGGGGAATCCTACATTGCATCAAATAGTTCATCTCCTCCTGAAACAAAGCCTATTTCTTTTAATTTATTTCACAGGATTTTTTTTTTTTTTTACAATTGAGCAACAAAACATTTCTTATGAGTTTTAGACCACTAAACATCCAGAAATCAAAGGGATGTACAGAAACTAATTACAGCAAATAAATGATACAAATATAATAAAGGAATGATATTCAAAGTACAGTTCTGGCTGTGATCAAATTAACAATATTAAACAAGAAAAGCCTAGGTGAAGAGAGCCCACAATTTGGGGAGCCTGGCAGGGGAGCCCTGGAGCCCCCCTTCTCCCACAGTGTGTCTGAACTTCAAATAACGCTGCTGATGATTCCTGCCCCCCTTTTTCAGGGTTTTGTTGTTGTTAGATACAGTACCTTTTTTGTCTTATATTCGCCACAGAGATGACATTATATAAAATGTGAAATGACTTTTTAGTATGTATTTACTATGTATCGTGCACTCTTACATATTAAATAATACTATGTATTGCTTATAATTGTGTTTGCATAACTTTTTTGTATTTGGTGCATATTATGTTATGTGATATTAGAGAGAGAGAGAGAGAGAGAGTTTATCGTGTTATATGTTGTAACCCACCTTGTGGTGGCATGTGAATTTGAGAAATAAATGTATTGTATATTTTGATTTTATATTGTTTAATAAATGTTTGGGTTCACTGCTTAGAGAGTTATATACTTTTATTTACTGTGAAATTCTTCAAGCTTTCTGGAGAGTAAGTGGTCTATAGATGGAAACAATAATAAAAAGACTACTACTGCTGCTGCTACTACTACTACTACTACTAATAATAATAATTCAACACTAATCACCCTTGGGAAGCTGCCAAGCATGTCCCAGTCCAGGGCATTCCTAGGTATGTAAAAGGACACAGGAAATTCACAGGAAATTAGCATATTCATATCTAGGTCTCAGCAAATTAAGATGGTGGGTGGATGAGGACTCACTGGCCCTGTGCTATGCAGCACCCCCAACCATTCCTGTAACCCAAAAATGAAATAATCTTATATGTATATGCAGGGCTTTTTTCAGCCAGAATTTGCCAGAACTCAGTTCTGGCACCTTTCAGGTGGGCGCCATTGCAAATATAAGAGACGAAGAGAGGCATTCATGGTGAGTTCCGCTGTTCAGGCACCTCTTGTTTGAGAAAAATAGTACTTGCTATATGATAAAATTGTAAGGATGTCATCATGGTGCAGTTCATGTGGTCACTGACAGGTGCTGCTGCAAACTACAGCATAGTGACCAACTGGGCTCTCAGAGCTGCTGGGCCATCACAGCAGTGCCAGAGATTGAGGAGGAGGATATCCCAGGCCAGTCAGCAAGCGCTTTAAACCCGTCCACTGGATACAAATGCCCAGCTCACACCACTACTGACCTCCTTCCTTCTCTGTGGCTGGCCATGGAATCCATCTCTGTTGCCACTCATTGGCATGAAGAGCAGAAGGAGGAAAGGACCCAGAAATGGTGGCCACTTGGCCTCTAGATCTGCCGGGGACTGTGGAGAGGGGAAGGGCTAAGCCACCTCTTGCTGATCCTTTCAACGTCCTCTGATGTGTGAGGTTGGAAAGATGAGTGTGGGGCAGGCTTTGCAGCATGGGCATAATGGGGGGGGGGCAGGCCACTCTCAGCCAAAATCAACACAAATTTGAGGTTCTGCCCCCCCCAACAAAAGCCTGTTCTCCCCGCTCAACAAAAATCTTGGCTAGGCCCATGCTTTGCCGGCTTTCCTATGCACTCCCTGCTGTTGCCCCTGGGAGGCAGTGAATAAAAGGGTGAGTGTTCCCACCCCTAATTGCTGTGGGATGCTGGGGTAGGGAGCCTGTAGCTTTTTGGGTGAGGGAGGGGCTTTCTCTTGCAAGGTGTAAATATATGAGGGAAGGGGGATTTGACCAGGTGTAAAGGGGGCAGGAGGTGGGATGGTGAGGTGTCAAGGGAGGGCTGGCGGCTAGGCAACCCCTAGTTTATAAAAAGTGAGGAAGGAGTAAGAGGTCTGGCCTCTCCTTTTGCGCCATGGGCCGTGTGGTCTTGTAACTGGTGAACAAGGCACAGGATAATGGAAGATCCATGGACACTACCAAGGATATCTCTATGCCTTGTCTAGTTATGTAGCAAAGTTGAGTGCTTGATTTTACATGTGGTTATTTCCTTCCTGTATCTGTCACACATATATCAGATGGATTGTATATAGCATATCTATATCCATATTTGATTAAAACAGAGAGAAAAAATGAAAGAAACTTCCACTTGTGGCTCCCCCCCTTTTGCCTTTGGCCCCACCAACCACTGGCATGTGGCCCCCGGAACACTACACAGAAGGGAATGTGGCCCTCAGGAGGAAAATGCCTCTCTGTTGCTGTCATGTGCACTCAGCAGCAAGGTGAACGGTTCTTTGTGCAATGCTTCTGCAGGAATGGCGACTTACTGCCCTATGGGAGCACAGCCCCAGTGTGCTCATAAGCTCTGGAAGGAGTGACACACAGCCCCCCCCCATGGCACTACAGTTCCTTATATCCCTGAAAAGCAAATCTGTTGTGTTGATGAAACTGCTGTTGCATTAATAAACTGCAGGCTGGCCCCGCAATTCAAGATTGTCAGGGCTTGAGTCCCTGGGCAATCGCCTAACCATGCCCCATAGCCCAGCAGGGCCCACACATGCAGACCCTTGCCCAGAGGCCCCTCAGGCTTGCCCACTGAGTCCACCACCTGCCACTGAAATCCCCCAGCCTGCCCTGTGGTGCTGCTGCTGCAGCAGCAGGACAATCTGAAACATGGCAGGGAAGTCCAATGGTTGCTTCCCCATAGAGGCATCTGCTGCTCCTTGGCTAGGGCAGCCCAGGGCAGCTCCCTGAGGCAGGAAAGGGCTACCAGGGCCCTCTCAGTCCAAAGCTGGCCCAATACCAGAATGCAGAATGACCTTCCTTATTTTCAGAGGATGCACCTTCCTGTGTTCCAAAGAGGGACTCTCACCTGCAGCTGGGAAAGGGACCTGCCTTGCACACAGGAGGTCCCTGGTTTCACCCTTGACACCTCCAGGTAGTCCTGGGACGCCCCCTGCTTGAAACATGGGAGATCCACTGCTGCTACTCAGTGCAGAAATTTCTGAGTTAAGATGGACTGAAACTCTGAAACCACTTAAGGCAGTTTCCTCTGTCCCAGTTTTTGTAAAGATTTGCATTAAGGATACTAGTTCTTTCCTTTAAAAGTCTGCTGCTTCCATAAGATCCATGGAGGCAGGTGAAACAAATGTAGTAAAAGGCAGGCAGAAACCTGCAAGTAATGGAATTAGCAAATGCAGTATTTTAAGAACATCTGCAATGCATCAGCTGAGAAATAATTCCCAATAAATTAAATGGGGCTTCCAGGTAAGTGTGCACATAATTGTGCTGGGGTTTGGTAATTTGGTTGAAGAATGAAAGGAGAATTTTGTGTATGGCTAGATCCAAGTTTGGGACAAGTACTCTTTGATGAGAGAGCCCCAGCTAAAATTTAAAATCACAAAACATGCAGAAAAGTAAAGCATGAAAATATAGGCTGTTAGGCATTTAAAATATTCCCTTCTAAGTTATTTCAAAAGCTTCCCACTTCCCTTAGCATAGAAAGAGACCACATTTGGTAAGTTAAACATGGTTTACTCACAAACTCTTCAATGGTCAGATTCATGTGCTTTTCCAAATAGCAGCTAGCACAGCTGTACCTATACGCCTCCAAAGTTAGGAGAGAAGCTAACAATCAAATTGGCTATGGGGCAGTGAGATAGAGCTCCTTTGGCTTAATGACAGCTGTAGGGAAATAATGCCATGATTTGAGCAATGAAAAAAATTAGTATTTTCAGTGCTGTTTGCAAACAAATAGAGCCAGCTTTGCAAACATAGACTTAACTGGACCAAGTTGTCTCAAGTTAAAGGTAAAGGTAAAGGGACCCCTGACCATTAGGTCCAGTCGTGACCGACTCTGGGGTTGCGGCGCTCATCTCGCTTTACTGACCGAGGGTCATGTGGCCGGCATGACTGAGCCGCTTCTGGCAAAACCAGAGCAGCGCACGGAAATGCCGTTTACCTTCCCGTCGGAGTGTTACCTATTTATCTACTTGCACTTGGACGTGCTTTTGAACTGCTAGGTTGGCAGGAGCAGGGACTGAGCAACGGGAGCTCACCCCGTCGCAGGGATTCAAACCGCTGACCTTCTGATCAGCAAGTCCCAGGCTCTGTGGTTTAACCCCACAGCGCCACCTGTGTCCCATGTCTCAAGTTAGGAAACAGTAAATTTAAAAAGAGACCCCAGTTTCCTCAGTGTGTGGAACCACATTTACAAATCTATGACTGTTTACCCAGAAGTATGTTTCACTGAATTCAACAGGGCTGGGTCCCTTCTGTGCTTAGGGTCACAACCTAAGGAACTAGTATTTCAGTTTATTTGTGTATAAATAGAAACAACCATTTTAAAAGATGGAATAGGTAGATTTAAACATTTTTGTTCACTCCATAGTAAATGTGCATTGATTGCAGATTTACTTCTAGTGAGTACAGGATTGAAGAAATGCAGGAGGCCAGTCCTATTCAGAATCAAGTCTTCATTTAGTGGGGCTTATACATAAGTTTGTGTAAGTTAGTTTGCACAGATCTGTCATATATGCGCACAAGTAAATTTGCCTTGAACTGCCACTTGTGATGCATGCACTCAGTTATTTCATAGAATCATAGAATCATAGAATCCTAGAGTTGGAAGAGACCACAAGGGCCATCGAGTCAAACCCCCTGCCAAGCAGGAAACACCATCAGAGCACTCCTGACATATGGTTGTCAAGCCTCTGCTTAAAAAGATTTATTTTCCCCCTTCTCCCCACACTTCATTTATTGCAGTTTTAGCATGAAACCAGAAGGGGGAAATCTAAGACTAGCAGAACACAGCAAATCCTACATACAGGGTCAATGGGAGGAGAAGTGATTCTGGCATTCTGCTGGGTTAATGTGTTTTTTTTCTAACTCAAGCTTTGCAAGCCATTCTGGTGAGACCTGCCGGAAGTAATAAATACCAGGTGCCTGAATGATGCGGATTCACAGAGAAGGTGAGAACAGGATGCTGGATTCAGTGGACTAAGTTGCCTTGAGTCCCTGTCAAGGGAAAGGGTGGGAAATCAACCAACCAACCAATCTGTGAGAATGACCAGGCACATACCAGGGAGTAAGTCTTATTGAACTCAGTGGGACTTACTTCTGAGTAAAAATGCTTAGGATTGCAGTGTGAGACCGCACACTCCTTACCCAGTTACCTGGGAGTAAGCTCCATGGCATTCAGTGGGACTTACTTCTGAGCAGTCCTGTGAGGCTTAACTTACATACAATAAAGGAATAAACACCCCCACTGGTCTCCTAAACAATTGTTGGCTGATGAACCTTTGCAATTAAATAATTTAAAGTTGCATTTCCCTGCTGATTTTCTTAGATTTGTCAGCAGCCTTTGACATGGTCGATCATGATCTTCTGGACCAGCGCCTCACAGACGTGGGGATACAGGGCATAGCCCGTAACTGGCTGTGCTCTTTTATCTCTGGTCAGGGACAGAGGGTGACACTAGGGAGGGAGTTGTCGTCGCGCCACTCCTTGGTGTGTGGAGTGCCGCAGGGCGCAATTCTCTCCCTGATGCTTTTTAACATCTTTATGCGCCCCCCTTGCCCAGATTATCCGGAGCTTTGGGCTGGCTGTCACCAATGTGCTGATGACACTCTGCTCTATCTGCTGATGGATGGCCACACCGACTCGGCCCTGAACACACTGACCAGATGCTTGGAAGCTGTGGCTGGATGATTTCGTGTTGTATTTTAATCTTAAATCCTTCAAAGACAGAGGTCCTCTGGCTGGGACGGGATGGCATGGGGATGAGGGACCAACTCCTTTCTCTTGCGGGGGCCCAATTAGTGTCATTGCCTTCCGTTAAGAGTTTGGGTGTAATCCTTGACGCCTCCCTTTCCAAGGAGGCGCAGGTTACAGCAACAGCCAAGGCGACATTTTTCCACCTTCGCCACATCAAGCAGTTGGTCCCTTACCTTTCCCGCCCCGACCTGGCCACAGTGATCCATGCGACGGTCACCTCCAGGCTTGACTACTGTAATTCGCTCTACGCGGGGCTGCCCTTGAAGCTGTCTCAGAAACTCCAGCGGGTACAGAATGCAGCAGCGAGGCTCCTCACGGGGTCTCTGCCATGGGAGCATATTCACCCAGTGCTTTTCCAGCTGCACTGGCTCCTGGTGGAGTACAGGGTCAGATTTAAGGTGCTGCTTTTGACCTTTAAAGCCCTTCACGGCCTAGGACCCTCGTACCTACGGGACCGCCTCTCCCAGTATGCCCCACGGAGAGCCTCAAGGTCCATAAATAGCAACACCCTAGAGGTCCTGGGCCCTAAGGAAGTCAGATTAGCCTCAACCAGAGCCAGGGCCTTCTCAACTCTGGCCCCGGCTGGTGGAACGCTCTGCCTCATGAGACCAGGGCCCTGCAGGATCTGATTTCTTTCCGCAGGGCCTGTAAGACAGAGTGGTTCCGCCTGGCCTTTGGCTTAGAATCAGTTTGATTCCCTCTCCGTTTTTCTTTTTCCTTTCTCCTCCTGAGAAGAGGCTGCATCCTAATGTTTTAATGTTGTATTTTAATCTTATTTAAATTGTATTTTAATCAACTTGTTTTTATTATTGGTTGTTAGCTGCCCTGAGCCTGGTCTTGGCTGGGGAGGCCGGGGTATAAATAATAAAAAAATAAATTATTATTATTATTAAAGATTGTAGGAAGGGCTAAATACAAAGTGCTTCCTACGTCAGCTTTACCATTTCCTTCATTTGGGGCAGGTATTTTGTCCCCAGTATAAACAGGACTTCGTTGTTGTAGTAGAGAAATATGAAAATGTGAATGGCAACCTTGAGCTTTTTCCATCCCCTTTCCCAATGAAGCTGAAGAAGGCTCATTTACAAGGTGACACAGGGAGAGGGAGAGTTGGAAAATCCAGAGAGGCTGCATGAAGCAGAATATAGGATCTTCTGTGGGTTTGCAACTGTGTGAAAAAGTAATTCTGGACTAGAGGGAGGGACTAGGGGGGGTGGGAGCTGGGAAAGAGAATCATAGAGTTGCAGAGTTGGAAGGGACCCAACCACCGGAAATATCCTTTTCCCTTTTCCTTTTCCCTCTCTTCCACATCTCAGAGATCAGTTAAAAGTGATGACGAGGTCAGATATCATCACCCTCTCCTTTTTTCTTATAAACAGGAGTCTTTGTCATGATTAAACAATTTGAATGACAAGTTCACAAAATAAGCTATTTGGAGTTTTGCTTGCTTATAATATATGACTTATAATATCTCTGTGGGGGGATCTGTTTGGATGAGAGGACTTACTCCCTGGTATGTGCCTAATCATTCTCACAGTTATTGTTACTATATTTATATGTATGTGCTGAGGAGATCCTAGGAACATGCCTTCACCATATATCCCCCACCCCCGAGAAATAAATATTATATGCAAGGAAATAATAGCATTTCACTCCAGAACAGATAATTCAATAGTTGGTTTATGAGCATTTAGAAAAGGATGCTGCAATTACTATGACCCAGCATGGGTTTCTCAAAAATAAGTCATGCCAGACCAATTTGATTGCTCTGGATCAAGGAAATGCTGTGGACAGAGTTATCTTTATTTCAGTAAGGCTTTTTACAAACTCCCCCATGATATTCTCATGAGGAAGCTGGTAAAATGTGGCTTGAACGAGGCAACTGTTAGGTGGATTTGTAGCTGGTTGGTGGACCGAACCCAAAGAGGACTCATTAATGGTTGCTCATCTTTCTGGAAAAAAGTGACAAGTGGGGGGGCCACAGAGTTCTCTCCTGGGCCCATTGTTGTTCAACATCTTGGATGGTGGAACTGACGGGATGCTCATCAAATTTGCAGATGACATCAAACTGGGAGGGGTGGCTAACGCTGCACAAATATATGTAGCTTAACATGAGTCAACAGTGTGACGCAGGGTCACGGCCACTGCTGCTGCAGCGGTTGAGAGAGAAAGGTGGGAGGGGACTGGGAGAGGCAGGGAGGCCGCGTAGAAGCGCACGGTCCAGTCCAAACCCAGCAGGACAGCCGTTGTGTGGGCCATCCCCTGCCAGCAGAGGGCTGCTATAAAAGCCCCAGACCAGACTGGCTTCATCCCTGGTTGCAGTATAACAGACCCTATCAGGAAACTACTGAATCTGATTGAACACAGCAAGGCAACTAAACTCCCACTGACAATTATGTCCCTAGACATCCTCAAAGCTTCTGATTGCTTACAGTGGAAATATCTATTAGCAGTAGTAACTAACATGAAATTTGGCCCAATGTTTTACAAACAAATATACTCCCGAGCCATATTGTTAGTATTGCAAGACTAACAATATGGACTCTAATACTATAGCAATCCACTGACACAAAACCATACACAAATACACTATGTGGAAGAATAGAAGTATTGCCACCTGACCCCCCCCCACTCACCATTCCCCTCTCCCCCTTCTTCCCCCCGTTTTTCTTCCTAACCTAACACCGTATGCAACACTAACATCTCACAACAAATGAAACTGATCTGTAGAAAGCACAACTTGAAAAAATAGATACAGTGGTACCTCGCAATGCCTCGCAAGACGAAAGAGTTTTCCATTTTTTGAGTCGTTCCGCAAGACGAATTTCCCTATGGGCTTGCTTCGCAAGACAAAATGTCTTGCGAGTTCTTGCGAGTTTGTTTCCTTTTTCTTAAAGCCGCTAAGCCGTTAATAGCTGCTAAGCCGTTAATAGCCGCTAAGCCGCTAATAGCCGCTAAGCCATTAATAGCCGCTAAGCCGTTAATAGCCGCTAAGCCGTTAATAGCCGCTAAGCTGTTAATAGCCGCTAAGCCGCTAATAGCCGCTAAGCCATTAATAGCCGCTAAGCCGCTAATAGCCGCTAAGCCGTTAATAGCCGCTAAGCCATTAATAGCCACTAAGCCGCTAATAGCCGCTAAGCCATTAATAGCCGCTAAGCCATTAATAGCCGCTAAGCCGTTAATAGCCGCTAAGCCGCTAATAGCCGCTAAGCCGCTAATAGCCGCTAAGCCGCTAATAGCCGCTAAGCCGCTAATAGCCGCTAAGCCATTAATAGCCGCTAAGCCATTAATAGCCGCTAAGCCGTTAATAGCCGCTAAGCCGTTAATAGCCGCTAAGCCGCTAATAGCCGCTAAGCCATTAATAGCCGCTAAGCCGCTAATAGCCGCTAAGCCGTTAATAGCAGCTAAGCCATTAATAGCCGCTAAGCCGCTAATAGCCGCTAATAGCCGCTAAGCCGCTAATAGCCGCTAAGCCGCTAATAGCCGCTAAGCCATTAATAGCCGCTAAGCCGCTAATAGCCGCTAAGCCGCTAATAGCCGCTAAGCCATTAATAGCCGCTAAGCCGCTAATAGCCGCTAAGCCGTTAATAGCCGCTAAGCCGCTAATAGCCGCTAAGCCATTAATAGCCGCTAAGCCGCTAATAGCCGTGCTTCGCAAGACGAAAAAACCGCAAGACGAAGAGACTTGCGGAACAGATTAATTTCATCTTGCGAGGCACCACTGTAATGCAAGTATTTTTGTAAACTAAGAAATCTTTAATAAAAACATAAAACAACAACTATGTGATGTAGCAGCAAAAAAAGAAAAAAAAGAATCTAATGCTATTCTAGGCTGTATCACCAGAGGTCTAGGTCCAGACTAATGGAAGTCATAGTCCTGCTCTATTATGCCTTTGTCAGACCACACCTGGAATACTGGGTCCAATTCTGGGCACCACAATTTAAGAAGGATGTTGATGAGATGGAACATGTGCAGAGGAGGGCAACCAAGGTGACCAAGGGTCTGGAACCCAAGCCATATGAGGAATGGTTGAAGGAGTTGGGTATGTTTAACCTGATGGGGGGCAGATGTTATAGGCGAAGGGGATCGAGATACGGATATGCTCGTACCCCTTCCAATCTGCGCCCCATCCCGAGAGACGAGGGTAGGGTGAGCAAGGATTACTCACCTCCTTCACTGGTGTTGTGCAATGCCAGGTCTATAGGCAACAAAACCGCTACCCTGCGTGATTTCTTTATCTCGCAGGGAGTCGACCTGGCTTGTGTGACGGAGACCTGGGTGCGCGAAGGGGTAACTGTTACCTTACGAGAGATGGCGCCCCCGGGTTTCTCCGTCCTCCACCAGTCACGGACTGTGGGCCGGGGGGGAGGGGTGGCAGTATTAATCCGGGAAGATTGTTCTTTCAGGGCTCTACCATCGCCATCGATCCCCGGCATTGAATGTGTTGGCCTAGTGTGGGGCTCCGAGGAGAGCTTGGCTGTCTGGCTGGTGTACCGGCCACCTAGCGCACCAGCAGCCACCCTGTCAGGCCTGCTGGAGGCGGTGGCCGGCTGGGCCTTGGAGTTCCCTAACCTATTGGTATTGGGAGACTTCAACTTCCATGCTGATGCCACTCCCTCCTCACAGGCTCTGGACCTGGTGTCTTCCATGGCGACACTAGGGCTCTCCCAGTTTGTTCCGGGCCCCACACATCAAGCAGGCCACACGCTGGATTTGATCTTTGGCGCCGGTATAGATGTGATCATGTGTCCTTCAATGAAGGTGCCATGGTCTGATCACTACGCTCTGAAAGCCAGGATTGACTTTCCACCCCCACCCTGCTTAGGTGGCGAGCCGATTTGGGCTCGCCCGCAGAGGCTGATGGACCCGGATAGATTCCGTCAAGCCTTGCGGGACCTTACTCCCCCTGGCGACTCATTGACTGAGCTTGTTGAGGGCTGGAATACCCAGCTCCTGGCAGCCATCGATGAGATCGCACCTAAGCGCCCTCTGCGACCCCGCAGAAACCGGGCTCCCTGGTTTACCGAGGAGCTTCGGAAAATGAAGCGGGACCTCAGACGGCTAGAGCGAGTATGGCGGGGTGCCCGTGACGGAGCCTCAAGAACATCTTATAGGGTTTTTATGAAAACCTATGAGATGGCAGTGAAGGCCGCTAAGAAATCTTACTTCTCGGCCTCCATTGCATCCGCTAGCTCTCGCCCGGCACAATTATTTAATATAATTCGGTCTTTAACGTCCCTTGAAGGACAGCCAAATTTAAACAACAATTTGACACACAGCTGTGAGGCATTTGCGAGCTTTTTTGCGGAGAAGGTCCTGTTGCTCCGCCATGACCTCCCTGCCAATTTGGATACAATAAAGGAACTGGAGGCCCCTCGACTGTCCTCGGGTCCAGTATTGGACCACTTTGACCGGATATCTCCAGCCGATGTGGACAGATTCCTCCAAGCTGGAAAGTCCACCACCTGTCCTCTTGACCCGTGCCCGTCCTGGCTGATTAGAGCGTGTCCAGACGAGGTGCGGGGCCCCCTGGGGGATATCATCAATTTGTCCCTTGGCACCGGGATATTCCCAGGGGAACTGAAGGAGGCGGTGGTGCGTCCGCTCTTAAAGAAAACATCATTAGATCCCTCAGATCTATCCAATTACCGCCCGGTCTCTAATCTTCCATTCCTGGGTAAGGTGATTGAGAGAGCGGTTGCTGAACAGCTTGGTAGGTTTCTGGATGAAACATCGGCTTTGGATCCATTCCAGTCCGGCTTCCGCGCTGGTCATGGGACCGAGACGGCTCTGGTCGCCCTAACAGATGATCTCCGCAGGCAGCTGGATCGAGGCGGGTCGGGGCTGCTGATTCTTCTAGATCTGTCAGCAGCCTTTGACATGGTCGATCACGAACTCCTGGACCACCGCCTTGCCGACGTGGGGATCCAGGGCACAGTCCTTCAATGGCTGCGCTCGTTTCTCTCTGGTCGGGGACAGAGGGTGGCGCTTGGGGGGGAATTGTCATCACGCCACTCCTTGGTGTGTGGAGTGCCTCAGGGTGCAAATCTCTCCCCGATGCTTTTCAACATCTTCATGCGCCCCCTCGCCCAGCTTGTCCGGAGTTTTGGGCTGGGTTGCCATCAGTATGCTGATGACACCGAACTCTATCTGTTGATGGATGGCCATCCTAACTCGGCCCCAGACACACTGACCAGATGTCTGGAAGCTGTGGCTGGATGGTTACGTGGGAGCCGGTTGAAGTTAAATCCTTCGAAGACAGAGGTCCTCTGGCTGGGGCGGGACGATATGGGATTGAGGGGGCAACTCCCATCTCTTGCGGGGGTGCAATTAGTGACAGCACCGGCCGTTAAGAGTTTGGGTGTAATCTTCGATACCTCCCTCTCTATGGAGGCGCAGATTACAGCTATAACAAAGGCGGCATTTTTTCATCTCCGCCAAGCTAAGCAGTTGGCCCCTTATCTCTCTCGTCCTGACCTAGCCACTGTGATCCATGCGACGGTCACCTCCAGACTGGATTATTGTAACTCGCTCTACGTGGGGCTGCCCTTGAGACTGACCCAGAAACTCCAGCGGGTGCAGAATGCCGCGGCGAGACTCCTTATGGGGTCTTCGCTGCGAGAGCACATTCATCCAGTATTATACCAGCTGCACTGGCTCCCGGTGGAGTACAGGATCAGGTTTAAGGTGCTGGTTTTAACCTTTAAAGCCCTATACGGCCTAGGACCCTCGTACCTACGGGACCGCCTCTCCTGGTATGTCCCACAGAGAAACCTACGGTCAGCAAATAATAACATCCTCAAGGTCCCAGGCCTCAGAGAGGTTAGGCTGGCCTCAACTAGAGCCAGGGCCTTCTCGGCTGCGGCTCCAACCTGGTGGAATGCTCTGTCACAAGAGACTAGGGCCCTGCGGGACCTGACATCTTTCCGCAGGGCCTGCAAGACAGAGTTGTTCCGCCAGGCCTTTGGTCAGGGCGCAGCCTGACCCCCTCCTCTGGCAACCTGCACAAAATCTTGCTTAATCGGTTGCCATCAATTTGATTTTAACTAATTTTATAATGAAATATTTTTAGAATGTATGATTATTTGATTGTTTATTTGATTGTTGTTAGCCGCCCTGAGCCCGGCTTCGGCTGGGGAGGGCGGGATATAAATAAAATTTATTATTATTATTATTATTATTATGAAAACAGGAGACTGAGAGGCAATATGATAGGTAAAGGTAAAGGGACCCCTGACCATTAGGTCCAGTCGTGACCGACTCTGGGGTTGCAGCGCTCATCTCGCTTTACTGGCCGAGGGAGCCAGCGTACAGCTTCCGGGTCATGTGGCCAGCAGGACTAAGCAGCTTCTGGCGAACCAGAGCAGCGCACGAAAACGTCATTTACCTTCCCGCCGGAGCGACACCTATTTATCTACTTGCACTTTGATGTGCTTTCGAACTGCTAGGTTGGCAGAAGCTGGGACCGAGCAATGGGAGCTCACCCCGTCGCGGGGATTTGAACCGCCGACCTTCTGATTGGCAAGCCCTAGGTACTGTGGTTTAGACCACAGCACCACCTGTGTCGATGCTGATATGATAGCCATCTTCAAATACCTTAAGGGCTGTCACATAGAAGATGGAACAAGCTTGTTTTCTCCTGCTCTTGAGGGTAGGTCTTCAACCCATGGCTTCAAGCTACAAGAAAGGAGATTCCAACTAAACATTAGGAAGAATGTTCTGATGGCAAGAGCTGTTTGACAGTGGAATGGACTCCTTCAGGAGGTAGTGGACACTCCTTAACTGGAGATTTTAAAGCAGAGCTTTAATGGCCATCTGTCATGGATACTTTAGCTGAGTTTCCTGCACTGCAGTGGGTTGGACTAGATGACCCTTGGGGTACCTTCCAACTCTACAGTTCTATGATCCTTCAGAACTTTGAATGTGTTTAAATAGCTAAGGTTGATTCACTTTACAGGTGTGTGAACATTTTTTTCTGCCAGAGGCAGTTCCCTGGCAAGCTCTGGGAGCCCAGGGCATTAGGATTGTAACAAAAGGGCACTTTCTACTTTAGACTCACAAAAAGTGTTTCTTCACCTTACATGGAATCTAAAATTACTACAAAATTATCATTTCCTGAAATCATTAATCAAACAAAAATAATATGGAAAGGAATCATTTTAAAAGGAAACCAGAGGGTCTTGACTGATCTTATGGAAATTCAGTCTTTTAATGATCCTGTAACTAAATAAATCTAATTCAAAACCTGATTTCAGATAGACAATTGCTGCACATGAAAGTTCTGCTTTTGACAAACAATTTGCTTTTACTGTAAGGGATACCCATTTCCCCTTTGGTCATACAGCCATAATACATCTTAGGATTCTTTTGTATTCAAATGATATATTGCCTACTTTTTATGCCCCTTATGAATAGCTGGTGTGTGTGTGTGTGTGTGCGTACGCAAACACACATTGGGTCTCTGTGTGTGTCCCAAACTGGATCTTTGACCCGGGTGACAGAAAGTCTAGTTTTGGCCCTGGCATATCCTATGTAAACAAGACTCTGGAGCTCCTTTGCCCCTGGCTGGCTTGCTGCGCCAGGGGAGGGGAGGCGACGGGGTGGCAGGATTGAAGCCGAGGAGGAGGAGGAAGAGGCTGATGGGTCTGTCCCAGAGACTGGAGGACTTCTGGAATCGTTGTTCCAAGGCAGTAGCTTGCATCAGCAGTATCTAGCTGCCCTTGAACTTTACCAAGAGAACAGGATAATAACAAGTAGCCACCAATTTAAACAATGCATTCAATCATCATTACAAACCCTACATTTGCTTCTGGGTAAAAACCGACAGCAGAGCCCTGAAGGAAGAGGCATCCTTTTTATAAAAGAAATGATTTCCTGTGGTAAAGAAGTTAAGAGTTTCAAACAGGGGTCCATAAACACGCCATACTTTTAGAGCCTGCCTCCCTCTGGCAAAGACTACTGGGGAGTGTAGTTTCTTAAGAGATGGGAGTTGTAGCTCTGTGTGGGGTAAAACTATACAGTTCTGAGGATTCTTTTTGTGTGTCTGTGAAAAGTGTTTTAAATTTTTGGTGTGTACATCTAGGCTGCAGGGAAACCCAAGTTCAAACTCCCATTGCATTCCTTTCAGATTTAAAATTGACATGGCACAACCCCTTTCTCCAAAGCCTTTTCCCTCTACCCATTCCAGGACGTGAGGGGAAGGAAAATAAAGTGTGGATAACTTCTTTTTTTGTTGGTTTTTTTGTTTATTATCCACCCTTCACGTTAAGGCCCTGGGGCAAATTACAGCTTTGAAACACATCAAAAACAATTCAAAACAGCTTACAACCACAAACATCAGGTGGGTCCTGAAAACATAGGCACCTCAAGTGTCAAAGGCCAGAGTGAGGAGGTGAAGAGCACCTTTGCTAATGTGGCAAGAGGATCTGAGTATTCTGTCCACCGTTGTGTTGCATCTGACACCACGTATAGCTTAAGAGGCTTCCACTGGAAATATATATATATAAATGCTGATTCACTTGGGTGGCTCCTGCAGACCAATCAGACTGCTGCATTCTGGATCCTATTGTTCTAGGATTCAGCTCAGTAGATAACACCCCTCCCCTCTAAGTTCCAGTCCAGCCTGGAAGGTTGCATTCATAGTCCTCAAGGTACGCCAGCCGCCTACGTATGTGTTGCCCCTTTACAGGCCTTTCTACGGGCCTCACTGCCCCTCTGTCCCCTTAGGACCCCTCTGTCCTGTTCTCCTCCTGGTTTTCTCCTGGGAATCATTGCCATAGCTGGTCGCAGTGGTGACGCCAGCATTGCCCCCCCCCATTAGCACCTTATACGACACGGGGCCAGTGACCCTGGTGACTGTGGTGGGTACCCATGCCAGGCCTGCCCCAAAATTATTAGCATACACTGGGTCCTGGGCCACGAAGGTCTGGGGGCTCCTGCCTTTCCCTGCCACTACCTCATCCTGAGCTCTATCGGGGTGAAGGCGGTCCAGTCTAGTTGCAAGGCACCGGCCCATTAGTAGTTCAGCGGGGCTCCGGCCAGTCGTTGAGCTGGGGGTGCTGTACTGTGCTAGAAGGAATGCAGCGAGGTGGTACTCCCAATCCCCTTGCGTCATGCGGCGGAGGGTGTCCTTGGTGGTCCGCACCATGCGTTCTGCTTGGCCATTGGTGGCAGGGTGGAACGGCGCCGAACGGATGTGGCGGATGGCGTTCTGCGCTGTGAAGGTTTGGAATTCTCCTGACGTAAATGCAGTCCCGTTGTCTGAGACGAGAGTGTCAGGGAGCCCGTGGGTTGCAAACAGCCTGCGTAGTACCCGGATGACTGCGGACGTGGAAGTGGACGGTACCAGTGCGACTTCCAGCCATTTGGTGTAGGAGTCCACCACTATGAAGAATGTTTTCCCCTGAAAGGGGCCAGCGAAATCCACATGCAGGCGTGACCATGGTGCTCGGGCGGACTCCCAGGTCTGGACTGGGGCCCTTGGGGGATCTGGGCGGGATTCTTGGCAGGCCTGGCAGTGTTTGACCCAGGCCTCTATCTCTCCATCGATCCCTGGCCACCACACATAACTCCTGGCAAGGGCCTTCATTCTTACTACCCCTGGATGTGTCTCGTGTAGGGCTGTGAGGACCCTTTTGCGGAGGGGCTGGGGAACAACGACTCTGCTTCCCCATAACAGGCACCCCTTGTGGGCCGACAGTTCATGTTTGCGGGTTGTGTAGCCGGCGAATTCTGGCCCGGGGCTGCTGCTGGGCCATCCCCTCCACACCCAGTCCAGGACCCGGGAGATGACCCTATCTTTCTTGGAATGGTGTGCAACTTCTTGTGCCTGAATGGGGCGGTCGGGAAGCAGCTCCAGGCTCATAACCTCTTGTGCAGGTGCTGGGTCAGGGCCTGTTTCCGGTAGTGGTAGCCTGCTGAGGGCATCCGCATGGCCCATTGCCTTCCCAGGTTGGTGAATCAGTGCATACTGGTAGCTGGCAAGGAAAATTGACCACCTGAGGACGCGAGGAGACAGCACTTGGGGGGTCTGCTTTTCGGGGGCAAACAGGCCGAGCATGTGAGGGCGCTCTGGCTGCGACATCTGTCACCCCATTGATCGCCAGGGTTGATTCGGCTGATCTGGCTGGCTAGGCTGGTGTCCCCTCCCTCCCTCACCGCTCCATGTGTGTCCCTCCCGAAGCTGCGCGCTCGGCGGAAGAGGACGACCATCCCAGATAGAAGGAGTGTACCGTTCTTTGGTCAAGGGTATACGATAGCTGCGCTCCCCTGCTAGAACCTCCAAACAGGCCGAGCAACGGCTTCTGGTCAGTCACCACGGTAAAGGGCCGCCCATACAAGAAATCATGGAATTTTTTTACTCCCTTCACGATTGCCAGCTCCTCCTTGTCAATTTGCGAGTAGTTCCGCTCGGTTGCATTGAGTGTCTGGGAAAAGTACGCCACCGGTACCTCTCTTCCATCCGGGAGTTGGTGCCCCAGGACAGCGCCAATGGCATAGGGTGAGGCGTCGCATGCTAGCACCACCGGCAGCCTCTCGTCAAAGTGTGCCAAGACTGAGTTTGAGACAAGCAAGTCCTTGACTGCCTGGAATGCGGCCTCCTGGCGCTGGCCCCACACCCAAGGGGCCCGCTTGTCCAGGAGTCTGTGTAGGGGCTCCGTTACCGCTGCCTTGTGGGGAAGGAAGGAATGGTAAAAGTTCAATAGTCCCAAGAAGGCCTGAAGTTCAGTCTTGCTCTTGGGCGCTGGGGCATCACAAATGGCCCGTACCTTGTCCCCAGTCGGGTGGACCCCTTCTGCGTCCACCATAAATCCCAGAAAGTCCACCTGAGGCACTCCTAGTAGACATTTTTCCCGCTTCACCTTGAGACCCGCTGTCTGGAAACGGTGCAGAACGGTGCGGAGGCGGTCCTCAAACTCCTCTGGTGTGGGCCCGGCAATCAACACATCATCGATGAAGGGGGTGACGCCAGGAATCCCTTTAAGGAGAGAGTCCATTAGATTCTGGAATATGCCTGGCATCACGCTGACACCAAATTGCAGCTGCTTTACCCTGAACGCTCCTCTGTGCGCCACAATTGTCTGTGCCTCTGCTGTGGCCTTGTCCACCGGCAACTGCTAATAGGCTTGGGCCAAGTCCAACTTGCCAAAAAATTTTGACCCAGCCAGGGTGGCGAGAACATGTCTGACCACTGGCACTGGGTATGCGTGGGCCATGAGGCCCTTGTCTATGGTACATTTGTAGTCTGTGCAGATGCAGACCGAACCATTAGGCTTGACGGGTGTGACGATTGGAGTTTCCCAGGGGGCATTAGGCACTGGCTCCAGCGCTCCTTGCTCCATGAGCCAGTCCAATTCCTAGTCTATGAGGGGTTTCAGGGCGAACGGGACCCGGTGGGCCTTGAGCCTGATGGGTTGTATGGTGGTGTCTAGCTGTAGGGCAATGGGGGGGGGCGGCGTATATCGTCCCAATGCCCCATCGAAAACCCCTGGAAACTCTTTGCATATGGTGTCCACGTCCACTTGTAAGCTAGTGCGGTTCACCCTACTGACACCTAGCCCCAGTGGTCCAAACCATGCCAATCCCAGTAAGCTAACGTAGGGGCCCTTGACCACAAGCAAGTCCAATTGTCACTTCTGCCCTCAATATTGCACCCTGAAGGTCCCCACCCCCATTGTGGGGACCTTATGTTTCTGGAAGTCCTGGAGGTGTGAATGGGTCGGCCTGAGTTTGGGACCCCCATTAGGACACAGTTCCCTTAAGGTCCATGCCGAGATTATGGATAGAGTTGAACCCGTGTCAAGCTCCATGTGGCACAGGGCCCCCTCTATCTGTACCTCTACGTAAATTTTATCCGTGTTGGAATGGGGCAACTGGTATACCTGGCAGTCTGTGATCTCCGTTGAGTTGCCTTGGTGCGTCTGGAACGTTAGGTCCTTCTTGGCGTAGAAGCATCATTGCAGCTTCTGCAACGGTCCCTCAGGCCACTGACGAGGCGGTCACGAAGCATGTTCTCCAGCTCTGAGAAGTTGCAGAGCCAGGCGGCTTGGTGGAGGGAGGTCACAAACCGGTTTCCCCAGGGCTTGCCGCTTTGCGTAGAAGGCATTTCAGCAAGCTACCACCAAGGGCTATGGCGAGAAGTGCCCCTTCAGCCATTCCATTATTGTTTATAAATATATATGATATATAAAAATATATATAAATGCTGACCTGGAATATAAGTTTACCACCTCCCCTCCTTCCCTCTTTTCTTCTTCCCCAACCTTATTCTGTATACTACACTAATGTCTCATATCAAATGTAAAAAGACTCCACAGCTTGCAAAAAGAGGCAATGCACGTACTTTTGTAAACCAAGAATTTTAAAATAAAAATAAAACTAAGCAAATAAAAACAAATGATGGCCTTGCATTCGTAAGCATCTTGAGACAAGCAACTAACTGAATGTTCCTAGTGTTGGGTTGTTTCGTTTATATCACAGCTACAAACAGCAGCAGACAGAAACCTACACAAGGCCTCGCTCATGGCCCCACAGAAGAATATGCCAAGGTTGGATTATATCACTGTTTTTTGATGCTGCGTGAAGAGGAAAGGGTGCAAGGGGCAGCAGCCTGAATACTCCATGGCAGTGCCTCAGATAAAGAAAGAAGCTAAGGACAAAATGAGAACATCATCCCTCAGATAAATTGTGGTCTAAATGGAGAAGGTGGTACCAGGGGGAAGATTAATAGAATTCCCATTTGAGAAACAAGGTGCTTAACACAATGAACTTCAACAGGGACAAATGTCAGGTTCTGAAGTTGTACATGTGAAAAGGATCTAGGGGTTTTGGTGGACCACAGGCTTAGCACGAGTCAACAGTGTGAAACAGCATCAAAAAAAGTGAATGGTTTTCTAGGCTGCATCAAGAGAAGTCTAGTGTCCAGATCAAGGGAAGTTGCAGGTTCACTCTCTTCTGCCTTATTCAGACCCCACCCAGAGTCCTGGGCTCAGTCTGGACTCAATCTGGGCACCACAATTTAAGAAGAATATTGACAAACTTGAACATGTGCACAGAAGAGTGACCAAACTAAGGGGAGCACCCAAACCAACAGAAGCAAATAATAAGAAATTATATTCCAACCAAATATTAGGAAGAAATTTCTGATGGCAAAAACTGTTTGAAAGTGTAACAGACTTCTTCAGGAGGTAGTGGACTCTCAGTGGAGGTTCTAAGCAGCGGTTGGGTGGCCATCTGTCAGAGATTATGGAGCTGAACCATTGTTTAGGTGGTTTTGTTGGGAGGGAGTTGTTCTTTTTGTTGATGTTATTTTTTGTAGCTTTATTTTGGCTGTTATGATTTATGTATGTGGAAAGTATTTGATTGGTTGCGTACTTTTTGATGTTTTGATGATTGTTTATGAGCATGATTTTAATTTTGTAAAGGCGGCATGCAAATAAAATGATTGAACAATTGATTGATTGATTGATTGATTGCTGCATTGCAGGGGCTTGGACTAGCTGACTCATGGTGTCCCTTCTCCATAGTTCGAATTCCTCCGATGGCTGCATGCAGTTGTTCCACCTGTTGGGCTTTGGGATCTACATCTGGGACGTTTCTAGAGGTTGTGGAAAGCTTGGTCTGCAGAGAGTCTCCCACGCTACTCATTTGGAAATGGAGTTTAACTGCCATAGTCCTCATCATGTACAGAGCACATTTCAGAGCAGAAAGCACTCTGTATCCGCACATTTGGTCTCACACACCCCTGGCAGGATGAAGGACACAATTTAGGCAAGAGACGGTGGTGGTGGTGACCCAAGTAGGCAATGTTGACCCGTGTTCCCTCTCCCTAGCCCCAGCCCAGTTCCCTGCATGCTGTTTGAGGTGTAAAACTACAGTTCCCATGACTCTTTGGGGGGAAGTCATGCACTTTGATCGGGCTTTAAATGTAAGGGCGGGGGCGGCGGCGGGGGGGGGGACCAGAGCAATAAAAAAAACCTTACTCAGACCCCTTCATGATATGGAGCAATAATACATATCTAGGCACTGCGCTATTTACAACAGAAACTTTTCACTGAGTTGGAAGGGTCGCCGAGGACCCCTGCAATTCAGGAACAGTTATATGTGGAATATCCCACAATTCGAAGCAGTGCAGTCAGAAAGCCCCTCTCCTGGGAAGATGGATCCTTAAGTGCCTGCAGAAGCCGGGAGTATGCCGAAAGTTTTCCGCAGGTGTTTGAAATGTGATCCCCGAAGCTGCCTGTTGAATGCCTATTGGTGGAGCCATCCTCAGATTGGGCCAATGACACGACAGGCTTTGCTTCTGCGGCTCAAAGGAGCGCCGATCAGGTCTGTCCCGCTGCTGAGCGCTAAGATTGAAGCAGGTCCTGCCGACGGTGATTCGGAGCGCAGAAAAAGGTGAGCGGTGGGCTGCGGGACCCTCCTCGGCTCTCGCGGGCTGACTCCCGTTCAAATCCTGCCCCGGGGCGTTCCAGAGGTGCATTTGGAGAGGGCAGGAAAGGGACCCCGCTGCTCTTCTGCTCCTAACGGGAAGCCTCCGAGGGGGAAATGGGTTCAACACGTAGCTCGTCCCGGGCGGAGCATGCTGGGGGTTTTTCCCGCACCCCGAACCCCGGTTTTGCAGCCCCCCGGGAGCCCTTGCAAAGATGCCGTGTCATCTACGGGTTTGTTCCGAGGTGTACTCGCGTGTGCGCGTGGAGCAACTGTGGTGCTCCATCCTTTGCCATTGCAAAGGTTTTTGCGTGTCAGAGCTGGAAAGGATACGCGTGCGTGGGAACAAAACGCTGAAGTCGGGCTTGCAGGGCGGCTTGACAGAAGACTTCTGCTGTAGCCGCGAGTCCTTGGGTGGCCATACCTGGGAGGAAAGGGTTAACTGTCCGGACCTCGGCTGTCACCCCCCCCCGAAACTGCCCCTTGAAAACGCTGCTCTCAAGCCTCATAGCAACAGGGAAGGGGGTTGCGGGGGGGGTTGAGACTGGTGGAGATAACTCTTTCCCTCCCCCAAATGCTCCCTCCTTCAATTGGGTTTAGAAGGAGCCTTCCCAGCCCAGCACTCATGGCGCCGTTTCGGGCTTGTTCTCCCAACCTTTGGGAACCGGGGGGCTGGTGGAAGTTGTTCTGCAAAGCCTCTGGAGCGGGCGGCACGCTGGCCCAAAGTCTGACTCTTGTGGACCAGTTCAGTTGGCTCCCTGGCAACGGTGCAGAAGTCGAGGGCATGGTGACATGCGAAGACCTTGAAAAAAGAGAGCGCGTGAGCCTGTTTTGCTTATGGTAAACTCAGGCTGGTCCAGGCAGGATAAAAGTGAAGGACTATATTCATCACAGAATTGCAGGGCCGGGAGGGACCCCAAGCCTCATCTAGTCCAGCCCCCTATTGATGGGACGTGTCCGTTGAAGTCGTGCAAGTCGTTCTGGAGCCAGATGCAGAGAATGGCAGTAGAGAAATGTTCAAGTAAAATGCATTAAATACAATTGGGGGAAGCTACCACACTCTGTGACACTGCTCAAGAGTTATTTTGCTTTGGTAATTATGAGTGAACACAGTTAAAAACAACTATTCAAACATTCAGAAAATTAAAATCAAGAATAAGCTAAAAACATTTCAGGATTGCGTAAACAAACATGCTTTTTCTAATGTTTTGTTTTGATCTTTTTCAAATCTTCAGCATATAATAGAAAAAAGAATAAGAAAACAAGACCAGATATACAATTATACAAAATAATGGCTGAAAACCGGTAAGTTAAGATCATTTTTTTAAAAAAAATTGCTGAGGTTTTTTAATACTGTTGTTCTTTTACTTTCTTTGTTACAGGGTTCAAAGGTGTAATTGCCAGCCTGAAAATAAGTCATTAATTATGAAACTATGCCAAAAAACTGAGGGGACTCCTATGTTATGTACCCCATTACCTGAACCTCATTAATTTTCTCTGTTTTAAATTACGATTGTAAATTTTATAGTGATAGTTTTAAACTGCTTTGAGGTTTTTCTACAAACAAGTGGTATACATTTTATGAAATAAATAAATAAGCAGAAAGAAATAGTTATATCAAAAAGCATAGAAATTGCCATGTTTCCTTTGACCTCTTGCAACTTTCAGTTTGCATCATAATTCTTCTAACAGCACTGTTTGCCAAAGTATAGTGTACCATTGATCCAGATTTCAGTAGCTCAAAGTTTTCCAAGATGGCAGTGTGCCTTCAGTTAACAGATGTTATATAAGTCCTTACTTCCTAAATTCATCCTTTCTTGTGTAAACACATCAGGCAGAGCCAAATAAGGGCAGAGAGGGCTATTTTGTGCTGTGATCAGTGAAATACATTTCCAAAAAGTTGCTACCTTGGGGCAGTCCTCCCACCACATATTTTTGGGCATATACCTGCACAGCACCTGCAACATAGAGGAGAGCAAGTTGGTTTTGTAAAGGACCATGGCCTGGAGGTCAAGCACCAACCATGGCTAACTTGAGAGGATGTTTCCTTGTCAAAGCCAATGAAGATTTGTATGGTCTCTTTGACCATAGATTCTGCCAGCTTTCATCCTCTATTTGGCTATCCCAGTGAGTCCCTCCATTACAGAGATTTGTTGAGTGAAGTGAATAAAATATTAATGCTTTATAAAATACAGAAATTAGTCCTTTTAGTAGAATGGTTTCTCATATAATTACTTTTCAATTTTAACCAGCACCCTGGAACCATGAGAATTTCCAAGGTGGGATTGTATGTCTTTTATAGAAAGTGGTTCACCCTCTATGGCTTAACCCTTAACATGATCTAGTGGACACAACTTCCACTCAGATATATTAATATGTCTTGAATTATTTGTTCTGAAGCAGGAGGTGATATTGAAGAGGAAAAACTGATAACAGCCTGGTGATAAATATTTAGTCTACTTAGCTGATAAACATTCAAGATAAAGAACAGAACTTGTTTTTCCAAAAAGCTCATGCTCTTAAGAGAACATTATTCCCCTTCTTCTTGTTGTCCTTCTGCTGGCAGATTATTATTTTTTCTGCTGTGGGATAAATCAGTCTTATGCAACTAACCCACTTAACTTTTAATTCATGCATGAAGGGGTTAAAACCATAGCTTAATCTGTCCTATTAGGCTTAGTTGGTCACCACCATCCCACTTAGGAGGAAGGGGGTTACCAAACTCTTTGTTCTATCTTTTTTTCTTTTTTCTTTTTTGCTTCCACCCTGAGAATCTGACCAGTAGGATGTCTAAGTTGGATGCAAACTAAATTTCTGTTTCTATATGAATCATTTAGAAATATTTACCACTTTTTATAACCCACGGTAAGTCAAACTGCCTGCTTTTTCTTTCTGCTGTATGGTGGAAGCAAAAACAAAAAGAACAAAGAGTTTTATATGTTTTATTTTATGCTGTTCTACTGTAATTGAGAGAATTAGTATGTGTGCCCTCTACTTTTGCAGTTGCCTTATTGCCTATGCCTGCATTGTAGGGTGTTGGACTAGATGACCCCTGGGGCTCCCCTCCATCTCTACAATTCCATTCTCTTCTATCAGTGTTTAAGTTCTTTTGAATCATTGTTTTATCTATGTTTTAGTGATGGCTGCTTTCCCTCTGTGGTGTCTTATCACAATTACTTTTATTCCACAGTAAAGAGGAGGAAGAGAGGGCAATAGCAGAAACTGGCCCCGAGGCTTCAGATGGGGGAGAAGCTGTCCACAGTGCTGACCCTCCTGTTGTTGGGGCGCAAGTCAAGGGGCATTCATCTCTGCAACAAGCCATGACAGACTCTGCAGAGTCAGAAGACATGGAAGAATCGTGTGACGATGAAGCAACGATAAAAGAAGCAGAAAGGATCTTGGGACTATTGAAAGTCTTTTATAGAGAAGGCGGTGAGAGTCCCATAAACTTCTTTAAGTTTGTGACTGATCCAAATTCTTTTGCGCAAACCCTGGATAACATGTATCATGTTTTATACTTGGTAAGACATGGGCTTGCAAGAATAAATGCAGATGAGGATGAGATTCCTGTTTTGGAACCTTTAGATCCAGGACAAGGCAGTTATGTTCCGCCACAAACCTCAGGCCTCATTCCATTGAGTATTGCATGCTGGGAGCAGATTGTGGAACTTTTTGAAATTTCACAGCCCATGATTCCCCCTGCCCCAAAGGCATAGGCAGGATATGAGCCCATCTGAATGCATCCTTCAGATTTGTAAGTTTAAAAAAATGCTATGTAGTATATTTCTTTCATAATATTTCATGAATGTGAAATAAATGATGTTATGAAACCCTGCTTTTAAGTCTATAAACTAAATAGAAGTAAATGTCATCATTACTGTAATTCACAGTCTTCTTCTTTCTTCTTCTTCTTTGGCGATTACTCATAGCCGAGTAAGATTGTCTTCCATAAATATGGTTTTAACAATGAGTCCATAAGTGACTGTGGGGGACAATTCTGTGGATCCAGACGTCCTTCCACAGTGGGGACATTGGTTTCTGGGTGGGAGTTGATCACGGTGTGGATTTGCCAAGGGTGCCTTCCTCTTAGCACGTTTCTCCCTTGTGTCTTAAGTTTGAGTGTCTTCAAAGCCCATGATATCTTTGGTAAAGGCTGTTCTCCAACTGGAGCGCTCGCAGGCCAGTGTTTTCCAGTTGTCATACTACATTTTTTTAGATTTGCTTTGAGACAGTCTTTAAACCTCTTTGTGGACCAACAACATTACGCTTTCCATTTTTAAGTTCAGAATAGAGTAGTTGCTTTGGAAGACAATTGCAAAACATGACCAGTCCAATGAAGTTGATGTTGAAGAATTGCTTCCAGACTGGTGATCTTTGCTTCTTCCAGTACATTGGCATTAGTTTGCCTGTTTTCCCAAGTGATGTGTAAAATTTTTTGGAGACACTGTTGATGGAATCTTTCGAGGAGTTGGAGATGGCGTTTATAAGTGGTCCATGTTTCACAAGCACATAGTAAGGTTGGCAGTACAATAGCTTTGCAAACAAGCATTTTGGTTCTTAACCCGAGGTACTATTTCTGGGTTAGCGGAGTCTGTAACCTGAAGTGTATGTAATCTGAAGCATATGTCACCCGAGGTACCACTGTACACAGCTCTCCCAGATTTGGAGATACAGTGGTACCTCGGGTTACAGACGCTTCAGGTTACAGCCTCCGCTAACCCAGAAATAGTACCTCAGGTTAAGAACTTTGCTTCAGAATTAGAACAGAAATCATGCTCTGGCGGCACGGCGCCAGCAGGAGGCCCCATTAGCTAAAGTGGTGCTTCAGGATAAGAACAGTTTCAGGTTAAGAACGGAGCTCCAGAACGAATTAAGTACTTAACCAGAGGTACCACTGTACTGCAAGCCCATCTCTAACTTGTTTTTGCAGAATTTGTGAGGGGACCTCAGCAGCAAAAGGGGAGTTGCGGTTCAGGAGATGCTGGTAATGTTCTTTCCAGAGCAGTGCAATAGCTTCTTTATCTTTCAGAAGTGTGGTACCGACTGCTGAGCATAGAGGGCACATGCCATGGTTTATTGGCCCATAGATGGTCTAACAAACAGTGTTAGAAACTGAGCTATGAAAGCTAGAAGCTAAATGGCACCATAAGCTTAGGTTATGGGCACAACAATGGAATGTCTAGGCGTGCTTTTTAAATAACAAGAATACAAAGCTGAAAATGAATGAACTGCAGCTAAAGTATTATGTTCATTTTTCACATGCTTTATTCTTTCCCCTGCCCACCCCCCTAACATTCTTAAGAGGGTAATTTCTCTATTCTTCAGAGAGTAACTGGGAGTGGGGAGGCAGAAAAAGGTCCTCCTTTCCTTCCACTCCACAGTTTTAATCTGAAATCTGAGGCTCAATAGTATGCCCAAAGCTCAGAAACTGCTCACATTAATAAAATTCCCTGTTGCAAAATGTGCCTAGAACAGTGGGAGTTTCGAACACTGTTCACAAATGGTACATGAACTCCAGAAAACTTTCTTCTGTAGACCACACACAATAAACTACAATGAGATAAAATGAATTCAGTGGGGAATCTGCAGTTTACAGCATTTGATTCAATCTTCTGTTTTCTTCTTCTGCATAAAGAAATGTTAATAATAATAATAATTTTATTTATACCCCACCCATCTGGCTGGGTTTCCCCAGCCACTCAGGGCGGCTTACATCATATATCGAAACATAATGAAACATCAAACATAAAAAACTTCCCAAAACAGGCCTGCCTTTAGATGTCTTCTAAAACTTATGTAGTTCTTTATCTCCTTGACAGCTGAAGGGAGGGTGGTCCACAGGACAGGCACCACTACCAAGGAGGACATCTGCCTGGTTCCCTGTAACCTTTCTTCTTGCAGAGAGGGACCTGCCAGAAGGCCCTCGGCGCTGGACCTCAGTGTCCGTTCTTGACAATGGGGGTGGAGACGCTCCTTCATGTCTACTGGGCCGAGGCCATTGAGGGCTTTAAAGGTCAGCACCAACACTTTGAATTGTGCTCGGAAACGTACTGGGAGCCAATGCAGATCTCTTAGGACTGGTGTTATGTGGTCCAGGCAGCCACTCCCAGTCCACAGTATGGCTGCCGCATTCTGGATTACAGTGGTGCCTCGCAAGACGAAATTAATTCGTTCCGCGAGTTTTGTCGTCTCGTGATTTTTTTCGTCTTGTGAAGCACAGTGTCGGGAAAGTTTTGGAAAAACTGGAGTCTCCTTCTTTGGAGGTCTTTAAGCAGAGGCTTGACAACCATATGTCAGGAGTGCTCTGATGGTGTTTCCTGCTTGGCAGGGGGTTGGACTCGATGGCCCTTGTGGTCTCTTCCAACTCTATGATTCTATGATTCTATTCTATGAAAAGCTTCAAAAATCACCAAAGTCTTTAAAAACCTCAAAAAAGGCTACCACACCGCGTTCTATGCGTTGCTCCTCGAAGTCAAGTCGCAACTGTATTAATGGTGTTAAGAAAAAGGAAACAAACTTGCAAGATGTTTCCGTCTTGCGAAGCAAGCCCATAGGGAAAATCGTCTTGCGAAGCAGCTCAAAAAACAAAAAACCCTTTCATCTAGTGAGTTTTTTGTCTTGCGAGGCATTCGTCTTGCGAGATACCACTGTGATTGCAGTTTCTGTGTCCCCTTCAAAGGTAGCCCCACATAGAGCGCATTGCAGTAGTCCAAGCGAGAGATAACTAGAGCATGCACCACTCTGGTGAGACAGTCTGCGGGCAGGGAGGGTCTCAGCCTGCATACCAGGTGGAGCTGGTAGACAGCCGCCCTGGACACAGAATTGACCTGCATCTCCATGGACAGCTGTGAGTCCAAAATGACTCCCAGGCTGCGCACCTGGTGCTTCAAGGGCACAGTTACCCCATTCAGGACCAGGGAGTCCTCCACACCTGCCCGCCCCATCCCCCCAAAACAGTACTTCTGTCTTGTCAGGATTCAGCCTCAATCTATTAGCGGCCACCCATCCTCCAAACGCTTCCAGGCACTTATACAGGACCTTCACTGGTTCAGATTTGAAGAAGAGGTAGAGCTGGGTATCCTCCGCATACTGATGAACACCCAGTCCAAACCCCCTGATGATCTTTCCCAGCAGCTTCATGTAAACGTTAAAAAGCATGGGGGGGAGGACGGAACCCTGAGGCACCCCACAAGTGAGAGCCCAGGGGTCTGAACACTCATCCCCCACCACCACTTTCTGGACACAGCCCAGGAGGAAGGAGCGGAACCACTGCATAACAGGGTCCCCAACAACATTTGGGGTGTTTTGGTGTAGAGAAAATATGAGCAGAATTTTATATAATGAAGCCTAGCCTGGAGAAAGTGGGCAGAGTGAAGCTGTTATTCTCTCACAATGCTAGAACTCAGGGACATCTGATGAAGTGAATGTTGGGAGATTTAGGATGGACAAAAGACAGTCCTTCTACACACAGCACATAGTTAACTATGGCATTTGCTCCCACAACAGGCAAAGACGTCCATCAGCTTCAATGTCCCTGAAAGATAATTAGATAAATTCTTGGTGGATGAGACTACTGGTTGCTACCCACGATGGCTTTATTCTCCCTCCTCCGTCAGAGGCTCTTTACCTATGGATTCTCCTTACTGGTGGGGAGAGTGATGGTGCGCTCAAGTCCTTGTGAGCCTCCCCCTCTGTGGACCACTGTGAAAACAGATGCTGGAGAAATGAGAGTCAGGTTTGATCCAGCAGGATTCTTCTTGTGCTCTTATATGAGAGCAATTATCACAGCCGTGTGGCTGGTATATCAGTTAATAGAGTTCTCTCTCGAAATTTCTTCCTTGCTATGAGATGCATGTCACTGTGACATCAATTTCCAGCGGAACATTCTCCACATACCTAGTCACTGCTCTTCTGGAATGTTCTGAAAGCCAGGCCACAGTCTGAAAACCCAGGGACAAGGCAGGGCATGACCTGACCCTTCCACGACCTGACTGTATTGGATCCTACACACACCTGCCTGGGAGTAAGGCCCATGGAACACATTAGGGCTTATTCTCAAGTGCACATATGTATACATTGTGCTGTAACTCATAATCCAATATGCTAACCACCACATCATACTGGCTTAGAAAGTCAAGGTATCTTAACAGTAAATGCAAAATTACAAAATACATAGAACACAATCTTATGAGGGCTTACTAATCTTGCCACTATGTCATTTTATACACCCAATATACAATTTAAAATTCCCCAATATGGTGAGACAATTGCCTGCCAATACTTCATTGGTAAGATTTACAGGAAAAAACAGTTTAAGAGAGCCCTATGCCACTTTTTTTTAAAAAAATAAGATTTTATTAAAGCTTTTTCATAATACATAATGCAATAAGTTAAAAGAAACTAATTTAAATAAAAGCAAGAACAGAGAAAAAAAGAGAAAACTCCAAAGGAAAACAAAAATAGAAGACAAGAAGAAAAATAAAAGTTCTGATTTTCTGTTTGTCACTTACATGAAATAAATCATTCAAAATATTCACTCTGGCTTGACATCCAACTGATCTATTTTCCCAGTCTTCCAACCCAAATGTCTCATATTAATTCCTTTTCCTTTTCACACAAAAAGGCCAAAGGGGTTATCTAATTTTTGTTATTAATAAATGTCAGCAATTGTTTTTCTCCATTCAAACATATCAGCTTCATCACCAATAATGTCAACAAATAATTCCTCCATATTAAACCATAATAAGGCTTTCCATCTTTTCCTCGCAAATCTCTCTGCTGTGATCATATATTAAAATAATAATCCATATTTCTTTTCTGATTATGTATTCATCAATTCACAACCAGTTATATATTTTCCATTCCCATTTCCTGCTGTATTTGCCATGGTTTCTTCACCTTGATTTTGAAAAAAAAATCCTTCATTTTATGCTTCTTTTATTATATTTCCAAGAAAAGCTCCAGAGGTTTGATAGCTTTTTCCTGGAAAATCACTCCAAGCTGTACAGAGAGTCCTTACTCAGTTATCTCTGCTAGCTCATCATGTCTCTTCCGCTCTCCCTCCACGGCTTCATTGCACTCCTCCAACATCTCAGCTTCACTATTTAACTCCTTCATTCTTCTAAAAATCTGTATGAAAGACTTTTCCGTTTCACCTTCCTGTTCTGGCAATCCTTTATCTATATTCTCTGAAGTCTCTTTGTCCTCTTTGATTCCGCTTTCATTTCATCCTCTGATCCTCTTTCATTAACCATTTCATCAATCCTAGCTTTATTTTTTTTAAAATAAAATATTTATTAAAGGTTTTAAACAATATAACACCATAGACATACACAACCCAAAAAACAATAAAAAACACCACCACCAAAATATAAACAAAGAAAAAAGAACAGACAACCGATAAGAAAACATATGAAAAATATAAAACATAGTTAACCTCATAAACCAAATGTCCATGACCTTCTTTTCTGACTCCCTCACATCTCCCTTTTCTGTGTTCCCATTTAGAAAATCATGTTCAGCAATACTTCACCTTCTCTCGAAACTTGTTTTAAGTTGTACGTTTCAACTATTATGTCTCCAATTTTACCCTTTGTTTTCAAATATTTAAATATTTAAGTTTGACATAATTATTCAAATTTCACCTTTGTTCTTATAGTTCAGTTATTTTCATGTTCCTTTCCGCTAAGTCACTAATGCCATGTTATCTTTATATCCTGCATCATTCTAGCATTCATACAATTTACAATACTTTTGCAAATAGTCCTTAAACATCTTCCAATCCTCTTCCACTGTCCCCTCTCCCAGGTCTCGGATTCTGCCAGTCATTTCTGCCAGTTCCATGTAGTCTATCAGTTGCATCTGCCATTCTTCCAGGGTGGGCAAATCTTGTGTCTTCCAGTATTTTGCGATGAGTATCCTTGCTGCTGTTACTGCATACATAAAGAAAGTTCTGTCCTTCTTTAACACCATTTGGCCAACGATACCCAAAAGGAAGGCCTCTGGTTTCTTAAGAAAGGTATATTTAAATACCTTTTTCAGTTCATTATAGATCATTTCCCAGAAAGCCTTAATCTTGGGGCACGTCCACCAAAGGTGAAAGAATGTTCCCTCAGTTTCTTTACATTTCCAACACTTATTGTCAGGCAAATGATATATTTTTGCCAGCTTGACTGGGGTCATGTACCACCTGTATATCATTTTCATAATATTTTCTTTCAAGGCATTACATGCCGTAAATTTCACACCAGTGGTCCATAACTGTTCCCAGTCAGCAAACATAATATTATAGCCAATATCTTGCACCCATTTTATCATTGCTGATTTAACTGTTTCATCCTGAGTGTTCCATTTTAACAGCAAGTTATACATTCTTGAAAGTACCTTAGTTTTTGGTTCTAGCAGTTCTGTTTCTAATTTCGATTTTTCCACCTGGAAGCCTATTTTTTTGTCAACCTTAAAGACCTCCCTAATCTGACCATAATGTAACCAATCCCGCACCTTACCCTTTAATTTCTCAAAACTCTGCAGTCTCCAAGTGTCTCCATCTTCCTCTATTATCTCCCAATACTTTGGCCAGTTGGCCTCCATATTGAGTCTTTTCTGAGCCTTAGCTTCCATCGGTGACAACCACCTTGGGGTCTTACTCTCCAATAAATCTTTATATCTTATCCAGACATTAAACAGTGTCTTCCTGACTATATGGTTCTTAAATGCTTTATGAGCTTTAACCTTGTCATACCACAAGTATGCATGCCACCCAAACACATTGTTAAATCCTTCCAAATCCAAAATGTCAGTGTCTTCAAGAAGTAGCCAATCTTTCAGCCAGCAGAAAGCTGCTGATTCATAATACAGTTTCATATCTGGCAGGGCAACCCCCCCTCTTTCTTTAGCATCAGTTAATATTTTAAATTTTATTCTGGGCTTTTTGCCATGCCAGACAAATCTAGAAATGTCTCTCTGCCACCTCTTGAAACAATCCATCTTGTCCACAATCTGCAAAGTTTGAAACAGAAACAACATTATTGGCAATGCATTCATCTTTATAGCGGCTATTCGACCCAACATGGAAAGCTTCAGTTTTGTCCAAATTTCTAGATCCTTTTTAATTTCTGACCAACATTTTTCATAGTTATCTTTAAATAAGTTCAAATTTTTAGCCGTCATATTAACCCCTAAATATTTCGCCTTTTTGACCATATTTAACTCTGTCTCCTTCTGAAACCTTTCTTTTTTCCAAAGTTGTCAAATGTTTACCCAAAACCTTAGTTTTCTGCTTGTTTAATTTAAATCCTGCCACTCGACCAAATTCTTGGATCAGTTCTAACACCCTTTTCGTACTAGATTCTGGCTCCTGTAGTGTCAAAACAAGATCATCTGCAAAAGCCTTAAGTTTGTACTGCTTAGCTCCGACCTGAATTCCTTCAATTCCGGTCGGTGCCAGCGCTTAATGGCGGTCCTCCCTCCGAGCTCCGGAGAAGGACTGCTCCGCAAGTTCGGGTCTTACCCGCTACGGCGAGCGGGGGACCCCTAAAATCTCAGGCGCTGAAGCCTGAGAGCAAGGAGATTCGGTGGGCACCTTTGCGCCCCCCGGTACTGTGAAAGAGCCTTTTTAAAGGCTCCGGAGCGGCATAGGGAGTGAGCGCGGTGCTGAGAGTCGTTACCCAGCCTGCGGAGTGAAGCCGCGTCGCCATAAGCGGAGAGCGCCGATTTCTTCCTGAAAAGAAAATCTGGACTGAATTCCCGTGAGTAAGAGCAGAAAAAGAATCGGGACCCTTTAAAATTTGAAAATCTGGCTGAAAACGGGAGGGAATAAAATAAGGAAGTCTGCCCCCCCCCCGGACTGCAGAAATTTAAAGCAACGAAAGACCCTGCTGCAGTTACAAGAAACTTAGTTGCGAACTGTCAACCCTGAGCTGTTAAAAGTATCTCTTCCCCCCTGATCGGAGGAGAAGGGGAAAAAAAAAGACAGTCTTGTGAAGATACTCTTAATTCAAAGGAAACAAAGTTTTCCACTGCCCTGATCCCCTGGGGACGATCTGCCAGGAGTTAACACCGGGAAAATTGTTCTTTAAAATAGGTATGAAGTGGATATAGACTATACCTTAAATGGTGAACGAGTTTTAAGACTTGAACGGGACTTTGTTACAGATATTTGATTAGCTAAATCTACCTGGAGAAAAAGTCTTAAATAACTTTAATGGCGGACTTCTGACTCTTTACATCCGGCTTTCTGCTTCTTTGTTTCCTCCAACTTGGACACTATTAATTGCTCCCTCTGGAGGATTAAGAGGGAAAAAACTGTAAAGTAACTGGCTGACAGTGGGATTTTCCATTGCAAGTTTTTCCTGTGAGAACGGCCTTGGGATATGAGTGGCACGGCAGAGGAGATAAGAACCAGATCTAAAGCTAAAGTGACACAAAAGAAAAGAGGCTCAATCTCTGGCAATACAGTGCCTGCACTGGAAAGTGCGACAGCAGCATCAATGGAATCTATGACACAGGCACTGCTTAAAATAAATCAATCCCTAGAGGCCTTAACAAAGCAATCTACAGAAAATTCAAAGAAATTGACAGAACTCACAGCAAGACTGGACTTGAACACCACGTCAGTGGCAACTAATACAGAATCCATAAATAGACTGATTCAGGAATCTACAGAAACTAAGAAAATTGCAGAGAGTGCAAGATCTATTGCCGGGGAGACACAGGAAAAACTTGCACCGATAGAGAAAAAGGTGAATGAGCATGAAGAGGCCCTCTCCTTACTGGAGCTACAACGGAAAGAACGGAATCTGAAATTAAGACAGGTTCCAGAGAATGAAAAGGACAACCTGAGGGAATTTCTCACAGAGGCAATTTTGGAAAATTGGCAAGGAGATCTGGAGGAGGATGAAGTAGAGATAACAACTGCTTTCAGACTTGGTAGAAAGCAAAGTGCGAAGCCAAGGGATTGTCTGATCACCTTCAGAACCAAAGAGGAAAGAGACAAGATACTGAACCTTCATTATCAAAAAGCTTTGGTAACTGGAAACACTCAAGTCCAAATCTTTAAGGACATCCCTAAATACATCTTGGAAGTGAGGACTTTCTATAGAGACTTGGCCAATTTGCTGAGGAAGAACTTTATACCTTTCAGGTGGGAATTTCCACAGGGGTTATCCTTCAACTACAAAGGGAAGAAAAGAAGAATAAGATCAGTACAGGAAAAAGAAAACTTCTTGGAGAGGAACCTAGAGGACCTACAGAAAGGTACGGTGGGCCTGGCAAGAGGAGGACAAGAATCAACACCAGAAGGAGGAGGGCTAACAGACATTGCAAATCTATCATTTGGATTACTACAACCGCCAACTGAAGAGGAAGAAAAGCTTGGAGCAGTCAGAGGGTCAAACATCTAATAAACAAAATGTCTCTGCAACTTCTTAGTTGGAACTGCAACGGTTTGAACCATCCCAGAAAAAAACGACAAGTTTTTCATATTTTGAAAAGGGAACAACTGGATCTGATATGTCTACAGGAAACCCATATAACCAGAGCACACAGGAAACTGTTGGTGAACAAAAGATTAGGACAAGAATTTATATCTTCTGACAAAGTAAAAAAGAGAGGAGTAGTGATTTATGCAAAAGAAAAATTAGACCCAAAAATGAAATTTAAGGATGAAGAAGGAAGATATTTGGCAATCGAAGTACAGATTCAGGGAGAAAAATATTTGATAATTGGAATATATGCACCTAATGATGGGAAGGCTGAATTTTTTAAGAAGTTGCATGAAACCCTATTGGACTACCTCGACTGCAAAATAATACTGATGGGGGACATGAACGGAGTGGTCTCCACAAATATGGATAAGGCACAAAGACAGACAATTTCTAAAGAAGGAAGACTACCAAAGACTTTCTTTGAGATGACGGAAAATATGGATTTGATTGACATCTGGAGACCAAAGAACCCTCTCGAGAGAGAGGGAACCTTTTTCTCGGAATCTAAAATGACATGGACAAGAATCGACCAAATTTGGGTATCTAGTGTGATGGCTACAAAGATAAAGAAAGTAGAAATCTGCCCAAAAACCTGCTCCGACCATAATGCAGTAAAGATGGAAATGAAAATGACAACAACTGGATCCTTTAGATGGAGAATGAATGACTCCCTATTTAGAGACGAACAATTCTGTAAAAAGGCCCTAAAGACATTGAAAGATTACTTTGAGATAAACCTGAGAACAGAAGTGGAAAAAAGAACAATCTGGGACGCGAGCAAAGCCGTGATGCGAGGCTTCCTGATACAACAGAATTCAATTAAGAGGAAAAAGCAAAATGAAAGGAAAGAAAGAATTTTAGAAAAAATGAAGGAAGGAGAAAAGAAATTGAGGTCTAAACCAAAGTCTCAAGAAATTTTGAGAGAAATAAAGTATTATCAGACGCAATATATGGAACTGACAAATCAAGAGATAGAATGGAAAATTAAACAAATGAGACAAAGGACCTTCAAGTCAGCAGACAAATGTGGGAAGCTTCTTGCATGGCAATTGAAAAAGAGGCAAAAATTGAATACAGTCACCTGTTTGGAGATAGAGGGAAAGAATATTCACAAGGAATGAGATAAGTAATTGTTTCCAAAGCTTTTTTAGGAAATTATACACACAAGGGCCAGCGAACGAACAAGAAATAGATGAATTCCTTAAAAATCATGGACTACCTAAAATTTCAGAACAGAGCAAGCGGACTTTGAATGAGAAAATAACAGAGCAAGAAATAGAGGAGGCCATTCAAAAAGCGCAATTGGGAAAGTCTCCAGGACCAGATGGTTTGACGGCTAGATACTATAAAGCTTTGAAAGAATGTTTAGTGCAACCATTGAAAGAAGTTTGCAATGAAATATTGGAGGGGAAAAAGGCACCTGAAACGTGGAAAGAGGCTTTTATTTCGCTTATACCAAAAACTGAGACTGAAAAGAATCAGGTCAAGAACTACCGCCCGATATCATTACTAAATGTGGATTACAAAATATTTGCAGACATTTTAGCAAAAAGACTGAAGAAAGTACTGATAGGCGAGATTCATAAGGACCAAGCTGGCTTTCTCCCGGGAAGATATATGTCTGATAATGTGAGGAACATAATAGACATTGTGGAACTGCTGGAAATGAACATTAATAGAAAAGCGGTTTTGATCTTTGTGGACGCGGAGAAAGCCTTTGACAATATTTGCTGGAGTTTTATGAAAAAGAATCTCCAAGGGATGGGGGTAGGCCAAGGTTTTGAAAATGGTATAGGTGCAATATATTCTGAGCAGAAGGCAAAGCTAATTGTGAATAATGTGGTAACGGAAGAGATAGCTATAGAGAAAGGAACACGACAGGGATGCCCTATCTCCCCTCTACTTTTCATACTGGTCCTGGAGGTTTTGTTAAATATGATTAGAAAGGACCAGTTGGTTAAAGGAATCCAGCTCGGAGTGAAAGAGTATAAACTGAGGGCATTTGCAGATGACCTAGTTTTGACTCTACAGCAGCCAAACACCAGTACAAAAAGAGTTTTAGAACTGATTGAGATATTTGGTCAAGTTGCAGGATTTAAATTGAATAAACAAAAAACTAAAGTGCTGGAGAAAAACTTAACAAATGAGGAAAAAGAGACATTTCAGAATGAAACAGGTTTGGAGATAGCAAAAAAAGTGAAGTACTTGGGGGTGAACTTGACAGCGAAAAATGTGAACTTATTTAAAGACAATTACGATAAATGTTGGACAGAAGTTAAGAAAGATCTAGACATATGGTCAAGGCTGAAACTTTCCTTGTTAGGCAGAATTGCTGTTATCAAAATGAATGTATTGCCTAGAATGTTATTCCTGTTTCAGACATTACAAATAATAGACAAGATGGACTGTTTCAAGAGGTGGCAGAAAGACATATCAAAATTTGTTTGGCAGGGCAAAAAGCCAAGAATAAAATTTAAGACATTAACAGACGCAAAAGATAGAGGAGGTTTTGCCCTGCCGGACTTAAGACTTTACTATGAATCAGCAGCGTTTTGCTGGTTGAAAGACTGGCTGCTCCTCGAGAATACAGACATTTTGGATCTTGAAGGGTTTGATAACAGATTTGGTTGGCATGCATATATATGGTATGACAAGGTAAAAGTGCACAAAGGCTTTAAGAACCATATGGTAAGGAAAGCTCTGTATAACGTCTGGATAAGGTATAAAGATTTGTTGGAAAGCAGAACCCCTAGGTGGCTGTCACCAATGGAGGCAAAAGAGGTGAAAAAATTGAATATGGATTCTAATTGGCCTAAATATTTTGAAATGATAGAACAAGATGGTGAAAAAGTAAAATTGCAGAGTTTCGAGAAACTGAAGTTTAAGGTGAGAGATTGGTTACATTATCGACAGATAAATGAAGTATTCAAACAGGACAGAAAAAAAGGCTTCCAAGTGGAGAAGTCAAAACTAGAAACAGAACTGTTAGAACCCAATACTAAAAACTTGTCAAGAATGTACAACCTGCTGTTGAAATGGAATACTCAAGATGAAATGGTGAAATCTAGTATGATTAAATGGGCACAGGATATAGGGCATGACATTGAGCTTGCTGACTGGGAGCAGTTATGGACCACTGGTGTTAAATTTACGGCATGTAATGCCTTAAGAGAAAACATTATGAAAATGATCTATAGGTGGTACATGACTCCGGCTAAGTTAGCAAAGATTTATCATTTGCCCAATAACAAGTGTTGGAAGTGTAATGAAACGGAGGGAACCTTCTATCACCTTTGGTGGACCTGCCCGAAGATTAAGGCTTTCTGGGAAATGATCTATAATGAAATTAAAAAAGTTCTGAAGAGAACTTTTAATAAAAAGCCAGAAGCCTTTCTCCTGGGTATGGTGGGCCAAATGGTGCCAAAGAAGGATAGGACATTTTTTATGTATGCCACAACAGCAGCAAGAATACTTCTAGCAAAGTATTGGAAGACACAAGATCTACCCACGTTGGAAGAATGGCAGACGAAGGTGATTGACTATATGGGACTGGCAGAGATGACTGGCAGAATCCGAGACCGGGGGAAAGAGGCGGTGGATGAAGACTGGAACAAATTTAAAGTTTACCTTAAAAACTGTTGTAATTTGGAAAATTAGAGGATCAGGGTTATAAGAGATAAAGAACTACAGTTGTTTTAATATCTTATGGAAGTTAAATTTACGAAATAGAAATATGTTTAATACGAAAGGGTTGCTGAAAAATCTTGAAACAAGAATGCAGAAAAGGGGTGGTACGGGGAAGTCGTTTTTGTGTTTATTTATGTTTTTGCTTTGCTTTCTTTTTTACTTTTGGAAAATTAATAAAAATTTATATATATATAAAAAAAATGAATTCCTTCAATCAGCCGGTCTCCTCTAATCCTGTTCAAGAGCACCTCCAGGACCGAGATGAATAACAATGGGGAAATGGGGCAACCTTGTCGTGTTCCTTTCTCAATTTTAAACTCTTCTGACACCACATTGTTAACTATCAATTTTGCCTTTTGTTCTGAATAAATTGCATCTATACCATTTTCAAAACCCCATCCCACTCCCATCCCTTTAAGATTTTTCTTCATAAAATTCCATGAAATGTTATCAAAGGCCTTCTCCGCATCTATAAAAATCAACACTGCTTTTGTATTGGTATTCATTTGCAGTAGTTCCAATATATCAATAATGTTCCTTGTATTATCAGACAGATGTTTACCTGGGAGAAAGCCTGCCTGGTCTTTATGGATCACTCCATTTAACACTCGTTTTAGTCTATTAGCCAAAATGTCTGCGAAAATTTTGTAATCCACATTTAAAAGGGAGATAGGACGGTAGTTCTTGAGTTGTGTCTTTTCAGTTTCAGATTTAGGTATAAGTGTGATGAAAGCTTCTTTCCACGTTTCCGGTGCCTTCTTCCCCTCCATAATCTCATTACATACCTCCTTCAATGGTTGAATCAAATGGTCTTTTAAAATCTTATAGTATTTGGAGGTTAGCCCATCCGGCCCTGGAGATTTGCCCAATTGCATGTTCTGAATGGCGCCTTCAATCTCTTGTTCTGTTATCTTATGGTTCAATGTTATCTTATTTTCTTGAGACAATTCTGGTAATCCGTTGTTTCTTAAAAATTGGTCTATCTCAATCTCATTTTGCAGCCCTTGAGTGTAGAGTTGTTTAAAGTATCTCTGGAAGCATTTTCTAATCTCCACAGGGTTCTGAATATTTCTCCCTTCAATCTCTAGATTAGTAACCGTGTTCATTTTCTGTCTTTTTTTCAACTGCCATGCTAGCAGTTTTCCACATTTATTTGCCGATTCAAAAGTCCTTTGTCTCATCTGTTTAATTTTCCATTCCACTTCCTGATTTATCAATTTTGAATATTGTGCTTGATAGAGTTTAATTTCTCTCAGAATCTCCCGTGACTTTGGTTTCAGTCTTAACTTTTTCTCTCCTTCTTTTATTTTCTCCAAGATCTTATTTTTTTTCTCATTCTGAGCTCTTTTCTTTATCATATTCTGTTGTATCAGAAACCCCCTCATAACCGCTTTACTTGCATCCCAGATTACTCTTTTTTCCACTGTAGTTTTCAAATTTATTTCAAAATAGTCACTTAAAGTCTTTTGGGCCTTCTTAACAATCTCCTGATCTCTTAATAAGGTGTCATTCATCTTCCATCTAAAGGAGCCGGTTGGAGTTAGTCTCATTTCCATCTTTACTGCGTTATGGTCGGAGCAGGTTTTTGGGCAGATTTCCACCTTTCTAGTCTTAGGTGCCAGTCCTCTAGTTATCCATATTTGGTTGATTCTTGTCCATGTCATTTTGGCTTCAGAGAAGAATGTCCCCTCTCTTCCCAAGGGGTTCTTTGTCCTCCAAATACCAACCAAGTCCATATTGTCAGTTAGTTCAAAAAAGGTTTTTGGCAGTCTGCCCTCTTTTGTCATAGTTTGGTTTTGCGCTTTATCCATGTTCGTGGATACCACCCCATTCATATCTCCCATCATGATGATGTTGTTATAGTCCATGTAGTCCAGCATTGTCTCATGCAGCTTCTTGTAAAATTCCGATTTCCCCTCATTCGGTGCATAGATTCCCAGAATCAGGAATTTCCCCCCTTGTATTTGCACTTCAATTGCCAAAATTCTTCCTTGCTCATCTTTGAAAAGGAATTTTGGTGACAGGCTCTCCTTTGCATATATCACGACTCCTCTCTTCTTCACTCGATCCACTGAAATAAATTCTTGGCCTAGTCTCTTATTAATTAGCACTTTTCTGTGGAGCCTGATCACATGTGTTTCCTGCAAACAGATAATATCTAATTGTTCCTTTTTTAATAAATGAAAGATCCTCCTCCTTTTTTCCGGGGAATTACAGCCGTTAATATTCCAACTTAAAAGCTGCAGAGACATCTTGGACAGTTCTATTGTCCCTTTGGTGGTGGTATCTCTCTCTCCTGGTCTTCAGGCCCCGAAGGTGTAGGTAAAGATTTCAATAACCCAGGTCCTAAGGCTCCCGGATCTTCTACAGTCCCTTTCTGAATGTCTTCTCCGTGATTGCTCAGAAACTTTTCTTTATCTTCAGCTGTTTTGATTTTCACTTTCTTCCCTCTAAAGGTAAAAGATAGTCCTTGGGGAAATTCCCACCTAAAGGCGATTATGTTGCTCCTCAGCAGTTTCACCAAATCTGCGTAGCAAGATCTAAGTTCCAATAGTTGTTTCGGGATATCTTTGTAGATTTCCACTCTCAAATCCTGAATTTCAAGTGTCTTTGGAAAGTGTGCACTCAATATCTTATCTCTTTCCTCCTTCATTCTCAGAGAAATCAGGCAGTCTCTAGGCCTGCCCTTTCTCACTACTTTTCCAAGTCTGAATGCACTTACAATTTTAAAATCTTTGTCTTCTTCCAAAGGCCAAAATTTTGTAAATTCTTTTGTCAAATACTCAATTAAGTCCCCTTTTTCAAGTTCTGAGACTGACCTCAATCTCAAGTTATTCTCCTTACTTCGTAGTTCTATCATAGACAGATAGGCCTGCTGTTCACCAATCTGCTTGCGCATAGGTTTTACCTCCTCTTGTACGGCCTCTGCTTTCTGTTTAGCCTCCTCAGCTAATTTACGATTTTCTGTGGTAGCTTCAAATAGCTTCCCAATTGATTGTGCATTTAGAGCCACTTGTTGGGTCAAATTGTTAACGCTAGATGTATTTTGATCAATTTTAGATTATTGTTCAGCTACTTGCTTGCTCAGGCCTTCCAATTTTTCAAAAAATTTATCCAGTACTGAATGGGAATCCCCTCCTGCAGCCATTCCTTCTGGCCTGGCTTGCTCTATTTCTTCTGCTTGTGCCACAGAAACAATAGGAACCGATGATCTGCGCAGATGTGAAATTACAGTAGTTTGTTGTGTTTTAGCTTTGGCTGATCTTGTCCTCCCAGTTCCACTCATCCCAGTTCTGTCTACGTGTCAAGGTCAGTCAGTGTACAATTCCCATGGGAAACCACCAGTCCAGAAGTAAGCAGAGAAGAAGAAAAACAAATCCCCAGTAGTTGTAATTCACAGTTCCTCTAGAGGGAGTTAAATGTATCTTAAGGGAAAAGACAAAGTTATTGTTCATGCAAAGTTTCTCAAATTGCTCCAAGTCCCTTAAGCATTTGTAACAATATCCAACAACCTCCAAGTCCCAAAAGTCCTTCAGATCTTTAAACCTTAGCAGAGTTAATCCTTAGGCTACTTACAATGTCTCAAAAGGTGCCAGATTCAAAACAACAATGTAGCAGTTCAGGTAACAGTCCAATGTAACAATCATAGAATCATAGAATCATAGAATCATAGAGTTGGAAGAGACCACAAGGGCCATCGAGTCCAACCCCCTGCCAAGCAGGAAACACCATCAGAGCACTCCTGACATATGGTTGTCAAGCCTCTGCTTAAAGACCTCCAAAGTAGGAGACTCCACCACACTCCTTGGCAGCAAATTCCACTGTCGAACGGCTCTCACTGTCAGGAGGTTCTTCCTAATGTTTAGGTGGAATCTTCTTTCTTGTAGTTTGGATCCATTGCTCCGTGTCCGCTTCTCCGGAGCAGCAGAAAACAACCTTTCTCCCTCCTCCATGTGACATCCTTTTATATATTTGAACATGGCTATCATATCACCCCTTAACCTCCTCTTCTCCAGGCTAAACATGCCCAGCTCCCTTAGCCGTTCCTCATAAGGCATCGTTTCCAGGCCTTTGACCATTTTGGTTGCCCTCCTCTGGACACGTTCCAGTTTGTCAGTGTCCTTCTTGAATTGTGGTGCCCAGAACTGGACACAGTACTCCAGGTGTGGTCTGACCAGAGCAGAATACAGTGGCACTATTACTTCCCTTGATCTAGATGCTATACTCCTATTGATGCAGCCCAGAATTGCATTGGCTTTTTTAGCTGCCGCGTCACACTGTTGGCTCATGTCAAGTTTGTGGTCAACCAAGACTCCTAGATCCTTTTCACATGTACTGCTCTCAAGCCAGGTGTCACCCATCTTGTATTTGTGCCTCTCATTTTTTTTGCCCAAGTGCAATACTTTACATTTCTCCCTGTTAAAATTCATCTTGTTTGTTTTTGCCCAGTTCTCTAATCTGTCAAGGTCGTTTTGAAGTGTGATCCTGTCCTCTGGGGTGTTAGCCACCCCTCCCAGTTTGGTGTCATCTGCAAATTTGATCAGGATGCCCTTGAGTCCATCATCCAAGTCGTTGATAAAGATGTTGAATAAAACCGGGCCCAAGACAGAACCCTGTGGCACCCCACTAGTCACTCTTCTCCAGGATGAAGAGGAACCATTGATGAGCACCCTTTGGGTTCGGTCAGCCAGCCAGTTACAAATCCACTGAGTGGTAGCATAGTCAAGACCGCATTTTACCAGCTTCTTTACAAGAATATCATGGGGCACCTTGTCAAATGCCTTGCTGAAATCAAGGTAGGCTACATCCACTGCGTTCCCTTCATCTACCAGGCTTGTAATTCTGTCAAAAAACGAGATCAGGTTAGTCTGACATGACTTATTTTTCAGAAATCCATGCTGACTATTGGTGATCACAGCATTCCTTTCTAGGTGCTCACAGACTGTTTGCTTAATGATCTGCTCCAGAATCTTCCCTGCTATTGATGTCAGACTGACTGGGCGGTAATTATTTGGGTCCTCTCTTTCCCCCTTTTTGAAAATAGGGACAACATTTGCCCTCCTCCAGTCTGCCGGGACTTCGCCTGTTCTCCAGGAATTCTCAAAGATGACTGCCAGTGGTTCTGAGATCACATCTGCCAGTTCTTTTAATACTCTTGGATGCAGTTCATCTGGCCCGGGAGACTTGAATACATCTAAACTAGCCAAATATTCTTGTACTATCTCCTTAGTTATTCTGGGCTGTGTTTCCTTTGCTGAATCATTTGCTCCAAATTCTTCAGGTCGGGCATTGTTTTCTTTATCGGAGAAGACTGAGGCAAAGAAGGCATTGAGTAGTTCAGCCCTTTCTGTGTCCCCTGTTTGCATTTCACCATCTTCTCCTCTGAGTGACCCCATTGTTTCTTTGTTCTTCCTTTTGCTACGAACATACCCATAAAAGCCTTTTTTGTTGCTTTTAACCTCTCTAGCAAGCCTGAGTTCATTCTGTGCTTTAGCTTTTCTGACTTTGTGTCTACACGTGCTGGCTATTTGTTTGAATTCCTCTTTGGTGGTTTCCCCCCTTTTCCATTTTTTGTACACATCCTTTTTTAATATTAATTCAGTTAAAAGTTCTTTAGATAGCCACCCTGGCTTCTTTAGGCACCTTCCATGTTTCCGTCTCATTGGTATTGCCTGACGTTGTGCTTTTAGTATCTCCCTCTTAACAAACTCCCAGCCATCATGAACTCCCTTTCCTTTTAGTATTGTTGTCCATGGGATCTCACCCAGCACTTCCCTAAGTTTTATGAAGTCGGCTTTCTTAAAGTCAAGAAATTGAGTCCTAGTATGCTTGGCTGCTCCTTTCCGCTGTATAGTAAACTTCAGAAGAGCATGATCACTCGCGCCTAATGATCCTTCCACTTCTACCCCACTAACCAGGTCATCAACATTGGTTAGGACCAGATCTAAAATGGCTGTTCCTCTTGTTGCTTCTCCCACTTTCTGGACAATGAAGTTGTCTGCAAGGCCAGTGAGGAATCTGTTTGACCTTATGCTCTTGGCTGAGTTTGACGTCCAACAAATGTCCGGGTAATTGAAGTCCCCCATTACTACTATCTCCATTCCTTTTGCATGCTTGGCCATCTGTTCCAGGAAGGCATCATCTATGTCCTCCGTTTGGCTTGGGGATCTATAGTAAACTCCCACAATGAGGTCTCTGTTATTCTTCTCTCCCTTAATTTTGACCCAAATGCTCTCACTTTGGCTTTGAGGATCTAAATCTTGGATCTCTTCACAGGTATACACATCCCTGACATAGAACGCCACTCCTCCTCCTTTCTTGTCTGGTCTGTTTCTCTGAAATAGATTGTATCCCCCCATTATTACATTCCAATCGTGGGACTTATCCCACCAGGTTTCAGTGATGCCTATTATGTCATATTTAGTTTGCTGTACCAAGAGCTCAAGCTCATCTTGTTTATTTCCCATGCTTTGTGCATTAGTGTACAGACATTGAAGTCCATTAATCATTCCCCCGTGTCTCTTATTTAAGGATTTTTTCCTCCCACCACTAGGTCCGCGTGCTGTTTGCTCCATTTGGTCTATGACATTTGGATGATCATCTTCATTAATTGATAGACTCCTACCTTCAGGAGCACTGTCTCCCTCCCCCACATTAGTCAGTTTAAAGCCCTCCTGATGAGGTTTCTGAGATTTTTGGCAAAAACATTTCTCCCAACCGTTGTGAGGTGCAGCCCATCACTTGCCAGAAGTCCATCTTCAAGAAACTGCAGTCCGTGATCTAAGAATCCAAACCGTTCCTGTTTACACCATTTGCGGAGCCAGCTGTTCACTTCCACTATTTTCCCCTCTCTCCCTGGGCCACGTCGTTCAACTGGGAGGACAGATGAGATGACAATTTGTGCATTTAGTTGCTTCAATTTCCTGCCGAGAGCCTCGTAGTCTCTTTTGATCTTCTGGAGGCTATTGCTTGCAGTGTCATTGGTTCCCACATGAACCAAGAGGAAGGGGTATTTGTCAGTGGGTTTTATGATTCCTTGCAGTCGTTCAGTTACATCTTGGATCTTAGCCCCGGGGAGACAGCACACTTCCCGAGACATCTTGTCAGGCCCACAGATCACTGCTTCTGTTCCCCTCAGTAGGGAATCCCCTATCACCACTACACGCCTCCTCTTGGGTTTGGTCGGGGTTCTTCCGTGAGCTGTCCGTTCCAAGGTCGCCTGCACATTCCCTGAGGACTGACTTTGCTGCTCGTCTTCATATACCTGGTTGACTGTAATGAGGGAGAGATCCTCAAATGGAGTCTGCTCTTCGTCTTCCATGCTAGGGGAGAGGACCTCAAAGCGATTGTGTATTTCTAAGCAATCAGAGTGAACCCTGGGCCTCCTACTTCTTTGAGTCACGTTTCTCCATATATCTGGCTCCTGTGTTGGTGAACTAGACTCCTTCTCAGGGGAGTCCCCTGTCTCCTCCTTGGTGGAGACGGTGTGCTCTGTTGCTTCCAAGAAGAGCTCCAGCTCTCTAATTCTTTGGAGCGTAGCTACACGTTCCTCCAGTTGCTGGACTTTGTCTTTTAAGAGGGCAATCAACATGCAATTGCTGCAGGTAAAGCTGCCTGCAACCTTTGGCAAGATGGCAAACATTGCGCAGGAATCGCAGGCGACTGCAGCTGTTCCCTCCCATCTTGAGATCGTGTCGTTGGGGTTGGCTACAGAGGTCCTCCATCATAAAAAGCTTGAAGACAGGACAAATAACTTCCCCCACACACAAAAAAAACCACCTAGATCTCCCCAACAAACGTTTGAGACTAGCTCCCCTAAATCTAAAAGATGGATCTAACTGCGCGCGCCGCTAGGCGCGCGCCGCTGCCCTGCAAACTCTGATAAGCTCCTCCCACAGCTAATCCCCTGCCTCAACAGAAACCCTGCCCCCTCTGACCTTTACACAGGGAAAACAGCTAATCAGCCACAAGGAAACACACAGACACAAGAAAACCCTTTTTGCTCCTTCTTCAACTGATGCCCTGCAAACTGCAAACAATCCAAGTAGCCAAGTCCGCAAACTGACAATTTTGACAGTCTGGCAGCCCGACTGCCCGGGTAGCTTGATAAATTTGTAAATCCACTGAGGAAGAGGTAAACAGATGTCCACAAATAGAAAGATCAAGTCAATTAGTGCCAAGACAGGGTCAAGTTCGGATTGATTCCTTTTAAAACACAGCTTCAAAGGCATTAGAAAGTTTGAAGTCTTTGCTTTAGGTCTTTTAAGCAGTACCGGGAGACGGACTTCCTGGTTGCGTCTCCCGTTTTGGCCGAAATTTCAATTTAAAATTAGTCCCAAATCGATCTTTTCCCCTACTCACGGGTTGTTACGTTTTTTTAGCCGAATATTCCCAGGAAAAGGGTCACCGCTCACCGACAGCAGCTTTGCGGCTTCACAGAAAGAGCGATCGACTCACAGCACCGCGCCAGCCCTTTCACGATCCGGATCCCCTTACGGGGCTCCTTCAACATTTCAGGGGGCGCTGATGGTGCCCGCCGAGTCCCACGGCCGCAGGCTCTCTCTGCCTGCGGTTTTCCGACGAGGGTCTCCGCTTCGCCGTAGCGGACGACCCGTTTCAGCGGAGCTTCCCCTTCACAGCTGGAAGGAGACCGCCATTGCCGTTCGCGCCGCCCCCGGAAGTGACCCATCAATCCTAGCTTTAATGACCTTTTCTGCTCATCAAACATTTGCTGAAGGATGCCAACAGTCGGTGGAATGTCCAGTGATATATTTGCCATACTGAATGTTTTTGGTCTTACTAATATTTCAGTCTTTTTACATCTCCCATCTCCACCTTAAGATCTTCACAGTGTTTTCTCTAATGAAAACACCTTCCTTTCCCATGGAATAAATATGAAGTGGCAAAATCATTTTTGATTTCAAGAAAAAAGAATTTTAATCAAGAAAAAAGAAAATAAAAAATTAAGAAAATAAAAATTCTTAGCACTCCTAACTTCCTGTAATTATTTAAAAATTTATTGTCTAAAACAATTAGAGCATGCTTTCTGTTCTGTCTTCAGCCTTTAATGATTGACTCTTCTTAAAGCCAGAAAGTAGCTCACACACCAGATGTAAATATCCACTGGCTGACAGAGAAACCTTTCTCAGTCATAAATTATAACCATCTCAGAGATAATTAAAGAAAGGGAGGCTTTTGCACACCTTATGCCCATCAGAGTTTTAACATATCTTTTGGAAAGATGTTGATTCCTCCGCTCATAAGTCGATCACCCCCTCTGGTTTTCCCGGAGCTGACAGCTTCTCTGTCTCCTGATGTAGAAAATGTCTTTTTCAGAGCATTAGAGGTTAATTGCCTTTCACTCTTATCTCTAGAGCATTAGTGTGCATTGGCAGCACCCCGAGCAAGGCAAAGATTATTCCCCCTAATCTCCTTGCAGGGATTGCATGGGAGGCAAGAGGTGCGCTGTGCTGCTCCTCATGGAGGTTGCCTGTGGGTTACCATGTTTGCCCTCTCCGCTTGGTCTGCTCCTGGTGCTCCTTGGTGGGCTTGGCAGCGTCCCAGAAGCACCTGAGCTGCAGCTGCAGCAGGCCTAGTAGGAGGGCGGCAGGGAGCAAGCCAGGCACCAAGCGCAGCCCTTTCCCAGCTGCCACTCCTTGGCTGCACTGTGCAAGGACAGGTGAAGGAAGGTCCTGTTGTGGGGCACGCACATCGCCCAAGGACACACAACGGAAAGGAGGCCCCAGGGAAGGACTGGCATGGACCAGGAAAAGTCTGGCCTCCAGCCAGTGGGAATTCCACCTAGGAGTTGCTGTCCCTTCACTGACTGTGAGAAGAACACAGCAGACACACAGCCTTGGCACCCCCTCAGAATTCTGCACTGAGGGCCACAGCATCCCTTGCCCCTCACGCTATACCATTGCTCTAGAGTGAATTTGATAGCCAAGATTCATGCCTGGCTATCATCTATCACTGTAATTATCTCTGTTGGAAACCTGCCAACAAAAGTTGATAGAGCTCCTCCCCCTGAAGTCCTATTCCACTTTTACAGCTTCCACCCAATCTCTGTTGCCCCTTGAAATATTTGGCCTGCCGGCTGCTCTCTTTCAGATCTGTGATCCTATAAATGCTGCTATAATCATACAAACATACACAGCTGCCTTCTCCAAGGCAAATAAACTGGTCCACGTAGTTCAGTATCAGCGGCTTCCCAAGGCCCGAGGCAGACACCTTGCTACTCAAGACCCTTTTCACTGAAGATGCCTAGAGGTAAGTCTTCTGCCTGAAGACATGTACGCTTCCTACCAATGAGCTATGATCATGCCACGGTCTTCCAAAGCCGAAGCTTCTTATTCCTCCCACCATGTGACTATACAGTGGTACCTCGGGTTAAGTACTTACCGTATTTTTCGCCCTATAGGACGCACTTTTCCCCCTCCAAAAATGAAGGGGAAATGTGTGTGCATCCTATGGGGCGAGTGCAGGCTTTCGCTGAAGCCTGGAGAGTGAGAGGGGTCGGTGCGCACCGACCCCTCTCGCTCTCCAGGCTTCAGGAAGCCATCCGCAAGCCGTGGGAGCCCGTGGGAGTTGGGAAACTGCCAGGGAGATAACGTCCATCATGGCCCCCAAGCCGAAGTTCGGAGAATCCATCGGCCTCCCGTAGTCACGCAGATCCAACAGTTAGGGGCACAAAGCCTTAGAAATTCCTAGCCACATTCCTAGGCTGGTTCACCCTCTTTCAGCAGAAAGCACAGTCAAAAGCTTGCATCACAGAAGAGCATAATTTACAGACTTTATTTAGCGTTTAACAGAACAAAAGAAAACGTGACCGTTCTGTGTCAGCATCTCTGGCCGACTGGCAAAACGAAAGGAAAACAGCAAGCATAAACATCCTGTCAACAGGACATGCACAGACTCTGTTGCTTACAAAGCCTGCTCCCTTTAAGGTGGAACGGAAATATCCTAACATCCTGCACCCCAAAGCCCCGGCGTGCTGAGGCTCCCCCGGTGCGCTGAGGCTCCCCCGGCTTGCGCAAGCGCTGCCTCTTATCCCGAAGCCGCGGCGTGCTCAGCAGTCGCTCCAGGGCTTTGGGTAGCTCTGCACAAACCACGGGGGGCTCCCCCGGCTTGCGCAGAGCTGCCTCTTATCCCGAAGCCCCGGCGTGCTGAGCAGTCACGCTGGAGCTTCAGGTAGCTCTGCGCAAGCCGCGGGAGGGCTCCCACGGCTTGCGGAGAGCAGCCTGTCCTTGGGGCTGGGGGAAGCTCGGGCTTCCCCCGCCCCAGCCTAGTGCCTTGGGGGGTGGAAATAATTTTTTTTCTTTATTCCCCCCCCAAAAGCTAGGTGCGTCTTATGGGCTGGTGCGCCCTATGGGGCGAAAAATACGGTAATTCGTTCTGGAGGTCCGTTCTTAACCTGAAACCGTTCTTAACCTGAGGCACCACTTTAGCTAATGGGGCCTCCCGCTGCTGCCAATGCATGATTTCTGTTCTCATCCTGAGGCAAGGTTCTGACTTAACCCGAGGTACTACTTCCAGGTTAGTGGAGTCTGTCCCCAAAGTGTTTGTAACCCGAGGTACCACTGTACCCAGGTGCCTTCTCAGTCTGGCATAGACTGCATCTGGTGCATCTGGTACTTTGCCTCTCGCTTCTGCTCTTATTTCCCAATGCACCTTTACCTGTGATATCCCACCCAGCTGCCAGGTGGTCTACTGCAACCCCTCTCCTTATTTCTGTCCCTCCTTATGCATGGGACTGTCTCCACACAAGTCCTGGAGGGTTGGTACCCTCTTTTAAGAACTCCTTAGTTCCCCTTTCTTCTCCCTGTATAAATGACTCAACAGCGATGCCAAATAGCAGAGACTTTGGGGTCTGTCTTCATCCCACTTCCTGAGTTAAGTTACTGCCATTTGGCTAAGGCCATACTGCTTGCTTCTTGTTTGAGCAACAGCAGTCTTTTTGCTTCCATTGCAGGCTGTACCTCCTCTCGAGAATTCGGAAGAAGCAGATCTGTGCCTGCTGCACTGAGAGAGAGAAAGGCCTGGTTGGAAAATGCATGCATTTGACTTCCAAGAGAAAAATCCTGACACAGGCAAGCTGTGTCCCTTCCTTTCTGTGCTGCTGCAGTAGCTCCAGAGATTTAGGATTTTAGCAACTTTCCCACTCTACAGAGGTAGCGGACCTGTTAGGACAGTTCACCCTCAGAGGCTGATGGATCCAATGGGCTTCCAGGCGGTTCTAGGAGATTTCTGAGGCTGAAGCCCTGGCCAACCTCTGGTACTGGCATACGGGGGGGGGGGGGGGCGGGGGGAATGTGCTGCACCGGGTACCATTTGGGGAAAGGGTGCCATCACAGCTGCGCCCCTACCTGTTCTCCGCTCCGGGGGCTGCAGCACGTTGAGACTACAATTCCCATCAGCCTTAACCACTGGTCCCGCTCACTAGGGATCATGGGAGCTGTAGGCCAAAAACATCTGGGGGGCTGAGGTTGAGGAAGCCTGATCTAGAACATCTGAATGAGCATCTGAATGGCTCAAGCCATTGACATGATTGCTCCTGCTTGGAGAGCCTGCCTGCTCCCTGGTATACTGCAGAGCCTAGGGCAAGGTAATGAGCTGGGAGACAGCTTCAATTATGAGCGTAGCCAGGATTTCTTTGGGGGGGGCCAGCAGTGGCATAGCTAGCCGCTTGGGGGCCTGGTGCGGGGGAGTGTCCTGGAGTTGGGAGTGGGGTGATCTGCCCATGAGGGCGGGGCAAGCCTCTCCAAAGCTTGGAGCCTCTCCGCCGCACCCCCCCCCCAGCTGTAGGGCGGCTGAGGGAGAGGCAGATGCAAGTCCCACGCTGCTGTTTCAGGCAGTGCAGAAACTGCAGGCGCTAAGCCACCATGTCACTCCTAAAAAGTTTCGTGAGCCCTTTTAAAAAACAAAAACTCATTTTGTTACACACACTCCAGTGATGACACCCAGGGCGGGGGGCGCCCCCTTCCTCCGCCACTGGGGGGCAGAGCCTCAGTTAGCTATTTTTATTGATGGGGGGGGGGAGCTGGCCCTCCCTACCAAGGCTTCCATGCAAGTGGAGAAAAACTCCAGTTGAATGCAGTTGAGCACGGATGCAGGCTCATCTCACGAAGGCCTACTTTTCTGCATCCCAATTGGGCCGCCCAGAAGAGCTTTTCCAGATGGTGCAGAACCTTTTAGCCTGGCCCAGAGGAGGTGGTGGGGCCCACAGTGCCGCACTGTGACTTGTCTGCAAAGCTCTTTGAGGATAAAATTGCTTGCACCCACTGGGACCTTGACTGCTGTTACAGCAGGTGAATCTCAAGGTGTCTAGCCCTGCTCTGTGTTGGATGAGTTGCGGTTCGTAAGGCTCAAGGATGTGGACAAGGTGCTAGGATCAGTCAGGGTGAATACTTGTTGTTTTTTGTATTTTGGTTAAAAGATAAAATGCTACGTATAATAAAAGGAAGAATTCCATAGATAGCAAGATCCAGGTTTGGGATAAGTACTCTTTTGTGATAAAACCCTAGCAAAGATTTAAAATCACCAAATATGCAAAATAAGCATGGAATTATAAGTTGTTACAAGGAACACAAAGAGACACAAAATCCAAAGAAACAAACTTATGTTTTATAGGCCCATGATTCTTTTTTCCTTTCACAGTGCAGGGAACAATCAAAGATTTAGTTATCATAAACCAAAAAAGGTGCAATTATGCTTCAGAATATAATTACAAGAACACCACAACTATAGCAGTTAATAGTACCATGAAATTCCAACAGACAATTCCAATAGTAAGTAGAATAAACCAGAACTTGACATACTGTGTCATCTGATGCAGAAAAATGTGTCCATTCTGTTCAGAGAAAAGACAGCTCCAAAGGAAGGGGTTTCTTAATCCTTTTATCAAGGATTATGCTCCTGTGTCACCAGACACAGCCTATCAGGGTCCATACCTGGACGGTAATAAGTTCCCACAGCTGTATTCGAGGTCATTAAGGATGGGGGAAGAGTGCAAAGACCCCCTGGAGATATTAAGCACAAATAATGTTCTACATCAACATCAAATAAATTAGTCAATACAAAATATTAGGAGTTATTTCTGGCAAATCATGGGTGAACCTTGGGCAATTTCAGTATATGTCTTTAATCAGTTCTGTTAAAAGGTTCTCTTTATTATTCACATGCAATAAAATCTGGGACCAAACAAGCACCCTGACGAAAACAGAATATTCATCTAATAAGCATCAGAAATCTGGAACTTACAGCAGCCTGTTGACATAAACATGCCAAGCAGCTAAATGTATGAAACAAAGATGGGGAGCTTACTACTAGATAAAGAGAGAGTTTTTTTTTTTTTTAAATGGTATTTCATTTTAGCAGAGATGCTCAGTCTGGGCAAAGGGAAATCGAGGGCAGGGGATCCTGGTCAGCACAGCAACCCCCAAAATTTATGTGGATGACTACAAATCCTTAATTCATAACTAAGATACAGAAGCAATGCTGGCAGCGGATCCTCTCACCCATAAATTATGTACATTCAATTGCCACCATTTTGGAAAGTGAGACTGAAAGAGCCCCATATGTCTCCTCTGGAGCATGACAGGGATAATATCTGTGCCTGCTGTTCATGCCTTTGAGCATGAATACATCGCTTGTGCCAGGGAACCTATATTCTTCCCAAGTGCCCACTTCAACAAATGACAACTTGCAACTTTGCTCCCACCTTACAGGGTTATGGGAACTTTCCATGACTGCTATTGACAACAATGAGGGAACATTTTTCTACCCTTTTCTGCAAAAGGGAGGAGGACTTTGGCTACTGAATGCACTTCATCCTTCTCTTCCCAGCGAGACAGAAAAGAATGACGGGACGCTATATTGGAAAGAGGGTGCGTGGGCCCTAACCTCCAAAGCAAGACACAGAACAGTGAACTGGGCAAGATCAAAAGAATAAAACTTGCCACTCCAGAAATGTTAGAAAGAAGTATGCAAGCTTTAATACCACGAGAGATAAAATGTATTCAAATAAAATAAAGGGATTAATAAATATACTGATATATCCAATCGATGCCTGATCAACCAACTCTTGTGACAAACAATTGTGCCAAGACCAAAATGTGTTCCAACCATGTGGGACTTCCTCAGTGATCCAAAACATTTCTCCATATGATTTGTCACAGTAAATCTAGTCTGTCTGGATGATCTGCATTTGATCTTATGCATCATTTGTTGCTTCTCATATCTGGATCTATCATTTTATTTATTATTGTATTTAAACATCTATATCAATCAACAACAACAATTGTATTGTTTACACCCTGCCTATCTGGCTGAGTTTACTTATTGAATACGGTTTATTTATCGTGGCACTGAAGTGTGTGCATTTATTTCTTTTTAACATTTTAGTGTTTCACTTTACTGGATTCAGCTGCATCAAGATCTCACTGAATCTGCTACTGGTAGCCCCTCTCCGGCTACTGGCACAGACGCAGCATTGCAACGCTGTGACATGGGCTACTTTCTGCAATGGGAAGACAGAAAAGGGAGGCGGCCAATGTGAGCTTAAGAATTATTTCCCTCTGGTATTACCTACAAAAAAAGTTCATCAGAACAAGGTCCAAGGGGCCACCAAGGGGCACAGGCACTCTCCCTGTTCAGGTGCGGAGCGCAGCGACACCCTGTGGACTAGAAGAAGATTTGTCAAGGAAGTTTGTTTCACAACATTCCACAGTATCAGACGGGGATATTTTTGTCAATATGATTACTGGCTATATCAGTTTACAAAATATTTAATAAGAGGGGGATATAGAGGTCATTGACTCTTGTTTGGAAAAGCCTTAAACAAAGGAAATCATTAATGTGCAGGTGATGTAAAAATCTCAACTCATGAACATTTTCCCTATTACTGTTTTAACATCAAACTTTTAAGATACAGACATCATATAAAAAACACACACAAACACTTCATGGAATTCCTGCATAGCGGGGGGTGGGGGTGGGGGGGATGAATCAGTACTCAACAACGAATTCCTATGATAACAATGGAACCCGGCATTTATTAATTTTTTAGGTGCAGTGGAGGTCCTACTTCTCTTGTGCAAGCTGGAGGAGAAGAAGAAAAACATGAATCGGGGTCGTTCTTGAAAAATTCCCCTTCGTTTCAACAGGGCTTGCATGAACAACCTCAATGGCTGGCTGCAGCCAGAATGTTCAGTCACAAAAAGAAAGGACATAAATAACAAGGAACTGCATGGAAGCATACTTAAGGCATGAAAACAGTTTGAAAACAAAGAGAGAGAAGTTATCTTGGTTTCTTGGCTGTATTGTAAGAACCCCACCTCCTGCTACTTTTGCACTTAAGTGTTTCCTGCTTAGTGCTGGAAAAGATGGGAACCATCACCCACTGATGAAAGTCAAAGGCCCCCAATTCTTATAAATACAAGAAGTCCGGCTGGCACCCCTAAGAAGCCAAGCTCTCTTGCAGGTGTGAACATGTGCCACACTCTCCCTCCTGGAGGAGATAGTCCAGGCTGCTTCTCCCTCTCCTGCTGCAGCTGCCTGTCTTCCATAAACCTTGTACTATGGGGCACATCCACCACATAGGGGCCTGACTCCCCACATCTTTCCCAACATCCTGCTGCAACCAAGTTAGGGAATCTACTGCCTTTAGGGGGTGGCTTTGCTTCTCTCTCTCTCTCTTTTCTTTGTACTGTTGTTAAATGGAATGATGTTCAAACAAATCAAAACCGGATTCTCTTCCTTTTTCAGGGTTGTCACACTTTTGTGTTAGCAGAGCAAAGCGTTAAGTTTGTACAGCCCTATAGCGCTCTGAGAAAAGGGGCAGAAATAAGAGCTGTACATTGAAAGGTTTTATATGGCAACTGTTTTCTCTGAAGAAAACATGGCATTCAGAAATCCTGGCTTCCCAAAAACACCCACTGCACCAAGTAAAAAAAAATAAGTCAAAAGGCTTAATAAAAAAATATCATGGCAGGATGAGGCTGAATACACCAAGTGCAATATCAGCGAGTTGTTCAGTGCTCTTCCTTAGGCAAAACAAAACAAAACAAAACAAAACAAAAACATGTAAATAATCTATGGCAGCTCACAAATATATTTCTCATTTAACATGAAAGAGACACAAGAACAAAAACCAAAGGTTGTAGTTTTTTTATAGTCACATAAGCATGCGAAGAAGTGACCAAACCAAAGTGCAACTATACAGGATGGATGGACAGACAACTCCCTTTCGGTACTACCTAAACTGCCACTTTTGAAAACCCACACCTAAGAGTCTTAAACCTCTGCATGTCCTGTTCACACAGCTGAACTCCATGATATGGTGTGGAACTGGTCTTCTTGGCAGCTATACAGCAAGAAGAAAATTTTGTCATAGCTGAAAGACACAGCCACTCAGCTGCAAGTTTAGAAAGGGAGCCAGCAATGGCTTTGTATGGCTGTTAATTGATCTAGAAACACTACTTAATTCTCTATGTGACAAACCAAACTTTGCCCACTTTGACTGCTTCAGGACTCAGAACCTGCCCCTGGCCCTATGGAATAAGGCATGAGAGAAATTTAAACACAAAAAGAAAACAAACACCCACCTTCAATCCAAGCACAAATCTTAAAGAACTTGCTTTTATGAATCACCTGGAGCATTATTATGAGAAGCACCTGTTGCAACTGAAAGACAGATGCAAGCGGCTCCTGTCAACAAGCCACTGACCATTTGCTCCTTGACCGTTTCATCCAAGCACTCTATTACCATCACAGCTTCTTATCGGCTGGTGGCAGGTTTAGCATGCAGGCCATCATAATATCAAGGTCTGTTCTAACAAATCCTATAGCAGTGCTACAGAGAGGAAATTTCAAGTCTCCAGAGCTGCCATCCACTAAAGGAAGGCAGCCAAAACCACCTGCTCACCACCTGAGATGGACGTGGCAAAACGCAACCCAAGATGCCACCACCACCACTACCTCCTTCCTACTCTCAGGTAAGTGATGGGAAATTGCAAAAGAAAAGCAGACTATTTGACACAAGTTGGGAGGGAAGATCTTGGCAGCAGTCCCCCCCTTCCCCCTTCATAACGGATATTTGTTCTAAAACAGTTCCACTGCTACACAGTATAGTCCATGAGTTTAACTTATGAAAATTAAGAGTCGCTCTTCACAAGTTGTCTCATATGGGTAGTTATATTCTCCTAACACCATATAAATATGTAATATTTATACAGCTTAGACATTCTGAGACATGCAGTAGTTTTTTTGTTGTAGGTAGTACATTTTTCTTCATGATCGTATGTGGGGGTTTTTTACTGATCACCTTATTACCAGCAGATCTCATGCCGGTCCATGTCTGGCATTGTCTACTACATTTGAGGGTGGCTCTGAATCATCCATGGGGAGAACAAGGCGTGTGCCCCTTATGACAAGTTCGTGGTCCCCAAACCCAAGCTCCTGGTCCAGGGTGTCCTCGGAACCGTTTCCCGCCGCCCTTCGAGATGCGCCAGATGTCAAAGAATCTGTGTTCACGGTGGAATCCCCGTAGGTCAAACTGATGTCTCCGTCATTCAAAATAAGGTCTGAATCATCGTCTTTCAGCTGCTCTTGATTCTGAGTAAAAGAAAAGAGCTATTTTACCAAGCAGCTAATATGTTGAATTAATATCTATTCCTGCTGCCCAATATGTCTGACTGGCATAATAAAATCGGAAAGTTTTTATTTTATGACTGCAATTTTCTACAAGGTACCCAAGTTCCAAGCAGGATATGAAGGTTTCACAACCTAGGCATGTTCCACGAGATTCAGATCCAGGACAATTGGGTCCAAATCCCACTGGAGTAGTCATCATTTCTCCCCTGCCTCACTTATACCTGTAAAATGGGGCTAAATACCTGCTCCACAAGAATATTGCTTAAAAATTAAGTCCATCTGCATTCATAAAACACCACAGAATTTATCTTCTTTGACTCCCATAGTATTTAACAATTTCACAGAGGCAAACAGGTCTCCCAAAGGCCATTACCAAAATCAAACTGCCAAGTTCAGAAGTATCAGATGCTTAGGAATGCCAATAAAGGGTGGTCTATTGGGAACATGATGGAGGTATGGATGGACTTTGACCGACCAAGCAATATTTACCGTATTTTTCCATGTATAACACCCCCCATATATAAGACACCTCCTATTTGGGGGGACAAAAAATTAAGAAACTGGGGGGGGGGGATTGCCCAGAGTTGTTGAACTTTTTTTGGGGGGGGTGGCCCAGATTTTTTTGGGAATGACAAAAATCACTCACCCGCCAGACCGACAGTGCTGCTCACACGCATCAACAAAGCAAACTATCCTCTGTCTCCTCGCTGTCAAAAGCAGTAAATTGGCCTGCCCAATTGCTGCAGCGACAGCAAATCAACACCAGCCCTTCCCGCAGCCACCAATAGCAATCTCCGACTCGCGGCAGTAACCAATCCCATGTCCCCACAATATACCCATGTATAATATGACCCCAAATTTTGAACAAGATTTTTGAATAAAAAACCAGTCTTATACATGGAAAAGTATGGTATGTGGCTTTCTGCTGCATTACGTTAGCAGTGGATTATCTTGAAATGTTGCTATATATGTTTATTGCACTTTTCTGATGCTGTTTGGAGCTGCTCTGAGCACGATTTTGAGCAAGAAAGTGGCATATGATAAATAAAGACAGAAGCCAGTCTGATTTGGAAACTGAAAAACAATCACAGCACTTGGTGGAAAAAGCTGCTCCAAGAATACAGTAACTGTTTTGCACAGCCAAACCTCAGCAGCTGCAGAAACACAACATACAAAGAAAGCATTCCATGGTCATTCTGGGAGGTTCTGCACGTACCTCATAAGCCTGAGGGCTGGTCAGGCACCTGGCAATGGGGCCGCAGCAGCTTGGGAGCGTCGTCGTTAGAGGAGGACCACTGTGCGTCAGGAGGGGCTTCAGGTAACTGAAGGGGGGCATTATTAAGGCGCAAAACATTTCAATGAGAGCACTTCATGGGTTTTTTATATAGCAACAACAACAACAACAATTTATTATTTATATCCCGCCCATCTGGCTGGGTTTCCCCAGCCACTCTGGGTGGCTTCCAACAAAAGATTAAAAACAGATTAAAACATCAGTTATTAAAAGCTTCCCTAAACAGGGCTTCCTTCAGATGTCTTCTAAATTTCTGATAGTTGTTTATTTCTTGGACATCTGGTGGGAGGGCGTTCCACAGGGCAGGAACCACCACCGAGAAGGCCCTCTGCCTGGTTCCCTGTATAACTTGGCTTCTAACAGTGAGGGAACCGCCAGAAGGCCCTCGGAGCTGGACCTCAGTGTCCGAGCTGAAGGATGGGGGTGGAGACGCTCCTTCAGGTATACTGGACCGAGGCTGTTTAGGGCTTTAGAGGTCAGCACCAACACTTTGAATTGTGCTCGGAAACGTACTGGGAGCCAATGAAGATCTCTCAGGACCGGTGTTATGTGGTCTTGGCGGCCACTCCCAGTCACCAGCCTGGCTGCCGCATTCTGGATTAGTTGTAGTTTCTGGGTCACCTTCAAAGGTAGCCCCACGTAGAGCGCATTGCAGTAGTCCAAGCGAGGGATAACCAGAGCATGCACCACTCTGGCGAGACAGTCTGCGGGCAGGTAGGGTCTCATGCTGTGTACCAGGTGGAGCTGCTCTGGACACAGAATGGACCAGAGTGGGCCTCCATGGGTCCAAAATGACCTCCAGGCTGCACAGCTGGTTCTTCAGGGGCACAGCTGCCTGATTCAGGTGCAGGGAGTCTACCACACCCGCGTGCCCGCCCACCCACAACAGGACTTAGTCTTGTCAGGATTCAACCTCAATCTGTAAGCCGCCATCCATCCCCCAACTGTCTCCAGGCAGGACCTTCGCTGAAGCCAAGGATATTAACGAAAACCTATTAAATCCCACTCCATGCATTCCCACAAGAGATGCATACAACATAATCATGAAAATATACAGTAAAATCATTTTAAAATGATTGTTTTTAAAAAGTAGTAAAATATAATGCAAATGAATGTGGTATTGTACACAAAAAGCCCTGTGTAAAAATGCCTTGTGTTTTTCCAACAGGGAAGACACAGAGAGGGAGCCAGGTGAGTTTCAAGTAGGAATGCGTTCCAGAGTTGCCCTTATTTTGTGTTTAGCTCATGCCCACAGATGGCACTAAGGTCTTACTTTCCAGGCCAACTTCTTCAAAAAGCAACAAACAAGCAAGTGGTTCTGATGGGCAACGACTGGCTAACTGGCTACCCAGGATCAGAGCAAAGTAATTTTATCAGGCCTTTAGTAGTCCTACCTAATTGTTCACTAAGTGGTGGTAAAAAGTTTCATCCAGTTTCACTTTCTGAAAACTGGTTTTCCAACGTCCCAAGAAAGCGGGGGGGGGGGGGCTCTCTGCTCCTGTTGGGGGCACTTCAGTAATAGGTTGTTTTTGTTCCACAACCTAGAAACATTCGCTGCTGAGTGGTATCAGTTTTATACTAGAGCCACTGGGGGCAAGGACATCCTTTGTTGGGGGGCCGCGCTCTCCTGTGAGCTTGAGATTGCAGGGCCCAAAAGTGCATGTTTTTGGGGCACCATGCTCTCGAGCAGGCCATGTGACTAGTCTGGCATGGATGGTTTGGCACTAGGACAAGCTGGAAGGTATGGGGGCTCCGTTCACGTAACAAAAACTGCTACAGAGAGACCAGCATTTTGGCTTGGCTTTTGAAAAACCGGGGGTCTGCAGTACCTAGCAAATTGGGAACCACAGTTCCAGGGGGCAGCCTGTGTGACAAACTATACCTTTGGAAAACATCCACACTTCCAGAGGCTAAAATAGCTGGCTCTTTAAGTAACTGAAAATATGACAGATTTATCACTCTGGCTCTTGACTGCCAGGCAATTGGCTGTATGAAAGACAAGGATCCACAGCTGAGCAGAAGAGACTTCTCAGAGAGGAGAAGCTCTCTTCCCCCATCATGGACAGAGGCAGATATTGGCCTTCTAGTACAAAGGCCAAGACGTAAGAGGAGGAGGAGAAACAAGGAGAACCGGTTTTTGTTTCTCTTAAGGATACTTATGGTCGAAGTTGTACCACAGCCGGAATAACCAAGCGCTCTCTGCTTTGGTACTTCTCCTTTCATTTTCTGGCACTCCCTGAAACAAATCAATGAGGCACAGTTACAGTACTTTGGTTGACAAGAATCACACTCCAAACAAGGCATTTGACAAGGAAAAGAAACTCTTCTGCCTGTGATAGCCTGGCAAAGCATTGGTGTCAGAAGCTTGCAAGCCTTTTCAGTGACGTGAACCACAAACAGAAGCTTCCCTTTTCCTGCCATCCCCTCTTTCACTGGAAGGCCATGCTTAATTCTGTCCTAATTTATGGCAGATTGACATGTCCTGGGTTCCAGCAAGTCGAGGCACTGAAATGATGCTTTCATGCAGTGTTAGAAACTGAGATATGAAAGCTAGGAGCTAAATGGCACCTTAAACCTGGGTTAAGAGAGCCAGTGTGGTGTAGTGGTTAAGAGCGGTAGTCTAGTAATCTGGGGAACCGGGTTCGTGTCTCCGCTCCTCCACATGCAGCTGCTGGGTGACCTTGGGCCAGTCACACTTCTCTGAAGTCTCTCAGCCCCACTCACCTCACAGTGTTTGTTGTGGGGGAGGAAGGGAGATTGTTAGCCGCTTTGAGACTCCTTAAAGGGAGTGAAAGGTGGGTTATCAAATCCAAACTCTTCTTCTTCTTCTTCTTATGGGCACTGCAACTGAGTGTCTAGGCATGCTTTTTTATAACAAGAATACAAAGCTGAAAATGAATGAACTGCACCTAAAATCTTATGTTCATTTTTCACATGGTACAGTCCTTCCCCTGCCCACCCTCCTAATATTCTCTGTTCTTCAGAGAGTAGCTGGAAGTGGGGAGGCAGAAAAAGGTCCTCCTTTCCTTCCATTCTGCAGTTTTAATCTGAAATCTCAGGTGCAAAGCTCAGAAACTGCTCGCGCTAATGAAATTCCCTGTCACAAAATGCGCCTGGAACAGTAGGAGTTTCAAAAGCTGCTTTCACATACTCTTCCATGTGACTGTGGGCAGGCAAGGAAAGGCAGGGCCTACAGATCACGGAGAGTTGGCTTTGCTCTTCCTCTTCTTCATGTTGGCCCTTGGTCCCGAAACGGCACCAATCCTTCCCAGAAGCTTCTGGCTCAAATTCTATTAGTCTCTAGTCTTGGGTTTGCATGCCGGTGCTTGTAAAATGCATGCGAGAACCCTCCCATCTGTTCGGGACTGGTTTTCTCTGCGCATAATTATTCCCCTGGTGTGTTATTTCAGAAGATACGCTTGCAACAGAGTTCAAGCATCTACTCAGCTTCAAGGTGCCTTGAAGGCAGTCACTACTCTGCAAGGCTGCTGCAGAAACAGAACGGCAAACCGTTTTGCATACAGAAATAAAAAATTGTTTACGTGAAGAAATTAACCAACATGCCACCACAACAAATGTGAGGATATCCACCACGGACACCCCTGTGTTAGAGGCAGAGAAAAAGAGCACAGCCACCTACCACGTTCTCCTGATCTGCATCCACACCAACCCTGCAGAGAAGAGGAAACAATTACTCAAGTTCTCCTGTGGGCTTCATCTACAAGGCCTCTCACTGCCCAGATGTGGGGCTTAAAAGCTAAAAAAACACAAGCCCAAACACCTGCCCTTGGCAGGAAGGGTGCGTGGTAGAAAGAAAGAAAGAAAGAAAGAAAGAAAGAAAGAAAGAAAGAAAGAAAGAAACCACATTTTTTTCCTCACACAAAAATCAAACTACTGTTTTAAAAAAATAAATTAAATTATGAAATGTCCATAACAAATTACACCTGCCTGCTCCAGAGTCCTTTTAAAGGTTTTCATGTTGCTGTGGACCACCCTAATGTTTTGCAGGAGGGAGGCATAGAATAACTTAGTAAACAAAGCCCCACTAAGTTCAACAGGACTTACTCCCTGCTAGGCTATGTACGCCAAGACCTGCAGTCTTGGATTTTTAAGCCAATCCAACTGTATCTGGCCACTGATTTTATCCTTCTCATTAAGTCATGTGACCAAGGAGACCCCCAGCGACCAAGAGGAGACATTTCACAAGCACACTTTCCCCATTATTCAGTTCCTGCTTAACACTCTTTCTTACTTCAGAAAGATGGACCCTCAGATTCCATTGTTATGAAGTGGGGAAATGTGGAGCAAAGGGTTTCTCTTCCTTCGTTGGCTTCCTGGTTTTCATCTTTTAACATTTCTTACATTCTGTTTCTTACATACATATACAGTCAAACCTCGTTCTGCGTCTGCCTCCGCTTGCATCCGCTTCAGCAAACATCCGCAGCAAACCCGGAAGTACTGGAACGGGTTACTTCTGGGTTCGCCACTCATGCATGCGCAGAAGTGCTAAATCGTGCATGCGCAGACGCGGCGCTTTGATGTGAGTCATTTCCAAGTTGTGGCAGGGCCTCTGGAATGGATTCCTGCCGTAACCCGAGGGTCCATGCATCATGGTATGTTTCCCCCCTTTATATCCCTGTGACTTCCCTCCCCCCATGTTTAGCATTATTTAGTTAATTTAATATTATTTTAATATTGTGTTAAAGCAATATGCTTTATATAAAAACCCGTAGAATCTTTTCCAACTGTTATCCTAACTTTGCGAACATCAGTCTAAGCATATCAGTAAGTTTCTTTTGGAACAATGTTTTGCCTTATACTCCTCTACACATTCCCATTCTTTCCTTAGTTTTTGATTAAATTGTAATCTGATTGCTGCCATCATTTTGCCCAATTCAATAAATTCACAAAATTTAATTTGCCAATCTGCTACTGATGGGACTATATCTCCCTTCAGGTTTTTTGCCAGTAAAACCCTAGTGGCAGCCGTCGTGTATAGGAATATTTTTTTCTTATCATTGGGGATGTCTTTTGTCACTATACCTAGAAGGAACTTTGGCCTTTTCTCAAATATTATTTTACACATATTTTTTAATTCTTCATAAATATTACTCCAGAACTTTTTGATTTTATCACATCCCCACCATACACGATACATTGTACAGATCACAGCAAGATTCCTTAGCTAAGGCAACAGCACAAGACTCAAACCGACACTCACCTGATATGAAGGCACGACAGCATAGGAGTGGTGCCACCTCCAAACACCCAGACGGTAAAGAAGACGATGAGAAGCGTTGTACTGAACATCATCTGCCGCGCATAGGTGGCGGTGTCCCGAATGGCCAGCGCAAAAGCCATGGCTCCACGGAGGCCTGGGAGAAAAGGCTCATCAAACCTTGTGTGGCCCATGGCCGGGCTCCTAAGAGCCTATTCCATTTCTGTCCCGGGGTCTGAATGCAGTATGTACATGCAAGAACGTGTGGGCATGCGTGAGTGTATGCGTGTGTGTGTGTGTGCGCGCGCGCACACACACACACACGAGCTTTTCTACTTTTCACCTTTCGAGTGCAAACCCCAACCCACCTCCCCCAGAAACCCTCTTCCATTTCACGTGGTGTTGCAGGAGGGGAGTGCTACTGTTCCAAGCTGCAACTTCCAGCAAAAAAGAATCTTGTAGTGACTTCGAGATGAACACAGTTATTACGGCATAAGCTTTCGTGGACCAGAATCTACAGTATGATCACAGGGCAGCTGTCTCCCAGCTCCAGCTGGTACACAGGTGGAGACCCTCCCTGCCCGCCGACTGTCTGGTCAGACTGGTGCATGCTCTGGTTATCTCCCGCTTAGACTACTGCCATGCGCTCTACGTGGGGCTCCCTTTGAAGGTGACCCAGAAACTACAACTAATCCAGAATATGGCAGCCAGACTGGTGACTGGGACCGCTGAGACCACATAACACTGGTCTTGAAAGACCTACATTGGCTCTCAGGACGTTTCCAGGCACAATTCAAAGTGTTGGTACTGACCTTGAAAGCCCTAAACAGCCTTGGCCCAGTAGACCTGAAGGAGCGTCTCTATCCCAAATGCTGGGGTTCCTTTCCCAAGGGCCTTCTGGCGGTTCCCTCCCTGCAAGAAGTGAGGTTACAGGGAACCAGGCAGAGAGCCTTCTCGGTAGTGGCACCCGCCCTGTGGAACACCCTCCCATCAGATGTCAAGGAAATAAACAACTACCAGACTTTTAGAAGACATCTGAAGGAAGCCCTGTTTATGGAAGCTTTTAAAGTTTGATGAACTATTGTATTTTAATATTTTGTTGGAAGCCGCCCAGAGTGCCTGGGGAAGAAATAATAAATTATTATTATTATTATTATTATTATTATTATTATTATTATTATTATTATTGGCGAGGGCTCTCTTCCAGAGGCAGTGCCCATATACCACATTGCTCAAAGCCAAAGGCTGCTGGGAAAGCCTGCATGGGGGACCTCCCTGTGCCACCACTGCCAGAGAAAGAAGAAACCACAACTTCCTCAGATGCGGGAGGGAGCAGAGGCAGACAGGGAGAGAGGCAGGTAGAAGCAGCAGACAGGTGGGGTTTCTTCTCGCTCTGCCTGCCTGCCATCCCTTAGTTGGGAAGGCTGCTGCTGCAAGAGCAAAGTGTGTGTAGTTGCATTTGCACAAGTAACATGTGTGTGAAGAGATTACGCTGCACTTCTGCAGAGGCATGAGAGAAAGACGTCCAGAGCAAGTTGCACAAGGGCCTGGATCCTGGTCCATGCTAGGACTCTTAATTAACACCTTCTCCTTCATGCATCATATTCCACCCTGCCTTAAGGCCAATCCTTAAGAGATGCTTAGATCATCTTTTAAGCCTCTGCCACTGGAATGATGCCACCTTCATGTTAAGTGCAGTGACACCAATCTAATGGCAGGAGCTCGTATTTTTGCACTTTCATCGATTCTCGGCCTTTTGGCTAAGATCAAGTGTCGTATTTTTGCACTTTCAAAAACACAACAAGTACAAAGATAAATACAGATAAATACAAAGATAAATATAGGGGACAGGGCAAAATCCTCTCTCTCCGTTTCATCTGCATCAGGAACAGCTGTACAGTGGGGTCACTCAGAGGAGAAGATGGTGAAATGCAAACAGGGGACACAGAAAGGGCTGAACTCCTCAATGCCTTCTTTGCCTCAGTCTTCTCTGATAAAGAAAACAATGCCCGACCTGAAGAATTTGGAGCAAATGATTCAGCAGAGGAAACACAGCCCAGAATAACTAAGGAGATAGTACAAGAATACTTGGCTAGTTTAGATGTATTCAAGTCTCCAGGGCCAGATGAACTGCATCCAAGAGTATTAAAAGAACTGGCAGATGTGATCTCAGAACCACTGGCAGTCATCTTTGAGAATTCCTGGAGAACAGGCGAAGTCCCGGCAGACTGGAGGAGGGCAAATGTTGTCCCTATTTTCAAAAAGGGGAAAAGAGAGGACCCAAATAATTACCGCCCAGTCAGTCTGACATCAATACCAGGGAAGATTCTGGAGCAGATCATTAAGCAAACAGTCTGTGAGCACCTAGAAAGGAATGCTGTGATCACCAATAGTCAGCATGGATTTCTGAAAAATAAGTCATGTCAGACTAACCTGATCTCGTTTTTTGACAGAATTACAAGCCTGGTAGATGAAGGGAACGCAGTGGATGTAGCCTACCTTGATTTCAGCAAGGCATTTGACAAGGTGCCCCATGATATTCTTGTAAAGAAGCTGGTAAAATGCGGTCTTGACTATGCTACCACTCAGTGGATTTGTAACTGGCTGGCTGACCGAACCCAAAGGGTGCTCATCAATGGTTCCTCTTCATCCTGGAGAAGAGTGACTAGTGGGGTGCCACAGGGTTCTGTCTTGGGCCCGGTTTTATTCAACATCTTTATCAACGACTTGGATGATGGACTCAAGGGCATCCTGATCAAATTTGCAGATGACACCAAACTGGGAGGGGTGGCTAACACCCCAGAGGACAGGATCACACTTCAAAACGACCTTGACAGATTAGAGAACTGGGCAAAAACAAACAAGATGAATTTTAACAGGGAGAAATGTAAAGTATTGCACTTGGGCAAAAAAAATGAGAGGCACAAATACAAGATGGGTGACACCTGGCTTGAGAGCAGTACATGTGAAAAGGATCTAGGAGTCTTGGTTGACCACAAACTTGACATGAGCCAACAGTGTGACGCGGCAGCTAAAAAAGCCAATGCAATTCTGGGCTGCATCAATAGGAGTATAGCATCTAGATCAAGGGAAGTAATAGTGCCACTGTATTCTGCTCTGGTCAGACCACACCTGGAGTACTGTGTCCAGTTCTGGGCACCACAATTCAAGAAGGACACTGACAAACTGGAACGTGTCCAGAGGAGGGCAACCAAAATGGTCAAAGGCCTGGAAACGATGCCTTATGAGGAACGGCTAAGGGAGCTGGGCATGTTTAGCCTGGAGAAGAGGAGGTTAAGGGGTGATATGATAGCCATGTTCAAATATATAAAAGGATGTCACATAGAGGAGGGAGAAAGGTTGTTTTCTGCTGCTCCGGAGAAGCGGACACGGAGCAATGGATCCAAACTACAAGAAAGAAGATTCCACCTAAACATTAGGAAGAACTGTGGCTTGATGATAGAGTCCGGCACATTCTGCTGCGCCACACTGGACTCCTGTGCGTAGCTCACTGTCAGCGTCCTTCAGTGAGCGTAGCTCACTGTCAGCAGAGTCTCCGCAGCGGTAGAATACTGTTGCAATGTGTGGGTAATAAATCAGACTGTACACAGGCTTGTTGCTTATCTCCAACAGTCTTTAATCGTGTAGCAAAACATCTTAAATCATCCCGGCGAAATAGCACACATCTTTCGCCTCTCGGTCAAACCGAAAGATGACTCACACACAGAGAAACCACTCCCGTATGTGAACATAACCACGCCTCAGAATGTGAGACGTCACTCAGAACTGTTTAACCCTGTAAGTTCTGATTCTCTTCACAAGAACTTCTTGACAGTAAGAGCTGTTCGACAGTGGAATTTGCTGCCAAGGAGTGTGGTGGAGTCTCCTTCTTTGGAGGTCTTTAAGCAGAGGCTTGACAACCATATGTCAGGAGGGCTCTGATGGTGTTTCCTGCTTGGCAGGGGGTTGGACTCGATGGCCCTTGTGGTCTCCTCCAACTCTATGATTCTATGATTCTAATTACTGTTTGGGTGCCTGAAAGCAGGGATGGAGGATGGCTAATAAAACTGAAGCCGAACCCAGATAAGATGCTTTGCCTGTGGAAATGGAGAGTGGCCTGAAAATTTCTAGGTGTCTGGTCGACGGTGAGGAATCTTAACTTATTTCAAGATAACTACATTAAACTATGGAAAGAGATTTAAAAAGAGTAGAAATTTAGGGAAGGATTAAACTTTCCCTACTAGGGAGAATTTCAGCTATCAAAATGAATGTGCTCCCCAAAATGCTGCTTTTATTTCAACCGATTATTGACAAACCAAGTTGCCTCAAGGAATGGAAAAGAGGTATTTCTAAATTTGTCGGGGTGGGGAAGCCACGAATTAAACACAAAATTTTGATTGACACAAAAGAAAGAGAATTGGCAACTGAAGATGACAGAATATGCAGAATTAGCAGGTCTAACAAGTAGAATAAGAGAACAAGAAGAACAGGTATTTAAAGAGGAGTGGTATCTTTTTGTTGCGCATAACAAAATAATTGTGCACCGTTGAAAACGCTGGCAGTATTAAAGTAACTCAACAATATAACATATTCTGAACTGATGTAAGATAGGAAAATTAAATTAGATAGATATATTAGAATATGTAGGAATGTTGGATAAGATAAATGAATCCTGGAAGGGGAGGGGAGGAAGTCAGTGAATGTATGGTATAATAAAAGATATTTAATTTGAAATGTACAATTTGAAAATTTAATAAAAATTATTAATTTTAAAAAGGTGCATTATCTGTGGGCTGGTGCTTCTCAGGTCCAAAAATTAGGTAAAACAGCTTGTTTTGGCAATCTTCTAGAAGGGAGATGCCTGGAGTCGGGGGGGGGGGACTTCCTAGATTCCAAGATGCCATTGCATGTCTGAGTACAATTCAAAGTGTTGGTGCTGACCTTGAAAGCCCTCAACAGCCTTGGCCCAGTAGACCTGAAGGAGCATCTCCACCCCGGATGCCAGGGTCCCTCTCCTGCAAGAAGCGAGGTTACAGGGAAGCAGGCAGGGGGCCTTCTCGGTGGTGGTGCCCGCCCTGTGGAACGCCCTCCCACCAGATGTTGATAAGCAACTATCCTACTTTCAAAAGACATCTGAAGGCAGCCCTGTTTAGGGAAGCTTTTCATGTTTCTTGCTGTATTGTGTTTTTAATATTCAATTGGGAGCCGCCCAGAGTGGCTGGGGAAACCCAGCCAGATGGGCGGGGTATAAATAATAAATTATTATTATATATTATTACTGCAGGCCCATGTGACAAGGATGCAACCTATGCGGAGCTACAGCTGTTTCTCCAGCTATGGCCATTCTAGGAACAACCTCTGAGTTAGACTGTTGTAGTGTTTGGCTTCCCTTGAAGATGATCCAGTATTTGCAGCTAGCGCATAATGCTGCTCTCTTGCAGTGAGATGAGATCATTTTACACTGAATTTGAAATCACTGCAGGAGAGCAACCAGGCCCAGTTCAAAGTATAGGTACCACCAAACCAAGTCCAAACAGCTTAGGACCCAAGTGTTTGAAGGAGTGCCTTCTGCAGCACTACCCAAACCAGGTTTTGACACCTGCAAGAAAGGCCCTGCTGAAGGTTCCCTCGTTGAGCATAGCCCAGTAGGGCTACTATACACAGTAGGGCCTTCCCAGTGGCACCACCACCTTTGCTATGAAACGCCCTCCCTGTCGAGATCTGGCTCTCTCTCTCACTTGGTCTGCATTCAGTCAGAAATTAAAAGCTCACTTGTTCCAGCAGGCCTTCATTATGTAGTAGTAGTAGTAGTTGTAATAATAATAATAATAATAATAATAATAATAATTTATTATTTGTACCCCGCCCATCTGGCTGGGTTTCCCCAGCCACTCTGGGCGGCTTCCATAAAAACCAAAAATACACTAAGCTGTCACACACTGAAAACTTCCCTGAACAGGGCTGCCTTAAGATGTCTTCTGAATGTCAGGTAGTTGTTTATCTCTTTGACATCTGGTGGGAGGGCGTTCCACAGGGCGGGCGCCACCACCGAGAAGGCCCTCTGCCTGGTTCCCTGTAGCTTTGCTTCTCGCAATGAGGGAACTGCCAGAAGGCCCTCGGTGCTGGATCTCATCGTCCGGGCACAATGATGGGGGTGGAGACGCTCCTTCAGGTATACTGGGCCGAGGCCATTTAGGGCTTTAAAGGTCAACACCAACACTTTGAATTGTGCTCGGAAACGTACTGGGAGCCAATGTAGGTCTTTCAAGACCGGTGTTATATGGTCTTGGCGGCCGCTCCCAGTCACCAGTCTAGCTGCCGCATTCTGGATTAGTTGTAGTTTCCGGGTCACCTTCAAAGGTAGTCCCACATAGAGCACATTGCAGTAATCCAAGCGAGAGATAACCAGAGCATGCATCACTCTGGCGAGACAGTCTGTGGGTGGAGCTGGTAGACAGCTGCCATGCATACAGAATTGACCTGCGCCTCCATGGACAGCTGTGAGTCCAAAATGACTCCCAGGCTGCGCACCTGGTCCTTCAGGGGCACAGTTACCCCATTCAGGACCAGGGAGTCCTCCACAATAGCCCGCCCCATTCCCCAAAAACAGTCCTTCTGTCTTGTCAGGATTCAACCTCAATTCATTAGCCGCCATCCATCCTCCAACCACCTCCAGGCACTCACACAGGACCTTCACTGCCTTCACTGGTTCTGATTTGAAAGAGAGGTAGAGCTGGGTGTCATCTGCATACTGATGAACACCCAGTCCAAACCCCCTGATGATCTCTCCCAGCGGTTTCATATAGATGTTAAAAAGCATGGGGGAGAGGACAGAACCCTGAGGCACCCCACAAGTGAGAACCCAGGGGTCTGAACACTCATCCCCTCAACACCACTTTCAGGACACAGTCCAGGAGAAAGGAGCAGAACGTCTGTATGACAGTGCCCCCAGCTCGCAGCCCCTCTCGATGGTCCAGAAGGATGTTATGGTCAATTGTATCAAAGGCTGCTGAGAGATCCAGCATAACTAGGAAACAGCTCTCACCTTTGTCCCTAGCCCGTCGGAGATCATCAACAAGCGCGACCAAGGCAGTTTCAGTCCCATGGCGAGGCCTGAATCCCGATTGGAAGGGATCCAAATGGTCCGCATCCTCCAGGCGTGCCTGGAGTTGTTCAGCAACCACCTGCTCAATCACCCTGCCCAAGAATGGAAGATTTGAGACTGGGCGATAGTTGGCCATACTGGCCGCATCTAAAGATGTTTTTTTAAAGAAGCGGTTTAATGACTGCCTCTTTCAGCGGATCTGTGAATGTTCCCTCACAGAGGGAAGCGTTCACCACTCCGCAGAGCCCATCGCCCAGCCCTTCCCGGCTAGCTTTTATAAGCCAGGATGGGCAAGGATCAAGGAGACAGGTGGTTGGTTTCATGCATCCAAGCAGCCTGTCCACATCCTCAGGGGTAACAGATTGAAACTGATTCCATGCAACTTGACCAGACAGGGCTCTAGCACTCTCCCGCCCCAGCCCTGCTCCCACAGTGGTGTCTAGCTCCTTCCGAATATGAGTGACTTTACAGTGGTGCCTCGCAAGATGAAAAGAATCCGTTCTGTGATTCTCTTTGTCTAGCAGTTTTTTTCGTCTTGCGAAGCAAGCCCATTGAAGGATTAGCGGATTAGCGCTATTAGCGGCTTTTAGAGGCTTATCTGCTGATCGAATCAGCTGATAAGCGGCTTAGCGGCTTAGAAAATGGGGGGGGGCCCAGCAGGAACTCACAAGACATTGTCGTCTTGCAAAGCAAGCCCTTAGGAGATTCGTTTTGCGAAGCACCTCCAGAACGGAAAACTCTTTCGTCTAGCGGGTTTTCCGTCTTGCAAGGCATTCGTCTTGCGGGGCACCACTGTATCTGCAAAAAACTTTGCAAAATAGTTGCAGGAGATCTTGGGGTCTTTACAAGGCCCTGGTGGTAAAGGTGGTTCCGTTAAATTGCGGACCACCTGAAAGAGTCTCCTGCTATTATTTTCTGCAGATGCAATAGAGGCGGTGAAGAAAGTCTTCTTCGCCATCGCTATCGCCACTTGGTAGGCTCTAACCCGCGTCCGGTCAGATTCGGAATGAGTTTTCTGCCACCGACGCTCTAGCCGTCTCAGCAATTGTTTCATTGCCCTCAGCTCCGAAGAAAACCACGGGGCTGTCCGGGCTCCATGCAATCGGAGAGGGCGCTTCGGAGCCAAACAGTCAATAGCCCTGTTTAACTCCACATTCCAGCGGGCCACCAGGGAATCAGCTGAAAGGCCATCAACATGGGATAAAGCATCCCCTACCACTCTCTGGAAACCATTTGGATCCATTAAGTGGCGGGGGCGGACCATGCAAATCGGCCCCACCTCCCTGCAAAGGGGAAGGGTTGCCGAGAAGTCCAGTTGCACCAGGAAGTGGTCTGACCATGGCACTTCTTTCGTTTCGCTTTTACTTAGTGTCAGATCACCCACATCACTAGAGGTGAACACCAGGTCTAAGGCATGTCCATGACTATGAGTTGGGCCAAACTTATTCAGGGACAGCCCCATGGAGGCCATGCTTTCCACGAAGTCCCGAGCGGCCCCTTGTAAGGTCGTGTCGGCATGGATGTTAAAATCCCCTAGGACGACCAAGCTAGGTGTCTCCAGGAGAACATCCGCCACGACCTGAAGCAGCTCAGGCAGGGGATCCTTGGCGCAGCGGGGAGGTCGGTACACCAGTAGGAATCCTGTACTGCCCCTATTGCCCAACTTCCAGAACATGCACTCAGAAAACTGGGTCTTCCCAATAGGACGCCTGGTGCAAACTAATGACTTCCTAAAAATCACTGCAACCCCCCCTCCCCGCCCACAAGGCCTGGGTTGCTGTGCGTAAGAGAAACCTGGTGGACAAGCGGCAGCAAGGACAGGCCCATCTGCTTCATCCAACCAAGTCTCTGTTACACATGCCAGGTCAAGTCTTCCATCCACGATCAAGTCATGGATGGCAGTGGTCTTGTGAATCATTGACCTGGCATTGCACAGCAGCACCTTCAGGCTATGTGGGTATCCCTTGCTGATTCTAGTATCCGTCCGGACAGGACCAGACCCGGAGGCAGGAATAGTCCTCAGACAACGACTAAACCTGCCTCCTCGGTAATGACATGGTCTGGTCTTAGCGTAACTCCACCTCCTGCCCATGATCACTGAGATCAGTTGTCCCAGTGCCCCCCCCCATGGAACTTGCCCCAGCCATCGTGTTGGCTGGGGCCCCACTCCCCGGCAGCCCTTAAAAACAAAACACAAACTATACAGCAACCAATAAAACAACAGAAAACAAAAACAGAACAGTTATTATAAAATTAATCCCCAACTAGATATCCATCCCACCCACCCACCCCCAACAAAGGGAAAAAGGAGAAAAAGAAATAAAAATTTAAAATGCCACTGACTGCTTGAGGACATTTTAAAACACATTAACCACTTGGAACAGGGAAGCAATAGCAGAACAACTTCCCGCACTTCCCCAAAGTTTGTTCCAAATGAGGGCCTGGGCCAGTTGGAAAAGGCCCTGGAAGGGAGCAGGCCCTGCAGTCCTCCCCTCAGCCGATGGTGAGGCCGATGTAACATAACAGGCCATATATTTGTACTTTAACTGTAAATTTGTCAATCAGGGTGGCTAAAAATCAATGGTTTATTTAAAAAAAAATTAATTTTTTTTTTAAATAGGATTTTTTTTAATCGGAATTTTTATTGATTTATATCAGAATTTTTAAATAAAATGCTTTTGGAGAAAAAACCTTTCTAAAGATTTTCTCTTTAAGTTACATTCTAGTCCAAAGGCTATTCATCAGGAAATAAGGATTTGTTTTAAGTTTTTCATGTCTGCTAAAACTCAGTCTAAGTTTTTTTAAAAAAAAAAACCATTTAACCACATCAGTTAACAAACATGGATACATTAGCTATCATGTTTTAGTTTGCTATCATGTTTTAGTTAAATAAATTGCTTAAATTGTTACTACGGAAATTATTTTTCTCCTTCCAATCAAGTACAGCAGAAAGGTTGTCCAAATATAAACAGATAACTTATTAAACCTCACAATAATTTCATAATTATCTGTCTATGTATTTCTAATAGTATAACCAAACCATTAATTTTTTATATAACTGCAAAAACTACTCTGAAAATTTATTATTCCAAAAATGAAACCTTCATCTGGTTGTCATTATTAAGATTATACCAGCAAGAATGAGTCTTTCTGTAAAAAGTGATTTAAATCAAGTCTTACTCACTAGTGATTTAAATCGTGATTTACCGTATTTCTCGCTCTATAGGACGCACCGGACCATAGGAGGGGGAGAACAGGGGAATTTTTTTTTCTTGTTCTCCCCCTCTAAAACAAGGTGCGTTCAAGGTGCATTCACCCAAAGCCTCTGGAGCATGGGGGGGAGTTCCCACTGCGCTCCGGGGGCTTCAGGCGGCTGCCTTGGCAGCCTGGAGAGCGAGAGGGGTCGGTGCGCACCCACCCCCCTCACTCTCCAGGCTTCAGTGAAGGCAACCAGAAGCCTCTGGAGCGTGGGGGGGGGGTTCCTGCTGGGCTCCGGAGGCTTCAGGTTCCTTTTGACCTGCTCTTTGGGGCTGGCGGTGGGGGGAAGCCAGCCTCAAAGACCAGGTCAAGGAGCAGCACGAAGGCCGCCTCCCCGCTGCTCCCCGAGCCTGTGGAGCTGGCGGTGGGGGAAATCAGCGCTTCCTCCCACCGCCAGCCTCAAAGATCCCTGAAGCCTTTGGAGCGCAGCGCGAGGTCCCGCTGTGCTCCAAAGGCTTCAGGGATAGCTTTGCGCAGCCATCCCCAAGCTCGAAGAGCAAGACGGAGCGCTCCGCAGTGCTCTGTCTTCCTGTTCTGGCTTTGGGCTTAGCCACGCAGCCTGCATTCGCTCTATAGGACGCACACACATTTCCCCTTAATTTTTGGAGGGGAAAAAGTGCGTCCTATGGAGTGAAAAATACAGTAAATCAATTTGATTTAAATCAAATCCACCCTGTTGTCAATTCTACTTTGCTTTCACATGTTGATGTTTTTGTATTATTTTTATTTTTGGTTGAAAGCAAGCCTGGGCAGGGAAGAGAAAGAGCAAGTATAAATAAAATAAGCAAAAATGGCTGAATCACTGCAAGAAGCAAAAATGGTTGCTATTAATACTAAGCATGTATTCAAAACATTTTCACGCACATTTTCCCAATCTTGGTTCTGATGACAGCCAGTAATTGTCTTCTTTGCAGACATTTCCCGCTTGGAGCTTCCTGGAGGCATCTGGCTGGCCTGGGGGACCCCAGAGGCTGACCTTTGATCAGGCAGGGCAATCACTGCCCTAAGATAAAATCTAAGTCATCTCTAAAGGTTCCATCCTTTGTCAAGCAGACTTTGTACTTATGAAAATAATCTATGAAGGGATGGATTTGAAACACCCCAAGAGGTGATTACTCACCAGCAAACATCATCATATGTTGGAAATTTGTTCCGATCTTGTTTCTTCTCCCCAAATTAAGCAGGAAAGAGAGAGGGTAAATGTTTGCAGCTCTCCCCAGGAATACAGCCAGCTAGATTTGGGCACATATTAAGGATTTCCCCCCCTTGTTGACAGGTTTGTGAAAATTAGAATGCATCATGCAATAGCTGACACTAAAGTTTACGTTCAACCCTAAAAATGGTGGGTTACCAATGTTCCTACTGCACAAGAAAGAAGAGTTTTTATCCCAACAGTGACAAATAACAAATAATCATGCCAAGAAGGAGAATCAGTGGCCTTCAGAGAGCATGAGTACCTCCTGCAATCCCAAACTAGCAATTTCAAAACTGGAAGGAAAAAAAACCTGACTGCTGAGAAGCAATCTGTTCAGAGATCCCAGCCATACCACCTAACATTGACTGGACCACTTCTGGGTACAGGAACATAGGAAACTGCCTTTTATCAGGCCACTAGGTTATGTTGCCTACCAGCAGCCGCCCTCCAGGAATTCAGGCACTGGATTTCTCCCAGCCCTACCTGGGGACGCAAGGAATTGAACCGGGGACCCTTCCGCATGCCGAGCAGGTGTTGCACCACTGAGCCATGGCTTTCCCCAGAAAGCTTTGAGCATGCTGAATTCTTGACAGAATGCCCAGATCTTCCATCAAGCGCTCTGTGCCACAGCCAAACCACTCTTATTACAGCTCAAGCTGCTTTTAAAAGTCTGGGTATTAACAGAACCCATGTCTGGTGCAAGGGTACATGGAAGGCCTTTTGAGAATGAGCATCTAAGACTCAAACTCACTAGGCTGACGGTTCCAGTGAACAAAACACAGCTTACTTCTGAGGAAAGGATTGGACTTAAATATTCCTATTAGTGCAAAGAGCTAACCATGTTTTTTTGGATTCCAGCCATGGTATCTAAAGGCTACCACAGTCAGCCCAGCCATTAGGAAGGGTGAGGCTGCTGTTTCAGGTGGAAGAAGCCCCCCCCACCCCGGAGGCAGGTCTATGGGCCCCCCACTGCTGTTTTTCGGCATTCCGGTCCCACCTCAAGTGGCAAAATGGGAGAGCCACCCCTGGGCTACCCTATCTTACATTCCCCCTAAATGGAGGTCATCTCTACAAAGGACGGACATGTGTGCACCAGAAATCAGAAGTATGTTATGCATTGATGAGAGGTTTCTTATGAATGCATTTACCATATGCCAAGCACACACAGCACCTGTCCTAACCACAGATTCAAAGAGGACCAAAACAAGCCCAATCGGTTCCTCTATGTAGGAACATCTGCGACCCTCCAGATGTTATTGGATGCCTGTCAGCCCCAGTCAGCATGGTCAGTGGCCAGGAAGGGTAGGGGTTAGCGCCCAGCCATGACTGGAGTGCCACTGGTCACACATCCCTGCATTACACTGTACACATGTATTCCTACAGAGACTATCCCTGTACATGATTATCCCCATCCTTGAGCCAACAAGGCTCCAGGTGTTCAAAATCAGGCCCAGTTCAAGGCTTCTAGGGGAGACCTTGGGCACAGGGTACCAATGGGAGCCTTTCCCCTTCCCTCCTCAACCCACACTCTTTCCCCACTCTGGGCCCCACCTTTTCCTCTCTGCTGCTTTATCCTCTCAAATATTTCCTTCCTTCCTTCCTTCCTTCCTTCCTTCCTTCCTTCCTTCCCATGTACCTTGCTCTCCTTCCTCTTGCCCACTCTCCCTAGGGCCCTGGCTCTGTTCTCAATCTGCTCTGACCATTAACAAGTTTTTCCTTGTGTTCATCCAAAATCTGCTCTCCAGCAACTTAAGGTCACTGGGTACAGCTTGGCTGGAGCTCAGATGTTTTTGTCCCTTTCTCCAGGGCAGGCCACACTGTGGCCCCTCATACGTCTCTTTCCCACTGCCTCCAAACCTTCTTCACAAGCTATGCCTCTGGAATCTAAAGGTTCGGTTGAAAGTGCCAGAGTTTGTGACATACACCTATGAAATGACCTCTAACGACTGCTGCAAAAATTTACAACACTCAACAGCTGTAAACACTGATCATTTCTTGCTTAAGGTGGAATGATATGCTCCCAGGCTGCGGGCCTCTGTCCCCACCACCTCTCTTTCCCCTTTCTTTTCCATTCTGTTATCCTATGCAACGTATGCTGTTGTTATTTAGATCTGAGGTTTCTCCCCATTTCATATCTGTTGATTGGGGAGGTGGCAAAAGGCAACTTCTACTCTTTTGGAATAAAAGGATACAAAAGCTCCCACTACAAACGTTGGATTAAACACATGATTCTGGAAGGTGAACAGCGTAAGGCCCATGTAGGAGAAGATGAAGTTTTCAGCCAAGAAATTGAGGAGCTCAAACAACTAAAGCAAAACACATACACACACAAGGGAGAGAGAAGGAATATCAATCATAGCTGTGACACATGGCAAGATAGTATAGAAAACACCAAGTATGTCCATAAGTGAAATGTCTGGGCAGCAAATTTCTTTGGGCACACATTGCAAAAAAAGATGAGTTTATGATTACTGGCACAATAGTTTGTGAATACTGTAAGCCAGGGGTCAGCAAACTTTTTCAGCGGGGGGCCGGTCCACTGTCCCTCAGACCTTGTGGGGGGGAGAAATGAACAAATTCCTATGCCCCACAAATAACCCAGAGGTGCATTTTAAATAAAAGGACACATTCTACTCATGTAAAAACACGCTGATTTCTGGACCATCCGGGGGTTGGATTTAGAAGGCGATTGGGCTGGATCTGGCCCCCAGGCCTTTGTTTGCCTACCCATGCTGTAAACCATCCCATGCCCAATACACAGTCAGCACAACCAAAAAACTAAAAAGAATTGCAGTGATGCATGTTAGAACAGAACAGAAGTTTTCAAGTATAATTTAAAAAGGAAAAACCTGAAAAGGCACCCATAAGCCCCTCCCCAAACTACTGGATGTCTGGTGTTTTGATGGGTTAATGAAAATGGCTGGTGCGGAGGAGAGAACATTTAAAACATATTAAGGAGAATGAAATTGGATGATGAAGGGGCAGCGGGGCCCACAGGTCACCACTGGGACAGAGGACTCACCTGTTTAGTTCTGTGCTGGGACTCAGTGGACAAGTTGTTATAAGTATAATGGGCCTGAGTGATGCCACAAAACAGCACAGCTACAACACCTGGAGGCAGAGAATTACATTAAAACTGTCACAAAGTACATGGAACTGAGATGTGTTTCAATCAGTACTGCAAACATGGGCTGTTCTGTTGGACAGAGCTTCTTTCCCATACAGAATGGCACAGAAACAGTTGACTGGGCAGGTCTAGGTTCGCAGAACCACAGGAACTCAACAAGCTGTCTTACTTTGAGTCTGATTGCTGGTTTAAGGGGGTGGGGGAGGATACACCTGTTTCACTGCAGGGTTCTGTGCCACACCAAATATGTTAGAAAAAGGAGATATATAATAGTAATCGGAGACTTCAGCTCCCTCAATATCTGATAGAACTCAAACTCTGCCGGGAATATAAGGTCCAACAAATTCCTCTGTTGCCTCACTGACAACAAGGGAATCATCTATCTGACTATTTAAGAAGAATATTGACAAGCCGGAAGGTGTGCAGAGGAGGGCAACCAAGATGATCCAGGGTCTGGAAACTGAGCCTTATGAGAAATGGTTGAAGGAGTTGGGTATGTTTAGCCTGGAGGAGACTCAGAAGAGATATGAGAGCCATCTTCAAATATATTGAGGGCTGTCCCATGGAAGAGGGAGCAAGCTTGTTTTCTCCTGTTCCAGAAGGTAGCACTCAAACCCATGGCTTCAAGTTACAAAAAAGGAGATTCTGACTAAACGTCAGGAAGACCCTTCTGACAGTACGATCTGTTCAACAGTGGAACAGTCTCCCTTGGGAGGCGTTGGGCTCTCCTTCCTTGGATGTTTTAAAGCAGAGGGATGGCCATCTGTCAGGGATGATCTAGCTGAGATTTCTGCATTGCAGGGGGTTGGACTAGATGACCCTTGGGGTCCCTTCCAACTCTACACAGTTCCAATTCTAAGACTCTGTAACTGTTATCCATCCCATCAGGCAATCCAACACACCCAGACAAGCAGACAGGCCATAGCTTACCTGTAAAGCCACAAGCTTCAGCCAATAGAAAGGTGCTCCAAGACATCAGGAAAAACAAGCCTGTTTCCAGCAGCTGGAACTCACGGAGTTTGGTGAATTTGGTGACGTGACAGAGGGGTTAAGGAAAGGACACAGGTGGGCTCCTCTGCGGATGAAAATATTCAGCAGGGGGAAATAGAGCAAGAAGCAAGTAATCTCCCAATTTGATTATTCAGGCCCCAAAGGACAGTCATATATGCATGTTGATTATTTGCACTGTTACCTTGCTGATTCATTCTTCGCTAGCAGGAAATATCAGTATCTTTTAGAAATAACAACAACAAAAAATCCTTCCCCCCCCCCAAACTGATAGTGTAATTTCTGAGTTTGGACCCAACACACCAAAAATCAAGTGGTTACACCTAAGTCCCATTTCAATAAACCAGCTTCATTCAAAATGGCTCCTGGAGTCCAAATATTGACAAAGATCACCACCACCTCCTCAAGAACCCTTGTGCTGAGTTTGGTGATGATATCTTAAGAGGAAGCCAAACATATGTCAAGAAATGTGCCAAGTGATGTTCTGGTCTGCCGTCTTGATTCATAATGGTGTCCAGGATCCTAATGGTGACAAAGTCTGCTATCTCCTTGTCAGGAACCCTTGTACAAGGTTTGGCGCTGAGTTTTATCTCAAGAGCCAGCCAAGGGAGAGGAGGGAGAAAGGTTGTTTTCTACTGCTCCAGAGAAGCGGACACGGAGCAATGGATCCAAACTACAAGAAAGAAGATTCCACCTAAACATTAGGAAGAACTTCCTGACAGTAAGAGCTGTTCGACAGTGGAATTTGCTGCCAAGGAGTGTGGTGGAGTCTCCTACTTTGGAGGTCTTTAAGCAGAGGCTTGACAACCATATGTCAGGAGTGCTCTGATGGTGTTTCCTGCTTGGCAGGGGGTTGGACTCGATGGCCCTTGTGGTCTCTTCCAACTCTATGATTCTATGATTCTATGATTCTATTCTAAGTCTATGCCAAAAAAATGGGAAGTGTCACACCAAAACCAAGTTTGTTTGCCATCTTGATCCAAAATGGTGCCTGGCACCTGAACTTCAACATAGACCCCCATCCCCACCTCAGAAAGCCTTGTGTCAAGTTTGGTGACAATATCACAGAAGGTGGCTGGATCTATGACAAAACGTGGGCAAAGTCACATTTCAGTCTGCCATCTTGATTCAAAATGGCACCAAAATTAAAGTTACACAAAAAAGGATACAAACATGTGTTTGCTTATGTACTACCTCCCCCACCAATATCTATAATACAGTGGTAAGGTAAAGGTAAAGGTACCCCTGCCCGAACGGGCCAGTCTTGACAGACTGTGGGGTTTGTGCGCCCATCTCACATCTATTGGCCGGGGGCCAGCGCTGTCCGGGGACACTTCCGGGTCACGTGGCCAGCGTGACATCGCTGCTCTGGCGAGCCAGAGCCGCACACGGAACGCCGTTTACCTTCCCGCTGGTAAGCGGTACCTATTTATCTACTTGCCCCCGGGGGTGCTTTCGAACTGCTAGGTGGGCAGGCGCTGGGACCGAGCAGCGGGAGCGCACCCCGCCGCGGGGATTCGAACCGCCGACCTTTCGATCGGCAAGCCCTAGGCGCTGAGGCTTTAGCCCACAGCGCCACCCACGTCCCTATAATACAGTGGTACCTCGGGTTAAATACTTAATTCGTTTTGGAGGTCCGTTCTTAACCTGAAACTATTCTTAACCTGAGGTACCACTTTAGCTAATGGGGCCTCCTGCTGCTGCTGCTGCTGCTGCTACTGTGCGATTTCTGTTCTCAACCTGAAGCAAAGTTCTTAAACCGAGGTACTATTTCTGGGTTAGCGGAGTCTGTAACCTGAAGCGTATGTAACCTGAGGTACCACTGTAATGGAAACAGAGCTCTTAGTATATAATCTTATCTTCCATTCCAGGATTAGAGGAAGCAAGCCCATTCCTTTCTAAGCAGAATGCCATATTGTGCTGCCTGTTTCACCTGCAGCACCCAGGCTAATTTATTTCAGGCATTATTATTATTATTATTATTATTATTATTATTATTATTATTATTTCTATACCGCCCTATACCCGAAGGTCTCTGGCTGGTTCACATAAAATATCCCAGAGTTTCACATACCATTCTCCGCATTTAGTTATCTGTGGAGTTGTTCTTTTTGCATCTTTCAGCCAAGCTGTTAACAAGCATTTAGAACTACACCTCCCTCTCCCAATGTTACACACCCTTGTATTATGCTGAAGAAAAATGGTTCGAAGTTGCAGGGACATGAAGCAGTTAGAAAGCCAGGTAACACTCATTGAACTTAAAGGATATCAAAGCAGTCACGACTCCAGTAGCTGCTCCCATGGCAAATGATCCGCTGAAGATCCCCAGGAAAATCCCAATGGACTTGAACATTGCCGTTAAATCAAAAGTGTGGCTGTTGTCCCCTGCTGGTTGGTAGGCTACAATCGAGCTGGATGCAAACATACACAAAGGTTTCTTATTAGCATACCTTGCTGGATATCAGATGCATTGCAGGGCAGCTGTGTGCAACAGGAAAGTCTCGTTCAACATCAGGGCAACTGAAGCAGTCCACAGCAGAGAAGAGCATCTTAAATATTATGAGCAAGGAAAGTCATTAACCTAAGCACAGGTGCATGAGAATGCTTGGCTGCCTTTCCAATCAAAGGGGTGCAGGTGGGAATGGGGAATTTGGGTGTCTAGTTTTGACAGGAATATAGAACCCTGAGGTCATAAGAACACAAGAAGCACCTTCTGGATCAGGCCCATCTGCCATAGGCCTGTAGGAAGAAGCGTGCAGAAGAACAACTCTCCCTCCTGTGGTCTCTGGCAACTGCCATTCAGAAGCACCGCTGCTTCCAGCTGTGTCCAGAAGCAGCACACCTCTGAATGCCACTTGCTGGGGAGCCACAGCACACTCTGGCCGTGGGCATCCTGGCACTATCTGGTCAGGTTGCTGGACTAGATGGACTTTGGTCTGATCCAGCAAGGCTCACCTTATAATGGACACAAACAATGGGTTGTTCCTTTGAAAACAAGCAATACCTTGGTTTGGAGGTAGCTTCCCTTTTTACACCGCTTACAGTTCCTCCCAATTACAGCTTCCTTGCCAGCATCGTGTGTCCCTAGAGGCACTACTGCTGGCATGGAGGCTTCCCAGATGACATCCACAGTGCCTCATGTGAAATGTCGCTTACTTAAACCTTGAGAAAGACAACAGAGAACTTACGAAGACAGGACAATGGCAACGGCATCATTGAGAACACTTTCGCCAAACAGAAGGGCATACAGTTCAACATCCACCTGAAGCTCATGGAAAATGGCAAGTACGGTCACTGTCCAAGAAAACAATAAAGGAAAGTTGAAAAATGAAATTCAGACCAACGGGCACTTACTAGAATTCTGTATTGTTACCAGCACCCTGAGACAATCATTCTAAATTTATTTCATAAGGGTTTCTTCTGGGCCTTTTTCATTTCCTGTGTTTATCATAATCATTCATCTAAGTAAACTACTCATAGCTCTTTGTATGAATTATCTCAGACATATTGACAGCAACCCTTCAATGTAGAGATGCCAGTATTGTTTTGCCCATGTTGTAGATGTTGAGGCTTATTTCATCACATTTATATCCCAATAGCTCAGGAGTACATTGTTCTAGTTTTTCTCCCATTTTACCCTCACAACAATGTGGTGATATAGATCAGAATGCTCCCAGGTCAATCACTGAATTTTATGGCTGTGTTGAAATTTGAACCCAGATCTCTCCATTTCTAGCCTTGACGCCGCCACACCATACTGCCTCCTGGAATTCCAGTAATTTGAACTGGGGGCTTCTAACTCATGCCAGTTCCTAACTCATATACTAGGTTGGCTGTTCTCTATATGGTCTTTCTTTCTCATGAAAAAAGCCAGATCTTCCCTCAAAGACAACTGACTCCTCACATTATAAATCCACTGCTAAGATATTTGTTATGATAGGATTACTTCAGAAGTACAGTTACTTTATGTATGTATGTATTTTCCAAAGTTCTCCCCATTACTTGTACAGCCAGTTGTCTGAAACACTTCTTTCTAAGCACATGCTCAAGTACATTTTCTTTAGTGATGAAGTACATATAAGACTATATTTCCCCCCAAAATTTTAAAGTTTAAAATTGGGGGTTGTCTTATACACAGAATGTTTCAATTAATTATTTCCTGACTTTGGGCTCAAAAAACAGGGGTCGTCTTATACATGGGAGCATCTTATACATGGAAAAATACAGACTTAGGCATCTCAACTTAGTTTATATAACTTAGCAAAGCCAATATGTGCACCCAAATATGTTTAAGGGATTCAATTTCACTAAAGAGAGCTCACACAGACTGAGGCAAATCTCAGGTATGTACCGTATTTTTTGCTCTATAGGATGCACTTTTTCCCCTCCAAAAATTGAGGGGAAATGTGTGTGCGTCCTGTGGAGCGAATGCAGGCTCCTTGGCTTCAGCGATAGCAACGCGAAGCCTCCGAAGCGCAGAGGGAGCGCTCCCTCCTCGCTCCAGAGGCTTCGCGTTGCTTTCGCTGAAGCCTGGAGAGCCAGAGGCGTCAGTGTGCACTGACCCCTCTTGCTCTCCAGGCTTCAGGGATAGCCGCCTGAAGGCCTTCGGAGAGCAGCGCGAGTTCCCGCTGTGTTACGAAGGCTTCAGGTTCCTTTTGCTGAAGCTGGTAGAGCAAGACTCTCCTGGCTTCAGCAAAAGGAACCTGAAGCCTCCAGAACACAGCGGGAACTCGTGCTGCTCTCCGAAGGCTTCAGAGATAGCCACGCGCAGCCCCTCCGGCAGGGAGAGGCCGCACGCGGCTATGGCTACTTTAGCCACGCGCAGCCTCTCCTGGCTGGAGAGATTGTGCGCGGCTAAAGAGGAAGCCAAGACAGCCAGCAGGATGGATCCCGCTCGCTGTCTTGGCTTCTTTGTTCTTTGGGGCTGGGGGGCGGGGAATAAGATTTTTTTCCTTGATTTCCCCCTCTAAAAACTAGATGCGCCTTATGGTCCGGTGCGCCCTATGGAGCGAAAAATACGGTAAAACTTTTCATACAATCTGAGAGAGCTCAAGTGCTCTTTGTTACCAATAAAAGCCCTCCAAATCCCATTTGTTATCAATCAATATAAAAAAGCAGGGGGCAGGGATGAAAACCAAATCCTTTGGACTGCCTGGCTTACGTGTAGCACCTGCCGTAAGCCCAGCTCAAGTCTCTAAGTACACAGACATTCTATTCAATGTCATGGAGGTGGAAATGAAAGTCTTGTGTTTACGTAATAAACAGAAAATTCTGGTTTCCTTGGTTCCCCCTTTTTAACGTTGGTAACAGGAAAAGCATGGGAGACCACAGAAATTCCCTTCCTCATGACAATGCAGATCATCAGGAAAGGTTCTGCAAATAGGAGCTCTGTTATTGTAACACCATTATACAAATCTACGTTGCGGAACACTGTGTGCGGTTCTGGTGAAGGAGAAGGCAGAGCTGGAAAAGTTTCTGAGAAGGGCAACTAAAATGATCAGGAGATGGCAGCCATTTTCCCTATGAGGAAAATGGACCTTTCTCACTTAGACATGATAAAGGACTGCAATTCTGTGTGGGAAAAGTGGGTAATTTTTTCTTTCCTATAGGGCTAGAATCCAAGGTCATCCAATGAAGTGGAATGGTGGGCTATTCAAGGCAAGACAAAAAAGCAAATACTCCTTTCAAAATGTTTGACAATAGAATTTGTTGCCACATTATGTGCTGGTGGCCAGGAACTTTAAAAGGAGATTAGACAAATTTATGGATGTTCTGCCTCTAGGAGCAGAACACAACTGGAACTGCCAGTTGCCATGAAAACACACACAGGAGGGGACTACGGCCATGATGCCCTGGGGGGCTTGCTAGAGGAAACATCTGGCCAGCCACTGCGAGAAAGAGGCATGTGCTGCAGTACATGGGCTGCCATTGTGTCTGACCAGCTGTGCTTTTCTTGTGTTCTTATGCCTGCCCACTCTCAACTTTAAAAAACTATCTCCACTCTTAGATAATAAGAAAGGGTTTGGATACACCATATCTAGATTTCAAAGAGAAATTGCAGATGATAATAATAAACTCTTAAAGAAAATGTAGAGTTTATTGTTAGAATGGGGGACTAAAGATAAAGAGGTCAAATCTGTAGTGATTAAATGGGCACAAGATATAGGAGACAATATACAAATGGAAGATTGGGAAAAATTATGGAAAGCCAATTTAAAATGTACTGACTGTACTGTATATTGTTAAAAGAGAATTATATGAAAATGATGTGTTGATGGTATATTACACCTGTGAAAATGGCAAAAATGTATATAACAGGCTCCAATAAGTGCTGGAAACGTAAAGGAAAGGAAGGTATGTTTTTTCATATATGGTGGAATTGTAAAATAATTTAAAATTACTGGGAAATGATTTATAATGAAATAAAAAAATGTTTAAGTTAACTTTAGTTGGGAGGCCAGAAGCATTTTTATTACGCATTTCAGGCAAAGATCTGCCAAAAAATAAGAAGAATTTATTCATGTCTGCTACAACAGCGACTAGGATTTTGCTAGCCGAAAGATGGGAAAATGATGAAATACCTGCGAAAGAACAATGGCAAGAAAAACTGATGGTGTATGCTGAAATGGTGAAGTTAACTGAAAGATTGAAAGATAAGGACAATAGAGACTTTTTAAAAGACTGGGAACCTTTTATCTACAGAAACAATGTAAGGAAATGAATTCACTTGCAGTGTTTGATTAAACACTTACAATTAGCAAAACAAAAAGCAAAAATATAAAAATGAGGTTAAAACGTTAAGAACAAAATAAATAATAAGCAGGAGAAATGAATGTGTAAGAAACCAGGAAGGGAAGTTGGGGGAAGTTGGGGGGAGGGGGTAATCGAGAATTTATTTTGTGTTTATATTGTTAGTTGTGATTATGTTTAAAAAAAACCCAAAACTACCGTATTTTTCGCACCATAGGACGCACTTTTTCCCTCCTAAAAAGCAAGGGAAAATGTGTGTGCGTCCTATGGAACGAATGCAGGGGGGAGGCAGGCGGGAAAAGCCCCCAAGAGCCGCACACAAGCTCCGTGCGCTCTTGCGGGCTTTTCAACAGGCGGGAGAAGGGACTGACTGGCGGCATCAGTCCCTTCTCCCGCCTCCCAGGAAAGCCAGGAGAAGCCGTGCAGCCCTTTTAAAAGGCGCGCGGCTTCTGCCAGTTTTGCGGGAGGTGGGGGAATCCCCCCGCCTCCCAGGAGAAGCCGTGCAGCCCTTTTAAAAGGTGCGCGGCTTCTGCCAGTTTTGCGGGAGGTGGGGGAATCCCCCCGCCTCCCAGGAGAAGCCGTGCAGCCCTTTTAAAAGGTGCGCGGCTTCTGCCAGTTTTGCGGGAGGTGGGGGAATCCCCCCGCCTCCCAGGAGAAGCCGTGCAGCCCTTTTAAAAGGTGTGCGGCTTCTGCCAGTTTTGCGGGAGGTGGGGGAATCCCCCCGCCTCCCAGGAGAAGCCGTGCAGCCCTTTTAAAAGGTGCGCGGCTTCTGCCAGTTTTGCGGGAGGTGGGGGAATCCCCCCGCCTCCCAGGAGAAGCCGTGCAGCCCTTTTAAAAGGCGCGCGGCTTCTGCCAGTTTTGCGGGAGGTGGGGGAATCCCCCCGCCTCCCAGGAGAAGCCGTGCAGCCCTTTTAAAAGGCGCGCGGCTTCTGCCGGTTTTGCGGGAGGTGGGGGAATTTCCTCACCTCTCACAAAAGCCAGGAGAAGCCGCGATCCCTTTAAAGGGTTTGCACGGCTTCTGCGGGCTTTTGGGAGAGGTGAGGGAATCCCCCCACCTCCCAGTAAAGCCAGGAAAGCCCTGTGCAGCCCCTCCGCCAAGGAGAGGCTGCACGGGGCTAAAGGGGAAGCCAAAACAGCGAGCGGGATCCATCCTGTTCGCTGCCTTGGCTTCCTCCATAGCTGCGCGCAGCCCCTCCGGCAGGGAGAGGCTGCACGGGGCTATGGATTCTTTAGCCCCACGCAGCCTCTCCCGGGAGGGAGAGACTGCACGGGGCTAGGGGAAGCCAAAACAGCGAGCGGGATCCATCCCGCTCGCTGCCTTGGCTTGATCCATAGCTGCACGCAACCCCTCCGGCAGGGAGAGGTTGTGTGCAGCCTGTACGCTGCTCTTTGGGGCTGCGGGGGGGGGGGGAATATTTTTTTTCTGGAATTCCCCCCCTAAAAACTGGGTGCGCCCTATGGTCCGGTGCGCCCTATGGTGCGAAAAATACGGTATCTCCACTCTTGTAGCAGACAGAAAAACCCAAGAACAAAAAGTGAGCTGGGATCCAAGGAATATCTTCCGTGGAACATCTGGCCCAAGTCTGCAACACACCTGGGTCAGTAGCAGAGGCAATGGCACCGAACAAGAGGCAGTCAGTAAAGTAGAAATCTCCTCCAAGCTGTCCCATCACCTTCATCAGAGAAACACAGCCATACATGATGGACCTGGTGATTCAACAGGAACATGGACAGGTAACATTTTCTCATTTCTCATTTAATTTGTATACTGCCTTCCAACATTGCTATAGACAAGGCAGTATAAAGGCCACACATCATACATCAATCCGGTCCAATACAAATAAGTCGTAACCAAAAAATATGACTAGTAAAATAAACTTAAATAAAGTAAGGTAATATTCAATATTTTGCTTCTGATATTGCATGATAAAATCAACTCTCAAAATCAGCAAACTGTAATTGTACAGAAAATTATTCCCAACAATTGCAATTCATTACTAGACTATGATTAATGAAAACAACAGTAAAGTCACAATACAAAAAATACCACAGCCCATGTAAAAATAGATAACTGAGTAGCAAAGTCTCATAGCTTATAACATTACAAAATGCACTAACACAGCATTTTGTTAAATGCTGGTCCAGGGCAGGATAAATTAATAATAATAATAATAATAATAATAATAATAATATTTTTTTATTTATACCCCGCCCTCCCCAGCCAAGGCCGGGCTCAGAGCAGCTTACAAGCAATAATAAAAACAAGATGAATGATTACAACTTAAAAACAAAAATAAAATACAACATTAAAATAATGGAACATTAAAATATTAAAATGTAGCCTCATCGCAGGAGGAGAAGGAAAAGAAAAAAGAAAGAGAGGGAGGGAATGAAACTGATTCTGAGCCCAAAGGCCAGGCGGAATAGTTCTGTCTTACAGGCCCTGCGGAAAGAAATCAGATCCCGCAGGGCCCTGGTCTCATGAGGCAGAGCGTTCCACCAGCCGGGGCCAGAGTTGAGAAGGCCCTGGCTCTGGTTGAGGCTAATCTGACTTCCTTAGGGCCTGGGACCTCTAGGGTGTTGTTATTTATGGACCTTGAGGCTCTCCGTGGGGCATACCGGGAGAGGCGGTCCCGTAGGTACGAGGGTCCTAGGCCGTGAAGGGCTTTAAAGGTCAAAAGCAGCACCTTAAATCTGACCCTGTACTCCACCGGGAGCCAGTGCAGCTGGAAAAGCACTGGGTGAATCTGCTCCCATGGCAGAGACCCCGTGAGGAGCCTCGCTGCAGCATTCTGCACCCACTGGAGTTTCTGGGACAGCTTCAAGGGCAGCCCCGCGTAGAGCGAATTACAGTAGTCAAGCCTGGAGGTGACCGTTGCATGGATCACTGTGGCCAGGTTGGGGCGGGAAAGGTAAGGAACCAACTGCTTGATGCGGCAAAGGTGGAAAAATGCCGCCTTGGCTGTTGCTGTAACCTGCGCCTCCTTGGAAAGGGAGGCGTCAAGGATTACACCCAAACTCTTAACGGAAGGCAATGGCACTAATTGGACCCCCAATTAATTAATAATAATTAATAAATTATTAATGTGATAATCTCCTCAAGTACAATAACAACACTGATTTTAAACTGAACATTTAGCACCTTCAGATTCCTAAGCTTAATAACAAAAAAAACAAAAGAGAAATAAGAATGCTTTCTACATCTGGTGTATACTAAACAGCTGCTCAAAGGGGACCATACACACCCTTCAGAATTCCTACACCCATCATGATCCATTCTCCTTCCATTTTCAAGAAGTCTAGAGGAACAGAGCAAACACTCACCCTATCACAAAGCAGGAAATGGCCGTTCCGAGGAAAGCGTATGCCAAGATGGATCCCAGGTTTCGAAAGAAATGCCGCTAAGAGGCAAGCAAGAGAGTCTTCCATTAAATTAAACAGCTTCAGAGCCGATGGTCAAATACTTGTTCAAGTGGATTCTTGATTACTTGTTCCAAAATGCGCAATCTCTCCATTAGCTCAGGCCATGTACCCCCAAGCAGATAAAATAAAATAAAGAGGGTGGCACATGCTTGGGAGATGTAGTGGGTCCCCAGCTCTTACAGAGTCCGGCTGTAATCTTTATTTTTACAACCTACTTGGTTATAGTTTAGAGGCACTACCGTTGCTTCTGACTTTCCCCCAATACAGTGCTTAGGGCAAAGAATAAACGAGTACTGGCGAGGAGAGAAGACTGGGGGTGGACTCCACAGGCTTATAGGCTTGCACACTGCTTGGTCAGAAGCAGGTGATTTTACAAAGACGAGGGATTCATCCTGTCTAGAAAAGTCATAATCCCCGTGGCTCCTTCAAGTAAATTATACTCCTACGACAGTCACTACCACACTGAGAATCAGGGTAGAAGGGGACATATGTGAAGCCTTGGATTACAAAGGATAGCCTTTGATAATGTTCAGATGGAAATCATTTTCCTCGACACACAGGCCTAGTGTGGGTTGTTTATGTTGCTGTTGGAAGTGAAACAGGCACCCACTAGGGGAATTTCCCCTCCTTCTCTCAGAATACTGGAAGTTGAGGCCACCCAATCAAACTGGCATGAAGTCCAGAAACAGAGGGAGAAATAAATAAAACACTTATTCACACCATGCATAACTAATTTATGCAACTCATTACCAAAGATGTGTTGGAGGCCATTAGTTTAGATGGTTTTTTAACAAGGGTTAGAAAGCTTGGTGGAGGATGGGTATATTGAAAGCTAATAGCTTATAACAGCTGAGCCTCCAGTGGCAAAACCCTCTGCATAGCTGAGAGCAAGCAAGGGAAAGCCACTGCCTCCAGGCTCTGCCCGAGAGCATCGCAGAGGCACCCTGCTGCCACCACCAGGAACAGAAGGCTGGGGCCCAAAGCAAGCCTTCCGTTCTGAGACAACGGCAGTGATTTTCACTGACAGAAGAAAGGTTCATAGCTCAGTGGGAGAGCACCCAGCATCTCCAGCTACAGGGTCAGGAAGATGCAAAAGCTTCTGAATTCTTTGCCGTGGCCAATGCCAGAAGAGAGCAGCAGAAGGGAGAGGGCACAAGGCTCACCCGGGCCAATTCCTGCCACAATAAATCCACAATAAATCCAGATGCCAACTGTGTGCACATGTCTATAATGTAAGTATTACTACACAGAACAAACAACCACAACTAATGATCAAACAGTTATTCATTTATATAATCTTAAAGGTTTCACATGACTACAGTTTATCATCTGATTTGGGGGCGGCGGGGGGGGGGGGGCGGACTCCTAAGGAAGCTGGAACTTTCAGCCAAGCATTTCAGAGTGAAAGTATGCCCAACCTCTGCTTTTTCTAAAATGTTTCATTAAGAGCAGCTTCTCCAGAGATTGTTGTTGACGAAAGAGCCTTGCAATGAATTCAGAATTTGGAAGCTTCCAAAGATTCCAAAATATTGGTCTGAGTTCAATAGCTGTCTGGACGATTGCTTAAAACAGAGTTCAAAAGATGCACAAGATTGCTCCACTGGACTCCCACATCAACCAAGTTGGAATGATTATCACCCATATAAACAACAGAAAACCTGCCCCTGAGGAGGGGAACCTGTGCCCCCCCCCAACATTGCTGGATTTCAGGATCCATCAACCCCAGCCAGCAAGGCCCTGATTGGGGCGGAGGAGTTATGATTCAGATGGAGGTTCACTGCCCACAACGTAACACATTCTAAACAGCACAGGAAGCCTATACAAATACAAAAGCTCCTTGCAGCAGAAATTATCCCACATAAGTACCATGGCTCATCTAGCTAAAGCAGCATCAATCATGCGCAGACTCACAGGAACCCTGTGGTTGCCAGAAGTTTAAAAATATAAGGAGAAGAAAGACAAGGAGAAAAAACCCACTCAGTAACTGTGTGCACTCATTGGCCATGAAGTGCTAACAAGGTGGTACACGGGGAGGGGGAGTTGAAAATGGGGTGTGAGGGGGGAATGAAGAGTGTGTTGTGGAGGACGGCATGGCTGGTTGACTGGAAAAAGAACGTTCCATTTTGCTGCAGGTCCCATTCATTACAAACAATACCTGGATGTGCAAGAAAGCCTGTTTTCTGTCACAGGACAGGTTGCACAAGTTGGCATGGGTGGCATAAGAAGACAGGGTGTTGTGTTGATGCTCCTTTCCTTCTCCCCTTCACTTTTAAAATTCTTCTGAAGCATCACTTAAAAGTTTAAAATAACTTTGAAAGTTAAATAGGTTGCCATATTTCAAAAAGTCAAAATCTGGACACAAAGATTGTTGATTGTTGAGCTTTTTTTGGTTTTGAACAAAGTGGTTGAGCTTTTTAGCAAAATCTCAAAGATAACTGATAAGTTTTTGAGCTATTTTGGGGGGAAATTGCAAAAATATAGACTTCTAAAATACTGTATAGACTTCCAAATTCCGGACATGTGGCAACATTTCTGCCATTCCAGAAAAGTGATGGCAGCACAGGCTGCATCCTCCTGGGCCAGTTCTCCTGCAACACCTTACTCTGAGGAAGGGCCAAGGAGGGGGAGGGGCCAAGACATTAAAAGTAAGGCAAGGGGGAGAGGCAGCAGGTGGGGGCAGGAGGTGTGCTAATTTGCTTGTTTTGCTCAATAAGTGGGCTAGGCCTGCAAACAGTTATAATAGCTCTACAGATTTTTAAAAAGAAGCTTTGTGTCCTCCCGTTGCTCGGCCCCTGCTCCTGCCAACCTAGCAGTTCGAAAGCACGTCAAAGTGCAAGTAGATAAATAGGCACCGCTCCGGTGGGAAGGTAAACGGCGTTTCCGTGCGCTGCTCTGGTTTTGCCAGAGCCACATGACCCAGAAGCTGTATGCCAGCTCCCTCGGCCAGTAAAGCGAGATGAGCGCCGCAACCCCAGAGTCGGCCACAACTGGACCTAATGGTCAGGGGTCCCTTCACCTTTAACACATTAATGCTGAGATGGACAGCATCATTACCTGAGCCTACAGGATAGAGCAGAATTCACATCTGACAAAGGTGTAAAAGCACCATAATTTCTTTCAACATATTAAAGCATCGGTTTAAACGAGGAAGGACATACCCTTTTCAAGCTGTATCCTGCATAAAATATAATTGGAGGGAGCAAGATGTTGAAGAATACCTCTGGATCGAATGTCACCTGTAGAAGTTTTTTTTAAAAAAAGAATGAATAAAAATCCAGGTAAGGAAAGTTTTACATAAGACTGTATATAAAGCTTAATTAAGTTCACTTTAAATCAAGAATAAAAACGTTAGCAAACACAACCGCTTCAGGGAGCCAAATGTTTTGCTTTTACAACCTGGGAACAATGGATAATTTCACAAGAAAAAGCTCCCATTACTCTAAACAGGAACACCCTTCACCATACCTGGAACTGGAAAGTTTTAGGTAATACAGAAATGTGATTTGTGTGTACAGGGAGAGAAAAAGGAGAAGGCTACACACAGGAAACTTCCATTCTGGAGGCTCTACCTAAGGAATTTAAGATGAAATAAAGGTAAAGGTAAAGGTACCCCTGCCCGAACGGGCCAGTCTTGACAGACTGTGGGGTTTGTGCGCCCATCTCACATTTATTGGCCGGGGGCCAGCGCTGTCCGGGGACACTTCCGGGTCACGTGGCCAGCGTGACATCGCTGCTCTGGCGAGCCAGAGCCGCACACGGAACGCCGTTTACCTTCCCGCTGGTAAGCGGTACCTATTTATCTACTTGCACCCGGGGGTGCTTTCGAACTGCTAGGTGGGCAGGCGCTGGGACCGAGCAGCGGGAGCGCACCCCGCCGCGGGGATTCGAACCGCCGACCTTTCGATCGGCAAGCCCTAGGCGCTGAGGCTTTAGCCCACAGCGCCACCCGCGTCCCTAGATGAAATAGATAGTGCTATTAGCTAATTACCTTGGAGTGCATGAGGGTGGGCAGACAAGGATGGGAAAGGAATTCAGGGCACATGAACAGGTTTCCATAACAGAAGACAGAAGGACCAGTGGGATGATGGTGGAGGAGGAGGAGGAAGAAGAGGAGGAGGAGGAGGAGATACATGAGAAAGCCTACCAAACCAGGTTTCTTGTTTGGTTGCTTCAGGGCCCAGTGGCCCTGGCCAGCCCAGCCCAACCAGACTGGTTTGGAAAGCCAGAGGTGGAACTGAGAAACCCTTTCTAGGGTGGAGGGGCAAAGAAGAGAAGGGAGAAAGCCAGCTTACCTTTCTGAGCATCTCATTATCCTGTACGTTATTAGGTTCGTGGGAACTGATTTCCCCTTTCAGGGTATACTCGTAGAACTTCCCACTGAGGTTTACCAACAGAGTTGCAGGGCTGGTCTGCACTGGACAGCTTAAAGTCACGTTGTTGATATCACTGGGAATGTGGATGCCATAGCGAAGGACGACACCCACCAGGACACCTGTGAATAGTAAATTCAGTGCTCTTTCAGTGTCTGCACGGTTGTCTTCTGCCAATGGTTTTACTCTGCTGCTGTGGTTGCATTTTGTTTTCGATCAAACCGCACCAGCCAGGCACCCTTCAGATATTTTGGATGACCGCTGCCATCAGCCCCAGAAAGCAAGATCATGCTGGCCAGGGCTGGTGAGTATTGTTTTGGACTGATGGGAGAAGTTTTGATCAGGAGGGTGCTAGGCTCACAAAGGCCGTTTTAGATTTTGTGTTTCATGTTCTATTTTTATAGTTTAGCGTCTTCGTTTTTAACCTGCAAGCTACTGGGAGAATTCCTGTTAGTGGGCAGTATATAAATACTGTAAATAAATAAGGTGAAAGGGAGCGCTGAATGAGAAGAACTGCAGCCACAGCCAAGAGATTTTAAGGCTTGGGGCTACAAGATCTCAGGATGTAACACTCAAAGAACCGCTTTGTTTGCCACATTTGTAAAGTGCACAAGTGAAACTGTGATGTATGCACAAAGTAAACACATTTTTAAAAATGTGCAAGTACAGACTACAAGGAACTTGGACTGTCTGTAGTTCCAAGGCACTTAATCACTATAAGGACTCATAAGAATAGCGAGAGAAACACATGGACAAACCCTCCATGCTCATATGACACATGCTCATGATGCTATTAGGAACCATCTTGCATAACAGATTGACTAAAGGGAGCAAGAGGGGAGAGGAGAGAGGAAGGCTGAGCAACAGCAGAGTAGCCTGGGAGCAAGGAAGTGGCTAGAGTCCCCTGACAGAGAAGGGGCAGCGTTTCTGGGGTTGGTGCTACAAGAAGCATCCTAAGGCATTGGCTGGGCTGGGCCAGCTTGCTAAAAGAAGGCTGCACTTAGCCTGCCTGCCTCCCAGGAAGGAAGGAAGAAGGAAGGAAGGGCCATAGCTCAGAAGCGTACACATTGCATGCAAAAGGTCCTTGGTTCAATCCCCAGCATCTCCACATCCCTGCCTGAACCCATGCTGCCCAGCAGCAGGCATAGAAAATACTGAACTAGGCGGCTCTTCCTATAACATTTCATTGCACAGGTCTGGCACCTCCTTCCAGGAGATCAGCCTCTTCACTGCTTCTCAGGTGTTAATGTTCCCTACAAAGCAGAATTCCATTTGATAGTGCTGATCTTCTGGAAAGCCCCCCCCCCCCCCGGCAATCTGAATTGATGGTTTGGAACTCAGAGGCTTAAAAGCTCAGCCAAGGAAATTTCCATGACACTGTCACCTATCTCTTTGCTTTACAGTGGTACCTAGGTTCTCAAATGCCTTGATACTCAAACAACTTGGAACCCAAACACTGCAAACTCAGAAGGAAGTGTCCTGGTTTGCGAACTTTTTTCAGAAGCCAAACATGATCTGTTTTGAGTGCCACACTTCTGTTTTGAGTGTTACACTGAGGTCTGTCTGCTTTTGCTATTCATTTGCATTTTCATGGCTCTTTTTTGTTTTTGTTACTGTGTGGTACCCAGTTCAGCTACTGATTGATTGACAGTGTCACTGCAGTGCATCATTTATTGCTTTCATTTTATGGATCCATGGTCTCGTTAGATAGTAAAATTCATGTTCAATTGCTGTTTTAGGGTTGTTTTTAAAAGTCTGGAACAGATTAATCCATTTAAAAGTCTGGAACAGATGGGAAAGTGCATCTTGCTTTTAGAAAGCTTTGGTTTTGGAACAGACTTCTGGAACGGATTAAGTTTGAGAATCAAGGTAGCACTGTACTCTGTACCCCGAGCAGATGGGTAAAGTCCTTGCCTATATGAGAGAGAATGGAACAGGACTTGAGAAACAGCACTTGCTTCACTTCTCAGAAAGAGAAGCTGCTTATGAACAGATCTGGTAACCGACAAGAGGGGAAAGCAACCAATACATCTAAGTACGATATTATTTGTTCAATCTCTTTAGCCATCTTTCTCAAAAACGACGCAATACAGTTTTACAGAAATATAAAAACATATAAAACGAATATAAAAGATACACAACAAAGGATATAAGTTACTGGTGGTTAGTCCCTGGTCTGGAAGTCTGGTTTGACCATCTATGCAAATTTTTCTGGCTGTCTAAGAACAAATCAATTTTGGCAGCGGTGATGTAAAAATTGTTTGTTTGAAAAAAAGAGATGCATCTCAGCACCCTGGCAGTACTGCCAACCGTCCCCTTCTTCATCTCAGACTGATCATTTGATGAGAGAGGGGGAGATGAGCTATGTGGGTCAGCTGGAGGGGTGTCTCTGGGTCCTCTGGGTAAGGAGGGGCAACCACCCCCCACCCCTTGTGTGTGTTCCCCAAACAGCTGGCTAAGGGTCAATGTGGTTCTCAATGGGTGCTTAGCCATGCATTATAGGCAGACTTTAGGAAGATATTACAAACATAACCATTTAAAGTTTATGTAAGAAAGAGTTATCCACAGAAATATGTCCATGGTGAGACTTAAGAACTGGACATAAGAGAAACCTAGGATGCTGATCCTGGATACATCTTGGAAACAAGGCAGAACCTTGTTTATTTTTGTGTGAAAGGGAGTGCAAGGCAGAAAAAGAAGCTCTGTTGTCTCAACCCCGGCACCTTTCGGCCAGGCATTCTGTCACCAAGCCTCACCTTGTGTGGGAAGCTCCAGAAAGAGCAGCAATACAACCATCTTACCTGTTGCTTATGCTCACGGAGCGCCTCTGAACATGGAAAAACAAATGGTTTCACGATACCCGGAGGGCTAATAAACACGACCTTTATTTCGGAGGCAGCAGCTCACTTCATCATATGCATGAAGGAAACTGCGCAGGTCCTGAATCTAAAGGTGTGCGCACAGGTAGGCAGTGGACTCGCTGCCAGGCACGTTGATAACGGCCCCAGCGATTCCCCCTGCCCCTCTCCTAGGCGTGGGCTCCACACACAGATGTGGGCAGGCGGTGGGAGCAAGGTGCCTCAAAAGGGGGGGGGGTGCAGCACCGTGGCGCCTTAGTGGAGCGGCGCTGCATCCAGGGCTGGATTGAGGTTTGATGAAGCCCTCAGCTCCTGAAGTTAATGGGGCCCTTGATATGTCCAGCTGTCCTTTGTCCACAACAGATTGCCACTGTTTTTTGTGTTGAATATATGATATGGTAATTTATGGACCTAATAGGTACCTGATGAAATTTGCACATAACAAATAGGAGCCTACACAACACAACACACTGTTGCTGTATGTAGGTTTTATTTTATTTCTTTTTTTATCTTATATTTTGGAAATGTACATCCTGGATTTTTCCCCTTTCATTTTTTGGGGCGCCCCCAAGAGAGGGGGCCCCCTAACTTATAGCTTATTTAGCTCATACGTACATCCGGCACGCCTGCATCCCTGCTCCTAAATGGCCGACGGGCCCCCTTGGAAAGTGGCCCGGGTGCCCGCCAGGGGGTCTCTGCCACCCTCCCTCCCTGTACCCAGCGCGGCGCGCTGCACCCACCGTAGATCATGGCCAGGCCCGTCTCGTGCAGGAAGCGCGCGCGGCGGTGCTTGAAAAGCCAGATGGTGAGGATGGTGAGGGTGAGCAGCAGGATGAAGATGAGCAGGTTGGCGCTGTCCTGGCGGTGGCTGGCTTCGGCCGCCTTCTCGGACACAATCTCCTCCTCCAGCGCCACGGGCCGCGCTCCGGAGGCCAGCAGCGGCTCTGCCCGGGCGCCCAGCCCCGCCGCCGCCAGCAGCAGCAGCCCCAGGAGCAGCCGCTGCTGCCGCCGGCCAGGGTCCCCCAGGTGTCCCGCCGGCCCGGCTCTCCAGCCGCCCCGCGGCAGCTGGGTCAGGGCAGCCATGGCTACTCCGGGTCCCCCTCCGCTTCTTCCCTCCCCGCAGCCGGGACTGGAGAGGGAGGAGGAAGCGCCGATCCCAGGCCGAGCAGGCGCGGCCAGCAGGGGCGCGCGAGGAGCAGGCGCCGTGGGGAGAGCAGCGCCGGGCGCGCGGCGGAGCGCAGGGTTGGCTCCGGAGTGGGTCCCCCTGGGAAGCGCAGCGGTCGCGCCCAGGGCGCAGGCCCGCCCAGGAGGCGAGGCGAGGCGGCAGCAGGGGCCGCAGGATGATCTCGGTGTGGAAGAAGCTCTATTCCTCCTTGTTACAACAAACGTGACATGATGCAGGGCCGTCTGGGGTGCAGAGAACCGCCCAGCAGCACCCCCAAATTTAGTTGCGTCTGCCAAGCGCCGCCGTTGTTCTAATCTAGCCCCGCTGCTTCGCCTTCCAAAAGGAAGAGGCTGCTGCAGAAACCTCGCCCCTTCCATGCGAAAGGGCAGCCCCGCCTCGTTCCTGCTCCCAGCCTGGTCCGCGGGGCAGGCGGGACTCCAACCGGTGCAGCTGACCCGCCCTCCGCGCGTGGCGGGGAACGGCTCCCCCTCCCCCAGCAAGGGACGCACCTGCTTCCCCCAGGACGGGGTGCGGATGGAGAGCAGGGCGTTGCTATAGGCCAGCAGCCACTGCCAGGCTGCTTGGGTGCCGCAGCCCAACTTCCAGCCCGGAGGCCTGCCCTGGCCAGGGAGCATCAGTAATACCTAGGTATATATGTATTTTGTTTTTCTAGCTTGATCCAAATTATTTATTATTTCATAACAGGTAGGTAGTTAAGACCTTGGGTGGCTTCAGCAGCAGGCACCTGGCACCCTGCAGAAATCAGCGTCCAGGTGCCCCACCCCCCTTGCACCCCGGGGTAAAGATGGCCCCATCCCGGAGTGGGTCCCCTTGGAAGAGCAGTGATTGCGCCCAGGGCAGGCCCACCCAGGAGGCAAGGCAAGGCACCAGGAGCCACAGGACCAGCAGATCCAGGTGTGGAAGCTCTATTCCTCCTTATTACAACAAACATGACATCATCATCATCATTTATTTATACCCTGCCCATCTGGCTGGGTTTCCCAGCCACTCTGGGCGGCTTCCAACAAAGATTAAAAATACGTTAAAACATCCGTCATTCAAAACTTCCCTAAACAGGGCTGCTTTCAGATGTCTTTTAAAAGTCAGATAGTTGCTTATTGCCTTGACATCTGCTGGGAGGACGTTCCACAAGGGTGGCCACCACCACCAAGAAGGCCCTCTGCCTGGTTCCCTGTAACTTCGCATCTTGCCGGAGAGGGACCCTGGCATCCGGGGTGGAGGCACTCCTTCAGGTCTACTGGGCCAAGGCCATTGAGGGCTTTCAAGGTCAGCACCGACCCTTTGAATTGTGCTCGGAAACGTACTGGGAGCCAACGTAGGTCTTTCAAGACCGGTGTTATGTGGTCCTGGCAGCCACTCCCAGTCCCCAGTCTGGCTGCCGCATTCTGGATTAATTGCAGTTTCCGTGTCACCTTCAAAGGCAGCCCCACGTAGAGCACATGGCAGTAGTCCAAGCGAGAGATAACTGAAGCATGCACCACTCTGGCCAGACAGTCTGCGGGCAGGAAGGGTCTCAGCCTGCGTACCAGATGGAGCTGCCCTGGACACAGAATTGACCAACGCCTCCATAGACAGAGGTGAGTCCAAAATGACTCCCAGGCTGCGCAGCTGGTCCTTCAGGAACAGTTACCCCGTTCAGGACCAGGGAGTCCTCCACACCAGCCTCTCCCCTGTCCCCCAATAACAGTACTTCTGTCTTGTCAGGATTCAACCTCAATCTGTTAGCCGCCATCCAACCGCCTCCAGACACTCACACAGGATCTTCACTGGTTCTGCTTTGAAAGAACGCGCCATGTGGGAATCCTTTGCAGATGACTACCAGTGCCTGGAGACAGATGGTCAGGTGGTGCATCCACAGCAGTGACCAGAGGAGGAATGACAGCTGGGAGGAGCGTAGAGAGAGGCACTGCCATAGTGCACCTGCAGCAGCCAAAGCGGACACTTTCCTCTGCCCCAGCTGCAGCAAAACATGTCCGTCCAGTATCAGTCTGTACACAGACACAGCAGGCGCTGTAACTTTGACATCACTCGCGAAGGTGAAGGTGTTAAAGCTGTCTGTGGTTCTCCCAAAAAATAATAGGTGCTCAAACTTTTTTCCGTGGACCAACACTTTCAGAATAAAAGAAAAGAAAAATACTTACTGTATTTTTCCATGTATAAGATTCCCCCTATTTTGGGGGACTCAAAATTAAGAAAATGGGGGGAGATTGCCCCCGTGTATAAGACTATCCCCCTTTTAACATTTTTAGTAAAAAAAATCCTAGTCTTATACACGGAAAAGTATGGTAATTTTTTTACTGATAACGGAAACATTGGAAAACAGCTAGGATTGTCCTCGTTGTCACTTGATAGTCTCGCTCTCATTTTGAAAATACGTTTATCCATATTCTACAATCAATCAATCAATCGATAGCATACTATACTGCACTGAAATGTTTAAATGCTTCTTTGACACATGCCATTTTCTCCTGCTGCCACACCATTTGAGAGCCACGGTTGGAGACCACATGGGGGGGGAGGCCCCTTACCAGTATTTTGGTCAGGGGTGAAAAGAAGGTGGTGGGGCGAAATACAAGGGTTCCCTTTGGGTGGGGGCTGGGGGGTATCCTTTTGGCTGCCCTAGTTATGCCCATCCCCCAGGTGAGATCAAGGAAAGGGAGGGGTGTTGCGATGGTTGTTGAGAAGCCAGGCTGAAGGAGGTGACTGAAACCACCTGTTGCCAACACAGAATGACTTTGTGCAAGGGTTAATTTGTGCACGTTTACAGTATGTGACCCAGCTAATACAAACTGTGTGCACTTCAGTTTTTAGCCTCTGTGGAAAAAAGTGTTATGCACTTTATTTGTTACTACTGCCACATACTGGCTGCTGGTTATTTAACTGTTTATATCTGATGGTACTGGAAATGTTTATCATTATATTCCCACAGACCAAGACTCCTTTGGGATCAAGGCCAGGAACTAATTTTACCAAGCAAATATCCAATTGTGATTTATATGGTCCATGGGGTCACAAAGAGTCGGACACAACTAAACAACAACAACAACAACAACAACAGACATCAATTGATATGTTTTCATGCTTGAAAGTTTATCATGAATTAAAATATAACATCCATATTATCAAAATGAATTATTTATTTGGATTGCCATATTATGTTTTGAAATAAATTAGCATTTAAACTGTTATTGTTAATGATGTATTGATTTGTATTTTTTATTGTTATGTTGTGAGTGGAATAGCAGCATGGAAACTGAAATAATAAAAGCAGTTTATTTAGCAATTTAATAACTTGCATTTCAGGGAGTTAGACTAGATGCCCTTGGAGTCCTATTCAATTCTGTGATTTTATGATTCTACCCAATCTTATCTACCCAATCAAGTCAGAGCTGTATTGAAGGACCACACAAATATATCTGTCTTATTATCTAAATGTGCAGACTAAAGAAATGGTTACTTTGATACCTTGCCACTTGCCCCAGAGACCAAGGAAAATAAAGCATTTACCATTTTCAACAGAGATGGCTTAGAGAATAATTGGTCAGATGGCCATAGACATATTAACACTAACTTAATCTACAGTATCAGATAGGTAGCCGTGTTGGTCTGCCATAGTCAAAATAAAAAAATTCCTTCCAGTAGCACCTTAAAGACCAACTAAGTTAGTTCTTGGTATGAGCTTTCGTGTGCATGCACACTTCTTCAGATACACTGAAACAGAAGGGGTATTACTCAGAAGGGTGGTGGGAATGGGAGATTGGCAGATAGCTGAGATGAGCCTGTTGACGACTCTTAACGACTGTAATAGGTCTTACAGGAAAAGGCAAGGGGTGAAAAGGTGAGAAATGGCTTAGTCATGTATAATGAGATAAGAATCCAATGTCTCTGTTCAGGCCAGGTCTCTCCATGGTGCTTGAATTGCAACTCATTACCAAACTTAAAACTATTCTGAGCTCATACCAAGAACTAACTTAGTTGGTCTTTAAGGTGCTACTGGAAGGAACTTTTTTATTTAATCTACAGTATGTAATCCAAAGAAAAACCAGAATTCCCACATCCTCAAGAACAGTGAAATGGTTGGGAAATGTAAAACATCAGCATCAATATAAAAATGTTTTGTTATTCCCTTTGACAATTGACTATTGGAAAGCTTTCACTCAATTAAAGTGGTGCCCCGCAAGACGAAATTAATTCGTTCCGCAAGTTTTGTCATCTAGCGAATTTTTCGTCTTGCGAATCACAAAATCCCATGGGAATGCATTGAAAATCAATTAATGCGTTCCTATGGTCAAAAAAAGTCCAAACAAAGCCAAATTTGGTACAACAACAGTTTATTAACTGCTCTTTAAAGTCACACATACTGTAAAGAGCAGTTCAAAAATTGAAGGGAAAATAAATTAACTTTATAAACAAAACATGTCTTTGTTTTTAGACAAAGGAAACAAAGTCGCGAGACGTTTTCGTCTTGCGAAGCAAGCCCATAGGGAAATTCGTCTTGCGAGGCAAATCGAAAACGGAAAAACCTTTCGTCTAGCGAGTTTTTTGTCTTGCGAGGCATTTGTCTTGCGAGGTACCACTGTACATTTCGAACAAATGGAATCCATGGTGCTGTTGGGGAGATTTCATGGGATCCCAGTGCAACATCCTAGTGTCTGTGAGGCTTTGGTTCATTATATCTTTCAGTGTCAGTTGTATACTGATATTACAGAACATTATTTCGAGCTATTAAAGATAATTAAATACTTGGATTTGAAAGAATCTGGGCTTCCTGCTATAAGCACATGATAGTATGTAACCTGGAGAGTTGCTTCATTCAGAGTAAAAGCCACTAAATGCAGGGGGAAGTTTTTGGATTCCATTTCTGTCAGCTATCATAGTGATTTGAAGACATGAGAGTATAAAGCATATCTTGCTGTCATCGAATATACCTGCTTACGTTTATTTGTTTTATAAATAAATCTCTGCTTATCACAAGGAATCGCATACATATAATATATTAATTTTAACTGTAACTACTGCGCCTTTATGGAAGTTTTGGTATCATGTTTATTAGTGATCCAAGGGCCGATCCAATAAACATCTTGAGTATTCCCAAGTGAGGGCTTTACAACCTTGTTCTGCTTCAGCATTTAGTCAATTTAGCTACCATGACTAACAGCCAATGCTATTCATAGGTAAAAAGTAGAATTATATTTCAGAAGTGAAAACAAGGCACAGAACTGACTCCATTCATGAAGTTTGTATTCCAGCGTGATATGAATAAAAGTTTCATTGGACAATCCAAATTCAAATATCATGGGAAGCAGAGAACAATTCATCTTCCCATATGTCATTACTTTATAAACCTATACCATCTCTCTGTTCCCCCATGTAATTCAAAACCCCTTGGTTATTTCAATTGTGCTTTTCTGCCTCTTTTTCAGTGCTGAAACTCCTTTTTAGGTGGGCTGACCAGAATGCATTCAAAATACAAAACTGCCATACATTTATAATAAGGCATTATGATACTGGCAGTTTTCAGTTCCTCATCCTTAGCATGGAAAATTCCTTCTCACAGCTGCAATACACTAAGAAGTCCCACAGGTAAGTGCATATTATTATTATTATTGTTGTTGTTGTGGTTGTTATGCCCTTCCCACAAGGGAGCCCAGGGCAGTGTACAACATAATTCATGAATACAAACATCTCAAAATATTAAAATATTAAAAATCATATACCTTATGATGGAAGCCTAATGCAAACACTGATAAGTATTGACACCCATGATCTGAAAATGATTAAATGAAGATTGTCTAACACCCCATCACTAGCTCTTTTAAAAAAGTATATTAATCACAGATTAATAAAGCAAACAAGAAATAAATTAGTTAATAAAGCAAGAAGGAAAATAAAGCAAGAAGGAAAGAAATAATAAGAGAGTGCTGCAGTGCAATTCTCTGCATGTCTACTCAGATGTAAGGGCCCATTGAGTTCAATGGGAATTTTAACCTTGATCATGAAAAGCTAAATTATAATGATGCTCCCAGACCACCCATAATATTAAATGACTAATGATAAATACTTTATACCTTTGATTGATAAAATTTCTGGATGTCATTAATACTGTGTCAGTTTTGCAGGAAAGAGCAGCTACCATTTTTAAATTATTCCATTCTAGTGGCTCCCAGTAAAAACTCTGCAGAGCCCAAGTTTCCCTTTTCCTTTTACCCTCCTCAAAAGGCTGCCTTGGCGGCTTACAAATATCGCTTACAAAGACAGCCTTTCCCCTCCGTTTTATAATATAAAAGACATGACACAAAAGGTAGCATCTTTTAGATATTAAACCTGAGGGCAGAGACTGTCTCATCAGTGACATTTGTAAGCAACTCTGACAGTCTTTTTTAAACCCAAAAGCAGGATAAAAATGCTTTAAATATAATACAAATATAATATAATACAAAGGAGGGAGAAAGGTTGTTTTCTACTGCTCCAGAGAAGCGGACACGGAGCAATGGATCCAAACTACAAGAAAGAAGAAAGAAGAAAGAAGATTCCACCTAAACATTAGGAAGAACTTCCTGACAGTAAGAGCTGTTTGACAGTGGAATTTGCTGCCAAGGAGTGTGGTGGAGTCTCCTACTTTGGAGGTCTTTAAGCAGAGGCTTGACAACCATATGTCAGGAGTGCTCTGATGGTGTTTCCTGCTTGGCAGGGGGTTGGACTCGATGGCCCTTGTGGTCTCTTCCAACTCTATGATTCTATGATTCTATGATTCTAAATCATTGGAAGGGCTTATGTTTCCACCTATCTTGCTACTGAGCATGTTATTATTGTTTTGACATTTCTGCTTAACTTTAGACAGCCAAGGCTTCAATATTATTACTATCCTATACTATTCTTTAACTACCTAGAAGGCCTTTTCTTTTAAAATGATTTTTAAAATATATTATTCAAACAATATGCAAGTGTCTCAAAGCAAAATTTGAACCAGTGACTTCCAGACCCACCCTATGGCTGGAAGGTGAGGCCTTCTTGGTGGTGGCTCCACCAGGTGTGCCGGGGCAAGGGCAGGGCCTTATCAATGGTGGCTCCCCCTTTGTTGGACACCTTCCTTCATTACTGAATCTCAGAAGAAATTTAGGAACACCTCTAATTGCTCAGGCGTTTGGTGGCTGGAAGATATATTGCTTCTGGCAACTCTGAGATCCCTAGTTGTCAATAGCTTCAAGTTGTGTTTTTTTTATCTAAAACAACTGGTGTGAATGTTTTGGCTGTTTTTAAAATGCTTGTGAATTATTTTTAACGGCCGCTTTAAGTTGGTTTAAACGTTTCCTCTTGCTGTCTCTGCCATCTTGCGCTCCTTCGGCAGGAAGAGGACCCGGATTAGTAATAACTGTTTGATGATGTTTCTTCATGGCCTGTTGGATGCTGTTGTCTTTTTCAATTTAAAAGTTCCCCTTGCTTTGTATATGGATATTTATCGGTTATGGGAAAGGCGCTTGGTGACAAGAGGAGAAGAGGAAGAGGCGCTGAGGGCGAAGGAAAGAGGCGCCAAACTCGCGCGCGACCGAGCCAAGAGAGAGTCGGGCGGCGAAGAAGGGCGTGTGGCGCAGCCATTGGCAGACCCAGCTGAACTCGGCCCCGCCCACTTCCGCCGATTCGCGCCGCCAACGCCACCAGCAGCGGCCCCGCCTTCCTCCTTCCTCTCTTAGGCGCTTGCTTGAGAGGCTCCCACCAGCCTCCGCTGCGCATTACGTCATCCCCGCGCGCCGATCGGCGAAGGCCCGACTCTTCGCGTCGCATCGCGTTCGCGTCTCAGCTCTCGCCGGAAGCTTCCCGCTGGCCTTTCGTGCGCGTGCGCGTGCGCGGCCCCGGCAGTGCCTGTGAGGGAACGAGGCAGACGATGGCGGCCGCCTCTCTGTGGAAAGGGCTGGTCGGCGTCGGACTCTTCGCCCTGGCGCACGCGGCCTTCTCCGCCGCGCAGCGTGAGTGGCTCCCGCCTCCGCCTGCGGTGGCAGCGCCCCGTCCCCTCGCCCTACGCGCATGCGCACCCTGGCGGAGGGGGTGTCCTGGTGGGCCTCGGCGCCCCTCTCGCCGCCCGGCCCAGCCCCCCCTCCTGGGAAGGGGCGGGGGGCGCCGAGGGTTCCCAGGCGGGCGGGGCGCGCGAGCAGGACGTGTATTCTGGAATGTGCCGCCTCCCTGGGGGGCGGCCCGGGCAGGAGGGGTCCCAAGGGCCGCCAGCGTTTCCCCGCCTCACCTACTGGGAGGGAGGGAGGGAGGGAATTCCGCCTGCCGCGTTTAGAGGAAAGGGAGGAGGTTCGTGTCGTAAATTGCGAGGGTAGAATTAACCAGTGCCAGATTTACGTATAAGCTCAACAAGCTCTAGCATAGGGCCCCACTCTTTTGGGGGGGGGGCAAAAAAATTAAGGGGGGAAAAACCTGGATGTACATTTCCAAAATATAAGTTCAACAATTACTTTGATAAAATGCATATTTTGTTACGTGCAAATGGCTTTAGATACCTATGAGGTCCATAAATTACCATATAGCATATACTCAACACAAAAAAGCAACAATTGTTGTGGACAAAGGACAGCTGGACATATCAAGGGCCCCATTACCTTCAGGAGCTTATAGCTTAGGGCCTAAATCCAGCCCTGACCACCACGGAGAAGAACGTGGCTGTGCAGCATGGGAATTGTGGCAGAGTCAGAAGGGGATCCCGTGGGACATCCAGGGCAAATGCAGGAGCAGTTTGTAGGCACAATCCTGCTCTGGTTGACTGCGTTCAGTAGGGCTTGCTCTCAAGTAAGGGTGCATAGGGCTGTAGCCTTGCTGTGGGTGAAGCTTACGCTTGATTGGAGCCCGCAACTTTTTTCAGGTGTGTGAGACATCAGGAGATAGAATTTTATGAGGCGCTAGTGAAATACCTATTATTACGTATGACAGCCATTGGAACCTGGGAGGGATGGATTGTTGCCTCCTCACATTCCCAGATACTGAGCATTGCACACATTCCCGGTACCATCCTGATTTCTGGTTTTTGTCCATGCTCGACAGTGGTGGGAAAATGTCAGACCTTATCTTAGGCTGTGTAGTTGTTGGATCCCAAGACCTTAAAAAGAACAGTCCACAAAAGGTTTCTCTGATCTCTGTAGCACTAAGATGGTGAATGGCACCTGGTGAAATTTTGCCTTTATGTTCATCTCATAGAATTCTAAGCCTGGTAATGAATAGAACAAAGACTTTTAATGGCTGGAAATGGAACTTGATGTGGAAAGACTATGGGGTGTAGTGGGTGGAATAGGAGTGCCATTAGAAGTCAAGGGGATCAGTTGGATTGGTGTGACACCAGCGTACACTGTGGGAGAGCGGTTGGGAGAACTAGGCTGGTGTTAGGATAAAGACAGCTGGTGAGTAGCAGGTGCTTGACTAAGGCAATAGGGAATAGATGTATCAAGTATGATGTGGAGACGGTATGTTTTTGTCAGTTGTGTGAATGAAGGGAGTCTTAAGCTCAGCAGGTGGTGGTCATCTCAGCAGAAGTGCTGGATTAATCATGCAACTCCTGATGCAATCTGTTGCTTGATCTCGTCTCTGCATCTGTAATCTGTACGCCAGGTGAGCTAACAGTAACCATGCAAATCCCTTCAGGGTTGTGTGCGTCAGTATGAATCCCCCAGATACAGCAGTCAAGATTTTAATGGGAACAGCTTGTTGGGAACATATCTAACCAGTTTTGTAATACAGTGGTACCTTGGGTTACAGACGCTTCAGGTTACAGACTCCGCCCACCCAGAAATAGTACCTCGGGTTAAGAACTTTGCTTCAGGATGAGAACAGAAATCGTGTGGCGCCAGCGGGAGGCCCCATTAGCTAAAGTGGTATCTCTGGTTAAGAACAGTTTCATGTTAAGAACGGACCTCCGGAATGAATTAAGTTCTTAACCTGAGGTACCATTGTATCTAGATTGGTTACTGGTTTGATTCGAAACTCTGTTCAAGTTGTTGGTTTTAACCTTGGAAACTCAACATTGCTTGAGACTCTGGTCCCTCAGGTTTGCCTTCTCCCACATCAGCCTTCAGTAAGATCTCCTCCTGAGGCACCTCTGAGAGCCACCACCCTTAAAGATAATGTGGGCAATAATGAAGGAGAGGGTTTTCTCCTATGTGGCAGGCCAGTTGTAGAGTATAATTTAAAGTAGTATTGGGGAATGCTGTATTTTAGAAGATACTTCATGTTTTGCTGCTTTAATTGCTATTTCACATGTGCATTCTGCTGTGTTGACTACTTTTCATTATATATTATTTTATTTAAAAATTGCATTGCATACCACTCTAGGATAAATATTAAGAAGTGTAGTATAGAAATACCAAAAATGGATGAGTGGCTGGGCTAGTAATTTCATGGGCCTCTCCTGGAACTGTCACACAATGGGTTTTGGTGACTGGACTGGTGACATGCTGCCAGACCTTGGCCTAGTCCATAAAATACTTGGATTGAAGGCAGCCAATGTGAATTCCCCATTTGTATCTTTTTGCTCTAACATAGATTGTAATCTGTGGGGTAGGGACATATTCTCTCTGATACTGGACACTGTTCAAGTAACCAGTTAAAATAGTACGTTAGCGGCTTGTCACCCCAACTCTATATGTGTGTACTGACACCCTGGCCAACAAACATGAGTGACTGCTGACATAGTACCAGTTGTAACACTTTCAGCTTAGTTGTGAATTTGCATTGTGAATTTGCACAAACTCCCATATTTCTGGATCAGGGCAGTCAGTTGGACAGGAGAAGCTAGATGATGGAGTGATTTGTTTCTGTTGCCGGCAGTGATTCCCTGTTATGACAAGTTTGGGAGAACAGTTTAATATGCATACTGAAGCAACATAGACTGGTTGCCTTTAGTTGAAATAGTTTTTAGTGGTTGTCTAAATGAGCTTGAGGCCTTTCTGTAAGATACGTAAGGAGAAGGGTCATGGCATGCAGAAAGTCTGTGGTTCAGTCCCAGACATCTCCAGGTATGTATGGGCAAGACCTGACTGAAGCCCTGCAGAACTGTTGCCAATCCTTGTGGACAAGTGCACTAAAGAACTGACTTGGAATAAGGCAGCAGAGAGCTACCAGTGATTCTCTTGCATTACTCAGTTATAGCTGTTGGACACATTTCTCTTGCGTGCACTATGGAGATTAGTTAATTCAATAAGGCAAGATTTGAAGATCTGATTAATAATCAGAAAGAGAAACTGAGGTGGAGGTGGCTTTTACCTGTAGTGGAGTTGATAGAAAACCCAGCTGTGTGGCCCCTTTTTTGCTCTGTGAACATAGAAAGGAAATCAGATTAATTTACCAGCATGTCTTCATTTTGCAGATCGCTCCTACATGAGATTAACAGAAAAGGAAGATGAAACTTTGCCAATAGATGTAAGTTAAATGTTCTTTTTCTTTCAGTGATGCAAGTGCTGACTTGACTGTGATCCGTAAGATGACACATTTCCATTTAAACTAATATGGTTGCAATGGAATAAGGTGGGGGGATGAAGCATCCAGGAACAAATTAAACGTTTTCACTGGCTTGTGGACTTGTATGGATAGCGTACTGTGTAACTTAATTCTGGCTTTTGTTTTTTACTTTGCCCTGTTTCTACAAACTGAATCTGAGCTCTTGTGTCACCATGCTTCTTCCCCTAATCTGCAGCCTCCATTGCAGTGTGACTGAGATTCATCTGAAATTTGGCATCTTCCTCTTCTCCCTTAGCAGCATTCCTTTAGGAATTGCCACTCTCTCCAGTCAGTTCTTTGAAAGCCTCTGCTTTACTCCCCATACTCTGCAGAACAAACAGCCTTTCCCTCTAGCATTTGGCAGGTATTTGTTTGTATGGAGCTGTTGTGTGGTACAGTGGTGCTTCGCAAGACGAAAAGAATCCGTTCTGTGATTCTCTTCGTCTAGTGGTTTTTTTGTCTTGCGAAGCAAGCCCATTGACGGATTAGCGGATTAGCACTATTAGCGGCTTTTAGCGGCTTATCTGCTGATCGGATCAGCTGATAAGCGGCTTAGCGGCTTAGAAAAGGGGGGGGGGAAACCAGCAGGAACTCGCAAGACATTGTCGTCTTGCGAAGCAAGCCCATAGGAAATTTGTTTTGCGAAGCACCTCCAAAACGGAAAACTCTTTCGTCTAGCGAGTTTTCCGTCTTGCGAGGCATTCGTCTTGCGGGGCACCCCTGTATCTGCTATCCACTTTCCAGCCTAATGTAATCATCCTTCAAAAATTATTACGTATCAGTGTGAGGCATCCTACCCATTCCCACCCACCTCTGCCCCTCCTCCTTTCCACACTAGAAGACTAGATAAGGTTGGGAAGTAGTTGCCAGGCTCATGCCTATTCAGCCATGTAAATAACCTGAGGTGTCTCAAGTCCAAAATTAACCCTGCTGCATTGCACATTTCTGAAGCCATGAGATTTCCCATCTTGAAAAGCACAGTGGTTGGATATTTAAGACCAAACACGAGGGGGAATTCTATTAGCAGTATTTTACTTAAGTCACTCAAGTGCTGCTTACTTTTTAATCTGTTACAGATAGTGCTTCAAACACTGTTGGCCTTTGCGGTTACCTGTTACGGCATAGTACATATTGCAGGGGAATTTAAAGACATGGATGCTACTTCAGAGCTGAAGAATAAGTATGTTTTTACCCATTTCTTTCTGCTGGCATTATTACTTTGCTCAGTGCTTTGCTTTTTATTCTTTCCCCCACCCTTTACATCAGGCAGTCTTCCAGGTCTGTTTAAAGAGGAGGGTTTCTCTCTCCTGATCAATTAGAAGACGTTTAGCAGTTGTTATTTCATCATTTGCACAATGCTGTAAGATTGAGAAACTACAGCTTGCCGTACTTCCCTCTCACACATGGCAAAGTTAAAAGAAACCTGTTCTATGCTGCATATCTATTAGTAATTGTTATTATTGGATTTATTAGTTACTTTTTCTTTGCTACTGCAACTCAAAGCAACTTACACACATTAAAACCAGGGGGGTGTGGGGGTGTATCCCCACCCACCAGATAGTTAAGAGCCAGATGCCTGGTTAAAAAGGAAAGTTTTTGCCATGTTGACTATGAAACCTACATGATTAGCAGGTATCCACCATCTGAATATCAGCAGAAAAATAGGAAGGCTGTAACCTTCATGCCCAATTCCTGTTGGACTCTTGTGGGAAGCAGGAGGAAGGAACAGATGGCTGCTTGATCCAGCAAGACTCTTCATGGGGTGATAGGAGCCAAAGGGAGATTGCTCTTCAGTTTAGCTCTTAAGTTTAGCACATCCTGGACTTCTGCTGCTTTTTCTGCCTCCCATGATCCTACCAGGCTCTGGCCTTAACTCCCGTCTTATTGCCACATTTTTGGTAGCCACCTTTGGCCTGGCCCCAGCATCCTTCTCTGTCTTGATGCCCCAGTGTGGTTCCTGTGGTTTATCACCCCTGCTGCTGCTGCTGCTACTTCTAGCTAAGAACAGATCATATTTTTATCTTGGAGTTTGATTTTTACCTCTCTTCTTGCCTCCATTGCACTCTGTGTGTTTGCTGTTGCTGGTTTTTTCATGTGATTTTAATTTTTATAAGCTACTCTGAGCATTGCATAATCGTTTGAAGGGTGGAATAGAAATTCTTACTAGTATTGGGGCAGGAGGCCAAGTTTGAACTTTTTAATATGTCCAAGGAAGATCTGAAGGTAACCTTGGTTATGGCATTTTAACCAGAATAGGACTGTGAATTAACAGTTATGATTTGTTGCCAATTGCACTTCTCTCCTTTTTGTTCTGCTTTTTGTTTCAGGACATTTGACACATTAAGGAACCATCCATCCTTCTACGTTTTTAATCACCGGGGCAGAGTATTATTCCAGTCCCCAGACACGGTCCATTCTTCCTCCAGCAGGGATGCTTTGTCGTCTAGCGCATCGCTGAAGTTGCGAAAATTCGAACCTCTTCGCCGTTAAAGATTTTTACGGATTATTCTAAAAATAGAACAGGACACTGAGCTATAACATTGGAGTTGGGGGTGTAAACACTTTTATTTCATTTCTGGAGCAGTATTTATATTGATCATCCAGACTATATATATATATATATATATACATATATATATATATGGACCTTCTTCAAACACTGTTAATGACAATGACTGAATTTTGAATTGGCAAAACAGTGTAAATTGTTGCTAGAATTATGCTGTGAAACATCACTTTACTTTTTGTCCATTAGCCCACCATCATGGTTGATTCGAATTTAGTGAAAGCAAATTCTTTATTTCCAAAAAGTAGGTGATTGTTTTAATGCCACAGATGAGCACAGAAGAAAGGAGTATTGGCTTATGCTGCTGTTCTGTTGAATGCTGAGGAAGGGGGCTGCTTTGTGTCTATCCCTTCCCTCCCATCCTTAACACAGAAGACAATGGTGATTGTGTTTCTTTCCTGTCTTCAGCACTTTGGCTGAAGTAATGTGGTCGCTGTTATGACCAGCATCAAAGACATTCAGACAGGCGGTTCTGAAGTGGGAGCTTTACCCAAACTGTTGCCAGGGACACAAAAGCTCCCATCGTTTATTGCTCACTGTCCTTGAGCTTCCTTGAAATGCTCACAGGTTTTGAAGGGAAATGCATCATTTTTGAGAGCCATTGGAGATCTCACTGGGGGTTAGGCAGGAAGGATGCTTACATCCTTACTACACCATCTGTAGTCTCATCCACTTTGCACCAAGCTCCTGCTAATTGTAGCAAGTGCTGGCTGTTGCCTAAGCTGGGAGCAAGGTGGATCGCAACAGGATTACTGCTGCAAAGCAGGAGGGCTGTACCTGAGGAAGGGCTGCAAGTCTGGGTGAGGATGGGACTGCTACATGAGCGAGTGGCTTATAACTTCCAAGGATCTCGGGGACTGCTTAGGATGTCTGCCTTGAGATGCCACAAGGCTGTTCAGTTTGTTCTTGTAACGTGGACAAGTTGTTTCCTGACTTTCTGCTCAGAAGGGTGCATTTTAATCCAGCTCCCTCCATTTAGAAGTGTGCGCTCTCACTGAAAACGTAGGACGAAGTTTGTCCAGAGGTGGGAGAGCTGCTTTGCTTTTCTTTAAACAATTTACCCTGTTTGTCTTGTTTTTCCACTTTGCTGCATTGCTCTTTTGCCAATGGCATCTCCGAGTCACCTGCCTTGGAGCATGTGGGGTGTTTGAGCAGAGGGAATAGATTCCTGTCAATTCACTAAATTTAGTTTGTCCCCATGTTTGTTTGCCATAGATTTAAACTGGTTGGAGTGGGCTGCAGGAAAGCTGTCTGTCTCTCCTTGGCTGCAATGGCGTGTTTACATTTTACTTTTTCTGCAGTGAAAGAAAGGTGCCCCATCCACTTGTGGCAGCACAGTATAGACGCATGGGCATCAACTGCTGGTGCACTTGTGATAGAATAAAACAATGCATTCCACCCAGTATGGTTTGCTCTTTTCTCTGCATGGTGGTTCCTGGTTCCACAAAAGGCACCCTAACCACAGGGGTCAGGATGGTTGAGCTGTGAATGTAAAGAAGACATGGCATTGTTTAAACTCAGATTGCTGCTTGTTCATGGAAGTTATTTTAGTGTTACAGTCCCCCCAAGTACACACAGTGGCAAACTGAACATAAAGTCTGTTGTTATGTAATGGCCTTACTGTTCCCTACCCATCCCTTGTCCTGGAGTGAAGACTCCTGCTCTGTAAAACCTGAAACAGTGCTTCAGAACTGAGCACGGAGAACAGCAGCTGGTGGGATCTCCTTTTCTTGACGAGAGAGGCTGCAGGTCTTATGCTTCACCTACTTGATGGTTCACTTCAATATTTCCTTTAAAGCCAGTGAGGGTCTCCCAGCACATTTTCAGAATTACAGCTGCTGCTGTTGGGAGTTAAGAGCCAAGTTTTTCTTGACCCTGTATGGGTGATCTGGGCTGCATAAAAGGATCTTGTCCCTTGTGGTAACCCGCTCCCTGTGGATCTCATTGCATAAAATTGAGGTGGGGTGAGAAAAGTACCCATCCAGTCTTGCAGCACAGTCCTGAATGTTTGCTAGGAAAAGGTTGCACAGTGCAGTGGAGCTTGTGGGCTAGTGGCTGTGCATAAGAGAATGGCCGGTGTCATATGTGTCCTTCAGTTTGAACTCCCCTCCCCCTGTCTTAGTACCATGTATGAAAATCATTTTCAGCTAAACTCTCCTTATTAACCAGGTGCCTACAAACCTGGCAAGAACCTGCTTTAGGCTGCCAAAAAGGCTCCATCACAGCAGGGCATCGCTGCATGAACGGAGTCTTCCCCACATTTGTGTTTTAAGTTTGCAACCTATTGAATGCCCTTTGAGCATTTAAACTTGCAAGGAGTAGCAGCTTGAACCTCCAGCATTGACATTAACTATCACATGTGCAAAACTTGTTCTTTCATTTTTGATCTTGCATTGCCTAATAAAGAACCAACATCCTTAAAAAGCACATGGGGTATGAATTCTTTCTTCAAGGATTGAACTAAGAAAAATGCCACTTTTATAAAGCTGAAGGGTGGTTTTAAATACACCCATTATTTTCCTTTTTATCCGGAAAAGGTTTGTGTTTTACTGCACTTGCTGCTGTACTGGATTGAATTTGCCTTCTGGTTTGCATAGAGCAGTGGTAGTTGGCAACCTTTTTAAGCCCACAGGCACAGCAAAGGTAAAAGACTCCTGGATGGTTAAGTCCAGTCAAAGGTGACTGTGGGGTTGCATCGCTCATCTCGCTTTCAGGCCAAGGGAGCTGGTGTTTGTCCACAGACAGCTTTCTGGGTCTTGTGGCCAGCAGGACTAAACCGCTTCTGGCGCAATGGAACACCGTGATGGAAACACCGTTTACCATCCCGCCACAGTGATACCTATTTATCTACCTGCACTGGTGTGCTTTCAAACTACTAGTTTGGCAGAGGCTGGGACAGAGCAACGGGAGCTCGCCCTGTTACGGGGATTCGAACCGCCAACCTTCCAATTAGCAAGCCCAAGAGGCTCAGTGGTTTAGACCACAGCGCCACTCGCGTCCCTTCTACAGGCACAGTAGAAACTTATGTGCTACTATAGAACACTTTTCCCAGGCCTTATTTCAGGAGGAAGACATTGCCAGGAAAGCATGCAAGCAACTGAATCCTAGTGCTACTGTTAGAAGCCCATGACTTGAATTCTCTGTACAAAAAGCTTACCTGTTTTTTGAAAAGCTAGCATTACTTACCACCATCTGAGTTGGCAACTTCTTTTGAATACGTAAGATTTTTTCAGTATGAGATTATTGAGGCAGGCAGAGCTCCAGCTTTAACCTGAAGTAGTGGCATAGGAGCAGCTCCTCTATTTGAGACACCCACTAGAATTTTATAAATAGCAGCTAAATTAGATTGCTGTGGCCATGTCTGTTTATGCCAGGGGTAGGCAACCTAAGGCCGGGGGCCAGATGTGGCCCAATAGCCTTCTCAATCCGGCCCGTCGACAGTCTGGGAATCAGCATGTTTTTACTTGAGTAGAATGTGTGCTTTTATTTAAAATGCCCCTCTGGGTTATTTGTGGGACATAGGAATTCGTTCACTCCCCCCCCCCAATATAGTCTGGCCCACCACATGGTCTGAGGGACGGTGGACTGGCCCATGGCTGGAAAAGGTTGCTGACCCCTGGTTTACACCCACAGGTGAGAGGAAGTTCTAAGGAGCTGCTATTGTAAAGCTCTCCCGTCTCTTGGGATAAAAGTAGTGGTTGTGTTTTGATAGCAACACCAACCCTTTCTCTGCGACATGCCTCTCCCTTGTATTGGTACCACTGTATTATGGCAAGCAGCCATGCAGAATACACGTAATTTGCCTAGCAAGTAAATTTTAACATAGTTGAAATTGTCTGCCTAGCCAGTAATTCCAATGAACTCTGCTTACTAAATTTAAAATCTGTTTCAACTCATTAGTTAGCATCATTAGCTAAGGAGCAATAACAGCCAGCATGCAAGTAGTTACTCCATACTCCACACTGAGAACTAGCAATCTGATAAATCAGGGATGTGGTACCTGCTTTTCTCTTGAGACTGCAATTTCCATCCGCTCCACCCAGCTTGGCCAGTGGTCAGGGAGGAGGGAACTCTTGTCCAGGAGCACGGGGACAGCCATATGCTGTTCCTCAGCAGAAAGTTTTTATGGAAGCCTTTTGAAGACAGGTGTAAGCTGCAGTTTTTCAATCTAAACCAGACTTCTTATTTGTTCCAAAGTTGCTTTAAACAAGTTTGTCTACAGGTAAAAAATGGGTAATCAAGTATTCCTCATGTAAATATTTTCTCAAAGATAATGCATGGTGGTGGTGGCTGTAAAAATAAGACCTGCACACATGAATGATTCGAATTTGGACTCACAGCTAGTTGGGTATGTGCTGCAAATCTTGAAATATTTTGTCACCAATTTACTTAAGCAGAGGTGTACTCTGCAGTACCCAAATTTGTGTTTTGCCACAGGACCTCCTTGCTCCCATCACACTTAGTAGAAGTGAGGTCCCAATTTCTTCGGGTCTGAGGCCTTTAGCACGGAGGCTGTCAGCTTTCACATGCCAGCATGGTTAATAGGATGCCTCTCCAAAGTTTAAGAAATTAGGAATTTTTAAAGCTAAAGAGAGCAGGCAGACGCACCTGTGCATGAGGCAACATCAAAATGCAGATGTGCATTAGACAGTCTACTTCAAAATAAAAACCCCTGCAACTGGTCATCTACACAGGTGACATCTTAATGACTTGTCTCAACTCCCATTGTCTACCGCCTGCTGAATCTCCCCTTCCCTCCCTAGAGATGTTTAGGGCAAAGCAGAGCAGCTGAAGATTACTTCAGTGCAGGAAAATGAGACAAACTACACAATTAGAGTTTTATTTTTAGCACTCACATGGGTATGTGTTTTGTGCATGTGTCTTCTATCATGATTCCAGGGAGAGCCCTGCCTTGTTTTGCCAATACCAGCCTGCAGAACTGGCAAATTGTGTTCACACAAGATGAGCCCCCAAAAGGACCTAGCTTCAGAGAAATTATGTCCACAACCAGAATCTGTCAGCCAAGGTTATCCTTAGCCAAAAGCACACATGGCCAATGGCCATGAAATGGGAGAGCAGCTCAGATCTTTAGAAGGTTCTGCTCATGATTAGACCAAATTGGGAATGGGCTTCTGCTAGAGAAATACACACCAGCTTGTTCACACATAGGGTTCTGGAAGGTAAATCAAGCAAATATGAAAATGTACTTCAGTAGTGTTGCCTCAAGTCACTACAACAGGGGCCCCGGTCTTCATTTGCTTTCCCTTTATCTCCTCACCATTCCTTGTCCTTCTCCAGCCTCTGTTTAAGACTACAACTCCCATCAGTCCATGCACAATATGGTTGTGTGCTGGCTGGAGTTGATGGGGGTCATCAGTTGCAAAAGGCTGCGCTCTCCCACTGCAAAAGGGCGCCGGGGGGGGGGGGGAATCATGCTCTGTCAGAAGAACAAATCTGAGAAGTGACTTATGAAGACTGCTGTGTAGCTGTCCTGGAATCAGCACACCAGATGAGTAATGTCAAGTCTTTTGTCATCGCAGTGGCTTATCTCTTGCCTTTGGGTTTTTCCTTTATCCAATTTTGGCTCAGCCAGCAATTACAAAGCAGCAAGTCAGTCAATGCCACGGAGTGCAGCTTAAAAGATTACTCAAAGCATGGCTTCAAACACTCTCTGCATTAAGTCTTTCCAACAGAGAGCTGGCAGGTTGGGACAGTAGGGGGTTTATGGCAGCATCAGAGTCAGGCCACAGTGTATCAAAGTACCAACACAAAGTGGCAGAAAGGTCAGTTATCAGACACCATTCCTGCTGAAATGCAAGTTATGTAGGCCCCAAACCCAGGTCATGGTCTGCACCCCCATGCTATAATAGCAGCTGGAAGGGGAACGTGCTTGGGCCGCCCTTGCCAGAACTAGGTCAGATCTCCTTCTGCTCCTGTTTGTAGTTAGCCTTTTCTCCTCTGTGTAGAAGAGGCAGCCCCTATTCCCAACTGGAAAGAGGATGCTCTTCGGATCTGGGATGCTTCCACCTGGGAGTTGCAAGTCTTCTTGATGGGAACATACAGTAGAAGCTTCCCTCATCAAGGGTTAGATAAAATGTGAGCCAAACTAGTGCTGTGGCAGCTGCTCAAATTCAAAACTGAAGCTCTGTTGCTTCAAAGCAGGGAAGACTGGGCCTAATGTAAGGAGCTTCGTATCCCATTGAAGGGCCCAAACAAAAAGTCATTAGCATCCAAGGCAAGGAGAAGGAGTCACCCCACTCCTGGCACCACCATGGAATGCAAAGGGACAATCTGCCAGTGACTGAAGAACATAATGTGGAAAGTCAGGTGGCAACTATAGTCAAAGCAAACCATGTGAACCAGCTCCTCCTGCAAAGAAGAAATGTGCATTCCAAGAGTCAAAGTGGTCTTTTGGAGGAAGGAGGGAAGACAACAGCGGGGGTCTTCTGTGTTTGGGGTCTTTTGTTCTTTTGTTTCTTGTGCTTGCAGGCAACTGGGATTACCAGAGATTCTTCATCAGCACCTCATTCAGATTAGGCATTTCTTAGGAAACCATAAAATGATTTTTATTATTTACAAGTGCTAAAAAAATTCATCTCTCATACACACACACGTACACACACTCTGTTTGATATATCAAATTAAGGATCTGGTAAACAACACTGTCCAAAATAATCTCTTTTCATATGAACATTTAAAAAGTAAAACACACACACACATAATATTTGGGGGACAGGGATTGTTTTTGTTTGTTTTTTAAAAACCCCAAAGTATCCTTCTAAGCGCTTCCAAGGCCAAGTCCACGTGAAGAGTCTCCGTCCTCCTCACAAGATGAAAGAGAACTGAAGTCAGGACCTGGGGAGCCTCAGGCACGCGCTTTCATAAAGTCTGCAGACAAAAGAGAAGAGAGGCTGAGGTAGGTTGCTTAGCGGCTACCAGGAGCAGCAGTCACAGGCCTCTTGACCACTTTTCCTCAACCCAGTTTCAGCAGCTGCTTTACTCTCAAATTCAATGTTACCCTGAAAACTCATGCCTGGGTCGGCTGCCAGTTCTCAGAAACTTTTGCCTTCGTGTCTGTAGCAGCAACATGCACTACCATCACGAAGGGATTTCTCTCTCTCCTCTTTTTTTTTCCTTTTTGAACATAGGCTCTCTCCAACACAAGCGCAGATAAAACGTATGCATTTTTGTTTTACCAGATTTGACCTGCTGCCTAAAGCAGCTCTTTAAAAAGTGTCTTAGAACAAAGGTTCAAATGAGTAAATTCTCATCACCTGCGGCAGAGGGCAGCACTGAGTGTTTTTCTTCAGCCCATTGAGCAGATCAGGCCCTTCAATGTGAGGTGGTGAGGGAGGACGCCAGACCCCCTGCAGCAAATCCATCAAGGTCACAGCTCAGTTTCCATTGAGAGAGGCTTGCAAGCATAAAAACTCCACCCTTCTTCTCAGACTCCAACAGAAAAGCCACCTGACTGCCAGGGGCAGCTGCTGCCACATCCTCTTCTGCTCCTCTCCAACACAGCAAACTTGTTCTCCCTGGCCCATGCACTCGTCTTGCTGGGGCATTATTATCTACTGTTGACATGATTAACTCTGTTGTGCAGGCTGTTGAACTCTATTTCCTCTAGTATTCTCTCTAAGTGCTGAATTAACACCCGTTTTTTAAACCTAAGAGAAAGAGGGGGGGAAGGGGAGCAATTTAATGTGGGTTTTGCACTTCTGTTCCAAGTTCCCCCTCTGAAACAAACAACTGCCTTTGCATTACTCTGCAGAACATATGCAGGGCCTAGGCTCACACACCCTCCTGTGCTTGGAATGTTAAGTCCCATCAACCTACAAGCAAAAGAGGTTCCTCCCACCATCAAAGGCAGTGGTTTCAAAGAACATCATGCAGCACAACAGGCAAGAAGCAAACAGGCCACTATCAGAACACATGCACATATCTGCTCAAGCTTTGAACATGCCATCTGGATACAAACCTTGCTGCTTCCTTGATAGCAAATTCAATGAAATATTTTTGAATTTCAACAGGGCCTTGAACTTCTTCAAGGAGAGAGAAAATCTTTTCGAAATCTACAGTTAAAAAACAAAACAAAACGTGAGATCATGGTAACGTTGGTAAGACCATCAGAATTCTGCCCTCAACCCTGCCCTGTGCTTCCAAGCAGTGGCTATCTCAAACTCTCCCATGGTGGAATCTTTGCCCTTTTCAGACCCTCAGTGTCCTCCTAAAGGCCACTCCTCTTCTCTCCTGGGGCATAGCTGTTTGTGCAGGATCGCATGCGACAAGCCTGGAGATAAATGAGTCAGTCTGCTGCCTCGACTTGACCCTCCTCATTGGAGAAAATACATTTTCTCCTGCTAGCACCGATTTCCTCCTCTTCCCTTTGTAACAGCACCCCACACCAAACTGACAAATCACTTTCTCTCGTGGTCACGTTCCACAGGTTTCTAAATGTGAATTCCATTATGATAGGCAGCTGCTGCCATTTACAGACGAACTCTACAATTACATTTCTGCCAACTCTAAAAGAAAGGGGATCCTCACAAATTCCAAAAGGTGCCAAGCGAGACTGGCACCATAGCAAACGCCCCCCACCCTCCCGGGAACTGAAGTGTCCCTGCAATAAATGATAGCGGTGGAGACTGAAATACCATGAGCTTCATCAGAGCCGCCTCCCATTTCACACCTGTGAAAAGGTGAGAGACGACTTTTGGCTGCCCTGGCGCTCTTTCTGGGTTGGTGGGAACAACTCAGGACCTCCCTTCGGACAACCCAGCCCCCTCTCCAACACTCACTTCTCCCGGGCTTCCGGACCTCCTTCATCACTTTGATTTTGATCACTTCGTTGCTCCCTTCAAACATGCTGGGCGTTATTTTCACCGAATGGGGTGTGGTCCCGGGTGCGGATCCTGGCAGGAGTTTTGGGTCCCCTGAAGACACACTGTAGCTGACAGGTCTGTGAAGCAGGGAGCTGGCGACAGGCCTGAGGTCCAATCCGTCTTCCCCGAGGCAATTCAGCTCACCGGACAGGGAGTCCACCTCGTTGGGCAGGTCGTCATCCATCAGGGCTGCTGGGGGCGGGGGGATTAAGGCCATCATGGGCACAGGCAGCCCATCTCCCAGCTTGTCCAGGGACTGGAAGTGTTCAGCTTTCTTCTCACCATTGCCATCTGGGACCATATTGCTATTTGCATCTGCCAGAAGAAAGAGCTCTCTTAGGGAAGTTTCCTAATGCTCAACGCTGTATCACAGGCACGCCCAACCAGCAGATCAGTGGATGTCTGTGGTAGATCACCGGCTCCCCCCCAAAAGTCAACAGCTTCGACCTGAACCCCCCAAAAGGGACTTCCTGTTCCTTAAGAAAAGCTCAGGAACTTTGACCTGAATGCCCCAAAAAGGGCCTCCCTGAACCCCTTAGGGGTCTCCTTCTCCCTAAAAAAAGCTCAACAACTTAGACCCCCAAAAAGGTGGTAGATCACAGCCAGTCTTCAACTCCGTGAGTAGATGGCAGTCTCTTGGGAGTTGGCCACCCCTGATTGTGTTTTTAATATTTGGTTGGGAGCCGCCTAGAAAGAAAGATAGATAAACTTTATTTGCATTAGCCAATGGCCATAGCAACATAAAACAAACAATATATATTTAAAAAACAACAACGCGTAAAAAGGGCCACCTACAGTGGCTGGGAAAGCACAGCCGGATGGGCTGGGGTAGAAATAATAAATTATTATATATTATGATTACTACTACTACTACTACTACTACTACTACTACTCCCATCATCCTTAGCTACTGGTCCTGTTAGCTAGGGATGATGGGAGTTGTACTCCCAAAAGAGCTGGAGGGCCAAGTTGGGCCACCACTGCTTTACAAATTCAGCTCTGGGATTCCATCAAGGTGGGAACAGGCTCCCCTTTTGTGGGCTCATCAGTGGCAACCCTTCTCTTTAAAAAATTAGTTTCTATTTTTTATATAGTTTGTATTTGGTTCTTAAGGGGAGAGGGTCAGGGTTGCCAGGGAGTGTGCCCAACCGACAGAATGGCTGGCGCACGTTACACGGGGGGGGGGGTGTTCTCTGGGATGCCCAATCTCAGTGCTCACGGACAGGAGGAGGAGTTACACTAAGACCAGACCCCATCATGACCGGATGGATAGTGGAATCAGCAAGGGAGACCCACACGACCTGTGCAATGCCAGGTCAATGATTCACAAGACTGCTGCCACCCACAACTTGAGCGTGGCTGAAGGACTTGACCTGGCATGTGTGATGGACACTTGGTTTGATGAAGCAGACAGACCTGTCCTTGCCGCTGCTTGTGCACCAGGTTTCTTGTACACACAGCAACCTGGGTCATGTGGGCGGGGGGGGGGTCATAGTGGTTTTTAGGGAGTCACTGGTTTGCACTGGGCGCCCTATTGGGAAGACCTAGTTCTCTGTGTGTTCCAGAAGCTAGGCAATAGGGGCAATGCAGGATGCCTTTCCTCCCCGCTGCACCAAGGATTCCCTGCCTGAGCTGCTTCAGGTCGTGGCAGATGTTCTCCTGGAGACACCTAGCTTGGTCGTCCTAGGGGATTTTAACATCCATGCTGACACGACCTTACAAGGGGCCGCTCGGGACTTTGTGGAAAGCATGGCCTCCATGGGGCTGTCCCTGAATAAGTTTGGCCGAACTCATAGCCGTGGACATGCCTTAGACCTGGTGTTCACCTCTAGTGACAGGGGTGATCTGACATTAAGTAAAAGTGAAACGAAAGAAGTGCTGTGGCCAGATAACTTGGACTTCTCTGCAACCCTTCCCCTCTGCAAGGAGGTGCGACTGATTTGGATGGGCCGCCCCCACCACTTAATGGATCCAAATGGTTTCCAGAGAGTGGTAGGGGGTGCTTTATGCCATGCTGATGGCCTTTCAGCTGATTCCCTGGGGGGCCACTGAAATGCGGAGTTAACCAGGGTTATCAACCGCCTGGCTCTGAAGCGCCCTCTCCGATTGCATGGAGCCTGGACAGCCCCGTGGTCTCCCACAGAGCTGCATGTGATGAAACAATCGCTGAGACGGCTAGAGCGCCGGTGGCGGAAACACATTCTGAATCGGACCAGACACAGGTAGTGGCGATAGCGACAGCAAAGAGGACTTTCTTCGCCGCCTCTATTGCATCTGCAGAAAACAGCAGCAGGTGGTTTCTTTCAGGTGGTTCACAATTTCACGGAACCACCTTTGCCACCGGGGCCTGGGAAAGACCCCAAGATCTCCTGCAACGATTTTGGAAAGTTTTTTTCAGATAAAGTTGCTCAGATTCAGAAAGGGATAGACTCCACTGTGGGATCAGGGATGGGGCAGGAGAGAGCTAAGAGTCCTGTCTAGTCGAGTTGTATGAATTAATTCCAATCTGTTCCACTTGCTTGGACGAGTGAAACCAACCACCTGTCTCCTTGATCCTTGCCCATCCTGGCTCATAAAAGCGAGCCAGGAAGGGCTGGGCAATGGGATCCACTGGGTGGCAAATGCTTCCCTCTGTGAGGACCACTGAAAGAGGAAGTCATTTAATTGCTTCTTAAAAATCATATTTGCACCCGGCCAATATGGCCAACTATCGCCCAGTCTCAAATCTTCCATTCTTGGGCAAGGGGATTGAGTGGGTGGTTGCAGAACAACTCCAGGCTCGCCTGGAGGATGCAGACCATTTGGATCCCTTCCAATCAGGATCCAGGCCTCACCATGGGACTGAAGCTGCCTTGGTCGCGCCTGTCGAGGATCTCCAGTGGGCTAGGGACAAAGGTGAGAGCTGTTTCCTAGCTCAGGGGCCGCTAGGGGGCGCCTTGGAAGATGGCGGATATTAACATCTATCCAGCTCGCACGAGGTAATTAGAGGCTGATTATGGGGAGTAAATCAGTCTCCCTCCATCTCTCCAGGGGGGAGAGATGCCGTTTTCACCCGCTCTTGCCATAAATCACCCCCGAGTTCGGAAGAAGGAGGGGGAGAGGCACTGGGTGCACAACCCTCGGCGGGCCTCAGAACTCCTCCGAAGCTGCTTCCAGGAGCGAAACTAGTTGCGTTACTTAAAAGGAAAAAAAAATAGGGAAAGATAACGCACATGCTTCAAGAGAGGCAGGAGGTTTTTATCTGCTAACAATTTTACCACTGAAAGGAAGAAGACTGAGATGGACTGAGACAGAAGATTACATCAAAGCACTACAAATATGGTATGTGGATTGGAATGCCGGAACTGGGGGGGGGGGGACGACTTTTTATTTCTTTTGCTCTATGTGATTAACTAATAACCCTCCCTCTTAGAAGATCCATCACAGTAATTAATTGGCAAATGGGACTAAAAATGAGCTGTGTGGGAATAATATGAACTTAAAGGTTTTACTCTGTGAAGGATTTGGAAAGAAGAAGGGCTCTCTCTTGTGACGCAGTAAGAATGGAAACTTGATAAGAGACCTGTGCTGTTGGAGTTGGTCTTGTGGAGGGCGAGCTGAAGATATATTATTTTCGAGGAGATTGCGAACTGGAAGGGCAGCCCGCCTGCAAAAAGACTAATTTACGATGCAACAGGTCGAAAAAGCTAAAGAGCGAGTTTCTAGACTGTATTTCATCGGAACGACAAAAATGGTGATTACTCGCTCGAGCAGAAAGGACTGTTGGAGGAGAGTGATTTACGAGAGAGCAGCACAAAGCCCACATAGAAATACAAATAAGACTGTCTTTTTCAACCCACTTGCGGAGCATATCGGAGGAAAATGGAAAGGAAAATGAGTAATGACAAGTATTGAGAAGAGGAGACTGGAAACATCATTCTTAATATGGAAGCAGAACAAATATTCGAGGATTAGACTCCTGCCAATCAAGAAGCATGGGTACCCCCCAGAAAAATTTACAATTTGGAAAACAATTGGATTATATGATATGTATTGTTATAATTTGGACTAATTGATTTGATGTGTTTAATTTGGAAATATGAAATTTAATAAAAATTATTTTAAAAAACAACAACAGAGAGCTGTTTCCTAGTTTTGCTGGATCTCTCAGCGGCTTTTGATACCATCGACCATAACATCCTTCTGGACCGTCTAGAGGGGCTGGGGGCACTGTTATACAGTGGTTCCACTCCATTCTCCTGGGCCGTGTCCAGAAAGTGGTGGGGGGGGACGAGTGTTCAGACCCCTGCGCTCTCACTTGCAGGGTGCCTCTGCTCCTATGCTTTTTAACATCTACATGACGCCGCTGGGAGAGATCATCAGGGGGTATGGGCTGGGCATTCATCAGTATGCGGATGATACCCAGCTCTGCCTCTCTTTCAAATTGGAACTAGAGAAGATGGTTAAGGTCCTGGAGGAGGTTGGATGGTGGCTAATGGATTGAGGTTGAATCCTGACAAGACAGAAGTCCTGTTCTTCAGGGGCAGGGGAAAGGCTGGTATGGAGGACTTCCTGGTCCTGAATGGGGTAACTGTGTCCCTGAAGGATCAGGTGCGCAGCCTGGGAGTCATTTTGGACTCACAGCTGTCCATGGAGGTGCAGGTCCATTCTGTCTCCAGGGCAGCTCCATCTAGTACGCAGGATGAGACCCTCCCTACCCACAGACTGTATTGCCAGTTAACTCCTGCTTGGACTGCTGCCATGCACTCTACGTGGGGCTCCCTTTGAAGGTGACTTGGAAACTGCAATTAATCCAGAATGTGGCAGCCAGACTGGGGACTGGGAGCGGCTGCCAAGACCACGTAACACCGGTCTTGAAAGACCTACATTGGCTCCCAGTACCTTTCTGGGCCCAATTCAAAGTGCTGGTGCTGACCTTGAAAGCCCTAAACGGTCTCGGCCCAGTAGACCTAAAGGAGCGTCTCCACCCTCATCATTTGGCCTGGACACTGAGGTCCAGCGCTGAGGGCCTTCTAGCAGTTCCCTTCCTGCGAGAAGCGAGGTTACAAGGTACCAGGCAGATGGCCTTCTTGGTGATGGCACCCTCCCGTCAGATGTCAAGGAAATAAACAACCACCTGATATTTAGAAGACATCTGAAGGCAGCCCTGTTTGGGCAAGTTGTTAATGACTGATCTTTTAATGTACTTTTAATCTTTTGTTGGAAGCTGCCCAGAGCATGCTTGGGGGAGTTTTGTTTCAGTAAGTTAGCTTGCTTATTTATTATAGTGCTTCTGGGTATGTTTTATTACAATAGCGTCAAACAGTTCAATTCCTCTGCTTATAAAAATGATTCCAGAAGAGAAAACCTCAGTGCACACAAGACCAAAATAAAAAAATTATAAAAAATGCATGTTTCACCGAAGTACACACATTGTCAAAAGCACATGAAGAGGCAGACGGCAATCGCTCAGGGAGCCTTTAGGAGGCTAAGCACAAATTACCATTGAAAGCTGGCATGGCTTTGAGGGTGGTGTTGGCGGGTGCCCCTGAAGCAGAAGGGGGGCCCTTCCCACTGACATGGTTGGCTATCGCTGGTGGAGACTGGGACCGCCTCAGCAGCGGGGACATGCTGCGCCTCCTTTTCAGAGAAGCTGGCGTGTTGGGCTCTCCTGGGCGCTTGATTTTGTTCTGAGGACCAGCGACAAACTCGTCTGCTTCATCAATCATCATGCCCTGGAAGACACATCATCACCCGTTAAGAACAACCCGCAGTGTTCTTCTTTTTCTTCTTTTGTAAGAAAGAGGCAACTCCACTCACTCATGGGCCGTGAGAAATTGCCGGGGGGAAGGGGACCCCGTGAAATCGGCCTACCTTCTTATCCTGCTTGAAAGGGTTCCCAAAAGTATGGAGTCTTTTGGGCTGGTCTGGGTCAATTTCTCGTAGAGGAGCGGGCATCATCTTGAGATATTCCTGGTAGTTCCCCATCTGAGCCACAGGAACACTATGAAGGCAGTCTGCAGCAGAAACAGAAAGGACACCACACTTCATTTCCAGAAGACTGAAACTTCCCTAAAGGCTCATTCCACGTCATGTCAATGCGGTCATGTCACCCACCATCTTGGGATTTGGATGAAACTTGGTGTACACACTCTTCCCTTATGGTTGAAAGAAATCGCCTTAAATTTTTCCCCTCTATCTCAAACGGTTTAAATTTTATAGCACTTCAAAATTTCAAAAATAATAATAATTATAGTACTTCAAAATTTCAAAAACCTCGAGACCCTCAGCACATGTACGTTTTATTTTATTTTTCTCCATAAAAAGGCATTTATAAAATCTTTTGAGTACTGGTGCATTTTTTCCTGAAATCCTCATCCTCTTATTGACCTCTGTGTAAAATTTCAACGAGATCTGATCATTGGTTATGAAGGAAAAAACCTTGGAGCATGCTGGGAGCATCCAGGGGGGGAATTGCAAAAAAAGCACCCGAAAACAAAATGGGGGGGGGGGAATGGGGATCATGCTGATCCAAGCGGTGATTGCAGAACTATACACGGGCCGAATCCAGAGGGCGATTGGGCTGGATCTGGCCCACGGACTGTGGTTTAACAGCCCCTGACCTAAAGGAACCAAACTTCAACCTCAATTCAGTACCACAGCAACACGGCACCCACCTTCGTCTTGGCCAAGAATGAGCTTGTGTGTTTTCAGCAGGTTCGTCCTCATGCGGGTCAGCTGGTCTAAAAGGCTGCGGCGAGGAATATCGTAAGCGTTCCTGTAAGCCTGTGGCTTCAGATCCTGTTTGTCATCAAACAAAACAGATCATTTGCGAAGATGGAAGCTGCAAAGCAAGCAGTTTGTTCCCCCTTGGCACCATGTCACACCCACCTTGTTAATTTTTTTTTATATATAATAGTTTTTATTAGTTTTTGCAAATATTTTCAAAGTAACATTCAATTGCTATATAATATAGAAAACCTTTGGCAGCAACAGCCTGAGACTTCCCTCCTCCTTGACTCATGGTTTCCCCACTTACTATCTAATACTGCATTTTGGAATTATAATTATTACTATTAAATCCTGTCAATCAACCATTTTTAAATTATAAAAGTGGTGTCTTGGTTTGCATAAGTTTTAGATTACAAACACGTCAAACCCTGAAATGCAGTTCCCGGTTTGCAACCATTTTTTGGATGACAACCCCTTTTTTTTATTACAAACAAATTTTGGGGGGAGGCCCCATCGGCGAAAGCACACCTTGGGTTACAACCTGTTTTGGTTTACAAACGGACCTCCGGAACGGATTGTGGTTGTAAACCAAGGTACCACTGTAATTGATAGTCCACCTTACAAAACTTCTTGCAACCCTACCACCACTGGGCTAATAATATCCTTGCTGCAGTTCTTGCAGATAAAAAGGCTTTTATCTTGCTTATGAATTTCATTACCTACAATGCTTAATAAGAAGGCTTCTGGTGTCTCTTTTAAACAAATGTTTATTTTCAACATTTTTTAAAGTTTATAATAAATCATTTCCCATAAAGCCTTCGCCTCCTTACAGACACACTACATAAAGTTAAAAACAGGCATGTCCAAAGTCCGTTGCGGGGGCCCAATCCAGCCCGCTGGCTGGTTTAACCTGGCCCCTGTGGCAGTTTATTTCCTGAGATAAAATCCCCCAAAAAGCTCAACTTCAATCCTAAAAGCAGCTCAACAACTCCAACCCTAAAGAAACCTCAAGAACTTCAATCCTAAAAAAAGCTCCACTTTGGGGTAAAACCCTAAAAGCAGCTCAACAGCTTGAATCATCAAAGAAGCTCAACAACTCCAGCCCTTCAAAAAGCTCAACAACTTCAATCTTAAAAAAACCTAAACTACTTTCAATCCTAAACAATGCTCAAGAACTTTGGTCGGCCCCCACGGCCCTTCACTCCATCCAATCTGGCCCTCTTTGGAAAAAGCTTGGACACAACTGGTTAAAATCACCTTCCTTTCCATTTTTTCTTCCCCTCCATTCCCCTTTTTTTCATTTCTTTCAATCCTGACGATGACTCCGTTTCATATGCTTGAGCGAATGTCACCCCACACCCACCTTGTTGAAGAGCCCTATGTGGAAGCCGGCAAATTCCTTCGCGCTTGTTTCAGACAGCCTGAGTGGAGATTCCCCCGAGATCCCTCGAAGAAGCTGTTTGAAATCCCGGTTCTGGATCGGGGAGAGGCCGCTGGAGTGGTTCTTCACTTTAATGCCAGTCTCCTGCGGGGCTTTCTTGCCCACCGACCCTATGATCCGCTCTGACTCGATTTTCGTCTATGACAAAAGCACACGGCACGTTAAGCAAACAGCAGTGCAGACGACTCTAGCGTAAAGCAAATTCTGGCCGTGTCAAAAGGCAACCCAAGCCTGCTGTCTACATGCTGAAAGAGTTCCAGGGGTCAGCAAGCTTTTTCAGCAGGGGGGCGGTCCACTGTCCCTCGGACCTTGTGGGGGGCCGGACTAGATTTTGGAGGGGGGGGGAATGAACGGATTCCTATGCCCCACAAATAACCCAGAGATTATTTTCAATAAAAGGGCACATTCTACTCATGTCACAAAACACCAGGCAGGCCGCACAAATCACCCAGAGGTGCATTTTAAATAAAAGGACACATACTACTCATGTCAAAACACGCCAGGGGTGATGGGAATTGTAGTCCCCAAACAGCTGGAGGGCCAAATAGGCCACCAGTGGACTTGATTTTCACTGGACAATAAGGCCCTTGCGTGAGTATTTCAAGATGCTTCGCCTGGAAGGGAAGGCCGATTTTCTAGAACTGCAGGCATGATACTCATCACTTGAGTTTCCAAGCTCTCCAAAATGTGTGTGAGCTGAATCTTTCCATCCTCCTTGTCCATAGGAAGGTAGAAAGCTTCAGCCGGCATTTACCACACTTTTCCATCTATAGGACGCCCCCATGTATAAGACTTTTGGGGGCCTCAAAATTAGAAAATAGGGGGGGGGATTGAGCTTTGGGGCGAGGACTATGTGGGGGGAATGCCGAAAATCACTCACCTACCAGAAGGCAGTGCACAACCGCTCACGTCACAGAAACCACCTATCAGCTGTCCGGCTTGCTGCCAATCATGCTCCTGCTTGCGGTGAAAAGGGCAGCTGTCTATTGGCTACAGCAACGGGATTGGGAGGGCTAACAGCGGCAACCGGGCAGCTGCAACGCAAGCGGCTGTGTGCCACATTCCGGCAGGTGAGCAGTTTCCGGCATCCCCTCCCCCAACAATCAAGCAGCAAATGCCAAAAATCGCCCACCCGCCGGAACGAAGCAGAAGCCTGAGATTTTCAGCGCCAATTTGCCTCTTCATTGTTTGGGGGGGGGGAGTGGATGCCGAAAATAGCGAGCAACGCATGTGGCTGTGCGCTGCGTTCTGGCGGGTGAGCCATTTTCAGTATCCGCCCCCCACAAATGACCAAGCAGCCAATCACCGCTTACAAGCTTGCGCCAAAAAAAATCTGCCTGCTCAGCACTACTCATGTATAAGACGACCCTAAATTTTGAACCCCATTTTTGGGTCAAAAAAACCTCATCTTATACACGGAAAAATTCGGTAACAACTGGTTACTCTATTTAATGTTAGGCAAAACCAGAACAGGAAGAAGCACTGGTCGCGTTTCTTAAATACCACAGGGAAAGGGCGAATTTGAGCAAGGGAAAGAATAGCACAGGCTTCTTCAACCTCAGCCCTCCAGATGTTTTGAGACTACAATTCACATCGCACCTGACCACTGGTCCTGCTTGCTAGGGATCATGGGAGTCCCCCAAACAGCTGGAGGACTGAGGTTGAGGAAGCCTGGAATAGCCTATGGGTAGGCAAACTAAGGCCTGGGGGCTGGATCCAGCCCAATCACCTTCTCAATCCGGCCCGCGGACAGTCCGGGAATCAGTGTGTTTTGACATGAGTAGAACGTGCCCTTTTGTTTTAAATCCACCTCTGGGTTATTTGTGGGGCATAGGAATTCATTCATGCGCCCCCCCCCCGCTGATCCCTGGAATAGCACTTCTTTGATGTTACAGATTTAGGTAGCCCTTATGAAAACTGGGTTCAGGAAGACAGGAGGCCTTTGGCCACTAGCCACATAAGATTGGACAGCTGCCACTCTTTCAAATCATCCGCAATGTTGACTGCAATGCTCATTAGCAGCAAACAACTAAGAACACGTGACAAGTAAGCTGAATTGTTGTCTTCCTCTTCTTCAGTAACTTCTTCCAGCAGCCCCACCACCAGCACTTACATCAGCCTTCCTCAACCTCGGCCCTCCTACTGTTTTGAGACTACAATTCCCGACAGGTCTGACTGTGGTTAAGAAAGTGAAATACTTGGGGATTAATATGACAGCCAAAAATGGGAACTTATTTAAAGATAATTATGAAAAATGTTGGACTGAAGTGAAAAAAGATTTAGAAATTTGGTCAAATTTGAAGCTTTCATTGTTGGGTCGTACTGCTGTGATAAAAATGAAGGTATTGCCTAGAATGTTGTTTTTGTTTCAGACATTGCAAATTGTGGACAAGATGGACTGTTTCAAGAAGTGGCAGAGAGATATCTCTAGATTTGTCTGGCAGGGCAAGAAGCCTAGAATAAAATTTAAGATATTAACTGATGGAAAGGAAAGAGGTGGATTTGCCCTGCCAGACTTTAAACTTTATTATGAATCAGCAGCTTTTTGCTGGTTGAAAGAATGGCTACTTCTTGAAAATACAGACATTTTGGATTTAGAAGGTTTTAACAACGTATTTGGATGGCATGCATATTTATGGTATGATAAGGTCAAAGCACATAAAGCATTTAAAAATCATATTGTCAGGAAAGCATTGTTTAATGTCTGGATAAGATATAAGGACCTACTTGAAAATAAAACCCCAAGGTGGTTGTCACCGATGGAAGCGAAGGCTCAGAAAAAGCTCAATATGGAGGCCAAATGGCCGAAATATTGGGAAATTTTGGAACAAGGAGACATATTGAAATTGCAGAGTTTCGATAAATTAAAAAACAAAGTGAGAGATTGGTTTCATTATTATCAGATAATGGAGGCATATAATTTGGATAAGAAAATTGGCTTCCAGGTGGAAAAATCAAAACTAGAAACAGAACTGCTAGAACCCAAAACTAAGAATTTGTCAAAAATGTATAACTTGCTGTTGAAATGGAATACTCAGGATGAAACGGTGAAATCTGTTATGATTAAATGGGCACAAGATGTTGGACATAATATTATGTTTGCTGACTGGGAACAGTTATGGACCACAGGTATGAAGTGTACGGCATGTAATGTCTTAAGAGAGAATATTATGAAAATGATATACAGGTGGTACATGACCCCAGTCAAGCTTGCAAAAATTTATCATTTGCCCGATAATAAATGCTGGAAATGTAAAGAAACGGAAGGTACATTCTTTCACCTTTGGTGGACGTGCCCAAGGATTAAGGCTTTCTGGGAAATGATATATAATGAATTGAAAAAGGTATTTAAATATACCTTCTTGAAGAAACCAGAGGCCTTTCTTCTGGGCATTGTCGGCCAATTGGTGCCAAAGAAGGATAGAACTCTCTTTATGTACGCCACAACAGCAGCAAGAATACTTATTGCAAAGTATTGGAAGACACAAGATCTACCCACTTTGGAAGAATGGCAGATGAAGGTGATGGACTATATGGAATTGGCAGAAATGACTGGCAGAATCCGAGACCAGGGAGAAGAGTCGGTGGAAGAAGACTGGAAAAATTTAAAGACTATCTACAGAAATATTGTAAAATTAATGAATGATAGAATGATGTTGGATAGCAACTAAGGGGTTTCTAGCTGTAATGATTTTTATAAATGGGTTAAAATCTAATGGTAAGGATTTGCTGAACCAATAAATTGAAGTGGAATACAAAAAAGGGAGGTATGAGGAGGTCCGGGAAATAAGTTAAAAGAAAATAAGTAAAAGGAAAAATGTATGTTTTTAACTGTTTTTATTTGTATTTTTCTTTTTTCTTTTTCATTTTTACTGTTATATTTCAAAATAAATAAATAAATATTTTATTTTTTTTTAAAAAAGAGAGACTACAATTCCCATGATCACTGGTCCTGCTAGCTCAGGATCGTGGGAGTTGGGAGGTAAAAAACATCTGGAGGGCCAAGGTTGAGGAAGCCTGACTTACATGAAAACGGAAACGCAGGCCAGTCTTTACCCATCTCAAAAAACGGGGGGGGGGGGGGACACATTCCTTAAGCAATGCATTTATACAACCAGAGCAAAACACACTAAAAATAAAACAAATCATCATCATAGTCATCATCATCAATGTACTTCTGATTGCAATGGTTTTGTCGATACTACCTGTTGGCTGAGTTTTTTAAGGTAAGAGATAACACTGTAACTAAGTCCACAATCTAAATTATCTGATATCAGATTTGGAGCTCCCATCATCCTTAGGGCTTTCTTTAACGGCTATAAGGAAAACAAAACAAAAAAGAGTAAGAAGAGGGTCAAAAATATTCTTTTTTCTTTTTTAAAAAAAGTTTTTCCGTTGTTTTTTTAAAGTTCCTCGCAGATCAGTGTTACGTCAAGCTAAGGCAGGCATAGGCGACCTCGGCCCTCCAGATGCTTTGAGACTACAATTCCCATCATCCCTGACCACTGCTCCTGCTAGCCAGGGATCATGGGAGTTGTAGGACAAAAACATCTGGAGGGCCGAGGTTGAGGAAGCTTGGCATTGACGCTTTGGGAAGCGAGGTGGGTTTCAGCTGGCTCGCCGGCGGGCATCGGGCTACACTGCGAGTGTGGTGCTTTGCAGTGCGGCGCCACCAGCTGATTCCACACAGAGGCGAGAGTCCCTGATTACTGGGATATGACAAGTCCACACAGCGGCGTCTTGCCCAAGCGATGAGGGAGGTTTCTGCCGCTTCCACCGCGCCCCCCAGCTTCCTCCCCAGCCCAGCCCTTTGTTAAATGAGATTTATCCGGGGGCAGAGGAGGGCTTCACTAGGAGCTTTTCCACACTGCCAGTCGCAGCAAAGAAGTATTCCCAAGGGGAGGAGGGAGAACCGAAAGAATGCTGGACTTGCGCTGGCTAGCAATCCAAGGACGAGGGGCCAGTAAGTCGTGCTAAGCTGCAAAGCATTTTTGGTTTTTGAACCCTGGCCTGTGGTCTGTTTCGTTTCCAGCAGAAGACACGTAAAAACCGCTCTGCCAAGGACAGCCAGCCACCAATTCATTTATTTAGGGCCACTGAGTTCGCAAGAGGTACGTACCAGCAAGTAGTAGGGAGGCATGGTTTTTAAGTAGTTGTCCAAAGATTGCCGCCACTTTGGATTGGGCTTCAGCTTGTGAACCTTAAAAAAGTCATCTGCATGGAGGAGAAACAAGACCAGTCACCCGCATGCCCCATGTTCCAGTCATAGTATCCGAGCAGAGTCATGCTCCGCGGGAATGTCCCTTGAGAACAACAATCTGGAGAGTTTTTATGCTTCCATGGGCTTTTCTCTCTCTTTAGCCTCTCTCCTCCTTATATATCCAGTTTTGGCACAGGCAGCGGAAGGGATCCACAGAGCCAAAAATTAAGCTGTATCTTAGCAGAGTAATAATCACAGCTTTGAATGAAGGGAACCAGCAGTGCTCAGTCTGAAGACCTCTGAAGTCAACACATTCCGTGTTTCCCTTACAATCCCATGCAAAGGGGAGAGCCCACACTTTGAACTATTAATTCTGTGGTACTGTTGAAAGTGAAATGTTTTAAGTGTGTATTTACCATATTTTTCCATGTATCATATGACCCCTATTTTGGGGGGCACAAATTTATGGAAATGGGGGGAGATGATGACCCCTGGTTTTTTAACATTCTTTTAGGCAGTGGTTTCCAAACTTTTTTCAAAGAGGGCCAGATTTTATGAAGTGAAGGGCTGTGGAGGCCGACCAAAGGGCCAACCAAAGTTGTTGACCTTTTGAAATTGTTGAGCTTTCTTTAGGGTTTTACCCCAAAATCAATAACCCCCCTCCCCACACTCACAATTTAAAGGCCCTAGATTGGGGTGCCCAAACTTTTTTCAAAGAGGGCCAGATTTGATGATGTGAACATGCATGAGGGCCAACCAAAGTTGTTGAGCTTCTTTTAGGGTTGAAGTTAAGGTTTCTTTAGTATTTTACCCCAGAAAATAAACTGCCACAGGGGCCAGATTAAACTGACCGGGGGGCCAGATTAGGCCCCTGGAACGGATTTTTGGAGAAGCCTGTTTTAGAGTAAAAAGTAACCTAGTCTTTTCCACAAAAAAGTATGGTAAGTTATGATACTAAGTATCTGAGAAACTATTCCCAGCAGAAGCTTGACCCAAAACAAGGTACCCTACATGTGCCATTATTGAGACTGGCAAAATTCCTTGTAGCTTAATTCCTGGAAGAATCCAAGAGTTATTTGACAGAAGGGGGTACCACTCAGAAGAGTGGCCACACATCCAACAAATAGCACCTATTGAACAAGGAAGGCTGATGCAGACAAAAATAGAGTCCTCTGGTGTACGATTCTTTCTACATGAATGTCGGGGAAAGAATTTTTTAACGGGTTGTAGTCAGGAGGAACCTCACAGTTGTGGTTTTTTTGGGGCAGAGAAACAAGAGGAGATCGCTTCAGGACACCATGAGCTGCACCAAAGCAATTCAAAGCCTCTGGAAGGCCCCAGGCGATTCATGAAGCCTGCCTGAGCATTTCCCCAAAACCTTCTATTAAAGAGTTGCGGGGAAGGGGGCACGGAAGAGCAGGTTCAGCAGAGCTTGTGTTTTTAAAATGCAGCCACCATAAATATATGCCTCCAAGAAGCAAATGGGATTAGAACCTTTCAAGAAGTGGTTCAGGAAACAAGAACTCCGTATGGGGCTGTGTGTTCTTCCAGAGAGGCAAGAAATAGCTCAAGGCGCATGCACTTCTATATTATGGTTACCAGACGATCCCGTTTCCCGGGGACAGTCCCTGGATTTACAAATCTGTCCCCAGACAATATCCAGCAGTGGCGCATCAAGGTCGGGGCTTGCCTCTTTTTTCTCCTTCCTCCTCCTCTCCTCCTACTCCCTGCGTTGGCTCTGGGGTTTTCCTGGCCCTGGAGCGCCACTGGGCAGCCAGCTGGATGCTCTCACCCCCGGCTCGATTTGGGTCGCAGGGGGCAGGTCAGTGGTTCCCCCAGTTGATGCGCCGGGCGTCATTTGCTCCTTGGCAGTGGCGGCGGCAGCCTCAGCAGCCTGGTAGTGCAATTGGTTCCAGTGGCTTCTGCAGCTGCTCACTGCTGTGGCACCTGCCATTTTGCCTCACCTGAAGTCCCTGTGTGATGTGTCTTCTGCCACTGAACCAATCACGCAATGTTCATTTCATACTGATAAATCTACAACGCTTAAAATATAAATCCGGGGACATGAAATGAAATCCAGGGGTGGAAGTTGTCCAGGGACAGGTTTGTAAATCCGGCGACTTTCCCCGGAAAACGGGGCCGCCTGGTAACCATATTTCTTGCCTCTCTGGAAGAACACACAGCCCCATACGGAGTTGTTCTTGTTTCCTGGACCACTTCTTGAAAGGTTCTAATCCCATTTGCTTCTTGGAGGCATATATTTGTGGTCCCAGGGACATCTGGTAACCATATTCTAGTCCTCTCTGGGATGCCTTCTTCCCCGTGTGCCCCCTTTGGAAATGTGCGCCCCCAGCTCACAAAGCCCAATGAAAAATGGGCGACACAACGCTGCTGCAAAAGACTATGCAGGCACCAACGTCCTGAAAGAGGGGAAAAGAACGGAGGTTGAACCTTACTCCAATTAAGGAAGGAGCTACGAGTCGAGGAGGTGAGCAGCGTCAAACATGCCCACGAAGCAGGCGGCTCTCCTCCTCTGCTGCAGAGAGAAAAAGGGAGAGGGCGGGTGTAAAAATCCCTCTCCTTCCAATGGAGCCGCCTGCAACCCTCGAGGCGCTCCGGCCTCCCGTCCCGCCTAAGAAAACGGCTGGCAAGTAAACACCGCGGGCGGACAGGCTCCCATTCCTGCTCGGCTGCACCAAGACACTCTGCACCACACTCACCTAGCAGAGGGAGAAGGACAGGGTAGTTGTACGGCATGACAAAGAGATTGACGCACGTCAGAGTGGTGCTGGCTTTCAGGTATCCAAAGGGGTGGCCCAGTTCACTGTACTTGCCGCTGGTGCTCACAAACACCTGGAGAACGACAAAGGAAAAGGCAAAAGTTCAGCACATGCAAGGGGCTGCTGGCCTTCGGAGGAATTCAAAACATCCTGGCATTTTCAGACGTGGCGTGGCATGTGTTTTTTGCAATAGTCACAGCGCAATTGTTTTCCCCCTTCTCTCAGAGGCTCAGGGGAGGAATCCTGGGCAGTTTACTTCTTTTTTGCCCATTTACGGTCCTGCAAGACACAGAAAAGGAAGTTTCCTGGCTGAACAGAGCTACCAACGCACAAAGCTTTCTACCAAGAGTCAAACCAAGCGTCCAATAATTACACTATCTATAATAAAATCACTCTTATTCCTTTATGGGCAGCTGTTACCTCAGGACAGTACCACCAGTTAATATGATCATGAGAAAAGCAGCTGGTCTGCATGACATTCTGATTCAAGCTGACGGGGAAAAACCCACAAAAGCTGACTGAACTTCTTGTAAATTCACTTTGTTTGATTGGTGGGTTTTATGTATTTGCTATACTATGCTGTGATCTGCCCTGTAATTATGATTGGAAGAAAGAAAATGTTATGAATGTTATGTGGCCAACTCCTGAGAGACTGCAATCTACTCATAGAGTTAAAAACGGGCAGTAATGGTGATCTGCCCCCTATTTTGGGGTTCAGGTCAAAGCTGTTGAACTTCTTTTAGGGAGGAGGAAAGCCCTGTTTTTCGGGGTTGAAGGGCAAAAATGTTGAGCTTTTATAGGGGAACCAGTTGTTGAGCTTCTTTGGAGGGAGCCAGTGATCTACCGGTAGATCACAATCTACCAGTTGGACGTGCCTATTCAAGCAGTAATATTCCTGTTGTTTTTGTAACACATTTATGAATCAGCAGGCGAGTCTATGATGGCTCTGAGGCGGCTCCACATTAATTGACATCAGTCTCACTACAAACCCAATTCCAGTCCACAGAACAATATGTAGGGGAACCCTTCGGATGTTGCTGAATGGCTGGAAGGCTGAAGGTTCACCACCCCTGGACTAGAGAGTGCATCAAAGCTTCTAATCACCTAAAATTTAAAGTGCTTAGATAGGCCCTTTTACAGTGGACCCTCCAGATAGGGCACTTCTACACTTCCGGGTTTGCTGCAATCGCAACTGGAAAGTTACATTACCTTCGGGGTCCACTGTATTATTCCTTGATGTTGGGGTACAGCTATTAAGGAACTACTGCACTTTTCAGTGGTATTGGCCCCACTTGTCCAGATGGTGGGCTATTATTAAAATCAGATCTTCACTGCCTGAAGCACAACTGTGGCCCCTGCCTCCCCTCTCTCGGCCCTCGGAAAGTGAAAGTGTGCGTTGTTCTGGATGGGAGACAACAGGGTGCCTCAGGGCTCCACCCCCCCCCCCGGCTTTTTAAAGTTGACATGAAGCCACTAGGAGAGATCATCATGGGGTTTGGGCTAGGGGTTCATCCATACGTGGATGACACCCAGCTCTACCTCTCTTTCAAATCAGAACCAGTGAGGGCAGCGAAGGTCCTGTGTGGGTGCCTGGAGGCGGTTGGAGGATGGATGGCGGCTAACAGATTGAGGTTGAATCCTGACAAGACAGAAGTACTGTTGTGTGTGAGCAGCTTGGGGGGGGGGCTCCCTGGTCCTGAATGGGGCAACTGTGTCCCTGAAGGACCAGCTGCGCAGCCTGGGGGTCATTTTGGGCTCACCTCTGTCTATGGAGGTGCAGGTCAATTCTGTGTCCAGGACAGCTGTCTACCAGCTCCATCTGGTATGCAGGATGAGACCCTACCTGCCTGCAGACTGTCTCACCAGAGTGGTGCATGCTCTATTTATCTCCTGCTTGGACTACTGCAATGGGCTCTATGTGGGGCTCCCATTGAAGGTGACTCAGAAACTGCAATTAATCCAGAATGCGGCAGCCAGACTGGGGACTGGGAGCAACCGCCGTGAAGATTCCACCTAAACATTAGGAAGAACTTCCTGACAGTAAGAGCTGTTCGACAGTGGAATTTGCTGCCAAGGAGTGTGGTGGAGTCTCCTACTTTGGAGGTCTTTAAGCAGAAGATTGACAACCATATGTCAGGAGTGCTCTGATGGTGTTTCCTGCTTGGCAGGGGGTTGGACTCGATGGCCCTTGTGGTCTCTTCCAACTCTATGATTCTATTACCACATAACACCAGTCTTGAAAGACCTGCACTGGCTCCCGGGATGTTTCCAAGCACAATTCAAAGGCCCTAAACAGCCTTGGCCCAGTAGACCTGAAGAAGCGTCTCCATCCCAGATGCCGGGGTTCCTTTCCCAAGGGCCTTCTGGCAGTTCCCTCCCTGCGAGAAGCAAGGTTACGGGGATCCAGGCCAAGGGCCTTCTCGGTGGTGGCGCCCACCCTTTGGAACACCCTCCCATCAGATGTCAAAGAAATAAACAACTATCGGACTTTTAGAAGACATCTGAAGGCAGCCCTGGTTAGAGAAGTTTTGAATGTTTGAAGTTTTATTCTGTTTTTACTGTTCTGTTGGAAGTCACCCAGAGTGGCTGGGGAATAAATAATAAATTAATAATTATTAATAATAACAGACCACTCCACTGCCAGCCCTTGGGAGGTCAAACCAAACAGCCACAGGTTCTTGCTAAGAACTGGTGGGTTTGGGAGGAAGAGGAGAAGACACACTATATTCGATAACAACCCCAGGTGTTGGAGGCTGTAGAAGCAGCCCCAATTTCATTGCATTTGGATTTTTTTTTAGATCTTATGGGGCTCTGGAGATCTTTCCAGATTCAAATGTGGGGTGAAATAAAACAGCACCACCAATTCACAGACCGAAGAAACATACATGGCTAGAACCAGCTCTGCAGAGCTACACTTCTAGGAAGGCCATTGTGGGTTTGAAGCCCAACCACAGCAGCAGCGAGATTATTACTTGCAAAGAATTGGAACGGAAATATCCCCACAAAGGAAGATTGGAGATGTAAATTAAATGAATTTATAGAATTAGTAAATTTAGCAGCAGCCATAAGGTATCAGACATGCCAGAAATTAAGGACAGAATGGCAAAGTTTTGAATTTACATGAAAAAACACTGCTCTAAGGGTAATATGTTGATATGTATAGATTAAGTTTGCAAAGTGAACCTTAAAAAAGTTATATATTGGGAGTATTGGGGGTGAGATACCAAAGATGCAATGTTAATTAAGAACTTAAAGAAGGAATCCCCAACTTGCAGCCCTCCAGATGTTTTGGCCTACAACTCCCATGATCCCTAGCTAACCAGACCCCAGTGGTCAGGGATGATGGGAATTGTAGTCCAAAACATCTGGAGGGCCAAAGGTTGGGGATGCCTGACTTAAAAGTTAAGAGATGACGGGTATTGGAGGAGAAAAGTCACATGGGTGTATTATTTGTTTTCTATGTGTGTGGTTATTGTTTTGTGTTTTTCATTTCTAACGGATTAGTGTACATGGGGGGGGGGGAGAGGAAAAAGGAAACCCAACCATGTTCTTAGAACCCAAATGCAAGAAAACTCATCACCAGCCCTTGCTCAAAAGGCGGTCTCACACTGTCAACACCCAGCAGACTTATCTTTTAAAACGAAATCTCCATTGGTTCACGGGACTAAGAATAATAGAGATAGTGTTGCCCACTTGATTGACAATTGTTTAAGCAATTAGGGAAATGCTCTGGACCTGATCAACTTCCCACTCAAGTCAGTTGCAAATGATTGGGTAAATAATTGTTCAAGGGCTGCAGAGTCCGGTGTTTTGTTGTTTTTTTAAAAAAAACACCTACATTAAAAGTATCAGAAGGCAATGTATTTTATTTATTAAATATCTATACCCCCCTTTCATCTGAGGATCAAAACGCAGTCTACGGTGTAAAGACACAAAAATGAATAGTATAGTAGCAAACCAAAACAATAACTCCCCATAGATCGGGGTGCCCAAACTTTTTCCAAAGAGGACCAGATTTGATGAAGTGAAAATGCGTGAGGGCCGACCAAAGTTATTGAGATTCTTTTGGGATTGAAGCTGTTGAGCTTTTTTTAGGATTTACCCCAAAATTGATCTTTCTTTAGAACTGTAGTTTTTGAACTTGGGGGGGGGGGGTTGAAGCTGTTCTTTTAGGATTTTACCCCAAAGTTGAGCTTTTTTTAGGATTGAAGTTGTTGAGGGGTTTTTTTTTGGACTTTACCCCAGGAAATAAACTGGATTAAACCGACCAGCGTGCCAGATTGGGCCCCCGAAACGGACCTTGGACATGCCTGCTTTAGAACAACCAAATGAAATTTCTTCATCACATAGATCTTGGCGCAAATTGAGCTTTGACTTCCTCCTGTCCCCCACCCTGACTTCCAGATGAGGCCCCTGGAACGCACTTTGGACATGCCTGGTTTATGGGGAGGCATTGCTTCTGCAAAGCAAAGATTCCTTCTCCCCTCCCCCTTATCAAACCAAGATATAGTGGTACAGTGGTACCTCGGGTTACATACGCTTCAGGTTACAGACTCCGCTAGCCCAGAAATAGTACCTCGGGTTAAGAACTTTGCTTCAGGATGAGAACAGGAATTGTGCAGCGGCAGCAGGAGGCCCCATTAGCTAAAGTGGTGCTTCAGGTTAAGAACAGTTTCAGGTTAAGAACGGACCTCCGCAACGAATTAAGTACTTAACCCGAGGTACCACTGTACCTCCGGTTGCCAATGGGATCGACTCCGATCAGATCCCAAGGTTTCCGCAACCGGAGGTGCCTGTTCTGCACAGGTACATGGCACGGTAGATGGTTTTGTTAGCCAATGGCCTGGGAGAAAAAGAATGCTTTTGCTTGGGCTCCTTAAATGAAAATAAGGCTAGGCTTGAATAAAATGTGATCATTTTTGATAATTCTTGTATTGTTATTATAAATATGAGCTTCTCAAAACATTGCAGAAAGGGACGCGGGTGGCGCTGTGGTCTAAACCACTGAGCCTAGGCCTTTCCGATCGGAAGGTCGGGGCTTCGAATTCCCGCGTCAGGGTGAGCTCCCGTTGCTCGGTCCCTGCTCCTGCCAACCTAGCAGTTCAAAAGCGCGTCAAAGTGCAAGCAGATAAATAGGTACCGCTCCGGCAGGAAGGTAAACGGCGTTACCGTGTGCTGCTCTGGTTTCGCCAGAAGAGGCTTAGTCATGGTGGCCACATGACCCGGAAAAACTGTCTGCGGACAACACTGGCTCCCTTGGCCAATAAAGTGAGATGAGAGCTGCAACCTGTCGTCCGCGACTGGACTTAACGGTCCGGGGTCTCTTCACCTTTTTTTTAAAAAAAGTTGCAACTTCTCTGAACTTTTATCTAAAAAGTGTGGCATGTAGTGGCACTGAAGGGCTGTAAGAGATTAGCAATTCTGCAAATTCTGTGATGGCGCATGGGCAGATGTCGAAAGCCAATGTTTCAACTGGGAACAGTTCAGGAAGAGAAAGTTCTTCTCCAACTCTGCTAAGCTGGATTGCAAATGCTGAGGTCCCAAGCTAGGGTCTTCAACATGCAACAACCCAGCTGCTAATGGGGGGGCGGGGAGAGAGAGAGAGAGACTAATACAGGGCATTCTCTCTACTTTCACCTGCAAAGTTTATCCCGGACTGGCTTGGGAACCCTGCAATGGGTATATCGCAAATACCTGCCAGCACACAATAGGCGACTTCCGCTCCAAGATGTACTGAGTTAGAGGTGATGGTTCGAGCTCGTACTTGTCAAAGGGAAGCTTGTCGATCACCATGGGCTCGCAATCCGTGCAGGAGAACCTCACCACTGGGTGGGCTGTGCGGGGAGGCTAGGAAGTGGGGGGGAAGGAAGAAAGGGAATAAGAACCATTTGGAGGAAAAGGGAAATAACAACAACAATAATAATTCATTATTTATACCCTACCCATCTGGCTGTGTTTCCCCAGCCACTCTGGGTAGTCTCCGACAGAACATTAAAATACAATAGTCTGTCAAACATTAAAAGCTTCCCTAAACAGGGCTGCCTTCAGATGTCTTCTAAAAGTCTGGTAGTTGTTTTTCTCTTTGACATCTGGTGGGAGGGCGTTCCACAGGGCGGGTGCCACTACTGAGCTTACAGGGCGTCATCCCAAGAGCCAATTGGCCAGCCAGGCAAGAACGTTAATTTATTCCTTTTTTCATAATCCTCCACAAAACATCGCAAAGAATGGCTAGCTCAATAGCTATCCAGCACCAAGTGTTCAAAATGTAGAATACATTAGTCACAATGTTCCAGAAGGTTGGTCTGTAACAGGGGTTGGCGAACTTTTTCAGCAGAGGGTCGGTCCACTGTCCCTCAGACCTTGTGGGGGGCCGGACTAGATTTTTTGGGGGAAGGGGGGGATGAACGAATTCCTATGCCCCACAAATAACCCAGAGATGCATTTTAAATAAAAGGGCACATTTTACTTGTGTCAAAACACACTGATTCCCAGACCACCCAGGGGCCAGATTAAGAATGCGATTGGGCCGGATCCGGCCCAATCGCCTTCTAAATCTGGCCCGCAGATGGTGCTTTTACATGAGTAGAATGCGTGCTTTTATTTAAAATGCATCTCTGGGTGATTTATAGGGCATAGGAATTCATTCATATATTTTTTTCAAAGTATAGTCTGGCCCCCCACAAGGTCTGAGGGACAGTGGACCAGCCCCCTGCTGAAAAAGTTTGCTGACCTCTGGCCTACATGATCCCCACAGTGGGAGAATTAAGAGGTTGCAAGGGGGGATATTAGGGTAGGGGTCAGCAAACATTTTTAGGAGAACGGTTCATTGCCCCTCAGACCTTGTGGCGGGCCGGACTGCACACGTGCAGCAGAAGGGGGCTTCTCTCTCTCCCCCAGCCCCTCCCCCCCCTGCTTTCCTACCTCCTCCGCCACTCTGCCTGCGGTTGGGAGCCACCGCCGCCTCTGCTTTCCGGGCCAGCTTTCCAGGGCGCCAGGCACAGGGCCCACAGACGCACCCAGCTCCAGCCAAAGCCCCGCAACACGGCCGTCACGATGCCCACAGCGCGGCCATGGGTGGAGAGGCCAGAGGGCAGATGGTGAGCCTGGGCCACACCTTGGCGCGTGGGCGACGAGGCTTCGGATTGGCTGGCACCAATCAAAGCCCAGCTCCCTTCCTTCGCAGGATGGGGAGAAGCCGGGAGGGAGGAGGCAGTGTGGGGGGAGGCGCCTAAAAAAAAAAATGCAAAAAAAATGGCGCAACCCGAACAATCACACCGATCCAAGCGGCGATTCCAGGACTGTCCGTGGGCAATTGGGCCTGATCCAACCCGTGGACCTTAGTTTGCTGACCCATGTATTAGGGCTACCCAGTGTTACTTGAGATTGGATGTGATATGAAAACAGAGAATCAGAGCTGGAAGGGAAAGCAGGGGTCATTTGCTTTCCCTGCAACCCCCTGCAACGCAGGAACCTTTTTTGCCCAAGGTGGGGCTCAAATCCACGATCCTGAGATTATGAGTCTCATGCTCTATCGACTAAGCTGTCCAGCTACTTTCCACCACATTACTAATGGTCACCAAGACATTTGCGTTGACCGTATCTGCAAAGAAGCTTGAAAGCACTGTGACATACCAGTGTTGGTGAATTTTGATCGGGCCAAAAGGATTCTGGAATTGGCCAATGCCCAACAGGAACGCCCGTTTTAGGATTAGGCCTCACATAGATGAGCTTATGACAGCTGTGCCATGGCTGAGAACCAAAAGAATTGATAGGTCTGGTGACATCAACAAGTCCATCTAAAATCCAAAAGGAGAACAATAAGAAGTTAGTACAGCACATTAGGTCTCGAGCATTACTTTTCCAATCACTACTTAGATGTGTTTTCTCAAAGCCATGCGCGAACAGATTAGCTGTAAAACTGATAATTTGAGTTAGAAAAACAAAGAAGTCTGTGTAGTGGTTGCACATCTAAGACTGTTTTGGGAAAAGTAGGTCTATTGACTGGTTTTGTGCCTAAAATAATTTGGGGGAGGGGAGATTAAAAAGTCTGCGTGGTGGTTTTGTGTTTAAGATAAAGATTAGTTTTGCATCCAAAAATGAAAACATGCAGCAGGAGAATCATTTCCGGAGCAAGAAATGAACCAGTTTAAGCATTCAAAGAACTGAAGATAATTGTTCAACAGAAATGTCAGAAGCAAAGTTATAATACAATATTGTGTACAGAATCTACTCTGGTTTTGCAATATCATCCTTTTTTTTAAACCAAAGACGTTTACACATTTGCAAACCTTAAGAGTTTACAATGGTCATAAAGCGTTTACCATACCTTCCCCAATGTAGGGTGGATCGGGTCCCGATTTCTCAAAGTTTATGACAACACCACTCTGGACTTTCTGAGCAAGAGATTCTAAACACTGGTTCAGCATCCTCTGAGTCCGAACACAATAGGAACGTCCTATAATGGAAAGCGAAGCGATAAGGAGGTTCTGAAGGAAACGTGACTCGTCAATATGGCAAAAGACTACTATTGAAACAGACCAGGGATCAGCAAACTTTTTCAGCAGGGGGCCAGTCCACTGTCCCTCAGACCTTGTGGGGGGCTGGACTATATTTTAAAATATAAAATAAAAAATGAACAAATTCCTATGCCCCACAAATAACTCAGAGATGCATTTTAAATAAAAGGACACATTCTACTAGTGTCAAAACACGCTGATTCCCAGACTGTCCGCGGGCCAGATTTAGAAGGCGATTGGGCCTTAGTTTGCCTACCCATGAAGTAGACTTTCCATCATGCCAGCTTATGGGAAAAAAGAAGACATCAGTATTGTTGCATGGGAGGTACAAGCGCCCCCTGCCATTGTCTTCCCTATGGCACCACTGCCTGGCCTGATTAAAGCGGAGGATATTTAACTTTGCACACAAGCTGTTGAATCTTGTTCATCCCCTTTGTAAAGAAGCGCCACTGAACAGAATACGATCGTACACGGGTTTCGGTCTTATCATACCTCAGATCAGGCATCCCCAACCTTTGGCCTGCCAGATGTTTTGAACTAAAATTCCCATCATCCCTAACCACTGGGGTCCTGTGAGGTAGGGATCATGGGAGTTGCAGGCCAAAACATCGGGAGGGCCGCAGGTTGGGGATGCCTGCCTCAGAACAAAACTATGGCACAGATTCCATGTTTTCAAACAGCCAGTGCAAGGGCTGTTGTGCTAGCGTAAGGGTGAGAATAGCTGCACAATAGCAACGCCAATGGGTTTACTTTGATACTGCATGGGCAACAAGACGGATCGGGGCTACAGCAATCTGTTGCGCAACCAGCCATGAGAAACACAGTGACTTCCTGTAGCCTTCTCTCATGCAAGCCATTCTGCTAGCTCATGAGGTACACCGCCAAGGAAGTTGAACCTGGCGCTAGGTTGAATGCCTACCTGTGACTTCCAGGTTTAGCAGGAAATAAAAGCTTTATCTCAGGGGTCAGTTCATGGTCCCACAGACGCTGTGGTGGGCTGGAGTGTGCGCGCGCATGCACAAATGCTATTAACGACACTGCTTCCGGTGCGGAGGAGGCACGAGCAGTTTCCCATTGGCTGCAGGAGCTTCCTTCAGGGGCACAGTTACCCCATTCAGGACCTTTTTGCAGATATAGGCATATACACATAAATGTAAAATGTATTTTTCTGTCTAATGTATTCCTCGAGACGAGTGACATGAAATAATCTTCTAAGTGTCTAATGATAGGGTTGGCAGACAAAAGAACCTGGCACTGGGAGATGCTGGCACAGGCAGACAATGATCTGAGTCTAGGTTCCCTATCTTCATCTGTTCCACTCTACTAGAAAAACTAGAAGTACAGTGGTACCTCAGGTTACATACGCTTCAGGATACAGACTCCACTAACCCAGAAATAGTACCTCGGGTTAAGAACTTTGCTTCAGGATGAGAACAGAAATCGTGCTCTGGCGGCACAGTGGCAGCAGGAGGCCCCATTAGCTAAAGTGGTGCTTCAGGTTAAGAACGGACCTCCAGAACGAATTAAGTTCTTAACCCGAGGTACCAGTGTATCATAATCTGCAGGAGTGGTCAAGGTTTGTTGATTAGTAGGTCTCTTGAACTTTTTTCAACCTGTCCAGCGGGGGTAAGCCATAAATAAACTCCACCTGTTGAATAGTCATTATGATCTCTACTTAATTTCTTCCTTTTCAAATTAGTGAGTTCATTAGAGAAGTTCTTCATGTATTCTTCTGTCGTTTGTATGAGTTTGTCATAATCAAGTTTGCTTAGCTTGGCTTCACGACATTCTTTCGCCTCCTCTATATCCTTATTAATCTGGTCTAAACTGGCTACGAATTCTTCTATTATTAACAACATTAAATCACTGGAACATTTGTTGAGAATTTGTTCACACCCATTTTCCCACAAATCTGTTATCCTCTTTGAATTGAGTAGGTGCCTTTGGGATGCGTAACCCTCTAGGAATCAAATTATTCTTAACATACTCTGTAAGTGAGGCTCCATGCCTCTCTAAACGTCCTTTTTGCTTAAATACAGACTCAAAGTTCATGTCACCATTAAGCACCTGGTCACCTTCACTCTGAAAGAAGGTAACCATGTTTAATAACTTGTCTTTTTCTACATCAGTGTACCCATTTTGTTTTTAGTATAAACAGCCACAACAAAACGCAAAACCAAAACAACCAGAAAACCTAAACTACTTAAAGTAGCTTTTCAGCTGATCACGAAGTCCAGTATGCCTGCCAACCCTATCATCTTCATTAGACACTTAAAAGAGTATTTCATATCACTCGTCTAAGGAATACATCAGACAGGAAAATACAAGAGAAAATAGAGAAATTAGATCAGAACGTACTATGGCACTGACAAAACAGGATTTGTATTTTGTACATACTGGACCTGGTGATCAACTGAAAAGCTACTTTTTAATGTATTATGTCACGAAGTAAGTAGTTTCTAGTAAAGAACTTTGCAATTGTTACAATATGGCCTATTAAGTGTGTGTTTTCTCAACTGGATTTGTGTAATGCAGGCCTTCTGGTGGTTTTGGTTTGACACAGGCATCTAGGCACATATAGACACGAATGAAAAGCTTAGCCAGATGTTACGTGTCAATGCACTAATGCACTTCATGATTTCAAAGTGGATGGATTGAGGTTGGCAAACCAAGAAAAAGGCGCAAAAAGGCTACCTCCTGTGACTTCACACATCTGTGTAATGGCAGACTCATCTGTCGGGACGCTTCCTAGCTGTTCGGGCTCCACTGAAGAGGCTCCAGGTAAGCGCAGCACGAGGGCAAACAGCCTCTGATCCCAGCGAAACGGTTCTTTGGTTAACTCGCTTCCAGGAAGGGGAGAATTCAGAGGAAGATGAAGCTGAAAAGGAAGGCAAGGCACCTGGAGGCTTCGCTAGAACAGTAAGCTCATTGGATTCCTTCTGGAAAGGAACCACAGAATCACAGAGCTGGAAGGGGCCGCAGGGAACATCTAATCCAGGGGTCAGCAACCTTTTCCAGCCATTGACCAGTCCACCGTCCCTCAGACCATGTGGTGGGCTAGACTATATTTTGAAGGGGAAAAAGAATGAATTCCCATGCCCCACAAATAACCCAGAGGTGCATTTTAAATAAAACGACACATTCTACTCATGTCAAAACACGCTGATTCCCGGACCGTCCGTGGGCCGGACTGAGAAGGCGATTGGGCCACATCCAGCCCCCAGGCCTTAGGTTACCTACCCCTGATCTAGTCCATGGATAGGCAAACTAAGGCCCGGGGGCCGGATCCACCCCAAACGCCTTCTAAACAACAGCACAACAAAATTTGGGGTCGCTGGGTGGATCTTTGCACCCTGGCGGCGCATGTGCTCAAGACAGCCCTGGTTCTGCTTCTGATTTGAGTGCCACACTTCCGCTTTGAGTGTTACACTGAGGTCTGTTTTGTGGTCTCCAAAAGAGGTTGAAAGATCTCAAAGCAAATCTTTAAAAAATGTAATACGAACATCGGCAACTGGGAAGCACTGGCCTGCGAGCGCTCCAATGGGAGAACAGCCTTGACCAAAGGTGTCGTGGGCTTTGAAGACACTCAAACTCGGGATGCAATGGAGAAACGGGCGAAGAGGAAGGAAGCCTCACTGGGATCAACTCCCGCCCAGAAACCAATGTCCCCACTGTGGAAGGATGTGTGAATCCAGAATTGGCCTCCACAGTCGCTTACAGACTCACTGTTAAAATCCATATTTATGGAAGAAAATCTTACTCGGCTACAAGGGATCGCCAGAGGAGGAGAAGCACTTGCCCTATTGCAGGTGGGAAAGCAAAGTGTCTTGACTCTGATTTTTTAATTCTGGAAAAGTACGGCATTGCTACCAGGAAGAGAACTGGCTTTTTCATGCTTACTAGAAGAAAAACGAAAAGACATGAAGTGCTTGGCATGCTCTCGTCCATGGGGTCATGAACTAATCAACTCAACAAGGACAACATCTTCAGGCAAGGCTGGGCACGGCCCCTGCTTGAAACCCTGAACAGCCACGGCTAGTCAGTGCAGGGAATCCTGAGCTAGAAGGACCGGCAGCCTGACTCTGTATGAGCATTTACTGTTCCCAACCCTAATCCTGCAGAAAGCCATCTAATTACGATTATAATTTGTTCCTGACTTGTTTTGAGGAGGTAATTGAATTATTGTTTGATTTTATACCAATGTTATATATTTGATGTCATAGTAATAATAATAAATTATTATTTATACCCTGCCCATCTGGCTGAGTTTCCCCAGCCACTCCAAGTGGCTCCCAATCGAGTACTAAAAACAATGCAGCATTAAATATTAAAAACTTCCCTAAACAGGGCTGCCTTCAGATGTCTTTTAAAAATAAATAATAATAATAGCCACCCTGAGCCCAGTTTTGGCCAGGGAGGGCGGGATATAAATTATTATTATTATTATTATTATTATTATTATTATTATTATTATTATTATTATTAACAGATTCCCATGTTTGCATCTTCTTCCAGCCTGATCTCCCTCTGAGCAAGACAGGAAGAATGGGATAGAAACATAACTAATAATTCTACATGCAATTGTTATCAAGCAGCTCTAACACTGCAGGGAATATCAGACAGGAGTGCTTTTTAAACTCCTGGCAGGAGAACACATTCAGTGCAGCCATATTCCAGTTGAAAGCTTACCTCCTCCTGCACACCTGCCATATTTGTCAACTTGTTTCCATCCGTGATAGTAATTAAAATCGAGGGCTCTAAAAAGAATGGGTTCCTTCCCTACAGAGAGGAGGGAAAATATATCTGCATTAGCGTTTGAAACACAAAGGATCCATTAAAGACAGGGAGGTTCAACAAGGTCGATCGCGATCTACTGGTAGATCCTAGCGAGGTTTTGGTAGATCGTGGTCAATCTCTGGCTCCCTTTCCTTAGCGTCGCTAAGACTGACTCCTGCCATGCCCTTTTGTGAGTGATTTAACCCTTTTTTCTGCCTTTAACCTCCCCAAAAACATTTTTTTAAATGGGGATTTCCTCCCGAAAAAAGCCCCCCCCCAAACAACTTCCGGGGTGGCACCACCGGCAATGGCGGACTCCCTCTGAACCGGAGGGACCAGCTCTGCATGAAACGGGTCTTTTCCGCTGCGGCGTAGCGGGGACCCTTCTGGAAATCACAGGCGGATGAAGCCTGTGACCGTGGGACTCGGCGGGCACCCTTAGCGCCCCCCAACCCACAAAGGAACCCACAAACGGGCTCCGAAGTGAAGAGGGGGAAGTGGCGTGGTGCTGTGAGTTAATTGCTTTTTCTGTGGAGCGAAGCCGCATAGCCGTTGCCGGAGAGTGCTGCCTGTTTCCTGGGACAATTTGGCATCTAAAATAACCAACCGTGAGTACTGGAACATTAAATATTTGGACTTCAAATAAGAACTGGCGAAATAAAAAGGAATTTGGACTTTAAAATTAACCCTAATTTGGTACTGAAATGGGAAGGTTTAAACAGGAAGTCACCCTTCCGTTTCCTTGTAGTCAGAACAAAGCAAAGACAACGCAAACTAGAGCCTTAAAAATCACTTTTAAAGGGTCGACTTTCATCATTTAAAATCGCTGAACCACCCTTCGGTAGCAGAAGAAGAGGGTCTTTTTCCTGAGCTGTTTAAACCTGCAGAAGTGAAGCTAAAGCAAAGTAATTTTCCACCGTCCTGACCCTGGAGCAGGGTGTCAGAATTGATGTTTGAAGCTCATTGACCAGAAACAAATGTCTTTGACAGATAGTTAAAAGAAGAGAAATATTGTGACTCCATTGTTTCTTTTCGTCTTTTAAAAGAACAAATATGGACAAAATATCTTAAAAAAGAAACTTTGTTGCTATAGTTTTCAAGGAAAAGAACAACCAGAAGTTTTTCCCCCTAGAGGGGAACTGTGAAATTGTAACTAAATCCTGGGAACTTGCAGCTGTTACTGATTACAACTGTGGGAAAGGATTTGTGACCTTGTAGGACAATGCCTTCAGAAGCACTGTTGGGTGCTTTCTGTAAAATAAATGCCCTATTGGATTAGTTAAGTCAGAAAACGGATTTTATGACTAATGCGGCTAGAACCTTTGAACAGGTAGTGGGAAACTATATGGAGCCCACCCAGGAACCAAAACAGGAGCATGCCATCACAGAACAACTGAAAGAAGAGGACCTTGCTGAATCTTGGGCGCCAGGGATGGAGGGACTTTTGGTCCAGCAGGAAAATGAGCCTTTGGATTTGACAAATGAACTTGGAAAAAACCAGATTTGGAAAGACAAAGTTTGGCTGGAAATGGGGGGTTGGGGTGACCCCCCTAGGCAGGGATGTTTGGACTTTCCGAATCTGGCAATGGGCCCTCAGAGGTTTGGAGCTGTTGGGACTTCCAATCTTGGAGGGAATTTGAAACATGTTTTAAAATACAACATGGAGTCTAGTCTGGACTATGAGAAAGGGGCTGATTTGTTGAAAAGGGTCAAAAACACTACCAAGCTGGAGTTCCCACGAGTGAAAGGAAAATATGAAGAAGAGCTGCGGAAGGGACATGGAAGAGATTTGAAGGCCTCGGATATAAGATCACCAGGTTAATGTGCCAGACTAATGGGATAAAAAAAGGACTGACAATCCTGGGACCGGGGGGAGGGGATGCTGGAAGAAGATTGGATTGTTTTTATTCTCTTTTTTTATCATCAGAAATGTTTTATGAACGTTGCAAAAATGTTGAAATGAAATTACTTGGCTCTTGTAAGAATGTTTAAAGAACTAGGTAAAAAGGTAATGGTTATGAGAAGCTGGTAAAAATAAGATTTAAGTTTTAAGGTCTTTTATAAGATAAGATGAAAATAGAGCAAGGTAATGTAATGACAGAATATTATGAATTATGGAAAGGATTTGCTGTGACAATTATTAATCAAGATACAAGAGATGGGAGAAGGAGGAGGTCATGGAAAGAAGGTAATGAAAGTGGAGAATTTGAAAATGATGGTTTTATTTTTATTTTTCTGTTCTTGTCTTTTTTCTCTGTAATTTTGTCTTTTTTTTTTCTTTGTAATTTTAAAAAAATATTTTTTCAATAAATATCATTTTTTAAAAAAATAAAAAGCCCCCCAAAACAGACCTTCCTTAAAAAAAGCTCAACTGCTTTGACCTGAACCCCGCCAAAAATGGGCTTTCCTCCTTCCCCAAAACAGGGCTTTCCTTCAAAAAAAAAAAAAAAAAAGCTAAACACTTTCACCCTGAACCCCTAAAAATGGGCCTTCCTCAACAAAAACCTCAACAATCTTGACACCTGAACCCCCCAAAAGGGTAGCCGTGTTGGTCTGCCGTAGTCGAAATGAAATAAAAAATATTCTTCCAGTAGCACCTTAATGAGACCAGCTAAGTTTGTTATTGGTATAAGTGGTTAGATCACCACAAGTTTTTAACTCTGAGTAGATCCCTTGGGAGTTGGCCACCCCTGCATTAGAGGATCACAGCCATCAACATGCAAATGAGATCTATATATCTACATAGATCTGCTCTGGCCCTTGGCAGAAAGTATTTCGGCTCACCATACAAGGTACTAAATAGGCAATTTTCTCAGGCTCTGGTAGTTGCAGGAGCAAGTAGCAGTGAGTTCCCCAAGTGGCCTGTTTGCTTTATTTTAAATGCGCCAGCAAATATTCACATCCTAAAGATTAGATGCTAAGGTTTTTCAGGTAAGGCAGTGAGGAAATTAAATTAAATCAAATCCATTACCTGTCCATAGTTGTCTATTCCAGACACCAATCTGTTGAGGTTGAGCAAGTCAAACGAGGATCGAAGGGCCTGTCCAAGGGTGGTCAGTCCTGACGCTTGCAGATTTTTCAGTTCATTCATAAAAGTGGCATGGTTCTCCTTCCATCCAGCCTGCAAAATAACATTATTCCACACTTTGTGACAGCCCTACTTTTAAAAAAATGTCTCCAAGACATATATAATTACTCTACATTTTCCCCATTCTTTGACATTTTTTGCTTGGATTGACCCCCAATTGTCTCTGTTAAGTCTGGCCAGTTCAATATAATAAAATAATTTATTTATTCTTTTTTTGCCGGGGGGGGGGGTGTTAATTTCTTTTTTTCCAATTTTTGGAAATGAGTGTTCTCGCAGTCCCTATAGCAAAAAGGAAGATTTTCTTGTTTCCTTTGGCTATATCTGTGTCTATTATCCCTAAGAGAAAGGCTTCTGTTTTCTTTGCAAAAAATTTTTTAAACGTTTTCTTTACTTCTTTATACACCGTGTCCCAGAAACTTTTGATTTTTTGGCAAAACCACCTCATATGTATGAGTGTCCCCTCCACTTTGTTACACCTCCAACACATATCTAATTTTACATACATTTCACATATTTTGGCAAAAAGCAGTGTCCCCAAATCAATACAGTGGTACCTCGGGTTAAGAACTTAATTCGTTCTGGAGGTCCATTCTATAGCAGAGTCTATAACCTGAATCATCTGTAACCCGAGATACCACTGTACTTGGACTTGTTTCAATTAACCTCTGCAGGATGATTTGTGCTACATAGGTTATAAATGGTTAAAAAGGGGGTTATAACAAAGTATGAAAGAGAATTTGCTAGAAGTGAAAAAGAAAACCGTGCAAAGCATGAAGGAAGTCAAACAGTAGGAAAGAAAATGGAAATATGGTGTGGGTGTGTTCGTTCTTTTTTCCCCTTTCGTTTTATTCTCTTTTTTCAGGTTTATTTTGTTTTTGTTGCTTTTTTTGTTATGTGTTTATGTTAATAATACAGTGGTACCTTGGGTTACATACGCTTCAGGTTACACACTCTGCTAACCCAGAAATAGTGCTTCAGATTAAGAACTTTGCTTCAGGATGAGAACAGAAATCGTGCTCTGGCAGCGCAGCAGCAGCGGTAGGCCCCATTAGCTAATGTGGTGCTTCAGGTTAAGAACAATTTCAGGTTAAGAACAGACCTCCAGAACGAATTAAGTACTTAACCCGAGGTAAAAGGTAAAGGAAAAGGTACCCCTGACCATTAGGTCCAGTCGTGACCGACTCTGGCGTTGCGGCACTCATCTCGCTCTATGGGCCGAGGGAGCCGGCGTTTGTCCGCAGACAGCTTCCGGGTCATGTGGCCAGCATGACTAAGCCACTTCTGGCGAATCAGAGCAGCACATGAAAACACCGTTTATCTTCCTGCTGGAGTGGTACCTATTTATCTACTTGCACTTTGACATGCTTTCTTACTGCTAGGTTGGCAGGAGCTGGGACCGAGCAACGGGAGCTCACCCCGTCGCGAGGATTCAAACTGCTGATCTTCTGATCAGCAAGTCCTATGCTCTGTGGTTTAACCCACAGCGCCACCCACATCCCTTTAACCCGAGGTACCACTGTATTAATAATAATAATTTATTTGTACCCCGCCCATCTCACTGGGTTTCTATCTATGCGGCTTCCAACAAAGATTAAAAATACATTAAAATGTCACACATTCAAAACTTCCCTAAACAGGACTGCCTTCAGATGTTGTAAATAAACTCAATAAAAATAAAAAATATTTTAAAATATATAGAATTACTTTTGCTCAATACATTCGAGGTGAGTATGAAAGATGGCCTGGAGCTCCTAAGAGAGGTAAGTTTTGAGCAAAACCACCAGCCAGAAGCATTTCCAACTTAAGGATCCACCCCCCGCCCAACAAAACACAAATTTTCACTTAGAAACTCAGATATATAAGCTAGGCTCTAAATACCTCCTTAAAACTACTCTCGTCAGCTCATATAAATAGGTGAACCTGGTGAGTAACTACAGTTCCCAACCCCTATAGTGATAATTTGCTGGTTGCCTTCTGATCTTATTTGATTTTAATCCAATTTTAAGCTGTATTTCAGCCGATTGCCGAATTTTATGTTTTAATGCAGGCATAGGCAACCTTGGCTCTCCAGATGTTTTGAGAGTACAATTCCCATCATCCCTGACTACTGGTCCTGCTAGCTAGGGATCATGGTAGTAGTAGGCCCAAAACATCTGGAGGGCCGAGGTTGCTTATGCCTGTTATAATGTATTTGTATTTTGATGTTAGCCACCCTGAGCCCGGTTATGGCTGGGGAGGGTGGGATAGAAATAAAAATTATTATTATTATTGTTGTTGTTAAGGTTACAGTTGCCGAATCAGAATGCCTAGTTGCCATTTGTGGGCTAAGCGGCTCAAAAGTTGCATTTTTCAATAGGACCTTTGGGTTCCGCTCCTGAAATTTATTCCAGTTGTTCAGATGAAATATAACAGAGAGAATTATACAGGGTGGGGTGTTAGTGTGTGAAAACAGCCAGGATCCAAGGAGAATTTTCACGCAATTTAGGCTCATGCAATTAGAAAAAAACCTCCTGTTTCGCTTATTGTATTTTAATATTGGACTATTGTTCTTTAATATTTTGAGTGGCTGGGGAAACTCAGCCAGATGGGTGGGGTATAAATAATAAATTGTTGTTGTTGTTCAACTAACTGGGCTTATTTTGGGATTAAGATAAAGCTAATTGTGGTCTCTTTCCAAATAAGGTATAAAAATGGCGGGAAGCGCCAGAGAAAAGGGTCACCAACCATTCAATGTGAATTTTTCTCATTTTATTCCCAGTGGGTTCGATAAGCCATAGGGCGCAAACCACAACTAACACGTGTATCATCCTTTTTTTGTAGAATGGACTAGTGGTTATAAAATAAATTGCTATTAAATGAAAATTTTTACAAAAAAAATATTTTTTTTCTACAGGTTTAAGGTCTCTTTGAGTCTGAAATAACTCACGCATTCGTGAGAATAGTTAAAATTGTACCCTCTTATGTTACAATGTTATCTGAAGTTATTTCACCTACAGTAACCCTCTGATTTCTTCTTGCTCCCTATCATATATAGCAGCAGGGTTTCTCAGTTCTCCAAGTGATTGACTTAAGCTGCACAACCAGGGTGGATAAAAATCAATGATTTTTAATGGATTTTTTTGATCTAAATTGGATTTTTAAAATAAAATGCTTTTGGAGGAAAAAATCTTCCTAAAGATACTGTATTTTTCGCCCCATAAGACGCACTTTTTCCCCTCCAAAAATGAAGGGGAAATGTGCCTGCGTCCTATGGGGCGAATGCAGGCTTTCGCTGAAGCCTGGAGAGCGAGGGGGGTGGGTGCTCCGAGGGTTGCGCAGAGCTGCCTGCAGTCCCGGGATCAGCGCACTTCTCCCCATCGCCAGCCCCACAAGCTTGGGGGACAGCGGGGAGGCAGAGCGTGCCTTCCCACTGTTCCCCGACCTGGTTCTTCCAGCCCCGCACCTGGGGGGGGGGAAATAATTTTTTTTTCTTTATTTCCCCCCCAAAAAACTAGGTGCGTCCTATGGGCCGGAGCGTCTTATGGGGCACAAAATACGGTAGTTTTCTATTTAAGTGACATTCTAATCTAAAGGCTAATCTTCAGGAAATAAGGATTTGTTTAAAGTTTTTCATGTGTGCTAAAACTCAGTCTAAGGGGTTTTTAAAAAAATAAAAAAGTTTAACCACATCAGTAAGCAAACATGGATACATATGCTATAATGTTATTTCTGTAGTTAAATAGTTTAAATTGTCATGAAGGAAATGATTATTTTTCTTCTTCCAATCGAATACAGGGGTACCTCGGGTTACAGACGCTTCAGGTTATGCATTTTCGGGTTGCGCACTGCGCCAAAACACCAAATTGCACTTTGCGCATAAGCACCGAATCATGACCTGCATGTGCACAGATTTTGCAAATGTGCTTCCCACACTGATCATGTTCGCAACCCGAAGTTCCACTGTACAGCAGAAAAGTTGTCCAAATAGAAACGATAATTACATAATGAACGGTCTATGTCTTTCTGATAGTAGAACCAAATCGGTCATTTTTGATGTAACTGTAAAAACTACTCTGAAAATTTATGACTCCAAAATGAAACCTTCTTCTGGTTCTTGATATGAAGAGGATACCAGCAAGGTTGAACCTTTCTGTAAAAAAATGATTTCAATCCAGCCTTACTGACTAGTGATTTACCCGAGGTACTATTTCTGAGCGGAGTCTGTAACCCGAGGTACCACTGCAGTTTTTGCTGTTATATAAAAAAAATGACTGATGTGGTTATGCCAGCCACGTCCAACAGGTAGATCGTGATCTACAAGCAGATCACTGAACATCTGGTAAGGTAAAGGTAAAGGTACCCCTGCCCGAACGGGCCAGTCTTGACAGACTGTGGGGTTTGTGCGCCCATCTCACATTTATTGGCCGGGGGCCAGCGCTGTCCGGGGACACTTCCGGGTCACGTGGCCAGCGTGACATCGCTGCTCTGGCGAGCCAGAGCCGCACACGGAACGCCGTTTACCTTCCCGCTGGTAAGCGGTACCTATTTATCTACTTGCACCCGGGGGTGCTTTCGAACTGCTAGGTGGGCAGGCGCTGGGACCGAACAGCGGGAGCGCACCCCGCCGCGGGGATTCGAACCGCCGACCTTTCGATCGGCAAGCCCTAGGCGTTGAGGCTTTAGCCCACAGCGCCACCCGCGTCCCTGAACATCTGGTAGATCACCCCAAAGTAGCTCAACAACTTTGGCTCTCTTTTAAAAAGCTCAACATTTTGCCCTGCACTCCCCCCCAAATGGGGCTTTCCTCCTCCCAAAAAAGCTCAGCAACGACCTGAACCCCAAAATAGAGGGTATATCACCGCCAGTTTTTAACTCCGTGAGTAGATCGGAGTCTCTTGGGAGCTGGCCACCCCTACATTAGAGGATCACAGCCATCACCATACAAATGATAGAAAAGCACCAGGGTCTGCTCTGACCCCTGGCAGAAAATATCTCGGAGCACAATACAAGGTACTAAATAGGCAATTTTCTCAGGCTCTGGTAGTTGCAGGAGCAAGTAGCAGTGAGTTCCCCAAGTGGCCCGTTTGCTTTATTTTAAATGCGCCAGCAAATATTCACACCCTAAAGATTAGATGCTAAGGTTTTTCAGGCAAGGCAGTGAGGAAATTAAATTAAATTAAATCCATTACCTGTCCATAGTTGTCTATTCCAGACACCAATCTGTTGAGGTTGAGCAAATCAAATGATGATCCAAGGGCCACCTCCCTAAAAAAAGCTCAACAACTGACCTAGATCCCTGGCTACCCCAACAAAGTTTGTTCTGGTACAGGTTTCCTCACCCTCAGCCCTCCCAATGTTTTTGGCCTACAACTCCCATGATCCCTAGCTAGCAGGACCAGTGGTCAGGGATGATGGGAATTGTAGTCTAGAACAGTAGGAGGAGGACACCGCTGCAGTTCTCTCTCACTGCAGATTTCAGCATGGCCCAACTTGGCCCCTCCAGCTGTTTTGGGACTACAACTCCCGTCATCCCTAGTCCCAAAACAGCTGGAGGGCCAAGTTTGGCCATGCCTGCCTGGAGGCACATGGCTGCAAGGTGGGGATGCTTTACAGATAATAATAAGAATAATAAAAATAAATTTATATTCTGCCCTCCCCAGCCATAACCAGGCTCAGGGTGGCTAACATCAAAATAGAAATACATCTTAAAATGGGATTAAAATCCAATAGGTTCAGAAGGCAACTGGCAAATTATGATTATAGGGTTTGGGAACCTTAGGTACTCACCAGGCTTACATATATATATATATATATATATATATATATATATATATATATATTTGCTTTCGTAGATTTTCACGGGTACAGGAATGCAGGTTTTGGTGTCTTCGGGTGTCTTCCCGTGTAAGAGTCGGGGTGTCTGGGCGACGTTTCGACGAGGTCTCACTCGTCATCTTCAGGCTGGTGCTTTCGGCTTCTTGTTACTGGAAGTTCCAGTAACAAGAAGCCGAAAGCACCAGCCTGAAGATGACGAGTGAGACCTCGTCGAAACGTCGCACAGACACCCCGACTCTTACACGGGAAGACACCCGAAGACACCAAAACCTGCATATATATATATATATATATATATATATATATATATATATGAGAGCCGGTGAGAGGACTTAGAGAGGCCTCTTATACATAGGATCTTGTAGGAGGAGAGGGGTCAGACTGGGCCCCAACCACAGGCCTGCCGGAATGATATAAATGCATAGCATGCATGCAGCACACGTATTTACACACACACAAACATACAGTGGTGACAGACAAGCATTCACACGCAGGGGGAGGGTCCACCTTCATCTTTGGATGTGCCTGCAAACGGTGATTCGTTTTATCTTAAGTTCAAACAGCCCCCCCACCCACACAAAAAGGAGGCCGTTTCCTGGACCCCCCCCAACTCCTCGCCACCACCATCTTTTGGCCTCTTGGGCAGGCATGGCCAAACTTGGCCCTCCAGCTGTTTTGGGACTACGATTCCCATCATCCCTGACCACTGGTCCTGTGAGCTAGGGATGATGGGAGTTGTAGTCCCAAAACAGCTGGAGGGCCCAGTTTGCCTATGTCTGATTTAACCTTTGGCCATTGCTAATTGGAATCCTACCTGCATTCCAGAAGCTGAGCTATATCAACAACAATTTATTTACACCCCACCCATCTGGCTGGGTTTCCTGCTCTTGGGAGAGGGGGGGGGCTTGTGGGAGGAAGCCCACTCACCTGTCCCCAAACTCCCCCACTCCTTACAGACAAAGGCAAACTCGGCCCTCCAGGTGCTTTGGGACTACAATTCCCACCATCCCTGACCACTGGTCCTGTTAGCTAGGGACCATAGGAGTTTGAGGAAGCATGGCATAGTCCATCACGGGCCTTGGCAAACTCGGCCCTCCAGCTCCTTTGAGACTACAACTCCCACCCTCCCTGACCACCGGTCCCGCGAGCTAAGGATGCTGGGAGTTGTAGTCCCCAAACGGCTCGCCCGCCAGGCGCTCCGCCTCCCCGCTGTCTTCCTGGGGCGGGAGGTGCCGCGTGGTGTCGGCGGGGCCTTCTTCTCCTCCGCCTTCCTCTTCTTCCTCCTCCCTCGCTCCCTCCTCCTCCTCCATCTAATCAGCGCCCTCAGCCTCCATACAAAAGCAAAATGTCCGCCATCTTCGCCCGCGGCGCGCCCGGCGGGGGAGGCGGGCGGCTTACCTTGATGCAATAGGGCGCCTCGTCGAAGGTGACCAGCATGTACCTGTCGCCGCGGCTGGCCGGGTCTCGGGCGCGCAGCTGAAGGGGGGAAAACGGGAGAAAGGAGCGCGTTAAAGGCGCGTCTGAGGGGGAGCGGGGCGGGGGGGACTCTCGACACGCGTCTTCCGAACGTGCGAGCGGGCGCTCGCGCTCGGGAGCGCGGTCTCTGAGGGTGTGTGCGCGCGCGGACTCGGACGGCCACGTCAGGCGGCGGGGCGGGGGGAGGGCGCGCGCGCACCTTCATGAAGAGCTCGACGGCGCCCTTGGCCACGTCCAGGTAGCTGGTGCCCAGGTAGGCCCGCTGGTTCATGGAGGCGGACGTGTCGATGAGGAAGAGCAGGATCGGCATGGTCCTCCGAGGGAGGCCCGGCCGGGGGGCAAGACGACGAAGGGAGGCCGCAGCCCACTCGCCCGCGCCGGGGCGCTGCTGCTGCTGCTGCTGCCGCTGAACGTACGACCGCCTCCCTCGATCCGCGCGGACGGACTGACAGGCTCTCGGCTCCTCCCGGCCGAGCCGCCGCTCGGGGGCGGCGCGTGACCCGAACGCCGGAGCGCCATTGGCCGGCGACGAGGCCGTCGTCTGCATATGCATGAGGGGCGGGGACTGCGGCGGCCTCGGCCCTCGCTCCCCTCTCTCCACCCTCGCCACTTCTCTCGGGATGCGATTGGCTTATGCGTTGCGGGCAGACGTCAGGGGGCGGAGCTGGGAGGGTTGATTGATGGGCGAAGGCGGAGGAGGCGGCAGCATTAGTTTCCAGGTAAGAGCAGGACATGGGATCCCAGACCTAGAAGGTGCCAATGCCCTTGAGTAATCATCGTGCATGGGCAGTACTAGATTGACATGTAAGCTCAACAAGCTCTAGCTTAGGGCCCTACTTTCTTGGGGGTCCCCAAAAGAAATAAAGGGGGAAAAACTGGATGTACATTTCCAAAATATAAGATAAAAAAACAAATAAAATAAAACCGACATCAACCATGTTTTGTGTTATGTAGGCTCCTATTTTGTTATGTGCAAATGGCTTTAGATACCTATTAGGTCCATCAATGACCATATAGCATATACCCAGCACAAAGAAATAGCAACAATTGGCTGCTGAGGGCCTCTTCAAACCTAAATCCAGGCCTCTGTCTATCTATTCTTAAATCTATTATCTATCTATCTATCTATCTATCTATCTATCCATCATCTATCTAATCCAAACTTTCTTTCAAAGAGGGCCATATTTGATGAAGTGAAAGGCCGTGAGGGCCCACGAAAGTTGTTAATCTTTTTTTTGGATTGAAGTTGTTGAGGGTTTATTTAGTATTTTACCCCAGGAAAAATAAACTGCCACAGGGGTTGGATTAAACTGACCAGCAGGCCAGATAATAATAATAATAATAATAATAATAATAATAATAATTTATTTATACCCCGCCCTCCCCAGCCAAGGACGGGCTCAGGGCAGCTAACAACCAATAATAAAAACAAGTTGATTAAAATACAATTTAAATAAGATTAAAATACAACATTAAAACAATAGGATGCAGCCTCTTCACAGGAGGAGAAAGGAAAAAGAAAAACGGAGAGGGAATCAAACTGATTCTGAGCCCAAAGGCCAGGCGGAACAACTCTGTCTTACAGGCCCTGCGGAAAGAAATCAGATCCTGCAGGGCCCTGGTCTCATGAGGAAGAGCATTCCACCAATCTGACTTCCTTAGGGCCCGGGACCTCTAGGGTGTTGCTGTATCTGGACATTAGGGTCCTCCGTGGGGCATACCGGGAGAGGCGGTCCCGTAGGTACGAGGGTCCTAGGCCATGGAGGGCTTTAATTGTCAAAAGCAGCACCTTAAATCTGACCCTGTACTCTACCGGGAGCCAGTGCAGCTGGAAAAGCACTGGGTGAATCTGCTCCCATGGCAGAGACCCTGTGAGGAGCCTCGCTGCTGCATTCTGCACCCACTGGAGTTTCTGGGACAGCTTCAAGGGCAGCCCCGCGTAGAGCGAATTACAGTAGTCAAGCCTGGAGGTGACCGTCGCATGGATCACTGTGGCCAGATCGGGGCGGGAAAGGTAAGGGACCAACTGCTTGATGCGCGAAGGTGGAAAAATGTCGCCCATGGAAAGGGAGGCGTCAAGGATTACACCCAAACTCTTAACGGAAGGCAATGGCACTAATTGAGCCCCCACAAGAGAAGGGAGTTGGCCCCCCCAAACCCATGTCGTCCCAATCCAGCCAGAGGACCTCTGTCTTCAAAGGATTTAGTTTCAATCGGCTCCCATGAAACCATCCAGCCACAGCTTCCAAGCATCTGGTCAGTGTGTTAGGGATCGAGTCGGTGTGGCCATCCATCAGCAGATAGAGCTGAGTGTCATCAGCACATTGGTGACAACCCAGCCCAAAGCTCCGGATAATCTGGGCAAGGGGGTGCATAAAGATGTTAAAAAGCATCGGGGAGAGGATTGCGCCCTGCGGCAGTCCACACACCAAGGAGTGGCGCAACGACATCTGCCTCCCTATTAGATTAGGCCCCCGAAACAGACATCGGACATGCCTGATCTATCAATCATCTGTCTATTTATCTAATCTATCATCCATCTATCTAATCTATCTCTCAATCAATCATCTATCATCTATCTATCCTCTATCTATCTCTATCTATATCTATCAATTATCTATCTATCATCTATCTATCTATCTATCTATCTATCTATCTATCTATCTAAATATCTACCTTATATCTATCAATCTGTCCATAAGGATCAGGCAGTGCCCATGTCTGAGCTGCTGCTGCTGCTGCTGCTGCTGCTGCTGCCGCCACTGCTGCTGGCCCAGCTGCTCTTTGGTGTCCGCTGCTGCCAGGCCAGGCCAGACACGCTCCCAGGGCCAGATTGATGTATAGGCTAGTTAGGCTGAAGCCTAGGGCCTCTAAATCTAGGGGGCCTTGCCAGTCTGCCTGCTCCCCAATGCCGCAGTCTCCCCTCTCCCCAAATTGCAAACCCAAGACTTCAGGCAAGGGCAAGGGCGACTTGGGCCCAGCGACTATGGGACTCAGGGCTAGCCAGTTGGGCCCAATTTGAAGCTCTGAGGCCCAAGGTGGAATCTTAGAGATACAAATAAAATCCATCTAGATTGCCCTGGTGTGGGGGCCTCCTTCGGAGCAGGCCATGGGGCCCAATTTGGCCCCTCTGCCTTAAGGCAGTGGGGGCGATAGTAGCGGAGCTTCATGCTCTGGCACCGGCGTGCGGAGAGCATGCAGGGTTGGGCTGGTGCACGTCCCAGGGGTATGGTGCGGCACCTGTGGGAGTGTGGCACCCCACCGGGATCGCGCTGCCGAGGATGATGTGCACCCCTGCACTCCTCTTCCTCCGCCAGTGGGTGGCAAACCTATGGCATGCACACCATTGACCCATCTGAGTGGAGGAAGCAGCAGCCGAGGAAGAGACCCCCGCCCCGCGCCCTCCACCAGTGTTTTCCGCTGGCGAGGCTGCTCCTCCACCAGCCATCTTTACTGTGGGGCCCTCAGACCTTATGGGAGGTCAGATTTTGAAAAATAAAAATAAAAATGAACAAATTTCTATGCCCCACAAATCACCCAGAGATGCATTTTCAATAGAAGCACACATTCTACTCATGTCAAAACCGTCCACGGGCCAGATTGAGAAGGTGATGGGGCCACATCTGGCCCCAGGGCCTTAGTTTGCCTACCCATGCACTAGGTCATTTTCACACATTCAGCAGTATTAAGTTGTGGGTGGACATAGCAGATGACACATCGATTTCTCCAAAGCAGCTCTTGTTTATTCACAGGCCAGAACGGAACTGAACAGCAAGCAGCTCAGCCGGCCTGCTTTTATAGGCAGCTGGCTGTCAACACTGTAACAACAACAGCCCAGGATTTCCTGCCTAAATTAACTGAAGTGGACCAGAGTGAGAACTGTATACACGATACTCCTGGTGGCCAGGGGAAGAACTTCAGTACATAACAAGCAAAGCCCTTGAGAAACCAGTTCTAAGGTTTCTCGGGCTTTAGTTTGCCTACCTATGCGTAAGCTACAGTAGGAGGATTCGGGTGGCAACATTGTCTCAATCCCTGAGCCTCTTGGGCAGGCTTCCTCAACCTTGGCCCTCCAGATGTTTTGGCCTACAACTCCCACGATCCCTAGCTAGCAGGACCAGTGGTCAGGAATGATGGGAACTGTAGTCTCAAAATATCTGGAGGGACAAGGTTGAGGAAGCTTGCTCTTGGGCTTGCTGATCAGAAGGCCGGCGGTTCAAATCCCCGTGACGGGGTGAGCTCCTGTTGCTCGGTCCCTGCTCCTGCCAACCTCGCAGTTCGAAAGCACGTCAAAGTGCAAGTAGATAAATAGGTGCCGCTCCAGCAGGAAGGTAAGCAGCGTTTTCATGCGCTGCTCTGGTTTCCATCACAGTGTCCCGTTGGGCCTGACGCAGTTTAGTCCTGCTGGCCACATGACGCAGGAAACCGTCTGTTATGTACTGAGAACAATAGGATCCAAATTGCAGCAGTCTGATTAGTCCTAGAACAATAGGATTCAGAATGCAGCAGTCTGATTGGTCCTAGAACAATGCAGCAGTATGATTGGTTGGCAGGAACCACCCAATCCTGCTCCAGATTGAAGTGAATGCACAACCTGATTGGCTTACAGTAGAATTCTGGAATTAGCCAATCATGTGCAGCCCATTGTGTAAATAATGTATATAAAGCAGATACTGTGAGGGGACTTTCATTCATTCCTCCTCACCACTATGAGCTGAATAAAGAGCATGAAATCACTCTGCGACTCTAAGTATATTTCACTGGCGACGAAGGTGGGATCCCGCTGAGCTGACTGCCACACACAGCACCGCAGCACTGCCATCTGCCGCACCGCTGCCTCGCACCGTGTATCCAGGCTTCAGCTCCGGGACACAAGGAACTCAGAATGGCAGCCAACAGCAGCTTCTCGCCATTCAACCCAGCATCTGGAGACTGGGAAGCATACGCCTCCCGTTTCACCTTCCTCCTAGAAGCCAAAGGGGTCACCGACGAAGAAGACGCCAAGAAGAGGGCGATATTCTTCAGCGTCTGCAGAGAGGAGACGTTTGAAATCGCCCGGGCTCTCCTTGCACCTGAAGACGTCACTACTGTTCCATACAAAACAATAATGGAACAGCTGAAGGGGCACTTTTCGCCGCAGCCCTCAGTGGTGGCTCGTCGAAATGCCTTATACGCAAAGCGACAAGCCCCTGGGGAAACCATAACTGGGTTTGTGACCTCTCTCCGCCAAGCCGCCCGGTTCTGCAACTTCTCAGAGCTGGAGAACATGCTTCGTGACCGCCTCGTCGGTGGCCTGAAGGATGAGAAGCTGCAACAACGCCTCTACGCTAAGAAGGACCTAACATTCCAGGTCGCTTTGGAGGAGGCCCTGGCAACGGAAGCTGCCGAGAGGTCGACGCAAGAGGCACGGCCGAGCCTGCCATCCCAACCGAGGGTCCACCACGAAGACCTCACCGACGACTCAGGATCCGACAGGGAGGAGGTGCACCGAGTACAGCAGCGCACTCAAGCAGCGCACAGACCACAGCTGCCTCGACGAGAAGGAGGAAACTGCGCAAGCTGCGGGGAGAGTCACGAGAGGAGGACCTGCCGTTTCCGCAACGCAGAGTGCAGGCAGTGCAGAAAATCGGGACACATCGCCCGGGTGTGTCGGGCTCGGCCCACCCGACACCAGGCATCAGATGACCAACCCAAGAGCCCCAGGTCCTGGGGCCCAACGCACCAAGGCAACTCGACGGAGCTCACGGACTGCCAGGTATACCAGTTGCCCCACCCCAATGTAGAGAAAATTTATGTAGAGGTACAGATAGAGGGGGCCCCATGCCGCATGGAGCTTGACACGGGTTCAGCTCTATCCATAATCTCGGCAAAGACTTTAAGGAAACTGTGTCCTACTGGGGGTCCCAAACTCAGGCCGGCCCCATTCACCCTCCGGGACTTCCGGAAACGTAAGGTCCCCACAATGGGGGTGGGGACCTTCAGGGTGCAATACCGAGGGCGGACGCGGCAACTGGACTTGCTTGTGGTCAAGGGCCCCTACATTAGCTTACTGGGATTGGCATGGTTTGGACCACTGGGGCTAGCTGTCACCGGGGTGAACCACACTAGCTTACAAGTGGACGTGGACGCCATATGCAAGGAATTTCCAGGGGTTTTCGACGGGAAATTGGGACAGTATACGGCCCCCCCATTGCGCTACAGCTTGACCCCGCAGTACGACCGGTCAGGCTCAAGGCCCGCTGGGTCCCGTTCGCCTTGAAACCCCGTATAGACGAGGAATTGGACCAACTCGTGGAGCAGGGAGTGCTGGAGCCGGTGCCTAATGCCCCCTGGGAAACTCCAATCGTCACACCCGTCAAGCCTAATGGTTCGGTCCGCATCTGCGCAGACTACAAATGTACCATAAACAAGGCCCTCACGGCCCACGCATACCCAGTGCCAGTGGTCAGCCATATCCTTGCCACCCTGGCTGGGTCGAAAATTTTTGGCAAGCTGGACTTGGCCCAAGCATATCAACAGCTGCCAGTAGACGAGGCCACAGCAGAGGCACAGACGATTGTGACACACAGAGGAGCGTTCAGGGTAAAGCGGCTGCAATTCGGGGTCAGCGTGGCACCAGGCATATTCCAGAATCTAATGGACTCTCTCCTTAAAGGGATTCCTGGTGTCACCCCCTTCTTCGATGATGTGTTGATTGCCGGGCCCACACCAGAGGAGTTTGAGGACCGCCTCCGCACCGTTCTGCACCGTTTCCAGACGGCGGGTCTCAAGGTGAAGCGGGAAAAATGTCTACTAGGAGTGCCTCAGGTGGACTTTCTGGGATTTATGGTGGACGCAGAAGGGGTCCACCCGACTGGGGACAAGGTACGGGCTATTTGTGATGCCCCAGCGCCCAAGAGCAAGACTGAACTTCAGGCCTTCTTGGGACTATTGAACTTTTACCATTCCTTCCTTCCCCACAAGGCGGCGGTAGCGGAGCCCCTACACAGACTCCTGGACAAGCGGGCCCCTTGGGTGTGGGGCCAGCGCCAGGAGGCCGCATTCCAGGCAGTCAAGGACTTGCTTGTCTCAAACTCTGTCTTGGCACACTTCGACGAGAGGCTGCCGGTGGTGCTAGCATGCGACGCCTCACCCTATGGCATTGGCGCTGTCCTGGGGCACCAACTCCCGGATGGAAGAGAGGTACCGGTGGCGTACTTTTCCCAGACACTCAACGCAACCGAGCGGAACTACTCGCAAATTGACAAGGAGGGTCTGGCAATCGTGAAGGGAGTAAAAAAATTCCATGATTTCTTGTACGGGCGGCCCTTCACCGTGGTGACTGACCACAAGCCGTTGCTTGGCTTGTTTGCCCCCGAAAGGCAGACCCCCCAAGTGCTGTCTCCTCGCGTCCTCAGGTGGTCAATTTTCCTTGCCAGCTACCAGTATGCACTGATTCACCGACCTGGGAAGGCGATGGGCCATGCGGACGCCCTCAGCAGGCTACCACTACCGGAAACAGGCCCCGCCCCAGCACCTGCACAAGAGGTTATGAGCCTGGAGCTGCTTCCCGACCGCCCCATTCAAGCACAATATGTTGCGCACCATTCCAAGAAAGATAGGGTCATCTCCCGGGTCCTGGACTGGGTGTGGAGGGGATGGCCCAGCAGCAGCCCCGGGCCAGAATTCGCCGGCTACACAACCCGCAAACATGAACTGTCGGCCCACAAGGGGTGCCTGTTATGGGGAAGCAGAGTCGTTGTTCCCCAGCCCCTCCGCAAAAGGGTCCTCACAGCCCTACACGAGACACACCCAGGGGTAGTAAGAATGAAGGCCCTTGCCAGGAGTTATGTGTGGTGGCCAGGGATCGACGGAGAGATAGAGGCCTGGGTCAAACACTGCCAGGCCTGCCAAGAATCCCGCCCAGATCCCCCAAGGGCCCCAGTCCAGTCCTGGGAGTCCGCCCGAGCACCATGGTCACGCCTGCATGTGGACTTCGCTGGCCCCTTTCAGGGGAAAACATTCTTCATAGTGGTGGACTCCTACACCAAATGGCTGGAAGTCGCACTGGTACCGTCCACTTCCACGTCCGCAGCCATCCGGGTACTACGCAGGCTGTTTGCAACCCACGGGCTCCCTGACACTCTCGTCTCAGACAACGGGACTGCATTTACGTCAGGAGAATTCCAAACCTTCACAGCGCAGAACGCCATCCGCCACATCCGTTCGGCGCCGTTCCACCCTGCCACCAATGGCCAAGCAGAACGCATGGTGCGGACCACCAAGGACACCCTTCGCCGCATGACGCAAGGGGATTGGGAGTACCACCTCGCTGCATTCCTTCTAGCACAGCACAGCACCCCCAGCTCAACGACTGGCCGGAGCCCCGCTGAACTACTAATGGGTCGGCGCCTTGCAATCAGATTGGACCGCCTTCACCCCGATAGAGCTCAGGATGAGGTAGTGGTGGGGGAAGGCAGGAACCCCCGGACCTTCGAGGCCCAGGACCCAGTGTACGCAAAGAATTTTGGGGCAGGCCCAGCATGGGTACCCGCCACAGTCACCAGGGTCACTGGCCCAGTGTCGTACGAGGTGCTAACAGCTGGGGGGCAATGCTGGCGCCGCCACTGCGACCAGATACGGCGACGATTCCCGGGAGAAACCCAGGAGGAGGACAGGTCAGAGGAGTCCCAAGGGAACAGCGGGGCAGTGAGGCCCATAGAGCAGGAGGGGCCAGCAGGAGAGGCAGAATCAGTAAATACAGAGAGGACCCGTGAGGCCGAAAGGACACCAGAACCAGAACCACGACTGAGCGAGCCGGTTGCACCAGACCAAACAACCCCATCACAGCCAGCATCCTTGGAACACGAGCCAGAGCCTGGAGCCCGGACCAGGGAACACCCCAGGCCGCAACGCACACGTAGGCCGCCAGCATACCTTGAGGACTATGAATGCGACCTCCCGGGCAGGACTGGAACTTAGAGGGGAGGGGTGTTATGTACTGAGAACAATAGGATCCAAATTGCAGCAGTCTGATTAGTCCTAGAACAATAGGATTCAGAATGCAGCAGTCTGATTGGTCCTAGAACAATGCAGCAGTATGATTGGTTGGCAGGAACCACCCAATCCTGCTCCAGATTGAAGTGAATCCACAACCTGATTGGCTTACAGTAGAATTCCGGAATTAGCCAATCATGTGCAGCCCATTGTGTAAATAATGTATATAAAGCAGATACTGTGAGGGGACTTTCATTCATTCCTCCTCACCACTATGAGCTGAATAAAGAGCATGAAATCACTCTGCGACTCTGAGTATATTTCACCATCTGTGGACAAATGCTGGCTCCCTTGGGCAAGGCTGGATTTCGAGGAAGAGCAGTCCTTGGCCCCTCCACTTGGGAGGCTCCTCCCAGCTCCGCACCCTCACAAGCAAAATTGAGTGACGCCAAGGGTGACGGTGATGGGGCTTTAAAATTCTGCAACTCTCAATTTCTCCTCTAAAGGACAGACGGTGTCATTGTTAAAAACTATGGTGATTTTTTTTAAAAGCATAAAAATAATACAGAGAAAGTTTTGCGGTAACTGAACTTTGTAAACCTTTTGCAGAATCAGCATTCATGTTAATGTTGTACAGTGGTACCTCTGGTTACGTACTTAATTCGTTCTGGAGGTCCGTTCTTAACCTGAAACTGTTCTTAACCTGAAGCACCACTTTAGCTAATGGGGCCTCCCGCTGCTGCTGCGCCGCCAGAGCCCGATTTTTGTTCTCATCCTGAAGCAAAGTTCTTAACCTGAAGCACTATTTCTGGGTTAGCGGAGTCTGTAACTTGAAGCGTATGTAACCCAAGGTACCACTGTAATGTTATTCTTTAAAAAAACAACCTTGAGTTTACAAATTATATTGTGGCCCTTAATTCATTCTTTTGAGTCTTGAAAAACTCCTCTCTCCTGAGCAGTTAGTAACCACAAGGCTAAAAAATAGCTGCAATATTGCTTCCACATTAGAAAGGGCCATCTGATTTTTTCCCTTGTATATAATTTGATAAATGTCTGAATGAAACAGAGAGGGCTCTGCTGTAAGCCTATGGCTTTGTCTCACATACAGGTGAAAGTGCCAAGGTTTCAGGTCAATATCTTCTGGGTATGCTTCCATCAACCGTTCAACACCTTGCTGAATTTCTTGCTTACATGCTATCAAATTAGCAAGAATGGCAAACAATTGTGCAATGTCACACAGTAGTTCTTCTTTTTAAATTGTCTTCAAGTGCATCTAAGACTGTATAGGAATAAAGCATGGGTAGGCAAACTTCATCCCCTTCATGGATCACTGCCTTGCCGTGGCGAAGGGGCTTGAAGAACTCAGAGAAGCTATGAACTATGCCAAGGAGGGCACCCAAGATGAACAGGTCATAGTGGAGAGTTTTGACCAAACGTGATCCACCTGGAGTAGGAACCGGCAAGCCACTCCAGTATCCCTGCCAAGAAAACTCCATGGACAAAGACAACAGGCATATAAAAGTTATGACGCTGGAAGATGAGCCCCTCAGGTCAGAAGGTGTCCAACATGCTACTGAGGAAGACCGGAGGACAAGTACAAGTAGATCCAGAGCTGATGAAGCGGCTGGGCCAAAGCCGAAAGGACGCTCAGTTGCGGATATGCCTGGAAGCGAAAGGAAAGTCCAATGCTGTAAAGAAAAATATTGCATAGGAACCTGGAATGTAAGAACAATGAACCTGGGTAAGTTGGATGTGGTCAAAATGAGATGGCGAGAATAAATATTGACATCCTGGGCATCAGTGAGCTAAAATGGACGGGAATGGGCGAATTCAGTTCGGATGACTATCATATCTACTACTGTGGGCAAGAAACCCGTAAAAGAAATGGAGTGGCCCTCATAGTCAACAAAAGAGTGGCGAAATCTGTACTGGGATGCAGTCTCAAAAATGATAGAATGATCTTGATACGAATCCAAGGCAGACCTTTTAACATCACAGTAATCCAAGTTTATGCACCAACTACTGGTGCTGAAGAAACTGAAATTGACCAATTCTATGAAGACTTACAAGACCTTATAGAAGTGACACCAAAGAAGGATGTTCTGCTCATTATAGGGGATTGGAATGCTAAAGTAGGGAGTCAAGAGATAAAAGGAACAACTGGCAAGTTTGGCCTTGGAGATCAAAACGAAGCAGGGCAAAGGCTAATAGAATTCTGCCAAGAGAACAAGCTGGTCATCACAAACACGCTTTTCCAACAACACAAGAGACGACTCTATACATGGACATCCCCAGATGGGCAACATCGAAATCAGATTGATTATATTCTCTGCAGCCAAAGATGGAGAAGCTCTCTATACAGTCTGCAAAACAAGACCTGGAGCTGACTGTGGCTCAGATCATCAGCTTCTTATAGCAAAATTCAAGCTTAAACTGAAGAAAGTAGGAAAAACCACTGGACAGGTAAGATACAATCTAAACCAAATCCCTTATGAATACACAGTGGAAGTGAGGAACAGGTTTAAGGATTTAGATTTGCTGGACAGAGTGCCTGAAGAACTATGGGTGGAGGCTCGCAACATTATACAGGAGGCAGCAACTAAAACCATCCCAATGAAAAAGAAATGCAAGAAAGCAAAGTGGCTGTCCAACGAGGCCTTACAAATAGCGGGGGAGAGAAGGCAAGCAAAATGCGAGGGAGATAATGAAAGATACAAGAAATTGAATGCAGATTTCCAAAGAATAGCAAGGAGAGACAAGAAGGCCTTCTTAAATGAGCAATGCAAACAAATAGAGGAAAGAAACAGAATGGGAAGAACCAGAGATCTGTTCAAGAAAATCGGAAATATGAAAGGAACATTTCACACAAAGATTACCATAATAAAGGACAAAAGTGGTAAAGACCTAACTGAAGCAGAAGACATCAAGAAGAGGTGGCAAGAATACACAGAGGAATTATACCAGAAAGATATGGATGTCTCGTACACCCCAGGTAGTGTGGTTGCTGACCTTGAGCCAGACATCCTGGAGAGTGAAGTCAAATGGGCCTTAGAAAGCACTGCAAATAACAAGGCCAGTGGAAGTGATGGTATTCCAGCTGAACTGTTTAAAATTTTAAAAGATGATGCTGTTAAGGTGCTACACTCAATATGCCAGCAAGTTTGGAAAACTCAGCAGTGGCCAGAGGATTGGAGAAGATCAGTCTACATCCCAATCCCAAAGAAAGGCAGTGCCAAAGAATGCTCCAACTACCGCACAATTGCACTCATTTCACACGCTAGCAAGGTTATGCTTAAAATTCTACAAGGAAGGCTCAAGCAGTATGTGGACCGAGAACTCCCAGAAGTGCAAGCTGGATTTAGAAGAGGCAGAGGAACCAGAGACCAAATTGCAAACATGCGCTGGATTATGGAGAAAGCTAGAGAGTTCCAGAAAGACATCTACTTCTGCTTCATTGACTATGCAAAAGCCTTTGACTGTGTTGACCACAGCAAACTATGGCAAGTTCTTAAAGAAATGGGAGTGCCTGATCACCTCATCTGTCTCCTGCGAAATCTCTATGTGGGACAAGAAGCTACAGTTAGAACTGGATATGGAACAACTGATTGGTTCCAAATTGGGAAAGGAGTATGGCAAGGCTGTGTATTGTCTCCCTGCTTATTTAACTTATATGCAGAATTCATCATGCGAAAGGCTGGGCTGGATGAATCCCAAGCCGGAATTAAGATTGCCGGAAGAAATATCAACAACCTCAGATATGCAGATGACACAACCTTGATGGCAGAAAGTGAAGAGGAATTAAAGAACCTTTTAATGAGGGTGAAAGAGGAGAGCGCAAAATATGGTCTGAAGCTCAACATCAAAAAAACGAAGATCATGGCCACTGGGCCCATCACCTCCTGGCAAATAGAAGGGGAAGAAATGGAGGCAGTGAGAGATTTTACTTTCTTGGGCTCCATGATCAGTGCAGATGGTGACAGCAGTCACGAAATTAAAAGACGCCTGCTCCTTGGGAGAAAGGCGATGGCAAACCTAGACAACATCTTAAAAAGCAGAGACATCACCTTGCCAACAAAGGTCCGTATAGTTAAAGCCATGGTTTTCACAGTAGTGATGTATGGAAGTGAGAGCTGGACCATAAAGAAGGCTGATCGCCGAAGAATGGATGTTTTTGAATTCTGGTGCTGGAGGAGACTCTTGAGAGTCCCATGGACTGCAAGAAGATCAAACCTCTCCATTCTGAAGGAAATCAGCCCTGAGCGCTCACTGGAAGGACAGATCGTGAAGCTGAGGCTCCAATACTTTGGCCACCTCATGAGAAGAGAAGACTCCCTGGAAAAGACCCTGATGTTGGGAAAGATGGAGGGCACAAGGAGAAGGGGACGACAGAGAATGAGATGGTTGGATGGTGTTCTTGAAGCTACCAGCATGAGTTTGATCAAACTGCGGGAGGCAGTGGAGGACAGAAGTGCCTGGCGTGCTCTGGTCCATGGGGTCACAAAGAGTCGGACACGACTAAACGACTAAACAACAACAACAACAACAGGCAAACTAAGGCCCGGAAGCCAGATCCGGACCCATAGGCGCCGACTCCATGGGGCCTGAGGGGGCCCTAGCCCCCTCAAAAATTCGTTTGGGGGGCTCCGCCCCCCAATAATCTCGGGCGCCCCTCCAGCAGAGCCCCATCGCCGCCCCTCCCCCAGCCCAAAATGCACAGGGTCGGGCTGCATGCCTCCTGCCCTCCCTCCCAAGCAAAAGCTCCACCCAATTTCCTTCGGAGCTGATTAATAGGCGCAGCACGCTCTCCCCTATTCGCTCACGAGGAGGCGGCGCCACTTTATTTGCATATTCATGAGCTTATTTATTATTCATGAGCTTTCATTTATTATTCATTATTTATTATTCATGGGCTCCCCCAATATTTTTTATAAGTCGGCGCCCCTGTCCGGACCCATCGCCTTCTCAATCTGGCCGGCGGATGGTCTGGGAATCGGTGTGTTTTTACATGAGTAGAATGTGTGCTTTTATTTAAAGTGCATCTCTGGGTTATTTACAGATGGGTAGCCGTGTTGGTCTGCCATAGTCAAAATAAAAAAATTCCTTCCTGTAGCACCTTAAAGACCAACTAAGTTAGTTCTTGGTATAAGCTTTCGTGTGCATGCACACTTCTTCAGATATCTGGGTTATTTGTGGGGCATGGGAATTTGTTCTTTCTTTCTTTTTCTTTTCAAAATATAGTCCAGCCCCACACAAGGTCTGAGGGACAGTGGATCAATTTTTAAAGAAATGTTTTTTATTAACTTTAAATATTTTCTCAAAATAAATATCAAATATCATTACTAAACTTACCTTTTCCATTCCCCCTCCCTCTCTATTGACTTTCCTCAACTACCATTTCTGATTTATTACATCCAACGATACATTCTGCTGTTTGAATGCAATGTACTTCTTGTTCTCTATAACTAAAGTTGTAAATGCTCATTTAAATCCTGCCAGTGAGACCATTTCTTTTTGCTGTTTCTGCGATATATCGTGAAAGGTTCCCATTATTTTTCAAAGTCACTATTATCCCTTTCACGCAATTTTTCGTTAACTTTGCTAACTCTGCATAATTCACCAACTTTTCTTGCCATTGTGCTTTTGATGGGACTTCTCCGGTCTTCCAGTTTTGAGCTATTAACATTTTTGCAGCCGTCGTAGCGTACATGAATAATGTCCTTTGTTTCTGTTATGTACTGAAGTTCTCACCCTGGGCCAGCAGGGGGATACTGTAGATCGTTATGCAAATAAGGGATCGAAAGTGACGTTCAGTGATTGGATAGTTTTAGAAAAGTTACAATTATGTGTACTGGAGCTCTGTATAAGCAGGCTGACTGAACCCTTCAGCTCAGTTCTTTTCTGGCCTGTGAATAAACAAGGGCTGTTTGAAGAATCACTGTGTTGTCTGATATGTTCACCCACAACTAAACACTGGCGACAAAGGTGGGATCGATGGACATCAGAGCACAGCCAGATGCGGTCATCCTCTGAGCTGAGCTGAATCACTGAGCGAAAACAGAACCAATTCAGAGCTGACTGTTCTGGCTAGAGCACAGTGTTCCATCCATCGCCCTCCATGCCGGCATCGGAATAAAGGCTTCACTTGTGCCTCTACCACTGTTTATGCCAGCCTCTGAATTATGGGACTCCTACCTTGCTCGGTTCGACTGCTACCTCCAAGCCAACGAGCTGACGGAAGTATCACAGGAGCGTAAGCGGGGCCTATTCCTCAGCCTCTGTGGGCCTGAGGTGTTTGAGATGGCCCGAGCATTGGTTGCGCCTGTAGCAGTCCAGGCAACACCATGGGACATGATCCAAGAGAAGCTCCGCAACCACTACGCACCGAAGCCGTCCAAGATTGCTGCCCGCCATGCATTCTACCACCGGAACCAGGCAGAGGGGGAGTCAATCAACAACTACACCACCACCCTGCGACAGGCTGCAATGCACTGCGAGTTCCGAGACTTAGACAATGCCCTGATGGATCGAATTGTCTGTGGGGTCCGGGACATCCATCTGCAACGGCGTCTCCTAGCCAAGCCAGACCTCACGCTACAGAAAGCCATTGAGGAGGCTGTGGCCCAGGAGATCCGCAAGGCCAGCAGCCTGCGTCTTGCTAGGAAGCCAGTTCCAGTGCATCATGAAGAGGCCAGCAGTGATGAGGCATCCTCCAGTGAAGACGATGACGTGTACCAGACAAAGCGGGAGCGCAGGAAGTTCCAACAGAAGTCCAAGAGCCAACCAGAATGTGCCGGCTGTGGAGGCAACCATTCCCGTGCAAAGTGTCGATTCAGAGACACCACCTGTAGGAAGTGTTCCAGAAGGGGCCACATCGCTAAGGTCTGCCAATCGGCTCCGTCTGACACCCCCCCTTCACCAACTCGCAAGTCCAAGTCTTCACTCTAGTCTGCCAAGGAAAGCTGTTTCGCTCTCACCAACTGCCGCTGCCCGTCTGGAACCACAATTGGCCAAACCGACTCGCCTACGCGACGCAAGCTGAACGTCACGGTGCTCATTGAAGGAGCTCCATGTGACACGGAGATCGACACCGGGTCTGCCCTGTCCATCGTGTCTTGGAGCACCATCAAAAGACTGGTACCCAGAGTGTCCAAAAGGCAACTTGACTCTCACCGCGTACACCTGAGAGACTACCAGGGAAACGACATTCCCGTGGTAGGCGTTGGCCGGTTCCGGATTGCCTTCAAGGATTTTTCGGTCCTGCTCCGACTGGTGGTGGTCGAAGGTCAGCGGCCAAACCTCCTAGGGCTAGACTGGTTTGATGCCCTCGGCCTGGAAGTCACCGGCATCAACTGCATCTCTAACGCAGAGACTGCGGGTTTGGTCAAAGACTTTGCCGAGGTTTTTGACGGCACTTTGGGGCAATATACAGGTACGCCCATCTCCTTCAGCCTTGATCCACAAGTCGCCCCCATCAAGCTAAAGCCACGCCGGGTTCCCTTTGCTTTCAAGGCTAAGGTGGACAAACAACTGGACAAGCTGATCGCCCAAGGTGTTTTGGAGCAGGTTGACCATGCCAAGTGGGAAACCCCCATCGTCACGCCTGTCAAGCCAGATGGGTCGGTGAGAATCTGCGCTGACTACAAGTGCACGATCAACAAGGCACTTCAGCAGCACGCTTACCTGGTTCCTGTTGTTCAACACCTGCAGCATTCCCTGGGTGAGGGTAAGGTCTTTGCTAAGCTGGACCTTGCCCAAGCCTATCAACAACTGCCCGTCGATGATGCCACCGGTGAAGCCCAGACAATTGTCACCCACTGAGGGGCATTCCGTTGCTGCCGTTGTAGTTCGGAGTGAGTGTGGCTAATGGCATCTTCCAAAGCCTTATGGAGCGTCTCCTGCAAGGGCTTCCGGGCGTCTTGGTATCCGCAGACGTCTTGGTATCCGCAGACTCACACCAGCAGCTGTTTGAGCGACTCCACGTCGTGCTGACCAGGTACCAGGAGGCCGGACTCAAGGTAAAGAGGGAGAAGTGCCAGATCGTCATTCCACAGGTGGAGTTCCTGGGCTATCTTATCAACGCCTCCGGCCTTCACCCGACCACATCCAAGATCCGCGCTATCCAGCAGGCCCCCATCCCAAAGAACAAGACGGAGTTGCAGGCGTTCCTGGGACTGCTGAACTTTTATAACATGTTCCTGCCCAACAAAGCCACGGTGGCTGAGCCTCTTCATCGACTCCTCAGCACAAAGATGTCTTGGTCCTGGGGCCATCAGGAGATGGTGGCCTTCAACGCGGTCAAGGCTCACCTTTCATCGGACAGTGTGCTGGTACAGTACAGTGAAGCCAGGCCGCTGGTACAGTGAAGCCAGGCTGCCTGCGACGCATCACCTTTTGGCATCGGCGCTGTCCTTAGTCACCGTTTTCCAGATGGAAGAGAAGCACCACTCGCCTGCTTTTCCAGGACGCTATCTCTGACTGAATGGAATTACAGCCAGCTCAACAAGGAGGCACTGGCACTTGTGGCTGGAGTGAAGAGGTTCTACAGCAGGACTTTCGACCTCATCACCGACCACAAGCCGCTCCTGGGCCTCCTCGCCGCTCATGCTGTGGTGGACTGTTTTCCTGGCTGCCTACCACTACCGGCTCATCCATCGCCCAGGGAAATTGATGGGCCATGCCAATGCCCTCAGTCCGATTTAAATTTTAAAAATTCGATTAAAAAAAATCCGATTTATATTAAAATAAATAAATAAATCCGATTTTTTAAAAAATCAAAAGAAAGCATTGATTTTTATCCACCCTGATAATATCAATCAATCAAAATGTTTATTCGGCTTTACGCCCATCATAAAGCACAACACACAAAACAAATCAAATAAAACAGCGGTCTCGTACAAGCCACAAGTAATATAACACAATTCACAGCTCACAAGGACAAATATTGGCAATTCAAAAGAAAAATTTAAGATTAAGATTAAAAAAATTAGACACTACCCTAAAATCAATATCTGATGTCATTATCGAAAATTCTTATAGCTATCAATAATCAGCTAACATTCCATTCCGTCTCTTGTACGAGAGGACGGCTGTTAGGAATTTAGCAACCTCTAGCGTAATACAAGGATCCACATCTTGAAGAACCCAGGCAAGCTGTAGGTCTGCTGGTTTGTCAGCCATAGGCTGGATTATGGAGTTTAGTATACTAGCACGAGCTGAACTGTACATAGGGCAGATAAACATAACATGATGAAGAGATTCAGATGTTTTCATTTCACAAGCACACATTGAAGGGACTTGGCCTTTAGTGAATCTATGTCTCAGCACGTTTGTTGGAAAAACATTGAACCTAGCTCTAATGAAGGCATATCGGTGAGATGCGGCCATAAGCGATGTTAAGTAGGACGGAGCACGGTAGATAGGGATTATGCTGAGATTTAACGGCGAGCAGGCTCCACCACCAGCTAAGAAATTTTGGTATAGCTCCGCATCATCCAGCCTTTGATTTATACACCTTTTTGCCACGTTTAGATCCAGTTTGAGCAATTCAGTGGGCGAGATCTCATAGGACAGCAATTACATTTTTATTTGCTGCAAGTCACTTAGAGACCTTCAGGTGACAAGCGACTAATAATAATAATAATTCCCGAAAAATAAAAGTCACGGGCAAAAGAGCGAACGGGGACTCGAACTCGTACTCCTGAAAAGGAATCATGACGCTTCCTCCACCGGCCCCTCCCTTCCACCGCAAAAGCCACTTTCTGGATTGGCCCGTTGTCATGGGGGACGTCAAAGTAAAGCAGCCAATCTGCGTTACCGCGCTTGCCCCGCCCTCAGTGGGCGGAGCGGCAAGGGACAGCAGCCGCGACGAAATCAAAAGGCTCGCCTTCCCTCGCCCGGGTTTTTTCCCTCCCCCCCCTCCCTCCGGCCAGACGTACGCACGCGCAGAGGCCGACATGCGCGGGAGCAGAGGGGTGCGTGCATGAAGGGCCGGCCCACCGTTTCCGTCCTCTCCCAGCAGCCAGCGCGCGCACACACCCGCATGCGCACTGCCTCCCGGCTGGCCCGCCTCCGCCTGAGGAGGCCCATCGACGCTGTGCTCCGGCGAGAAGGACGCACGCATGCGCAGGAGCAGCCCTTCCCTCTCGCCCATCAGCCGGGCGATCCAGTACGCGCGCGCGCGCATGCGCAACGCCTACCGGCTGGCCGACCTCCGCCTGAGGAGGCGCTCCGACGCCGCTCCGGAGGCGAAGCTGAGGCGACGACGGGCAGGAGGAGCCGCCTCCCCCGGGCAAGCCCTCCGCGGGCGCTGCCATGCTCCTTCCGCCGCAGCTGGGAGGCCGGGCCTGAGGAGCCGCAGCCGAGCCGCCCTCGGTGAGCAGGCCCGCCGCCGCCGCCGCCTCCATGGCCCAGGCCGAGAAGATGGAGCTGGACCTGGAGATGCCGCCGGCCGGGAGCGAGGGGGGCGGCCTGAGGCGCTCCAACAGCGCCCCGCTCATCCACGGGCTCAGGTGAGGCACGGGGATGGCAGGGTGAGGGGATGGCAGGGTGAGGGGAGGGCAGGGGCACCTCCTCCTCTTGGGCCTGGCCCTTGGCCACAGGAGGAATAATAATAATAAAAAATAATTTTTATTTGTATCTCGTCCTCCCTGGCGGAGGCCAGGCTCGGGGCGGCTAACATAGTAAAAACAACACAGTATGCATAAAAACAGACATCAGTTAATTATAATTGATCTTAAAATTAATTCAGACAAGTTATAACCTGGGCAGGTGGCAATTATCAGGTTGGAATTAAGAGAGGTTAACACTTGCTATGACCAACTGTTTCCCCTGGTTATTATTTTAAAAAGGACATTGGGGTCAGGAAGGGCAGAAAGGGGGCATCACCCCGGAGGTAGCACCGCCCCTTGGCCCTCCAGCTGCTTTGGGACTACAATGTCCATCATCCCTAGGGATAATGGGAGTTGTAGTGCCCAAACAGCTGTAGGGCCAAGTTGGGCCATGCCTGATCTAGAGTAGTGGTGGCCCAACTTGGCCCGCCAGCTGCTTTGGGACTACAGTTCCCATCATCACTGACCACTGGTCCTGTTAGCTAGGGGTGATGGGAGTTGTAGTCCCAAAACAGCTGGGGGGGCAGGTTGTGCCATGCCTGCTTGAAATGAATGGGCGTACAGAGACTCAAAGAGACCAAGATCCATCATGCGCAACGAAGCCGAACTTAGGGTCAACGTGGGAATTATGAGACGTATAGGATGCCGAACTACCACACTTTCAGTCCCAGAGCAGTCCCATGTGAATATTGTGCAGTGTTTTTCAACCTTTTTTGGGCAAAGGCACACTTGTTTCATGAAAAAAATCACGAGGCACACCACCACTGTGTGCGGAGAGGGAGATGTCACAGCCCCGCTGCTCTCTATGGGGAATCGGATGAGAGCGGACCGTCTGTCCGCTCTCATCCAATCCCATCCGATCTGATCCCCACCCAGGACGGATGGAAAATAGGGTGGACACAGTCCGGCGCCCGCCTAGTGGGCGAAAATTTGACATTTATTTTTTAAAAAATCTTTCAAATTTTTCAATTTTTCCCACGGCACACCAGGCAACATCTCGCGGCACACTAGTGTGCCGCGGAACAGTGGTTGAAAAACACTGGTTTATAGGCACCTCGCCTATATATATATGTGCAATGGAAGGCTTAAAAGCAGTTCTTGTGCCAGGTGAGCTGGGGGTTCCCCTGGAGGAAAAGCAGCGTGGATTTGATTTAAATCACTAGTCAGTAAGGTTTGATTTACATCATTTTTTTACAGAAAGGTTTAACCTTGCTGGCATCCTCTTCGTATTGACAACCAGAAGAAGATTGCATTTTTGGAAGAATAAATTTTCAGAGTTGTTTTCACAGTGACATCAGAAATGACCGATTTGGTTATATTATTAGAAAGACATAAACAGATAATGATGAAATTATTTTTATTTGGACACCGTACTTGATTGGAAGGAGAAAAATCATTTCCTTCATAACCATTTAAACCATGTATTCCACTATAATAATAACATGATAGCATATGGATCCATGTTTGTGAACCGACGTGGTTAAACAATTTTTTTTTAGTCAGAGTTTTAGCACACATGAGAAACTTTAAACAAATCCTTATTTCCTGATGAATAGCCTTTGGACTAGGGGACGCGGGTGGCGCTGTGGGTAAAAGCCTCAGCGCCTAGGGCTTGCCGATCGAAAGGTCGGCAGTTCGAATCCCCGCGGCGGGGTGCGCTCCCGCTGCTCGGTCCCAGCGCCTGCCAACCTAGCAGTTCGAAAGCACCCCCGGGTGCAAGTAGATAAATAGGTACCGCTTACCAACGGGAAGGTAAACGGCGTTCCGTGTGCTGCGCTGGCTCGCCAGATGCAGCTTTGTCACGCTGGCCACGTGACCCGGAAGTGTCTCCGGACAGCGCTGGCCCCCGGCCTCTTGAGTGAGATGGGCGCACAAACACCAGAGTCTGTCAAGACTGGCCCGTTCGGGCAGGGGTACCTTTACCTTTACCTTTACTAGCCTTTGGACTAGAATGTCACATAAATAGAAAACTATCTTTAGAAAGATTTTCCCTCCAGAAGCATTTTATTTTAAAAATCCGATTATTTTTTAAAAAGTGATTTAAATAAAAAAAATCTAATTTTTAATTTTTATTCTTTACATCAGTGATGACCCAACTTGGCCCTTCAGCTTTTTTGGGCTACAACTCCCATCACCCCTAGCTAACAGGACCAGTGGTCAGGGATGATGGAAATTGTAGTCCCAAAACAGTTGGAGGGTCAGGTTTGGCCATCACTGCTTTAATTCATAGATTTTAATCTACCCTGATATTATATATATATATCGTATTTTTCATTCCATAAGACACGCCTAGTTTTTAGAAGAGGAAAACAGGAAAAAACATATTCTGAATCAAATGTTGTGCTAAACTACAGTGGTACCTCTGGTTAAGAACTTAATTTGTTCCAGAGGTCCGTTCTTAACCTAAAACTCTTCTTAACCTGAGGTACCACTTTAGCTAATGAGGCCCCCCGTTGCTGCTGCGCCACCGGAGCACAATTTCTCTTCTCATCCTGAAGCAAAATTCTTAACCCGAGGTACTATTTCTGGGTTCGTGGAGTATGTAATCTGAAGCGTCTGTAACCTGAAGCATCTGTAACCCAAGGTACCACTGTATATGAGCTTTCCACATTAAGTCCCTTAGATCTAGATTTATTATTTTATTTTTATTATTTTAATAAAGCCAAAAGAAGTGGGACTTCTTGTTCATTTCAGAGAGCTCTGGGGGCTTTCATATGAGGGAGGAATCTGATTCAATTCCCATTTAAAGTCACACCTTCGTACACAACGCAAGGACCACACCACAGCTGCCCTTCAAAGGAACTACTTTGGTACTACTACTTCCTTTCTGCAAAGGAAGGTACTATTGTCCCAGCAAGACCAGTGGTGGAGGAAGGGTCTTGTGTGGCGGCACGTCGCCTGCGGGGATGTGGGATGTCGCTCATGCAATCGTCGTCCCAAGGGGGTGGCAATCCCAATGGGGCGGCCAAGTACAGGGGCAGACGTATTACACGGCTCCCGCTGTGTTTGCTTTGCACCCGTGTAAGTGGCTCCTTTCCTGCTTTGCAGCTTAAAAGCATGCTGCGGAGGAGGGATGGACAGGAGCCATGCCTCCCATCTGTTCCGCCTCCGCGCAGCATTCGTTTCATAAGACGCACGGACACTTCCCCTTTTTAGGGGGGAAAAGGGCGTCTTATGGAGCGAAAAATACAGCATGTGCAATGGAATGCTTAAAAGCGGATTTATGTGCCAGGTCTACTGAGGGTTCCCCTGGAGAAAAGAGAGTTTTTAAGCTGTTAGCCTGACTCGCTAGGGAAGGTCTGCTCAGCACACAGGCTCTGGTGGTACGAGGGTCCTCTCTCACCTTCTAGCCATGGGGTATGCAAGTTTCGCACAATGAAATTTGGAAAAAAACACCCCTGTGTATGTTGAAAGACAGAGAGGTTTGAGGAATGTAAATTTGCTTGACAATGTTTTTATCCTCCGGACTACTTGCATCAGTGTTTAAAGCAGGGGTCAGGAAACTTTTTCTGCAGGAGACCGGTCCACTGTCCCTCAGACTTGACCCTCCTGTGCCCCACAGATTACCCAGAGATGCATTTTAAATAAAAGGGCACATTCTACTAATGTAAAAACACGCTGATTCCTGGACCATCTGCGGGCTGGATTGAGAAGGCGATTGGGCCGGATCCAGCCCCTGGGCCTTAGTTTTATTTTTATTATTTTAATAAAGCCAAAAGAAGTGGGACTTCTTGTTCATTTCAGAGAGCTCTGGGGGCTTTCATATGAGGGAGGAATCTGATTCAATTCCCATTTAAAGTCACACCTTCGTACACAACGCAAGGACCAAACCACAGCTGCCCTTCAAAGGAACTACTTTGGTACTACTACTTCCTTTCTGCAAAGGAAGGTACTATTGTCCCAGCAAGACCAGTGGTGGAGGGAGGGTCTTGTGTGGCGGCACGTCGCCTGCGGGGACGTGGGATGTCGCTCATGCGATCGTCGTCCCAAGGGGGTGGCAATCCCAATGGGGCGGCAAATTTACATTGTCAAGCAAATTTACATTCCTCAAACCTCTCTGTCTTTCAACATACACAGGGGTGTTTTTTTCCAAATTTCATTGTGCGAAACTTGCATACCCCATGGCTAGAAGGTGAGAGAGGACCCTCGTACCACCAGAGCCTACGCATGGTTTAAAGCAGGCATGGCCAAACTTGGCCCTCCAGCACTTTTGAGACTACAATTCCCATCATCCATGACCTCTTGTCCTGTTAGTTAGGGATGATGGGATTTGTAGTTCCAAAACAGCTTTAGGGCCAAGTTTGGCCATGCCTGCTTTAAAGCATACAGTTAAAGCACAAATACAGTGGTACCTCTGTTTACAGTTCGTTCCAGAGGTCTGTTCTTAACCTGAAACAGTTTTTAACCTGAGGTACCACTTTAGCTAATGGGGACTCCTGCTGCCACCGCATGATTTCTGTTCTCATCCTGAAGCAAAGTTCTTAACCCGAGGTACTATTTCTGGGTTAGCAGAGTCTGTAACCCGCAGCGTCTGTAACCAGAAGCATCTGTAACCCAAGGTACCACTGTAAAGGATCTGGAGAGGACATTGGAATGTTGTTCTACTTTACGCTACCTAAGGTCACAGGGAACTGGTATCCTATAGACCAGTGATGGCCAGACTTGGCCCTCCAGCTGTTTTGGGACTACGACTCCCATCATCCCTCGCTAACATGACCAGTGGTCAGGGATGATGGGCATTGTAGTCCCAAAACAGCTGGAGGGCCGAGTTTGGCTACCACAGCTATAGACGTCTGTTACAAAGGGCAATTAACCTCTATATCAGTGGGGCTTCTGTTGTTTCGTTGGCATCCATCTGTCTTGGAAGAGAATGGAGGATTGCACCTGTGGAATGGCCTTCATAGTAGTTTCAGACGGACGGCTTCTTGTCTCACAGCTCATACTCTTAGCCAACGTACTGCTATTCCATTAGTAATTAATAATACTAACAATTTATTATTTATACACCCCATGCCCCCCAGCCTCTCTGGGTGGCTTCCAACCAAATATTAAAAACACAATAAAAAAATTCCTTCCAGTAGCACCTTAAAGACCAACTAAGTTAGTTCTTGGCATGAGCTTTCGTGTGCATGCACACTTCTTCGCATGCACACGAAAGCTCATACCAAGAACTAACTTAGTTGGTCTTTAAGGTGCTACTGGAAGGAATTTTTTTATTTTGACTATGGCAGACCAACACGGCTACCTATCTGTAATTAAAAACACAAGACAGCATCAAACATTAAGAAACTTCCCTAAACAGGGCTGCCTTCAGATATCTTTTAAAAGTCAGATTGTTGCTTATTGCCTTGATATCAGCTGGGAGGGCGTTCCACAAGGCAGACGCCACCACTCAGAAGGCCGTTTGCCTGGTTCCCTGTAACCTCGCTTCTCGCAGGGAGGGAACCAATGGGAGCCAATGCAGGTCTCTCAGGACCAGTGTTATGTGATCTTGGTGGCCACTCCCAGTCCCCAGTCTGGCTGCTGTATTCTGGATTAATTGCAGTTTGCGAGTCACCTTCAAAGGCAGCCCCACGTAGAGCGCATGGCAGTAGTTCATTTCCTAAGTTAGATGGGTTTCACACAAAGTTTCTTCAGTCCCTATTACAGGTCCCAAACTGTGTCCCAAATTCAATTCTTGGAAACAGGTGGGTTGCCCTGAGATACAGGCGCTCTTGCTGAAAGTACTGAGATCTTTCTCAGTACTTGGCCTGGGGGAGGGATTACTTCTGCATTTAACCTGCAAGGAGTTTATCAGCCCATGGCTGAAAACTATGGCCAGAAAATCCAGAAAAGCTATGATACCGCCCTTGAATCCGTGAGGCAAAGATTTTGGGACATTTCACATAGCGACCTGCAATCCCGATCTTATGTAATTTGTAGCCCGGTCGCAGCTGGAATCCAATACAGGTATGAATTTCAGATATCCTCATATCTTAGGAACCTGTCTGTACCAACATATTAGTGTTTATTTACCAAGCCAGACTAAATGTATTTCCAACGGAAGTGCTGAATGGTAGACTGAGAGGCATCCCTTATCAGAACTGGCTTTGTTTATGTTCTCAGGACATCAATAGTATGAAGCATATTTTACTGCGATGTGGGCAGTACAAGCAAGCAAGGGACAAACTGATCAAACCCCTTCTGGCAAATCTGCCGAGAAAATCTGAAGTGTCCCATATTAAACATCTTTTGGAGGACAGGTCCAATGATATTGCACTGGCTGTGGCAAAGTTTCTTTCGGAAGTTAAAAGAAACAAAGATCTTCCTGCTTGAGACATAATAAAACGACTGCTTCGGTTTCTCTTTCTTTTGTGGTTGGCTGTCATAACTGTATTTTGTCCTGAAATTGTTCAATGGGTCTTTGGACCGCAATAAAGGTTGATGATGATGATGCAGGGCAGCAGTGTGGCCAGGATTCAGAGTGCCACAGGTGATATTGTGCTAGCTGTGCATGGGAGCTACGTATTTATATAGAGCCAGCAATATACGTGGCACATTTCCGAACAAACCAAGCAGCCTCTTCCAAAGTTGATAGCCTACATTCAGATGGGAGAGAAAAGTGTGGGAAGGGAAGGATAGTCACATGCATAACGTAATAGACGCTTTCGCTTCTTTCAGTGATAATTCCCAGGTCTTCCAGCCGCACGTCTTGCGCACCCGCCGGAACAGCACAACGGTCGTGAACCGGCACAGCATGGTAAGCACTGGGGAGATCCAAAGAGCTTTCGAACTCCAGCGGTTTGTGGAAGATGGAGACTGTGCGGGAGACTGACTGACAGGCGGCGGAGGCCCTGTTGCATTTTGATCAAAGCTGAATTGGTTGCTGGAGGGCCGAGTTTGCCTATGCCTGCTTTAATGCTACTGTTAACTCCAGATAATAAAGGTAAAGGTACCCCTTCCCGTACGGGCCAGTCGTGACTGACTCTGGGGTTGCGCGTCCATCTCACTCAAGAGGCCGGGGGCCAGCGCTGTCCGGAGACACTTCCGGGTCACGTGGCCAGCGTGACAAAGCTGCTCTGGTGAGCCTGCACCAGTGCAGCACACGGAAACGCCGTTTACCTTCCCGCTATAAAGTGGTACCTATCTATCTACTCGCACTTAAGGGTGCTTTCGAACTGCTAGGTAGACAGGAGCTGGGACCGAACGACGGGAGCTCACCCCGCCGCGGGGATTCGAACCGCCGACCATACGATCGGCAAGGCCTAGGCGCTGAGGTTTTACCCACAGCGCCACCCGCGTCCCAACTCCAGATAACAAACCAGAATAAACCAGATTTCCATGTCACAGTTGATGTGTGTGCTGTACTATCCAATCCAAACCATTTAAACTTGGCCCTCCAGATGTTTTGGGACTACAACGCCCATCAGCCCTAGCTAACAGGACCAGTGGTCAGGGATGATGGGAATTGTAGTCCCCAAACAGTTGGAGGGCCGAGTTTGGGGATGCTTGCTCTAATATGACTCTCCTACCAAGGAGTTAACACTCTCGTGTCCAGATTGTGCTCTGGAGCATGCATACACACACACACACACACACACACACACGTGTGTGTGTATGTGCGCGCGCGCAAGTTCTCTGGTGTCTCTTAATGAGCTGTATATGTCTGTATATAATACAGTGTTGTGGGGCATGCTTCCTGACTATATTACGTGGAAATTAATTAAATTCCTCTGGGTTGACTCTCCTCTTTACTTCTTGGGTACGCAGGCTTCTTTTCTGATCCAGACATCGTTTTTTTACAATCGCTGCCATTTGCACATCTCAGTTTCCCACCAGGGCAGAACTCCAACTCGAGGCCAGGCTTCCCATCGCGCCCGACGTAATCACACAAATAGAAACTGCAAATAGAAATATGCCCTGCCAGCCCACTGAGAAACTCTGCTCTGGAGCGTAGCTATTCATGACATATCTCAGGATTGAAGTTGTTGAGATTTTTTTTTACGGTTTTGCCCCAAAGCTGTTGAGCTTCTTTTAGGATTTTAAGGATTTTATCCCAAAGTTGTAGAGCTTTATTTAGGCTTGATACTGCTGAGTGCTGAGCTTTTCTTACGTTTTTGCCCCAAAGCTGTTGAGCTTCTTTTATCATAGAATCATAGAATCATAGAGTTGGAAGAGACCTCAAGGGCCATCGAGTCCAATCCCCTGCCAAGCAGGAAACACCATCAGAGCACTCCTGACATATGGTTGTCAAGCCTCTGCTTAAAGACCTCCAAAAAAGGAGACTTCATCACACTCCTTGGCAGCAAATTCCACTGTCGAACAGCTCTTACTGTCAGGAAGTTCTTCCTAGTAAGTTCTTACTGTCAGGAAGTTCTTTTAGGATTCAAGTTGTTGAGCTTTTTTGTTGAGCATGCAGTAAACTTTATTTCCTCTTTCTATAACTTTTTGCAAGATGAGAAATTTGCAATTTTCTGTTTTGCAAAGAGGCAAGCTGATAACATTTTCAATGGCAGGGATTCATTCAGATAATTTTGCCCCGAGATTGAATTAGCTTTAGTATCAGTCTCTGCATGCTAGGCTAAAGTGTCAATCATCTCCACCAGATGAACAGCAAAGATGAGAAAATTAAGTTTTGCACCTGAAATTTCACATATAAATAATGCTTCAACTCTTCTTAGCCACCAATGAAGGTGTTTTCAGGTTCTATTGTTAAAATATTCAGAGTAATATTACCTTCCTTTGCAACAGATTTATATGATGGAGTTTGACTGCATCTGCATGAGAGAAACTGTCATTCCTCTTCCCTTTTAAGAAGAATGAATATTCTTTCAATGCTATAAAAATAAGGAGTTTTCAGGGCCACCTGCCTTGGAGTAGAGGCTGAGTGGTAGTATATTTCTCCTACATTAAAATGGGTGGAATGCATATCTACCATAATCCATAGTCCTTGGGAGGTTACAGCTGTGGAAATATTAGTGTTCTTCAGGGTGGATTTGATTTAAATCACGATTTAAACCACTAGTAAGTAAGACTTGATTTAAATCATTTTTTTACAGAAAGGTTTAATCTTGCTGGCATCCTCTTCATATCGAGAACCAGAGGAAGGTTTCCTTTTTGGAATCTTAAATTTTCAGTCATTTTTACAGTCACATCAGAAATGACTGATTGGTTCTACTATCAGAAATAAACAGATCATTGTTTCTGTTTGGACAACTTTTCTGCTGTACTTGATTGGAAGGAGAAAAATAATCATTTCCTTCATAACAATTTAAACCATTTATTTTACTAAAACAATAACATAGTACATGGATCCATGGTTGTTAACTGATGTGGTTAAACTATTAGAAATACATTGAAAGATAATTATGAAATTATGGTGAGGTTTAATAAGTTAACTGTTTATATTTGGACAACATTTCTGCTGTACTTGATTAGAAGGAGAAAAATAATCATTTCCTTCATATTTCACTAAAATAAGAACATGATAGCATATGGACCCATGCTTGTAAAACCATGCTTGTGGTTAAATTTTTAATATTAAAAAAACTTCGAGTTTTAGCACACATGAAAAACTTTAAACCAGGGGTCAGCAAACTTTTTCAGGAGGGGGCCAGTCCACTCTCCCTCAGACCTTGTTAGGGGCCGGACCCACCGCCTCCCAAAAGCGCCCCCCTCTGGAATGCCCCCCTCCCCGCTTATGCCACTCACGCCACAGCCACTGACGCTGCCCCATCTTCGGCAGCGTCAGCGTCCCCTGTCTTGGCGGAGTACAGAGGCCATGCCGCTGGCTTGGTGGCGGAGGCAGCCCCCACGCCGCTGTCACTTCCTCCCCACTCGGCCGCTTCCTCCTGCTCAAGGGGCGTCGCGGAAGTCAGTTTCCGCGTGGTGAGGCCTCTGCACCGCGCCTGTTTAGCGCGGGGACTGACCAAGTGGGCGGTAGGGTCCTGCAAGGTTTGTGGGCCGGATTAATGAGCCCAGTGGGCCACATCCAGCCCGCGGGCCTTAGTTTGACGACCTCTGCTTTAAACGAATCCTTCTTTCCTGATGAACAGCCTTTGGGCTAGAATGTCACTTAAATAGAAAACTATCTTTAGAAAGACTTTTCCTCCAAAAGCGTTTTATTTTCAAAATCCGATTTTCCGAAATTTTCTGTGTATAAGATGCCCTCATGTATAAGACTCCAATGGGGGACTCCAAATTAAGAAAACATCCCTCAGCACTACCCATGTATAAGATGAGCCCCAATTTAAAACCTATTTTTGGGGTAAAAAACCCCCCAAAGACACGAAAAAATACGGTAAATTAAAAAAAATTTCAATTTAAAAATCTGTTTTTTATTTTTTTAAAAAATATATAGTTGATTTTTATCCACCTTGGTGTTATTACTATACAAGTTCCATGGGCATTTTTTATTAATGGCTCATCTTTCCGTCTTTACAAAGTGGCGTGCCAGGTTCTTGATTGAGTGTCGGTTTTCAGCCCAGCCAAAGAAAGGTAACATCTGAAAGGTCTGTGCCTTCTTCCTTCTCTCCTGCAGCTGATCTCTTCCTCTACAATTCGTATCCCCAGCAGCCGACTCCACCAGATCAGAAGGGTAAGCAACATTTCACTTTTATGGGCACTGTCATTAAAGTACAAACATATATAAAAGTTCTTTGGAATTGGTCTCTCAATAATATCTCGGTTCTTTGAAGAAAACAGTTGTCTTGTGTGCTCCACTCCCAAAACCAAGCTCTATTTTTTTGCCTTCCTAAAAGGAAAAAACTCTGGGTTTCTTAGCTAATTTTTTCTAGCTTCCACATATGGTTGTTAGAATTGGGGTCTCCATGACCCTATTCCACCTCTCCCTAATTTTCAGAAGCGCAGATTTTTCTGTGTATAAGACTAGGGTTTCCCGTGAAAAGATAATGTTCAGAATTTGGGGGGTGTCTTATACTTGGGGGCGTCTTATAGACGAAAAAATACGGCAGTTAAATGCAACTTATGGGCAAGTTCTTGTTTGCAGGTCTGGGGTCCCACAGTGTGCATTTAACCCAGGCATAGGCAAACTCTGCCCTCCGGATGTTTTGGGACTACAATTCCCATCATCCCTGACCGCTGGTCCTGCTAGCTAGGGATGGTGGGAGTTGTAGTCCCCAAACAGCTGGAGGGCTGAGTTTGGCTGTGCCTGATTTAACCTTTGGCTATTGCTAATTGGAATCCTCCTACTTGCATTCTAGAAGCTGAGCTATATCATCATCATCATCATCATACTCTTGTTTAGAACCCAGTATAATGGTCTCTATATAATCTTGGACTGGAGCTTTTGTTGCGGGTGTTGTTGCTGTTAATATTTTGTACTGTATCTTTATTTGGAATCTTACATTTTACATGGAAATTGTTCTATTTGGTTATGTATTATTGGATGTTTTCTTAATTGTATGTGACTACTTTTCTGTGTAGTTACGTATTTTTTTATAGTATGTTGTAAGCCTTGAGCATGACTTTAACTTTGGAAACTCAATAAGCACATGAGATGTAACCGGCTGTGTTCTTAGATAAATAAGGTATACTATTCATAGAATCAAATTGTAAATTTCAACAGAAGTAACTCATAAAATTCAACAAGCAAACAAAGCAGAAGACCCAGTGGATCAGAACATTCTCTAGTCAGTTCATGCATAAGGTCCATTCGTGTAACGATATTGTCTTTATTTGCATTACTTAGAGCTTTAACTACTGATGAAGCCCAGGACGGCGAAACAAGGCCAATATTCCGGAAATCCTTGTCTTAGACTCTGTGAAAGGATTTTATGGAACTGTAACAACCTTTCATGTGGATGGTTTGGGCTTTATGAACAGACAGGTGGAATAGACACCATTACACATACCATTACACGTACAAAACCCACACATATGTACATTAGTGACAGAGGTGTCCTCTGCTCTTTTTAAGCAGCATTTGAACACAGTTTGGCATGGAGTCTACTAGTTTCGAACAGTCCCTGTAGATCAGGGGTCAGCAAACTTTTTCAGCACGGGCCTCGTCCACTGTCACTCACAACCTTGTGGGGGGGCCAGACTATATTTTGAAGAAATAAAAATGAACGAATTCCTATGCCCCACAAATAACCCAGAGATGCACTTTAAATAAATGGACACATTCTACTCATGTCAAAACACCAGGCAGGCTCCACAAATAACCCAGAGATGCACTTTAAATAAATGGACACATTCTACTCATGTCAAAACATGCTGATTCCAGGACCGTCTCCGGGCCGGATTGAGAAGGCCAATGGGCCGGATCTGACCCCCGGGCCTTAGTCTGCCTACCCATGATATAGGATAAATTAGATTCTGCTGATATAGGACAGGCCTAGGCCAACTCGGCCCTTCAGATGTTTTGGGACTACAACGCCCATCCTCCCTGACCACTGGTCCTGTTAGCTAGAGATGGTGGGAGTTGTAGTCCCAAAACAGCTTGAGGGCTGAGTTTGCCGATGCCTGATGGGTTGATATGTGGTTGATATAGGAAATGATAATTTTGCGGAGCAGGAAGTCATTGAGAACTAAGCTGTGAATTCTTGTACTCCAGGAGGAAGGAGTGGATTTGATGAACAGAGAAGCGGCGCATGAAAGGTGGGTGCAACTGAACTGCTGTTTTTAAAAAAGCAGATACTGTGTTCTCTTGTCGCCACTGATGAGCCTTTTTGTGTTTTAGGGAAGTCCAAACAGCAATGCAGATAAGCCAATCATGGGAAGAAAGCTTGAGCCTGGTAATCCTTTTACAGATGTTTAATATTTTAATTCCACTCCCTGACTTAACCAGTGGGGGATGGAGTGATTGGCCGTTCTCTTTTTCATCGGGATCTTTATGGCGCAGCCTCTAGGGCCGCTGCATCCCGTGAGGCTGTCAACATGACCCTTTTGTGTTCTCAGAGTGATAATGACTTGGACAAATCGGAAAAATCCTCGTCTCCAAAGAGGATAGACTTCATTCCCGTCTCTCCGGCACCTTCGCCTACGAGGGGGATTGGAAAGGTACGCCAGAGAGCTTCCTCAGTATGGGAGTTGCAAGGGAAGCGGCATTGTGGGAAGACTACAGGAACTAAATGATATACAGTGGTACCTTGGGTTACAAACACTTCGGGTTACAGACTCCGCTAACCCAGAAATAGTACCTCGGGTTAAGAACTTTGCTTCAGGATGAGAACAGAAATCGCACGGCGCCAGTGAGAGGTCCCATTAGCTAAAGTGGTGCTTCAGGTTAAGAACGGACCTCCAGAACAAATTAAGTTCTTAACCAGAGGTACCACTTTAGAGCAGGGCCTCAAATCTTTTGGACCGATAAGCTCATTAATAATCTTCAGAGTGGGCTGTGGGCACCAAGCCTTCTTGTTGCTTCTGTCCAAAAATGGAGAGATAAATATCCTTTACTTTCCCATGTAGTCAAGTTAAAAACAAAAAACCCGTCACATTAAAGCTTGCCTTGGTAAAAACCGTAGATTCCCTGCTCACTAACACCACAAAACCTTTGATCCAAAGCATGCAACCGAATGCTGAATGCTCAGAAGCTACATGGGCAGCTGAATTAAGATTTCCGGTGGTTTGGGGCCAGAATTAATGTCAAAGTAATTTGTGCCGGAAGGAGTACCACATAGCGTCATTTCAGCTTCCTTCACTAGCAGGGGTGGAATAGTGAAATCCTGAGCACCAATTTTGAGAACCTGCTAGAGTATCACAGTGGTTTCTGATGACAGCACTTTTTAAGTGAGAAAAAAGCACCCGATGTTTGCAATATGTTTATAAAACTTTTTTTAATATCATAATTTTTATTACTTTTTTGCAAACGTTTTAAACATAACATGCAATTTATATATAATATAGAAAGCATTTGGTTACAACAGCCTGAGACTTCCCTCCTCCTTGACTCATTGTTTCCCCACTTATTACCGTATTTTTCGCCCTATAGGACGCACTTTTTCCCCTCCAAAAATGAAGGGGAAATCTGGGTGCGTCCTATGGGGCGAATGCAGGCTTTTGCTGAAGCTTGGAGAGCGAGAGGGGTCGGTGCGCACCGACCCCTCTCGCTCTCCAGGCTTTAGGAAGACATCCGCAGCCTAGGCAGCCCTGCGGGAGGTCCCACAGGGCTGTCTAGGCTGCGGATAGCAGCCTGCTTCCTGGAGTGCCACCCTGGATAGCAGCCTGCTGCCCGGCACAAGGGGCACCGTGAAGCAGAGCGCCCCGCGCGCCGGACAGACATCCGCAACGTGGGGAGCCCTGCAGGAGTTCCCCGCAGGGCTCCCCTGGCTGCGGATAGCACAAGCTCGCGGGACAGCAGGGAGGCACAGCACCACCATCCCACTGTTCCTCAACCTGGTTCGGTTTCCCCGACCTGTTTTTTGGGGGGCAATAAAGGGCAAATTTTTTTCCTTTATTTCCCCCCCAAAAAACTAGGTGCGTCCTATGGGACGGAGCGTCCTATGGGACGAAAAATACGGTATCTAATACTGCATTTTGGAATTGAAATTATTTCCGTGTTTTTCTGTGTATAAGACTAGGTTTTTCCCCTAAAAAATAATGTCAAAAATTTGGGGCGTCTTATACACGTATACGTCTTGCCGCCATTTTCTTAAATCGGAGTCCTCAAAAATAGGGGGTGTCCTATTCATGGGGGTGTCTTATAGGCAGAAAGATATGGTACTGTTAAATCTTAATCATAAATCAACCATTTTTAAATTACCGTATTTTTCTGTCTATAAGATGCCCCCTATTTTTAGGAACCCTGATATATGAAGGGGGGGGGGAGATGGCCCGCGTGTGTAAGATGCCCCTCAGTTTTGGACATTATTTTTCAGGAGGAAACCCTAGCCTTACAGACAAAAAAATACAGTGGTACCTCTGGATGCGAACAGGATCCGTTCCAGAGCCCCCTTTGCATCGTGAGCAGAACGCAACCCGCATTTGCAAGTGTGCGGGTTGCGATTTGCCACATTAGCACATGCGTGTGACGTCATTCTGAGCATATGTGCGAGCGGCGAAACCCGGAAGTAACCTGTTCCGTTACTTCCGGGTTGCCGCGGAACGCAGCCTGAAAAGATTTAACCCGAAGCGTCTTTAACCTGAGGTATGACTGTACTAAGAAATCCTAATCGTAAATCAACCATTTTTAAATTATACTTTGCAATAATGGATAATGTCCACCTTGTAAAACTTCTTGCAACCCTACTAGCAAAGTTAGTTTTTTACAATTGTCTTTCAAGTATTCTGTAAGTTTATTCCAATCTTTCAGGAAAGTCTGGTCTTGCTGGTTCCGAGTTTTCCCTGCAAGTTTTGCCAGCTCACCATAGTCCATTAATTTCGTCAGCCCCTTTTTCATTGGCATCTCATGTGCTTCCATATCTGGGGTAATAATATTCTTGCTGCAGTTTTTGCAGATAAAAACAGTCTTTTATATTGCTTATGTATTTCATTACCCACAATTCCTAGTGAGAAGGCTTCTGGTTTTTGTTTTGTTTTTTTTAAAATAAATGTATATTTCAACATTTTTTTAAAACCACATACGGTTAAAAAGTAGCTTCCTTTTCTTTACGTTTCCAATGACGATTCATTGTTTTATACATTTTTAGCTAATTTCACTGGTGTTTATATTTTGATAAGACTACTTTAAAACATTGTTTCAGGTGCTTTTCAATGCTGTGCTTGTCTTTCCTAGCAATGCTTTTCTCCCTCCCTGCAAATGTTTGTGAGTAGTAATGGACTGCCTCCAAGCCCAATTCCCAGCCCCACAAGGAGATTTTCAAAGTAAGTCACTGTATCTGTGGAAGTGTTTCTTAATAATCAGTTTGACTTCTGTACTGTTAATTTATACTGTACATGAACTATGCCTGTGAGTGGAATATATCAGGGTGCATAAAAACCATTGATTTTTTAAAAATATTTTTTTTAAAAAAAAATCGGGATTCTTTTTTTATTTAAATCAGATTTTTAAAATAAAATGCTTTTGGAGGAAAAATCTTTCTAAAGATAGTTTTCTATTTAAGTGACATTCGAGTCCAAAGGCTATTCATCTGGAAATCAGGATTTGTTTAAAGTTTTCCTTTTTGGAAAATAATAAATTTTCAGAGTAGTTTTTACAGTTTTATCAAAAATTACTGATTTGGTCCTACTCTTAGAAATACTTTGATTGACAGATAATTATGAAATTTGTTTCATAAACAAATTATGACAATTTATTTTAAGTTTTCATTTTTGGAAAATAATAAATTCCCAGTTTTTACAGTTCTATCCAAAATGACTGATTTGGTTCTACTATTAAAAATACATTGATTGACAGATAATTATGAAATTATTGTGAGGTTTAATAAGTTAACTGTTTCTATAATAATAATAATCTTTGTTATGTTATGTGGTCCAACGACCCATAAAAAGGATTCAAAATAAAATAGATTCATACAGACAACCCCCCAGAGAAGGGAGACCGAAGCGTTATTTGTTTAGTCATGGGTATGTTGATCTTTGATTTGTATGACTACTGAAAGAAACTTTGCCACGGCCACTGTGATATCATTGGACTTGTCGTCCAGAAGATATTTGATATAGTAGGCTTCAGATTGACCCAGCCGATTTGCCAATAGTGGTTTAATCTATAGTTCCCTAGCTTGATCATATTGTCTGCAATGCAATAAAATATGCCTCATGCAGTCGACGATCCTATTTTGATAAGGGATACCTCTCAGTCTGGAGGCAGTGAGAGATTTTACTTTCTTGGGCTCCATGATCCTTGCAGATGCTGACAGCAGCCACGAAATTAAAAGACGCCTGCTTCTTAGGAAAAAAGCAATGACAAACCTAGACAGTATCTTAAAAAGTAGAGACATCACCTTGCCAGCAAAGGTCCTTATAGTAAAAGCTATGGTTTTCCAAGTAGCAATGTATGGAAGTGAGAGCTGGACCATAAAGAAGGATGATCGCCAAAGAATGGATGCTTTTGAATTCTGGTGCTGGAGGAGACTCTTGAGAGTCCCATGGACTGCAAGAAGATCAAACGTATCCATTCTTAAGGAAATCAGCCCTGAGTGCTCACTGGAAGGACAGATCGTGAAGCTGAGGCTCCAATACTTTGGCCACCTCATGAGAAGAGAATATTCCCTGAAAAAGACCCTGATGTTGGGAAAGATGGAGGGCACAAGGAGAAGGGGACGACAGAGGACGAGATGGTGGGACAGAGTTCTCGAAGCTACCAACATGAGTCTGACCAAACTGCGGGAGGCAGTGGAAGACAGGAGTGCCTGGCATGCTCTGGTCCATGGGGTCACGAAGAGTCGGACACAACTAAACAACAACAACAACGCCTCTCAGTCTGGCGCTTAACACTTCTGATGGGAATACATTTAATCTGGCTTTGGTGAAAAGACACCGGTATTTTGGTACAGACAAATTTCTAAGACATGCAGGTGTCTGAAACTCGAACCCATAGTGAATTCCTACTTCTAATGGGCCGCAGATAACATGAGATTGAGATCGGAGATCACTACGTGATATGTCCCAGAGCCTTCGCCTCAGAGATTCAAAGGCAGTATCATAGCCCAGATGGTACAGGAGAGAAAGTGGCATACCAAGCCAAGTGGCTTTTCTAACCATCATTTTCATCTATGAGCTGGCAAACTCCTCGTTGTTTAGGTATGGAAGCCCTTCCCTAGGCCAAAGACACAGAACTTGAGCTAGTATCTCAGGCCAGCCCACCATGCTTTAGTTGATAGAGGAAATTCACCTGTTTTGAAAAATAGTATTGCATTTGGAACACAATTTGGACCGGAGAAACTTTGCCTGGAAGCCATTGAACCTGGAGAATGAGCCATTGAACCAGGCGTTTGAGGCATAGAGGAGTTGAGAGACAGATTTTGCATTAAATACCTTAATGGCTGATGGAACATAATGGCCTCCCCTTGTATGAAAGAATTGAAGTATAGCCAGTTTGCTTACCTCTGCCTTTTGATAGGTGGTCTGCCAATGATGTTTCCAGGACTTGGAATAATGGAACAGAAGCCCTAGGTACCGGAAGAATTTGGTCTGCTCTAGTTTGTGACCGTCCAGTACCCATTTACTCAGGGAGAATCTCTTCTCAAACACCAGGACTTTAGATTTTTCATAACCGATGGATAACCCATTACCAGAGCAGTAGTCTGAGAATTTCCTTAGTTGATAGTTCAGGCCAGGTCTGGTTCGGGAGAGGATGGCCGCGTCATCCGCATACAACAAGAGAGGGGTCTTTCTCGTCCCTATTTTTGGAACATGGCCATCAGGGTCCATTAAGCTTGCCTCTAAGTCATTCAGAAACGAACTGAACAAAGTAGGGGCCAAAATGCATCCCCGTCTCACTCCCCTGGCCATCTCAATACAGTCTGAGAGCTGGCCCTGCAAATTGCTTCCACAGTGCAGGGCTTTAGTAAGATATAGGAGACGTTTATCCTTCAGTGCTAGATGCAACTCGGCCCATAGTTGGAATCCAGGGATGGAGTCAAAAGGCAGATTTCAGGTCCATAAAGGCCACAAAGAGTTTTCCCTGTCGAGGTCTGGTGTACTTCTCGGCTAGGAGGGACAGCATTAGACAGTGGTCTGATGTTGAGTGGTTCTTGCAGAAAGCTGCCTGAGCTTCAGATAGTATGTTATAGTCATTTAGAAAAGTTGTCAGTTTATTACAGAGAAAGCAGCTGTCTTACTGCAAAAGAATTTCAGAAAGAGACTTGAAAGAGAAGTGGCTAATTGCAACTTATTACTAAACTGAAAACTATGGAGAGACTTCATCTGAATAGAGATATTGGATTCCTGTCTCATTGCATAAGCTAAAGCTATTTTTGGTCATCTGAATACCATCCCTTGCTTTTTCCTGCAGGACTAATTGCAGTCATTCACAGTCGCCAACAGGTTGACCATACTCATACTACTACCCTTCGGAGAAAAACCCCGCCCCACCCTCCCACTATATATCAGGGTCTGGGGACTTCTCCTCCCTCTATATATAAGGGTCTGGGGGCTCCCCTCCCGCTATATATAAGGGCCTGGGGACTTCCGCTTCAATATATCTGAAGAAGTCATCCCCTCAATATGGACAAGCAGAAGAAGGTTTCCTTGTTGAAATAATAAAATCCTTTATTTACAGAAAGGTTCGATCTTGCTGGCATCCTCTCAATGTGGACAAGCAGAGAAAGGTTTCCATTTTGGGAACCGTAAAATCACCCATCTCCTACTACCCTTCCAAGAGAAAACCCCGCCCCACCCTCCCGCTATATATAAGTGTCAGGGGACTTATGTTTCCGTGTATCAGAAGAAGGGAGCCTGCCCATGAAAGCTTTGACCCAGAACAAACTGAGTTGGTCTCTTAAGGCGCTGCTGAACCATTTTGTTATTTTTATTTATTTATTTTGACTGCGTCCCACCAATGCAGCTACCCACCTGAATCTAGATGTATGCTGGTGGACAGTGTCTGGTGTCATGTTTGTTATTATTATTTATAATTTCTTGTATTTCTACACCGCCCCCTATCTCTCGGGGCGCTTCACATTAAAAACCACTTGCATAAAACCAACACGGAAACCAGATTATCAGTTGTACAATTTAAACATGTTGTGTGTTGCCTTACTTCAAATTCAGCCACAGCACATGGCTAATTATTATTAATAGTAGAATGTCACCCGAAATTTACAATTTCCAAATAATGTACTGTACCTTTCAATTTTCTTACACTGTTCTTGAGGTTATTGACAGGTGTGTCAAATAAATAATTATCAGTTCTATACATCAGTTTTATCAGCATCAGCTACCTACACTGGTTAGTGAGGTCTGATCTACAAGTATTATATTTACATGTATGGATATCCTAAAAAAATTACTTGGTACGCATTCCTTATTTATTGTTTATTTGTTATTTAATATACAGGGGACGTGGGTGGCGCTGTGGGTAAAACCTCAGCGCCTAGGACTCGCCGATCGTCAGGTCGGCGGTTCGAATCCCCGCGGCCGGGTGCGCTCCCGTTGCTCAGTCCCAGCACCTGCCAACCTAGCAGTTCGAAAGCACCCCCGGGTGCAAGTAGATAAATAGGGACCGCTTACCAGCGGGAAGGTAAACGGCGTTCCGTGTGCGGCTCTGGCTCGCCAGAGCAGCGTTGTCACGCTGGCCACGTGACCCGGAAGTGTCTCCGGACAGCGCTGGCCCCCGGCCTCTTGAGTGAGATGGGTGCACAACCCTAGAGGTGGACACGACTGGCCCGTACGGGCAGGGGTACCTTTACCTTTTATGCAGGTTGCTTCAGCACTGTTTAAAATGTCAACTCATTACGTTAGTGTTGGACCAATATATCTATATATCAAATCTGGCAGCACAACGCAATTTGAAACTATAGTCACAGGCTGGTTACTTAAAGCCTATTTTTTAAATAAATTTCTTTCTTGTGGAAATTTCTCAGTTATCATTTAAACACGTTGTGTGTTGCATTCCTCATCTATGCAGATATAAATTGGCATTTCGGATGTTACATAACTTGTCATTATTTGTGTTTTATTTTCTCCAGATGATAGCATTTATTTTCAACTTTATATTGATGTTATTAGTGTTGCCCAGAAAATACTGCACCGTGTAGATTTGCTTATTAAAGAGCAGACTCATTTAACAGAGGTTCATTTGATAACCCGCTTGGGCACAGAGTCCATCTTCAGTGAAATTCCTCTGGCGGTTAAAAATATTATGGTGTTTTCTTTTCGGGATGAAATCTTGTGAAAGGCTACTCTTTGTAAGGATTGGGGGGGAGGGTTTCCTATACAGCATTATAATCAGGGTGGATTTGATTTAAATCAAACCGATTTAACTCACGATTAAAATTCCTTGATTTGAACCACTAGTCAGGAAGGCTTGATTTAAACCTTTCTTTCTTTTTTTACAGAAAGGTTCAACCTTGCAGGCAACCTCTAAATATGGACAAGCAGAGGAAGGTTTCCTTTTGGGAATAATAAAATCCCTTTTTTACAGAAAGGGTTAGCCTTGCTGGCATCCTCTTCATATTGACAAACAGAGGAAGGTTTCCTTTTTGGAATCATAAATCTTCAGAGGAGTTTTTACAGTTATATCAAAAATGACTGATTTAGTTACACCATTAGAAACAATTATGAAATTACGATGAGGTTTAATAAGTTAACTCGTTCTATTTGGACAACTTTTCTGCAGTACTTTATTGGAAGGAGAAAAATAATCATTTCCTTCATAACAATTTAAACCATTTATTTCACTAAAGGAATAACATTATAGCACATGTATCCATGTTTGTTAACTGATGTGGTTAATTAAAAATTTTCAAACACACCTTAGACCAGCGAGGGCAAAGTTGAGCCACGCCTGATCTAGAACAGTGGTGGCTCAACTTGGCCCTCCAGCTGCCTTGGGACTACAACTCCCATCATCCCTGACCACTGCTCCTGTGAGCTAGGGATGATGGGAGTTGTAGTCCCCAAAGAGCTGGAGGGCCAAATTTGGCCATGCCGGCCTTAGATTGAGTTTTAGCACTTAAAAAAAATCATTGTTTCCTTGATGAATAGCCTTTGAGCTATAATGTAACCGAAATAGAAAACTAGCTTTAGAAATATTTTTCCTTCAAAAGCATTTTATTTTTAAAATCCGATTTAAATAATTAAAAATCATTGATTTTTATCCACCCTGATTATACTCTTGAAAACACAATATACAGTGGTACCTCGCAAGACGAATGCCTCGCAAGACAAAAGACTCGCTAGACGAAAGGTTTTTCCGTTTTCGATTTGCCTCGCAAGACGAATTTCCCTATGGGCTTGCTTCGCAAGACGAAAACGTCTCGCGACTTTGTTTCCTTTGTCTAAAAACAAAGACATGTTTTGTTTATAAAGTTAATTTATTTTCCCTTCAATTTTTGAACTGCTCTTTACAGTATGTGTGACTTTAAAGAGCAGTTAATAAACTGTTGTTGTACCAAATTTGGCTTTGTTTGGACTTTTTTTGACCATAGGAACGCATTAATTGATTTTCAATGCATTCCTATGGGATTTCGTGATTCGCAAGACGAAAAATTCGCTAGACGACAAAACTTGCGGAACGAATTAATTTCGTCTTGCGGGGCACCACTGTAGTAGCTTTAAAGTCATTCACCTTGTCACCTCGGAAGTTTCCCCGTTCCTGGAAAGACCATAATCTGGCTTTGATTTTAGCAGGAGGAGCCAGAGTCCAATCAACTGCATCCGGCCCAGCGCTCTTGGTCCCATCAAAAGGAAAGGTAAGTGCAGAGGTGGAGGAAGGGGGGGCAGTGGAGGTGGGGCGCCCCAGGTGTCACCACTGACGGGGTGGTGACAAATTGCCGGGCGGCCCTTGTTGTGGGGCCTGCAGCCCGCCCGAGCCACACATCTCTTCTGCTCTAGATCAGGCATGGCCCAACTTGGTCCTCCAGCTGTTTTGGGACTGCAGCTCCCATCATCCCTAGCTCACAGGACCAGTGGTCAGTCCCAAGACAGCTGGAGGGCCAAGTTGGCCTAGGCCTCCTCTTTTCTCTGCCAAGCTTGTGACTCCATCCCTTCAGCTGGTTTTTTTCTTTTCAGATCTTTGTATCGCCCTTTAAATTAGCATTTTCTGACCTTAATATCCTTGTAGCCAACTCTTATCTCTTTGGCCAGATTTTTTGCAGTACATTTTTAGAATAATTGTTCATATACCAAATAAATTTACTCCAGTCTCTTCGAAATTTTTGGTTGTCTTGGTTCCGGATTCTACCAGTCAGCTTGGCCAATTCTGCATAGTCCAGGCATGGCCAAACTCAGCCCTCCAGATGTTTTTAGCCTACAACTCCCATTGTCCCTAGCTAACAGGCCCAGTGGTCAGGGATTATGGGAATTGTAGTCCCAAAACATCTGGAGGGCAGAGTTTGCCTATGCCTGGACTACAACTCCCATCATCCCTAGCTCTCAGGACTTGTGGTCAGGGATGATGAGAGTTGCAGTCCCCAAGCAGCTGGAGGGTTGAGTTTGGCCCCCTCTGGCTTAGTCCACCATCTTCATTCTGCCACTCCTCAATTGTTGGTAACTCTGGCAGTTTCCACCTCTTGGCTAATAAACCATCTGAAACAAATCTGCTTGATTTCAATAGGTGAAATGGAAACCGAAAGCCAGCCCAAGAGACTTTTCCAAGGAACCACCAACATGCTTTCTCCTGACGCGACACACCTTTCTGACCTCAGCTCATGGTAAAATTAATCTTAATAATACATATACTACTCATCAATGCCCAGAAATGGTTCGCTGTATCTTTTGATGCTCTAGCATTCCAAAATATTTCCTACCCAGGGTGGATAAAAACCAATGATTTTTTATTGAAAAGTTTTTTTTAATTTGATTTTTAAAAAATTTAAATCAGATTTTTAAAATTTAATTTGGAATTTTAAAATAAAATGCTTTGGGGGGCGGGAATCTTTCTAAAGATAGTTTTCTGTGACATATATCCATGGATCAGGGTGGCTAAAAATCAAGGAATTTTTTTTAAAATAAAAAAATCGTATTCTTGAAAAAATTTAATCAGATTTTTTTTCTTCAATTAATTTTTTTGATTTAAATCAGATTTTTAAAACAAAATTCTTTTGGAGGAAAAATCTTTCTAAAGATTTTTTTTATATAAGTGGCTTTCTAGTCCACGCATAGACAAACTCTGGCCTTCAGGATGTTTTGGGATTACAACTCCCATCATCCCTGACCACTAGTCCTGTTAGCTAGGGATGATGGGAGTTGTAGTCCCAAAACAACTGGAGGGCTGAGTTTGCCTATGCCTGTTCTAGTCCAAAGGCTATTCATCAGGAAATAAGGATGTGGTTAAAGTTTTTCATGTGTGCTAAAAAATCACTCATTTTTTATATAACTGTAAAAACTATTTTGAAAATTTATGATTTCAGAAAGGAAACCTTCCTCAGGTTGTCAGTATTAAGAGGATGGCAGCAAGGTTGAACCTTTCTATTAAAAAAAATGACTTAAATGAAGCCTTACTGATGAGTGATTGAAATAAAGTCTGACTGATGAGGGATTTATATCTATTTGATTTGTATCAAATCCACCCTGCCACAAACACTCCCCCAGCCCATAAACTGTAAAAGCTTCTCTGTAAATTGATGATTCCAAAAAGGAAACCTTCCTCCAATGGTCCATATTAAGAGAATGCCAGCATGACTGAACCTTTCTGTAAATAAAAAGGATTTTAAATCAAGCCTTACTGACGAGTGATTTGAATTGTGATTTCAACCGACTTGATAGCAATAAATGATAGTACCCAATCCACCCGGGTGGGTACTGACCTGAAGAAGTGTGCAGATACATACTGTATTTTTTGCTCCATAAGACACTTTTTTCCTCCTAAAAAGTAAGGGGAAATGTCTGTGCGCCTTATGGAGCGAACGTGGTCCCTGGAGCTGAATTGCCCAGGGTCAAAAAGCAGATCATGCTCCTTTTTTTGAAAGAGGGAAGGGGGTGTTGAAACAAAGCCGCTGATTGGTAAGCGATAAGGGAAAGAGATAAGGGACGTGATAAAGGAGGCTGCCTGGGAGGGGGGGGGATCCTCAGGATTTTTGCATTGGGTCACCCCAAATTCACCGTCGGATCACCTAACATGCCCATGGCTACAGCCTGCACCAAAAAAATCACGCACCCACTGTTTTGTGGGGCCGCAATGGTGCAAAAACGTGGTTACAAAGCACAGATCCACATGGATTCTCAGGATTTTTGCAATGGGCTACCCCAAACTTACCGTCAAATCACATGTCTCTGGCTATTGCATGAACCACAAAACTCATACATCCACTGTTTCATTCAGAATTTTTTTTCTCTTGTTTTCCTCCTCTAAAAACTAGGTGTCTTATGGTAAGGTGCGTCTTATGGAGCGAAAAATACGGCAACTTGGTCCTCCAGCTGTTTTGGGACTACAACCCACATCACCCCCACTTCACAGGAGCACTGGTGAGGGATGATGGGAATTGTAGTCCCAAACATAGGAGTTTGCCTATGCCTGCTCCAAGATGCTACTGGACCATTTTTTATTTTATGTGCCCTGACTGAAGCTTGCGGTTTCCCCTCGTTTCCGCAGCCTGCCCTCAGATGCCCTCGACGGTTGCTCCAGCGGCGCCAGTCCCTCCATTGACTCACTGGCCAAAAGCGCCGCCTCTGGCACCGCAGCAGAAACGCCTGCTGCGCGATCCGAACCTGCTTCCCCATTCATCTTGATGGAAGACCTTTCCCCCAAGTGACTCACCCTGCCGTCTGCCTGGATGTCCGCCTGTGCCATCCTTTTGCTATACCCGCCTACGGAGAAACCGGCGGCATAAAATCCCCAAGGGCATCCAGATTAGGAGTGCCGAGTGTGAAACACCCACGTCAACCCTCCTCGGCAACGTCTCCAGGCGATTTTAATCCTCCTTTTAATGGACGCGTCAGGCCCTGGCGCTGCCTGGCTTGCCGGTTTCCCTTTTAATTCTTTTGCCAACGTCTGCTCGGTTTTCCTTTTAACTACAAATTATTTTGCGAACGTATCCTTGGATCGGGACTTTCCTTTCAAAGAAATGACACCCACATTTCCTCCGAATTCTCGGAAAAGCATCCAATTTATATTCGCATTAAAAATGTCGGTGGGAAACCGGTCACCGTCACAATCCCTTGTTCCAAAGGCAAGAATGGAGCTGAAATAAATGAGTTTATTCTAGGTCAGGCCTAGTCAAACTCGGCCTTCCAGCTGTTTGGGGACTACAATTCCCATCATCGCTGACCACTGGTCCTGTTACCTAGGGAGGATGGGTATTATATTTCCCAAACAGCTGGAGGGCCAAGTTGGGCCACGCCTGATCTAGAGCAGTGGTGGCCCAACTTTGCCCCATCCGCTATTTTGGGACCACAATTCCCATCACCCTGACCACTGGTCCCGTTAGCTAGGGATGATGGGTGTTGTAGGCCAAAACATCTGGAGGGCCAGAGTTTGCCTGTTTCTTGAGATGAATGCTAATGGAAACTGAGAAGTACACTTAAGTATGGGAAATGTCATTCGGCTTGGGGTGCAAGAAATGATCTATTCCAGGCTTCCTCAACCTCAGCCCTCTAGATGTTTTGAGACTACAAATCCCATCTTCCCTGACCACTGGTTCTGCTAGCTAGGGATGATGGGAGTTGTAGGCCAAAAAAACATCTGGAGGGCCGAGGTTGAGGAAGTCTGATTTATTCCTCACAAGATCCAATTGGGCTTAATTTCCAAAAAAGGGAAAAAAAGATGCAACCCATTTGTAATCTACTGTGTCATGCTATTTATTATTTATAATTCTGTAAAATAATAACAAAAGTCTGGTGATTTATTAGAGTATTTTTTTATGATTGAAGCCCTTTCCCCATGTCCTGCGAGCACTGGCTGGTCTGTATTGATAGGCAACTTTGTCCGCTGGATTTGTGCGATTCCGGTTCCAAATGTTTCTTGTCTTCCGGATTTGGAAAACTTTAATTTCCTTCCTTCCTTCCAAGAAATAGTGCGGAATTTGAAGCGTGATTGTGCTTGTCTGGCTCGGAAAAAGGGCGAAAAGGGACATTTGGCTTTCCCCTTCCTGGAATTTTCCTTTGGAAAGTGTTGGTTTGGAATCGGAGTTGGGCCTCTTGTTACCTGTATTCTGGTTTTTGCCTGGGAGAGAGAGAGTTTCCTCGCCTCCAATAAATGTGCACATTGTAAAATGTCACCCAGGGGTATCTTTATTTTTTTAAATGACTATTTTATCCACATGCACACAAAAACTTCGACCCAGAACAAACTTAGTTGGTCTTTAAGGGGCTACTGGACCGATTTTTTATATATATATTTCAGTTTTATCCGTGTGCGAATTGTATTTGTGTAGATAAACTGTGCTGTTTTGGCTGGCCTCCCAGCTGCTGCTAAACAATAAAGAAATCTGATTTAAATCCAACAAATTCGATCTTTTATTATCAATCATCATTATTTTTTAAAAATAATAATTTTATTTTATAATTATAAAATTAGTGATATATTATTAATTTAATATTAATGTTATTAATATAATTTATAATAATTTTAATTTAGAATTATTAAGCTTTCCCTGACATCTCTAGGGGGAAAGACACACGTGAAGCCCATGAGAACAGCTGCCAGTCAGTGTTGACAACACCAAGCTAAAGGAAGGGCTGACTCATATCAAGAGGGTTTCCTATAGTCCCAGCAATACAAGACCAAGGATGTTATCTACAGCTTAGAAAATTTATATTATATAACAACAATTTTATAATTATTTTATTTTATTATGATTAATAATAATTTTAAAATACAAGTTGTCAATCCGTGCACTTACTGGCTGCTGTTTGACCTGGTACTGGAACTTCAGAACCGTAGCAGTGAAGTTTTCAAACCTCAATTCAGGAAAGGCTCGATACCTTTGGATAGATCAGGCATAGGCAAACTCCAGCCCTCCAGCTCTTTGGGAACTACAACTCCCATCATCTGTAGCTAACAGGACCAGTGGTCAGGGATGAGGGGAATTGTAGTCCCAAACATCTGGAGGGCTGGAGTTTGCCTATGCCTGGGATAGATCATTCTTGCTTAGCCTCGGTTCCTTGTTCTTCAAAATGGGAACACTTGAGACTTATGTGGGCAATCCCAGGTAAGCTCAGAGCATTTGAAAGCTCTGCATGACCACATGACAGGGTGGATAAAAATCAGTGATTTTTAAAAAACAACAACCCCAAAATCAGATTTTTTTGGATTTAAATCAGATTTTTAAAATAAAATGCTTCCGGAGAGAAAATTTTTCTAAAGATGGTTTCCAATTTAAGTGTCATTCTAGTCTTAAGGGCAGCTGTGTCCAGCATTGCCAGAGGCTTCACAATAATGTCCTTGGATCAGAGTGGATAAAAATCATTTTTTTAAAAAAAAAATTATTAATTTTTAGAGCTTCTTTTTACAATTTACCCTTTTTACATTTACCCCAAAGTTGCTGAGCTTTTTTTAAGGATGTTTTTAGCGTGTTTCCCCACACTTTGTAACTCTCCCCACTGGCACCCACGCTTGAGAATACAGTAGTGATAGAATCAATGAATAGGTTTCCATTGGCAAACCCTCTTCTCAATTGGTAGACCAAGTTACAAGATGTAGTTGTCATGGGAAACGGAAGGAGCTATCCCCTACTACAGGCATGGCCCAACTTGGCCCTCCAGCTGTTACAGTTCTCATCAACCCTGATCACTGGTCCTGTTAACTAGGAATGATGGGCGTCGTAGTCCCAAAAGAACTGGAGGGCCATGGCTGCGCCTGCTATGCATGACCTGCTCTGAAGTGCAGATACAGCAGTACCTCAGCTTACCTAACCCTCTGGTTGCGTAAACTTCAGGATACGTAAGCGACAAACCTGGAAGTATTTTACCAGGTTTTGCCGCATGCACAGAAGCACTCTACTGTGCCGCACGCATGCGCAGAACAGGCACCTCCTGTTGCAAAAACCTCTGGATCCGGCCACTATAATGTATTAGTTTTAAAAAATTAAAAAATCTGTCGCCAGTCAACAATTCATCTAGTGTAGTTGTATGGTTGTAAAAGCTTGTCCTCTTTTCTCCTTTTGTAAAAAGGGCGTCAGGGGTCAGCAACTTTTTCCAGCCGTGAGCTGGTCCACTGTCCCTCAGACCTTGTGGGGGGCTGGACTATTGGGGGGGGGAATGAATGAATTCCTATGCCCCACAAATCACCCAGAGGTGCATTTTCAATAAAAGGACACATTCTACTCAGGTCAAAACACGCTGATTCCCGGACTGTCCATAGGCTGGATCCTGAGGCGACTGGGCAGAGCCTTAGTTTGCCTACCCATGCTCTGGGCAAACCCCCCCCCCCCCCGTTTTCCTAAACCGGAGTCTCCAAAAATAAACAGAAAAATACGGCAGCTTCCACCATCGGGCAAGCGGCTTTCAATTCCGCCATCCAGGCGTTTTAATCTGTATTTAAATTTGCAATACTTACAGGCAAATGAACACTGCAGATAGAACTGCCGGCTCCTATGGCGGTCAAACACTGAAGTTGACATGAATTTAAAAACATGCAATTTAAAAAGTAAGCACAAATGAGATTTTTGCATGGTAGACGTAGGTAGAAAAGCTTCTTTCGATTCCTTTTCCTTCAACCATTTCATCAGTCAAAAAGCACCTCCGAGCGCATGAGTCTTTCTGGTGAAAACGGAGTTAAAACTTTGCTTTAAAAAAAAGAGAGAGAGCGAGAGAGAGAGAGCGATGCAAATCGCCAGATGATTTTTGCACCCAAATGGAGGTCAGAGGCCCACGTTCAGGATGCGGATTTAAAAGGCAGTAAAAAAATAGGAGAAAAAAGGTGGACATCCAATTGTGTTATCGCTCATGTTTTCAGGATGACCATAGTGATGAGACCTGCAAGAATCAGAAGAAAAAAGTTATTTCGGCTTAACTTGAGAAATAACCCACACAAAGAGTTTTGTTAGGTGGAGCGCACGCGCATGAAAGCTTGTTCACTGGGAGCACGTTTGTGAATATTTGTGAAACGTTTACATACACAACTCATCTTACATACACAACTCATCTCTCTACAAATGCCGAAATGTCAGAGAGCTCAAATTTACTTTCAGTTGCAATCAGTTAAATCACTAGTCAGTAAGACTTGATTTAAATCTTTTTTCCCCCTTACAGAAAGGTTCGGCCTTGCTGGCATCCTCCTAATATTGACAAGCAGAGGAAGGTTTCCTTTTTGGAATCGTAAATTTTCAGAGTAGTTTTTACAGTTCTATCAAAAATGACTGATTTGGTTCTACGATAAGAAATACATTGACAGATAAGGATGAAATGATGGTGAGGTTTAATAAGTTGACTGTTTCCATTTGGACAGCTTTTCTGCTGTACTTGATTGGAAAGAGAAAAAGAATTGTAGTCTCAAAACATTTGGAGGGCCGAGGTTGAGGAAGCCTGCTTTGGACTATAATGTAACCTAAACAGAAAACTATAGAAAGATTCTTCCTCCAAAAGCATTTTATTTCCAAAATCCGATTTAAATTAAAAAATCCTATTTTTAAAAACTTGCTTTTAAAAAACATTGATCCACCCTGGTTGCAATTTGCTGACATGGCCCTCACGCAGCGACTTGATTATAGGGTTGTTTTTTATGTTTCTTTACACATTTTCATTTTTACACTCGGCCCCAAATCCTATTTCGAAATGATGACAAAAAGATGCGTACCTAATACATAAGCTGCTACTAACTTTTGATTCACACTTAAGTGGAGGTAGAGAGGCACAAGGGAACCCCCTTCTCCCAGTGTGGGAAGCATGAGAGCCGCAATGCACACGATTCCGAGGAACACGGTGAGCAAACTCGGCCCCGATGAGGCAATTCTGTTTTCTGGAAAAAGGAAAAGGCATTTGACACTATGGAAAGGGGCAATTTCTTTCCTTTCCTTTCTCTCCCCCCCCCCTTTATTGAATTTAGTAAATAACAAAACATTTTTAAAAAATCTTTAATATGTTGCAAAGTAAATACATCAAAACAAAAACCATACATAAAGTATAATATCCAATAAAACAGAAAGAAAAAATAAAGAAAAAGAAAAAATGCAAAGAAAAGTAGACAGAAAAGAAGAATAAAGTATCATATTTCATTACAATAAACACTGTTTTACAAAATAATAATAGACTTCCATCACTCTCACAGCACTTCCTTTCACCTTTCATATTTTATCTGTATTTCAGTATTATTTTCATCTGAATATATAGATGTGTATATGTGTATATTTCCCCTTTTCCATTCACCAGGTCATTCTAGGCACAGCCAAATTTTTACATTTGAACCTTGTCTTTCTAAGTAGTCATTCAAGCAATTCCATTCCTCCTGGACTTTATTCAGTGGCTTTAGTCTTATTATATCCGTCCATTTGGCCAGTTCCAAATATTCACATAATTTATATAGCCACTCCTCTTTGGTCAGTAGCTGGTTACCCTTCCAGTACTTAGCCACTAGAATTCTTGCCGCTGATGTTGCATACAGAAAAAAATGAGTTTTTTCTTTTGGAATATCACTGTTCAATATTCCCAAAAGATATGTTCCTGGTCTTCTACTATGTGAAGTTCTTAGTAACTTTTTTATTTATTCATGGATCATGTCCCAGAACTTTCTGATCTCTGAACATAGACATGCTCTACCACCTATGGTAGAAGGTTCCAATCTGCTTTGTGCATCTCCCAACACTTATTACTAAGCGATCTGTTCATTTTAGCCAATCTCTCCAGTGCTTAAATACCACCTATGGAGCATTTTCAGGTAATTTTCTCTTATTAAATAACATGCTGTAAAATTTATATTTTTTACCCACAGTTTTTTTAATGGTATAACATAGGCATGTCCAACAGATGAAAGCATCTGAAGGCAGCCCTGTTTAGGGAAGTTTTTAATATTTAATGCTGTATTGTTTTTAACACTTGATAGACTGGGGAAACTTAGCCAGATGGGTGGGGTATAAATTAATCATCATCATCATCATCATCACTGGCTCCCCTCAAAGAAGCTCAAGAACTTTGGCTTCCCTAAAAAAAGCTAAACGGACCTGAACTGGGGTAGATCACTGCTAGTTTTTAACTTTGTGAGTAGATCACAGTCTTGGCCACCCTAACAAAAAGTACAAATGAGATCCACTTCATTCCTAAACATTTCATTTCACCAAACATTCTTGCTTTTATTGACATTGGGCTTCCCGTCAAATCCACCCAGCCCGAATGGCTAGGACTTCAGAGATCTGCAACCTTTTTCAGCAGGGTGCCGGTCCACTGAGGTGTCCCTCAGACCTTGTGGGGGGCTGGACTAGTTGGGGGGGGGAATGAACGAATTTCTATGCCCCACAAATCACCCAGAGATGCATTTTCAATAAAAGGACACATTCTACTCATATCAAAACACGATTCACGGATGGTCCGCCGACTGGATTGAGAAAGCGATTGGGCTGGATCCGGCTCCCGGACCTTAGTTTGCCTACCCATGGGCTAGGTTCGACCTCCAATGGGGGAAAACAGTGTTCCTCTGAATACCAATTGCCAAAAACCACCAGCGGGGAGAGGGATGCTCAGGTTCAGCTTTTGAGCTTCCCATTAGGTGCAGGGGCCAGCAATTTTTTTCTTACTGCAGTCTTGTCCAATGTCCCTCAGACTTTGGGGCGGGCCAGAGAACCAGCACCAGGGAGGCTGGGAGCTGGAAGAAGAGGCGAGGTGGGCAAGTAGTCCTCCTCCCCACCCCCCACGCTTACCCTCCCAGGGGCTGCTGCCGCTTCTCATGGGAGCAGGGCGGCAGGGGAAAGAGGAGCGGTGCGAAAGGGCTGGCTCCAGAGAGGGATTGCTGAAAATGGTGCTCAGCCAGCTCCCTTCCTCACCTAGGCAGGGCAGGGAGAAGCCAGGAGGTAAGACTTGATTTAAAGCGCGCGCGCACACACACACACACACACACACACACACACACACTACAGAAAAGTTCATCCTCTTCATATTGACAAGCAGAGGAAGGTTTCCTTTTCCCCCGAATCATAAAATCCTTTTTTTTCCTTACAGAAAGGTTCAACCTTGCTGGCATCCTCTTCATACTGACAAGCAGAGGAAGGTTAAGCTTGTAAGGTGACTTGATGTTACACCGTAATCATACTATCCAAGAAGTAATTGCAGTGATAAATAATACGTAATGGGAATGAGAACTTAAAAGGACTCTCAAGGTGACAAGTGCTGGTGGAGGGGAGTCAAATGGGTGTGCTCCTCCATCTTTTCTTTCTTTCTCACCTTTTCCCTTTACTGTCTTTGGTTTTGGGGGGTGAAGTGTGTGTACCTGTTTGTTTGTTTGTAAATATTCTCAAATAAAACATCAAAAAGTCAAATGGGTGTGATCCTTTCTTTCTTTCTGACCCTTTCCCTTTACTCTTTTTGGTTTTTGGGGTTAAGTGCAGGCTTCCTCAGCCTTGGCCCTTCCAAATGTTTTGAGACTACAATCCCATCATCCCTGACCACTGGTCCTGCTAGCTAGGGGTGATGAGAGTTGTAGGCCAAAAACATCTGGAGGGCTGAGGTGGAGGAAGCCTACTTTAAAGGTGAAAACCAGCCCCTGAAACCTGACCCTGTGTTCCACTGGGAGCCAGTGCGGCTGGCACAGCACTGGGTGGACGTGGTCCCGCAGTGGAGACACTGCAAGGAACCTCGCCGAGGCGTTCTCTGCCCGCTGGGGTTTCTGGGTGAGCTTTGAGGGCGACCCTGCGTAGAGCGAGTTACATTAATCAAGCCTGGAGGTGACTGTTGCATGGGTCACTGTGGCCAGGTCAGGACAAGGGAGGTAAGGAACCAGCTGCTTAATACGGCAGATATGGGGAAATGCCTCCATATTGTCTGCTTGTAAATATGCTTAAATAAATAATAAATAAGAAAGGACAACTGGAAATTATTTATGCATGAAACAACAGCAGGAAGGATTCTATTAGCCCGAGCTCGGAAGAAGGAAGAAAGCCAAGAAAGAACAACGGCAAGAGAAAGTCATGGAATACGCAGAATTAGCAAAATGAACAGATAAATTACATGAGAGGGACAACAAAGACTTTAAAAGAGAATGGGAACCATTTATGATATATATGAAGAGACAACAAGGAAAGTTGGACTCATTGGCAGGGTTTGAGTAAACATTCACAAATGCATATAACAAGGCTAGGCAACCTAAGGCCCGGGGGCCAGATGCAGCCCAATGGCCTTCTCAATCCAGTGGACTGGGACTAGGAATCGGCATGTTTTGACATGAGTAGAATGTGTCCTTTTATTTAAAATGCATCTCTGGATTATTTGTGAGGCATAGGAATTTGTTCTCCCCCCCCCTCAAAAAATCTAGTCCAGCCCCCCACAAGGTCTGAGGGACAGTGGACCAGCCCGCCATGAAAAAAACTTGCCAGCCCCTGCCATGGGTAGGCAAACTACAGCCCAGGGGCCGGATCTGGCCCAATTGCCTTCTGGCGGTCCGGGAACCAGCGTGTTTTTACATGAGTAGAATGTGCCCTTTTATTTAAAATGCATCTCTGGCCCTCTGCTGAAAGTTTGCTGACCCCTGGTGTATAATACAGTGGTACCTCTGGTTAAGAACTTAATTCGTTCTGGAGGTCCATTCTTAACCTGAAACTGTTCTTAACCTGAGGTACCACTTTAGCTAATGGAGCCTCCTGCTGCCGCTGCACGGTTTCTCTTCTCATCCTGAAGCAAAGTTCTTAATCCAAGGTACTATTTCTGGGTTGGCGGAGTCTGTAACCCGAGGTACCACTGTAGTAGTAGTAATAATAGTAATAATAATAAATAGAGAAAGAGGCAGGTCTATAGCTACAAAAAGCTATGGTGTTCCAACCATCCAACTACCTGGCTGGCACAAAGCCTGCTCGAAAAAGACGCTCTCTGCCAGATGCGCCGTGATCCTCTTCTCCTCCTCTTCCTTCGGGTCTTTCGCTGCTGGAAGCAGAGTGGCGATGACCTCTTTCCTCCCCAGGGCTTTCCTCTGGCTCTGCTCGGAGACCTGGAGCCGAAACTTGTCAATCACGCCATAGTGGCAAGGTCGGACATCTCTGTGACGGATCACGCTGTAATGGGAGGAGGCCGTGAATGGCCACATTTCCTTTTTTAACGTGTTATTGCTCGTTTTTTTGTTTTAATATAATGTTTATTAAATTTTATTTTAATTTTATAACAGGCATCCCCAACCTGCGGCTCCCCAGATGTTTTGGCCTACAGCTCACATGATCCCTAGCTAACAGGACCAGTGGCCAGGGATGATGGGAATTGCAGTCCAAAACATCTGGAGGGCCAAAGGTTGGGGATGCCTGCTTTATAACAAACAACCAAATAAAAGTTCTTCATCACATATATCTTTGCTCAAATTGAGCTTTGACTTTCTCCCGTTCTCCCTGACTACCATATGCAATCACTTTTATCTCCGCATTTCTAAATCACCCTATTTACCTTATCTCAGGCTTCCTCAACCTCGGCCCTCCAGATGTTTTGAGACTACAATTCCCATCATCCCTGACCACTGGTCCTGCTAGCTAGGGATCATGGGAGTTGTAGGCCAAAAACATATGGAGGGCCAAGGTTGAGGAAGCCTGTCATCTCCGTACTAAATAGACTTACTTCTAATATTTATAAACAGCTCATTATTTATATATGCACAACAAGTCGTCATAATCATTTCTATTAGTACCTTGGTTTGTGAACAACCTAGCTTACGGCAGTTTTGAATGATGATCGATTCAAACCCAGACGTGCAAACCTTTCAAACCTTTTTTCGGGTTACAACCCGTGGTTTTTTATTACAAACAATTTTTTTGGTTGGCGAACACATTTTTTTGGACAATGACCCGTTTTTGGAGGCCCCATTGGCAAAAGCGTGCCTTGGGTTACGACCTGTTTCAGTTTACGAAGGGACCTCCGGAAAGGATGATGGTCATAAACCAGGCATAGGCAACCTAGGCCCTCCAGCTGTTTTGGGACTACAACTCCCATGATGCCTAACTCACAGGATGAGTGGTCAGGGATGATGGGAATTGTAGTCCCAAAGCAGCTGGAGTGCCAAGGTTGCCTATGCCTGTTGTAAACTACGGTACCACTGTAAAGCTATCGGTGATCACAAAAGATGCATACAGTTTCAATTATGGGGTTTCTTCACAAACCTATGACTACCCATCCTCTCCATGTTTTTTCCCTTTCTCATAAGCGTGTTGTATCATTTTATTTCTGTGATGTTTTATAAAAACTTTCTTTCCTAGATCAATATTGTATTCCTTTATACCATGGGTAGGCAAACTAAGGCCCAGGGGCTGGATCCGGCCCAATCGCCTTCTCAATCTGGCCCACGGACTGTCCAGGAATCAGCGTGTTTTTACATGAGTGGAATATGCCCTTTTATTTAAAATGCATCTCTAGGTTGTTTGTGGGGAATAGGAATTCATTCATCCTCCCCCCCATCTAGTCCGGCCCCCCACAAGGTCCGAGGGACAGTGGATCAGTCCCCTGCTGACCACGTCCACCCAGAGCTATGCCAGCCACACTGGTCCCCGGAGCACAGGGTCAGGTTCTGTCGGACTAATTGCAAGTCGTTCACAGTTGCCCACAGGTTGACCATATCCATTGAGTTCTACTACCCTTTGGGCAAAAACCCCGCCCCACCCTCCCACTATCTATCAGGGTCTGGTTAATAATAATAAATAATAAACTTTTATTTGTATCCCGCCCTCCCCGTCCGAACCTGGGCTCAGGGAGGCTAACACCAAATAGGTAACACTGGTATAAAATCAAGCAATAACGAAATTACCTCCTGAAAACAAGTCAGGATCAAATTCAAATCCAATTAGATGCCTTTCCGCAGGATTAGGGTTGGGAACAGTAAATGCTCATCAGCCCCAACTGTTTGCGCTGCTCTTATATGGGCCTGTGAGAACGCTGGGAGGCCTCTTTCATACTAGACTTCGGTTTCTGTGTATCTGAAGAAGGGCACATGCCCACGTAAAGCTTAGACCCAGAACAAACTGAGTTGGTCTCTAAGGTGCCACTGGACCATTTTTTTATTTCCCCACCATGAGATGTCTTGATGAGGGTGGACTTTACATCTAATAAATTAACGAATGGTCTCTGGAAGGCAGCTTAGTGGTTGCTATTCATTACAAAGCAACAAACCAAAAACCAGCTTTTTACTCACATGTCAACACAGCACTGAGGCTTCACCGCGCCTGCTGCATCGACCACGACATATTTATTTGGGGTTGTGCAAAGAACTGAAAGAAAAGAAAAGGGGCCGTCATCCGATGTCAGCCAATCGCAAGGAAAACTGGCACAGAAACGAAGCTCAATATCGGGAACAACCGAACTCCAGCCCTCCAGCTGTTTTGGGATTATAATTCCCACCATCCCTGACTGCTGGTTCTGTTAGCTAGGGGTGATGGGAGTTGTTGTCCCAAAACAGCTGGAAGGCCAAGTTGGGCCATGCCTTATCCGGACTCCCAAGTTCTTGTAACCCACCCACGGACCTTCAGGCAAAAGGCAGGTCAGAAAGCAAATAAAAGGAAGTCCCTCCTCCCCAAGCAAACCCTTAAATGGAATTGTACCTGAGACGCACCTTTGAATTTTAAGGCAAATTCATAGGGGTTATAGAGAGTCAACACCTGTTTATGGGTCGACTGGTCGTCCGCATAAAATATAAGCTCCGTGGGGAATAGGAAGACAGGAAGGTTTCCTTCCACTAACTCTGGCTGCCTTTTTTGCTGCTGCATTGGCCCCAAGTCGTCCTCGCCACTGCGCCTTCTGCTTGCCCGACGGCTTTGTCTCCCCACACGTCTCGTCACAGCAATTTAGGAATCCGAAAGCATTATAGCAAACCTATAAAAACACAAGACAGCATCAAACATTAAGAAACTTCCTGAAACAGGGCTGCCTTCAGATGCCTTTTAAAAGTCAGATAGTTGTTTATTTCTTTGACATCTGATGGGAGGGTGTTCCACAGGGCGGGCGCCACCACCGAGAAGGCCCTCTGCCTGGTTCCCTGTAACCTCACTTCTCGCAGCAAGGGAACAACCACTCTGGCAGGTAGGGTCTCATCTATCTATCTATCTATCTATCTATCTATCTATCTATGCCAGTGCCGGATTTAAGGCCCTCGGGCTTTCAAGGTCCACACGGTCACTTTGAATTGTGCCCGGAAACGTCCCGGGAGCCTATGCAGGTCTTTCAGGGTTATGCAGTCTCTACAGTCCCAGTCTCCAGTCTGGCTGCTGCATTCTGGATTAGTTGTAGTTTCTGGGTCATCTTCAAAGGCAGCCCCACGTAGAGCGCATGGCAATAGTCCAAGCGGGAGATAACCAGAGCATGTTCCACTCTGGGCAGGGAAGGTCTCATCCTGCATACCAGATGAAGCTGCCCTGGACACAGAACGGACCTGCACATCCATGGGTCCAAAATGACCCCCAGGCTACGCAGCTGGTCCTTCAGGGGCACAGTTGCCCCATTCAGGACCAGGGAGTCCCCCACACCGACCCGACCCCTGTCCCCCAAGAACAGTACTTCTGTCTTTTCAGGATTCAACCAAAATCCGTTAGCTGCCATACATCCTCCAACCGCCTCCAGGCACTCACACAGGACCTTCACTAGTTCTGATTTAAAAGAGAGGTAGAGCTGGGTATCATCCACATATTGATGGATGCCCAGCCCAAACAGCTGGAGGACCAACTTGGGCCATGCCTGAGCTAGAGCAGTGGTGGCCAAACTGCGCCCTTCAGCTGTTTTGGGACTACAATTCCCACCATCCCTGACCACTGGTCCCATTAGCTAGGGGTCATGGGAATTGTAGGCCAAAAGCTTTTATGCATCTATGAGATCCCACAGCAGCTATTCACAACACCCATGCCAATTAATCCTGAAAATTGCAAGCCTGCCACATTTGCGAATCACGTCATTGTTATCGGAAAAAGCAGGGGTGGCCAACTCCCGAGAGACTCACACAATTCAAAACTGGCAAAACTTGAACTAGCCCAGACGACAGCGTCAATTAGAATGCAATCAAAACAAGAGTTAGTGGGATGGGAATTGTAGTCTCAAAACATCTGGAGGGCCGAGGTTGAGGAAGCCTGGCCAAGGAGCTTCACGAAGCACGAAGCACGTTCCTCCAGATGTGTTTCAGGCACACCAAGCAGCGAAGAGAAATCCAAAGAAATGAATGGGAGACAAACCGAACGGAATATTGTAGAGGAGGAGACATGATTCTGGCCCTCTCCAATCTAGCTTGCACCCTTGACAAAATGCTGCCAAGTCACATTAGTGTTTACAGCAGCAGGGGTATCTTGTCCCGATTGGCCGGAACAGCAGACAAAAAATGAGCGGGGGGGGGGACACAAGCAGAGTCCGACCTTCGGATCCATACGTGCTTTCTCTGAGGATACGGCCCCTGCTGCTGCTGAAGCCCCCTAAGCGCTAAGCGGCCAACCCTGGCATTCTTTTTAACAGAGCTACCAGACCCCTTGCACTGCCAGCAGGCATGGCCAAACTTAGCCAGTGGCCAAGGATAATGGGAGTTGCAGTCCCCAAACAGCTGGAGGGCCGAGTTGGGCCATGCCTTAAATTTGGCCCTACAACTTTTGGGGACTGCAACTGGTCAGGGATGATGGAAATTGTAGTCCAGGACAGTAGAACAAGGACACCGCTGCTGTTCTCTCTCTTGCAACAGACTTCATCCCTTTCTGGCCCAGGCATAGCCCAACTTGGCCCTCCAGCTGTTTTTTGGATTCCAAATCCCATCATCCCTAGCACCAGTGGCCAGGGATGATGGGCACTGTAGTCTCCAAACAGCTACGGCGGTCATCTCTGACGCAACTCTGCCAAAGGCACGACGACGACCCCCCTCAAAACAGCCAGGCCCTCCTCGCCCTCAGCGATGGTCATCTACTTTTCCCCCAGGAAGCCCCCACCCGGCCCAGAGACCCCCGATCGCCCCCTCCCCGCTAGGCTGAGGCGAGCCGCCGCCCCACCGGAGCCGCAGAGGAGCGCAGCGCAGCCCCTTCCCCTCAAGCCCGAAGAGGCCCGCTTTTGTTTCGGGCTCGGGTCGCCTCGCAGCTGTTTGGGGACTACAACTCCCATCACCCCCAGCTACCAGTCGCCAGCGGTGGGAAATGATGGGAGTTGTAGTCCCCAAACAGGCCCCTCGCCGGGAATGAGGTCCCCGAGGACCCTCGCTCCCCGCCCTCACTCACCCCTCGGACCCGCCTCCGCCTCCGGGTTCTTTCGGTCACCAGCCGCCGCCTCTTCGCCTCTCTCCCTCGCCTCAGCGGACGGGCCCGCCCATTTCCCCGCCCCTCCCGCGTCACCAGGCGCTAGGACTGCCGGGAACGCGAAGTGGAAGGCGGGGAAAGGGCGGCAGAGGCGCGAGAGGCGGCGCTTTTTCTCGACGTCCGTGGGAGGCGGGGGGTGGTGGGAGCTTCTCCTACGCGTGCGCAGAGAGGAGGGCTCCTCGGGCTTGCTGCTCACGAGACCAGTGATCAGGGACGATGGGCATTGTAGTCCCCGAACAGCTGGAGGGCCCGCTTCCCTCAGGGCTGCCACCATTCCACCCTAATCCGTTATCGGAACGAATTGCTGGTGTTGCCGTTTGTAAACTACAATGCCCATCACCCCGACCGCTGTGAGCTAGGGATGATGGGAGTTGTAGTCCGAAAACAGCTGGAGGGCCTCGCCAGGTTCAACATGCTGCCATCTGCCTTATTGCAGGGCAGATTCGTGGGTAATCCATAATACACAGAAGGAGTCTGCCCCTGCGGCTTGATGGAGGTAGAAACCGTCTCTCATGTCTTGTTACGCTCGGCATTTATCACCCCTGCTATACAAAAATCTCCAAATGGGTCCAAACTTCAATGTCTAAAACTCCTGGTAGAGAACAAGGATCCAGAGATCACGCTCAGGGTGGCCAAATTCCATGCGACTGCCATAAAACTTAGGATACAAGCTGTGCTACCAAAATGATTAAGCTCTTAAATGACAAATTTAGGTTATATTTTAGTGAAATGTTGTTGTTGTTGTTGTTGTTGTTTCTTCTACCCCACCCATCTGGCTAGCTTTCCCCAGCCACCATGGACGGCTTCCAGCAAAATATTAAAATGCAATAGTGTGTCAAACATTAAAAGCTTCTCTAAACAGGGCTGCCTTCAGATGTCTTCTAAAAGCCAGAGAGTTGGTTCTTTCTTTGACATGTGATGGGAAGGTGTTCCACAGTGGGGGCTCCACCACCGAGAAGGCCCTGTGCCTGGTTCCCTGTAACCTCACTTCTCACAGAGGGAACCGCCAGAAGGCCCTAGGAGCTGGACCTCAGTGTCTGAGCTGAACGATGGGGTTGGAGATGCTCCTTCAGGTATACAGGATGGGGCTGTTTAGGGCTTTCAGGCTAGGCACCAACACTTTGAATTGTGCTCGGAAACGTACTGGGAGCCAATGTAGGTCTTTCAAGACCGGTGTTATGTGGTCTCGGCAGCCACTCCCAGTCACCAGTCTAGCTGCCGCATTCTGGATTAGTTGTAGTTTCCAAGTCCCCTTCAAAGGCAGCCCCACATAGAGCGCATTGCAGTAGTCCAAGCGGGAGATAACTAGAGCATGCACCACTCTGGTGAGACAGTCTGCGGGCAGGTAGGGTCTCATCCTGTGTACCAGATGGAGCTGCCCTGGACACAGAATGGACCTGCGCCTCCATAGACAACTGTGAGTCCAAAATGACTCCCAGGCTGCGCACCTGGTCTTTCAGGGGCACAGTTACCCCATTCAAGACCAGGGAATCCCCCACACCAACCCGCTCCCTGTCCCCCAAAAACAGTACTTCTGTCTTGTCAGGATTCAACCTCAATCTGTTAGCCGCCATCCATCCTCCAACCGCCTCCAGACACTCACACAGGACCTTCACTGCCTTCACTGGTTCTGATTTAAAGGAGAGGTAGAGCTGAGTGTCATCTGCATACTGATGAACACCCAGTCCAAGCCCCCTGATGATCTCTCCCAGCGGCGTCATATAGATATTAAAAAACTTGGGGGAGAGGATGGAACCCTGAGGCACCCCACAAGTGAGAGCCCAGGGGTCTGAACACTCATCCCCTAACACCACTTTCTGGACACGGCCCAGGAGAATGGAGCGGAACCACTGTACCCCCAGCTCCCAGCCCCTCAAGACGGTCCAGAAGGATGTCATGGTCGATGGTGTCAAAAGCCGCTGAGAGATCCAGCAGGACTAGGAAACAGCTCTCACCTTTGTCCCTAGCCCACTGGAGATCCTCGACAGGCGCGACCAAGGCAGTTTCAGTCCCATGGTGAGGCCTGGATCACAACTGGAAGGGATCCAAATTGTCCGCTTCTTCCAAGCTAAGATTTAACTTATATGTTTTTAACTACTGCTATATCCGTATTGTCCCTGTTAGACCCAATTGCCATTCAATGTAGCCCTCTTGTGTTTTTATGATTTTCATGAGATTGTAAGTGAGCCAGAACTGGTCTGTGACTGTAATAATAAATTCATTCACTGAAGGGCCAAGTTGGGCCATGCCTACAGAGGGTTTTGTTTCTTGCCATGTTTTGAGCCACTTTGAGTACGTATTTTTCCGTGTATAAGACTAGGTTTCCCCCTAAAAAATAATGTCCAAAATTGGAGGCATCTTATACACGGGGGCCATCTCCCCCCATTTTCTTAAATCAGAGTCTCCCCAAATAAGGGGTGTCTTATACATGGGGGTGTCTTATAGACAGAAAAATGTGGTATATATATGTATGGGAAAGCAGATTGCAATGTGAATAAAAAAAGTCATCCTCCTGTCTTGTAAGACGAAGGAAGAGTGCGCTGCCTTTGGGAGTAAAGTCAAACCCTTGCAAGCATGGCCCAACTTGGCCCACCAACTATTTTTGGGACTACAACTCCCATCATCCCTAGCTCACAGGACCAGTGGTCAGGGATGATGGGAACTGTAGTCCACAAACCGCTGGAGGGCCAAGTTTGGCCACCACTGTCTAGATCAGGCATTGCCCTCCAGCTCTTTTGGCCCTCCAGCTCTTTTGGGACTACAACTTCCATCATCCCTAGCTCATGGGACCAGTGGTACAATAAACTACAATACAATAAAATGGCAGCAGATGTCAGTGTAACGCACAAGGCTACAACGAAGGAAGTGAGGGAAGATATTGAGGACTGGCAATTTATTGCAGTTTATTCAGCTCATAGCAATCGCCCCCTCTTTGGGGTTTATTTTCTAATAACACTAGTAAATTAAGCACGAGAGCCCGTACAGCAGAGTTTGAGCAGAACAGCAAATATCAATCCTTTGGAAATGAACTTGGTCCCGTTATTTTAGGATAGGGACATCCAACTCCCAATAGTCTGTGATCTACTCACTGTGTAAAAAACAGTTTTTTGGGGAAGCCAAGGTGGTTGAGCTTTTTTTCAGGGAGCAAATGAGTGAATGGAACTGAATATATGAATGAATGAAACTGAATGAGCATTGCGATATACACAAAACACAATCAAAATTTGATTATATAAAACACAGTGGAGGGTCTTGAATCCCCAGTCTGATAGTGGAACTTAATCTGATGGCCCACTTTTTTGCTAAGAAGCCAAAGTTGCTGAGCTTTTTTAGGAAAGCCAAAGTTGCTGAGCTTTTCCTTGGAAAGCCAAAGTTCTTGAGTTTTTTTTAAGAAAGGCAAAGTTATTGAGCTTTTTTTGTGGGGGGGGGGGAGTAGATCACTGAAGGGTTAGAAATCTACCAGTAGATCATAATCTGCCTGTTGGACATGCCTGTTTTAGGAAATGTGGGGTGTGGGGTGCTCTTATTCTATGGCTTAGAAAGAACCCACAGCTCACACTAACAGAAGCCAAAGAGTCACGGAGTATAAAGAGCAGAATTTTTAATTCTGTGTCAAATATTTAGACAGAGGCCTTTGTAAATAGAATTACCCCCCCCCCCCATTTTGGTATTTCTGCCGAGGTTTCCCCCATAAATTCCAACCCAGTTTCTCCTTTCCCATCCTCGGTGGTGCCAAACCCGTTTGCAAAAGAGGGAGCTGCCGCCGTCAGAAGCTGCCATATTTGGTTACAGTCTCCCAACTTGGTCTGGAGTGTGTGAGTTCCTTCACTTTGAAGGTGATGTGTGAAGGTTTTTGGCCCTGCGAATGCAGAAAGCAAAAGATAGGAAACCTAAAAGTTCAAAATCTTCCAGCTTTGCTCGCTGTCTTGGCTTGTTCTCGCAGTCACTGGGAGAGATCACCAGTGGGTTTGGGGTGGGCATTCATCAGTATGCGGATGGTACCCTCTTTTTTCAGATCGGAACCAGTAAAGGCAGTGAAGGTCCTGTGTCTAGAGGCAGTTGGAGGACGGGTGGCTGCTAACGGGCTGAGGTTGAATCCTGAAAGACAGAAGTCCTGTTGTGGGTGGGCAGGTGGGGAGCACTCCCTGGTCCTGAACGGGGCAACTGTGTCCCTGAAGGACCAGCTGCACAGCCTGGGGGTCATTTTGGACCCATGGAGGTGCAGGTCCATTCTGTGTCCTGGGCAGCTCCTTGTGGGACGCAGGATGAGACCCTACCTGCACAGAGCGGCACATGCTCTAGTTACCTCTCGCTTGGACTATTGCTATGCGCTCTATGTGGGGCTGCCTTTGAAGATGCCCCGGAAACAACAACTAATCCAGAATGCGGCAGCCAGACTGGGGACTGGGACTGCAGAGACTACATAACCCCGGTCCTGAAAGACCTGCATTGACTCCCGGGACGTTTCCAGGCACAATTCAAAGAGTCAGTGCTGACCTTGAAAGCCCTCAATGGCCTCAGCCCAGTAGATGCGAAGGAGTGCCACCACCCCGGATGCCAGGGTCCCTCTCCCCAGGGCCTTCTGGTTCCCTCCCTGCAAGAAGCGAAGTTACAGGGAAGCAGGCAGAGAGCCTGCTCGGTGGTGGCGCCCACCCTGTGGAACGCCCTCCCATCAGATCTCAAAGAAATAAGCAACTCTCTGGCCTTTAGAAGACATCTGAAGACAGCCCTGTTTTGGGAAGGTTTTAATATTTGATTAATTATTCGCAGGGGTGGCCAACTCCCAAGAGTCGTTTATCAACGACTTGGATGATGGACTCAGGGGCATCCTGATCAAATTTGCAGATGACACCAAACTGGGAGGGGTGGCTAACACCCCAGAGGACAGGATCACACTTCAAAACGACCTTGACAGATTAGAGAACTGGGCAAAAACAAACAAGATGAATCTTAACAGGGAGAAATGTAAAGTATTGCACTTGGGCAAAAAAAATGAGAGGCACAAATACAAGATGGGTGACACCTGGCTTGAGAGCAGTACATGTGAAAAGGATCCAGGAGTCTTGGTTGACCACAAACTTGACATGAGCCAACAGTGTGACGCGGCAGCTAAAAAAGCCAATGCAATTCTGGGCTGCATCAATAGGAGTATAGCATCTAGATCAAGGGAAGTAATAGTGCCACTGTATTCTGCTCTGGTCAGACCTCACCTGGAGTACTGTGTCCAGTTCTGGGCACCACAATTCAAGAAGGACACAGACAAACTGGAACGTGTCCAGAGGAGGGCAACCAAAATGGTCAAAGGCCTGGAAACGATGCCTTATGAGGAACGGCTAAGGGAGCTGGGCATGTTTAGCCTGGAGAAGAGGAGCTTAAGGGGTGATATGATAGCCATGTTCAAATATATAAAAGGATGTCACATAGAGGAGGGAGAAAGGTTTTTTTCTGCTGCTCCAGAGAAGCGGACACGGAGCAATGGATCCAAACTACAAGAAAGAAGATTCCACCTAAACATTAGGAAGAACTTCCTGACAGTAAGAGCTGTTTGACAGTGGAATTTGCTGCCAAGGAGTGTGGTGGAGTCTCCTACTTTGGAGGTCTTTAAGCAGAGGCTTGACAACCATATGTCAGGAGTGCTCTGATGGTGTTTCCTGCTTGGCAGGGGGTTGGACTCGATGGCCCTTGTGGTCTCTTCCAACTCTATGATTCTATGACTGCAATCTGCCTACAGAGTTAAAAACTGGCAGTGATCTACTCACTTTGGGGGGGGGGTTCAGGTCAAAGTTGTTGAGCTTTTCTTAGGGAGGAGAAAAGTCCCATTTTGGGGGAGTGTAGGGCAAAAATGTTGAGCTTTTTTTAGGCGAGTCAAAGGTGTTTAGATTCTTTGGGGGGAGCCAGTGACCTGCCAGTGACCCCATTGCATCCCTCTCTGCAGAGGAACATGTGAGGTCAATTGGGTAGAGTCCAAATGGTTTCAGGATGGTCTTCTTGTGCTGTTTCAGACACGTGGTTTACATCTTTATGTACATGTTTGCCTTGTACATTATTGAACATTGAATTTATATCTTGGAGACCTTCAGTTCTTATAACACTCTGAAGGAAGTAGACGATTCCATGTCTGGTGTTGAGGAGGAGCCTCCTAAGCATTTAGGGTGAAAGTTGTCGCCTTCTTCCAAACATGCTTTGCAGCGAAGCGGCCAAAACCCTCCCATTTTGTGTCCCTCCATTTCCAACATTTCCAAATAAAGCTCTTTCTCCCCGCGACTTCTTCTGCAGTGACTAATACACTGGAAACCTCTTCCGAGGCCCCATGCTTATACTTTGTTCCTGTTTGGAAAAGCAAGCCAAGTCTCCATTTGTCTCCGTTTTATTACGTTTGCCAAGAATTGATATACAGTTGTACCTCAGGTTACAGACGCTTCAGGTTACAGATTCTGCTAACCCAGAAATAGTACCTTGGGTTAAGAACTTTGCTTCAGGATAAGAACAGAAATCGTGCTCTGGCGGCGCGGCAGTAGCAGGAGGCCCCATTAGCTAAAGTGGTGCTTCAGGTTAAGAACAGTTTCAGGTTAAGAATGGACCTCCAGAACGAATTAAGTACTTAACCAGAGGTACCACTGTATACCAAATGAAATTAGTTTTATTTCCCATTGGGCAGCAGCCGCAGACACATTGCAGGCTCAGGGTTCTCTCCCAGGCGATGTGAAGCAATGTGGGCTTTTCTGAAAGTGAGCCTCCGTGGTTTTACTAGCGCTCCTTCCCTCTATTTCCCTTGGTGCCTTGTCTCCTTGTCTTAGTCCCCCGCCTGGTTTCTGATACACTTTCCAACAGCCCCAAAGCAGTTGCTTTTGCAAGACCACCAACTGCCCCAAACAGAGGGTCGTGATGAGTTAATCTCACACCTTTAAGCTTGAAAGGGGTGGTGGCCCAAAGGGCCAAAATAAATATCATAATGTGTACCCCTAGAAATCCTTCAGTGTACTTCTAACAGGAAAGTTATGGTAACCTGTTGCTTTATGAAACTGAGGATTTTGCAAGTTGCCACCCCCCCCCCCCAATTGGGGCAGGAATACAGTCGTACTTCTGCTTACTCTGGATACGTAATTTTTGGGATGCAAACACAGCAAACCTGGAAGTATTTTTCTGGCTGTTGCCGTGCACACATGCGCAGAAGCGGTCCTCCAGGTGCAAATTCCTCGGGATGCAGCCAGACCTCCAGAACAGATCCCGTTTGCAACCAGAGGTACCACTATACAGCTAATTGTGGATCACAAAGATACAGCTCAAAGCTAGAACTGCTACATGGTGCAAACGGCATGCACACTAACACAATGTAACACAGGCATCCCCAACCTTCGGCCCTCCAGATATTTTGGACCAATTCCCATAATCCCTGACCACTGATCCTGTGAGTTAGGGATCATGGGAGTTGTAGGCCGAAACATCTGGAGGGCTGCAGGTTGAAGATGCCTGATGTAACAGCACATGGTGGGAATCCAAGCTTAGTTGACAGAAATGGGTGAGAATCAAACCTGAATCGACACAAGTGGCCACTCCTTATTACACATGTGTATTAAACATAAAATGAGGTGATGGTGTGCACCAGGCATAGGCAAACTTGGCCCTCCAGCTGTTTTGGACTACAACTCCCATCATCCCTAGCTAACAGGAGCAGTGGTCAGGGATGATGGGAACTGCAGTCTTAAAACATCTGGAGGGAGCCAACTTTGGCCATGCCTGATCTAGGGCATAATGATATTTGTTTCTTATAACCTCCGAGAGAAACTTTGCCATGACCAGTGTAATATCATTTGACCTGTCTTCCGAAAGATATTTAATATGAGGGACTTTGGATTTTCCAGGGAAATTTGCCAGGAAGGGTTTGATCCCTTCCTCACATTGCCCACAATGCAGTAAGATATGCTTCATACAACCAGTTGAAACTGGAATCCTTTGTTTGAAACTTTATCAACACCACTACCAGAACCACTGGGCGGGGTTGCACTTTTGCAGAACAATCTGGCTGTAACCTATTGCTTTGCAATCAGCGTTGGACTTTTAACTCCTCAAGCTCCTGGGTTTTCATTGGCAGGAGATAAGCCACTTTAGGCATACAACATAACAAAAGGGCATATTGCAGTCTAGAATTTACTTCACCATTTTGTTTTAAATCCTGCTTTGCACATTTGTAAGCAGGAAAATTGCCTTTTCCCCCCTTCCAGCAAGCATGAAAAAACCAGTTCTCTTTCTGGTAGCAAAGCTGTACTTTTCCAGAATAAAAAATCAGAGTCACTTTGCTTTCCTGCCTGCAATAAGACAAATTGTTGTTGCTATTGTCGTTGTCGTCGTCGTCCTCCTCCTCCTTCTCCGGCAATCCCTCGTAGCCAAGTAAGATTTTCTTCCATAAATATGGATTTTAACAGTGAGTATGTAAGTGACTGTGGAGGCCAATTCTGGATTCACACATCCTTCCACAGTGGGGACATTGGTTTCTGGGCAGGAGTTGATCCCAGGGAGGCTTCCTTCCTCTTTGCCCGTTTCTCCCTTGTGTCCCGAGTTTGAGTGTCTTCAAAGCCCACGACACCTTTGATCAAGGCTGTTCTCCCATTGGAGCGCTCGCAGGCCAGTGCTTCCCAGTTGTCGATGTTTGTACTACATTTTTTAAAGATTTGCTTTGAGCATGGGAAATAAACAAGATGAGCTTGAGCTCTTGGTACAGCAAACTAAATATGACATAATAGGCATCACTGAAACCTGGTGGGATAAGTCCCACAATTGGAATGTAATAATGGGGGGATACAATCTATTTCAGAGAAACAGACCAGACAAGAAAGGAGGAGGAGTGGCGTTATATGTCAGGGATGTGTATACAAAAAATGGAAAAGGGGGGAAACCACCAAAGAGGAATTCAAACAAATAGCCAGCACGTGTAGACACAAAGTCAGAAAAGCTAAAGCACAGAATGAACTCAGGCTTGCTAGAGAGGTTAAAAGCAACAAAAAAGGCTTTTATGGGTATGTTCGTAGCAAAAGGAAGAACAAAGAAACTGTGGGGTCACTCAGAGGAGAAGATGGTGAAATGCAAACAGGGGACACAGAAAGGGCTGAACTACTCAATGCCTTCTTTGCCTCAGTCTTCTCCGATAAAGAAAACAATGCCCGACCTGAAGAATTTGGAGCAAATGATTCAGCAAAGGAAACACAGCCCAGAATAACTAAGGAGATAGTACAAGAATATTTGGCTAGTTTAGATGTATTCAAGTCTCCAGGGCCAGATGAACTGCATCCAAGAGTATTAAAAGAACTGGCAGATGTGATCTCAGAACCACTGGCAGTCATCTTTGAGAATTCCTGGAGAACAGGCGAAGTCCCGGCAGACTGGAGGAGGGCAAATGTTGTCCCTATTTTCAAAAAGGGGAAAAGAGAGGACCCAAATAATTACCGCCCAGTCAGTCTGACATCAATACCAGGGAAGATTCTGGAGCAGATCATTAAGCAAACAGTCTGTGAGCACCTAGAAAGGAATGCTGTGATCACCAATAGTCAGCATGGATTTCTGAAAAATAAGTCATGTCAGACTAACCTGATCTCGTTTTTTGACAGAATTACAAGCCTGGTAGATGAAGGGAACGCAGTGGATGTAGCCTACCTTGATTTCAGCAAGGCATTTGACAAGGTGCCCCATGATATTCTTGTAAAGAAGCTGGTAAAATGCGGTCTTGACTATGCTACCACTCAGTGGATTTGTAACTGGCTGACTGACCGAACCCAAAGGGTACTCATCAATGGTTCCTCTTCATCCTGGAGAAGAGTGACTAGTGGGGTGCCACAGGGTTCTGTCTTGGGCCCGGTCTTATTCAACATCTTTATCAACGACTTGGATGATGGACTCAAGGGCATCCTGATCAAATTTGCAGATGACACCAAACTGGGAGGGGTGGCTAACACCCCAGAGGACAGGATCACACTTCAAAACGACCTTGACAGATTAGAGAACTGGGCAAAAACAAACAAGATGAATTTTAACAGGGAGAAATGTAAAGTATTGCACTTGGGCAAAAAAAATGAGAGGCACAAATACAAGATGGGTGACACCTGGCTTGAGAGCAGTACATGTGAAAAGGATCTAGGAGTCTTGGTTGACCACAAACTTGACATGAGCCAACAGTGTGACGCGGCAGCTAAAAAAGCCAATGCAATTCTGGGCTGCATCAATAGGAGTATAGCATCTAGATCAAGGGAAGTAATAGTGCCACTGTATTCTGCTCTGGTCAGACCTCACCTGGAGTACTGTGTCCAGTTCTGGGCACCACAATTCAAGAAGGACACTGACAAACTGGAACGTGTCCAGAGGAGGGCAACCAAAATGGTCAAAGGCCTGGAAACGATGCCTTATGAGGAACGGCTAAGGGAGCTGGGCATGTTTAGCCTGCAGAAGAGGAGGTTAAGGGGTGATATGATAGCCATGTTCAAATATATAAAAGGATGTCACATAGAGGAGGGAGAAAGGTTGTTTTCTGCTGCTCCAGAGAAGCGGACACGGAGCAATGGATCCAAACTACAAGAAAGAAGATTCCACCTAAACATTAGGAAGAACTTCCTGACAGTAAGAGCTGTTCGACAGTGGAATTTGCTGCCAAGGAGTGTGGTGGAGTCTCCTACTTTAGAGGTCTTTAAGCAGAGGCTTGACAACCATATGTCAGGAGTGCTCTGATGGTGTTTCCTGCTTGGCAGGGGGTTGGACTCGATGGCCCTTGTGGTCTCTTCCAACTCTATGATTCTATGATTCTATGATTCTATACCTGTGAAGAGATCCAAGATTTAGAACCTCAAAGTCAAAGTGAGAGCATTTGGGTCAAAATTAAGGGAGGGAAGAATAACAGTGACCTCATTGTGGGAGCTTACTATAGATCCCCAAGCCAAACGGAGGACATAGATGATGCCTTCCTGGAACAGATGGCCAAGCATGCAAAAGGAAGGGAGATAGTAGTAATGGGGGACTTCAATTACCCAGATATTTGTTGGATGTCAAATTCAGCCAAGAGCATAAGGTCAAACAGATTCCTCACTAGCCTTGCAGACAACTTCATTGTCCAGAAAGTGGGAGAAGCAACAAGAGGAACAGCAATTTTAGATCTGGTCCTAACCAATGTTGATGACCTGGTTAGTGGGGTAGAAGTGGAAGGATCATTAGGCGCGAGTGATCATGCTCTTCTGAAGTTTACTATACAGCGGAAAGGAGCAGCCAAGCATACCAGGACTCAATTTCTTGACTTTAAGAAAGCCGACTTCATAAAACTTAGGGAAGTGCTGGGTGAGATCCCATGGACAGTAATACTAAAAGGAAAGGGAGTTCATGATGGCTGGGAGTTTGTTAAGAGGGAGATAGTAAAAGCACAATGTCAGGCAATACCAATGAGACGGAAACATGGAAGGTGCCTAAAGAAGCCAGGGTGGCTATCTAAAGAACTTTTAACTGAGTTAAGATTAAAAAAGGATATGTACAAAAAATGGAAAAGGGGGGAACCACCAAAGAGGAATTCAAACAAATAGCCAGCACGTGTAGACACAAAGTTTTTATGGGTATGTTCGTAGCAAAAGGAAGAACAAAGAAACAGTGGGGACACTCAGAGGAGAAGATGGTGAAAGGCAAACAGGGGACACAGAAAGGGCTGAATTCCTCAATGCCTTCTTTGCCTCAGTCTTCTCCGATAAAGAAAACAATGCCCGACCTGAAGCCAATGCAATTCTGGGCTGCATCAATAGGTGTATAGCATCTAGATCAAGGGAAGTAATAGTGCCACTGTATTCCGCTCTGGTCAGACCTCACCTGGAGTACTGTGTCCAGTTCTGGGCACCACAATTCAAGAAGGACACTGACAAACTGGAATGTGTCCAGAGGAGGGCAACCAAAATGGTCAAAGGCCTGGAAACGATGCCTTATGAGGAACGGCTAAGGGAGCTGGGCATGTTTAGCCTGGAGAAGAGGAGGTTAAGGGGTGATATGATAGCCATGTTCAAATATATAAAAGGATGTCACATAGAGGAGGGAGAAAGGTTGTTTTCTGCTGCTCCAGAGAAGCGGACACGGAGCAATGGATCCAAACTACAAGAAAGAAGATTCCACCTAAACATTAGGAAGAACTTCCTGACAGTAAGAGCTGTTTGACAGTGGAATTTGCTGCCAAGGAGTGTGGTGGAGTCTCCTACTTTGGAGGTCTTTAAGCAGAGGCTTGACAACCATATGTCAGGAGTGCTCTGATGGTGTCTCCTGCTTGGCAGGGGGTTGGACTCGATGGTCCTTGTGGTCTCTTCCAACTCTATGATTCTATGATTCTATGATCTTTCAACCTCTTTTGGAGACCACAAAACAGACCTCAGCGTAACACTCAAAGTGGAAGTGTGGCACTCAAATCAGAAGCAGAACCAGGGCTGTCTTGAGCACGCCAGGCTCTCCTGTCTTCCACTGCCTCCCGCAGTTTGGTCAAACTCACGTTTGTAGCTTCGAGAACACTGTCATCCCCTTCTCCTTGCGCCCTCCATTTTTCCCAACATCAGGGTCTTTTCCAGGGACCCTTCTCTTCTCACAAGGTGGCCAAAATATTGGAGCCTCAGCTTCAGGATCTGTCCTTCCAGGGAGCACTCAGGGCTGATTTCCTTCAGAATGGATAGGTTTGATCTTCTTGCAGTCCATGGGACTCTCAACACTCTCCTCCAGCACCATAATTCAAAAGCATCCATTTTTTGGCGATCAGCCTTCTTTATGGTCCAGCTCTCACTTCCATACATCACTACTGGGAAAACCATAGCTTGAACTATAAGGACCTTTGTCAGCAAGGTGATGTCTCGGATTTTTAAAATGCTGCCTAAAGGGTAAAGGTAAGGGTACCCCCGCCCGTACAGGCCAGTCGTGTCCGACTCTAGGGTTGTGCACCCATCTCACTTAAGAGGCTGGGGGCCAGCGCCGTCTGGAGACACTTCCGGGTCACGTGGCCAGCATGACGAAGGTGCTCTGGTGAGCCAGCACCAGCGCAGCACACGGAAACGCTGTTTACCTTCCTGCCAGAGCGGTACCTATTTATCTACTTGCACTTAAGAGTGCTTTCAAACTGCTAGGTGGGCAGGAGCTGGGACCGAAGGACGAGAGCTCACCCCACTGCGGGGATTCGAACCGCTGACCATGTGATCGGCAAGCCCTATGGGCACTGAGGTTTTACCCACAGTGCCACCCGCATCCCCCCAAAATGCTGCCTAGTTTTGTTATTTAGTGTAGCCACCTCCAATTTTTTTTTTTGGGGGGGGCAAACTCAAAGCTTTTAGTTTCCTTACTCATCAGGAATATTTGCCGCCATGGAGTAACAGAGTGGCAGAGGGTGGGGGCAGGGACTTTCACTCCCGTGCTTTTCACTGCTGCCAATAGAGAGGGACTGGTACAGTTGCAGCCAGGATCTGTTCCGGAGATCTGGCCGGATCCCAAGGTTTCCGCAATTCTTCCAGGCTTGCCGTGCGCGTATCCCAAAGGATATGTGACAAGAGGGGCATGTAAGTAGAGGTACCACTGTATACAATAGGTATACATTGGGCACCCCCCAGAATCTGGTGCCCTGGTTCCCTACACCCCCTTGCACCCCCAGGTCAAGACAGGCCTGAGCGTGCTCAAAACGGAGAACGTTCGGCTTCTGGGAAAAGTCCACCAACTGGAACACTTCCCTCCGGGTTTGCAGCGTTTGAAAACCAACATTGCACCGTATAGTAGCATTGCTTTCCTTGCTCCTTGCCTTCTGAAGGAGCTTTTGTCTCTCTGTCCTTCCCCCACCCAACACTCAGTCTCCCTCTAGACACTAAAAATTCCTCAACGCTTCAGTCATTTCTCCTTTGTGCAGCTATCTAAACTGTGTACATACATGGCGGGGAGATAATTTTGAATTACAGCAATGGAAAAAAACTAGAAAGCCACCCAGGGCTGGAATCGTGAGCCATATATGGGATCCAGATTAGTTTTCACGGGTGTTGGCTGACTTTGTATGAAGGGCCACCACACCTTCTTCTGCTGGATTTCGCCAAACTTAATTCCAGAATCGTGACCTTTCCTTGTTTATGCTTGCGTTGCTAGGGACCTGGAGCAGACGGTGCATTAACAGGACAGCTTTAGGGTGAAGAGTATTGTTTCTAGGACAGTTCCTGAGGAGGAACTCTCTGCTTTTTAAGAAGCTGTCTAGGTTTGCCATCGCCTTTCTCCCAAGGAGCAGGCGTCTTTTAATTTCATGTCTGCTATCACCATCTGCAGTGATCATGGAGCCCAAGAAAGTTGTTTTTTATTGTTGTTGTTATTTTAATATTGCATACACACACACACACACACACACACACACACACACCCCAAATATACCAGGCATGTCCAACAAGTAGATTGCGACCTACTGGCAGATGTTCATGGGGTGTTCCTGGTAGATCCTGATAGATTTCCGGCCCCTCAGTGATCCCCTCCCACCCCCCCAAAAAGCTCAACAACTTTGCCTTCCCAAGAAAAGATCAACAACTCTGGCTTCCCAAAAACAGCTGAACAACTCTAGATTCCTTTTAAAAAGCTCCACAACTTTGCTTTTCCGAAAAAAGATCAAACAACTCTGGCTTCCCAAGAAAAGATCAAACAACTCGGGCTTCCCAAAAACAGCTCAACAATTCTGTGTCCCGTCCCACCCCCCAGCTCAACTCAACAACTTTGGTCCGTCCAACGACAATGGGTAGATCACTGCTAGGTTTTTTCCCCACACTGTGAGTAGATCGCAGTCTATTGGGAATTGGAAATATATTTACAGAATGTAAAGGAAGAAATGTTAGAAGATGTTCTCTTTTTAAAAAATGTAATACTGTAAGAAGAAATAAAAATAAATAAATAAAAAGTATGCATCCCTCCCCTCCTCCTCGCCCTCCCACCCCATGTTCCTGTGGGAGAGTGGGTTTATGCTTCTCTTTATCAAAAACAAATTCCTAACAGAAGGTGGCAAAGAGAGGCAATGTTGTTGCCAGCAGGGTTCCTGTGCGTTGCGAATTAATGTGCCACTTTTCTTTTACTTTCTATGATCTTAAATGCTTGGCTCTTGCCCTTGAAGAAGAAGAAGAAGAAGAAGAGGACAGGATCACACTTCAAAACGACCTTGACAGATTAGAGAACTGGGCCAAAACAAACAAGATGAACTTTAATAGGGAGAAATGTAAAGTATTGCACTTGGGCAAAAAAAATGAGAGGCACAAATACAAGATGGGTGACACCTGGCTTGAGAGCAGTACATGTGAAAAGGATCTAGGAGTCTTGGCTGACCACAAACTTGACATGAGCCAACAGTGTGACGCGGCAGCTAAAAAAGCCAATGCAATTCTGGGCTGCATCAATAGGAGTATAGCATCTAGATCAAGGGAAGTAATAGTGCCACTGTATTCTGCTCTGGTCAGACCACACCTGGAGTACTGTGTCCAGTTCTGGGCACAACAGTTCAAGAAGGACACTGACAAACTGGAACGTGTCCAGAGGAGGGCAACCAAAATGGTCAAAGGCCTGGAAACGATGCCTTATGAGGAACGGCTAAGGGAGCTGGGCATGTTTAGCCTGCAGAAGAGGAGCTTAAGGGGTGATATGATAGCCATGTTCAAATATATAAAAGGATGTCACGTAGAGGAGGGAGAAAGGTTGTTTTCTGCTGCTCCAGAGAAGTGGACACGGAGCAATGGATCCAAACTACAAGAAAGAAGATTCCACCTAAACATTAGGAAGAACTTCCTGACAGTAAGAGCTGTTCGACAGTGGAATTTGCTGCCAAGGAGTGTGGTGGAGTCTCCTTCTTTGGAGGTCTTTAAGCAGAGGCTTGACAACCATATGTCAGGAGTGCTCTGATGGTGTTTCCTGCTTGGCAGGGGGTTGGACTCGATGGCCCTTGTGGTCTATTCCAACTCTATGATTCTATGATTCTAAGAGTTTGGATTTGATATCCTACTTGATCACTACCCGAAGGTGTCTCCAAGTGGCTAACAATCTCCTTTCCCTTTGAGGTGAGTGGGGCTGAGAGACTTCAGAGAAGTGTGACTGGCCCAAGGTCACCCAGCAGCTGCATGTGGAGGAGCGGAGACGCAAACCTGGTTCACCACATTACGAGTCCACTGCTCTTAACCACTACACCACACTGGCTCTCAGTGTGCGATGTGTTCCTTTTCTCTGTGATGGAATTGGCCACCTCTCTCGGGTCCTCAGAATAGCGCCGTTCTTTCTGTGCCCACTGGCAATCTCACAGAGAAGACCCCCCCTTGTATATCTCTTTATGTTAGGAAGGGTGGTTTAGAAAGGTTTTTTAAAAAAACAAACTAGCCATCGAAAAGAATTGCCAGAATTTTGAACTGGATATTGCAAGTAGCCAAAAGGCAGCAAAGGCAATTCAATGAACGGAACAAGATAATGCGGGGGGTGGGGTGGGGTGGCAGAAGGTTGCACTCTGCACATAATCAGAGGACACGTCAGCTACAACTGCGGTGAGGGTTTTATTCACCCAAAGATTGAAAAGTGATAAAAAACTGGTGGAATTCGCTGAAATGGCGAAATGAACTGAAAGACTTTGAGACAAGATTGGAAACCATTTATGTTGTATATACAGAATCAATGTAAAGAAATGGACTTGCTCACAGGGTTTGAGTAGACACTGACAATTAACAACAGAAACATTGAAATGATAGAATGTCAGGATAGAACAACATTTCATTTAAGAATATAGTATTGAAGTATAGTATTGTAAGAAGGGCCATTTTTTTCATGTAAAAAACCAAAAGGGGAAAGGGGGGGGGTTAATCTGTTATTATTTGTTAAGATATATTTGTGGAAAAGATAACAATGTAAAATGCAATAAAAATTATTTAAAGAAAAGAAAGGAAAAGAGGACAAATCCCAGTTTTCAGGACTTCACAAGTTCCAGCGCTGAGCCATTCACCGAAACACGGTTCGCTCATTTATTCATCTGCCTTCCTTTGAGCAGATTTTTCCCAGATGGGTGTCAGGGAAGAAATGATAATTTTGGCTGAGCCCTGGTTTACATTAAACCCTGGATACTATTCCATTGCCTTCTTCAGATGAAACCTCCAAAGGTTTTATATGCATGTTGCTTCCCTTTCGCTCCATCTCACTGAACCACCTTTGGTGCAGGATGCCTCAGGATCGTCCAGGCAAGTGTGCCCCCCCCTCCCCGCAATGGGAATTGAAAGACAAAGAGGTAAAGGAGGTTATGATTAAGTGGAGCCAGGATTTTGAGTATGCAATCAGGATGGATCAGTGGGAAAAGCTGTGGAGACAAGATGTCAATTTTATTGCCTGTTACACAATCAAGGAAAATCTAATGAAGATGTGGTACAGGTGGTACGTGACCCCTGCCAGATGAGATAAAACATATACAGTGGTACCTCGGGTTAAGAACTTAATTAGTTCTGGAGGTCCACTCTTAACCTGAAACTGTTCTTAACCTGAAGCACTACTTTAGCTAATGGGGGCCTCCCGCTGCCGCCACTGTGCGATTTCTGTTCTCATCCTGAAGCAAATTTCTTAACCGAGTTAAGTTCTTAACTATTTCTGGGTTAGCGGAGTCTGTAACCTGAAGCGTCTGTAACCCGAGGTACCACTGTAAATTAAAATCAAACACATGTTGGAGATGTAAGACAATGGAAGGAACAAGGTATTGCGTATGGGGGGATGTGATAAAATCCAAAAGTTCTAGAGTAATATCTATGAAGAACTAAAAAAGAGGCTCAAAATAACGTTTGAGAAAAGTCCAGAAGCGTTCCTTCTGGGTATAGTGAAAAAAGAAATCCCCAACGATGAGAAAAGAAATATTCTGCCACTATGATTTTAGTGGCCAAAAACTGGAATGGAGATATAGTCCCATCAGTAGCGGACTGGCAAGTAAAATTTTGTGAATTGATTGAATTGGCCCAAAAGACAGCAGCAATCAGATGACAACTGAATCAAAAACTCAGGAAATAATGGGAATGTGTAGAGGAGTCTATGGCAAAACATTGTTCCCAAAGAAACTGACTGATAGGCTGATGTTCGCAAAGTCAGTGTCAAGGGAATTGGGGTTGCTTGTGTGTAAACCTCCAGCTGTTCCAAACTGCTTATGGGGTGGTTGTGTCTTCCCCTGACTGAGCAGCCCTTGGCGCTGCTGCTCAGTCGCTAGCAGAATCCGTGAGTGGGCGTCTCCTAAATTTCCTCCAGCATAAGAATTCCTTAACGGACAACCTCCGCCTCGCCTCTCTGCGCGGAAGCCTTCTGCGCAGAGTGGGCGTGCCGAGTGGTGGTCCTCCACCCTCCTCACTGACTTCACTGGAAGAGTCTCGGAGCCTCTCCTCCGAGATGCTCTCCGCCTCTCCCTTCTTCCTGGTGTCCCCTGGACTTCCTTCCCCAGATGACGCTCTCTCTCTTCCCTTACTCGTTCCCTCTCCTGCAGAATCTGGGAGCATCGCCTCTCCCCTCTGCTCTGATGTCAGTTCCCTGACAGTCAGGATAAAAGTTGGAGAAGATTTTATGGGTTTCTATGTTGGACAATAAACTACAGTTAGAACTGGATATGGAACAACTGCTTGGTTCAAAATTGGGAAAGGAGTACGACAAGGCCTTCTTATATGCCCGATAGATCCTGCGAAAGGTGGGCTGGATGAATCCCAAGTCGGAATTAAGATTGCCAGAAGAAATAGCAACAACCTCCGATATGCAGATGACACAACTTTGATGGCAGAAAGTGAAGAGGAATAAAAGAACCTCTTAATAAGGGTGAAAGAGAGCGCAAAATATGGTCTGAAGCGCAACATCAAAAAAAACTAAAATCATGGCCATTGGTCCCATCACCTCCTATCAAATAGAAGGGGAAGAAATGGAGGCAGTGAGAGATTTTACTTTCTTGGGCTCTATGATCACTGCAGATGGTGACAGCAGGCACAAAATCAAAATATGCCTGCTTCTCTCAGGAAAAAAGTGATGATAAAACTCAGCAGCATCTCAAAAAGCAGAGACGTCATCTTGCTGACAAAGGTCCTTATAGTTCAGGCTATGGTTTTCCCAGTAGTGATGTATGGAAGTGAGAGCTGGACCATAAAGAAAGCTGATTGCCAAAGAATTGATTCTTTTGCATTATGGTGCTGGAGGAGAGTGTTGAGAGTCCCATGGACTGCAAGAAGATCAAACCTATCCATTCTGAAGGAAATCAGCCCTGAGTGCTCACTGGAAGGCGAGATCCTGAAGCTGAGGCTCCAATATTTTGGCCACCTCATGAGAAGAGAAGATTTCCTGGAAAAGACCCTGGTGTTGGGAAAGATGGAGGCCACAAAGAGAAGGGGGCAACGGAGGACGAGATGGTGGGACAGTGTTCTCGAAGCTATGAACATGAGTCTAACCAAACTCCGGGAGGCAGTGGAAGACAGAAGTGCCTGGCATGCTCTGGTCCAGGGGGTCACAAAGAGGCGGACACGACTAAACGACTAAAAAGCAACAACAAAAAGTAAAGTAGCCCCTTCATGGATCACTGCCTTGTGGCGAAGGGGCTTGAATAACCCCAAGAAGCTGTGAGCCATGCCGTCAGGGCCACCCAAGATGGACAGGTCATAGCCAAGAGTTTAGACTAAATGTGATCCACCTGGAGAAGGAATTGGCAAACCACTCCAGTATTTTGCCAATAAAACTCAATGGACAGAAAAAAGGAGAAGCTTTGAGAAGAAAAGCGAGAGTTTCTAAGGCTTTCTAAGGTTTCTAAGGTTCATAGGGTCATGGAGAGTTGGACATGACTTAGGCGACTAAACAACAATGTAAAGTGCCATATTTTTCTATTTAAAACACTGGGTTTTCCCCCCTAAAAAACAATTTCCAAAATTTGGAAGTGTCTTATACATGGATACATCTCCCCCCCCATTTTATTAAACCCAAGTCCCCCCAAATAGGGGGTGTCTTATACATGGGGCATCTTATAGACAGAAAAATACGGTATTTTGCTTTAACACAATATTAAAAGAATATTAAATTAACTAAATTATGCCGAGCACTATTTAGGGGGAGGGAAGTTACGGGGTGGGGAATGTACAATGATATATGGAGATATATTTACAGAATGTCAAGGAAGAAATGTTAGAAGATGTTCTCTTTTTTTGGAATGTAATACTGTAATATTATTAAGTGTGCACCCCCCCTCCTTGCCCTCCCACCCCCTGTGCCTGTGCTCCACCTAGCCAGCACCAACCCTCTTGCTCAGCTGTTTTTTATCTTCTATTTTGGAAATGTACATCCAGTCCCCCCCCCTTTAGGTTTTTTGGGGGCCCACAAGAATCATAGAATTGGAAGAGACCACAAGGGCCATCGAGTCCAACCCCCTGCCAAGCAGGAGACACCATCAGAGCACTCCTGACATATGGTTGTCAAGCCTCTGCTTAAAGACCTCCAAAGTAGGAGACTCCACCACACTCCTTGGCAGCAAATTCCACTGTCAAACAGCTCTTACTGTCAGGAAGTTCTTCCTAATGTTTAGGTGGAATCTTCTTTCTTGTAGTTTGGATCCATTGCTCCGTGTCCGCTTCTCTGGAGCAGCAGAAAACAACCTTTCTCCCTCCTCTATGTGACATCCTTTTATATATTCGAACATGGCTATCATATCACACCTTAACCTCCTCTTCTCCAGGCTTCACATGCCCAGCTCCCTTAGCCGTTCCTCATAAGGCATTGTTTCCAGGCCTTTGACCATTTTGGTTGCCCTCCTCTGGACACGTTCCAGTTTGTCAGTGTCCTTCTTGAATTGTGGTGCCCAGAACTGGACACAGTACTCCAGGTGAGGTCTGACCAGAGCAGAATACAGTGGCACTATTACTTCCCTTGATCTAGATGCTATACTCCTATTGATCTAGATGCTGACTATTGGTGATCACAGCATTCCTTTCTAGGGGCTCACAGACTGTTTGCTTAATGATCTGCTCCAGAATCTTCCCTGGTATTGATGACAGACTGACTGGGCGGTAATTATTTGGGTCCTCTCTTTTCCCCTTTTTGAAAATAGGGACAACATTTGCCCTCCTCCAGTCTGCCGGGACTTCGCCTGTTCTCCAGGAATTCTCAAAGATGACTGCCAGTGGTTCTGAGATCACATCTGCCAGTTCTTTTAATACTCTTGGATGCAGTTCATCTGGCTCTGGAGACTTGAATACATCTAAACTAGCCAAGTATTCTTGTACTATCTCCTTAGTTATTCTGGGCGTTACGCTGAGAGTTAGTGTAGCCCTAAGCTACAGCTTGTTCTGCTTATACATAAATCCAGCACTGGCATAGATAGATGGATAGATAGAGATAGATAGATAGATAGATAGATAGAGGATAGATAGATAGATGATAGATAGATAGATAGATAGATAGATAGATAGATAGATAGATAGATAGATGATAGATAGACAGATGGACAGATGATTGATTGATTGATTGACGGCTGGATTTAGGTTTGATGAGGCCCTAAGCTACCTGAAGGTAATTGGGCCCTTTATATGTCCAGCTGTCCTTTGTCCACAACAAATTGCCAACTTTTTGTGTTGAATAAATGCTATAAGGTAATTGATGGAACTCATAGGTATCTCAAGCCATTTGCACATGTTGCCAGACAACCAGTCCATACAGAATGTCGGCACCCTATATATAGAAATGAGCAAAGCAGTGATAGTTTGAGGAGCAGGGGAGCAGGCAGGGCCTATGACTTACATCATAGGAGCCTACACAACACAAAACACGGTTGCTGTATGTCGGTTTTATTTGTTTTTTATCTTCTCTTTTGGAAATGTACATCCAGGTTTTTTCACGTTAATTTTTTTGGGGGGGGGCAAGAGAGGGGGGCCCTAAACTAGAGCTCGTTGAGCTTATATGTAAAGCAGGCACTGGCTCCACCCAGCCAGCACCAACCCTCTGGCTCAGCTGCTTCCAGATCTTAGTTCCCCTTCCTGCCTCCTGAGCAAAGCAGCCGCTCCCCAGTCTCTCCTCCTGGGCATCATCCAGGCAGCCGGTCAGAGGATCCTTCAGTGTGAGTCTCTCTCTCTCTCTCCTCTAACACCTCTCCAAGGACATCTTCCAGCCTGAGGGTTAGAAGACGGCTGTCCAAGCCTCTGGCTGCTGCAGGTGACCGTCTCTGTTACTAAGTTTCTTGTTAACTTGGGGAATCCCCCTTCCCCAACGTATTCCGAAGGGAAAGTTTATGCTTCTTTTTATCCAAAAAATTTCCTAGCAGGCAGTACTAGAAGGTGGCAAAGAGGGCAGTGTTGTTTCCGGCAGGGTTCATGTGGGTTGCGAATTAATGTGCCACTTTTCTTTTGCTTTCTGTGATCTGAAATGCTTGGCTCTTTCAATGGCTGTGCAAAGGAAGCGGCTCCGTCTCTCAGATTCTCAAAATCACCCATTTCTTTCTGAGCCCGTTGTTGGCAATCTCACCATTGGGCAGGGCATCCTGGCTCACATTCAGAACCCTGGATACTCTTCCACTGCCTTCTTCAGATGAAACCTCCAAATGTTTTATATGCATGTCGCTTCCCTTTGGCTCCATCCCATGGGACCACCTTTGGAGCAGCAGGATCCGGGTCTGCGCCTCAGGACCGTCCAGGCTCGCCCGCATCCCCCCCTCCTCCTCGCCCTCCCACCTCACTCTCCAATGCTCCACCCAGCCGGCACCAACCCTCTGGCTCAGCTGCTTCCAGATCTTAGTTCCCCTTCCTTCCTCCTGAGCAAAGCAGCCGCTCCCCAGTCTCTCCTCCTGGGCATCATCCAGGCAGCCGGTCAGAGGATCCTTCAGTGTGAGTCTCTCTCTCTCTCTCCTCTAACACCTCTCCAAGGACATCTTCCAGCCTGAGGGTTAGAAGACGGCTGTCCAAGCCTCTGGCTGCTGCAGGCGGCTGTCTCTGTTAGTACGTTTCTTGCTAACTTGGGGAATCCCCCTTCCCCAACTTATTCTGGAGGGAAAGTTTGTGCTTCTTTTTATCCAAAAAAATTCCTAACAGAACTAGAAGGTGGCAAAGGGTGCAATGTTGTTGCCGGCAGGATTCGTGTGCGTTGTCAGTTGCCAACAAATTAATGTCAACTTTTCTTTCGCTTTCTGTGATCTGAAATGCTTGGCTCTTTCCCTCAGCTGTGCAGTGGAAGCAGCTGCCTCTCTCAGGATCTCAGAATCGCCCCGTTTTCTCTGTACCCATTGGCAATCTCACAATCGGGCAGAGCCAGGGCCGGATTTAGGTTTGATGAGGCCCTCAGCTACTGAAAGTCATGGGGCCCTTGATCTGTCCAGCTGTCATTTGTCAACAACATTTTGTCACTTTTTGTGTGTGTTGAATGTGTGCTATATGGCCACTGATGGACCTAATAGGTATCTAAAGCCATTTGCACATAACAAAATATAGGTAGGTAGCCTTGTTGGTCTGGCAGTCAAAATAAATAAAAAAATTAAAAAACTGACCAGTAGCACCTTAGAGACCAACTAAGTTTGTTCTCAGTAGAAGCTTTCATGTGCAGGTGCCCTTCTTCAGATACACGGAAACAGAAGTCCCCAGACCCTAATATATAGAGGGAGGGCGGGGCAGGGTTTTTCTCCGAAGGGTAGTAGAACTCAATGGGTATGGTCAACCTGTTGGCGACTGTGAATGACTGCAATTAGTCCTGCAGGAAAAAGCAAAGGATGGTATGCAGATGACCCAAAATAGCTTTAGCATATGCAATGAGACAGGAATCCAATATCTCTATTCAGACCAGGTCTCTCCATAGTTTTCAGCTGAGTGATAAGCTACAATTCAGCCACTTCTCTCTCAAGTCTATTTCCGAAATTCTTTTGCAGTATGACAGCTGCTTGGAGATCCTGCGTTGAATGTCCCAGGAGATGGAAGTGTTCTCCTCCTGGCTTATCTGTCTGGTCTGAATAGAGATACAGTGGTGCCTCGCAAGACGAAATTAATTCATTCCGCAAGTCTCTTCGTCTTGCGGTTTTTTCCTCTTGCGATGCACGGTTTCCCATAGGAATGCATTGAAAATCAATTAATGCGTTCCTAGGGAAACCGCCTTCAGACCAGGTCCGGGGACAGTCTGTCCCCGGACCTCTTCTGAAGGCTGGGGGGGGGGACAAGGGCTTTTCTTCCCACCCCCAGCATTTTAAAAAACCCTGGGACAGCGGAGGACTTCTCTGCTGTCCGGGGCGATCTTAAAATGCTGGCGGGCGGCATTTTAAAATCGCCCCGGACAGCGGAGGACTTCTCCGCTGTCCGGGCGATTTAAAAGCCCCTGGGAAGGCAGGCAGGGGGGACAAAGAAGGTGTCCCCGCCCCCCCTCCCCGCTTCGGAACAGCGTTCCGAAGTGGGGCGGCTGGGGCAGGTGTCCCCGCCCCCCTCCCCGCTTCGGAACAGCGTTCCGAAGTGGGGCGGCTGGGGCAGGTGTTCCGCCCCCCCCCTCGGAACAGCGTTTTAAAATGCTGGGGGTCGGCAGCGCTTCGCTCCCGACCCCCAACATTTTAAAACCTCCCCGGGACACGGGGAGATTTTAAAATGCTGGGGGTCGGCAGCGCTTCTCTCCCGACCCCCAGCATTTTAAAACCTCCCCGGGACACAGGGAGATTTTAAAATGCTGGGGGTCGGCAGCGCTTCGCTCCCGACCCCCAGCATTTTAAAACCTCCTCGGGACACGGGGAGATTTTAAAATGCTGGGGGTCGGCAGCGCTTCGCTCCCGACCCCCAGCATTTTAAAATCTCCCCGGGACAGAGACTTCTCTGCTGTCCCTTGGAGATTTTAAAATGCTGGGGGTCGGCAGCGAACGCTTCGCTCCCACCCGCCAGCATTTTAAGATCGCCCGGGGCAGGCGGGGGGGGGAGGCAGGCGGGGGGAGCAAAGACTTTTGCCCCCCGCCGGCCTTCAGAAGAGGTCCTCTTCTGAAGGCCGGCTGTGGGCGAAAGTCTTTGCTCCCGACGGCCAGCATTTCCCTATGGGCTTTCGTCTTGTGATGCAAGCCCATAGGGAAATTCGTCTTGCGAAGCGCCTCCAAAACAGAAAACCCTTTCGTCTTGCGGGTTTTCCGTCTTGCGAGGCATTCGTCTTGCGGGGTACCACTGTATTGGATTCTGGTCTCATTACACATGCTAAAGCTAATTTTGGTCATCTGCATACTTTCCCTTGCTTTTTCTTGTAGGACTAATTGCAGTCATTCATAGTCGTCCACAGGTTGACTATACCCACTGTGGTCTAAACCACTGAGTCTAGGACACAGCAGCCAGATGCTCAGCCAGATGTTGCAGGGCCTGTTTATTTCCCTTCCCACTTGGAGGGACACAGTGGGGCATGGTGGTTTTGTAACATGGAGAGCACAGCACAAAAAACCAAATGTTTTCCCTGTAGAGAAGGAAGTGGTGGAGATCACAGAATTGCAGAGTTGGAAGGGACCCTTACAATGGCTTAGGCATGGCTTCCTTCTTTCTTTGGCGACCCCTCGTAGCCAAGTAAGATTGTCTTCCATTAACACGGTTTTAGCAATGAGTCCATAAGTGACCGTGGAGGCCAATTCCGGATCCACACGTCCTTCCACAGTGGGGACATTGGTTTCCGGGCGGGAGTTGATCCCGCAAGTGTGCCTTCCTCTTAGCGTGTTTCTCCCTTGTATCCAGAGTTTGAGTGTCTTCAAACCCGACTGACACCTTTGGTCAAGGCTGTTCTCCAACTGGAGCTCTCGCAGGCCAGTGTTTCCCAGTTGTCAGTGTTTATACTACATTTTTAAAGATCTGCCTTGAGATCTTTCAACCTCTTTTGTGGACCACCAGCATTACGCTTTCCATTTTTAAGTTTGGAATAGAGTAGTTGCTTTGGAAGACGATCATCAGGCATCCGCACAACATGACCAGTCTCCAAAGTTGATGTTGAAGAATCATTGCTTCAACACTGGCGATCTTTGCTTCTTCCAGGATGCTGGCATTAGTTCGCCTGTGTCTTCCCAAACTTTTTGGAGGCCCCGTTGATGGAATCTTTCGAGGAGTTGGAGACGGCATTGATAAGTGGCCCATGTTTCACAAGCAGACAGTCAGGTTGGTAGTACCACAGCAAATTTGGGTTTCCCTGCAAATGTCCCAGTCCTCAAATACTCTGCTCTTCATTCGGGAGAAAGCCTCACTCGCAGAGCTCAGGCAGTGCTGGATTTTGGCATCAATGTCGGCCCTTATGGAAAGATAACTCCCTAGGTAGGAGAAGTGATTGACACTTTCCAACATTACACCATTGAGCTGGATTTGTGGCACTGCAGAGGTATTATTTTGTGCTTGTTGGTGCAGCTCTTTGGTTTTTTGCATGTGAAGCGACAGGCCAAGCTTTTCGTAAGCTTCTGTGAAGATATTTAGGGTGGTTTGGAAAGCAAAGAGCCGAGTTCCAAATTTTGGAACCAAATATGGCTTGAATCATTTTAGGGTTGTGCCTGGAAGAGAAATACAGTCATACCTCGGGTTAAATACACTTCGAGTTGAGTGCGTTCGAGTTGTGTTCCGCGGCAACCCAGAAGTAACAGAGCGCGTTACTTCCGGGTTTTGCCGCATGCGCATGCGCAGACGCTCAAAATGACATCACGCGCATGCGGCGAAAAGTGACGCGCATGCGCGCAGACGTGCCATCACTAGATACGTTTACCTCTAGATGCGAATGGGGCTCCGGAACGGATCCCGTTCGTATCTAGAGGTACCACTGTAGATGTGTTTAGGGTTACAGTGGCGGCAGCAGTAACAAAGACGAACAGCTCCTTTCACATTCCTAAATGTGTCCAAGTTCCGATGTCAGCTTAAAGGCTTAGGCTGTAGTGAGTAAATATGCATAGGAATCAGATGATGATTCACTGCACAGCGATCCCTCTTGCTGTTCTGGATTCTGAGATTCAGAATATTTTTTTTCTTGTTTTCCTCCTCCAAAAACTAGGTGCGGTAATTTGTTTACCCAATCCTCTATTGAGGGGACAGTGCCCCCTTTCCAATTTTTAGCTATCAACAACCTGCCAGCGGCCGTGGCATTTAGAAACACTTTTCCTATCATTCAGGATGTCTTTTGTAACAATACCTGTTAGGAATGCTTCTGGCCTTTTCTCAAAGGACGTTTCAAACATCTTTTTTAGTTCTTCATAAATTGTATTCCAGACCGCCCCCCGCCCCCCATTTTTTCGCATCCCCACCATATGGGAAACATCGTTCCTTCTGCTCTGTTGAATCTCCAACTTCAGTTGGATTTTAATTTGTACGTTTTTGCAAGTCCGGTTGGGGTCATGTCCAACCTGTGCATCATTTTCATTCGGTTCTCCTTAATTGTGTAACAGGCAGTCAATCTAATATCTCGCCTCCATAGCTTTCCCCACTGCTCTGGGATATTCATGCATAGTGACTGCACATTCTCTCTCTCTCTCTCTCTCTCTCTCTCTCTCTCTCTCTTTCTCCTCTCGCCTCCATTGCTGCCAAAATATTTGGGTGGCTGCCCCCTCCCTCTCTCTCTGGTATCTTCAGACCTCTCTGGCTTGTGGTGAAACGTTCCTCTCTGTATCTTCTCTTGACATCCGCGGTGTCAAGGAATGAATCCATTGTAAACGGATGAGTCACTTTAATCTCGATTTTATTTTGGGCAGCCGGGGCGGCTGCCAATGGCCAATTTAAAGCGACAACCCACCGCTTGTATGGTAGGGCAGTTCATTAAAAACTTAAAAAAAAAAAAATGCCTACTCCAAAGGCCTTATCTTACCACACTAGGGATAATATAGCTATATCTGAATTTTCATTCATATCAGTTAATATCTCGATCCTCCTCCACAAAAATAGCTGTTTACTTCACCTTGTGGGGGCCAGACTATATTTTAAGGGAGGGGGGAAATAAGCGAATTCCTCTGCCCCACAAATAAGCCAGAGATGCATTTTAAATAAAAGGACACATTGTACTCATGTAAAAACACGCTGATTCCTGGACCGTCTGCGGGCCGGATTGAGAAGGGGATTGGGCCGGATCCGGCCCCCGGGCCTTAGGTTGCCTGCCCATGCTTTTAACTAACCAGAAAGGAAATCTGGAATCCTCAGGAAAAGGGCAGGGCTACCCTGCCTTGCTGGCCAGGCTCTCTCAAGTGCAGTCCTATATTCTTGGCTTCCTAACTTCTGTACTGAAAAAATTGTCCAGTAGTACCTTAGAGACCAACTAAGTTTGTTCTGGGTCTAAACTTTCATGTGGAAGCACACTTCTTCAGATACACTGAAACATGCACACAAAAGCTTATAACAAGAACAAACTTAGTTTGTCTCTAAGCTGCTACTGGACAATGTTTTTATTTTTTAATATATTTCAAATGCGTCAGATCAACACAGCTACCTACCTGATTCTGTACTGAAAGTCCACCTCACCCTATGTCGGAATGGAAGGGGGGCATGTGCCTCCATTATTTCTTTTTGATATACTTCGTATTTGCTATCTTATTTGGCCAACCTCCCTGTAAGGACTGCGTGCCTGATTGTTTATGTGCGTAAGTGGGAGGGGAAAGAAAGAAAGAGTATTTCATCATTGTTATGATTATAGTCTAGTGTCAGGGAACTGACATCAGAGCGAAAGGCGAAGGAGAGGCTCCCCGATTCTGCAGGAGAAGGTACCAGCACCAGGGGGAGACGCAGCTTGGTAGAGGAGGAAGGAGATCGGCGTAACACCAGGGATCAAGGAGGGCAAATGGGGGAAGCGGGGGGAGAGCTCCGGGATTCTTCCCTGGACATCAGTGAGGAGAGCACGGGTCCTCCACTGCCCACGCCCTCCCTGCGCAGAAGACTCCCGCGCAGTGAGAGGAGGAGGCGACTGGGAGTCAAACAGCTTTTATGCTGGAAAAGGTTTAAGAAACGCCCACAGACAGATTCTGCTAGCGACTGAGGCAGCCACGAAGTGAAGGGCTGTGCAGTCAGGAAGGTTTAACCAAGGCAATTAAGCCCCCTAACGGGGACAATTTACGCAACTCAAACCCATTACATCTAGCTATCAAATAACCTGCATGGAAATTATTTGTGATTTTTGCAATTACCTTCAACGGATTGACAAGAATAGATGATGCAAATGATGGTTTCTAGCCAAAGTGCAGGCTGATTTGTCATGGAAGGAGATAAAACAAAGAAGTTTCATAGAATCATAGAATCATAGAGTTGGAAGAGACCACAAGGGCCATCGAGTCCAACCCCCTGCCAAGCAGGAAACACCATCAGAGCACTCCTGACATATGGTTGTCAAGCCTCTGCTTAAAGACCTCCAAAGTAGGAGACTCCACCACACTCCTTGGCAGCAAATTCCACTGTCAAACAGCTCTTACTGTCAGGAAGTTCTTCCTAATGTTTAGGTGGAATCTTCTTTCTTGTAGTTTGGATCCATAGCTCCGTGTCCGCTTCTCTGGAGCAGCAGAAAACAACCTTTCTCCCGCCCCTATGTGACATCCTTTTATATATTTGAACATGGCTATCATATCACCCCTTAAGCTCCTCTTCTCCAGGCTAAACATGCCCAGCTCCCTTAGCCGTTCCTCATAAGGCATCGTTTCCAGGCCTTTGACCATTTTGGTTGCCCTCCTCTGGACACGTTCCAGTTTGTCAGTGTCCTTCTTGAACTGTGGTGCCCAGAACTGGACACAGTACTCCAGGTGAGGTCTGACCAGAGCAGAATACAGTGGCACTATTACTTCCCTTGATCTAAATGCCATACTCCTATTGATGCAGCCCAGAATTGCATTGGCTTTTTTAGCTGCCGCGTCACACTGTTGGCTCATGTCAAGTTTGTGGTCAGCCAAGACTCCTAGATCCTTTTCACATGTACTGCTCTTAAGCCAGGTGTCACCCATCTTGTATTTGTGCCTCTCATTTTTTTTGCCCAAGTGCAATACTTTACATTTCTCCCTGTTAAAGTTCATCTTGTTTGTTTTGGCCCAGTTCTCTAATCTGTCAAGGTCGTTTTGAAGTGTGATCCTGTCCTCTGGGGTGTTAGCCACCCCTCCCAGTTTGGTGTCATCTGCAAATTTGATCAGGATGCCCTTGAGTCCAAGTCGTTGATAAAGATGTTGAATAAGACCGGGCCCAAGACAGAACCCTGTGGCACCCCACTAGTCACTCTTCTCCAGGATGAAGAGGAACCATTGATGAGCACCCTTTGGGTTCGGTCAGTCAGCCAGTTACAAATCCACTGAGTGGTAGCATAGTCAAGACCGCATTTTACCAGCTTCTTTACAAGACTATAATGGGGCACCTTGTCAAATGCCTTGCTGAAATCAAGGTAGGCTACATCCACTGCGTTCCCTTCATCTACCAAGCTTGTAATTCTGTCAAAAAAGGAGATCAGGTTAGTCTGACATGACTTATTTATAGAAATCCATGCTGACTATTGGTGACCACAGCATTCCTTTCTAGGGGCTCACAGACTGTTTGCTTAATGATCTGCTCCAGAATCTTCCCTGGTATTGATGTCAGACTGACTGGGCGATAATTATTTGGGTCCTCTCTTTCCCCCTTTTTGAAAATAGGGACAACATTTGCCCTCCTCCAGTCTGCCGGGACTTCGCCTGTTCTCCAGGAATTCTCAAAGATGACTGCCAGTGGTTCTGAGATCACATCTGCCAGTTCTTTTAATACTCTTGGATGCAGTTCATCTGGCCCGGGAGACTTGAATACATCTAAACTAGCCAAGTATTCTTGTACTATCTCCTTAGTTATTCTGGGCTGTGTTTCCTTTGCTGAATCATTTGCTCCAAATTCTTCAGGTCAGGCATTGTTTTCTTTATCGGAAAAGACTGAGGCAAAGAAGGCATTGAGGAGTTCAGCCCTTTCTGTGTCCCCTGTTTGCATTTCACCATCTTCTCCTCTGAGTGACCCCACTGTTTCTTTGTTCTTCCTTTTGCCACGAACATACCCATAAAAGCCTTTTTTGAGTTCATTCTGTGCTTTAGCTTTTCTGACTTTGTGTCTACACGTGCTGGCTATTTGTTTGAATTCCTCTTTGGTGGTTCCCCCCTTTTCCATTTTTTGTACATATCCTTTTTTAATCTTAACTCAGTTAAAAGTTCTTTAGATAGCCACCCTGGCTTCTTTAGGCACCTTCCATGTTTCCGTCTCATTGGTATTGCCTGACGTTGTGCTTTTACTATCTCCCTCTTAACAAACTCCCAGCCATCATGAACTCCCTTTCCTTTTAGTATTACTGTCCATGGGATCTCACCCAGCACTTCCCTAAGTTTTATGAAGTCGGCTTTCTTAAAGTCAAGAAATAGTTTGTATCCCTCCATTATTACATTCCAATCGTGGGACTTATCCCACCAGGTTTCAGTGATGCCTATTATGTCATATTTAGTTTGCTGTACCAAGAGCTCAAGCTCATCTTGTTTATTTCCCATGCTTTGTGCATTAGTGTACAGACATTGAAGTCCATTAATCATTCCCCCGTGTCTCTTATTTAAGGATTTTTTCCTCCCATCACTAGGTCTGCGTGCTGTTTGCTCCATTTGGTCTATGACATTTGGATGATCATCTTCATCAGTTGATAGGCTCCTACCTTCAGGAGCACTGTCTCCCTCCCCCACATTAGTCAGTTTAAAGCCCTCCTGATGAGGTTTCTGAGATTTTTGGCAAAAACATTTCTCCCAACTGTTGTGAGGTGCAGCCCATCGCTTGCCAGAAGTCCATCTTCAAGAAACTGCAGTCCGTGATCTAAGAATCCAAACCGTTCCTGTTTACACCATTTGCGAAGCCAGCTGTTCACTTCCACTATTTTCCCCTCTCTCCCTGGGCCACGTCTTTCAACTGGGAGGACAGATGAGATGACAATTTGTGCATTTAGTTGCTTCAATTTCCTGCCCAGAGCCTCGTAGTCTCTTTTGATCTTCTGGAGGCTATTGCTTGCAGTGTCATTAGTTCCCACATGAACCAAGAGGAAGGGGTATTTGTCAGTGGGTTTTATGATTCCTTGCAGTCGTTCAGTTACATCTTGGATCTTAGCCCCGGGGAGACAGCACACCTCCCGAGACATCTTGTCAGGCCCACAGATCACTGCTTCTGTTCCCCTCAGTAGGGAATCCCCTATCACCACTACACGCCTCCTCTTGGGTTTGGTCGGGGTTCTTCCGTGAGCTGTCCGTTCCAAGGTCGCCTGCACATTCCCTGAGGACTGACTTTGCTGCTCGTCTTCATATACCTGATCGACTGTAATGAGGGAGAGATCCTCAAATGGAGCCTGCTCTTCGTCTTCTATGCAAGGGGAGAGGACCTCAAAGCGATTGTGTATTTCTAAACAATCAGAATGAACCCTGGGCCTCCTACTTCTGGTCTGTATTCTGCTCTGGTCAGACCACACCTGGAGTACTGTGTCCAGTTCTGGGCACCACAATTCAAGAAGGACACTGACAAACTGGAACGTGTCCAGAGGAGGGCAACCAAAATGGTCAAAGGCCTGGAAACAATGCCTTATGAGGAACGGCTAAGGGAGCTGGGCATGTTTAGCCTGGAGAAGAGGAGGTTAAGGGGTGATATGATAGCCATGTTCAAATATATAAAAGGATGTCACATAGAGGAGGGAGAAAGGTTGTTTTCTGCTGCTCCAGAGAAGCGGACACGGAGCAATGGATCCAAACTACAAGAAAGAAGATTCCACCTAAACATTAGGAAGAACTTCCTGACAGTAAGAGCTGTTTGACAGTGGAATTTGCTGCCAAGGAGTGTGGTGGAGTCTCCTACTTTGGAGGTCTTTAAGCAGAGGCTTGACAACCATATGTCAGGAGTGCTCTGATGGTGTTTCCTGCTTGGCAGGGGGTTGGACTCGATGGCCCTTGTGGTCTCTTCCAACTCTATGATTCTATGATTCTATGATTCTATGATTCTACTTCTTTGAGTCACGTTTCTCCATATATCTGGCTCCTGTGTTGGTGAACTAGCCTCCTTCTCAGGGGAGTCCCCTGTCTCCTCCTTGGTGGAGACGGTGTTCTCTGTTGCTTCCAAGAAGAGCTCCAGCTCTCTAATTCTTTGGAGCGTAGCTACACGTTCCTCCAGTTGCTGGACTTTGTCTTTTAAGAGGGCAATCAACATGCAATTGCTGCAGGTAAAGCTGCCTGCAACCTTTGGCAAGATGGCAAATATTGCGCAGGAACCGCAGGCGACTGCAGCTGTTCCCTCCCCCTCCATCTTGAGAACGTGTCGTTGGGGGTGGCTACAGTGGTCCTCCATTATAAAAAATGTGAAGACAGGACAAATAACTCCCCCCACAAGAAAAAAACCTAGGTCTCCCCCAACAAACGTTTGAGACTATCTCCCCTAAATCTAAAAGATGGATCAAACCCTTTTTGCTCCTTCTTCAACTGCTGCCCTGCTAGCTCTGATAAGCTCCTCCCACAGCTAATCCCCTGCCTCAACAGAAACCCTGCCCCCTATGACCTTTGCACAGGGAGAACAGCTAATCAGCCACAAAGAAACACACACACACACACAAGAAAACCCTTTTTGCTCCTTCTTCAACTGCTGCCCTGCAAACTCTGATAAGCTCCTCCCACAGCTAATCCCCTGCCTCAACAGAAACCCTGCCCCCTCTGACCTTTACACAGGGAAAACAGCTAATGAGCCACAAAGAAACACACACACACAAGAAAACCCTTTTTGCTCCTTCAAGTGCTGCCCTGCAAACTCTGATAAGCTCCTCCCACAGCTAATCCCCTGCCTCAACAGAAACCCTGCCCCCTCTGACCTTTACACAGGGAAAACAGCTAATGAGCCACAAAGAAACACACACACACAAGAAAACCCTTTTTGCTCCTTCTTCAACTGATGCCCTGCAAACTCTGATAAGCTCCTCCCACAGCTAATCCCCTGCCTCAACAGAAACCCTGCCCCCTCTGACCTTTACACAAGGAAAACAGCTAATGAGCCACCAAGAAACACACACACACAAGAAAACCCTTTTTGCTCCTTCTTCAAGTGCTGCCCTGCAAACTCTGATAAGCTCCTCCCACAGCTAATCCCCTGCCTCAACAGAAACCCTGCCCCCTCTGACCTTTACACAAGGAAAACAGCTAATGAGCCACAAAGAAACACACACACACAAGAAAACCCTTTTTGCTCCTTCTTCAACTGATGCCCTGCTAGCTAGTTTGGACATATGCCTGGTACAAATGGCAGAAAGCCAGATTTCCTCCACCTTGGGACGCGTCACAGTGGAAAATCACAGGCACAAGAACGAGAAAGAGAAACTCCACAGACAGACTGCTGGACTACAAAGAATATAAAGAGAGAAATAAAGAAAATAAATATCCACATAGAAACATATGACCTTGGTCCAACCCACTTGCTGGACAAACTCAGAGTCTGTTAAAAATAAATGAAGGATCAAGATCGGAATGTTTTATTGGAATGACCTGGACTAATTAAGATAAGCCGCACAAATGTGAAATCACCATCAGGCCCCCCCCCCCGAACCTCAGAGCATGGGAAGTCAACCAAAGACTTACTATTTGGCTTAATATTTGGATCATTTGGTGATTTTATCATTTGGAATGTTTTTAATGTGGTATTTATTAGATTGTTAAAATGGAAATTTAATCAATATTACTATAAAAAGAGAAGGAAAGAAAGTCCACCTCACCCAAAATAGTGGGAGACCAGGGAATACCCATTTGCACCACCAGCCTCCTTTTGGAGGCCTTGGTGGCATCTGATAGGTGGTTGCTAAGCAACCACGGATGCCTCCCTGGTCCTCCATCTCCTGTTAACTGTGACATCTTCTCTCCTCACTGTCACTGAGAACACCCAAAGGAGAACGCAGAGCCCAGAGGCTTCACCGAGGTCACCCACATGTGCGAGAAAAATGATGGTGAAGGAAGCGGAAACGTGGAAACGGATGTCAATGATGAAGGCAATTTCTGGGGGATGCTATTAGTTTTGTGGCTTGGGAGGAAATGGGAGGAGGGTCTCAGCAAGTAGTACCCACCCCCACCCCCAACCCCCCCTCCATGGTTGTTAAGAGTCCTGCTGCAGGCCGAAAATTCCCCACCCCAATGCGATTAAATCAAAAAATTCTGGGGTAATATTTACGAAGAATTTTAATGGGTGTTCAAAATGACATTTGAAAAAAAAAATGACATTTGAAAAAAGACCAGAAGCCTTTCTTCTCTCCCCCCCCCGTAACACTTCTTTATTCATTTTATGTACAATCTTTACAACAAAAGACTTAACATCCAAGACAAAACAGTATATAACAAAACCTTGAGTCTCATATTTTCATTAGTACTGATTCTTTTTTCAATTAATGCCATCACCTCTTTCCCCCCAAACTTGTTGCTTCCCTTCACCCATGTACAATCTTCTTTACATACTGTTGTTGCTGTTTTTGTTGTTGAGTTAACAGCTGTTTATATTTGTTGTTCCATATTAATTTTAATATCATCCTATAACCTTGAGCCCTTTAAACTATCGCATATTAATTTTAGACTCCGAAGCCAACTCTTTTCATGTAATCCTTTACGCATTCTCACTCTTTATAAAAAAAATTATTAGCACAGCATCTAATTGATGCTGTTAACTTTGCCATCTCTGCAAATTCACAAAGTTTAGCTTGCCATTCTAGTAATTCTGGAATTTTGTCTGTTTTCCATTTTTTTGCCACTAATATTCTGGCCGCTGCTGTTGCATAAAGGAATACATTCCTTTTATCCTTATTAAGCCCAGCAGAAAACATTCTGGCTTTTGAGAAACTGAACTCCTTAGTATCTTTTTGAGCTCTTCATGTATCACAATCCAAAACTATTTAACCACCTTACACCACATGTGGCACATTGTCCCCACCTCCCTCCAGCAGAGATTTGAGTGCTTTTTGTACATCTTTGATAATTTTACTGGGGTGAGGTACCAACGATAGAACATCTACGATAGATGTCTTGGTTCTGTCTTGGGCCCAGTCTTATTCAACATAGAATCATAGAATCATAGAATCATAGAGTTGGAAGAGACCACAAGGGCCATCGAGACCAACCCCCTGCCAAGCAGGAAACGCCATCAGAGCACTCCTGACATATGGTTGTCAAGCCTCTGCTTAAAGACCTCCAAAGTAGGAGACTCCACCACACTCCTTGGCAGCAAATTCCACTGTCAAACAGCTCTTACTGTCAGGAAGTTCTTCCTAATGTTTAGGTGGAATCTTCTTTCTTGTAGTTTGGATCCATTGCTCCGTGTCCACTTCTCTGGAGCAGCAGAAAACAACCTTTCTCCCTCCTCCATGTGACATCCTTTTATATATTTGAACATGGCTATCATATCACCCCTTAACCTCCTCTTCTGCAGGCTAAACATGCCCAGCTCCCTTAGCCGTTCCTCATAAGGCATCGTTTCCAGGCCTTTGACCATTTTGGTTGCCCTCCTCTGGACACGTTCCAGTTTGTCAGTGTCCTTCTTGAACTGTGGTGCCCAGAACTGGACACAGTACTCCAGGTGAGGTCTGACCAGAGCAGAATACAGTGGGACTATTACTTCCCTTGATCTAGGAGTATAGCATCTAGGAGTATAACATCTTTATCAACGACTTGGATGATGGACTCAAGGGCATCCTGATCAAATTTGCAGATGACACCAAACTGGGAGGGGTGGCTAACACCCCAGAGGACAGGATCACACTTCAAAACGACCTTGACAGATTAGAGAACTGGGCCAAAACAAACAAGATGAACTTTAACAGGGAGAAATGTAAAGTATTGCACTTGGGCAAAAAAAATGAGAGGCACAAATACAAGATGGGTGACACCTGGCTTGAGAGCAGTACATGTGAAAAGGATCTAGGAGTCTTGGTTGACCACAAACTTGACATGAGCCAACAGTGTGACGCGGCAGCTAAAAAAGCCAATGCAATTCTGGGCTGCATCAATAGGAGTATGGCATTTAGATCAAGGGAAGTAATAGTGCCACTGTATTCTGCTCTGGTCAGACCTCACCTGGAGTACTGTGTCCAGAGGAGGGCAACCAAAATGGTCAAAGGCCTGGAAACGATGCCTTATGAGGAACGGCTAAGGGAGCTGGGCATGTTTAGCCTGGAGAAGAGGAGGTTAAGGGGTGATATGATAGCCATGTTCAAATATATAAAAGGATGTCACATAGAGGAGGGAGAAAGGTTGTTTTCTGCTGCTCCAGAGAAGTGGACACGGAGCAATGGATCCAAACTACAAGAAAGAAGATTCCACCTAAACATTAGGAAGAACTTCCTGACAGTAAGGGCTGTTCGACAGTGGAATTTGCTGCCCAGGAGTGTGGTGGAGTCTCCTACTTTGGAGGTCTTTAAGCAGAGGCTTGACAACCATATGTCAGGAGTGCTCTGATGGTGTTTCCTGCTTGGCAGGGGGTTGGACTCGATGGCCCTTGTGGTCTCTTCCAACTCTATCATTCTATGATTCTATGATCTTCATTATATTCTCTTTAATCAGATAGCAGGCTGTAAAGTTTATATCGGTTTTCCATAACCTTTCCCATCTCTCTAAATGGATTGTCTGGCCCAGAAGCCTTTCTTCTAGGAATAGGGACATCCCCAACAACAAGAAAAAAAAATTCTTATACGCCTCCAGGATTTTGGTGGCAAAAAACTGGAAGGGAGATAAAGTCCTTTCAGTGGCAGAAGGGCAAATTGGATTTTGTGAATTCATTGAATTGGCCAAAATGATGACAGCAATCAGATTACATTCTAACCAAAACTTAAAGAAAGAGTGGGAATGTGTAGATGAATCTATGGGAAAACAGTGGTCCGAATGAAATTGATTTATATGTTTAGACTGAAATCCACAAAGTTACAATAGAAAGAGCTACAAGATTATATGGGCTAATATCTAAAATACAAAATTTTTCTGTCTATAAGATGCCCCCATGTATAAGATGCCCCCTATTTTTGGGGACTCAGATTTAATAAAATGGGGGGGGAGAGATATCCATGTACAAGACGCCCCCCTAATTTTTGACATTATTTTTTAGGGGGGAAACCTAGTCTAATAATAATAATAATAATAATAATAATAATAATAATAATAATAATAATAATTTGTACCCCGCCCATCTGGCTGGGTTTCCCCAGCCACTCTGGGCGGCTTCCACAGAGACCAAAAATACACTAAGATGTCACACATTGAAAACTTCCCTGAACAGCCTTAAGATGTCTTCTGACTGTCAGGTAGTTGTTTATCACTTTCACATCTGGTGGGAGGGCGTTCCACAGGGCGGGCGCCACTACAGAGAAGGCCCTCTGCCTGGTTCCCTGTAACTTGGCTTCTCGCAGTGAGGGAACCGCCAGAAGGCACAGAAAAATACAGTATACTGTTCGAACACAAATAAAGGATATACTGTAGAAATCAATCTAATGGGGCCAAGCATGGGTGGAGGGAAGGTCATAGGGACACTAAGGGTGAAATTGCAGAAGGATTTTTGGATACATGTATATACAACGTACGGCAAAAAATGTTAAAAGGTGTTTTCTTTTGAATGGATCAAAGTAGTAATGTGAGAAGCAAATAAAAGTTAATTTTAAAAGAGGGAGAAAGGGAAATCCCCTGCAATAAAAGTATGTTTAGGGGTCCCAGATGAGACAACCAAGGTCCATAAAAGGGCAGGGCTGTGCCAGGGCCCCCAGTTGGCACACGCAGAGCGAGGGCTGCATGTTCACTGCAATATAATGGAGACCTTTCGGAAAACCTCTGCCTAGCCTGTGTAGTAAGCCAGCCAGATGAGCTGCATAAAAATAAAATGGGATTTATATCATCACAGAAGCTTAGGAAAGAGTACTATGGTCCCAGCCAAGCAGCCACAGTTCCAGATGTGCAGTTAAAATAACAACAAACATCAGATTCAGGTAGGTAGCCATGTTTGTCTGATGCAGTCGAGAGAGAGAGAGAGAATAAAATAATAATAATAATAATAATAATGATGATGATGATGATGTCCAGTTTTCCTCCATGAAAATAGCTGTTTACTTGGCCATTTTCCTATGTCGTGAAGGCTGAAATGTCAATTCAGTGGAGCAGGGTCAAGATATTAACTGATATGCATGAAATTTCAGATATAGCTATATAGTCCCTAGTGTAGTAAGATAAAACCTTGGGAGCAGGTCTTAAAAAATAAGGTTTTTTATGAACCGCCCTACTATATATAGATGTCTTTTGTTTTTCTAGCTTGATCAAAATGATTGATTCTTTCATAACAGGTAGATAGTTAAGAGATTAGGCAGCTTCCGTGCACCCCAGAATTTGGCACCCGGGTGCCCCACGCCCCTTGCGCCCCTGGGTCAAGACGGCCCTGACCTGCCACCCCCCAAAAAAAACTCCATGGCTCTTAAGATTCCTGCTGTGGACAGAAAACCCCTTGCCTTGAACGATGGAGAAATGCAATAAAAATACGTTTAGGGGTCCCAGACGAGACAACCAAGGTCCATAAAAGGGCAGGGCTGTGCCAGGGCCCCCAGTTGGCACACGCAGAGCGAGGGCTGCATGTTCACTGCAGTGCAATGGAGACCTTTTGGAAAACCTCTGCCCCTGGCGCCCTGCCCAGCCTTTGACCTGCCTGCGTAGCAAGCCGGCCAGACAAGCTGCATAAAAATAAAATGTGATTTATATCACAGAGGCTTATGTCGGGGTCCCAGCCAAGCAGACACCGTTCCTGGCGTGCAGTTAAAATAACTGCAAAGAGGATGACAGGGAGAAGAATCCACACTTTTGTTGTTGATCAATTTCCAGATTGAAAAGGATAAGTTTGGTCTGCAGCCCCAGAGATGTGGGGGTCAGAACATGGCCTCCCTAGCTCAGTCTAATAATAATAATAGTAAAGGTAAAGGTAAAGGTACCCCTGCCCGAACGGGCCAGTCTTGACAGACTCTGGGGTTTGTGCGCCCATCTCACATCTATTGGCCGGGGGCCAGCGCTGTCCGCAGACACTTCCGGGTCACGTGGCCAGCGTGACAAAGCTGCATCTGGCGAGCCAGCGCAGCACACGGAACGCCGTTTACCTTCCCGCTGGTAAGCGGTACCTATTTATCTACTTGCACCCGGGGGTGCTTTCGAACTGCTAGGTTGGCAGGCGCTGGGACCGAGCAGCGGGAGCGCACCCCGCCGCGGGGATTCGAACCGCCGACCTTTCGATCGGCAAGCCCTAGGCGCTGAGGCTTTTACCCACAGCGCCACCCGCGTCCCTTTAATAATTTATTATTTCTACCCCGCCCATCTGGCTGGGTTTCCCCAGCCACTCTGGGCAGCTTCCATCAGAAGGTTAAAAATACATTGAAACACCAGTCATTAAAAACTTCTCGAAACAGGGCTGCCTTCAGATGTCCTTTAAAAGTGAGATAGTTATTTCCTTGACATCTGGTGGGAGGGCGTTCCACAGGGCAGGCGCCACCACTGAGAAGGCCCTCTGCCTGGATCCCTGTAACCTCGCTTCTCACAGGGAGGGAACCGCCAGAAGGCCCTCAGAAGAGGGACCCCGGTGTCCGGGGTGGAGATGCTCCTTCAGGTCTATTGGGCTGAGGCCGTTAAAGGCTTTCAAGGTAAGCACTGAGACTTTGAATTGTGCCCAGAAAAGTCCTGGGAGCCGATGCAGGTCTTTTAGGACTGGTGTTATATGGCCTTGGTGAGACTTGATTTAAAACTTTTATTTTACAGAAAGGTTCAGCCTTGCTGGCATCCTCTTAATAGTGACAACCAGAGGAAAGTTTCCTCTACCAGGCCATTTAGAGCTTTCAAGGTCAGCACCAACACTTTGAATTGTGCCTGGAAACGTCCTGGGAGCCAATGCAGGTCTCTCAGGACTGGTGTTATGTGGTCTCGGGCTGCTCCCAGTCCCCAGGCTGGCTGCCGCATTCTGGATTAGTTGTAGTTTCTGGGTCACCGTCAAAGGTAGCCCCATGTAGAGCACATTGCAGTAGTCCAAGCGGGAGATAACCAGAGCATGCGCCACTCTGGTGAGACAGTCTGCGGGCAGGGAGGGTCTCATCCTGTGTCCCAAATGGAGCTGCCCTGGACACAGAATGGACCTGCGCCTTCATGAACACCTCTGAGTCCAAATTGGTGTCCAGGCTGCACCATTTTGAGTAGCAGCAACTATGGGAGGCCAAACATTTCATCTTGCTGCCTCCTTCTGTGTGTGCCAAGTTGTCTTCCAAACACCATGGAAACTAAGCTCTAAGGTTGGCTGCGTGACAAAGGGATTAACGCGATTATTCAAGTTGGCACAAAATATTTGCATGTTCTTGTGGGGCTGTTTAGTGGCTCGCAGCCCGGCAGCTCATTTTAGAACACCATTTGGCTTGCTTCAGCTGCCATGCCGACTATTTGCAGGGTAACCTTTCCGCTTAATCCTTCCCATAGGATCTTGTCGTTTAGGGCTCTCAAAAAGCTTTGTCTGCCTTTGTAACGAACGACAGACATGATGTGACCATTGCCATCCCAGTTGCCCCCAAAATATTCCTGCTGGTTTATCCCTTTGGGGTACCAGTGAAAATGATGTATTGGACAGAGATGGATGCTGCTGCTGCAGGCAGACATTGTTCCAAACTTCTGCTTTGATACCTGCATGGAGGGTGGTAATTCACCCCCCCCCCAAAGAGCTGTTTGTACCCACTTTCCTTCCTTATATGATACAGCAGATTGAGGTTAAATCCTGACAAGACAGAAATACTCTTCTTGGGGGGGGCAGGGGGCTGCTGGGTGTGGGGGACTCCTTGGTCCTGAATGGGGCAACTGTCTCCCTGAAGGACCGGGTGTGCAGCCTGGGGGTCATTTTTGATCCATGGAGGTACAGGTTCATTCTGTGTCCTGGGCCATCTGGGATACAGGATGAGACCCTCCCTGCCCACTGTCTTGCCAGAGTGGCGCATGCTCTGGTTATCTCCCAATTGGACCACTGCAATGCTCTCTATGTGGGGCTGCCTTGGAAGGTGACCCAGAAACTACAATTAATCCAGAATGTGGCAGCTAGACTGGGGACTGGGAGCGGCTGCAGAGACCACATAACACCAGTCCTGAGAGAGAGTGGGGCCCTAGGCTACAGCTTGTTGAGCTCATACTTAAATCCTGCACTGGCATAGATAGATGGATGGATAGATAGACAGACAGACAGATAGATAGATAGATAGATAGAGTGGTACCTCAGGTTACATATGCTTCAGGTTACAGACGCTTCAGGTTACAGACTCCGCTAACCCAGAAATAGTACCTCGGGTTAAGAACTTTGCTTCAGGATGAGAACAGGAATTGCGCAGTGCTAGCGGGAGGCCCCATTAGCTAAAGTGGTGCTTCAGGTTAAGAACAGTTTCAGGTACCACTGTAGATAGAAAATATAAGATGATAGATTAGATGATAGATAGATAGATATAAGATAGATAGATGATCAATAGATAGGTGATAGATAGATGATAGGTAGGTTAGGTTGAGGAGTCATGAGCAACTCATTCAATGCGATTCTGCTCTCTTCAAAGCTGAGCTGTGGTGGATGAGGAGAGAAAGCTGCGTAGTTTTCCCCCCAGTGCCCCTTCTGTACCTCTGAAGGTTTGATAACCAGGAGCTCTTCCCATCACAGAAGAGGGAGAGGGAGGGAGGGAGGGAGGGAGGGAGGGAGAGAGAGAAGGAAGGAAAGAAGGAAGGAAGGAGAGAGGGAGAGATTTTCCAGTTCCTTTTAGATGTTTGCCATCTGCTTCTCCTCTCTGTGAACCTTCGGGTCTGAAATTCTCTTTAGCTTTGGCCAATCCCACCTGTTGCTGAGACGGAACATCCCTGACCATTCGCTGAGAGGTGTTTGCCAAAGAGAGTTTGGATGGGGGCATAATTCAGCAGCAGCTTTGACTCCTCCTCCAAGGCTTGTGCTTTCCCTCTTCCCTCTTCTCTCCCTTCTATTATGCCATGGATAGGCAGACTAAGACCTGGGGACCAGATCCGGCCCGATCGGCTTCTCAATCCGGCCAGCATGGGCATGTTTTGACATAAGTTTAATGTGTCCTTTAATTTAAAATGCATCTCTGGGTGATTTGTGGGGCATAGGAATTCATTCATATTTCCCCCCAAAATCTAGTCCGGCCCCCCACAAGGTCTGAGGGACCAGACCCTGCCGAAAAAGCCTGCTCACCCCTGTATTACGGTCTCTGCCAGTGCCAGATTTATGTCTAGGGGGCTAAGTCGGCTGAAGCTTAGGGCCTTAGATGCACTTTCTTCAAGAGATAAAATAAAAAAATTCCTTCCAGTAGCACCTTAAAGACCAACTAAGTTAGTTCTTGGTATGAGCTTTCGTGTGCATGCACACTTCTTCAGATACACAGTGTATATCAGATACACTGGAAGGAATTTTTTTATTTTGACTATGGCAGACCAACACGGCTACCTATCTGTTTCAAGAGATAAGTTTAGGATCAAATCATTTCTTCCTATATTACAGGCACGCCCAATAGGCAGATCGTGATCTACCAGTAGATCACTGGACGTCTGTCATAGATCACAAGCTCGCCCCAAAGAAGCTCAACAGCTTTGACCTGAACCCCCCAAAAGGGGGTAGATCACTGCCAGTTTTTAACTCTGTGATTTTTTAACCCTGTAATATACCCTCTATACAACATTTTCATATAATTATCTTTTAGCAGCGTACAATAGGGCGGTTCATGTAAAACTTTTTTTTTAAAAAAATGCCTTCTCCAAAGGTACTACACTAGGGACCCTCCTTCATAAAAATAGCCGTTTTCCTATATTGTGAGGGCTGAAATGTCAATTCAGTGGAGCAGGGTCAAGATATTAACTAATATGCATGAAATTTCAGATATAGCTATATAATCCCTAGTGTAGAAAGAGAAGACCTTTGGAGCAGGCATTTAATAAATAAATAAATCATGAACCACCCTAGTATGCAATCAGTGAATTTTAAATTCATTCTCCGTAACTTTTCCCAACCCTCCATTTGTACATGATGTCCTATATCTTGGGTCCATTTCATTGTTACCAATTTAACCCCCTCACTCCCACCTTTCAGGCTTAAAGGTGGGAGATTCCTTTCACCCTTCAGCTTGACCCTCATCACGACCCTCTGTTTGGGGCAGTTGGTGGTCTTGCAAAAGCAACTGCTTTGGGGCTGTTGGAAAGTGTATCAGAAACCAGGCGGGGGACTAAGACAAGGAGACAAGGCACCAAGGGAAATAGAGGGAAGGAGCGCTAGTAAAACCACGGAGGCTCACTTTCAGAAAAGCCCACATTGCTTCACATCGCCTGGGAGAGAACCCTGAGCCTGCAATGTGTCTGCGGCCGCTGCCCAATGGGAAATAAAACTAATTTTGATGGGTGTGTATCAGTTCCTGACTGTGTTAAACTATATGAATTCTTCATACATCATATAAACATACCTCTATTCACATGATCAAATTAAGTAGAAGCAATTAAAGACCACAATTCTGAACAGGAGATACAAATAGATCCTTTCTTACATACGTAATGTCCAAACAGAAGCTTTTTTTGTGTTCCACATACAGTACGTCTTTACGAACACAAGTGTCAGATGTGACAACTTTAAGAAGCGGTACTCGCAGAAAATGAACTTTTTATTTGTAAGGTTCCACGTACACCTTTGCAAAGTATAGTTATTGTATGCAGGTATAAGACAAAAGATACAAAAGATCTTAACATATGCCTTTGCAAAATATAGTTGCTGTATGCAGGTATCACACAAAAGAACTTAAGACAAGGATTCCCGGAATAACACCTTGTTTCGCCTTGTCAAGCTTTGTCAGCCATGCATACTTTAAATAATACATACATTTAAACAAATTAAGAAATAAAACATAACACGCATGGATCTACATACCATATTTTGTGTATCAGAGACGTGGGACAAGTGACAAGGCGGATCCCACAGTAAACAAACAGTAATCCTATGTTTACTTTTCTAGAGAGACACAGTGTTAATTCTTGTTACAGGCATCCCCAACCTGTGGCCCTCCCCAATGTTTTTGGCCTACAACTCCCATGATCCCTAGCTAACAGGACCAGTGGTCAGGGATGATGGGAATTGTAGTCCAAAACATCAAGAGGGCCAAAGGTTGGGGGTGCCTGTCTTAAAGTGACCCCTTTGAAACCACCAGATTCAACATAGATTTTTAAGGTTATCCATTGTATGTCAAGATATTAATGATGACTCATAAAAAACTATAATCTATTTCTGTATTTAAACCTGAGGGCTGCAAAGAATCAAGCAGGAAAATCAATCTAGTTTCCTTCTGCAGAAGAATCTTTTGAGCATGCTATTTGGATTTACATAACTATAGGTTTGATAATGTTGTGCAGGCTTCCTCAACCTTGGGCCTCCAGATGTTTTTGGGCTGCAACTACCATCATTCCTAGTTAGCAGGACCAGTGGTCAGGGATGCTGGGAATTATAGTTTCAAAACAGCAGGAGGGCTGAAGTTGAGGAAGCCTGGTGTTGTATATCAGTTCCTGGCAAGTGTAATAAAACGGAGACAAATGGAGACTTGGCTCGCTTTTCCAAACGAGAATGAAGTATAAGAACAGGGCCTTGGAAGAGGTATCTAGTGTATTAGTCATTAGAGAAGAAGCCACAGGGAGAAAGCTTTATTTGGAAATGTTGGAGATGTAGGGAGACAAAATGGGAAGGTTTTGGCCGCTTCGCAGCAAAGCATGTTTGGAAAAAGGCGACAACTTTCACCCTAGACCAGGCATAGGCAACCTTCAGCCCTCCAGATGTTTTGGACTACAGTTCCCATCATCCCTGACCACTGGTCCTTCTAGATAGGGATCATGGGAGTTGTAGGCCAAAACATCTGGAGGGCCGAAGGTGGCCTATGCATGCCTAGACCAGTGGTGGCAAATCTTTTCGAGACCGAGTGCCCAAACCACAGCCCCAAACCACTTTATTTATCGCAAAGTGTTAACACAAAGTGCCCAGAGTTGTTGAGTTGTTGGGGTGGGTGGGTAGTGGGGTTCCCCAGAGTTGTTGTTTTGGGGGGAGACCTCTGACTCTCGTTCAAATCGGAACCAGGGAAGGCGGTGAAGGTCGAGTGCAAGTGCCTGGATGTGGTTGGAGGACGGGTCATGACTATCAGGTTGAGGTTGGATCCGGACAAGACAGAAGTCCTGTTGTAGGTGGGGGTGTGTGTGATTCCCTGGTCCTGAATGGGGCAACTGTGCCCTTGAAGGACCAGGTGTGCAGCCTGGGGGTCATTTTGGACCTATGGAGGTGCAGGTCCATTCTGTGTCCAGGGTGGCTCCATCTGGGATGCAGGATGAGACCCTTTCTGCCCACTGACTGTCTCGCCATAGTAGTGAATGCTCTAGTTTCTATCTCCCAATTGGACTACTGCAATGCGCTCTATGTGGGGCTGCCTTGGAAGGTGACCGGAAACTACAACTAATCCAGAATGCGGCAGCCAGACTGGGGACTGGGACCACTGAGACCACATAACACCCGTCTTGAAAGACCTGCGTTGGCTCCCAGGAAGTTTCCGAGCCCAATTCAAAGTGTGTTAAGAGGATGCCAGTGAGGCTGAACCTTTCTGTAAAAGGATTCAATGCTTCCCAAAAGGAAACCTTCCTCTGCGTGTCAATACAAATAAGATGCCAACAAGGTTGAACCTTTCTGTAAAATAAAGTCTGACCAAAACCATATAACACCGGTCCTGAAAGACCTATGTTGGCTCTCAGAACGTTTCTGGTCCCAATTCAAAGTGTCGGTGTTGACCTTGAAAGCCCTAAATGGCCTCGGCCCAGTAGGCCTGAAGGAGCGTCTCCACCCTGGTCCCTCTCCCTTCTGGCGATTCCCTCCCTGCTAGAAGCCAAGTTACAGGGAACCAGGCAGAGGGCCTTCTCAGTAGTGGTGCCTGCCCTGTGGAATGCCCTCCCGTCAGATGTCAAAGGAATAAAGAACGATTAGAAGACATCTGAAGGCAGCCCTGTTTAGGGTGAATGACAGATGTTTTCATGTATTTCTAACCTTCCATTGGAAGCCGCCCAGAGTGGCTGGGGAAACCCAGCCAGATGGGCGGGGTAGAAACCATAAATCATCATCATCATCATCAACAACAACAACAACTAGTTCAGAACAAGAATCCTGTCCCCTCCTGCAATTTCTAGTGTCTGGTGCTCAGAAACTTTACTGCCTCTAGCCCTGCGTTTTATTATTTCTGCATCCACTTGGCCCTTTCGTTGGGCTGCCTCCCCATTAAGGAATTTTTCCTGCTTGGCAGGGGGTTGGACTCGATGGCCCTTGTGGTCTCTTCCAACTCTATGATTCTATGATTCTTATATGCCAATTTCATATGAAACATTACCCCGAAGTGAGGTTCTGATGCCCTTCTTTGCTTGCTGTTGATTGCCACTGAAATTATCTGTTTGGTGATCGTGACTAATGGTTCATCCATGCGGGGGCCCTTTTAAGCAGCGTTGAGTGACAGGAGGAAGAAGAAGAAGAAGAAGAAGAGTTTGGATTTGATATCCCGCCTTTCACTCCCCTTCAGGAGTCTCAAAGCGGCTAACATTCTCCTTTCCCTTCCTCCCCCACAACAAACACTCTGTGAGGTGAGTGGGGCTGAGAGACTTCAGAGAAGTGTGACTGGCCCAAGGTCACCCAGCAGCTGCATGTGGAGGAGCGGAGACGCGAACCCGGTTCCCCAGATTACTAGACTACCGCTCTTAACCACTACACCACACTGGCTCTCAACATGAGAATGCCACCATTCATCCATTCTCCCACCCCCTTTCCATTTATGGCAGGAGCATTAAGACTAAGGAAAAGCTTTGGAAAACACAACACATACTCACCGTGCAAAGCCATGGATTGGGAAAACAGAGCTTCAGCCTTGATGGAGAGCAACTTGTGCGAGTTCAATGAAGCACTCTGAAGGAAACGTTCCAAGGCCGAAGCCCAGAATTGGTTTAGGCTGTAGGTCAGGCATTCCCAACCTCTGGCCCTCCAGATGTTTTGGACTACAGTTCCCATCATTCTTGACAACTGGTCCTGTTAGCTAGGGATCATGGGAGTTGTAGGCCAAGTTGTAGGCCTGCAGGTTGGGGGTGCCAGCTTTAGGTGAACACAGCCTTCTGTTTAACAGTTTCAATACAGGATCTCCAAGCAGCTGTCTTCTGAAAAAATAATTTTGGAAATAGACTTGAAAGGGAAGTGGCTGAATTGCAACTTATCACTCAGCTGAAAACTATGGAGAGACCTGGTCTGAATGGAGATATTGAATTCCTGTCTCTTTACACACGCTAAAGCTATTTTGAGTCATCTGCATACCATCCCTTGCTTTTTCAGTCATTCATAGTCGCTAGCAGGCTGACCATCCCCACTGAGTCCTACGACCCCCGCCCCACCCTCCCACTATATATCAGGGTCTGGGGACTCCCCTCCCTCTGTATATCAGGGTCTGGGGACTCCCCTCCCTCTATATATCAGGGTCTGGGGACTCCCCTCCCTCTATATATCAGGGTCTGGGGACTCCCCTCCCTCTATATATCAGGGTCTGGGGACTCCCCTCTCTCTGTATATCAGGGTCTGGGGACTCCCCTCCCTGTATATATCAGGGTCCGGGGACTCCCCTCCCTCTATATATCAGGGTCTGGGGACTCCCCTCCCTCTATATATATCAGGGTCTGGGAACTCCCCTCCCACTATATATCAGGGTCTGGGGACTCCCCTCCCTCTGTATATCAGGGTCTGGGGACTCCCCTCCCTCTATATATCAGGGTCTGGGGACTCCCCTCTATATATCAGGGTCTGGGGACTCCCCTCCCTCTATATATCAGGGTCTGGGGACTCCCCTCCCTCTATATATTAGGGTCTGGGGACTTCTCCTCCCTCTATATATCAGGGTCTGGGGACACCCCTCCCTCTATATATCAGGGTCCGGGGACTCCCCTCCCACTATATATCAGGGTCCGGGGACTCCCCTCCCTCTATATATCAGGGTCTGGGGACTCCCCTCTATATATCAGGGTCTGGGGACTCCCCTCCCTCTATATATCAGGGTCTGGGGACTCCCCTCCCTCTATATATCAGGGTCTGGGGACTCTCCTCCCACTATATATCAGGGTCTGGGGACTCCCATCCCACTATATATCAGGGTCCGGGGACTCCCCTCCCTCTATATATCAGGGTCCGGGGACTTCCCTCCCTCTATATATCAGGGTCTGGGGACTCCCCTCCCTCTATATATAAGGGTGCGGTGATTCCCCTCCCTCTATATATCAGGGTCTGGGGACTCCCCTCCCTCTATATATCAGGGTCTGGGGACTCCCCTCCCTCTATATATCAGGGTCTGGGGACTCCCCTCCCTCTATATATCAGGGTCTGGGGACCCCCTCCCACTATATCTCAGGGTCTGGGGACTCCCCTCCCTCTATATAACAGGGTCTGGGGACTCCCCTCCCTCTATATATCAGGGTCCGGGGACTCCCCTCCCTCTATATATCAGGGTCTAGGGACTCCCCTCCCACTATATATAAGGGTCTGGGGACTCCCCTCCCTCTATATATCAAGGTCTGGGACTTCCCTCCCACTATATATCAGGGTCCCGGGACTCCCCTTCCTCTATATATCAGGGTCCGGGGACTCCCCTCCCTCTTTATATCAGGGTATAGGGACTCCCCTCCCACTATATATAAGGGTCTGGGGACTCCCCTCCCTCTATATATCAGGGTCTGGGGACTCCCCTCCCTCTATATATCAGGGTCTAGGGACTCCCCTCCCTCTATATATCAGGGTCTGGGGACTCCCCTCCCACTATATATCAGGGTCCCGGGACTCCCCTTCCTCTATATATCAGGGTCCGGGGACTCCCCTCCCTCTATATATCAGGGTCCGGGGACTCCCCTCCCTCTATATATCAGGGTATAGGGACTCCCCTCTATATATCAGGGTCTGGGGACTCCCCTCCCTCTATATATCAGGGTCTGGGGACCCCCTCCCTCTATATATCAAGGTCTGGGACTTCCCTCCCTCTATATATCAGGGTCTGGGGACTCCCCTCCCTCTATATATCAGGGTCTGGGGACTCCCCTCCCACTATATATCAGGGTCCCGAGACTCCCCTTCCTCTATATATCAGGGTCCGGGGACTCCCCTCCCTCTATATATCAGGGTCCGGGGACTCCCCTCCCTCTATATATCAGGGTCTAGGGACTCCCCTCCCACTATATATGAGGGTCCGGGGACTCCCCTCCCTCTATATATCAAGGTCTGGGACTTCCCTCCCTCTATATATCAGGGTCTGGAGACTCCCCTCCCACTATATATCAGGGTCCCGGGACTCCCCTTCCTCTATATATCAGGGTCTGGGGTCTCCCCTCCCTCTATATATCAGGGTCCCGGGACTCCCCTCCCTATATATATCAGGGTCTGGGGACTCCCCTCCCACTATATATAAGGGTCTGGGGACTCCCCTCCCTCTATATATCAGGGTCTGGGGACCCCCTCCCTCTATATATCAAGGTCTGGGACTTCCCTCCCTCTATATATCAGGGTCTGGGGACTCCCCTCCCTCTATATATCAGGGTCTGGGGACTCCCCTCCCTTTATATATCAGGGTCTGGGACTCCCCTCCCACTATATATAAGGGTCTGGGGACTCCCCTCCCTCTATATATCAGGGTCTGGGGACTCCCCTCCCTCTATATATCAGGGTCTGGGGACCCCCTCCCTGTATATATCAAGGTCTGGGACTCCCCTCCCTCTATATATCAGGGTCCGGGGACTCCCCTCCCTCTATATATCAGGGTCCGGGGACTCCCCTCCCTCTATATATCAGGGTCCGGGGACTCCCCTCCCACTATATATCAGGGTCTGGGGACTCCCCTCCCTCTATATATCAGGGTCTGGGGACTCCCCTCCCTCTATATATCAGGGTCCGGGGACTCCCCTCCCTCTATATATCAGGGTCCGGGGACTCCCCTCTATATATCAGGGTCCGGGGACTCCCCTCCCTCTATATATCAGGGTCTGGGGACTCCCCTCCCTCTATATATCAGGGTCTGGGGACTTCTGTTTCCCTGTATCTATAGAAGGGCGCCTGCACACGAAAGCTTCAACCAAGAACAGACTGAGTTGGTCTATTAAGGTGCTGCTGAACCATTTTTTAATTTTTTCCTGTTTAACAATTCACTTGGAAGACAAAGGCGGCGAAATAATTTGATGCAGGCCAGAAAGAGAGTGAGCGGCCTCCCCACCGCTTCTTGGCCACGGTGGGAGAGAACTCTGCCCCTTCCACCCCATTCCTCTCCTGCCAGCCTTCTTGGTGGAAGGTGATTTTTATTTTTTCCTGCAGAGCCGTGGAGCTTGGCCACAGTTACTCACCGTGCACTGGGAACCTCAAAGCTGGATTACAGCAGTGCGCTCCTTGAGGTGGGCTTGGAGGCTGCAGCTGGAGCAGAACTGCGTGCCTAGGTTGTTTTAGGGGCAAACTGTCATCAGCAGATGATCTAAATACTATTATGTATGTAGTACATTAACTGATTTACCCCATTAAATATTATACATACATTATCCAATGTATAAGACATAATACATATATGTTTAATTTTGCATTGTATATTTACCCCATGAATATCCTAATATAACCTAATACCAGTATATTTTACATAATACCTAAGAGCTGACTGTACATAACATTATATACCAGACAACTATTATTAAGGTATTATAACCTCTTCATTTGATTTAAGAACGTTTTATATATATATATGTAGTGCATTACTGTATAAACTCATGAATATCCATTAATCATTACTCTCCATAATCTTACATTCAGACATTACCTGATATCATAGATGTTAGTATCTCAGCTCACAGTCAGAGGTACCTGGCCTCCCCCGAGGCAATTGAGTGAGATACTGTGTTTACCTTCCGTCTGCAACTCCCGGCAGGCTAGGTAAACAAACCGGCAATTCTTCTCATTAGACGTGAGAAAGAACACACCCTCTGCTTCTCTGCTTCTCTCTCCCTCCCTGCATTCTCCCAGGGAGGGGAAATGAGACAGACAGGAGTCCTTTTACATGTTTTATTCCTGTCACTCAGCAGTACATAGAAATGTGACTGCACCCTTCAGACTCCATCAGAAGAGTCACATGACACTCTGAGCTAACATCCGGTGCTCAGTACAGAGAATAGGCTCCACCTTTTCCCCAGCAGTACATTGGAAGACAACAACATCCTGTTTTGCATTCCAGCCATCTGGAGCTGGCTTTTGCCTTGGTGCTTTTTCCTGACAATATAATCATAGAATCATAGAGTTGGAAGAGACCACAAGGGCCATCGAGTCCAACCCCCTGCCAAGCAGGAAACACCATCAGAGCACTCCTGACATATGGTTGTCAAGCCTCTGCTTAAAGACCTCCAAAGAAGGAGACTCCACCACACTCCTTGGTAGCAAATTCCACTGTCGAACAACTCTTACTGTCAGGAAGTTCTTCCTAATGTTTAGGTGGAATCTTCTTTCTTGTAGTTTGGATCCATTGCTCCGTGTCCGCTTCTCTGGAGCAGCAGAAAACAACCTTTCTCCCTCCTCTATGTGACATCCTTTTATATATTTGAACATGGCTCATCATATCACGCCTTAACCTCCTCTTCTCCAGGCTAAACATGCCCAGCTCCCTTAGCCGTTCCTCATAAGGCATCGTTTCCAGGCCTTTGACCATTTTGGTTGCCCTCCTCTGGACACGTTCCAGTTTGTCAGTGTCCTTCTTGAACTGTGGTGCCCAGAACTGGACACAGTACTCCAGGTGAGGTCTGACCAGAGCAGAATACAGTGGCACTATTACTTCCCTTGATCTAGATGCTATACTCCTATTGATGCAGCCCAGAATTGCATTGGCTTTTTTTAGCTGCCGTGTCAATTTCTCTTCAATACAGAAGTACTTTCTATACCCGGTTATTTATTAATCCGGCATATTTGAAGGAAACCAAAATGCTTCTTTACAAAGTTATGGTACTACCAACTTTACTATATGCTTGTGAAACATGGACCACTTATCAATGCCATCTCCAACTCCTCAAAAGTTTCCATCAACAGGGTCTCCGAAAATTTTTACACATCACCTGGGAAGACAGGCGAACTAATATCAGTGTAGTAGAAGAAGCAAAGACTGTCATTGTCGAAGCAACGACCCTTCAACTTTGGACCGGTCATGTGGCCTTCCAAAGCAACAACTCTATTCCAAACTTAAAAATGGAAAGCTTAATGCCGGTGGTCCACAAAAGAGGTTGAAAGATCTCAAGGCAAATTTCAAAAATGTAGTACAGTGGTACCTTGGGTTACATACACTTCAGGTTACAGACTCCACTAGCCCAGAAATAGTACCTCGGCTTAAGAACTTGGCTTCAGGATGAGAAATTGTGCTCCAGTGGCATGGCGGCAGCAGGCAGCTCCGTTAGCTAAAGTGGTGCTTCAGGTTAAGAACAGTTTCAGGTTAAGAATGTACCTCCGGAACGAATTAAGTACTTAACCCGAGGTACCACTATATAAACACCGACAACTATATAAACACCGACAACTGGGAAACACTGGCCTGCGAGAGCTCCAGTTGGAGAACAGCCTTGACCAAAAGCGTCCTGGGCTTTGAAGACACTCAAACTTGGGACGCGAGGGAGAAACGGGCGAGGAAGAAGGAACCTTCACCGGGATCAACTCCCGCCCAGAAACCCCACTGTGGAAGGACGTGTGGATCCGGAATTGGCCTCCACTGCCACTTATGGGCTCACTGCTAAAATCCGTGTTGATGGAAGACAATCTGACCCAGCTATGAGGGATCACCAAAGAAGAAGACCCTTGAGGTGGGCTTGGAGGCTGCAGCTGGTGCAGAACTCGCGACTAGGTTGTTTTAGGGTCCAAGTGCCACCAGCATCCAACCCTTTGTCTTCAGGGTTTGCCCAGGCTGCCAATCTGCTTCCCGGCCAGATTCAAGGTGTTGGTACTAACCTAAAGAGCCCTGTACAGCTGTTTGAGCTGCTATCTAGTATATCTCCTTAAGACAGGCATGGCCAAACTTGGCCCTCCAGCTGTTTTGGGACTACAACTCCCATCATCCCTGACCACTGGTCCTGTGATGAGAGTTGTAGTCCCCAAACAGCTGGAGTTTGCCTATGCCTGACATAGGCGCTGGAGGTGATGAATCAGTAAGTAATAAGAATAAATAAAAAAATTCCTTCCAGTAGCACCTTAAAGACCAACTAAGTTAGTTCCTTCCAGTAGCACCTTAAAGACCAACTAAGTTAGTTCTTGGTATGAGCTTTCGTGTGCATGCACACTTCTTCAGATACACTGAAACAGAAGTTGCCAGATCCTTCTATATAGTGAGAAGGTGGGGAGGGGTATTACTCAGAAGGGTGGTGGGAATGGGAGATTGGCAGATAGCTGAGATGAGCCTGTTGACGACTCTTAACGACTGTAATAGGTCTTACAGGAAAAGGCAAGGGGTGAGAAGGTGAGAAATGGCTTAGTCATGTATAATGGGATAAGAATCCAATGTCTTTGTTCAAACCAGGTCTCTCCATGGTTTTAAGTTTGGTAATGAGTTGCAATTCAGCAGCTTCTCTTTCCAGTCTATTTCTGAAATTCCTTTGTAGTAAAACAGCTACTTTGAGATCTTGTATAGAATGTCCTGGGAGATTGAAGTGTTCTCCTACTGGTTTCTTTGTTTTGTGATTCTTGATGTCAGATTTATGTCCGTTTATTCTTTGGCGTAAGGTTTGGCCTGTTTGTCCAATATAGAGAGCTGAAGGACACTGTTGGCATTTGATGGCATACACAATGTTAGACGATGAGCAATTGAATAGTCCCGAGATGGTATGTGTGATGTTGTTGGGGCCAGTAATGATGTTGTCCGGGTGTATGTGGCAGCAAAGTTGGCATCTGGGTTTATTGCAGGCCCTGGTGCCAGTGTCTGTGTTAAGTCTGGTTGTAGTATTATTGTGGGTTAGGAGTTGTTTAAGATTGGGTGGCTGTCTGTAGGAAATGAAAGGTCTTCCTCCCAGAGCTTGAGAAAGAGATGTATGGAAGGCAATTAATCTGGGGGCCCTGTTCTGCAGTGGTTCCACTCCTTCCTCCTTATAGCACTTTTTTACAACAGTGAAATAGAAGAGGGAAATTTGCTCAGAAATCTTTACTCATCGAAATTATAAGGATCAACAGAGCTTAGAAAATTACTGTATATTTCAACAGCCTTAAGAACTACTTAGCAAGGGAAATCATACCTAAACTGGGAGCTGGGGGCCCTGTAATACAGTGGTTCGGCTGCTTCCTCCTGGGCCGTGTCCAGAAAGTGTGTGTGGGGGGGAACCCCTGGGCTCTCACTTGTGGGGTGCCTCTTCCCCCATGCTTTTAAACATCTATATGAAGCTTCTGGGAGACATCATCAGGGGGGTTGGGCTGGGCTGGGGGTTCATCAGTATGCAGATGATACCCAGCTCTACCTCTCTTTTAAATCAGAACCAGTGAAGGCGGTGAGGGGGACAGGGGTGAGGCTGGTGTGGAGGACTCCCTGGTCCTGAATGGGGCAACTGTACCCCTGAAGGACCAGCTGCGCAGCCTGGGGGTGATCTTGGACCCAAGGAGGCACAGGTCTATTCTGTGTCCAGCGCAGCACCATCTGCAATGCAGGATGAGACCCTACCTGCCCAGAGTGGCACATGCTCTGGTTATCCCCCGCTTGGACTACTGCCATGCACTCTACATGGGTCTGCTTTGGAAGGTGACCCAAAAACTGCAACTAATTCAGAATGCGGCAGCCAGGCTGGTGACTGGGAGTGGCCGCCAAGACCACATAACACCAGTCTTGAGAGACCTGCACTGGCTCCCCGTACGTTTCCGAGCCCAATTCAAAGTGTGTTAAGAGGATGCTGGCGAGGCAGGCTGAACCTTTCTGTAAACATGGATTTCATTCTTCCCAAAAGGAAACCTTCCTCTGCGGGTCAATTTGAAGAGGATGCCAGCACCTTTCTGTAAAATTAAGTCTTACTGAGACCATAAAACACCAGTCCTGAGAGGACTTCCAGGTTAGTGCCATCAGCTAATGGCGGATTTCCTCCGATCTCCGGAGGGAATTGGCTCCGCAGGAGTTGGGTCTAGCTGCTGCGGCGATGTGGGGACCCTTAAAAATCACAGGCGGTGAAGCCTGTGAACCTGGTGACTCGGCGGGCACCATTTGCGCCCCCCCGACCCGCGAAGGAGCCTTTTTAAAGGCTTCGGAACGGGGGAACGCGGTGCTGAGAGTCAACTGCTTCTCCTGCAGAGTGAAGCCGCATGCCATGGTCGGAGAGCGCTGACTTCTTCTTATGAACAATTGGACTCTAAAGCAGCAGTGAGTAGTACGGAAATTGGACTTGTAAAGAATTTTATTTATTTTTTGAATTAGGCACGATCGGGGAAGGCGCAAATAGGAAGTCCGTCTCCCCGTCTTATATATAATCTAAAGCAAGGACCAGCTAACTAAGGTCGAGAGGATTTTTTCTTTTTTATTGGGTAAAGACATTAATTTCACGATTTGGCAGTTTAAGTAATCTTACTGGAGGATAAGAGCTAATTTTGGGAGCTGAAGTGCCACCCCCCCCCCGGACCCAGGAGTGATCCGCGAGAGAGCCTGCTGAAGAGATATTGAAGAGTTTGACAGCTGTCAAATTAGCTGTCAAGACGGGAAAAGAGAACTTTGTTTTATACTGTCTCTGCTGGTTATATCCGTTACAATTTGGCTATATTTTGTTGAAAATAAGGAAAAACTGATACAAACTAACTTGATTTTTGGATTTGAACCGGAAAGAATACTAAGTAACCAAAATCCCTCTAGAGGGGGTTTTGGGACATTACAAGAATGGCTGAAGGAGGGAAAATTCAAGCTAAATTGGACAGAGTGTTCTTTCTCTTGGGAAAGTTACAAGGCCAAATTGATGTTTTGGCTACCAACGTTGCAACTCTGGACTTAACAGTAAACAAATTCACTGAATTCGATAAGGACTTGATCCAGGAAGTTCATGCAGCTGGACAAGAGGAGAAATTTGAGAACTTTGAGAGTGTGGAGAAAGAGACACATGTTGTTTCTGAGGAAAAGGAAGGAGGAGATGTAATGTTGCAGATGACAAAGGAGAGCCAGAGGCCTGACATGATGGTTACAAAGGAAAATAAGAACTTGATGATGAAAATCTGGTCTGAGCTCGAGATTGAAGAATGGAGAGATCTCCTTATGTGGAGATCTGAAGACCCAAGGATTACAAATTTGATTAAGGTGAAAGTTGGAGCTTTGGGGACATTTAGACTTGAAAGGAATAAGAAACAAGATTTAGGCTCCACTTTTAAGTATGGAGGTCTAGATGGAAGAAACATTGTCCCTTTCGGGCCAGAGCGTCTCCAAGATCTGGTGTTTAATACTAAGGACTATCCTAAAAACCGGCAGAGAGGAACTGAGAGAGAATTGAGAGCCTCGGACGTGAGATCTCCAGGCTGATAGCAGATTAAGACTGATGGACATTTGTTGGGGATTGAAACCGGGAAAGGGGGCAGGGTGGGGTTTGGGGATCCAAAGGGTGCATAATTATAATCCATCTTTTTTCTTTTTATTCTGTTTTGTTACTAGTATGAAAAGTGGGAAATTCGTGGAAGAGAATTTGGGTCGACTTTAGAAAAAGGATTTAAGATTTAATACTGAACATTGATGCATAAATTTTGATGTTGTAAAAATGGTCTTTTAAATTGAACTAAATATAAAAAAGTTAAAAATTGGGGATAAGAACTTGTCGAATTAACAATTTGAATTGGAATATAAGAAGGGGAGGGGTGGGGAAGTCAGAGAAATATGTTATAGAAAAAGAAGGGTTCTAAAATGTGAAATGGAAAATTCTTAATAAATATCTATTAAAAACAAAACAAAACACCAGTCCTGAGAGACCTGCATTGGCTCCCAGTACGTTTCCAAGCACAATTCAAAGTGTTGGTGCTGACCTTGAAAGCCCTCAATGGGCTCGGCCCAGTAGACCTGAAGGAGCGGCTAACAGATTGAGGTTGAATCCCGGCAAGACAGAAGTACTGTTTTGGGGGGGACAGGGGGCGGGTTGGTATGGGGGACTCCCTAGTCCTGGATGGGACAACTCTGCCCCTGAAGGGCCAGCTGTGCAGGTCCATTCTGTGTCTAGGGCAGCTCCATCTGGGATGCAGGCGGAGTCCGCCCCCTGCCCGCCGCCTGCCTGGCCAGAATGGTCAGGATCCAACCTCAACCTGTTAGCCACCATCCATCCTCCAACTGTCACAAATGATCCTTTCCATAGAGGCCATAATACGTGGTCCTTAGTCCTCAATCTCATATACATAACTTCAGATCCTATGGGTAACATCATATTATCCTTTTTTCCTTCTACTTTATCAGCAATTTCCCATCTTTGCCTAATCTCTTGTCTTCTCTTCTCTCCTTTTTGGCTTTGTGCCTTCATTTATCCTTGATTTTGCTGCTGTGCCTGGGCCTGTGTATAAGCTACCTCGAAAGGGAGCAGGGCGTATTTAGGATACCAGCTGTAATGATAATTTGCAGCATCTAAAATTTGCAGTCTCCGCTCCTCCACATGCAGCTGCTGGGTGACCTTGGGCCAGTCACACTTCTTTGAAGTCGCTCAGCCCCACTCACCTCACAGAGTGTTTGTTGTGGGGGAGGAAGGGAGATTGTTAGCCGCTTTGAGACTCCTTAAAGGGAGTGAAAGGCGGGATATCAAATCCAAACTCTTCTTCTTCATCTAAAATTTGCAGACGCCTCTGATATTGAGAAGCAATAGTTAGTTTATATAGTTTATACTGTTAACCCATGGGTAGGTAACCTAAGGCATGGGGGCCGGATGCAGCCCCATCGCCTTCTCAATTCAGCCTGCAGATGGTCTGGGAATCAGTGTGTTTTTACATGAGTAGAATGTGTGCTTTGATTTAAAATGCATCTCTGGGTTATTTGTGGGACATAGGAATACGTTCATCCCCCCCCCCAATCTAGTTCGCCCCCCCACAAGGTCTGAGGAACAGGGGCCAGCTAATGGCTGAAAAAGTTTGCTGACCCCTGAGTTAGTTTATACAGTTAGTTTATACAGGTTACATTTGTTGGAAGCAGGACTCTCAGAAAGAGTCCCATCCTGTGAATAAAACAGTATTTAAACAGCATTCAAAATGCTTGACATCAGGCTTCCTCAGCCTCAACCCTCCAGATTTTTATGGCCTACAACTCCCAAGATCCCACTAGCAGGGCCAGTGGTCAGGGATGATGGGAATTGTAGTCTCAAAACATCTGGAGGGCTGAGGTTGAGGAAGTCTGCTCTACATAAGAAATCAAACAACAAACATTTAATTTCACAATATAACACAACCACTTCCAGATACTCACAGAGGACTCACAGAAGCTCAGAAGTGAAGTTGCCTGATGATGCTCAGCCTGAACCATAACAACAACAACAACAACAACAACAACAATTTATCATTTCTGCCCCGCCCATCTGGCTGGCTCTCCCCAGCTGCTCTGAGCTGCTTCCAACAAAAGATTAAAAAGACAGCCGTTTAAAATTTCCTGAAATTATGCACACACACCCCGAGAGGGCTCAGATTCCTACAGGGGCTACTCAGCATTTTGGACGTTTTCAGAGACTGAAGTAGCTGGGCAGGTATTTATATCCTGTTGACGGTGCCCTATTCTTCTCCCCTGAGATCACCTAAAATGGTAAATGTTTTCCATGGGATGAGGGCCACCAGTCCTGGGCAAAGGGGTGTGGACATCTCTTGGTGCCCCCCCTCCCATATTAATAGCCTCCCTGAACTCTCAAACTGGGAGAGCTCTTACCAGCCGAGCTCCTAAAGTAGGGCTAGTTGGGAATTGGTCTTCGCTGAAGGATGGCTTATCACAGGCACGCAGGTAACCCTCCTCTGCGCCCTAAATATATATATGGCATTTCATTGTCTTTTGTGCTTCAAGCAAGAGATCTGGCTGGCTGGCTGGCTTGCTCTTTCAACAGGATTTCGCTGTGCTGGAAATTCTTCCTTTGAGCCTCACGATGGGGTGTGTGTGTGCTTTCTAACAAATAAGGAGACCCTCTGTGCGATGATATTCCTTCCAGGGTGGGCAGTAGGGTGGTTCATAAATTATTTTTTTTGGAAAATGCCTTCTCCAAAGGTCTTATCTTAACTACACTAGGGATCTCTGAAATTTCGTGCATATCAGTGAATATCTTGACCCTCCACAAAAATAGCTGTTTACTTGCCCATTTTCCTATATCGTGAAGGCTGAAATGTCAATTCAGTGGAGCAGGGTCAAGATATTAACTGATATGCTTGAAATTTCAGAAATAGCTATATAATCCCTAGTGTAGTAAGATAAAACCTTTGGAGAAGGCATTTTAAAAAAAAGTTTTTATGAACCGCCCTAGTGGTTAGAGGTTCTGCTAACTGCTGCAAGAAGGATCCTTGTACAAATATTTCCTTTGCTTTACTTTCATGCTGTGGGTGTCTGTTAGTGTTTCTGTCCTGTTTTTCCCTGAAACTTTCCAAACCCTTCAGTATTGCAAGAGCCTGGTAGAGATGCTTGTGGGGAGGAGTCTTCTCCTCCTTCATCTTTGGCGATCCCTCGTAGCTGAGTCAGATCTTCCATAAACAAGGTTTTAACAATGAGTCCATAAGTGACTGTGGAGGTCAATTCTGGATCCACAGTGGGGACATTGGTTTCTGGGTGGGAGTTGATCACAAGCGTTTCTTCCTCTTCACACATTTTTCCCTTGCATCCTGCGTTTGAGTGTCTTCCAAGCCCAGGACACCTTTGGTCAAGGCTGTTCTCCAACTGGAGCGCTCGCAGCCCAGTGCTTCCCAGTTGTCAGTGTTTATACTACATTTTTTTAAAAATTGCCTTGAGATCCTTCAACCTCTTTTGTGGACCACTGGCGTTACGCTTTCCATTTTTAAGTTCGGAAGAGAGTCATTGCTTTGGAAGGAGATACACAACATGACTGGTCCAAAGTTGATGTTGAAGGATCATTACTTCAACACTGGTGATCTTTGCTTCTTCCAGTATGCTGGCATTAGTTCGCCTGTCTTCCCAAGTGATATGTAAAAATTTCTGGAGACCCTGTTGACGGAATCTTTTGAGAAGCTGGAGATGGTGTGGATAAGCAAGTATAAGAGCTGGTAAAGGGCAATAAGCAGAATATCACTAACTTCATTTTAATATTCTGTTGGAAGCCGCCCAGAGTGGCTGGGGAAACCCAGCCAGATGGGTGGGGTATAAATAATAAATTTTTATTTTTATTTTTATTTTTATAATATAGCTCATGGATTGGACCCTAAACAACTGCCAGATCCTTTTAGCAGGAGACAGGACACAGATAAGCTTCAGGGACAGCATTGTCCCTGCTTAGACTCTCCATTAAACTCTTTGGCTGCCATTCTTTTAAATTTTGTTGTTGTTTAGTCATGTCTGCTTCTTTGTGACCCCACAGACCAGAGTATGCCAGGAACTCCTGTCTTCCACTGCCTCCCGCAGTTTGGTCAAACTCATGCTGGTAGCTTCGAGAACACTGTCCAACCATCTCGTCCTCTGTCGTCCCCTTCTCCTTGTGCCCTCCATCTTTCCCAACATCAGGGTCTTTTTCAGGGAATATTCTCTTCTCAGGAGGTGGCCAAAGTATTGGAGCCTCAGCTTCACGATCTGTCCTTCCAGTGAGTACTCAGGGCTGATTTCCTCCAGAATGGATAGGTGTGATCTTCTTGCAGTCCATGGGACTCTCAAGAGTCTCCTCCAGCACCATAATCCAAAAGCATCAATTCTTGAGCAATCAGCCTTCTTTATGGTCCAGCTCTCACTTCCATACATCACTACTGGGAAAACCATGGCTTTTACTATACGGACCTTTGTTGGCAAGGTGATGTCTTTGCTTTTTAAGATGGTGTCTAGGTTTGTCATCACTTTTCTCCCAAGAAGCAGGCGTCTTTTAATTTCGTGACTGCTGTCACCATCTGCAGTGATCATTTATAACATTTAGGTGTAGACAAATTAGACTATTTGCTTTACTAAAACCTGAAGAGTGAAGTTTTGGATAGACCATTTGAGTCCAGGCGCTCTTGGGACAATCTTGCAGCACTAGGGATATTAGACTGGGGGGATTTGAGTATAGGTGAAGCCAGAAGTTAAATGTCCTGTGCCAGATTCGTAATTCTACTGAAGGGAGATTGGCCTCTAGGCGCAATGATGCCTTTGGGACACAGGGTGGTACAGAAAAAAGTTGCCTTAGAAACTTTGCATGCAGGAAAGCTCCAAGCTAGACCCCTGGGACCACCACTTTAAAACATCTGAGGTCGCAGGTGAATCGAAAACCCCTGAGACCTGCTGCCTTTCTGAGTATGGCGCTTGGTGGACAAATATCCGGCTTCCTAGGGTGATGTTATTGGGTCCATATTACAGATCAGGTAGATTGAGGCAGAGGGTGAGAGAAAGGGTGTTAACGTCTCTTACGGAAATGACAGGTGCCCCCCACATCTTTAAAGTTGTTAAATGTTACAAATTTTATGCCTGAATGTATCATTTTGACTTGACAGCTCAGGGAAGATGCCCAGCTTTAAAAAATCATGTAACATCAACTCCCTTGCCAGTTTCCTCCATTTCAACGCTATTTTGCCCTTGGAAAAAGGACTCTTTTCTCTGCCACCTCTCCAAGCCTGGGGACATGTATACACACATCCTACCCCAGGAGGTTCCCAGAGACGACAATTGCTGAGCTGATTGTTGGCCAAGGGAAGCCAAATCTCATCACCAAACTTGTCTCAGGCTGCAAACATGCAAAGGAAGTTCTATTGTACTTTTGGGTGGTGGGACTTCAGAGGAAGAAGAAGAAGAAGAAGAGTTTGGATTTGATATCCCGCCTTTCACTCCCTTTAAGGAGTCTCAAAGCGGCTAACATTCTCCTTTCCCTTCCTCCACCACAACAAACACTCTGTGAGGTGAGTGGGGCTGAGAGACTTCAGAGAAGTGTGATTGGCCCAAGGTCACCCAGCAGCTGCATGTGGAGGAGCGGAGACTCAAACCTGGTTCCCCAGATTACGAGACTACCGCTCTTAACCACTACACCACACTGGTGTTTGCCTTTGCTAATCTTATACTTGGGTGTTGCCTTGACATATCTGTCTATGCTAATCTTGTGTAATCTTGACAGTTTTAATGGTGTAGCAATGAAGTATCAATGATGCTGTGTGAACTGTTTAAAAAGTCAATGTCGGCTCAATGCTCAGGGTTCTTACTGCCGTTTGAACCTGTCGCACAACAATAAGGAATCAAAGTCTACTGACTGCTGTTTTGCTCCAAATTACTTGCCTGGAATTTCCTTCTTTTACTGACCGCATGGACCCTCAGGGGACTTGCTCCCCAACAAGCTGGGCTGTTGAGTAGAGTCTCATCCCAGAATTTTCTTTAACACTTGCTTGGCAGAGCTCGCAGCTTAGCCCCTTGTCTCTGTCTTCCATAAGCACTTTGGTGCTCATTCGCCCTAGCGGTGCTCCCGCATTGTAGGATTGGCATTTGCTGTTCATGCTTCAATCCCACTCTGCCTGCTGACGGACAGATGGAGGCTGCAGAAATCGTTTCGTGTCTATCCAGAGACATTAGCGAAGCCCCCCCCAAAAGCTCTTTGCTTATCAGTTTCCACTCCCTCCTGTTTGTTGAATGTGCTCCACAAACTGTTGCCACGACACAAAATACTTGGTATAGAGCTGGACCAAATCCAGGTAATTGAGTGAAAGGGCAAGCGATTCATGAAACAATGGGATCATGGGCCTATATTTAGACTGGAGGGCGGGCGGGTGAGGTACGTGCCAGAGACAACATTGCAGAAACAGGTTAGCCATGAACACATTGGTTTTCCTTGGCTGTCCTTCGGAGGAGGTGCTCTGTGCGGCCCCACTGCTTCCTTACTTCTCTTGTTCTGAGCTTGTGCACCTGAACCTGTAGCTGTGAGAGCTTCAGACAGGAATGTGTCAGATCTGGGTCTCTGTCCCAGATCTAACGCTGTTTGAAATAAATAAATAAATAAATAAAATTGTCCAGTAGCACCTTAGAGACCAACTCAGTTTGTTCTTGGTTGAAGCTTTTGTGTGCAGGCGCCCTTCTTTAGATACAGTGAAACAGAAGTAACCAGACCTGATATATAGTGGGAGGGTGGGGTGAGGTATTTCTCAGAAGGGTAGTAGGAGATGGGTGATTTTATGGTTCCCAAAAGGAAACCTTCCTCTGCTTGTCCATATTGAGAGGATGCCAGCAAAGCTGAACCTTTTCCTAAAAAAGGATTACAGACCTGTGCCTCCATGATTGACATCTTCTTAATACTTGTAGTCAATAATAATAACAACACTTGGCTGTTGTGCGCAGGCAGACTTCTTCAGATACACTGAAGCGGAAGTCCCCAGACCCTTATATATAGTGGGAGGGGAGTCCCCAGACCCTGATATATAGAGGGAGGGGAGTCCCTAGACCCTGATATATAGAGGGAGGGGAGTCCCCAGACCCTGATATATAGAGGGAGGGGAGTCCCAGACTCTGATATATACAGGGAGGGGAGTCCCAGACCCTGATATATAGAGGAAGGGGAGTCCCCAGACCCTGATATACAGAGGGAGGTGAGTCCCAGACCTTGATATATAGAGGGAGGGGGTCCCCAGACCCTGATATATAGAGGGAGGGGAGTCCCCAGACCCTGATATATAGAGGGAGGGGAGTCCCAGACCTTGATATATAGAGGGAGGGGAGTCCCCAGACTCTGATATATAGAGGGAGGGGAGACCCCAGACCCTGATATATAGAGGGAGGGGAGTCCCAGACCTTGATATATAGAGGGAGGGGAGTCCCCGGACCCTGATATATAGAGGGAGGGGAGTCCCCAGACCCTGATATATAGAGGGAGGGGGTCCCCAGACCCTGATATATAGAGGGAGGGGAGTCCCCAGACCCTGATATATAGAGGGAGGGGAGTCCCAGACTCTGATATATACAGGGAGGGGAGTCCCAGACCCTGATATATAGAGGAAGGGGAGTCCCCAGACCCTGATATACAGAGGGAGGTGAGTCCCAGACCTTGATATATAGAGGGAGGGGAGTCCCCGGACCCTGATATATAGAGGGAGGGGAGTCCCCGGACCCTGATATATAGAGGGAGGGGAGTCCCCAGACCCTGATATATAGAGGGAGGGGAGTCCCCAGACCCTGATATATAGAGGGAGGGAAGTCCCAGACCTTGATATATAGAGGGAGGGTAGTCCCCGGACCCTTATATATAGTGGGAGGGGAGTCCCTAGACCCTGATATAGAGAGGGAGGGGAGTCCCCGGACCCTGATATATAGAGGGAGGGGAGTCCCCGGACCCTGATATATAGAGGAAGGGGAGTCCCCAGACCCTTATATATAGTGGTAGGTGAGTCCCTATACCCTGATATATAGAGGGAGGGGAGTCCCCGGACCCTTATATATAGTGGGAGGGGAGTCCCTAGACCCTGATATAGAGAGGGAGGGGAGTCCCCGGACCCTGATATATAGAGGGAGGGGAGTCCCCGGACCCTGATATATAGAGGAAGGGGAGTCCCCAGACCCTTATATATAGTGGTAGGTGAGTCCCTATACCCTGATATATAGAGGGAGGGGAGTCCCCGGACCCTGATATATAGAGGAAGGGGAGTCCCGGGACCCTGATATATAGTGGGAGGGGAGTCCCCAGACCCTGATATATAGAGGGAGGGGAGTCCCTGGACCCTGATATATAGAGGGAGGGAAGTCCCAGACCTTGATATATAGAGGGAGGGGAGTCCCCAGATCCTTATATATAGTGGGAGGGGAGTCCCTAGACCCTGATATATAGAGGGAGGGGAGTCCCCGGACCCTGATATATAGAGGAAGGGGAGTCCCGGGACCCTGATATATAGTGGGAGGGGAGTCCCCAGACCCTGATATATAGAGGGAGGGGCGTCCCCAGACCCTGATATATAGAGGGAGGGAAGTCCCCGACCTTGATATATAGAGGGAGGGGGTCCCCAGACCCTGATATATAGAGGGAGGGGAGTCCCCAGACCCTGATATATAGAGGGAGGGGAGTCCCCAGACCCTTATATATAGTGGGAGGGGAGTCCCCGGACCCTGATATATAAAGGGAGGGGAGTCCCCAGACCCTTATATATAGAGGGAGGGGAGTCCCAGACTCTGATATATACAGGGAGGGGAGTCCCCAGACCCTGATATACAGAGGGAGGTGAGTCCCAGACCTTGATATATAGAGGGAGGGGAGTCCCCGGACCCTGATATATAGAGGGAGGGGAGTCCCCGGACCCTGATATATAGAGGGAGGGGAGTCCCCAGACCCTGATATATAGAGGGAGGGGAGTCCCCAGACCCTGATATATAGAGGGAGGGAAGTCCCAGACCTTGATATATAGAGGGAGGGTAGTCCCCGGACCCTTATATATAGTGGGAGGGGAGTCCCTAGACCCTGATATAGAGAGGGAGGGGAGTCCCCGGACCCTGATATATAGAGGGAGGGGAGTCCCCGGACCCTGATATATAGAGGAAGGGGAGTCCCCAGACCCTTATATATAGTGGTAGGTGAGTCCCTATACCCTGATATATAGAGGGAGGGGAGTCCCCGGACCCTTATATATAGTGGGAGGGGAGTCCCTAGACCCTGATATAGAGAGGGAGGGGAGTCCCCGGACCCTGATATATAGAGGGAGGGGAGTCCCCGGACCCTGATATATAGAGGGAGGGGAGTCCCCAGACCCTTATATATAGTGGTAGGTGAGTCCCTATACCCTGATATATAGAGGGAGGGGAGTCCCCGGACCCTGATATATAGAGGGAGGGGAGTCCCCGGACCCTGATATATAGAGGAAGGGGAGTCCCGGGACCCTGATATATAGTGGGAGGGGAGTCCCCAGACCCTGATATATAGAGGGAGGGGAGTCCCTGGACCCTGATATATAGAGGGAGGGAAGTCCCAGACCTTGATATATAGAGGGAGGGGAGTCCCCAGACCCTTATATATAGTGGGAGGGGAGTCCCTAGACCCTGATATATAGAGGGAGGGGAGTCCCCGGACCCTGATATATAGAGGAAGGGGAGTCCCGGGACCCTGATATATAGTGGGAGGGGAGTCCCCAGACCCTGATATATAGAGGGAGGGGCGTCCCCAGACCCTGATATATAGAGGGAGGGAAGTCCCAGACCTTGATATATAGAGGGAGGGGGTCCCCAGACCCTGATATATAGAGGGAGGGGAGTCCCCAGACCCTGATATATAGAGGGAGGGGAGTCCCCAGACCCTTATATATAGTGGGAGGGGAGTCCCCGGACCCTGATATATAAAGGGAGGGGAGTCCCCAGACCCTTATATATAGTGGGAGGGGAGTCCCCAGACCCTGATATATAGAGGGAGGGGAGTCCCCAGACCCTTATATATAGTGGGAGGGGAGTCCCCAGACCCTGATATATAGAGGGAGGGGAGTCCCCAGACCCTGATATATAGTGGGAGGGGAGTCCCCAGACCCTGATATATAGAGGGAGGGGAATCACCGCACCCTGATATATAGAGGGAGGGGAGTCCCAGACCCTGATATATACAGGGAGGGGAATCACCGCACCCTGATATATAGAGGGAGGGGAGTCCCCAGACCCTGATATATCGAGGGAGGAGAGTCCCCAGACCCTGATATATAGAGGGAGGGGAGTCCCCAGACCCTGATATATAGAGGGAGGGGAGTCCCCAGACCCTGATATATAGAGGGAGGGAAGTCCCCGGACCCTGATATATAGAGGGAGGGGAGTCCCCGGACCCTGATATATAGTGGGAGGGGAGTCCCCAGACCCTGATATATAAAGGGAGGGGAGTCCCCAGACCCTGATATATAGAGGGAGGGGAGTCCCCAGACCCTGATATATAAAGGGAGGGGAGTCCCCAGACCCTGATATATAGAGGGAGGGGAGTCCCCAGACCCTGATATATAGAGGGAGGGGAGTCCCCAGACCCTGAGATATAGTGGGAGGGGGTCCCCAGACCCTGAAATATAGAGGGAGGGGAGTCCCCAGACCCTGATATATAGAGGGAGGGGAGTCCCCAGACCCTGATATATAGAGGGAGGGAGTCCCAGACCCTGATATATAGAGGGAGGGGAGTCCCCAGACCCTGATATATAGAGGGATGGGAATCACCGCACCCTGATATATAGAGGGAGGGGAGTCCCCAGACCCTGATATATAGAGGGAGGGAAGTCCCAGACCCTGATATATAGAGGGAGGGGAGTCCCCAGACCCTGATATATAGAGGGAGGGGAGTCCCCAGACCCTGATATATAGTGGGAGGGGAGTCCCCAGACCCTGATATATAGAGGGATGGGAATCACCGCACCCTGATATATAGAGGGAGGGGAGTCCCCAGACCCTGATATATAGAGGGAGGGAAGTCCCAGACCCTGATATATAGAGGGAGGGGAGTCCCCAGACCCTGATATATAGAGGGAGGGGAGTCCCCAGACCCTGATATATAGTGGGAGGGGAGTCCCCAGACCCTGATATATAGAGGGAGGGAAGTCCCAGACCCTGATATATAGAGGGAGGGAAGTCCCAGACCCTGATATATAGAGGGAGGGGAGTCCCCAGACCCTGATATATAGAGGGAGGAGAGTCCCCAGACCCTGATATATAGAGGGAGGGTGGGGCGGGTGTTTTCTCTGAAGAGTAGTAGGACTCAGTGGGTATGGTTAACCTGTTGGCGACTGTGAACAACTGCAATTAGTCCTTCAGAAAAAAGCAGGGGTGCCAAAAATAGCCAGGTCTCTCCATAGTTTTCAGCTGGGCGATAAGTTGCAATTCAGCCACTTCTCTTACAAGTCTCTTTCTGAAATTCTTTTGTAATAATACAGCTGCTTGGAGATCCTGTATTCAACGTCCCAGAAGATGGAAGCGTTCTCCTCTTGGCTACTCTGCCTTGCAATTCCCGATGTCGGAGTGATGCCCATTTATCCTCTGGCATAGAGTTTGGCCTGTTGGTCCAATAGAGACCACTGCTGGCATTTGATGGCATTTGATGGCATACACAATGTCCAAAATGAGCCATTCAATAGGCCTGAGATGGGATGTTTGGCATTGTTGGGTCCAGCGATGGTGTCGTCTGGGTGTGAGTGGCAGCAAAGTTGGCACCTGGGTTTATTGCAGACTCTGGTACCAGTGTCCATGTTAAGGTATGATTGTGGGTTGTCGCCGTCTAGGAAGGTTGCAAATCTCTGATGAGGCGTTGAACTGTTTTAACTTGGGAGCTGTATGTGATTGCTAGTGGCATTCTGTTATTTTCTCTTTGGTGTCTGTCTCGCAGCAAGCGCTCTCTGGCAATCTGTCTCACTTTGTTGATCTGTTGTTGAACTTTGAATTCCAAAACACCTGAATCTAGGATCTAAGGCTGTTTGAAAGAAGACCAACATCCAAAGCAATTTTGGCCAAGAATGTGAACTGCTGGGGAAACCCTGGGAGTTTGTCTGTCTCCTGTGTTCTGTCTCTTGATGGATGAGGTGGCAGCTGGCCTGATGAATGGGAGACAGGTCGAGGTAACATAGCTGGAAGTTTTGGCAAGTCGGAGGGGAGACAGCGTCCCAGCCATTGAAGCAATGTGTTCTGAAATATACTCAGAGTCGCAAAGTGATTTCATGCTCTTTATTCAGCTCATAGTGGTGAGGAGGAATGAATGAAAGTCCCCTCACAGTATCTGCTTTATATACATTATTTACACAATGGGCTGCACATGATTGGCTAATTCCGGAATTCTACTGTAAGCCAATCAGGTTGTGGATTCACTTCTATCTGGAGCAGGATTGGGTGGTTCCTGCCAACCAATCATACTGCTGCATTGTTCTAGGACCAATCAGACTGCTGCATTCTGAATCCTATTGTTCTAGGACTAATCAGACTGCTGCAATTTGGATCCTATTGTTCTCAGTACATAACACCCCTCCCCTCTAAGTTCCAGTCCTGCCCGGGAGGTCGCATTCATAGTCCTCAAGGTATGCTGGCGGCCTACGTGTGCGTTGCGGCCTGGGGTGTTCCCTGGTCCGGGGTTCAGGTTCTGGCTCGTGTTCCAAGGATGCTGGCTGTGATGGGGTTGTTTGGTCTGGTGCAACCGGCTCGCTCAGTCGTGGTTCTGGTTCTGGTGTCCTTTCGGCCTCACGGGTCCTCTCTGTATTTACTGATTCTGCCTCTCCTGCTGGCCCCTCCTGCTCTATGGGCCTCACTGCCCCGCTGTTCCCTTGGGACTCCTCTGACCTGTCCTCCTCCTGGGTTTCTCCCGGGAATCGTCGCCGTATCTGGTCGCAGTGGCGGCGCCAGCATTGCCCTCCATCCATTAGCACCTCGTACGACACTGGGCCAGTGACCCTGGTGACTGTGGCGGGTACCCATGCTGGGCCTGCCCCAAAATTCTTTGCGTACACTGGGTCCTGGGCCTCGAAGGTCCGGGGGCTCCTGTCTTCCCCCACCACTACCTCATCCTGAGCTCTATCGGGGTGAAGGCGGTCCAATCTGATTGCAAGGCGCCGACCCATTAGTAGTTCAGTGGGGCTCCGGCCAGTCGTTGAGCTGGGGGTGCTGTGCTGTGCTAGAAGGAATGCAGCGAGGTGGTACTCCCAGTCCCCTTGCGTCATGCGGCGAAGGGTGTCCTTGGTGGTCCGCACCATGCGTTCTGCTTGGCCATTGGTGGCAGGGTGGAACGGCGCCGAACGGATGTGGCGGATGGCGTTCTGCGCTGTGAAGGTTTGGAATTCTCCTGACGTAAATGCAGTCCCGTTGTCTGAGACGAGAGTGTCAGGGAGCCCGTGGGTTGCAAACAGCCTGCGTAGTACCCGGATGGCTGCGGACGTGGAAGTGGACGGTACCAGTGCGACTTCCAGCCATTTGGTGTAGGAGTCCACCACTATGAAGAATGTTTTCCCCTGAAAGGGGCCAGCGAAATCCACATGCAGGCGTGACCATGGTGCTCGGGCGGACTCCCAGGACTGGACTGGGGCCCTTGGGGGATCTGGGCGGGATTCTTGGCAGGCCTGGCAGTGTTTGACCCAGGCCTCTATCTCTCCATCGATCCCCGGCCACCACACATAACTCCTGGCAAGGGCCTTCATTCTTACTACCCCTGGGTGTGTCTCGTGTAGGGCTGTGAGGACCCTTTTGCGGAGGGGCTGGGGAACAACGACCCTGCTTCCCCATAACAGGCACCCCTTGTGGGCCGACAGTTCATGTTTGCGGGTTGTGTAGCCGGCGAATTCTGGCCCGGGGCTGCTGCTGGGCCATCCCCTCCACACCCAGTCCAGGACCCGGGAGATGACCCTATCTTTCTTGGAATGGTGCGCAACATATTGTGCTTGAATGGGGCGGTCGGGAAGCAGCTCCAGGCTCATGACCTCTTGTGCAGGTGCTGGGGCGGGGCCTGTTTCCGGTAGTGGTAGCCTGCTGCGGGCATCCACATGGCCCATCGCCTTCCCAGGTCGGTGAATCAGTGCATACTGGTAGCTGGCAAGGAAAATTGACCACCTGAGGATGCGAGGAGACAGCACTTGGGGGGTCTGCTTCTCAGAGGCAAACAGGCCGAGCATGTGAGGGCGCTCTGGCTGCGACATCTGTCACCCCATTGATCGCCAGGGTTGATTCGGCTGATCTGGCTGGCTAGGCTGGTGTCCCCTCCCTCCCTCACCGCTCCATGTGTGTCCCTCCCGAAGCTGCGCGCTCGGCGGAAGAGGACGACCATCCCATATAGAAGGAGTGTACCGTTCTTTGGTCAAGGGTATACGATAGCTGCGCTCCCCTGCTAGAACCTCCAAACAGGCCGAGCAACGGCTTCTGGTCAGTCACCACGGTAAAGGGCCGCCCATACAAGAAATCATGGAATTTTTTTACTCCCTTCACGATTGCCAGCTCCTCCTTGTCAATTTGCGAGTAGTTCCGCTCGGTTGCATTGAGTGTCTGGGAAAAGTACGCCACCGGTACCTCTCTTCCATCCGGGAGTTGGTGCCCCAGGACAGCGCCAATGCCGTAGGGTGAGGCGTCGCATGCTAGCACCACCGGCAGCCTCTCGTCGAAGTGTGCCAAGACCGAGTTTGAGACAAGCAAGTCCTTGACTGCCTGGAATGCGGCCTCCTGGCGCTGGCCCCACACCCAAGGGGCCCGCTTGTCCAGGAGTCTGTGTAGGGGCTCCGCTACCGCCGCCTTGTGGGGAAGGAAGGAATGGTAAAAGTTCAGTAGTCCCAAGAAGGCCTGAAGTTCAGTCTTGTTCTTGGGCGCTGGGGCATCACAAATGGCCCGTACCTTGTCCCCAGTTGGGTGGACCCCTTCTGCGTCCACCATAAATCCCAGAAAGTCCACCTGAGGCACTCCTAGTAGACACTATTCCCGCTTCACCTTGAGACCCGCCGTCTGGAAACAGTGCAGAACAGTGCGGAGGCGGTCCTCAAACTCCTCTGGTGTGGGCCCGGCAATCAACACATCATCGAAGAAGGGGGTGACGCCAGGAATCCCTTTAAGGAGCGAGTCCATTAGATTCTGGAATATGCCTGGTGCCACACTGACCCCGAATTGCAGCCGCTTTACCCTGAATGCTCCTCTGTGCGTCACAATTGTCTGTGCCCACGATTGGAATGTAATAATGGGGGGATACAATCTATTTCAGAGAAACAGACCAGACAAGAAAGGAGGAGGAGTGGCGTTATATGTCAGGGATGTGTATACCTGTGAAGAGATCCAAGATTTAGATCCTCAAAGCCAAAGTGAGAGCATTTGGGTCAAAATTAAGGGAGAGAAGAATAACAGAGACCTCATTGTGGGAGTTTACTATAGATCCCCAAGCCAAACGGAGGACATAGATGATGCCTTCCTGGAACAGATGGCCAAGCATGCAAAAGGGAGATAGTAGTAATGGGGGACTTCAATTACCCGGATATTTGTTGGACGTCAAACTCAGCCAAGAGCATAAGGTCAAACAGATTCCTCACTGGCCTTGCAGACAACTTCATTGTCCAGAAAGTGGGAGAAGCAACAAGAGGAACAGCCATTTTAGATCTGGTCCTAACCAATGTTGATGACCTGGTTAGTGGGGTAGAAGTGGAAGGATCATTAGGCGCGAGTGATCATGCTCTTCTGAAGTTTACTATACAGCGGAAAGGAGCAGCCAAGCATACTAGGACTCAATTTATTGACTTTAAGAAAGCCGACTTCATAAAACTTAGGGAAGTGCTGGGTGAGATCCCATGGACAACAATACTAAAAGGAAAGGGAGTTCATGATGGCTGGGAGTTTGTTAAGAGGGAGATACTAAAAGCACAACGTCAGGCAATACCAATGAGACGGAAACATGGAAGGTGCCTAAAGAAGCCAGGGTGGCTATCTAAAGAACTTTTAACTGAATTAAGATTAAAAAAGGATGTGTACCAAAAATGGAAAAGGGGGGAAACCACCAAAGAGGAATTCAAACAAATAGCCAGCACGTGTAGACACAAAGTCAGAAAAGCTAAAGCACAGAATGAACTCAGACTTGCTAGAGAGGTAAAAAGCAACAAAAAAGGCTTTTATGGGTATGTTCGTAGCAAAAGGAAGAACAAAGAAACAATGGGGTCACTCAGAGGAGAAGATGGTGAAATGCAAACAGGGGACACAGAAAGGGCTGAACTACTCAATGCCTTCTTTGCCTCAGTCTTCTCCGATAAAGAAAACAATGCCCGACCTGAAGAATTTGGAGCAAATGATTCAGCAAAGGAAACACAGCCCAGAATAACTAAGGAGATAGTACAAGAATATTTGGCTAGTTTAGATGTATTCAAGTCTCCCGGGCCAGATGAACTGCATCCAAGAGTATTAAAAGAACTGGCAGATGTGATCTCAGAACCACTGGCAGTCATCTTTGAGAATTCCTGGAGAACAGGCACAGTCCCGGCAGACTGGAGGAGGGCAAATGTTGTCCCTATTTTCAAAAAGGGGAAAAGAGAGGACCCAAATAATTACCGCCCAGTCAGTCTGACATCAATAGCAGGGAAGATTCTGGAGCAGATCATTAAGCAAACAGTCTGTGAGCACCTAGAAAGGAATGCTGTGATCACCAATAGTCAGCATGGATTTCTGAAAAATAAGTCATGTCAGACTAACCTGATCTCGTTTTTTGACAGAATTACAAGCCTGGTAGATGAAGGGAACGCTGTGGATGTAGCCTACCTTGATTTCAGCAAGGCATTTGACAAGGTGCCCCATGATATTCTTGTAAAGAAGCTGGTAAAATGCGGTCTTGACTATGCTACCACTCAGTGGATTTGTAACTGGCTGACTGACCGAACCCAAAGGGTGCTCATCAATGGTTCCTCTTCATCCTGGAGAAGAGTGACTAGTGGGGTGCCACAGGGTTCTGTCTTGGGCCCGGTCTTATTCAACATCTTTATCAACGACTTGGATGATGGACTCAAGGGCATCCTGATCAAATTTGCAGATGACACCAAACTGGGAGGGGTGGCTAACACCCCAGAGGACAGGATCACACTTCAGAACGACCTTGACAGATTAGAGAACTGGGCAAAAATAAACAAGATGAATTTTAACAGGGAGAAATGTAAAGTATTGCACTTGGGCAAAAAAAAATGAGAGGCACAAATACAAGATGGGTGACACCTGGCTTGAGAGCAGTACATGTGAAAAGGATCTAGGAGTCTTGGTTGACCACAAACTTGACATGAGCCAACAGTGTGACGCGGCAGCTAAAAAAGCCAATGCAATTCTGGGCTGCATCAATAGGAGTATAGCATCTAGATCAAGGGAAGTAATAGTGCCACTGTATTCTGCTCTGGTCAGACCACACTTGGAGTACTGTGTCCAGTTCTGGGCACCACAATTCAAGAAGGACACTGACAAACTGGAACGTGTCCAGAGGAGGGCAACCAAGATGGTCAAAGGCCTGGAAACGATGCCTTATGAGGAACGGCTAAGGGAGCTGGGCATGTTTAGCCTGGAGAAGAGAAGGTTAAGGGGTGATATGATAGCCATGTTCAAATATATAAAAGGATGTCACATAGAGGAGGGAGAAAGGTTGTTTTCTGCTGCTCCGGAGAAGCGGACACGGAGCAATGGATCCAAACTACAAGAAAGAAGATTCCACCTAAACATTAGGAAGAACTTCCTGACAGCAAGAGCTGTTCAACAGTGGAATTTGCTGCCAAGGAGTGTGGTGGAGTCTCCTACTTTGGAGGTCTTTAAGCAGAGGCTTGACAACCATATGTCAGGAGTGCTCTGATGGTGTTTCCTGCTTGGCAGGGGGTTGGACTCGATGGCCCTTGTGGTCTCTTCCAACTCTATGATTCTATGATTCTATGATTCTATGATTCTATGCCTCTGCTGTGGCCTCATCTACTGGCAGCTGTTGATATGCTTGGGCCAAGTCCAGCTTGCCAAAAATTTTCGACCCAGCCAGGGTGGCAAGGATATGGCTGACCACTGGCACTGGGTATGCGTGGGCCGTGAGGGCCTTGTTTATGGTACATTTGTAGTCTGCGCAGATGCGGACCGAACCATTAGGCTTGACGGGTGTGACGATTGGAGTTTCCCAGGGGGCATTAGGCACCGGCTCCAGCACTCCTTGCTCCACGAGTCGGTCCAATTCCTCGTCTATACGGGGTTTCAAGGCGAACGGGACCCGGCGGGCCTTGAGCCTGACCGGTCGTACTGCGGGGTCAAGCTGTAGCGCAATGGGGGGCGTATACTGTCCCAATTTCCCGTCGAAAACCCCTGGAAATTCCTTGCATATGGCGTCCACGTCCACTTGTAAGCTAGTGTGGTTCACCCCGGTGACGGCTAGCTCCAGTGGTCCAAACCATGCCAATCCCAGTAAGCTAATGTAGGGGCCCTTGACCACAAGCAAGTCCAGTTGCCGCGTCCGCCCTCTGTATTGCACCCTGAAGGTCCCAACCCCCATTGTGGGGACCTTACGTTTCTGGAAGTCCCATAGGGTGAATGGGGCCGGCCTGAGTTTGGGACCCCCAGTAGGACACAGTTTCCTTAAGGTCCTTGCCAAGATTATGGATAGAGTTGAACCCGTGTCAAGCTCCATGCGGCATGGGGCCCCCTCTATCTGTACCTCTACATAAATTTTCTCTACGTTGGGGTGGGGCAACTGGTATACCTGGCAGTCCGTGAGCCGAGTTGCCTTGGTGTGTTGGGCCCCGGGGCCTGGAGCTCTTGGATTGGTCATCTGATGCCTGGTGTCGGGTGGGCCGAGCCCGACACACCCGGGCGATGTGTCCCGATTTTCTGCACTGCCTGCACTCTGCGTTGCGGAAACGGCAGGTCCTCCTCTCGTGACTCTCCCCGCAGCTTGCGCAGTTTCCTCCTTCTCGTCGAGGCAGCTGTGGTCTGTGCACTGCTTGAGTGCGCTGCTGTACTCGGTGCACCTCCTCCCTGTCGGATCCTGAGTCGTCGGTGAGGTCTTCGTGGTGGACCCTCGGTTGGGATGGCAGGCTCGGCCGTGCCTCTTGCATCGACCTCTCGGCAGCTTCCGTTGCCAGGGCCTCCTCCAGAGCGACCTGGAACGTTAGGTCCTTCTTAGCGTAGAGGCGTCGTTGCAGCTTCTCATCCTTCAGGCCACCGACGAGGCGGTCACGAAGCATGTTCTCCAGCTCGGAGAAGTTGCAGAACCGGGCGGCTTGGCGGAGAGAGGTCACAAACCCAGTTATGGTTTCCCCGGGGGCTTGCCGCTTTGCGTAGAAGGCATTTCGACGGGCCACCACTGAGGGCTGCGGCGAAAAGTGCCTCTTCAGCTGTTCCATTATTGTTTTGTATGGAACAGTAGCGATGTCTTCAGGCGCAAGAAGAGCCCGGGCGATTTCAAACGTCTCCTCTCCGCAGACGCTGAAGAATATCGCCCTCTTCTTGGCGTCTTCTTCGTCGGTGACCCCTTTGGCTTCTAGGAGGAAGGTGAAACGGGAGGCGTACGCTTACCAGTCTCCAGATGCTGGGTTGAATGGCGAGAAGCTGCTGTTGGCTGCCATTCTGAGTTCCTTGTGTCCCGGAGCTGAAGCCTGGATACACGGTGCGAGGCAGCGGTGCGGCAGGTGGCGGTGCTGCGGTGCTGTGTGTGGCAGACAGCTCAGCGGGATCCCATCCTCGTCGCCAGTGAAATATACTCAGAGTCGCAAAGTGATTTCATGCTCTTTATTCAGCTCATAGTGGTGAGGAGGAATGAATGAAAGTCCCCTCACAGTATCTGCTTTATATACATTATTTACACAATGGGCTGCACATGATTGGCTAATTCCGGAATTCTACTGTAAGCCAATCAAGTTGTGGATTCACTTCTATCTGGAGCATGATTGGGTGGTTCCTGCCAACCAATCATACTGCTGCATTGTTCTAGGACTAATCAGACTGCTGCATTCTGAATCCTATTGTTCTAGGACCAATCAGACTGCTGCAGTTTGGATCCTATTCAACTCAGTACATAACATGTTCCTTTGTGGATTAGGAGCAGCTGGGTGCAAAGAGCAGCTGGGTCACGTCATGTTATTTAAAAAATGCCATTGCTCCTTTCCCCCTTATGGGGTACCCAAAAGCCCGTCTAGAGTCCTTAAGTGGGTTCCCTATCAGTAGGAGAAATTTTTTTGTTGTTGAGTCATTTAGTCGTGTCTGCTTCTTTGTGACCCCACAGACCAGAGCACGCCAGGCACTTCTGTCTTCCACTGCCTCCTGCAGTTTGGTCAAACTCATGTTGGTAGCTTCGAGAACACTGTCCCACCATCTCGTCCTCTGTCGTCCCCTTCTCCTTGTGCCCTCCATCTTTCCCAACATCAGGGTCTTTTCCAGGGAGTCTTCTCTTCTCATGAGGTGGCCAAAGTCTTGGAGCCTCAGCTTCAGGATCTGTCCTTCCAGTGAGCACTCAGGGCTGATTTCCTTCAGAATGGAGAGGTTGGACCTTCTTGTAGTCCAAGAGTCTCCTCCAGCACCATAATGCAAAAGCATCCATTTTTTGGCGATCAGCCTTCTTTATGGTCCAGCTCTCACTTCCATACATCACTACTGGGAAAACCATAGCTTGAACTATATGGATCTTTGTCAGTAAGGTGATCCTTGCTTTCTGAGATGCTGCCTAGTTTTGTCATCACTTTTCTCCCGAGAAGCAGGCGTCTTTTGATTTTGTGACTGCTGTCACCATCTGTCATATTTTGGGGGACTCAAATGGGGGCCCCTTTTTAAACATTTTTTAAAGTAAAAAAAACCTAGTCTTATACACAGAAAAGTACGGTACCTTGGCAATGGATTATTTGGATCCTGAACAACCAGGAGTTCTTAGCAAGAGATGGAAAAGTCCACGGACAAACAAAACTGTTTGCTTTATGCGGCTGCACAGAGCTGGCCAAGGAGCAGCATAGTTTGGATTTTTCAAGCCTTTGCCCATGTTTTGGAGGAGAGAAGGCTTGACTTGATTCCAGGCAGCCTCCCAGGCCCCGCGCTGGATCTCAAATGCCATCTTTCAGAATGTGGGGTTTCAAAGATCTTTTCCCGTGTCTGAGAGGTCCTCCTGGCTGGTTTTTTTAAACTTTGGTTTCCTGGTCTCTGTTGTGATGGTCTCCTTGTCGAGAATCACCCAGTTAGGTGTTTATTGATCTGTGTAACTTTGGAAAATGTCAATCTCATCTCCTACCTGAGCAGTTCTCTTTCCACAAGGGCCAACATTGATGTTGAAATCGAGCATTGCCTGAGCTCTGCGAGTGCAGCTTTCTCCCAATTGAAGGGCAGAGTGTTTGAGGACTCGGACATTCGCAAGGAAACCCAAATTTGCTGTGGTACTACCAACCTGACTGTCTGCTTGTGAAACACGGACCACTTATCAACACCGTCTCCAACTCCTCGAAAGATTCCATCAACGGGGTCTTGAAAAAGTTTGGGAAGACACAGGAGAACTAACGCCAGAGTACTGGAAGAAGCAAAGATTGCCAGTGTCGAAGTGACAATTCTTCAACATCAACTTCTTGAATCCTCATAAGACAAAAGTATTATTTTGGGTGGACAGGGGGTGGGTGGGTGTGAGTGAGGGACTCCCTGGTCCTGAATGGGGCAACTGTGCCCCTAAAGGACGAGGTGTGCAGCCTAGGGGTGATCTTGGACCCAAGGAGGCGCAGGTCCATTCTGTGTCCAGGGCAGCTCTATCTGGGACGCAGGATGAGACCCTCCCTGCCCAGAGCGGTGCATGCTCTGGTTATCTCCTGCTTGGACTGCTGCCACACGCTCTACGTGGGGCTACCTTTGAAGGTGACCCGGAAACTGCAACTAATCCAGAATGCAGCGACTGGGAGCAGCCACCAAGACCACATAACACCAGTCTTGAAAGACTTAGGGATGTTTCCAGGCCCAATTCAAAGCGTATTAAGAGGATTCCGGCAAGGCTGAAACTTACTGTTTTAAGGGAAAGGGACGGTATCCACAATATACAAAATACTACTCCAAAATCCCACAAACAACCAAGACGCAATCAAAAAACAATGGGAGAATGACATAGGCTATGAGATTAACCCTACTCAATGGACCAGAATGTGGTCTAAACCCCCCTTTAAATCCATATCAACGAAAAGAAAAGAACTCACACTGAAACTCACCTACAGGTGGTACCTAACACCAAGGAAACTAGCGCTAATACACCCAGGAACCTCACCAAAATGCTGGAGAGGGTACACCTCCACAGGCACATACCTCCACATGTGGTGGGAGTGTCCCAAAATCCAACTATTCTGGACAACAGCCACATGTAAAATAACTAAGCAAGTATTAGACATCACCCCAGAATTGGCCCTACTAAACATCTTCCAAGACAACAATGCCCATTTACACCACAAAGAACTCATAAACCACTTACTTTCAGCAGCCAGAAACACCATAGCCAGACACTGGAGAGACCTGTCAGGAGTAAGCATAGACCAATGGTACCAAATAGTATGGGAAACAGCCTTATTAGAAAAATTAACCAATAAACTGAAACTGACACGGGGACAAACAGAAGAAGACGCCTTCACCCCGGTATGGCTCCCCTTTATCACATACACAGCCCAACAGGACAATGACAATAATCCACCAACAGCATACAAATCAGTATGGCTAACCTGATCCAAAACACCCACCCACCCACCCCACTCACACACGAAAACAAAGACCACCACAGCCAATCACAAACAAACAACCACACCCTAGGCCAACCCCAACCTCTCTCATCACCAAAGAAACACAAGTGAACAGCAGAGAACCGGCACGAGTAACGCTGACACGAAACCCCTTAAGCAAAATAGAAACAAGAAGCGAAGTTACAGGGAACCAGGCAGGGGGCCTTCTTGGTAGTGGCACCCTCCCTGTGGAGCACCATCCTGACAGATGTTAAAGGAATAAACAACTGTATGACATTTAGAAGACATCTGAAGGCAGCCCTGCTTAGGGAAGCGGAATGACTTGTTTTAATGTATTTTTAATCTATGTCGGAAGCCCCCCAGAGTGGGGATGCCTGTCCAATACCATGTTCTGAGCTGCAGATGCTTTTCCTGTTTGCCATGCACCAACCATGTGCTTCGCTGTCTCCTTCCCCGCCGCCTTTGCCCTAAATATATTATTATTATTATTATTATTATTATTATTATTATTATTATTATTACAGGGCCTACCAGCTACACGGTGGGCACCATGTCGGAGCGCTTTGACTGCCACTATTGCCGGGACAACTTGCACGGGAAGAAGTATGTACAGAAGGAAGGGCGCCACTGCTGCATCAAGTGCTTCGAGAAGTTCTGCGCAAACACCTGTGCTGAGTGCAAGAAGCCCATCGGGGCCGATTCCAAGGTGGTTATTTTAACAGTTTGCTTGTTTACTGAATGGATATTTCCATCCCATGCTCCCTGCCCCAAGAAATGTTCAGGGAGGCAGGAGAGGACCCATTGTTTAATAGAGGCATAGGCAAACTTGGCCCTCCAGCTGTTTTGGGACTACAACTCCCATGATCCTTAGCTAGGGCTCCCCTGTGTGAGTGCCTGAGGGCCCCACTCCTGCCACTCACCACCTGGCCCAGGGCAGGGCCTGACAGGCCTCATAAGGACAGTTGCTGCTGCTGGCCAGGAAGACTCGGAGCGGTGCAGTGTTCTTTTAAAAATGTTAAAAAATTCTATTACCGGTATTTCCCTTTTGATTTTTTTTTTTTTTTTGTGGGGTGGGTGGGATGGATGTTTGGTTGGGTTTGGGAATTTGTTTTGATTTTGATGTGTTTGTAATTTTTACAGTTTTTTGTTTCTATTGTTTTATTGTGTTTTGTTTTAAAGGTTTTATTTTGTACTTAAGTGCTGCCAGGGAGTGGGTCCCAGCCAACAGATTGGCTGGGGCATGTTCCACAGGGCAGGTATGCACTGGGACAACCGATCTCGGTGATCATGGGTAGGAGGAGGAGTTACGCTAAGACCAGACCATGTCATTACTAAGGAGGCAGGCTTAGTCGTTGTTTGAGGACTATCCCTGCTTCCAGGTCTGGTCTTGACCGGACAGATACTGGAATCAGCAAGGGATACCCACATGACCTGAAGGTGCTGCTGTGCAATGCCAGGTCAATGATTCACAAGACCACTGCCATCCATGACTTGATCATGGATGGAGGACCTGACCTGGCATGTGTGACAGACTTGGTTGGATGAAGCAGATGGGCCTGTCTTAGCTTCTGCTTGTCCACCAGGTTTCTCTTACGCACAGTAACCCAGGTCATGTGGGCGGGGAGGGGGGGTTGCAGTGATTTTAAGAAAGTCATTAGTCTGCACCAGGCATCCTATTGGGAAGACCCAGTTTTCTGAGTCATGTTCTGGAAGTTGGGCTATAGGGGGAGTACAGGATTCCTTTTGGTGTACCGACCTCCCCGCTGCACCAAGGATTCCCTGCCCAAGCTGCTTCAGGTCGTGGCGGTTGTTCTCCTGGAGACACCTAGTTTGGTTGTCCTAGGGGATTTTAACATCCATGCCAACAGGACCTTACAAGGGGCCGCTCGGGACTTCATGGAAAGCATGGCCTCCATGGAGCTGTCCCTGAATAAGTCTGGCCCAACCCATAGCCGCGGACATGCCTTGGATCTGGTGTTCACCTCTATGGATGTTGGTGATCTGACACTAAGTAAAAATGAAACGAAATAAGTGCCATGGTCAGATCACTTCCTGGTGCAACTGGACTTCTCCGCGACCCATCCCCTCTGCAGGGAGGTGGAACCGATTCGGATGGTCCGCCCCCGCCACTTAATGGATCCAAATGGTTTCCAGAGAGTGGTAGGGGATGCTTTATCCCATGTTGATGGCCTTTCAGCTGATTCCCTGGTGGCCCGCTGGAATGTGCAGTTAAACAGGACTATTGACTATTTGGCTCCGAAGTGCCCTTTCTGATTGCATGGAGCCCAGACAGCCCTGTGGTTTTCCACGGACCTGAGGGCAATGAAACAATCACTGAGACGGCTAGAGCGCCGCCAGCAGATAACTCATTCTGAATCTGACTGGACATGGGTTAGAGCTCAATGTTGAGCCTACCAAGCAGCGATAGCAACGGCAAAGAGGACTTTCTTCACCGCCTCTATTGCATCTGCAGAAAACAGCAGCAGGAAACTTCTTCAGGTGGTTCGCAATTTAGTGGAGCCACCTGCTACATCGGGGCCCAGTACGGGCCACATGATCTCCTGCAATGATTTTGCAAAGTTTTTTGCAGATAAAATCGCTCAGATTCGGGAAGAGGTAGACCCCTGTGGGAGCAGGGCCGGGGCGGGAGAGTGCTAGAGTCCTGTCTAGTCAAGCTGTGTGGGATCAATTCCAATCTGTTACCTCCGAGGATGTGGACAGGCTGCTTGGATGAGTGAAACCAACCACCTGTCTCCTGGATCCTTGCCCATCCTGGCTTATAAAAGCTAGCCGGGAAGGGCTGGGCGATGGGCTTTGTGGGGCGGTGAATGCTTTCCTCCATGAGGGAGCCTTCCCAGACCCACTGAAAGAGGCGGTTATCAAACTGCTTCTTAAAAAACCATCTTTAAATGCGGCCAATATGGCCAACTATCGCCCAGTTTCAAATCTTCCATTCTTGGGCAAGGTGATTGAGCTGAACAACTCCAGGCACGCCTTGAAGAAGCGGACCATTTGGATCCCTTCAGGCCTCATCATGGGACTGAAACTGCCTTGGTCGCACTGGTTGATGATCTCCGGCGGGCTAGGGACAAAGGTGAGAGCTGTTTCCTAGTTCTGCTGGATCTCTCAGCGGCTTTTGATACCATTGACCATAACATCCTTCTGGACCGTCTAGAGGGGCTGGGAGCTGGGGGTACAGTGGTTTCGCTCCTTCCTCCTGGGCCGTGTTCAGAAAGTGGTGGTGGGGGGAATGAGTGTTCAGACCCCTGGGCTCTCACTTGTTGGGTGCCTCAGGGTTCTGTCCTCTCCCCCATGCTTTTCAATATCTACATGCAGCCGCTGGGAGAGATGATCAGGGGGTTTGGGCTGGGTGTTCATCAGTATGCGGATGATAGCCAGCTCTACTTCTCTTTCAAATCGGAACCAGTGAAGGCGGTGAAGGTCCTGTGTGAGTGTCTGGAGGCGGTTGGAAGATGGATGGTGGCTAACAGATTGAGGTTGAATCCTGACAAGACAGAAGTACTGTTTTGGGGGGACAGGGGGTAGGTGTGGAGGACTACCTGGTTCTGAATGGGGTAACTGTCCAGAGTGGTGCATGCTCTGGTTATCTCTCGCTTGGACTACTGCAATGCGCTCTATGTGGGAAGGTGACCCGGAAACTACAACTAATCCAGAATGCGGCAGCTAGACTGGGGACTGGGAGCGGCCGCCGAGACCATATAACACCGGTCTTGAAAGACTTACACTGGCTCCCAGTATGTTTCCAAGCACAATTCAAAGTGTTGGTGCTGACATTTAAAGCCCTAAACAGCCTCGGTCCAGTATACCTGAAGGAGTGTCTCCACCTCCATTGTTCTCCCCGGACACTGAGATCCAGCGCCGAGGGCCTTCTGGCAGTTCCCTCCCTGTGAGAAGTGAGGTTACAGGGAACCAAACAGAGGGCCTTCTCGGTAGTGGCACCCCCCCTGTGGAATGCCCTCCCATCTGATGTCAAGGAAATAACTATCTCACTTTTAAAGGACATCTGAAGGCAGCCCTGTTTAGGGAAGCTGTTAATGTTTAATAGGTTATTGTATTTTAGTGTTTTGTTGGAAGCCTCCCAGAGTGGCTGGGGAAGCCCAGCCAGATGGCCGGGGTATAAATATTATTATTATTATTACTACTACTACTACTACTACTACTACTAATAATAATAATACTAGCACGAGAAGTGGTCAGGGATGATGGGAATTGTAGTCCCAAAACAGCACACAGGAAAAACTTTAAACAAATCCTTATTTCCTGATGAATAGCCTTTGGATTCTGGACACATGGTCAGCAGACCCTGGGCACCTTCCACTGGACATTCAGTAGAATGGCTTTCGCCCCACCATCAAGCTAACAAGGAACCAATCTATGCAATAAATGCATTGTCTGGACACTACTATAAAAAGACAGGATGGGCGCATAGACACCACCTGAGGCCGGAAACCAAACAACTGGCAAACATATCTACATGCTTCTGGCCACCACCCCAAACATAACAAACAATCCATTGTGTATAGCCAGGCTCTGTTCCAACTCTACAGACAGGGATGCTCCCCTAAGAGATCTGCAGCAAACCTTTTTGGAACTAAAATATCCGCCTGATGGAAAAAATAAAAAAGGTATCTGAAGAAGTGTGCCTGCACACGAAAGCTTCTACCCAGGACAAACTGAGTTGTCCTCTAAGATGCTAATTTTCTAATTTATTTCGACTATGCCATAAATAAATATATATTTTTACATATTTATTTTTTCATTATGAATTATGATTATCTTTTATATATTTCTTCCTAACGAGCTAGTAAGTCCCTTTGCCAAGCAGAGTGCACCCCCATTTTGAACACATAGCGGTTGGCTCAAGACTAGTTTCTCACTCGCCATCTACCGGTAGATCCCCGGCAGATCCTGGTAGGTCGCCAGATTCTTATCGTGTACAAAAAGTTACGGGGAGGGGGGAGCTTAAAAAAACTCTGTGCAATCCCCCCCGCAGAAAAGCTCAACAACTTTGGGCAATATACCCACCCACGCACTCCCCCCTCCCTCCAATGACAACGGGTAGATCACTGCCAGTTTTTTTATACTGGGAGTAGATCACGGTCTCTTGGGAGTTGGGACATGCCTGAATATGACACGGCCTCCCCGTGACTGTTATCCCACCTCCCCACCCCCATAAGGAGAGATGGAAAAAATTGGACCGGGAGCTGCCGGATAAGAACCAATAGATGGCAGCATTGGAGAGCGTTGCTAAAAAACAACAACACACATGGACATGCAAAACTTACCTGGCCGGTTTCTCTAGTTACACGCTCTCGCCTTTAAAAGGGAAACAGTGAAAATCATCGAGCGGAGGAGGGGAAACGTGCAGAGAAATTGGAACAGAAGCTCAATAAGCTAAGGCTGTCAGACAGATAGATAGATGATAGATTGATCAGGACCAGGGAGTCCCCCCACCTGTCCCCCCCCACAACAGGACTTCTGTGTTGTCAGGATTCAACCTCAATTCTGCTGCCTTCCCCCCTCCCCCCTCCCTCCAGGAGCTGCATTTCAAGAACCGCTACTGGCACGAGAACTGCTTCCGCTGCTTCAAGTGCTCCACGTCTCTGGTCAACGAGCCCTTCATGCTGAAGGAGCACAACAAAGTGTGGTGCAACAAGTGCACCATGGATCAGGCCCCCCACTGCAAGGGCTGCCAGAAGCCCATCGTGGCAGGTAGGACTCCCCTCAGCTGCCTTGCACCCCTTTGCTTCTTGCCCCACTCGACTATGGAGCCTTGTCATGGGGCGGCCAGCAGGCTTATGGAACATTTCTTTTACCAAAATACTTACGTAACACGAATTCATTTTTAATGTTGCGCACAAAACCAGAGCTGTCTTGCGCATACACATTGCCAGGGTGCAAAGACCCGCCCAGCGCCATAATAATAATAATAATAATAATAATAATAATAATAATAATAATTTATTTATACCCCACCCATCTGGCTGAGTTTCCCCAGCCACTCCAGGCAGCTCCCAATTGAGTGTTAAAAACAATACAGCATTAAATATTAAAAACTTCCCTAAACAGAGCTGCCTTCAGATGTCTTCTAAAAGTCAGATAGCTGCTTATTGCCTTGACATCAGGTGGGAGAGTGTTCCAAAGGGTGGGCGCCACCACAGAGAAGGCCCTCTGCCTGGATCCTTGTAACCTTGCTTCTCGCAGGGAGGGAACCGCCAAAAGGATCTTGGGAGAGGGACCCCAGTGTCTGGGGTGGAGGTGCTCCTTCAGGGATACTGGGCCGAGGCCGTTTAAGGGCTTTCAAGGTCAGCATCTACCCTTTGAATTGTGCCTGGAAATGTCCCAGGAGGAATGTAGGTCTTTCAGGACCGGAGTTATGTGGTCTTGGCAACCGCTCCCAGTCCCCAGTTTGGCTGCCACATTTTGGATTAGTTGTAGTCACCTTCAAAGGTAGCCCCATGTAGAGCGCATTGCAGTAGTCCAAGCGGGAGATAACTAGAGCATGCACCACTCTGGTGAGACAGTCGGCGGGCAGGTAGGGTTTTAGCCTCCGTACCAGGTGGAGCTGGTAGACAGCTGCCCTGGACACAGAATTAACCTGTGCCTCCATGGACAGCTGTGAGTCCAAAATGACTCCCAGGCTGCGCACCTGGTCCTTCAGGGGCACAGTTACCCCATTCAGGAACAGGGAGTCCTCCACACCTGCCCGCCCCCTGTCCCCCAAGAACAGTACTTCTGTCTTGTCAGGACTCAACCTCCATCTGTTAGCCGCCATCCATCCTCCAACCTCCTCCAGACACTCACACAGGACCTTCACTGCCTTCACTGGTTCATATTAGAAAGAGAGGTTGTATCTCTGCATACTGATGAACACCCAGTCCAAACCCCCTGATCATCTCTCCCAGCGGCTGCATGTAGATATTGAAAAGCATGGGGGAGAGGACAGAACCCTGAGGCACCCCACAAGTGAGAGCCCAGGGGTCTGAACACTCATCCACCACCACATTCTGGACAAAATATACTTTAGCCCTTCACATATGCACCGCCCGGGTGCAAAGACCAGCCCAGTGCCCCCCCAATTTAGTTAATTTTGCACACATGGCGCCACGGAGAATGACAAGTGCCGCTGTTGAGTTGGACAGGCGCTGATATTGTGAATGAGAAGCGCCGCTGCGGGCACACCACATCTTTGGTAAATGAGCGCACAAAATTGAAAGTCCTCGAGTGAAACAGTGGGTCTACATTTTGGGAATACCTAGGTATAGATGTCTATTTTTTCCTAGCTCTGGCATAGGCAAACTCGGCCCACCAGATGTTTGGGGAGTACAACTCCCATCCTCCCTGACTGCTGGTCCTGTTAGCTAGGGATGATGGGAGTTGTAGTCCCAAAACATCTGGAGGGCTGAGTTTACCAATGCCTGTTCTAGCTTGATCAAAATTACCACATTTCCCCGTGTATAAGACTAGGTCCCCCCCCTTAAAAATAATGTCAAAAATGAGATGGCGTCTATACTAGGATCCATCTACCCCACCCCACCCCAATTTCTTCAATCTTAGTCCCCCCCAAATAGGGGACATCTTATGCATGGGGCCATCTTATAGATGGGGAAATATGGTATTTATTCTTTCATAACAGGTAGAGGCAGCTCTTAACAACTCCAAACTGCAAGAACCATATAAATAATCAAAACCAGAAAAAAGGTAGCTATTGTGGAAATAGGTATTCTTCATTGTCTGTTGGAATAGAGGAGTTTTCAGCCAGTATTTAAAAGTGGAAACAGAGGGTTCCCACCGAATCTCTGGTAGCAGAATATTCTGCAATAACGGTTCGGTTTCCTTTTCATTGTCAAACAAACATTCAGGCATCATTGCTTGTTGAAAGTGGAGTTGCAAACTGTTTCCCGGCTTTCTGGTTGACATGGGATTTTTGACCTGGAAGAACACGCATGCTTTTTGCCAGCCCCACCCCACTATAATCCATGTACTATAGTCCAAGAGATTCATTATTCTTATTTTTTATTTTCATCTTTATTTCATTTCATTGTATTGCAGAATCTAGTGTCAATTATGACATTGATAAAAATCCCCGTTTCCTCTCTCATTCTGTTTCTGTGACTTCCCTCTGCCACATGGCAACCTTTCATACATTTTGAACTTGTCATTGTGTGTGTGTGTGTGTGATAATAAATAACAAGATGAAAAAATCTTTAATAATTCCAGTGGCACCTTAAAGATCAACTAAATATAAGCTTTCAAGGTATGAGGTTTTGTGTGTAATACACACTCCGTCTGATACTCTGACAACACGACATCCTTTAATACATTTTGAACTTGTCATTGTGTGTGTATCTGAAGAAGTGTGCATACATGCAAAAGCTTATACCTAAAACCACTCAGTTGGTCTCTAAGGTGCTGCTTTTTATTCTTTTGGAAGAATTCTTTGAAAGGCTTTCTTAGATCATATCACTTTTTGGAAGACTTGATTCTTTTAAGGAAGTTTTTAGATTTTTAAGAAAAGTCTTTTGAACTATCTTTTTAAAGAATGGTTTTGGTATATTTTGACGATGGCAGACCAACATGCCTACCTACTTGAATCTGTTAGAAATATGGGCAGTTCATAAAAAACCTTTTTCTTAAAATGCCTTCTCCAAAGGTTTTATCTTACTACACTAGGGGTTATATAGTTATCTCTGAAATTTCATGCATATCAGTTAATATCTTGACCCTGCTCTGCTGAATTGACATTTCAGCCTTCACAACGTAGGAAAATGGCCAAGTAAACAGCTATTTTCATGGAGGAGGGTCAAGATATTAACTGATATGCATGAAATTTCAGCTATAGCTATATAATCCCTAGTGTAGTAAGATAAGAACTTGGGAGCAGGCATCTTCAAAATAGAGTTTTTTTATAAACCGTCCTACTGAACACCCAATGCTTTTCAGTGGAGCAGGGTCAAGATATTCACTGATATACGTAAAATTTCAGATATATCTATATAATTCCTAGTGTAGTAAGACCAGACTTTTTTATGAATCACCCTAATATATATTAGTTACTTTGGCCCCCAGGGCAATCTGACAATAATTTTCCCACTCCTTTACAAAGTTAGCCCACGCATATTAATCCATTTGTTTTGGATCAATGTTTGGTCATTCTTCCAAACTAGTTCCGTTCCTTCTGAAGTTTCGGTTCCAATGGAAATCTCATGGTTGCGGTCATTTAGCCAACTCTATGAATTCACATAATTTGCTTAGCCAACTTGATGAGTTCACACAATTTGTTTAACCAATCTTCTACTGAGGGGATGTTGTCCCCTTTCCAATTTTAGAGTCCAAGAGATTTAGACCACTGTGTTTCATCACTGCGAGAGGTGATGTTACAGGGAACCAGGCAGAGAGCCTTCTTGGTGGTGGCGCCCACCCTTCAGATGTCAAGGAAAGAATCAACTATCTTACTTTTAAAAGACATCTGAAGGCAGCCCTGTTGAGGGAAAATTTTTAATGTTTGATGCTGTATTGCAGGGACGTCCAACTCTCAAGAGATTGTGATCCACTCCCAGTATAAAAAAACTGGGGGGGGGGGTTCAGTTCAAAGTTGTTCCTATCCCTAACCCCTAACCCTAACTCCTATTTCTAGCCCCTATCCTTAACCCCTATTCCTTTCCCTAACCCCTATCCCTAATCTTGCATTTTTAATAATTGATTGGGAGCCACCCAGGGTGGCTGGGGAAACCCATCCGGATGGGTGGGCTGTAAGTAATAAATTATTATTATTATTATTATTATTATTATTATTATTATTATTATTATTGCTTTCAGCTTGCCATTCGTGAATCACAATTTTCTTAGTGCCACAAATTGCATCAATCTGGCAGTGAGCGTCATCTCTTTCCCTCCCTCTTTGCAGGCGACCAGAATGTGGAATACAAGAAGACTGTCTGGCACAAGGAGTGCTTCACCTGCAGCCACTGCAAGCAGGTGATTGGCACCGCCAGCTTCTTCCCCAAGGACGACGAGATTTACTGCACCTCCTGCCATGAGCAGAAATTTGCCAAGACCTGTGTGAAGTGCAAGCAGGTAAGTTGTGCCAACCCACCCTCCCCCAGCTTACCTGGATCCCATTTGGATCCCGGCTTTCCCCCAAAGGTCTCGGAGCTGTGCTCATTATCACAGTTTCCTCCGCCAGTTCGGAAGGTGCGCCAAAAGGCACTTATGCCGACCAATGCACCCACTCTTCTTTCACCACGGCCTCTCTTGGTGCAGTTCTTAACGGAGGACATATGGTGGAGATAAGGTCAGGGTCAAGGGACTCCTGGAAGGTTCAGTCCAGTCCAAGGCGGCGATGGGGTTGCAGCACTCATAGGGGTTAAAGATAGGGATAGGGATAGCAGGCATGTCCAACAGGTAAATCATGATCTACCAGTAGATCACTGGACATCTGTGGTAGATCACTGGCTCTCCCTAAAGAAGCTCAACAAGGTCAACATCTTTGCCCTGCACCCCCAAAAAGGGGTAGATCACTGCCAGTTTTTAACTGTGAGTGGGTCGCAGTCTCTTGGGAGTTGGCCAACCTAGGTATAGGGGTTAGGGATGTCCAAAGTCCGTTTTGGGGGCCCACCAGTGGATTTAATCTGGCCCCCGTGGCAGTATAGGTCCTGGAGTAAAATCCTAAAAAAAGCTCAGCAACTTCAATCCTAAAAAAAGCTTAACAACTCTGGTTGGCCCTCTGGCCCTTTTGATTTAAATCACTCATCATTAAGGCTTGATTAAAAACCTTTTTTTCAGAAAGGTTCAGCCTTGCTGGCATCCTGTTCATATTGACAACCAGAGGGAGGTTTCATTTTTGGAATCATAAATTCTCAGAGGAGTTTTTACAGTTAAATAAAATATGACTGATTTGGTTCTACTATGAGAAATACATTGACAGATAATGATGAAATTATAGTGAGGTTTCATAAGTTAGCTGTTTCTATTTGGACAACTTTTCTGCTGTATTTGATTGGAAGGAGAAAAACCATTTCCTTCATAACAATTTAAACCATTTATTTCACTAAAACAGTAACGTGATAGCATATGGATCCATGTTTGTTACCAGACTGAGTTCATGGAATCATAGAGTTGGAATAGACCAGAAGGGCCATTGAGTCCAACGCCCTGCCAAGCAGTTTTAGCACTTAAAAACAAATCCTTATTTCCTGACGAATAGCCTTTGGACTAGAATGTAATTTCAATAGAAAACCTTTAGAAAGATTTTTCTTCCCAAAGCATTTCATTTTAAAAATCCTGATTTGAATAATAATAAAAATCCCATTTAAATCAAAATAAAGAGGTTGTGGGTTTTTTAAAGTCATAATTGAAAAAATCAGAATAATAATTCATTAAGAAAATAGTTTATAAGAAGTAAACAAGGAGGCCATGTACAGGATAAAGGAAGTCTTTTATTCTGACGTTTTATGTTATGTTTATTTTATGTTATGTTCATGTCTAATGGTGGTGGATTTGTTGATTTGAGTTGTGGTGGATTTATGTTGTACAATGTACAGTGGTACCTTGGTTTACAACCATAATCCGTTCCAGAGGTCCGTCTGTAAACCAAAACAGGTTGGAACTTGAGGCACGCTTTTGCCAATGGTGCCTCCCCCCAAAAATTGTTCGTTATCCCCCCCCAAAAAAGGGGGAAGGGCTGTAATCCAAAAACAGGTTACATTCCAGGATAAGCACTTCCGGGTTTGATATGTTTGTAATCCAGAACATCTGCAAACCAAGCTACCACCGTAAATAAAATTTAAATTAAATGAAAATTTTTAATACAAATGGTCGTCAAATTAATTCAAATGAACCATCCAAATATAATTTTTTATTTAAAAAATCATTGTCCACCCTGCTATAAACAGAAGAGAGAACAGAAGAGAGAAAGCTTCCACAGGTGACAGAGGGTTTGGGGCGGCTTGGACGAATGGTCCAAGCAGGACCCCAGGAGTCCAAGCAGCGCTTGACCTCTGACTTCCTTCCCCACGCCAGGCCATCACCTGCGGAGGGGTTGCCTACCAGGAGCAACCGTACCACTCCGAGTGCTTTGTGTGTGCCACCTGCTCCAAGAAACTGGGAGGGCAGCGCTTCACAGCTGTGGAGGATCAATTCTACTGCGTCGATTGCTACAAGTCCTTTGTGGCCAAGAAATGCAGCGGTTGCAAGAACCCTATCACAGGTGGGTCAGTGATGGGTCTGGGACAGGTGCCTGGAGGTGGTTGGAGGATGGGTGGCGCCTAACAGGTTGAGGTTGGATCCTGGCAAGGCAGCAGTCCTGTTGTGGGTGGGCGGGTGTGGGGGACTCCCTGGTCCTGAATGGGGCAAGGACCAGCTGCACAGCCTGGGGGTGATCTTGGACCCAAGGAGGCACAGGTCCATTCTGTGTCCAGCGCAGCTCCATCTCTCTGCCCAGAGCGCTGCATGCTCTGGTTATCTCCCGCTTGGACTACTGCAGTGGCAGCCCAACTCGGCCCTCCAGCTGTTTGGGGACTACAACGCCCATTGTCCCTGACTGCTGGTCCTGTGAGCTAGGGACAATGGGAGTTGTAGCCCCCAAACAGCTGGAGGGCCAAGTTCAGCTATCACTGGGATATAGGATATATCAGATTCTTCTGCTATAGGATACACAGAATATATATTCCGTTCCATTCATTCATATATTCAGTTCCATTCGTTAATTTGCTTCCCAAAAGAAGCTCGACAACTTTGATATGTCCAACGTCAATGGGTAGATCACTGCCAGTTTTTTATACTGGGAGTAGATCGCAGTCTCTTGAGAGTTGGACATCCCTGGCCTAGCTCATAAGCAATTACCGTATTTTTCGCCCTATAGGACGCACCATCCTATAAGGCGCACGTAGTTATTTTTTGGGGGGGGGAATAGAGGGGGGGAAATTATTTCCCCCCCAGGCGTGGGGCTGGGGCGGGGGAAACCCGAGCTTCCCCGACCCCAGCCCCCAAACAGGCAGCTCTCTGCAAGTCGTGGGAGCCCAGCGCTGGCTCCCACTGCTTGCGGAGAGGTCCGCGAAGCCTGGACGCCCTGATCCCAGCGCACGCAGGCTTCGGCATGCAGGCAACTCTCCGCAAGCAGCGGGAGCGCTCCCGCTGCTTGCGGAGAGGTCCGCGAAGCCTGCATTCACCCCATAGGATGCACACACATTTCCCCTTCATTTTTGGAGGGGAAAAAGTGCGTCCTATAGGGCGAAAAATACGGTAAGTCAAGCATTCCCAAACTCGGCCTTCCAGCTCTTTTGGGACTACAACGCCCATCATCTCTGACCACTGGTCCTGGGAGCTAGGTATGATGGGGGTTGTAGTCCGAAAACAGTTGGAGGGCCAAGTTGGGCCATGCCTGATCTACACTAGTGGTGGCCAAACTTGGCCCTCCAGCTATTTGAGGACTAAAACACCCATCATCCCTGACCGCTGGTCCTGCTAGCTAGAGTTGTAGGCCAGGTTTGAGGAAGCCCACAAGTCTTGGGAGACCTGGGGGCGGGGCTCATTGGAGGGAAGCCCACCTACCCGTCCCCGAACCCCCCCCCACTCCTTCTTCCAGGCATAGGCAAACTCAGCCCTCCAGCTGTGTTGGGGTTATAATTCCCATCATCCCTGACCACTGGTCATGTGAGCTAGGGACAATGGGAGTTGTAGTCCCAAGACTGCTGGAGGGCCAAGTTTGCCTATGCCTGAATAAGTGACCTGTGTGCTTCCTTCTCCTTCCTTTCTAACCCTTCCCTCCCTGCTCCTCCTCTGAACCGACAGGTTTCGGGAAAGGCACCAACGTGGTCAGCCATGAAGGCCACTCCTGGCACGACTACTGCTTCAACTGCAAGAAGTGCTCCATCCCGCTGGCCAACAAGCCCTTTGTCTTCCACAGCGAGCAAGTCTACTGCCCCACCTGCGCCAAGAAGCTGTAAGGGGCGGAGCCAGGGGCAAAGGGGGGGGCACGGCCTCGCCTCTTCCCTGGAGGGGCTTGATCCGTGTGCTTGGAGAAAACCTGCCCACTCTCCTGCCCACATTTTAGGCTTCCCCATCCCCATCCTTAAGAGGTGCCCGGCATCTCCCCCCTCCCCATCTGACAGGTGCATTCAATAAAAGCTCTGCCTTAGCATCCTACCTGCTGCTAACCTTGCTTAAAATCCCCCCCCTTTTTAAAGGAAAGATCTTCTTATTTTTTTGCCATGCTTCGCAGGTGCCGGCCAAAGTTTAGGCTCAAGCTTTGCACATCCAAATGTACTTACTGATAACCAGGGTGGATTTGATTTAAATCATATATTCAGTAAGACTGGATTTCAATCACTAGTCAGGAAGACTTGATTTAAATCATTTTTTAAAAAACAGAAAGGTTCAACCTCTTGCCTTCTTGCCATGCTTCGTGGGTGCCGGCTGATGTTTCGGCTCAAGCTTCACACAACCAAATATACCGCACTTTCCCATCTAGAAGACTCCCCCTTCTGTAAGATGCCCGCTATTTTGAGGGACTAAAACTTTCCAAAATTGGGGGGGGGGGATTGTTGAGCTTTTTTTAGGGGGCGTTGCCACAAATTGCCTACCCGCTGTGGTCACCGAGGGGTCTTTGCAGCCTGCGCTTTCAGTCTTATATAGAACCTCGTCTTCTACACGGAAAAGTACGGTACTTGCTAATAACTGAGCACATACAGCTAATTAGTTTTTTTCCGTGTATAACATGCCCCCATGTACAGTCATACCTCAGGTTGAAGTAGCTTCAGGTTAAACATTTTTGGGTTGTGCTCCGTGGCGACCCAGAAGTAACAGAGTGTGTTACTTCCGGGTTTCGCCGCTTCCGCATGCGCAGATGCTCAAAATGACGTCATGCGCACGTAGCTAATTGCGACCCACTCACACGCAGACGCATGTTGCGTTTGCTTCAGTATGCGAATGGGGCTCCGGAACGGATCCCGTTCGCATCCAGAGGTACCACTGTATAAGATGCCCCCTATTTTGGACTGGACTTAACTGTCAGGGGTCCTTTACCTTTATTTTGGGGGACTCAAAAATTAAGAAAATGGAGGGAGATTGCCCCCAGGTATAAGATTACCCCTCCCTTTTTTGCATTATTTTTTAGTAAAAAAAAAACACCCTAGTCTTATACAAGGAAAAGTATGGTAAGTAAGATGAGGGCTGAAATCACATGGCTGCTTTTGAAACGGAATTTTTTTGCTTTTCCTTCCTGGGGAGCAAAAGATCGGGAGAGAGTTTGGGGCCGTTTTAAAGGGTCACTCACTGACCAGGAACACCTGCATTTAAAAGTCTAAACAGGGCTGCCTTCAGACGTCTTGCTGATTTCCTTGAGATCTGATGGGAGAGGGTGCCACCACCAAGAAGGCCCTCTGCCTGTATTAAACTGAATCCTGGGGTGGGGTGGGAGGCAAAATGCTTCCATATCAAAAATCCCATGAAAGCCAGGAAATGGCCGACCTGAGCCCTTCGCAACGTCAGTTTCCACAAGTAATGATGCCTTCATATTTGTTTGACAATGAAAAGCAGGGGTCAGCAACCTTTTTAAGCAGGGTCCACTGTGCCTCGGATCTTGTGGGGGCTGGACTATATTTTTTGGGGGGAAATGAATCATAGAATCATAGAATCATAGAGTTGGAAGAGACCACAAGGACCATCGAGTCCAACCCCCTGCCAAGCAGGAAACACCATCAGAGCACTCCTGACATATGGTTGTCAAGCCTCTGCTTAAAGACCTCCAAAGTAGGAGACTCCACCACACTCCTTGGCAGCAAATTCCACTGTCGAACAGCTCTTACTGTCAGGAAGTTCTTCCTAATGAACAAACTCCTATGCCCCACAATTAACCCAGAGATGCATTTTAAATAAAAGGACACATTCTACTCATGTCAAAACATGCTGATTCCCAGACCATCTGCCAGCCGGATTGAGAAGGCGATTGGGCCGGATCCAGCCCCCAGGCCTTAGTTTCTCTAGCAATACCCTAGGTCAGGCACGTCCAACAGGTAGATCACTTTGGCTTCTCCCAAAAAGCTCAGCCACTTTTGTTTCCTAGCCAAAAAGTGGGCCATCAGATTAAGTTCCACTATATAGGACTGGGGATTCAGGACCCTTAACTGTGTTTTATATAATCAACTTTTGATTATGTTCTGTGTATCTCACAACGTTCATTCAGTTCCATTAATTTATATATTCATTTGCTCCCTAAAAAAAAAAGCTCAACCACCTTTGCTTCCCCCAAAAAGCTACACAACTTTGATCCACCCAACGACAACGGGTGGATCACTGCCAGTTTTTTTTTACACTGTGAGTAGATCACAGTCTCTTGGGAGCTGGACATCCCTGCCCTAGATGATAGTATGTCAATATGCAGATCTGATCAGCATCACATGGTCCAGCCCAGAAACATCTCCAGAAAACCTGGCCTTTGCAGATTAACACAATGAAACCCTTGATGCGCACAAAGGAATAAAACGCAAACGTTTGCAACACACAATTTCCTCCACCCATTCTTAGCTGATACTTGTATTTGTTATCACACCCAAGATTGCGTCCAATGAAGTGTCTCATGGGGAATTAAGGGGAGGGGGGATTATGGAAATCTACGTGTGCTTGGTTAAAAACTGTATAAGAAGTAAGAAACGTCTCCCGTTTGGAGTCTTATCCTTTCCTCCTTGGCAAGACTGCTTTTGACCCTGCTGCCGCAAAAATCTCAAATAAAGGTTCAGCATCTTCGCTGCTTTGCTTCAACTTGCCTGGGTTTGTATTCCATTTTTGCATGCCGGCCACGAGAACCTTCACAGGTCCCATATGACAGGAGTCCCTTATTTTTCACCATTCCTGGAAGCCTCGTGTGGGAACATCAAACCATAGATGGACACCAGAGATAAAGTATGACAAACTAGTAACAAGAAAAAACTCAGAATAGATGAAAATGAGATCATAAGTATGGATATATGGTAAACAGGGCAATTCAGAAATGCTCAGATTACATCTGGAAGTCAGGGGGATGGGAGGAAGTCAAAGCTCAATTTGAGCAAAGATCTATGTGATGAAGAAATGTTATTTGGTTGTTATAAAGCAGGCATGTCCAACAGGTAGATTATGACTGGAAGTCTGTAGAGAAGCTCAACAACTTTGGCTCCCCTAAAAAAGCTCAACATTTAAAATGGTGCCTTCCTCCTCCCTAAAAAAGGTCAACAACTTTGACCTGAACCTCCCTAAAAAAAAAGTCACCCACTTAGACCTGAATCCCTTTTTTTAAAAAAAGGGCTATCCTTCCTAAAAAAAGCTCACCCACTTTGATCTGAATCCCAGAAAAGGGGGCAGATCACTGCCAGTTTAGATCGCAGTCTCTTGGGAGTTGGCCACTCCTGTTATAAAGGGAAAAAGAAAAAGAAAAAGAAAATGAGATCATTATCCATAAGATAACCCCAATCAGGTGACAGGAGAAGAGAGAGAAATCCAAACCTCTAGTAGAAGCCCTAAAAGGAAACCCGATAGTACACAGGTGGGAATTCCCAGAGGGCACCTCGTTCTTCTTTGAGGGGGAAAGGCGGATGTTCACAACGCCGAAAGACACTGAGAAATTTGGGACAAAAGCCACTTATTTTCAGAGAAAGCCCCAATTGATTTTGTGCCTGATTTCCAAACATTCCTGTTCCGCAGACGAGGCTGTACCATGTCTATGGAACAGTCATGTAGAACAGGCACGGCCAACAGGTAGATCACAATCTATTGGTAGATCACGGGGCTTTCCTGGTCGATCTCTGGCCCCTCAGGGATCTCCTTCCCCCCAGAATAAAAAAGAACAAAAGGAATTTTTAAAAGCTCAAGAACTACTGCTTCCTGTTATGTTCTGTGTACCGTATTTTTTGCCCTAAAGGGCACACCGGCCCATAGGACACACCTCGTTTTTGGGGGGAGGAAATGAATAAAAAAAAATTTATTTCCCCCCCCCCCCCCAGCCGCGGGGCTGGGGCGGGGGAAGCCCGAGCTTCCCCCAACCCCAGCCCCTAGAACAGGCTGCTATCTGCAAGCCTTGCGAGCCCGGCAGCAACTCCCACTTGCTTGCGGATAGCTTCCTGAACTTGCAAGGCTTGCTGATAGCTTCCTGAAGCCTGGAGAGCGAGAGGGGTTGGTGCGCACCCACCCCTCTCACTCTCCAGGCTTCAGCGAAAGCCTGCACTCGCCCCATAGGATGCACACACATTTCCCCTTCATTTTTGGAGGGGGAAAAGTGCGTCCTATAGGGTGAAAAATACGGTATATCGCAAGGCTCATTCGGTTTCATTCATTCATATTTCCCGTTCCATTCATTCATATCTTCCGTTTCTTTCCTTCATTTGCTTCCTTAGAAAAAGCTTGTCAATGTTGGCTTCCAGAAAAAGCTGAACAGCTTTGCCTTTCCCAAAAAAACGCGGCTCCGGAGGCTTCGCGTTCTTTTGCTGAAGCCTGGAGAGTGAGAGGCGTTGGTGCGCACTGACCCCTCTCGCTCTCCAGGCTTCAGGGATAGCCGCCTGAAGGCCTTTGGAGCGCAGCGCAAGTTCCCGCTGCATTCTGGAGGCTTCAGGTTGCTTTCAGCAAAAGGAACACGAAGCCTGAGGAGCGCAGCGGGAACTTGCGCTGTGCTCAGAAGGCTTCAGGAATAGCCGTGCACAGCCCCTCCGACAGGGAGAGGCTGCACGTGGCTGTGGCTTCTTTAGCCCTGTGCAGCCTCTCCCTGCCAGAGGGGTTGGGTGCGGCTATGGCACAAGCCAAGACAGCGAGGGGGATGGATCCTGCTCGCTGTCTTGGCTTGTGCCATAGCCGCGCGCAACCCCTCCGGCAGGGAGAGGTTGTGCGCGGCTAAAAAGGAAGGCAAAGCAGCGAGCAGGATCCATCCCGCTCACTGTCTTGGCTTGTGCCATAGCCGCTCGCAACACCTCCGGCAGGGAGAGGTCGCGCGCAGCCTGTATGCTGCTCTTTGGGTCTGTGGAGGGGGGTATTTTTTTTCCTGATTTTCCCCTCTAAAAACTAGGTGCACCCTATGGAGCGAAAAATACGGTAAATTACAAGTCAGCAAGACTTGATTTAATTTAAAAAAAAAATTTACAGAAAGGTTCAACCTTGCTGGTATCCTCTTCATATGACAAGACTCACTTCTCAGCCTTGCTGATGATTGACAACTGGGAGGAAGGTTTCCTTTTTGGACTAATACATTTTCAGAGTCGTTTTTTACAGTTATATTAGAAATACATAGAAAAGTAATTATGAAGAAAAACCCCGCTCCACCCTCCCTTTATATATAAGGGTCTGGTGACTTCTGTTTCAGTGTATCTGAAGAATTGCGCATGCACATGAAAGCTTATACCAAGAACAAACTTAGTTGGTCTCTAAGGTGCGACAATTTTTAATTTTTTTATTTTGACTGTGTGAGACCAATACGGCTACCTACCTGAATCTATTCTGATTTATTATTATTATTAAACCAACGATAGGTCAATACAAAGTCAGTTTCAGAAGCTCTGCATTTCTCCGTGCCAACAGCAACCGTTTTGGATCATCTGTTAATAACCAACTGCAGGCTGCTTTCAATGGGAAAATTTATTTAACAGTGAATACGCGTTTACATACAGCATTCAACAGGCATCAGTTTGCACAGGGTAAAATACTGGAGTCATCATGCTTGTCCAAATGATTGTCTCTGCAAGAATGAAAAGAGTGATCATACAAAAATACATTTTGTTTCAACCTAAGGCACCGCTCTAAAATATTTGGGAATGGCAAAAAGGTTTGGGAGAGGGCAGAGGATGAGATGGGAAGGGGGCTGGATCTCTAGTTCCCAACTGCAATCCCAAGAAATGGGGCATCGTGCCAGTATGAACATCTGCCCTGAAAGCCGAGGGGTCACTGATCTGGGAAGCCGCTCTTTATAGAATAAATTATTATTATTAATCTTTTGACAAGGGACACCTAGCGATTCAGGACTGGAGGACAAGGGCACAGCTGCCGTTCTCTCTTAGCCACAGACTTCATCCCTTTATGCCAGTGGTGGCATAAAGGCCCAGATTGGCCATCACTGCTTTACGCAGAACACTGTCCAAGGGCTGGAGGCTAAATAGGTTGCTTTATGCCAGTCATGGCCAAACTTGGCCTCCTCCAGCTGTTTTGGGACTACAACTCCCATCATTCCTAGCTAACAGGACCAGTGGTCAGGGATGGTGGGAATTGTAGCCCCCATGCAGCTGGAGGGCCAAGTTTGGCCACCACTGCTTGACACAAACAGCAGAGGCAAGCAGCGAGGTGAAACGAAGAGAAGGACAGAAAAAGTAATGAAGACAAAAACAAACAAACAAACAAAACCACAACACACACACACAACCTCAGGGGTTCGATACTGCTTTTATGTACACCAATATGCACAAAACTGACGTGTGAATATCAACTTAAATCAGGCACCCCCAGACTCGGCCCTCTGGATGTTTTGGGACTACAACTCCCGTCATCCCTAGCTCACAGGACCAGTGGTCAGGGATGATGGGAATTGTAGTCCCAAAACAGCTGGAGGGCCGAGTTTCAGAATGCCTGACTTAAATACATGTTGCTGTTGTTTTTAAACCTCTTCAAAGCACAAGCAATGGCAAGCACGCAATGGGGAGCATAGGACAGGGGTGGAATTGCTGTGGGGCTGGCGCTCACTTCAATGGCGCTTGGCCCCAAACTTGCGCAAGCCCGAAAAAACAAAATGCGCAGTGACCCAGCTTGACGGATTGGGCATGTTGCTGACGCCACGCCTCTTGCTTTCTCGACATGCTCAGATGCGCGCTGGCTTCACAACAGTGAAGTGGCTTCCCCTGTGGAAACGTATTCTGGGTGGTGCATGACTTTAAGATGGCTTTCAATGTAAATAAAGTAAATAAAGATGGGTTTAAGGCAGGCATAAGCAAACTCCGGCCCTCCAGATGTTTGGGACTACAATTCCCTAGCTAACAGGACCAGTGGTCAGGGAGGATGGGAATTGTAGTCCCAAAATTTGGAGGGCCGGAGTTTGCCTATGCCTGCTTTAAAGGTAAATCAGGGAAGACGCTCCATGCAGTGGGCTTCCCGAGCCCCCTCCAAACATTTGGGGTTGGGGTGGGGCTCCTGGCAGGTTATTTGGGCATTGGTCTTGACCATTCTGGCTCCCCTTCCACGCACTTTGCGGGTCCTTGCCGAGTGTCTCATGGCGAGTCATCGCCTTCAACAAGTGGGGGCTGACAGCAATTTGCAGGCCCCATAGAGCACTGCACACCACGTTGCCATAACGACACTCGACCGTTGTCGGTGGAGATCCAGTTGCGGGGGAAGCCGTTGCGGCACGCAGGGCGGCAAATATGACGCGTACCCGGAGGCGCACTGATCCTCCCGAGAGTGCCGCCACCTGCGCATATACGCCCAGCATGTGGTGCCGCCTGCTGGGGATGGGAATGCCTGGCGTATTTGCGCGATCAGTGGGCGGATTTCCGCAGCGGCAATTGTGCCTGTTGCAGAAATTCACCCGCCACAACGCCAATCAGCCCAGGGGGATTTTGTCAACCCCCCACCCCAGGCATAGGCCACCTCCGTCCACCAGTGGCTAACAGAGGTTTGCAGCCCCGACAGCGCTACATTACAATGACGGCACTCGATCATTGTTGGCGAGCTCACCAAAATACCATATTTTCCCCTGTGTAAGACTAGATTCCCCCCAAAATATAATGTCGAAAAGAAGGGGGCGTCTTATACACAGATACATCTCCCCCCATTTTCTTAAATCTAAGTCCCCCAAAATAGGGGGCGTCTTATACATGGGGGCCTCTTATAGACGGAAAAATATGTAACTTGCCACTTGCCATGAGCAAGACATTTGTTGCCAAGCGCCGGAAGAGATCTTAGCCCTAAGCTAGATTTTTTTATGGCAGAAACAGTCCAACCTGTCGCCAAGGAAGACGGCTCGCTCTTAACGATTGAAATGAAGCTCTCCTTCAATAATGGAGCGTGCATGTGAAGCCAGTTAAGACAAGGACAAGGTGGTTTAATAAAGGTTAGGTTTCATTTTATTAGGCTGGCTGTGCTCTGGGCAACAATATTTGGTAAATCTCCAACACAAGCTACTAACAGAATAATGAACAATTCACGGAAGGGAAAATGTTTCCTTCCCATCCCTTCGAGAAACCTGCGTTCAAACAGTCCCTCTAATGAAAACTCATTAAAGCAACAGTCAACCTGAAAGGTTTCCAAGGTGCAAAGTTAGGCGGAGTAGACTTTACTTCTTTTCCGGCGTCAAACTCGGGGGGGGGGGGGGTTCAACAAGCAGCTTTTCCAAAAACAAGGCCTTCATATGACTTGGGGAGAACCCCCAATTCCTGAAGCGGAGAATATGGAGTCTTTCCAGGGTCCTGGTGTTCACAGTTCTGTTCAAAAGTGAGAGAGAAAAAAAGAACTAATAAGAAACGGAAGACAGGTGGAGTTTTAATTGCAATTAGTTACCACATTTTTTCCGTGCATAAGACTAGGTTTCCCCCCTAAAGAATAATGTCCAAAATTTGGGGGCATCTTATACACGGGGGCCACCTCCCCCATTTTCTTAAATCGGAGTCCCTCAAAATAGGGGGCATCTTATAAATGCAAAAATACAGTATTTGGCTGCGCAATAGAGATATTGGATTCTTGTCTCGTTACACGTATGAAAGCTATTTTGGGTCACTGCATACTATCCCTTGCTTTTTCCTGTAGGACAGGGATGTCCAACTCTCAATAGACTGTGATCTACTCCCAGTACAAAAAAACTGGCAGTGATCTACCTGTTGTCATTGGACGGATCAAAGTTGTGGAGCTTCTCTTGGGAAGCAAATGAATGATTGGAACTGAAGATAAGAATGAGTGAAAGGTAATATATGAATGAATGGAACGGAATATATGAATGAATGGAACGGAATTTATGAATGAATGGAACTGCAGGAGTGGTCAACTCTCAAGAGACTGCATTCAGAATTAAAAACTGGTAGTGATCTACCCCTGTTTTCTGGGGGGGGTTCAGTTCAAAGTTGTCGAGCTATTTTTAGGGAGGGGCTTTGGGGGGGAGTTCTGTTTTCTGGGGGGGGGGGTTAAAGGCAACGGACAAAGGGGTAAATCACTCAAGAAAAAAATCATTATGCATAAAAACAGCAGCACAGAGAAAGTTCTGCCTTCCCTTCCAGAGATCATACAACAATGGAGGGCTGGGCGAGGGAGCCAGAGATCAACTACGATCTACCAAAACCTCGTGGGGATCTGTCAGTAGATCGCAACTGACCTGTTAGACATCCCTGGAATAGATGAATGAATGGAACTGAATGAGCATTGCGATACACACAGAACATAATCAAAAGTCGAATATGTTTAATACACAGTTGAGGGTCTTGAACCCCCAGTCCAATAGTGGACCTTAATTTGATGGTCCACTTTTTGGCTAGGAGGCAAAAGTTGCTGAGCTTTTTTTGGAAAGGCAAAGTTGTCTGGCTTTTTCCCAGAAGCCAACATTGACGAGCTTTTTCTAAGGAAGCAAATGAAGGAAAGAAGTGGGAGATATGAATGAATGGAACGGGAAATATGAATGAATGAAACCGAATGAGCCTTGCGATATACACAGAACATAACTGGAAGCAGTAGTTGTTGGGCTTTTTTAAAATCCTTTTGTTCTTTTTTATTCTGGGGGGAAGGAGATCCCTGAGGGGCCAGAGATCGACCAGGAACACCCCATGATCTACCAGTAGATTGCAATCTACCTGTTGGACATGCCTACTGGCGGACTAATTGCAGTCGTTCACAGTTGCCAACAGATTGACGATACCCATTGAGTCCCACAATCCCTAGCTAACAGGATCAGTGGTCAGGGATTATGGGAATTGTAGTCCAAAACATCTGCAGGTCCGAAGGTTGGGGTTGCCTGAGTTAGAAACTGGACCCAGCAACATTCAACATCCCATCTCAGGCCTATTTCATTGCTCATCTTCTAACACTGTGTATGCCATCAAATGCCAGCAGTGCCCTTCGGCTCCCTATATTGGGCAAACAGGCCAGACTCTATGCAAAAGGATAAATGGGCATCAATCTGAAATCAGGAATCACACGGCAGAGAAGCCAGTTGGCCCTCCAGCTGTTTGGGGACTACAACTCCCATCCTCCCTGACCGCCAGTCCTGTGAGCTAGTTATGATGGGAATTGTAGTCCCAACACAGCTGGGGGGCCGAGTTTGCCCAATCACTGCAGTAGGAGAACACTTCCATCTCCTGGGAGATTAAATACAGGATCTCCAAGCAGCTGTCTTATTGCAAAACAATTTCAGAAATAGGCTTGAAAGAGAAGTGGGTGAATTGCAACTTATCGCGTAGCTGAAAACTATGGGGTCTGAATAGAGATATTGAATTCCTGTCTCTTTACACATGCTAAAGCTATTTTGGGTTATCTGCATACCATCCCTTGCTTTTTCACTCATTCATAGTCGCTAGCAGGTTGACCCTACCCACTAAGTCCTACAACCCTTTGGAGAAAATCCCACCCACCCCCACTATATATTAGGGTCTGGGGTCTCCTCTCCCTCCATATATCAGGGTCTGGGGACCCCCCTCCCTCTATATATCAGGGTCTGGGGACTCCCCTGCCTCTATATATCAGGGTCTGGGGACTTCCCTCCCTCTATATATGAGGGTCTAGGGACTCCCCTCCCTCTATATATCAGGGTCTGGGGACTCCCCTCCCTCTATATATCAGGGTCTGGGGACTCCCCTCCCTCTATATATCAGGGTCTGGGGACTCCCCTCCCTCTATATATCAGGGTCTGGGGACCCCCCTCCCTCTATATATCAGGGTCTAGGGACTCCCCTCCCTCTATATATCAGGGTCTGGGGACTCCCCTCCCTCTGTATATAAGGGTCCGGGGACTCCCCTCCCACTATATATCAGGGTCTGGGGACTCCCCTCCCTCTATATATCAGGGTCTGGGGACTCCCCTCCCTCTATATATCAGGGTCTGGGGACTCCCCTCCCTCTATATATCAGGGTCTGGGGACCCCCCTCCCACTATATATAAGGGTCTGGGGACTCCCCTCCCTCTATATATCAGGGTCTGGGGACTCCCCTCCCTCTATATATCAGGGTCTGGGGACTCCCCTCCCTCTATATATCAGGGTCTGGGGACCCCCCTCCCTCTATATATCAGGGTCTGGGGACTCCCCTGCCTCTATATATCAGGGTCTGGGGACTTCCCTCCCTCTATATATGAGGGTCTAGGGACTCCCCTCCCTCTATATATCAGGGTCTGGGGACTCCCCTCCCTCTATATATCAGGGTCTGGGGACTCCCCTCTATATATCAGGGTCTGGGGACTCCCCTCCCTCTATATATCAGGGTCTGGGGACCCCCCTCCCTCTATATATCAGGGTCTAGGGACCCCCTCCCACTATATATAAGGGTCTAGGGACTCCCCTCCCTCTATATATCAGGGTCTGGGGACTCCCCTCCCTCTGTATATAAGGGTCCGGGGACTCCCCTCCCACTATATATCAGGGTCTGGGGACTCCCCTCCCTCTATATATCAGGGTCTGGGGACTCCCCTCCCTCTATATATCAGGGTCTGGGGACTCCCCTCCCTCTATATATCAGGGTCTGGGGACTCCCCTCCCTCTATATATCAGGGTCTGGGGACCCCCCTCCCACTATATATAAGGGTCTGGGGACTCCCCTCCCTCTATATATCAGGGTCTGGGGACTCCCCTCCCTCTATATATCAGGGTCTGGGGACTCCCCTCCCTCTATATATCAGGGTCTGGGGACTCCCCTCCCTCTATATATCAGGGTCTGGGGACTCCCCTCCCTCTATATATCAGGGTCTGGGGTCTCCCCTCCCTCTATATATCAGGGTCTGGGGACTCCCCTCCCTCTATATATCAGGGTCTGGGGACTCCCCTCCCACTATATATAAGGGTCTGGGGACTCCCCTCCCTCTATATATCAGGGTCTGGGGTCTCCCCTCCCTCTATATATCAGGGTCTGGGGACTCCCTTCCCTCTATATATCATCGTGTGGGGACTTCCGCTTCAGTGTATTTGAAGAAGTCTGCCTGCACACAAAAGCTTTTACCCAGAAGAAACATTGTTGGTCTCTAGGTTGCTACTGTCCATTTTTTCATTTTTTAAGATTTATTTTAACTGCGTCAGACCAACGTGGCTCCCTCCCTGAATCTAGTATAGGGAGCTGGTTCACAAGTGCCAGAGTTCGCAGAAAGGGGCCCTGGGGACACCCATTTTAGGAGGAAGCGGAAGGGCTGCATTAACCCACCCAAAACCTCTCCTTTTATTTCCCTCTAACTTCAGGTTAGTCTGCATCCTTCTTTCCATCCCTGCAGCCCAGGTTTCAAGTATTTTGAGAACCCTGAATGCCGAACAACTCAAATGCGAATTTGCCACCTTTTAATGGAGAGGTGGTTTGGTGCACTTGGCAGATCCCAGTGCCTGGAGGTGGTTGGAGGACGGATAGCGGCTAATGGGTTGAGGTTGAATCCGGACAAGACAGAAGTCTCGGTTATGGGTGGGCAGGTGGTCCTGAATGGGGCAACTCTGCCGTGTGGGGGTCATTTTGGACCCATGGAGGCACAGGTCCATTCTGTGTCCAGGGCAGCTCCATCTGGGACGCAGGATGAGACCCCACTTGCCCGCGGACTGCCTTGCCAGAGTGGCGCATGCTCTGGTTATCTCCCACTTGGACTACTGCAAGGCGCTCTACATGGGGCTGCCTTGGAAGGTGACCTGGAAATTGCAATTAATCCAGAATGCATCAACAAGACTGGGGACTGGGACCGCCCGGACCATATAACACTGGTCTTGAAAGACCTGCATTGGATCCCAGGACGTTTCCGGGCCCAATTCAAAGTGTATGAAGAGGATTTCATTCTTCCCAAAAGGAAACCTTCCTCTGCGGGTCAATATGAAGAGGATGCCAGTGAGGTTGAACCTTTCTGTAAAACAAAGTCTGACTGAGACCATATAACACTGGTCTTGAAAGACCTACATTGCCTCGCAGGACGTTTCCGGGCACAATTCAATGTGTTGGTGCTGACCTTGAAAGCCCCCAGTGGCCTTGGCCCAGTAGACCGCAATGAGTGCCTCCACCCCGGACGCCGTGGTCCGTCTCCCGAGGACCTTCTGGCGGTTTCCTCCCTGCGAGAAGCCAAGTTACAGGAAAGCAGGCAGAGGGCCTTCTCAGTGGTGGCGCCCGCCCTGTGGAACGCCCTCCCACCAGATGTCAAAGAGATAAACAACTACCAGACTTTTAGAAGACATCTGAAAGCAGCTCTGTTTAGGGAAGCTTTTGATATTTGATGAATTATTGTATTTTAATCGGTTGTTGGAAGCTGCCCAGAGTGGCTGGGGAAACACAGCCAGATGGGCAGAGTAGAATAAATGAATAAATAATAATTAAAGCTGTCAGTTGAAGTCTCAAAAGACTGCAAGAGGGAGGTTGCCAGAATAATCTATTACTACTACTACTACTACTACTACTACATTTATTTCCCTCCACTTCAGGTCAGCCAGCAACCTTCTTTCCAGCTCTCCCCACCCCACCCCCAGGTTTCAAACATTTTGAGAACCTTGAACGCCAAACTCAAATGTGAATTTGCCACATTTCAATGAAGAGGTGGTTTGGTGCACTGGGCAGACTCCTGTGACTGTATATTTAATATTTTTTAAATCTCCTGTTGAAAGCAGCCCAGAGTGGCTGGGGAAATTCAGCCAGATGGGCGGGGTAGAAATAAATTATTATTATTACTATTATTATTATTATAATACCTGATGCGGTCTCTATCGGTTTGGTCAGGGAATTCACGGGACTTTCTTCTTCAAAAGCCAGCCTGGGACTCGCAGGTACAACAGTGGCATCTTTCGAGCTCTGGGTGGCTTTATCTGCAGCCATGGTTGTCTTGCGATGGACACCGAGTTCAATGATTTCTTCAAAATTCCACGTCGTAGATTTCCCATTCAGGTTAGATAGAAATCCAGTTGAGCGATCCTCTTCATTAACGCACGAGATTTCAGAGTTCTCAACAACCGTTTCCTTTGCTGGAGGACTGGGAAGAGAGCAGGGTGGATAAAAATCAATGATTTTAAAAATAAAAAATAAAAATGGATTTTTAAAATAAGATGCTTTTGGAGGGAAAATCTTTCTAAAGATTTTTTTATTTCAGTTTTATGACAGTCCAAAGGCTACTCATCTGGAAAGAAGGATTTGTTTTAAGTTTTTCATGTGTGCTAAAACTCAGTCTTTAAAAAAACAATGTTTAACCATATCAGTTAACAAACAGGGATACATACGCTATCATGTTATTGTTTTAGGGAAATAAATTGTTAAATTGTGATGAAGGAAATGATTGTTTGTCTCCTTCTAATCAAGTACAGCAGAAAAGTTGACCAAATAGAAACAGTTCACTTATGAAACTTCACCATCATTTCATCATTATCTTTCAATGTATTTCTTAGAGTAGAACCAAATCAGTCATGTTTGATAGAACTGTCAAAACCGCTCTGAAAATTTATTCTTCCAAAAATGAAACCTTCCTCTGGTTGTCCAGATTAAGAGGATGCCAGCAAGGTTGAACCTTTCTGTAAAAAAGGGGATATTTTATTGATTGATTGATTGATTGGTTGGTTGGTTGTGTGATTGTGGAAATGGATAAAAGCCCCCCATCCAAACAATGACTATCATCAGTGCAGGTCAGAAAATAAAAAAATAATTTCTATTTTTATCATCTACAATATCTTATTTCTTTAATGGTACAGCACATTGATGATTGCTTTCGTTTTATGTCTTGATGGTCTCGTTAGAGTGTAAAATTCATGTTAAATTGCTGCTTTTAAAAGTCTGGAACACATTAATCCCTTTTGCATGATATTCTATGGGAAATAAGTGCCTTGGTTTTGGAATGCTTTGGCTTTGGAACGGATTTCTGGAACGGGTTAAGTTTGAGAACCATGGTACCTGTTTTACAGAAAGGGTCAGCCTCACTGGCATCCTCAGTTTTGGAATGCTTTGGTTTTGGAGCGGACTTCTGGAACAGATTAAGTTTGGGAACCAAGGGACCACTGTACGGGGCTGTTTGGGGGAGGGGCAGGGGTGGGCAACACCTGCACCAAGCTTACCTGGCTTCTTTCACCTGAGTCAAATACATTGAATTCCCACCACCATCGTCGTTCCTCCGGTCAACCTCCTCCTCCTCATCCCCATTTACAAAGACACTGCCCAGTTCCATTTTTGATCCGTCTTCCGACGCGGCCAAATTGCACACAGCCTCTGGACCGTCTTTGAGGGAGGAGTCATATTTTGCCTTTTCTGAAACAACAACAACAAAAATAAATATTATTATTAATACCCCGCCCATCTGGCGGGGTTTCCCCAGCCACTCTGGGCAGCTTCCAGCAAAAGATTAGAAATACATTAAAACATCAGTCATTCAAAACCTCCCTAAAGAGGGCTGCCTTCAGATGTCTTACGTCAGATAGTTGCTTATCTCTTTGACAGTATATAACAGTAGAAACTACTCTGGAAATTTATCATTCCAAAAAGGAAACCTTCTTCTGGTTTTCAATATGAAGAGGAAGCCAGCAAGGCCAAACCTTTCTGTAAAAAAGGGTTTTATCATTCCAAAAAGGAAACCTCCCTCTGCTTCTCAAGATTAAGAGGATGCCAGCAGGGTTGAACCTTTCTGTAAAAAAATTTGATTTAAACCAAGTCTTCCTGAGTAGGGATTTAAAACTGGATTTAAATCGATTTAATTTAAATCAAATCCACCCGGCAAGGAAGACAAACAGTCGCAGGGCTGCCCCTTACCAGGCTGATCTTGCTTTTCGAGGCCCAGCTCATCGTCTTCTTCGACACCTTCATCCTCCTCATTGGACCTGTCGTCGTTCTGTGTTAGAGGAAGCAGAAAGAGTCAGTTGCAAGATGAGCTGCTGGTTATAAGATGGCCCTGTGCCCAGCTGGCATCTGAAGGACATTACAAGCCATAGGAAACCTTCCTCTGGTTGTCAATATTGAAAGGATGCCTGCAAAGTCAAACCTTTCTGTAAAATAAAGGATTTAAATCAAGTCTGATTGAGGCCATATAGCACTGGTCCTGAAAGACCTACATTGGCTCCCAGGACGTTTCCGGGCACAATTCAAAGTGTCAGTGCTGACCTTGAAAGCCCTAAACAGCCTCGGTCCAGTAGACACCAAGGTCCCTCTCCCGAGGACCTTCTGGCGATTCCCTCCCTGTGAGAAGCCAAGTTACAGGAAAGCAGGCAGAGGGCCTTCTCAGTGGTGGCGCCTGCCCTGTGGAATGCCCTCCCGTCAGATGTCAAGGAAATAAACAACTATTGGACTTTTAGAAGACATCTGAAGGCAGCCCTGTTTAGGGAAGTTTTGAATGACGGATGTTTTAATGTATTTCTAATCTTTTACTAGAAGCCGCCCAGAGTGGCTGGGGAAACCGAGCCAGATGGGCAGGGTACAAATAATAAATTGTTGTTGTTACTGGAAGCTGCTTAGAGTGTCTGGTGAAAATCAGCAAGATGGGCAGGGTAGAAATAAATATGATGATGATGATGATGAAAGCTGTCAGTTGTAGTCTCAAAAGACTGCAAGAGGGAGGTTACCAAATACGTTTCCCTAATATGCAATCATTTTCATTCATTGCTCAGGCAATCCGTATTTGCCTCTAGGAAGAGTATTCTGCCTTAAAAGCTGCCAACGAAAGAAGATTGGCAGATGAAATTATTGGACTATGCCTAATTGGCCAAACTGACGGGGAAAATCCAGAACCAGTAGGATCGGACTTTTCTGAAAGGCGGGGACAAATATATGTTATATCTGAAAGACAATTGTAAAAAACGTACATCGCTAGTAGGGTCGCAGGAAGTTTTGTCCTGTTAAAATTACTGCTCATTACTTATCTTCATTATTTTAGTTTATATATAATACGACAATTTAATAGTAATAAGAAAGGTAAAGGGACCCCTGACCGTTAAGTCCAGTTGCGGACGACTCTGGGGTTGCAGCGCTCATCTCACCTTGCTGGCCAAGGGAGCCAGCGTTTGTCCGCAGACAGTTTTTCCAGGTTATGTGGCCAGCATGACTAAGCTGCTTCTGGTGAACCCAGAGCAGCTAATGGAAACGGCGTTTACCTTCCTGCCGGAGCGGGACCTATTTATCTCCTTGCACTCTGACGTGCTTTTGACATCTGGAGTGGTGGAATTTGCCTATGCCTGCAATACAAGGCAAGTATTTGTCCAAAAACGGAGCCAAATGGAGCCAAATGTTTCATTTCTTTTTGCATACTGTGATGTTATGTATGAAAATATGTGTAAAAACCAGTAAAAATTCTAATGAAATGAAATGAAAGCTGCCACAGCACATCAGCATCAGATCAGCTGTGGGAGCTCAGAGAAAACCACAATTTTTAAGACAGGCGCCAACAACGTTCCCCTTGAACACTAGCAACAGAAATCAGAGGTAACCAGAGGTCTTAGCCAACGTTGGAAGACATTTACCTTGGCGTCGTTCTGCTCTGCCTTCCGGGTCCTCCTCATTATTTCTTCTATTCTCTGTCAAAGAACAGTCACACCACTTAGAGAACGCCAAGACTCAGTTAATAGTAGTAGTAGTAGTAGTAGTAGTAGTAATAATAATAATAATAATAATAATAATAATAATAATAATAATAATAATATTTTGACCCTGCCCATCTGGCCCTTTCCTTTCCCTGCTTGGAGACCCTTGAATGCCAGCAGGGAGTAATGGTTAGACTTTGACTGCAGTGGTGGTCAAACTTGGCCCTCCAGCTGTCTGGGGACTACAACTCCCATCATCCCTAGCTAACAGGAGCAGTGGTCAGGGATAGTAGGCATTGTAGTCCCAAAACAGCTAGAGGGCCACGTTTGGCCACCATTAGGTTAGAGAGAGACCTGGCTCAAAATCCTCTCTTAGCTATAAAAGACACATTGGTGCATCATGGGCCTGTCGTGGTATCTCCCTCCTAAAATTCCTCAGAGAGGTTCAAAGAAATAAATGGGGCTGGGGAGGAAGCCAAGCATACTTTGTTGAGTTCCATTGTAAAAGCAGCCCAGGGCTGATTTTGGGGACTACAACTCCCACCATCCCTGACCGTTGGTCCTGTTAGCAAGGGATGATGGGAGTTGTAGTCCCAAAAAAGCTGGAGGGGGTCAAGTCGGGCCACCACTGCATGAGACAATTAAATGAAAGGGACCCCAAAAGCCAAATATCACTGTTAGGCCGTAGAGTAGGCAAACTAAGGCCCTGGGGCCAGCTCCGGCCCCATCGCCTACTCAATCTGGCCTGCGGACGGTCCGAGAATCAGCGTGTTTTGACACAAGTAGAATGTGTCCTTTTATTTAAAATGCATCTCAGGGTTATTTGTGGGGCATAGGATTTCGTTCTTTTTTTTCTTTCCAAAATCTAGTCCGGCCCCCCACAAGGTCCGAGGGACAGTGGACTGGCCCCCTGCTCAAAACGTTTGCTGACCCCTGCTATAGAGCATGCACAATGCCAGCGTACAAGGGAAGTCCCGGCCTTCGACTTGGTCTGCGTCCTCCCAAGGTCTTATCCAGCTGCTTTTTCATGAAGCATTATATGTCTCTTTTGGAGGATATGGCAGGGATGTCCAACTCCCAAGAGGCTGCGATCCATTCACAGTGTAAAAAATCGGGCAGTGGTCTACCTGTTGTTGTTGGACAGATCAAAGTTGTGGAGCTTTTTCTGGGAAACCAAAGTGGTTCGGCTTTTTTTTTAGGGGCAAATGAATGAATGAAACTGAATATATGAATGAATGGAACTGAATGAGCACTGTGATATACACAGAACATAGTAAAAAGTCGATTATATAAAACACAGTTAAGGGTCCTGAATCCCCAGTCAAATAGTGGACCTTAATCTGATGGTCAACTTTTTGGCTAGGAGTCAAAAGTTGCAGAACTTTTTTTGGAAAGGTAAAGTTTCTGAGCTTTTTCTAAGGAAGCAAATGAATGAATGGAACTGAAGATATGAATGAATGAAATGAACACAGTTGAGGGTTCATGAATCTGCAGTCAAATAGTGGACCTTAATCTGATGGTCAACTTTTTGGCTAGAAAACAAAAGTTGCTGAGGTGTTTTTTGGAAAGGCAAAGTTGCTCAGCTTTTCTTAGGAAGCTAGAGTGGTTGAGCTTTCTTTAGGAAACAGTAGAAACAGTAGTCGTTGAGCTATTTCATTCTTCTTTTTTTTACTTTTTCTTTTTTGAGGAGGTGGGAGGAGATCCCTGAGAGACTAGATATTGACCAGGAACACCCCACGATCTACCAGTAGGTTGTGATCTACATGTTGGACATGCCTGGTATATGCACACTGCAATGCTCTTTTATTGCAATGGCTGACGGAAATAAATTCATTCATTGTTTTGAAACAGAGGACTGAGAGCGGAAAAGGCAGGCGTCTCACCTTTTTCCTCTCCAGCCGCTCTTGCTTGTTCCGCTGCACAATCTGCTCCCGTTCCTGACGCTGCTTCTCAGCTTCCCCCAGAGCTTTTGCCTCGGCCTCTTCGCGCTAAAATTGGAGGGAAGAGGAATCACCGCCGGAAAACCCTTTCGTTCCCAAAACCCCACCCGAATGGAAACCGGGAACAGCTCTCCAAACTGCAAGGCGTCCAGCGTGTGCAAGAGATTCCGTCAATGGAGTCTCCGGAAAATCTGATATGTCGCTCAGGAAGACAGGTGAACTAATGCCAGTGTACTGCAAGAAGCAAAGATTGCCAGTGTCGAAGCCATGATCCTTCAACGTCAACTTCATTGGACCGGTCATGTTGTGTATCGCCTTACACTGGAAAGTGTAATGCTGGTGGTCCACAAAAGAGGTTGAAAGATCTCAAGGCAAATTTTTAAAATGTAGTATAAACACCAACAACTGGGAAACACTGGCCTGCGAGAGCTCCAGTTGGAGAACAGCCTTGACCAAAAGCGTCCTGGGCTTTGAAGACACTCAAACTTGGGACGCGAGGGAGAAACGGGCGAGGAAGAAGGAACCTTCACCAGGATCAACTCCCGCCCAGAAACCCCACTGTGGAAGGACGTGTGGATCCGGAATTGGCCTCCACCCTCACTTACGGGCTCACTGTTAAAATCCGTGTTGATGGAAGACAATCTGACCCGGCTACGAGGGATTGCAAAAGAAAAGGACAATAGGAATAATAATGGCAAGGGAGGGGGGGGACTGTGGCCCTTCCGTAGTTGCTAAAATGCCAACTTGCCATTCCCAGCCAAGGGCCACGCCGTCTGGGGCTGAAGGGAGCTGGAGCCCTACAAAATCTGGAGTGCCGCCACAGGCACCCCATAACTGCTATTAAGCAGCTAAGAGCCGGGGGGGGGGGGGAGGCTAATCTTTTTGGGGCTGAGGCTCAGCCAGATGGGCAGGGTAGAAACAGTAAATTAATTATCATCATCATCATCATCATCATTACCGTATTTTTCGCCCCATAAGACGCACCGGCCCATAAGACGCACCTAGTTTTTTTTTGGGGGGAAATAAATGAAAAAAAAATTATTTCCCCCCCAGGTGCGCTGCGCTACACCAGGAGCTTGGGGCATGCGGAGCTCAGCGCGCCCTAAGCTTCTAGGTGCGCGCAAGCAGTCCGCTGCCGCCCCAAGCTTCGCGCACCCGGTGGGACCTCCTGCCGGGTGCGCGAGTCTTGCAGACACTCGCCCGAAGCAGGGGGAGCCCTCCCGAGGGCTCCCCGTGCTTCGGGCGACAGGCTGCCGCCCCAAGCCTCACGCACCCGGTGGGACCGCCTGCCGGGCGCGCGAGGCTTGCAGGCATTCGCCCTATAAGACGCACCCCGATTTCCCCTTCATTTTTGGAGGGGGAAAAGTGCGTCTTATGGGGTGAAAAATACGGTATTGATCCTGCATCATGTAGCAGATGTGGCTTTCTCCACCCACACCCCATGACAGATATTGTAGGTCTTGGCAAGCAGATATCCCATGGGCTGCAGGGGTTCAACCCCCCCCCACCACTATTAGAGAAGGCATAGGCAAACTCAGCCCTCCAGCTGTTTTGGGACTACAATTCCCATCATCCCTGACCACTGGTCCTGTTAGCTAGGGATGGTGGGAGCTGTAGTCTCAAAACATCTGGAGGGCCAAGTTTGGCGATGCCTGGCCTATTCATTCACCAGGTTACGTTGAGAATCAACTGGAAAAGTCCTCTGGGCTCTTTAGTGGGGCTTTGGGGCATTCTTTATTATCATTTATTGAATTTATATACTGCCCTATAACTGGAGGTCTCAGGGTGGTTTGCAGAACAAAATCAAAATATAAAACATATTATAAAAGGTAAAGGGGCCCCTGACCATTAGGTCCAGTCGTGGCCAACTCTGGGGTTGCGGCGCTCATCTCGCTTTACTGGCTGAGGGAGCCGGCGTACAGGTCTTGTGGCCAGCATGACTAAGCCGCTTCTGGCGAACCAGAGCAGCGCACGGAAACGCCGTTTACCTTCCCGCCGGAGCGGTACCTATTTATCTACTTGCACTTTGACGTGCTTTCAAACTGCTAGGTTGGCAGGAGCAGGACTAAGCAACGGGAGCTCACCCCATCGTGGGGATTCGAACTGCCGACCTTCTGATCGGCAAGTCCTAGGCTCTGTGGTTTAACCCACAGCGCCACCTGCGTCCCAAAATATATTATACTGTTTGGTATAATTTGTGTGCGTGTTTACCTCTGCAAACTCTGGGGTTCCCCTGTACAACTGTTATTATTCCCACCTTGGTCTTCAAACGCCTTGGGATTCAAACAACTCAGAACCCAAACACTGAAAACCCGGAAGGAAGTTTTCTGGTTGGGGATTGTTTTTTTGGAAGCCAAAAGTGTTCCATTTTGAGTGCAATCTTTCTGATTTGAGTGTTTTGCTGAGGTCTGTCTGTTTTTGTGATTTATTTTGCGTTTTTGCGGCTCTCTTTTTTGTGTGATTGTGCGGAACCCAGTTTAGTTACTGATGGATAGATTGTGTGATTGTAGTACATTGTTGATTGCTTTCGTTTCACAGATCCATGGTCTTGTCAGAGAGAAAATTCAAGTTTGATGGCTGTTTTAGGGGTTGTTTTTAAAAGTCTGGAACGGATTCATCCCTTTTACCTTACTTCAGGCTTCCGCAACCTCGGCCCTCCAGATGTTTTTGACCGACAACTCCCATGATCCCTAGCTAGCACGACCAATGGTCAGGGATGGTGGGAGTTGTAGTCTTAAAACATCTGGAGGGCAGAGGTTGAGGAAGCCTGGTACCACCACAAGCCCACCACCAAGACCGCTCCAGTGATATCAGGATAGTATACGTGGATTAGGGTTATTCCCACTTCCCCAAGGAAAAAGATTAGGCTGATAAATAGATTGGGTCAAGACCATGCTATTATTATTATTATTATTATTATTATTATTATTATTATTATTATTACATAAAGTTGGGTCAAACCCAGCCAGAATCCCAATACAGGGCCATAAGGAATTAGCCAGTCGCACCTCAAAGGAAGTGTACTCCCCACCTTTGAAGGCGACCCGGAAACTCCCAACTAATCCAGATTGCAGCAGCCAGACTGTGGACTGGGAGTGGCCGCCAAGACCACATAACACCGGTCCTGAGAGACCTGCATTGGCTCCCAGGACGTTTCCGGGCTAGAGCGAGTATGGCAGGGTGCCCGTGATGGAGCCTCAAGAACATCTTATAGGGTTTTTATGAAAACCTACGAGATGGCAGTGAAGGCCGCTAAGAAGTCTTACTTCTCGGCCTCCATTGCATCCGCTAGCTCTCGCCTGGTGCAATTATTTAGTATAATTAGGTCTTTAAAGTCCCTAGAGGGACAGCCAAATTTAAATAACAATTTGACACACAGCTGCGAGGCATTTGCGAGCTTTTTTTGCGGAGAAGGTCCTGTTGCTCCGCCATGACCTCCCTGCCAATTTGGATACAATAAAGTAACTGGAGGCCCCTCGACTGTCCTTGGGTCCAGTATAGGACCACTTTGACCGGATATCCCCAGCTAATGTGGACAGACTCCTCTGAGCTGGAAAGCCCACCACCTGTCCTCTTGACCTGTGCCCGTCTTGGCTGATTAGAGCGTGTCTAGACGAGGTGCGGGCCCCCCCAGGGGATATCATCAATTTGTCCCTTGGCACAGGGACATTCCCAGGGGAACTGAAGGAGGCAGTGGTGCGCCCGCTCTTAAAGAAAACATCATTAGATCCCTTAAAGGTAAAGGTACCCCTGCCCGTACGGGCCAGTCTTGCCAGACTCTAGGGTTGTGCGCCCATCTCACTCAAGAGGCCGGGGGCCAGCGCTGTCCGAAGACACTTCCGGGTCACGTGGCCAGCGTGACATCGCTGCTCTGGCGAACCAGAGCTGCACACGGAAACGCCGTTTACCTTCCCGCTTGTAAGCGGTCCCTATTTATCTACTTGCACCCGGGGGTGCTTTCGAACTGCTAGGTTGGCAGGCGCTGGGACCGAACGACGGGAGCGCACCCCGCCGCAGGGATTCGAACCGCCAACCTTTCGATCGGCAAGCCCTAGGCGCTGAGGCTTTTACCCACAGTGCCACCTGCGTCCCTGAAGATCCCTTAGATCTATGCAATTACTGCCCAGTTTCGAATTCCTGGGTAAGGTGATTGAGAGAGCGGTTGCTGAACAGCTTGGTGGGTTTCTGGATGAAACATCTTTATGCGCCCCCTTGCCCAGATTGTCCGGAGTTTTGGAGTGAGTTGTCATCAATATGCTGATGACACCCAACTCTATCTGTTGATGGATGGCCATCCTGACTCGGCCCCAGACACACTGACCAAATGTTTGGAAGCTGTGGCTGGATGGTTACGTGGGAGCCGGTTGAAGTTAAATCCTTCAAAGACAGAGGTCCTCTGGCTGGGACGGGACGATATGGAATTGAGGGGGCAACTCCCATCTCTTGCGGGGCTGCAACTAGTGCCAGCACCGTCTGTTAAGAGTTTGGATGTAATCTTCGATAGCTCCCTCTCCAGGAGGCGCAGATTACAGCTATAACAAAGGCGGCATTTTTTCATCTCCGCCAAGCTAAGCAGTTGGCTCCTTACCTCTCTCGCCCTGACCTAGCCACTGTGATCCACGCGACGGTCACCTCCAGACTTGATTATTGTAACTCGCTCTACGTGGGGCTGCCCTTGAGACTGACCCAGAAACTCCAGCGGGTGCAGAATGCCGCAGCGAGACTCCTTACGGGGTCTTCGCTGCGGGATCACATTCATCCGGTGCTATACCAGCTGCACTGGCTCCCGGTGGAGTACAGGATCAGGTTTAAGGTGATGGTTTTAACCTTCAAAGCCCTACACGGCCTAGGACCCTCATACCTACGGGACCGCCTCTCCTGGTATGTCCCACAGAGGAACTTACGGTCTTCAAATAAAAACATCCTGAAGGTCCCAGGCCACAGAGAGGTTAGGCTGGCCTCAACCACAGCCAGGGCTTTTTTGGCTGCGGCTCCAATCTGGTGAAATGCTCTGTCACAAGAGACTAGGGCCCTGTGGGATTTGACATCTTTCCGCAGGGCCTGCAGACAGAGCTGTTCCACCAGGCCTTTGGTCAGGGCGTAGCCTGACTCCCTCCTTTGGCAATCTTTACAGAACTTAAGCCTATGGTTGCCATCAATTTGATTTTAATTAATTTTTATAATGAAATGTTTTTAGAATATTGCACTATTTTATTGTTGTTAGCCGCCCTGAGCCCGGCTTTGGCTGGGGAGGGCGGGATATAAATAATTTTTATTATTATTATTATTAATTCAAAGGGTTGGTGCAGACTTTGAAAGCTCTAAACAGCCCAGTAGAGGAAACTTTCCTCTGGTTGTCAATATTAAGAGGAAGCCAGCAAAGCTGAACCTTTCTGTAAAATAAAGGATTTAAATCAAGTCTGACTGAGACCACACAACACCGGTCCTGAAAGACCTGCGTTGGCTCCCAGGACATTTCCGGGCACAATTCAAAGTCTCAGTGCTTACCTTGAAAGCTCTCAACGGCCTTGCCCCAGTAGACCTGATGCAGCATCTCCACCCCGGACGCCAGGATCCCTCTCCCGAGGGCCTTCTGGCAGTCCCCGTCCCCCCTGCGAGAAGCCAAGTGACAGAGAACCAGACAGAGGGCCTTCTTGGTGGTGACACCCGCCCTGTGGAACGCCCTCCCGTCAGATGTAAATGAAATAAAAAACCACCTGACTTTTAGAAGACATCTGAAGGCAGCCCTGCTTAGGGAAGTTTTTAACGACTGATGTTTTAATGTATTTTTAATCTCCTGTCGGAGGCCACCCAAAGTAGCTCGAGAAACACAGCTAGATGGGCGGGGTAGACATAAAATAATAATAATAATAATAATTATTATTATTATTATTATTATTATTATTAAAGCTGACAGCTGAAGTCTCAAAAGACTGCAAGAGGGAGGTGGCCAGAATACTGTATTTTTCCATATACAAGACTATATCTTTACCCAGTTTTTAAAAATTTAATATATTGCTTATACTTTACCTGTTAAACATTTTCTGAAATTGAAACTCTAATGTCAAAAGAAGACTCAGCACAACTAGATTAAGCAGTTTATGGAATCATTGAGTAGTAGAGAGAAGCTACTGGGTGACCAAGAGATGGTGGAACCACTCAACACTTACTTTGCAGCCCTGTTTAGGGAAGTTTTTTTATGACTGATGTATTAACCTGAGGATTGCCATTTCTTTAGTTTAATTTTAATTTATTTGAATTTTAATCCATTGATTGCTTGTTTTTATGTATATTGTGTTATTAATATGATGTTAGCCACTCTAAGCCCAACTCTGGCAGGGGAGGGAGGGATACAAATAAAATAATAATAATAATAATAATAATAATAATAATAATCCTAAATCTCCTGTCAGAAGCTGCACAGAGTGGCTGGGGAAACCCAGCCAGATGGGTGGGGTAGAAATAAATCATCATCATCATCAAGTAGGGGCAGGAATCACCAAAACAACAAAAGACATGGAAGTTTTCGCCCACCAATGGGGATTATTGTAGTAAGAGGTCCCAACACACTTGACTGGTGTAGATTTAAAAATGGAGCTTGGCATGCACTTAAGAAACCTGAAAGGAAAATTAAGATCCATTGGATCCCGGGACTGCTGCCCTCAATCCCCCAAAGGGTGCTTTTTGCAGACTGCTGAGCATCCCAGAACATAAAATATTTTCTAGTATCTAGCGTCTTTCCACTCTGCCTCGAGTCCAAACCTGAAGCTGGAGCTCGGCCATCTTCTCCTGCTCCTCCTGCCTTTGAGGCTCCTCTTCCCCTGCCCTCCTCTCGTCTTCCAGTTCCTGGAGGGCCTTTTCCAGCTGGGCCTGCTTCTCAAGGGCTCGGTTGGCAACTTCTTCCTTTCTGATCCTGTTCCAAATAAATCGACAACAGGTCAGATCCTTGCTTTTGCACAATAAAAATAAATGCTTTTTAAAAAAAAGAATACTAAAAAAATCAGATTTTTAAATTTTAAATCAGACTTTTAAAAATTTGAATCAATTTTTTTTAAAATGTAAATCGGATTTTTAAAATACAATGCTTTTGGAAGAAAAAAATCTTTCCAAAGATTTTCCCTTTAAGTTACATTCTAGACAACAACCAATAGTCGCTGCTTTTGTGTTGAATATATGCTATATAGCATGGGTAGGCAAACTAAGGCCTGGGGACTGGATCTGGCCCAATCGCCTTCTAAATCTGGCCCATGGACAGTCTGGGAATCAGCATGTTTTTACATGAGTAGAATGTGTGCTTTTATTTAAAATGCATCTCTGGGTTATTTGTGGGGCATAGGATTTTTTTTTCCTTTCCGCCAAAATATAGTCTGCCCCCCCCCCAAGGTCTGAGGGACAGTGGACCGCCCCCCTGCTGAAAAAGTTTGCTGACCCCTGCTATATGGTAATTTAGAGACCTAATAGATCTCTAAAGCCATTTGCACATCACGAATAGGAGCCGACACAACACAAAATAAACATAGTAGCTGTATGTTGGTTTTATTTGTTTTTTATCTTATATTTTGCAAAGGTACATCCAGGTTTTTCCCCTTTAATTTTTTTTGGGGGGCCCCAAGAGAGGGGGGCCCTAAGCTGGAGCTTGCTGAGCTTATACGTAAATCCGGCCCTGGGTGTCATTCTGACTTACCACGGCATCTCACCTAAGTCACCTAAAGCACAGGTGACCAGAGGCATTGACATTTTCAGACACGCCATTCACAACTTAACAGCAACGGAATGGCAATATGAAAGCAGAATCATTAATATGAAGGAGGGTGTGAATGGCTGCCCCTTATTGATTTACCGCATTTTTCCATGTGTATAAGACTTGGGGCTCTTTTTGGAGCTCAAAATGAAGAAAGAAAGAAAGAAAGAAAGAAAGAAGAAAGAAAGAAAGAAAGAAAGGTAGGAAACATTCTGTGTATAAGACGACCCCCCATTTTAAACTTGGGGGGAAATATAGTCTTATACACGGAAAAATACAGTACCTTTCATACCCAGACAAGATAAAACATTGTTTTTAGATGCTACAACCGTAGCGAGAATATTACTAGCCCAATGATGGAAGCAAGAAGAGATCCCAACGAAGAAGAGTGGCAAATGAAAGAAAGAAGAAAGAAAGAAAGAAGGAGAAAGAAGAGTGGCAAATGAAAGTAATGGATTATGCCAAATTGGCGAAACTGGGAAAATTCGGAACCAGCAGGACCAGAATTTCTTGAAACACTGGAATAAATCTAAGTTGTATTTAAAAGACCATTTTAAACAACTGACATCGCTAGTAGGGTTACAAGAAGCTTTGTAGGTTAGATTATCATTTATTACTTAATGCAATTCACAAACTGTTTTTTAAGATTATGATTTAATAGTAATATTAATAAGAACAAAATGCATACCAGAGATTGAGTTGGAAAACCATTAGTTGAGGAGGTGGGAAATTCCAGGATTATCAGCCAAATGTTTCTATATGTAATTTATAGGAAAGCTGTTATGATGGAAAAAATTGAAATACCAATAAAAATTACTATTATAAAAAAATATAAATTAGAGATTAATTTGGAAAACCATTAGTTGAGGAGGAGGGAAGTCCTAGGCTGAAACAGCCAAATGGCTTTATATTTTGTATACAAGACTGATGTTTGGATGGAAAATATTTGGAAAAACCAATAAAAAATATTTTTATATATACAGTACCTTTCTTCCTCTTCTCTTTGAGCTCTCTCCTGGTCTTTGCGCTCCCTCTGCTCCCTTGCAAGACGGCGCTTCTCGGCCAAGATCCTCGCCGCCTCTTCGGCCGTTGTGGTTGCCAGAGTGGTTTTGCTACTTGCATCTGGAAAAAGAAGGGGTCCGAATGAATGGAAACAGTTGTCGGCGAAACCGCCTTATCCGCTGAAAAGCGTGCCCTGTATTAAGTCCTGCTTCCTGTCTAGGCTGT